>NC_081303.1:65677262-67096012 GCF_030435805.1 Mustela lutreola | reverse complement strand
GCCTGCCCTGATGGGACGCGCTCTCCCGGCTAGGACGGCGGCCCCGTCGCCCCCACAGCCCCGCCACCTGAAGGCAATCGCTGTTCCCTCCTGGCTTCAGCTTTCCAGAGACCAACCAAACGACCCTCCTACTCTCCTTTTTATTCTGTTTTATGCGGCTCTCAGAGAGCCCGTGCCTTTCACTTCTGTACCCCGAACGCAGGCCCAAAGCTGTGGGACAGACTGGGACAAGGCTCCGCGTCACACTTGCGTCAACCCCAGGGTTCGCAAGGTCTGAGACCTGTAACACGGTTGTAAGGGACACTTTCGGTAGTATTTTGTGTGGCCAACTCTTCAAAAAATATATTAATAGTTCTATAATTATTTTTACAGTTTCCTTCTATTAATAGCAAGTGACTAGGCTTCTATTTTTGCACCAGATTACCTTTCTAAAAATAGCGATTTAAGTTTTCAAAAAGAGAGTAGGGGCGCCTGGGTGGCTCAGTCGCTTAAGCGTCTGACTCTGGGTTTCGTCTCAGGTCACGATCTCCGGGTCGTGAGATGGAGCCCTACGTTGGGCCCCGGGCTCAGGGGAAGCCCGCCTGAGATTCTCTCTCTCTCTCTCTCCCATTCTCCTTCTGCCCTCCCTCTGCTCACACTCTCACTCTCTAAAATAAATCAATCTTTAAAAATAAAGGAGTACAGTGACCTAGGACCAAGTCCAAGTCCAAGAGTACTCCATATGCAGAACACATGGGAATAGCGAGGAAGTGGATGTTGTGTGGGAGAAACACTGACCTGCACAAGGAACATAGGAATATGGGCTCTGGGGAACTCACAAGTTGTTCCAGGAATAAAATAAGATGATGGGGGGGGGGGGTGACTGAAATGAAAAGGACACTGTTATTAATAATAATAATAATAATAATGCCAACCAGGATATGGCTTGGCTGCTCAGTGAGGAGCCCGGCATGCCTGAGACAGACTGAAACAGGGTTAAAGCTTGGTTTGCAAAGGCCTTAAAAGTGATTTGCTTCTGCTGAGTCCGTGGTCCAGAAGCGGTAGGCTACTTTAGAACCACATTCACAAAAATAATAATAAAATCCGACAAGGCAGATGTGTCTTACAGGACTGCAGGTTGGTTCTGTGCCTCTCCCGTGACCCCATGGTTCTCAGACAGGAGCGTTTTGCTTTTAGAAAAGGTGAGACACGGTGTCTCTAAGCACAGGCGTGTTTCTCAATGGGAAATGGACCCGGCCTCACAGACACAGGCCAGAGCGTGGCCGTCCACGGCACTTCCACGGCCGCCAGCCCTCTCTCCCCTTTTTCTCAAGCCACGTGGGAGCCACAGCCAGGACCAAAAGCCACCACATGTTTTCCAGAAACCCAGTTTCTAGTCCAGATCCGAAGTCAAGGTTTCCCCTAATGCTTCAGGGTCCATTGTCCGTTCAGGCCCATCCGCCCTGGTCCGGGCCCCAGCAGTCTTGCTCTCTCCCTGACCCTACTCCCTCTAACCCTCTTTGGCCACTGCCAGACTGTGCCCACTGCCACATGCCTGGGAAACGCACAAACCCTCCACTCCGCGGAGCTGACACCCTTCTATCAGGCAAGGATTTGTTTAAACAGAAACGAATGCATCTGGTGAGGAAGGGCTAGGGGGCTTTCTCAGGAGTGTCTTCTCTTGGGGCAACATACCTAAAAAAAAGTCTTTCCTATTTCTGGGCCTCATTCTGCCCAGGGTGTCCTAGACCCTTCCGGCTGCGGCTCCGTGAACCCGGAGCAGGCTACGGCACGGCAGCACCTCAAAGCAGTGGCGCAGGTCCCAGCCACCCAGCATGGTCTGAGTCCGGACCACTTTCCCTGGGGTCCCTGTCGTCGGCAGCCGGACCTTCAGGCTCTTTGGGATTCCAGACTGCAGGCTGACAGGCTGCGCATCCCCAGCAATCAGAGCTGTCTGGGAACTTGAGGGGCACCTAAACTCTCCAGATTCCTGAAGTCTGCATGGGCAGCGCTGCAGAACACGGGCCTCTGAAGCCACAAAGCTTTAGGTTGAGTTTGAGGCTCTGCCTCCTTCCAGGCACATAAACTTGAGCAAGGAACTTGACCCGCCTGAACGCAGTTCCCCACGCAACGTGGAGACACACACACGCTCACTTCGGTGGATCGCTGAGGGCACCTGAGACTGTGGACGCCGCAGCAGCAGGTGCACTAACGCACTATCCTGTAAATGTTGTGAGGGGTGGGCCGTGTGTGGCTTGAACGCCGGTGTAGAAGATCACGGAGCCAGGCCTGTGCTAAATGCTCTATTAAGGACAGACTTGGCCACATACAGTAAATCGCAGTAAATCACCGCTGCTCTGAGCCCGGAGCGCCCCTCCGTCACCCCAGCCACTCTACCCTTCCCCTAGGATCGCCCAGATCACCCCATAATCCAGCCCGGGACAAAGAGGTCCTCCACGTGACCTCCAGTCTGACCGGCTGCCGTCCTCCTGGTTGTCACATACTTTTAATTTCTCTCCCTTGCTGTTCACGATTCCCATTACGGGACCAGCCCTGAGCACGGAAGGTAGCAAATGCTCAAAAGACACTTGACATCGGGTTGGGAGCAGTGATGGGATCATTTTTTGGTTAATTAATGGATATAACTACAGAGAGTTCATCAGTAGGAATCACTTGCATCAGAAATCTCTGTCCCCGCTGTTAACCAATGCAAAAATCTCTGAGTAACAAATTGCTTGTGTGTGTGTGTGTGTGTGTGTGTGGAGGGGGCCTTGTTGAGAAAGAGAATCTCGGGTACTCAGAACTACAGAATTCTTACCAAAGTGAGGAAGTTGCCTAGCAACCTCCTCCTCAGCCAATGAAAGGAAAATGTCAAGCGTGAGTCTTCCTGACTGGCCAGACAAGGGAGCAAGTGGCCTGGTGTGTCCAGCCCTTTGCCGCCACGCAGGGACTTTGCTGGCCTGCTAACACAGCTCTCCTGCACAGCGGAAACTTGTACGGAGGCTTGACACCGGTTACTACCCACCTCGGGAAGGGGACGGAGGTCAAGAGACACTATCTCTGAGTCACGACTCTCCATCTAAAGTCCAGGGAGCATCGCACAGCCCAGTCCCACTCAACCCTCTCCCATGGGGCACCAGCAGACACTCAAGCCTGTCTCCTTGTCTCCGATGGGGGGACGTGGTGTGTGAGCCCCAGAATCATAGAGCAGTCTGACACCTGGCTTGTTCTTGCTTTAAAAAGAAAAAAAAATACTTTTTTTTAAAAAATTATTTATTATTTGAGAGAGACACAGAGAGCATGGGGCAGGGGGTGGGGGGGGTGGGGACAGAGGCAGAGGGAGCGAATCGTCCGCAGACTCCCCACTGAATAAGGAACCTTCTCTCAGGACCCTGCGATCTTGACCTGAGCCAAAATCCAGAGCCAATCGCTTCACCGACTCAGCCACCCAGGTGCCCCATGGCTGGCTCTTCCTAGTGTAAGGGAAACTTATCATCCCCTGCCTCCTCCCGCCGTGGCTGCTTGGCTCCTAACACAGGCAGGCTGCAGAGCGAGGTAGGCAGAGGCCCGCCACAGGACGGCACTTTAACTGACACTAATCAGCACCTCCTTCCATGACTAACAACAACAAAAGAATATAACATTCATGGAGCAATTGCCCGGAGCCAGATCTGGTTCCTGACACTTTATATACATTGACAGACTTCATACCTTCAAGACCCCTTAAGGTTGGTTTGCTTTTCTCTACTGTACAAAGGCAAAAGCTGGGGTACGGAGAAATTAAAGACTTCGCCCAAGGGAACAGGACTCGTAAATTATACCCGTGGCATCTGAATGGAGGAAGGCAGCGGATCTGGGCTTTAGCCCCACCCCCACCATGAACGACCCTCCTCTGGGACTCCTCCCTGCCTTCCCCAATCTAACTGGCCACCCTACTCTGGACTTTGACCCTGACACGTTGTTAAAAGAATTTATTTTTTTTCTTATTTGATTTTATTTTCAGTGTTCCAAGATTGTTACACGTATTGCATGGAGCACTGGGTGTGGTGCATACACAAAGACTTTATTTTTTTAAGTCATCTCTACACCCAACATAGGGCTCAAACTCACTCCTGATCTCCAGGACCTGGCAGTCAGATGTCCCTGACCTTGGCACTTTCTGACTAAGACACTCCCCTCCCAGACTCTGGCCCCACCCACTTCCAATGTTGGGGGGGGGGGGGGTCCATTCAGCCTGACCTTTGCTTCTCCCTTCTCCAGTGGAGGGGGCACTTGGATGCCAGGGGTTTGCTAGTCCACGTTTCTTATATTTGAGTCACTGTCGGCATGTTCAAAAGCACTGGCAAGTAAGCCTCCGAGCTTCTCGGCCACCCGGACCTGGACAGGAGGGTGTCTCCGAGGCACCGAGCTCTACAGCTTACGGAGGGCCAACTCCAAGGTGGGAGGTCCCCAACTCCCAGGCAGTAAGGAGCAGAAGCAGAAGCCACATTTCTTGATAAGAAGCCTTCTCTGCTCTCGAAGCGTTTTCTGGCTTTCTCAGTGGGGAAAATAAAGCAAAGTGGCAGAAGTGGAGAGTGTGTGGGAGAAGGGGCTCAGCACCCAGGGCCCCCCAGCAGCAAGGGAGGAGGCCAAGATCAGCGGCTCACGGTTCCGCGCCCAAGCCAGCCCCTCGGAGTCTCCCAGGGCAGTTCCGGCTTCCATCAGGTCCCTTTAAAGGAGGGCTTGGGGCTGTTGGGGTGGGGGAGGGGGTTGTTTCTCCCCGTGCTTGGGGGAGGGGGAGAGCACAGTGGCATCCCTTCTTCCTCCCCCCTCCCTGCCCCTCCCTGCTCCCACCCTGCCAGCCCCTCCCACCCCACCTCTCCTAAAATCTGCCATGATGGGGGTAGTGAAAAGCAGGCAAAGATTGATAATCAGCCTCATTATCACCAGCATTATATATAATTATAGCAAAACCTTACTCATTTCGATCAATTGAGAAAAAAATCAGTCTAAATTCTTGACAAGTTGGCAGATTACTTTTAAATTACAATTTTATTACTGCTAAGTAACACACGTGAAGAGTTTGTATTTCCAGTACCGCAAGCTAATGGTTATTAAGCGGAGATTTTATAAAATCTGCTTTAAAAGACTTCTTTGTAATTAACACCCGGTTAATATGCTAATGATGCTCCTACCAGGCTTTTTAAATTGCTTCAAAACAGATGTAACTTAAATGGGGCAACACTCTACAGTCTGACTTGTTCCACGAACTTTTTTTGTGTGTGTCATTTTTTTTTTTTGGCAAAGGAGCAAATACAAACTAGTTCATACCATGACCAAATTTAATCACCTTTCCAAATCAGTTAGGTCATAAATTCGTAAGGCCATATTGCTTAGGGTTAGAAACCAGACTTTCAGGGTTTGTAGAAAAGAAAATAATCCCAGAGAGTTTTCAGGACTTACTGAAGGCTACACGATCAGTACAAAAACACTGTGTCTTCTGGCTCCCAGGTTCAAGGTCATTCCACACCCTACATACCATCTCTCACAAAGCTCTTCATAACTATATACTGTTTATTTCCATGTCTGTTATTGGTTCAATCAGTCAAAAAAATATTTGTTGAGTGCCTACCATGTACCAGACCCCAAGCTAGGCACTACGGAGAGAGCAGTCCCTCCTGGGAGCCGGTGCCTGGTTCATGGAAGCTTGAACCTGACTCAGAGTGGTTGGTAGGGCAGAAGTAAACCCCATTAGCTCGAGTTAGAAAAACAGGTTCAGAATGATAAAGTGACCTTTTTAAGCACTTGCTGTGAGCTATTATAGACCTAGAATCTGAGATGAGCCTAGCACAGTTTCTGGTAACCTTTCTGCATGTAATTAATGACATCTTGCTTGGATACCACTTTTCCTACCCAAATTATCAGCCTTGATGGTACAGGTGGGTATTACGCTGTGTCTAACTCATAAGGGAGCGGGAGGCCAGGATCCTGGAGCAGGGGCTCCTCTAACAAGGAACACTCTGTGTCCCTTTAAACCAGCTCCATACAGCGGCGGACCATGGACCTGTCGTAGGTCCACTAAGACAATGCCGATGACCCCACTCAAATGGAAATTTAAAAAAAAAAAAATGCGGATGAATGTTTCAAGCATTTGCTGAGGGTGCCCCCATCTCACCCCTTGTTCCTGAAGTCCTTGCACAACCATGTTGTCTGTATCCAGCTCTTGAACCCATGACTGCGGTCCCTTTTTCTATCTCTCTGGCCTTCTTGTTCAAAATACAGTCTTCTAAAGACTGCAATCATCTAAAATACAGTGAACAACACCCCTAGTGCATGTTAACATTAGGCAAGGCACACAGGATCATTTGTTCCCAGGGTCTAAATGCGTAAATTCCTGGGACCCATTCGCTAAACCTCAGTCCCAAGAAACATTTCTGGAAATAAGTCATCTCCAAATACGGAGGCAGACTACAGAGCGTGTAACTAGTTTATCATTTCTTCAGGACAGGGAATGGGTCTGCCTTCTTGGAGCTCTGCACAACCCTTGCACAAGCCAGATACTTAGCCAACGTGTGCCTAACCACCAACCGGCATTCCCAGCACAGTCTAGAATATTCTCTCCCTGCTGATGAACTCTGACCTTTGCTCTACTCCCCTCATCGTTGAGGCTGAGAAGTCACAGGTACCATGACCGCCTAAATGTCTAAGAGACTGCTTCCCAATGACGCTAGTGACCAGCAAAGGAGATGAAGGAGATGTTGAGTTCGCAGACATGAAAGCCAGGCCAAACAGCCTAGAAGAAATATCCCAACATATGTGTTAAGCTCCTTCCGGGCCGCTCCTCTGACTCCTAGTAAATGCTTTCTGAATTAAAGATCATAAGCTTCTCCATTTTTCAAGTTCAGGTGTTGAATTCTGAAATACCATCAGGAACTTGAGCTTGATTTCATACCTCGAATCTTCCCGTCTCCCTCCCTGTCTCTCAATCAAGGTATTTAATAAAGACAGCAGGGGGTTCCAGGTTGTTCATGACTCATCAAAGTCAATGGCCCTGGGCCAAGGTCTCCTGAAGATTTGGAGGGGTTGAAGGTCCCAGGTCCCAGCTCTCTTTCTGCCAGATCTCAGGAGGCTTGCCCCAGAATGACTTGTGAAAACAGAACTTTCTGTAACACGCACTGAATCCACGTCTGCCTTTGCTTTGTCAGGATCGCCTGGAGTGCCGCCTGATGTTTTAAGAACAGGCACACCTCCCCTAAGAAAAATCTACGCACAAAATTCTAGTGACTTTAGAACTAGAGTCTCCAAATTTTCTGAAATGGCAAGGGGGATCTTTTACCAAGTGTTTACGATCGTCTAGGCTTTATTTATTAAACCCCTACACTGTGGAAAGTTAACACTAACCCTGTGGGGTGGGTAGAGCTGAGTTATTTCCCCAAAGGGTGGGGGGAGGGTTCTCAGAGGCTTCCCCACCCCTCCCTCCTTCTCCCCCTCCAGCCACCCCAGGGAACCCAGTCTAAAGACCACAAGCAGCTGCAGGTCCGGGGCAAGCCACCCTGCTTCCCCACATGTCCTCGCCTGTAACTAAAGGGTCACCCCCACCCCGACCCCAACCCGCAGGCCCCTCAGTCTGGCTTTAAAGACTCAGCCCTGTGGTGGCGGGGAAGCCAGGAGGAGGTTGGTTAGAGGCAGGGATGGGAACCACTGCAGACTGGAGAGCACTCAGCCTTCTCCAGAACGACCCCCTCGGGCTTCGCAAACAGAGGAGCCCTGAACCTCCCTGTACCTTAGCTTTCGCTACTTCAGTTATGGGCTCCTCTCACCCTAGGACAGGATTCGGATACAAGCAGTTGCAACAGGAGACCCTAGAGCCAGCAAAGACTCAAAGGTTTACTCTCCCGCTCTTCATAAAGTTTGCTGAGCCCCACCTTAGAATATAAGGTCGCTCTCCGTGTATTAGGACAAAGCGGGGTCCATCTGGAGACTTTTTGGATTTTTGTTTTCTTAGCACCTCCCAGTGCCCAGTGCCCTGCCCCTACGCCCAGTCATTTCAGTCATTTGCTGTAATTACACATGTCCAAAAGACGCATTATGATCTGAGCACTGAGATTGTCAGTTGCTGTTATTACACATAATTCACCCATTTGTGGCAGATCTGGGACTCTGTGCCCCCATTTGTGGCAGATCTGGGACTCCATGCCCCCGCACCCCACCCCCTCTCCATCCTAACCCCCAACAAACAGCAGGTGCAGCATACGGCTCCAGCACCGCAGGCAGCTCGCACCTGCCTGGATTTGGATCCTGGGTCGGCCCCTTACCAGCTGGGTGATCTTGAGCAGTTTGCTAAACCTCCCCGTGACTCTGGTCATCCAGTCCAACAGTGACACTGTCATCACTCCCCGTGATAACGGTAGTGCCTTCCCTCCAGGAGCCCTAGAGAACATTAAATGAGACGGTGTTTGCAATGCCCAAGAGAGATTTGCAATGTGGAGGAGGGCTTGGCACACAGCAGGCGCATAATACACATTAGCTACCATTTTACTCTTGTGACGACTGCTGAGCCAGGACCTGGACCAATCCCAGGAGAGCCCCCCACACCCAGGCATTCTAGAAAATAAATTTTTACATTCCCTAGGCCTCTGAGTCTTCCACTTTCCAATAAGAGAAAATCACAGCATCCCAGCCACCCAGCTCTGGTGGCAAAGTTCTCTGCAGATACAGAAGCGACATAATGAGGGGAAGGAAGAGGTGGAGAATTTAGATTAGTCTTTGCACAATTTCTTCCCCCAGTTCCTATTCAGCTCTCTGTCTCCTGGTAAGATTGTAAATGTTTCAGAAAATAGTTTACACTAAATATGTTCCTTCCTAAATCTCAATAAACAGTTACGCCTTCCGACATAAACCCTAACCACTTATGTCCACGGTAGGTTCTAATTAGCCACCCACACATTTGTGGAGGGGAGAAGTATGTTCTGACGCACGCATCCGTGTACACAGACACACACACACACAGCTCCCACACCCACGCACATCCTCACAGCGCCCCCCAGACATACACACAAACACGTGGGGACACGAAACTCCGACCCACCCCTCCTCTAAGGAGACTCTTAGGGGAAAAGCAGAGTGTTTCACACAAAGGTCAGGGCCAGCTGGGCAGGACTCTTGCAAATCAGTGGGCCTCCAGGGGCAGCCCCAGGCAGGGCCGCAGAGTCCCTTGCTGCTGAGTGACTGCGAACTCCCCCGTGTTTTATTCCTCAGTGGCCAGGCCACAGGTCTGCAGCCACGGGGCAGGGCCGCGGCGGGATCAGGGCTCCTCAGCCCAGCAAGGCCTGCGCTGCTTCCCGTGGCTTCCTGGCCTGTCCCCGAGCAAGTGTGTGGTCCACAGACGCCCTGACCAGTAGCTCAGCTGACCAGGGATACTGGAGCCCGATGGCCTAGGTTCAAATCCCGGCCAGTGCCACTTTCCGGCCCCGAGACCTTCAACACGTTACCACACTGTGTGGTGACTCCGCTTCCTCGCCTCTAAAAGCAGCGGGATCCTCGTGGTGACTCCTCGGAGGGTGGTCAGGAGCCTTCAGGGTCAAGGGCTCGCGAGGGGAACGGGCCCCACACAAGGGCGGCTGCAGCGACCCTTGTTCCCTGAAACGTGAGCCCCCGCCCCCGCCCCCGCTCCTGCTCTCCCCCGAGGATTACCGCCCAACTGGATGGGGGAATTACAGGCTTTGTTTTGCCATCTTCTTAGAGGCAGCAACTGTCTCCTCCAGGCAAACAAATCTCTTACTGAGCAGCTGGCAAAGCCAGGACTTGGAGGAGAAGGAGGAAAGGGTCACAAGGCAGGGCGGGGCGCTGGGCACCGGGGCACCTCGGCCAGACCACCGCGGCCACCGCAACCCAGGTAGGCACCGCAGCTCGGCCCAAGGAACCGGCCCCTCTTCACCAACGGAACGATGAGCTCACATCTGGGAAGCAAAGCCCCAGACACAATCCCCGGGGGGGGGGGGGGGATCTCCCACAGGTGACTCCTAGAGCTCCTCACAGGGGATCCCAGGAGCCCCCTGAGGTTCCATTTGCTGCTGTATAAAAAGGCAAGGGGGGCAGGCACGAAATCCCTGCAGCTACGTGTTTCCTCTCTCTGTGCCGGCGCTGCAGGTGACAGCCAGCCCAGTCCTCAGGTTTTCCCTGTGCCTCAGGGGTGTGCCAAGTTCTCAGACAGACGTCCCTGCAGCTGGGGCGCGGGGAGGGGGGGGATGTCCTCTGGCTCCGTGTTTTAGCACTCTGAGCCGGTGCACGCAAACAAAACGGAAAACATCAACAGAGCTAAACAAAATAATTGTTCTCCTCCCTTGGGAACAAGGAAAAGTCGCATCAGAGGGAGACATTTAAACAACCTAGTGGCCCTTTTCCCTCTGGCTCCCCGTGTTACATCAACGTATTTTCTTCTGTGGCTGCACTGCTGTGTCTCCTTGTCTCTGAAACCGCATTACACCAACC
Source organism: Mustela lutreola (assembly GCF_030435805.1). Lineage (NCBI taxonomy): Eukaryota > Metazoa > Chordata > Mammalia > Carnivora > Mustelidae > Mustela > Mustela lutreola. Next base: position 67,085,563 of record NC_081303.1, on the reverse strand, counting down.
ACCAGAGCCCCCACAATCGTGAGACTCCAAACCAGCAAAAGTGCGTGCATCTTCGTGGACCTCATTTTATTTCCCAAGATTCCTAATTCATTATTCTCCAATAACGTTTGATTTTTCAGTTAATCTGCATGTTCAGTGCTTGAGCAAAATGGAAGAGATGAAAATATTAACTTTTACTACAGACCAAACACACAGACAGCACCAAAGTGGCTGCTTCTCCAAATGTTTGCATGTTTCAGTCTCAAAACAATACCTGAGGATGGATTATCAGCTCCATTTTAGAGACCAAGGCACTGAGGCTCAGAGACTGGCAATTCCTTGCCTTAGGCCACACAGCTGGTATGTGAACCCAACTCCAGTTCTCTTGCTCTTTCTCTCTCCCTTTCATTAGATCCAATTAAAGGAGTACTATTCTAAGTTTGAGTCAGGGGTTTTCTGGAAGGTTCTCTCCCATTCAAGCCCATGTAGCCTTAGACTGGCCCCTGCCTTGTTGAGGCCTCCATTTCCACTCCAAAAATGAGAGGTCCAAGATGGTCTTCGAGGTCCCTGAGCAGACTAACATTTCGAGATTGCAGCAGGCGGCCCCGGTTGAATTTGGCGCTAGACCTTTATCCAACCTTGCTCTTAGCTCTCTCCCAGGATCTTTCCACCCTCAACCCTGTTTCACTCCCACTGGCTCAGAGGGTCTCCATGGCATTCATGAAGCCACAGCCTCCCAGACCTTGGGAGATCTAAGACCTCGAGGACAAGCACATCCCTCTGACCTCAGACAACTGAATTCAGAGGGAAAAGAAAAAAGTGTCTCGACTGTTAATGGGACCAAGACGGGAGCTGAGAAGGCTTTTCACACCCAGGACCCAACTATAAACGAGATCAGATGTCCCGGTCATGGCCTTGGCCACCACTCTCACTGGGTCATAGCATGAGACTGGCCCCAATGACTTCAACATCCCCTCTTCCAGGGACACATCCATGGTCCCCCACCTCTTGAGTCCCAGCAACAACCTCCTCCTGCACCCCAAAGCACACAGAGCCGGAAATATGACAGTATGCCTGTGTGATAAGCCTGCTCTGCACAAGTGGCAGAGCCTGCGTCTCATTCACATCTGTCTTCCCAGAACCTAATACCACACTTGGCTCAAAAACTCCCCAAGGCACCCTGAATGAAAAAGCAAGTGCCCTAGCCCAACACAACCCCGGCAGGGACCATGGCCACCTTGCAAAGTCCCTCCACGCCTCACAGAGGGCTCTGCACAGCCAAGGAGGCAAGCTGTACCCACCCCACCCCCCCCCAGCCCTGGGATGAATTGCCTATCTGTCCACACAGGAGGTCGGGAGAGCAGGGACTTTTCAGTTCTCAAGACCTAACAAGAATTTCTGCTTTGTCCTGGCTGCCAGCATCCGCAGGGCAAAAGCTCCTCTTTGGCTCCCAAGAGCACAAGCTTCGTGCCACCAGCTGACAAGTGACAGGCCAGTCGGTCAGCTGTTGGTTCCATTTATTCAAAGCTGGACGGCTGAACTGCTTCTGCCACTGAATCGAGGGAGCCTTGAGTCCCACGGAAGGCGGCCCCTGAAAAGTGAGCCGAGGCTGCCCTCCCGGGCTTGGGGACTTGGACCTTCCGCCTGCCAGTCCCGGGAGCGCAGACTCCCGCACCCAGATCCAACCCTCCACCCTCCGGACAGAACTGCCAGCAGGGACCCTGGCAGTGGAAAGCAGCAGGGAGGGGGCGCGAGGCTATTAGCAAATCAAAAGGGAAGACAACAGAGGAAGGAAAACAGGGTGGCAAATTCAAGTGCTCCGTTTTCTTTTTTAAAAATCCGACTGTAGGGAGATCTGCGTTTCAATAAAACAAGCATGCCCTTGTGACCAAGTATGGCAGGGGCTCTTAGTAGAGAGGCAAAAAGCCTTTTTCACCACATTTTTCTCCTTACAAGTTGGATAATAGGTTACGTCCCAGGGATACCCTCTGACTCGGCCACATCGCCCACCCGCACACACACACTGGGTTCTAACAACGCTCGCGCTCCGTCCGGGTCTCCGACCCATTCCCGGGCAGGTGGCTGGGGCGCTCCGCGGGGCGTCTGCACGCCCGCTCTTCTGCTCGCTCCTGCGGCTGTGCACGGATCCTCGCCTCCGACCACCCCCTCTCCCTCCCTCTCCCCTGCACGCACAGACCCACTCCGCGGAAACACACGACCAGGGCGGACGAACACCCCTGCCCTCCTCCTAATCCACTGGCAGCCGCGTGCCCGCAGGTCGCGGCTCCCCTCCGGCCCCTCCAGACAGGTCCCCCACCCCCCACCCCCGACCCCGGGGCAGCCCCGGCGCCGGACTCACCGCCGAAGCCTGTGGGAAACTTCATGAAGTGAGAATAATTCCCGTACATGTTTCCTCTTCAGTTCATGTTCCTCTCCCGAGCGTCTGCCGAAGAGCGCGGCCTCCCGGGCTCCCGCGCGCCGCCGGGGCTGCCTTCAACTCGGGCTAACAGGAGCGCTCATCGCTTCCTCGCAGCCCGGGCAGCTTGGGCTGGGCCGGCCCCCCGGGATTAGTCTGGAATCTGCCCCTCGCTCGGAGCGGCCACATCGCGCGTCCGGGCGGCGCGGCAGCTGGTGCCTGTCACTTACCACGCACGGCGCCGCCGCCGCGCCCCGCCGCGCACGGGCTCCTGTTGCTTTGATTCACTCGGGGCTGGGCCGCCGCGTGCGCTCCGCCGGCTCCGCGCCTCCCCGGGGGGCGCTGCCGGCGGCGGGCCCCGCGTCCCGGAAGCCCACGGCGCGGTGTGACCGCCCCCCGGAGGTCGGGAGCCGGGGAGGGGCGGCGGGGGCAGGGGCCGGGGGACGCTGGCGGGGCCGGGGGGGGGGGGCGGGGGGCGCTCCTCCATGATTGGCACCCACGCACATCGATGGGGTGCTGGGCACATGCGTTTTTGCACTCGGGCTCCAGTCCGTCCTCTGCACTGGGTTTTTGTTTTCCTGCAGGGGGGCAGGGGTGAGGGCCTAGAGAGAACAGAGCCCCTTCCTGGGCACAAGATCGGAGAAGGGGGAGACTCGGGCCCCAGCTGTGGAACACTAAGCTGCAGCCTCCCTCGCGTGTGCGGTGGGCCTCTCCTGCTCTGGGGCCGGTGGCGTTTGCGCTCTAACAGAAGAAGCCTGACAGGTGCAGCCCCGGGGCATTCACAGGGAAGACGTGCGAGCAGGGAGGACGCGTGGGCTCCAGGTGGCGGTGGCCATTCACTGGAGGGATGCCTTCGCCCGACACACCGCGGTCATCCGGCCCTTGTATCCCATCCGGCTCCCCTCAGAAGGCACCACTGAGTCCTCACTGAGCCAGAGGCTCTCTAGGCTGGAACCCAGCTACATATCAGAGTCCAGGTATCCCTTTGATGTGCGGATCTGTTAAACAGCTTTCCTGACAACACACTGTGGGCCTATCCTTGGACACCTCCAGCCATGGGAGGCTCACAACTATCCCATTCCATTTCCAGAGAGCTCTTGCCATAAGAAAGTTTTTTAACTGAAATTACGTCTACCTCTTTTCTGTAGCTTCTGCCAACAGGCTCTAGGGTCACATAAGAGGAGCCCCCAGGGTTCTTCGAATTCACAGAAAAATCTCCAGTGTCCGCAATCTACTTCTCGGGGCGCCCTGGCCTCGTTCAACTTGCCCATGTACCACCAATCATTCGAGTCCATTGACAATCTGTTCTTTTTCTAGGAATATGCTTCAGTTTCTGGAGACCCTCAGGGAGGGGAAGGGAGTTGGCCAGACCTGAATACATTATTTCAGCTATGACCCCGATCTCCTCCACCTGGTGTCTGGGTCGGCAGGGCAACACAGGTGCCGTCAGCAGACCCACCGCGGTCATGGGCTGAGTTCTGAGGGGCTGGGACAGGATGAGAGTTTTGCCCTTGATGTGGCGCGGCACGCGGAGGGAGGCAAGGCAACTCAAGGCCCCAAGATTCAAGTGCTAAGAGAACCCAGCAAAAAACTAAGAGTAAAGACCCAGAGACGGGAACAGAGTCCATATGACGCGGGAGGAAGGGGCCCAGATGGGGATCAGAGCCAGTCGGTCAGGAAGGAGGAAGAAAGAGGCAGGCAGGCTAGCATTGCGAAGGCCTGATGTGCCCGGGGCTTCCTTGGTTGGGGGGTGGCCTCAGAAGCTCCGTTGAGAACGGGCATTAGATGTGGACCGTGCAGAATACACGGGGACTGTTTGCCTCCCTGCATTTGGGCTCACTCATCACTCCGAGTCTTCTGGGGTTCATGTCTCTTCCATCCAGTGCATGTTATTCCTCCTCCCTATTTCGACACTTCCGAAGACCTGACACCCTCCTCCCATATTTTCTCTAACTTAGGGACAAAAATACTGAAAAGGACATAGCAAGGATGTCCTAGGGCATACCAACGTGCCATCCAATTATAGGACCATGGACACTTGGCTCATAAAACACTCGTGTGGCCGGAAGAGGCTGTGTCTGCAGAGGAAACCAGTCAGAAGCCAGCGTTGCTGGGTACAAATCCCAGTTCCATTGCTACGAGCCTCACTCAGGCACTGAGTGTCCCTGGGCATCAGCGACCCCATAGCCTTGTGATTCAGTCCACACGTGTTAATCACTTAGAAGGTGGCAGATACATAATTAATTCTCAATGGGTACAAGCCATTTTGATGATGATGATGCTGATGTGACTTTCAGCAAGTCATTTCCCCCTTTTTACTCATTGGTAGAATGATAGAAAAGCGCTAGGTGAGTTCCAAAACCCCCTTCAATTTGAAAATTAAAAGCAAATGAATCCAGCCCCCAATTCCGTAACTGTCCATTTTTTTCCCCTGAAGTCTTACTAAAGCACAAACGACCATTTTGTATGTCTGTCTGAGAAAGAAATGAGGTATTCCAGCACAACGGACTTCCTGGTGGACCAGTGCTGGCAAGGGCTCTTCCAAGTACTCAAAAGCCATCCTGTAAAAAGCTCTCCTTAGAGCCTTATTCAAGGTCAAGGTCAAGATGGTTTGTCAGCAGTGAGTGGTAGGCTCTACTTTCTTCCCCTTTTGCTAAGTTAGGTGACCCTGACCACTTCTGCTCACAGCATAAAGACCAAAAGCCTTAGCCTGGTAGGGAAAGGCCCCACTGTCTTGTCTCAACCTACCTTTTAAGCTCCATCAGGAGGAAAGTGCTCTACAATAGAAGTCCTAAGTAAGGCCCAGCACCTCCAGCTGTGTGACCCTGGCCAAGCTCATTTACTCCCGGGGGAGGGGGAACACCCATACCACTCAGCTGGCTAAGGTTTCTGGGTTTTGTTTTTGCTTCATGATCCAATGGGATGAGGGGACTGCGTGGGTTTTGGCTTGGCTTGGGAGTTCTGTTTGTTGTACACACCAAAGTTCTAAACAGATACAAGGAAGTAATATCTTCATGTTTGTCTGTTTGGGTTTTTTTCTTCCCTTTCTCCAATGGTCCCTTCCGGTCTGGCTATTTTGCTCACTGTGGGAACACAGCTTGGTTCATCCCAACTTGTGGTTCATTGTTATGTCCATTCACCTTCCCCAACCCGACCTGCATCCCCACATAAATTGTTCTCCTGCCTAAAGGCTGGAACACAGTAGGTGCTCAATAAATATTTTTGAATTTTAAAAAATCCTTGATATGCTTATAGCAAGATACCCCAGCATGATTTCCTTGTGGCACCTTTCATAACAAGCCATACACTTTGTCTGAAGTAAAATAAATACAAGTGTGGCTTTTCTTTCTAATCCACATTTTTGGCTGGCACCACGGTGTCCTAAGACCGTTACTGATATAACAACATTCGCCTGACCTAAGCCCTTCCCAGACAACCCCACCGACTTCAGTCACTCCTCTGCCCCCAGCTGTTACTGGCTTCTCATTAGGATGTCGGATGAAAAACCAAATGCTCAGTGTCCATGGTGGGAATTAGCTAATTCATTCATAAGAATTCTGAGCTCACTGCTTGTCAAGGCTAATTATCTATTCCTCTTAAGTGATACGTTCTGCTTTTATTAAAGCCATTAGTGCCTTTGAGTAAATGAAAAGGGCATCTGTTTTCACTAGTATGTTTGACACAGACTCTGCATATCTTAGGTTCACCCTGGTAATAAAAGGATATAGCTTTACCACTGGTCTGTGTGTGTGTGTGTGTGTATGTGTTTTGTGTGTGTAAGAAAAATGGAAATACAAAAGAATATTTTGCAGTAAACATGAATAAAAAACCAAAGCCATTTATTCGATATAAAATGTAGAGGCAAATACCTCTAAGCTGATGGCACCAATTAATACTGTTACCTTTGTGTAGTCCTTCACCTGCCCAATAGTATATAAAGTCTCAGTGTGTTTTCCCAACTATTAAACAGGGCATACTCTATGACCCTATCTGATAAATGAGCAATTTGAGTCCAGGGCTGTGAAGTCAGAGAAGGAAAGAGAGCCGCACTAACCGGTCAGATTGCGGATGTGATCTCATGACTAGGAAGTGACAGAAATGAGTATAAAACCAGACCCCCAACTCTGACACCCAGCCAGAGTGTCCTTCACGAGACCTTGACCCTTCCCTTATTAATGATGTATTTCTATTACATGTGTTATGGGACAGAAGGGTCTTACATATCCTTTTTTTCTCCTCACTGTCACTCATTCATTCACGTATCATTCAGCCACCACTTGCTGAGAGCCTTTCACCTGTCAGTCCCTGGGGGAGCACTAAGAGACAAGATCAAGTCGCTGACCTCACGGAGCTTGTGCAGTCTGACGGAGGCGCTGGAGAGCAAACAAATAGTCACAGATATAAATGTACCGTTAGCAGCCATGATAAGTGTGATGGGAGGAAAATAATTGGATGAGATGAGAGACCATAGCAGGGAAATCTAATTTAAATTGAAAGGTCAGGGAGAATTCTTGGAGGAAATGACAGTTATACTCAGATCTAAAGAAAGAATAAGATACAGTTGGGGGGAAAGGAAGCGGTGGGGGGAGCACGGACCAGGCACAGGGAACAGCGGGTCTAAGAGCACCGAGGAGGGAACGAGCTCAGTGCACGCCAGAAGCTGGGGAGTACGATGTTCAGGTCTCCCCCACAGATGACCTGGCTTCCAAGAGTTCCACAGTGCCATTGTCTCACCCCTGATTCTGTGTCCGACGGGCCGGGTCAGCGGTGTACTGCTGGAAACTTCCCTGCCTGGCTTTGTGTCCCCTTCACATGCTGGGCAGATTCAGATAACTCACTGTTTCCCAGGGCTGCCACCCCACTAATCCATCTTTGTGTTCCCTCTGCTCCTCCACTCAGAAAAGCCCTCCCCTCTTCCCGTTCTCCGTCCAAATACCCCCCTTCCCCCAGACCGTTCTCATGGGCACTTCTCAATGGCCCTCCGTTGGAACCACTCTCTCCTGGATTCCCACAGCCTGTAGCTGGGACCATTCTTATGTTTCTCATCACGTCCCTTCTTCTATGGTTCTCCTGAACGCATCTGAAAAGTCCCCTCCCTAGGCAGGAATAGGTTAACCTAAATAACTGGCAACTGGGTCCGAGTCATTTTGAGGCCCCGGCAGCATTTACGACAGTGTCTAACACATCATAGAAACCCAGTAACTGCATGATGTGTGAATGAGTGGACATTTGTGGATTAAGCTAGCCTCTCCTGATGTCAGCCCAGGGTACCAGACTCGAGGAGGTGAGTGTTCCTAGGTGCCAACAGTTCTTACAATCTCATTTTCATTTTCATGGACTCCTTCTTATGGAGTCATACACTCCTGTATAGACAGGCTTGATATGGGCATTGGGACAATATATGCGTCTTGGGGACTGAGAGCCTCTGAGGATGGAAATGAGGTGTCTGATTCGGAAAGAGTGATTAGCTTTAAATGAAGACCGTCTCAGCCATCCCCCAAACCTGGGCCGTTTCCATAAGGCCTAACGGGTGTTCAAAGACACATGCTTTATCTACAAGGTGTCCTCTGTGGCTTAGCAACCAGTCGTGTTTGTATCATGGCCAGTGGCTCCAGTCAATAGTGAAACAAGACGACTTAAACTTGCCCTAAGGGAATTGTTCCCAAATTTACAGTTACCCGGAAGCTTAAAAAAATTACAGAAGCCTTTTCCACCTCTAGAGATTATGTCACTGGTTTGGGGTTGTGGTCTGGGTTTAAGAAGGGCTAAAAACCCCCGGTGCTCCTAACGCCCAGCTAGATGACTTTGGGAACTACTGACTTAAGGAAAGAAAACCTTCCTTTAATAGGAGGCTAAGAAGGAGCCATCAGCTTCCTGGGATAATTCCAAGGAAATGGCAAGATCCACTTCACCCATTTGCTGGGACACACAGTTGGGACACATGGACCCAAGAAGCTCTTGCTTAGCAGGAGAGGTGGTGGCTGAGGCCATCCGCTGCGTGGATTTAGCATATACTGATTTGAGGTTTGCTGGGACTGTGTGTGACATACTCACTCACTCCCCATCCCCTCTGCCATTATTCATTAAAGGCACTACCTCAAGGCCGTCTCCTCTGTCAATCTTCCCTTAATGATGGTTAGTGCTTCCACTGTCCTCCAAAAAACTTGCTTAAATATTTATTATGGCACCAGTTTAATTTCCCTTTGTATCATAATTACTTATTAAACTAGGACCTCCTTCTCGAATATAGGGACAACTTCTTATTCATCTTTATAGTTTCAAAGAATCTAACATTTTGCTTTGTACACAGTGAGTGCTTAATAAATGCTTATTGAATGGATGCTACGAGGACAACTATGAACCAGACAGGCTCTATCCCTGCTCTCACGGACCTATAAGCTACAAGCTTAAGGGTAATTTTCAACTGCCCTTAACTCCAAACTACAAAATGTTGTCATAACATGTTCAAGGTGGAAAGAACAGTTACAGAGACGCCTCCATCTCTTGGTTCCCAAATGACGGTCATAAAATGCTCCCTGTCGTAAACAACTCGACCACAGCTGCAAAGTACATGGGGGCTCTCAGGATACAGAGCAACTGTGATCACACAGAGCTGAGACCAGAGGGAAACATCTGGTCTCTTCTAGAGAGAGGCCAGCACTTCAAATATGGGACACTCTAATCCAGACTGGGTCCAGATCCAAGGGTTCACAGCCACAGAGGTGGATGTCAGCACCAGACCTCGGGAAGGCCTGCTCAAGTCCCGTAGAGGGAAGACGACATCCTGGAGTAGAGCCCAGCCCCCAAGACCAGGTCCCTGGTACTCCTATTCTGCTGAACAGACATCCATCGGGCTGGCCAGGGGCCGCATATATTCAAGGTGTAGATTTAGAGGCTGTGACCCAAACACACACACAGGCCAAGCGATCTATTTTCAGACCCAGCTCACTCTTGGGGAAGAGGCTCTAAATATACCCTCCAGTGACCTCGGGCGGCAGGTTATCATTGCTGGCGGCTGGGCGGGGTGGGACAGGCACGGACGCCAGGAAACTCACCAGGACCCCCAACGCAGTGCAAAGGCCCCACCACTTACAGGGCTAAATTTACATAAGGGCAAGTGTCCGTTATCGTGGACGGGGTTTGCTTGTACAAGCACCTGGCCATGGGCTCCGTAGGGCAACAAAACCTCTATCTTGTCCCCTCAGAAGAGCCACTGAGTGTCTAGGTGCCACAAAGGAGAACGGAAGCAAAACTGGACTCATTCTGTTCTCAGGAATTCACATCAGAGGAAGGTCCCGCAATTGTATAAGCAGCAGTAATGAAATTTCCCCTGTGCCTAACACCTGACCGTCTACAGCATGCTTTTATAGCTTATTTATAAGCAGGTATGAAATATTACTAAAAGCAAACCCAAGGGGGCTGCAGAGGGAAAGGATGTTGGATATTAGGACATGAGAATTTATCTCGCTGTCATGATTTTCTCTCTAACGGGGAAGGCCTTTTGAGTTAGTGTTCAGCCAAGACATAGTTCTCTTACTGCCAAAAGCCGAACCCCGTATAACTAACTCTATTTCCAGGCAGCTAATCCCAAAAGGCCAGAAAGCATTTAGTTCCAGAAGGCATTGAGTGAGAGCTGCATAAACCACCAGCATTTAGGTAACTGCCGAAGAGCAAAAATGATTAGAAATGGCTAAAGGCAGATGGAGAGTTGATCAGGGGCAGAAGTGGGGCATAAGGAAGGTCTTAAAGTCCATGTTTAGCAACGTCAGAGAGAGTTTGAGAGATCTCGGTACGTAGTGCATTAGAGTAGCCTCGGAAGCAATACCAGGCCCACTTTAGCTGGTACCAACCCTGGGACACCAAAGAGAACGAGTGGAGGAAGTCGGGATAGGAGACATTTACCCCCGCAGCAGAGCGGCTCAGAGGTCCATACCATTTGCACGAGACTCAACCGGGAAGCTTGTTAAACCAAGAGACTTCTGGGGCCTGCCTCTGATTCAGAGTCTTTGGGGCTAGAGAGGGCCTCTGCATGAGGGTCTTTAACAAGCTCCCCAGGTAATTCCCATAGGCAGTGACATTTAAGAATCAGAGCTTTGTGGAATGGTATCTAGAGAAGACCAGATCTTACTGGAGTATGCACGCCAGGTTGCCGGGTTCGAGATTACTCATTGGCGCCTCCTGGTTACTCCATAAAGCCAACATTCATGTTGTGACATTAGTGTCACAGCCCGAGCTCCTGAAGTCATGCTTAGTACAAGCAGTGGAGTCAAGCATAGGAAATTCTTTTGACTCTAAATGCTGTGTTCCCCCTACCACCTTTCACCTTGAAGATGCAATCCTTGAACTGTCCAAACCTCTGTCCCCAGCAAGCAGGAGGCCAAGGCTCTGGTCAGAGGAAGGTTCTGGAAAATGGGTGGAGGTCAGGGGTGAGGGAGGAGTGAGGTAGGAGAGAGGTGGTGTTTGCCTGTGGTTACGGTTTTGGAAGGGCTTAGCTGGGAGAAAGGAGGCCCAAGAGACGAGAAATAGCTCAAAGCCTTCAGGATACAGAGGGCTGGCTGGAGAGGAACAGGCTGGCAAAAGGAGCCCCAGAGGATGGCCAGTTAGAGCTGGGGCTTCAGGGACAGAAGGATGGTGGGGGAGAGGCAGATCTAGAAGCAGTTCCCTGGTGCAATGGCCCAGAGGGGAGAGGAAGGCTTTTCTGGCTGCCTGTGACGTCACCCTGGGCAGCTGTTAGCAGAAGCGTTATTTCTGGAATTGCCCAAACATCAGTGACTCTTAAGGGGGAATTTCAGACACATCAGCAGGCTGGGCACAGATATTTAAGGACTGGAGCCTTTGTGCCGCCTAATCAAAGCCTCCGTCTGAGGCCGATGCCGCCCCCTCCCCCCTCGGACCCACGCGGATGCGGCTGGTCTAGATCCTTCACAGGCTTGAGCCAGCCAAGACTGGAAGGGCTCTGAAATCAAAGGTGGAAAAGGCAGGGGTGGCGGAGAGGACATCCCAGCGGAAGAAAACAATCCCCAAGGACTTCAGACCACCAAAAGCTAAAGCAGGAAGGGAGGAAATTCAGTTAATCTTCTCAGTAGTTCTGGAACATCCATTACTTCCCAGCTGTTTGACAGGCAGGGGTACACCCTTTCTGTATTTCAGGGAAGGATCGGTCATGCTAGGTAATTTAAAAAAGCAATCACGATTAGGGCTAAAAATTCATCACCCCTTTTCCATTGGAAAGGAGGCAGAGGGCGGAGTTAGAAGTGCCATTTACGGATCAGTTTGGCCCTGGCAGCCCCGGAGGACCGTGGCAGGGGGGTGAAGGGGCAGGTCCCGCCTTCCCTCCCATCCATCCTGCGTATGGCCGACAGATCAATCTACTAACGCATGGCTCGGAGGGGACTCCCCAGACTGGATACTCCTCACGGCGGCTCCCTGCCCACGGAGCTATCTACCCTGGGCCCCCTTCCACTTTTCCAAACCTTCAGCCCTCCCCTTGACTCAGCACACGCTAGTCTCCAGAAAGGTGCACAGCGGGCTCTGCCCCAAACACACGGGCACACTCCTCCTTTATTCTCTGCTTTCGCTCACGCTGCTTTGTCCTCCTGCAACACCGTCCGTCCCACTATCCGTCCCCATTAGCTGAGTCCTAGCTGGTCCTTCTCTGGGCACCTGCATGCCCCCTCTTCCTGATGCTTCCAGCTAAGTCTCTCTCTCTTTCTCTTTCTCTTTCTCTTTCTCTCTCTCTCCTCCCCCTCCCCCACTTCTCCTGGCATGGCTGTCTGTATCTCCTTCTCTCTCCCAGCTCTTAAAACTCCCACCCCCCCACCTCCCAGTGTTGAGTACCTCCTTGTCGTGACCCACTTCTACCTTAGCCTTGGGACCTCTGAGATTTCTCAACACGAAACACATCCACAGATGAATATCACTGAACTTCCTGCTACTAAAAACCCATCCTCCGTGCCCTTTGAAACTCATGCTCTTTTCTCAATGTCCACTGAGGGCTTGGCCTAATTGTGATGAGGCAGGGACCTCAGTTTCCTCGGGGGGTGGGGGGCAGTGAGACATATCCTCCCACCTCTGTGGATCTAAGACTTTTCCTTAGGAAGCTTTCCGTGCCACACACCGCCATCCCTGCCCCCTCCACGCTCTGGTTCTACCTCCACTCTCCCTGGCCAGCACACATCCCAATTACAATTCAACGGTTGTGTAACTCTTTGCTTAACTCCTGTCTCCTTCCACAGACAGAACGCTCCATAAGAGCAAGGCCCATATCTCTTTTATTCATCATTGAATCCTGGGTCATGGCTGGTAGGCAACCAATCGTTGGTGAATGGACGACTGGCTTTTATCACACTCTGTGCTAGATGATAGCTTTGCGGGTAGCGTGTGTTTCACCCATCCTGCACTGCCCAGGAATACAGGTGATACAGGACACTCTTGTACCCCCCAACACTCCCATCATGCCATCCATCATGCCTAGCACCTGCTAGGAACTCAAAAAAAAAAAAAAAGGGGGGTGGGGGACAAAAAGAAACTGTTGAAGCTAATCCGTTCTGGGAAAATAGTCTCCAAAGCCAGTGATGGTGAGTCAGTAACGTCACATTTGATTCAGAAGAGCACACATTTAGTCCAATAAATCAACAAATGATTCTTGAGCCCCCAAAAGGCATAGAATGTTTCGTCTGTCTCTCTGTGTGCCTGTCTATCCATCTGTCGATGAAAGAGGGGTGGCCGTAGCTTTGCCATTGGTGCTGAATGTCTGTATGACCTTGAACAGTCAGATTGCCTGAACGTCAGCTCCCAGTTCCTTCAGCCTTTAAAATGAGCACAAAATTCTTAGTTCGCAGGGACACTGTGAGCATTGAAGGCAGGGATGTATTTGAAAGCCTTTTGTAAAATGTGAAGCGTGATAACATGTATAATTATTACAAGTGCGTGATGAAAAGAAAAGGAGACAGGACTGTGCGTCCCAGTCACCCAGGAAGCCGTGAGGCACGATCCACGAGTGGGGTGTGAGGTCCAAGCTCTCTGAGCCTGTCTGTCCTGACCCCCTGACAGTGCCTAAGCCTCCCAGGACACAGGTTCATCATCTTGTCAAAGATGAAGCGCCTGGCATCCTGGGAGGAGCGGGCTTACTAATAAAGAGATTGTCTTAATAACGTGAAGTACCGGGTGCCATGGTAACGGGCATTACATGATCTGGAGAAGAGGAGCAGCTTTTGATAAGAATAGGGAGCCTGCAGATGGGAAAAGGGGGGTGGGGATGCACAAGGGATGGGGGTGGAGGAAATGCAAACACGGATAGACGGATGGACAGACGCAGAGGAAGCACCAAAGGGCACGAGCAAACAGTACCGGGGATGCCTGCCTCTCCGGCCAGCCTCTCCTGGCTGCGCTCTGCTGGCTGGCATGTATCCTGAGTATCTCTAGAGTTTCTGCAACTCTTGCAGTTGACGATGCCCCCTGGCTACTTAACCTGCTAGCCCCCCGCTGTTTTTTTAAAGCTAAAAGCATGTGCAAAAATCTGGGCAAAAGCAGTTCGTGAATTTACCAAAAAACTAGAGACATGGGTTTTATTCGTACTCACCGATGAACGACTTCAAGGAGAACTCTTACAACTCGGGTTGGCATGGCCTCTTGCTGGACGACGTTCTCCACGAGTCCTGCCGATGTGGAGAACCCGGGTCTGCACACTGCGAATGGAAGGGCAATGCCAACATTGATTTCCATACCATCAAGCTTCGCTACTCTCTTAAAATATGGTCTGTCCCTCCGAGGACATGCCGCACAGCCCAGGAGGCTACCAGGGCAAGGAAAGCTCATTAGATGCAGCAAGAAAGGGGATTCATGCGTCACGAGTTCTCGCGTGCCACGGATGCTAGACTGGGTGTCTTATCCGCATTGCCTTCTGCCACGGAGTCTTACTATCTTCGGTTTTGGGTGCAGCGGACCCCGGCCAGCTGTGAGATCCTTGGCCTTTTTTTTTTTTTTTTTAAGACAAGAACATCTGTTCACAGACATTTTTACGATTCTGTTATGAAAAGAGCTTCCGTTTCCAATGGTCCCTAACTGTCTCCTCCTTAACCTTCATTCCCTTTTTCTTCCCTCCTGCTGGTTCATCAGTGTAAGGGAGGTCCTGAGATGATCATCAGGGTGAAGAGAGCCTGTTTCCTTCTGGGCTTTAGCTCCTCTTTGGGCTCTCACTCCTTCTGTAAAATAGTAGTTGCCTCAAGGGCAAATTGAGTGGCTATTTTGGGGTTTATTGACTATGTCGATATTTCTACCATTGCCAGGACGAGACGAGTTGGATCTGAGGAAGAGGAGGGTTTATATTTGGAACTGGAGGGTTCCCTTCTACCAGGATGTGAGGTCCTCTGGAATGTCATAGCATGAGTGGCTAAGAATATTCTTTTTCTGGGGATTTTTAAGGAAAACTAGGCTCTTCTCTTCCCCTGTTCATGTAAGATCAATGTTACTGCCTGCAGGAAAAAGGAGGGACCGTCTAAGTTCCCTTTAAATATTTAATGTGAACTCAAAGGAGCCTTGGACTTCTTCAAAAATATTCTTTAGACTGGAAGACGGCAGAATTCACAGAACGACTGACTCTAGGTCATGGAAGTTTGAGGTGATTTTTATTTTCTTCTGCAAAATTCTCAATATTTTATGAGTTCCCTATTACGTTTTCCTATTACCGATTACATTTACAAGGAGAAAGATAATTAAAATATTTTTAAAATTTTAACAGAATATTCTTTATTCCTCTGGATGTATTGTTTCCTGCCCTTGGTACGTCAGTGGTCACAGCCTCTTCCCCTCATACATTTTATAAGGCACATAGTTGAGGAACAGCAGATCAAACAAACAACAAATCCTGGAATCCTCACCTCCCTGGAAAAGCTGTAAGGTTGGAGCCAAAAACGAAGGTTTTCTGAGCATCCCCTTGGTGCAGCCCCTCGGGGGCCCTACCACCGGATCTCGGATCTTGTCCCATGAATGACTCAAGCTCTTCCGCTATCCTTCCCTCCTCGCTCCTCCACTTCCGCCCGCCCGTGAGCATTTAATTACCATCTGCTTTTCGTGTCCCTCAAAAGTCACTGAAAAGATGAGCTCTCAAGCTCCTTGGACCATGAAAACCCGTCTTGCGCCTCTTCTATCCTGCGGATTTCCCATATGCCTTCCTAGAGCCCTGTGGGCCTCCGCTGAAATCAGAAGACCTGGGTTCAAATCCTGACTCGGCCGCTGACAGCCCATCAGGAAATACATTTACCTTCTCGGTGCTTTCATGCTCTCATCTGTGAAATGCGAACGGCGGTTGGGAATATGAGAGACTTGTGAAAAGATGAGAAAAACGCGTGAAAACACAGGGCGTAGTAGGTACTCGTTAAACGTAAGGAAACATCTGTTCTTATCTCAAGAGGACTGTTCAAGCCTGGGGTTTATCAGCAGGCCCACGGGAGCCTTCTGCTCCTTCTCAGGTAGAACCTTCAGCAGTTTAACCCCAAGAGGTCAGGCTGACGGTGGCAAGTCACACAAGTCACAACTGTTGACAGACGGTCTGGGATGCACTGCAGGCCAGGTGCTGAGCCGGCTCTCCCTGCCACGGAGCATTAGAGCGGCTCCCCCTCTAGGGCTTCGTATATTCCTGGAGGTTCAATAAGCATGGTTTGATTATCTCCCACATTCCAGCCACTGTGCTGGCCTAGGGGACAGAAAGAAGTATAGGAAATGGCTCCTGCCCTTCTCAAGGCATAATCTAGGGAATAATTTTGGTGCGGAAATCTGTATTATGCTACACTTCCATTTAGCCATTGCTCCTCTCTTCCCTTTCCCGAAGGTGCTAAGCAGCCTCCCCCCAACCCCCACCGCCATCAGTCTGCTCACCTTCCACTTGCTTCTCAGTCCACATAGTCTGCCTCCACGGCCACCACTCTGATAAGACCACTCCTTCCAAGGTCACCAAAAACCTCTTTGTTTCAGATTTGAATTAATACGCTTTAGCTACCGTTTCTTCGACAATGGGACAGCAGTCAACTCCACCGACTGTTCTCTTCTCTCGTTAAGATCGATCCTTCGGCCTCCTGGGCACGATCCTCTCTAGACCCAAGGATTCTCAGGCCCTCGAGACCTCTATGCTTGGATGTCTCACAATCATTTCACACCTGCCATAATCCAACTAAACACGGGATCTTGCCTGCAAATTGCTTTTCTTCCAGGGTCTTCCACCCCCAGATGGCCTCTCTAGTCACCATGTTACTCAAGCCAGCAATGTAAGTCATCCATGACACTTGGATGTGTGTCATGATACTTCCCCTCCTGCTCCTTTTACTTCATCCCCCACCCAACTCTGTCACTTCTTCTCTTCATCTTTACTTTTTTTTTTTTTTTAAGATTATTTATTTAACAGAGAAACAGCAAGAGAGGAACACAGCAGGGGAAGCGGGAGAGGGAGAAGCAGGCTCTCTGCTGAGCAGGGAGCCCAATGTGGAACTCGAACACAGGACCCTGGGATCATGACCTGAGCCCAAGGCAGACGCTTAAGAACTGAGCCGCCAGGCGCCCCTTCTCTTCACCTTCAACGTACCGAGCTCGGTCTCCATCGTTTTCAGCCTGGACGACTACAAAAACCTCCTTTCCTCCACTTAGCTCTCCATTCCATTCCATTAGCCACACAATAGCCAGATTTTTTAAAAATGTGGATTTGATTGTATTACTCCTATGATTAAAATCCTTCAATGATATATAATTGAACTGAAAAGTAACTTCCTTTACCATAACTTGATCTTTAAGGTCCCATGACCTGGCCGCTGGCTCCTTCTTTACACTAAACTCATATTCTTTGACCTCTGTCACTGTGTCATAGATGCCCAGCTGTCCTTCCAGTGCCTACCACATGCCACACCCTTTCTGCCCCAGGGTCTTTAACCACGCTATCCTTGCTGCTTGAAAGGCTCTCATGCCAACTCTATCAGGCAACTCCAACCGATTTTCCTGGACCCAGTATAAATGTCGCCTCATCAGCAAATCCGTTCCTAAAACTCCAATCTAAATTAAATCCCCCCACTACACTACTTCATAAACCCCGCTATTTCTCACCAAATCTTATCAAAATTTTACATTTATTTATCCCATTATATATATGATATTTGTATCTCTAAGACTTTAACTAGCATGAGTGCAGACATTTTGTCTATGACCTTAATTGTCTTCCACTGAGGAGAGAGACCTGGTAAACAAACAGGCCTCCACATCCACAAAGGAAATTCATGCTGGCTTCAGAGATTAATAAACTTTCTCCTTCATTCAAAAAAATAGGAGTGGAATTCCAAAGACTACTAGGTATTTGAGAAAAATCAGCATCACAGAAGAATCTAGATGAAGAAATAAAATACCCCAGAGAAAACAAAACAGAAGAGACCTTTTAAATAATTCTAATTCCCGTGTTCAGAAAGATTCAGGGAGATAGTACACAAATAAAACAAAAAAAGTTACTGTAAAAATAAAACATCCAGACAGCAAGAGACTGGAAATGACAAACACAGCGGCTAAAGAGAAAAAGGTTAATAGAACAACTGGAGGACAAATTCAGAAAGACCTCCAGCCCATGTAAATCAGAAGGACAAAGAGATGGAAAATTTTTGACAAAAAGTTGAGACTTAAAGGATCAACTCAGTAAGTGGACCATCCTTTTAATGAGCATTCCCAAAAGTGAGAACAGAGAAAATGATAAAACAAAGGAAGAAGGACAATGCCTGGAGCTTACGAAAACCACAGATCAGACCCTCCACTCAAATATATCCCAGTAAGAGCTTCGAAACGTCAAAGATACATAAAAACCTAAACATTTAGAAAAAACAAAGCTGGTTATCTGTAAAGCAACATGTATCAGACTGTATGCAGAAGATCAGACATTTGACATCCACGGCAACCTTTTAATAGTGATTATTTGAAAGCTTTTCTGGGTGTCTCAGTCGGTTGAGCGTCTGCCTTTGGCTCAGGTCATGATCCTGGAGTCCTGGGATCATGCCCCCGCCCCTATAGGCTCCATGCTTGGCGGAGAGCCTGCTTCTCCCTCTCCCTCTGCCTGTAGCTTCCCCTGCTTGTGTGCGCTCTCTGTCTCTCTCTGTCAAATAAATAAATAAAAATCTTGTTAAAAAATAAAAAAGAAAGAAAGCATGCTCTAGTCAAACAAAGAGAAATCGGAGAGTTGAGCATGGGGCTCAGAGAGAGTAAAAGTAACCTGGAAGTGAAATGAATTGATATCCTGTTTTGACAGTTCTCTAGGGGACCTAGAAAACAAGCAAGCACATTAAGAAAGGAAGACAGACCCCTTTGAGAAGAGTGTCTTCAAGAGTCAAGGGCCCTCCCTCAAAATTCATGGCTCTGAAAGTAGTTACTATCAATACTTAATGGAAAAAACGCTCACAGGATCACTGGCAAGTAGTAATTGTGGAAAGGGAGCTGGGATGTTCTTTCACAGAAACAGAACACAGCTCAGGAGAGTGTGGATTTTGGAGTCAGGCCACCTGGGTTCAAGCCTTGCCTCTCACCACATTGAGAAATTGCTTAGTCTCGCTAAATCTCAGCCCCTTGTGTCTGAAATTGCAATGATGGTTAGCCCTAGTTCATGGGGTTGTTTTGGAGATGGACCAAGGTAACGTATACACAGTGCTTAGTGTTGTTCTTAGCACCTCATACATGCTCCATAAAATGATACCCATCATTGTTTTATGGAGGCTGATTTTTTCCCCCTGTTTTACGAGGTGCAGAGGAACTAAGTGGTATGTGCAAACAAGAACACGAAGCCCAGATCCAGTTCCTTCTCCAGGAGGCCACATGGAATTTCATGCTGCTTCTATGATTCGGGAAACCTGGAACAGTTTTGGCTGCTTCCTGGATGCCCCCACCCATGCTAGGAGTGTTCATAACTTTCGTGTTTCAGCTGATTTTGATTTTTTATTTTGATTTTTTTAAAAAATCAAGGAAATTTCCTGTAACAAGAAATTGGAATGAGAAGCAGGATGATCTAAAAAGAATAGCACTGGGGCACCTGGGGGACTCAGATGGTTAAGCATCTGCCTTCAGCTCAGGTCATGATCCCAAGGTTCTGGGATCAAGCCCCACATCGGGCTCTCTGCTCAGTGGGGAGCCTGGTTCCTCCTCTCCCTCTGCCCGCCTCTCTGCCTACTTGTGTTCTCGCTCTATGTCAAATAAATAAATAAAATCTTTCAAAAAAAAAAAAAAAGAGTAGCATTGTTTGTGAATGAGAAGGAAAGGTAGTTAGGAATATCAGGGAAAATGAAATTACCAAAAAGTTTTATAAAAAAAAAACACAGTCTAAATATACAAAAATAAAAATGTGTCACTGTTCTGAGCATGGACAGAAGGTATGAAAACAGAATCCACCTGACATTGATTCTGGGAACATTCTCCTTTGAATGGGAAAGTCTTAACAAGATAGTGTTAAAAAGATAAACTGAGGTACATGAAATTTTTTTTCTAAGAGAGAGAGCGCACGCGCATCCACGAGTTGGGGTGGGGGAACAAGGAAGGAAAGGGAAAGAGAGAATCTTAAACAGTTTCCACACCCAGCATGGAGCCCAACACAGGGCTCAATCTCACAACCCTAAGATCAGAACCTGAGCCAAAATGAAGAGTTGGATCCCCAACCAACTGACCCACCCAGGGGCCCCATTAAATTTTTGAAGAGTTTATTTGAGCAGACATCAGTTGGAATCCACCAGTGGCAAGCCTAAAATGGTTAGGGGCACCTAGTAGACAGGAACTAGAGGAGAGAGTTTTATAGAGCAGACATATACGCAAAACAAGGAAATTATTTCTTCTAAAGCTGAAGCAGTTGTCATATTTAGGAAAGCCTAGTTGGCTGCTGTGATTGGTTGCACTCAAATTTTGCTTTCTTGGATACAAATACATTGATAGGAATTGACTCTGGTTTAGGTTTTAATTAGGTAGGCTACCAAGAATTACAGCTACCTCAGTCAAATGGCCTCCATGTTTAATTCCTTCGACAAGAGAATTACATCTTTAGGGGCACCTGGGTGGCTCAGTCGATTAGGCATCTGCCATCAGCTCAGGGCATGATCCCAGGGTCCTGGGATCAAGCCCCGCATCGGGCTCCCTGTTCAATGGGGAGTGTGCTTCTCCCTCTGCCCCTCACCCTGTTCATACTCGCTCTCTCTCAAATAAATAAATAAAAATAAAATCTTTCAAAAAGAGAGAGAACGACATCTTTCTATGGGTCTAATCACACCGCTTGGTTCTGGGGAGAATAATGATTAAATATTCATAACATAAATACTCGTTGATTTTTAATCTGTAAAATCAGCATCTACAGCAAACATATGAAACCTAATTATAGTTATGGAACAGAGTGTAAATATTTCAAATGAGCAATGGAAAAGCAAGAGAACAGCTGATAGACATCCAAATGTGCTGGGAGGTGAATTCCTCACTTTGCAAAATCAGAAAGTACTATCTGAAGTTGAGGTGTTGAGAAAGATCATCTTTTGGAAATACAAATTTAAATATATTATTTAAAATTTGAAAAAATAAATAAAATTATGCTGGGGAAGAACAACAAAAAAGTAAAATTAGGAGGGTTACAGTTACTGCAAAGGAGTTACAGTCTTCCTCTCTTACGGTGAGAAATCAATAAACCCTGTTTAAAATTGAAAAACCAAGAGCAAGGCATTAAAGCATTTTGATGGTTCAAGTCTGGAAATCACCTGCAGAAGAACCAGAGACTAGACAGAGGTGAGGGAAGGGAAAGGACATCTCTACTTTTCATTTGCTATTGTTCTTCACTGCTCGAGGATTTCTTCTTCTGTGCCTATATTACTTCAGTTAATTGGTGAGGAAGAGCCATGCAAAGCTACTAAACAGAACTTCCGGGAGAAGGGGGTGCCCCACAGAGCTCTGAGGGGATACACGTCGGAACCGAGTGGTCTCACGCATAACCAGTGACCTCTAGAGCCCTTCCAGAGTCCTCCCGACGGGAGCACCGCCCAGGCGTGTGCTTCCTACATCTGAAATACACATGTCCTGCAAATCTGAGCTGCTGGCTGGCATTACAGGAGAAGAAGACCTAAGGAGTTTCACCGGCCACAGGTAAAGAGAGACCCGCTGCCGAAATGGACCATAAGCTAGAGATTCTAAAGCAATGGTGGGCTGGGGGGAGGCCATGACTTGGGGGTGAACATAGGCTCTGGAACAAACGGCTTTATGTGGAGTGACACTTACTAGCTATGCGACTTCAGACAAGTGATGAAAATAATTAGACCCGTTCCCTGGAGTTTTGCGGGCTCAAGTGAGCTCATTTGCATTAAGATGAGCATTCTCTGTTCTTATTATAAAGACATGCAGATTCGAGCCGCAGGGAGAACCTAATGCCAGTGAGGAATGTGTTTGGAGATTCTGCTAGGTGATGCTGCCCTATAGGGTTTCCCTTTCCTAGAGAAACAACTTGATTTTAGCCCTGGGATAGAGAATCACAATTTGGGGAACCAGAAACTATCAAGACTAACGGTACTAATAAATGTTAACATTTATCTGGGGGTGCCTGGGTGGCTCCGCGGGTTAAATGGCAAACTCCTAGTTTCAGCTCAGGTCCAGATCCTAGGGTTGTGAGTTCAAGCACTGCACTGGGCTCCATGCAAAGAGACTACAAGAAAGAAAGAGAGAAAGAGAGAGAGAGAGAGAGAGAGGGGAAGAGAGAAAGAGAGAGAGAAAGAAAGAAAGAAAATAAGTTAGTTAACATGTATCAAGCTGCATGTCTGCGGTGCACAGGAGCTGTGCAAAGTTACACACTTGTTCTTAGCCCATCTTCAATGTGAGGTGAGGGCCACTTTATTATTTCTGGGTTTGTTTGTTTGTTTTAAGATTTATTTGTCAGAGAGAGAGTGCACACACAAGCAGGGGGAGCAGCAGGCAGAGGGAGAGGCAGGCTCCTCGCTGAGCAGGGAGCCCGATTTCGGACTCGATCCCAGGACCTGGGATCACGACCTGAGCCGAAGGCAGACCCTTAATGACTGAGCCACCCAGGCACCCCTATTATCTCTGCTGTGGTAAAACATAGCAAAACTTAGCATGTCAACCTTTTTTTTTTTCTTCTTTTTTAAAGATTTTATCTATTCATTTGAGAGAGAGAGAGAGCACAATAAGAGGGAAGGGCAGAGGGAGAGGAGATGCCGGCTCCCTGCTGAGCAGGGAACCCAGGACCCCAAGATCATGACCTGAGCTGAAGGCAGACACTCAGCTGACTGAGCAACCCAGGGGCCCCAACTAGCTCACCATTTTTAAGGGCAGAGTCCAGTCGTGTTGATGACAGGTTCAAAATGGAGTTGCTTATGCTAATCCCATGTCACCAAACCCAGTCAACTCAATTACAGTTTCTGCTCTACCAGAGACGGAATATGTAAACCAGCCAATCAGGAACCCCCTGAGCAGCCTTGGGTAGGTGATCTGCCTTATAAAACCCCTGACACCCCCTAAAGAAAAAGTAAGCTTCTCATGACCTAGTATAACCTCCTTGTCCCTGCTCCCTTCTAACTATAAAAGTCTTTCATAACCCTTCCTAGATGCTGGACTGGATGCCGCCTGATTCCTCAATCACTAAAGAACCAAGATCTTTAACGTCTACTTGGTTAAGTTTCCACATTGTACGTTCACACTGCTGTGCCACCAATCTCCAGAACTCGTTTCATCTTGCAACACTGAAACTCTCTACCCGTTAAGCTGCAACTCCTTCATGATCTCCATTGTGTGGAAAAGGAAACTCAGAGGAGTTCTGATGTCGAGCCACGTGAAAATGTTGCTATCCAGTCATTTTTAACCTATGAACAAATGGCAATTTGGAATAATTCCATTTCAGAGCCCAAGCCGGTTATTAGAAGGGCCAGGTTTCAAGCCTGACTGCGAAGTCCTGGTGTGGTCCATGGCGATAAGGCCGCTCCTACAGGGATGCCTGGGGACGGCCCCGAGGCCACGGAACTAAGCCACGAAGAGAATCTACAGGAGACATATGGAAAGTAACTTGGACTTTTTCATTCTAAATCATTCTAAATTATTCTAGGGCAGAGCTACAGGATGAATCCAGGTTTGTAATACCTGACCCTGATTCATTTTGGGGGAATCATTTTTTAAAAATATATAAACTGTGCAAATAGGGTATTTTCTGCATCTTCTCTCCTTCAGTCTCATCTCTTCTTGTGACTTTATAGGTCCTTAGCCACCGTGGATGCCGTCCTTGGAAACTGCAAGGCTGCAGTGGGCTTTGCAGGTCAACTTCATGGGCATGAAATGCATCAGGAGGCAGGAGAGTGGGGAAGTGAGCTGCACACCTATCACAGCCATGGGAGCATTCATGCATCCCCCGGGGGGGGGGGTGGGCAGCAGGGTGCACCTGGAGGCCCGCTGTCCTCCCATGGCTCAGGCAATGGCCTCAGTGGGAACTCTACGTTCAGGGGCTCATCCCTGGGAGGCACCACACCCTCCAGAAAGTCCCTTTACCCATCCGTGTGTTTGATCAGTGGGTTTCCCCCAACCCCTTCTCACCTGCCTGGCCTCACATTCTCTGTGCCTTCCCTCATCACCTCTCAATACATCTCTGCTCCCTGAACGCTTCGGCACAGACTCAGGCTTCCTCTTCTTGTTACTTTCAGAAAATTCTGTAGGTGGAAAGAGATTTAATCAGTAATAATAAGGCTTTCTATTTTTAGAGCTCCTGCCTTCTGAGCAACCCGAAGGATGTCACAGTTATAACAGAATCAGTTAAAGGGTTGAAAGGGTCTTCCAAAGGTCTTCTCAGGAAGCCCCTGGTCTAGAGGAAAACTTTCTCGAAACCCACCTTGGACAGGTGCTAGCCTCCTTTAGTCTGACCCTGGTGGCGATGGGGGGGGGGGGTCCACCTCAGAAACTGTCCCCACCCCCAGCCAAGAACCCTTCTTCCCATCCCCCGCCCTGGCCCCCTTTCCCCAGAATGGTTGCCAACAGACTGCAAATGTCCTCTCTCCCAGCCCTTAGCGGATCATCCGCCAATGTCTACAGTACCGATACGGTGATCCTTCTAAAATACAGCTGTGCTCATACTTAGCAAGGTTAGGTGTGCAGTGTTTGGGGAAGACCATGGGGGTGCGGATTAGGGACAGCGTCACAAGTTGGGACTCAGAAGATCAGAGGAGGTCCCCGAAAAGAGTGGGGGGAAGGAGACGTGTCAGGCAAAGGGTATAGCCAACGCCCAGGCTGGCAGTCAGAAGAACGCAGAGGTTTGAGGCATAGCAAGTGAGGCAGAGGGAGGCCTGAGTGGGGAGGGAAGCAGAGTAGAGCTGTCAGGATGGAAGCCGGGGAGCTGTCCTGCCAGCAGTGGGCTGCTGGGCGGTGGGAGTCCCAGCAGAGGTTAGGGCAGAGTTAAGTTGAAGGTCCTGGTCCCGAGAAGAGAGGAAGAGACAAGTGCCAGGGAGGGCGACATCGCGGGGCTCCCAATTCCTTAAACGCCAGCCCCCGCCACACACACACTCAGCATCCCATGTCGTCCCTTCCAGAGCACAGACAATCCTCCCTGGTCACCTGTTGTCATGACTAAGCCTCAGGATAATCCTGAGGGTCTCAGATTTGGAGTCAAAGCCTGGTTTCAAGTCAACCACCCAAGCGTTTGCCCCCATCGAGGAGACCCGCCTTTCTTTACCGCTAAAATGTAACAGAGACAGTTCCTTTCTGATGTATGTGGAATGCTTTGGACCCACGGACAGCTGCCAGTCAGCGGGATTTTCCTATAAATGTTGCTGTTTCCTATAGGATTCTCTCTCTATTGCCCCAGAGCATCCAGGAGCTCCCTGTCCCCAGCCTTAGGCAGGTGTGGACAGGCTCCAGCTAACAGCACTACTCCCCTCCGGTGGGTTCTCTGGTCTTAGTCGGATGAGGCTGACCCTCTCAGAGTGGTTTAATGGGAACAGTGGTGTGTGTGTGTGTGTGTGTGTGTGTGTGTGTGTGTGTGTGTACACGTACCCCTGTGTCTGTCAGTTCTGCAGAGGGTAAAGGGGGGAGAGAGAGGGATCAAAAAAGCAAACGAATGCAAGACATGGAACCGAGTCCGGCAAGAACAGGGTTAAAGCCGATGAGCAGCAGGAGGTCTAAGGGGAGAGGTCAGGGTTCCCCTAGCTCAGTCCTCTCTGACTCCCATGGGTGTCATGGAGAGTGGAGCTGGCAGACTGCCACACCTTCTGGGCTCACAGTCCCACTCAGGCCACTCAGGCCGGGCGGGGGGTGTCCCTCCCCTGCTGTGCTACCTCGAGGCTGGGGGCACCTAAGAAATTCTCCAGGGCTCGGGGCTGGGGCCGCGATGGCAGGGAGCGGGTAAGTGCCCCAGCTTCCAGGGATCCAAGGTTTCCAGCGCTTCTGAGGACCGGCTCTGCAACCACATGCTTTTCCGTGACATCACTGTCAGTGACCTTTGGGGGCCGGCAGGGTGGGGTCCAAGGAGACGGGTACAGGCCATGATTCTTTGGTGGTCACAAAGCTCGGGATTGTGAGCCGCCCAGAGCTAGGCAGCTGCCTCAATGGGCACAATGTTCCTTGCTGGACTGGGAACAGCTTCCCTGCCCTGGGATATTGGGAGACTATAGTAGACCTGTTGTCTCTGCTCCTTCGCTATATTAAAAAGCACATTGTTGAACACAGAGGCTGTGTGTGTGTGTGTGTGTGTGTGTGTGCACGTGCATGCACACATACGCGCACACACAGAAGTGTAAAGAGTCGCAGAAAATTGCATTTTGCTTTTAGAACAAATGATGATGATGTGAAGTGGAAAACTTGCCGCGCAGCCAGCAGAGAGAATTGTGTTTTTGCTTTTCAGAAGCCTCGGGAAGAGGAGGAGGGAGAAGGAGGAAGGGTAGGGGTAAAACGTCGCTGATGTTTCCAGAACACCAGATAGCACTGGAGGAGATCAATATGCCCAATGAGGCCGAAGCTGATTACCGCCAGCACAGCCGACTGCCCGGTGCGCACTTAAAGTAATAGCCTTAAACCCTTGACGGAGATAACTCAATGACCTTATTGATTTGGGATTTCAGCCCCCTGCCCCCAACAGACAACACATATGAACACTATTACAGACCCAAACAGAGTATTTTGCTTGTTTGCTTTGCTTCTTTTAAAAAAAACTAATGTCATTGACATGACCTGCTCCACCAGCTTGGAAAATAAAGCCATACCTGGTTTTTTACACACGCATTCATCACCCAGCAACACCCCCCTACACCCCAGTCCAAATTGAAAGATGGCCTGTAGCATCTCTCCTGAGACCTCCTCCCTGCAAAACTAAAGAGCCCCAGCTGCTGTTTCAGCCCGAACTGGTCGGCGTAGAGAAATAATTGAGAAATCCGATCACCTCACCAGCAACCCCTGCCCCACCCGGCCAATTTTCTGCTGTTGTCACTTCTGCGTGTGCCACCCAGCGCCGGTGCTGGAAGCACGTCTCTCCTCGCAGACAGATGTCACCGCGGTGCTTGGCTCAACCAGACCTAGATCGGGCAGCAGAGCTTCCTGAGGGTGAACAAATACCCACTTGCACGCCTCCCCACCATCCCAAAGCCGCGTCCTCCATATCAGACTTGGCCAGAGGCTTCCCTGGGAGTCAGAAGCATCACTGCATAAAGTTATTCCCTCCGGAGACCCCCGCGAACAGCAGAGCCATTAAACCCGTCACAAGCAACTTCAACGGTTGTTGAACCGGAAAGGACCTCGGACAGCATCCAGCCCTCTCTCCGCATTTTCTGTATGAGGCCCGGTAAGACTGGGTGACTTTCCAGCGTCACATGCGGCCCAGGGAACGTGCTTTTGTGGGGGTGGAGGTGAGGGGAGGTTTGATCCCCGGAAGGCGTCAGGAGGCACATAACCATGTCCCTTCATCACCGACCTCCCTCTCCACCAGAGTGCCACGTGTGCCCATGCCTGGCCCCCTCGGCCAGCCCAGGTCACCCCGCTGGATGTCCACAGAGAAGTCCCCTATGTCCCACCTCCTGGAAGCCCCTTAGACCTGCGCCCGCCCAGAGAGCAGCACCCTAGACTCTGCCTGTGATTAGCCCTTCAGGCCCCTGTGATCCTGAGTTTTCAAACTCTCTCTGTTAACTGGCTCCTTCCCACCAATTCAAACCTTTAGAGATTTTTAAAAAAAAAATCCTTTGTTCCGACATTTCTCTTCACCCTCTCCATCTTCCCCTTCCTTCTCGCCTCTGCTTTTCCGTCTCCCTTGTGTCTGTCCTTCCTTTCTGTGCTCTCAGCAGAAGTTGACGCGAACCCTCCCTCCCCCACTGCACACGCTCATGGCCATCTTCCAGGCACACGAGCGAGGTGAGGAAGGTCACAGCTTCCGTAGTGTCCTGCAGGCCACCTGCGGGAATGTCCGGTGCTCACTCAGCCCTGGGGTGGGGTGGGGGGGCAGGGAAGGACTGCAAAACCTGGCTGCTCTCCCCAGAGACGCCCATGGCCCTGCAGCTCTCCGGGGGTTCGGGTGGGCGTGGCCTAGACCTGTCCCACAGCCTTGAGGATTCTAGGTGTCTGGCTGCGGAGGCAGAGGACACCCCAAACCAGTTCATTAGCGAGACCTAGAGCATCTGTTCTGCTGCTTCAGATTAAGAGATCTCCAGCACCTGTCTCTCCCTGGCCCCCACTGGTCGGTCTCCTCCTGGAGTCTCTTTGCTGTGCGCATGCTCGGACCTTTGGCTGAGAAGCTGCTGGAAAACCCGATCTTCCAGACACTGAGACAGACCACATGCTATTTACTGCCGAAGGGAAAGAAAGGGAACGAAAATATACTGAAGGCCGACTAAGTGCCAGGCATTGTTCTAGAAGTTAGAGATACAGCAGTGAGTAAGACTGAAGTGGTCCCTTGTTCCCTGCCTGAGGGGGCAGGGGGGGTTACATTCCAGGAGGGAAACAACACACACGGACACAAATATAATACCACAGATCTCAAGAAGTGTTGGGAAGGATTAACAGGGCTCTACATTTGTGACAATGCCAGGGACTTCCTTAGGGTGGGGGACTGTCTCTCTTAGGAGGCGATCGAAGCTGAGCCCTGAACACGGGCCTTGCAGATAGAATTTGAGATGGAGTTTAAAGCCATGCTCGCAACAACGTTGTGATGGCTGTGTCACTGTCATCCGCAACTTCCACACCAGGACACTGAGGCCCTGAGAGATGGAGTCACATGCCCAGTGGCAGGGCACAAACCGATGTGACAGGCAGCAAAGCCACGCTCTCTGTTCCGTTCCCCGCCTCCGGATACTTGGACCTTCCTTCCAATCATACAAAGCACCTGGCAGGCCTTGAAATCTGGGTCTGCAGATTCTTCCTGAGCCTTCTTTGGGATCGAGGGCCAGTCCTGGTAAAGTGTAAGTATTGAGCACCTACTGTGCGCTCTCTTTTCTCAAGGTTCTTGGAAGACGAGCCAGGGCAGGGCCCCCAGCCTGGGCGCAGCGTGTGAAAGGAGCAGAGAGTAGGGGAGATGGCCGAGGTCAGAGTTCTCACCCAGGGAGCTCTGCTGGGAGCTGGCCCTCTCCCAGGACAGTCTGGCCAAGCAGACAGGAGGGGGCAGGTTGAAGCCAGGCGCCGCCTTGTGAGCTCCGGCAGGAAGCTGCCTCTTCCAGAAGATACCTAGGGGCTGCAGGAGGCTGCCTGGAAAAGCTGCCAGAACTCTCCACGACCCGCCACCGCAGGAGAAAGTGGAAACATGGGTCCAAGACTCTGAATCAGTCCATCAGTTGACATTTTCTGAGTGATGAGGTACCGTGAGGACATTGCAAGAACACAAGACCACAATCTCAACCCTGCAAGACTAATAAACCTCCTTACAGAGAAGTACTCAAGCTTATGAAACAGAGAGCACCCGCACCGGGCTTCAGGCAGCACACTAAAAGCCACGTAGCCCAGACCGGTAAGGCTGTGAGGAAGGGCTTCCGGGAGGAGGCAGACCCTATGCGTGTCAGGTCTGAAAGGTAGGGAGACCGCCGTGTTGGCAGAGAGATGGTAATGGACATTTACCATTTGCCGGAACACAGAGGAAGGCTAGTGGAGGACAGACAGTGAGGGCCCAGCATGGAACTGGGGAGGCCAGAATCCGTCAGGTCAGGGAGGAGTGACTCACGGAAGGTTCTTGAGCAAGACAGTCACAGGATAAAAGCAACACTTTCAAAATTATAGTAGTCATTTCTCACTTGCATGCAACATTTTGCAACATTCAGATCCGTCCACACACATCATCTCATTTGATGCTTACAAACATCTAGCGAGGGACAAAGTGGCCACTGCCTTTTGGAGCTGAGGAAATGGATGAAAGACGTTTAAATGACTTGCTTGTGGTCACACATGTCAAGGAAGGAGCCCAGGGGCGCCTGGGTGGCTCAATGGGTTAAGCCTCTGCCTTTGGCTCAGGTCATGATCTCAGCGTCCTGGGATCGAGTCCCGCATAGGGCTCTCTGCTCAGCGAGGAGCCTGCTTCTGCCTTTCTCTCTGCCTGCCTCTCTGCCCACTTGTGATGTCTGTCTATCAAATAAATAAATAAAATCCTTTTAAAAAAAGATAAAGGAAGGAGCCCAAACTGGAGTCCCACTCCTTGACCCAAGCAGGGCAGGAAGCAGAGGACCATGGCAAGGGTATGGCTTTTGAAACAGACAAACTGAGTTCAATGCCAGTTCTGCCAGCTACCAGTAAGCTGTGTGGCCCCAGGACAGATTATTAACCTCTCTGAGCCTCAGTTTTCTCATTTTTAAAATAAGAATAATCACACCTTAGAGAGAGACAGGTGTGTTGTAAGGTACACGGAAATGATAGCCCCTGGCAAGGCACAGATGTCCTACAGATACAAGCTTCCCTCCTCTTTCTCTACTGCTCCCCACTCAGGTCCTGGAACAACTGGTGTTATTAACCCAACTGCCCTCCATCCCTGACTGATGCCAGTGAAACTCAAGGCAAGCGGTTCCACCGTCATGACCAAGCAGCACGGGTCCTGCTTTCCACAAAGCCACAGCCCCATCCCAAGACAAGCAAGGAATCCCCTCTGACAAGCCATGTATGTGCATCTGAGAACGACCACTGTGGGCTATGGCCGGACCCCGGACTTGAGAAACCATCTAGCACACTGCCACTCTTCCTTGAACAAGCCAGGCTTGGATCTGTTTTCTTTTCTTTTCTTTTTTTTTCTTTTTTTTTTTTTTAACAGACAGGATTTGAAGTAACAGCCCACACAAATGACTTCCTAGAAATCTCACCCTTGACTTACCATTTGGAATAAAAGCAATTTTTTATCCTGGCAAAGCACTTTATTCTTTTTGGAACATTTTCATATACATTATTTCACTTGATCCAAAGAATGCCGAAAGGCAGACAGCAGGCTTTACTGTTCCCTTTGAACAGATGAGAAATCCGTAGCTTAGCGGTGGGGGCTGGGGGGGGGGCAGAGCTCCCAATTCCCTGCGTGCAGTGCCCTCCCCTCGCTCTGTGCTCAACTCAAGAGTCCACATCCACCATAGACAAGCTCTGCTCTGATGCCCGAATTCCTCCCCCCTCCCGTTCAGCTTCTGAATCATCCGAGATGCTCACGTGAGGCTCTTACAACTGGAGGGCATGATGGAGCAGTTTTGAAAACAGAACAGCTGCCTTGGACACATCCTACAAGTGGGCTGCACTCTCCACCACACAATCAGAGGTCCCTAACCCACCACCCTGCCCAGGATCCCCTCCTTATAGCTCCAACCGCCCCCTCCAACCCTCTCTCAACCCAGGGCCCTCAGAAAAGCAGAAGAATCCTCTGGTGTCAGCTCACCTAAGGGCTGAACTCCAGTTGGAGAATTTCTGTAAGTCAGTTCATTCCTGGAGCCCAACTTGGCAATCCTGAGGAGAAGCTAGGGCTGCCAACCCAGGCTGCTGATTGGCTCCTACGTACAGGAGACCCTCCCCCCAGTGGCAGACAGCAGCCAAGGATGAGAGCAAGAGACCAATTCTTCCCACCGACCATTGTGTGTTCTAGGCTCGTAGGATCTCTCAGTGATCGTGGGGATGAAGTCCTCTGCCTTCACTAGGCCTATGTTCTAGTGAGGGGAGACGGAAAAGCAAAACTGAGGCACCTCAATCCATAAATGAAGAGGCAGGCTAGGTGCTACATGTTATTTGAGAAAAGAGTATTGTAGCCTAATGCGGATGGAGTGCGCCGGGCAAAGACGGGGGCGTGCGTGTTTCTCTAATGCTATAATTGTAAATACGATTGTTTAAGCTTTGTTGAGAAGTGGACATTTACGCAAAGATCCAAAGGAAGAGGGGAGTTGGCATACGGCTCTCCGGAGAAAAGACTTTCCGTGCAGAGGGGACGCCAGAGCCAAGGCCCTCGGGAACAGGGAGGAGGCCATTGTCGCCAGAGTAAAGGACACAAGGGGAGAATAGTAGGAGTTGAAGTCACAGAGGGAACTGGGCCAGGTCCTACAGTCACCAAGGGCTTTATAGGAGATTGTTAAGGATTCTAACTTTTACTCTGAGTAAAATGGGGGCATCTGGAGATTTTTAAGTGAAGGACTGACGTGACCTAACTTTTAACAGCAGCATCACTCTGGCTGCTCTACTGGGGACAGAAGGTATGGGAGGGGCCAGTGGGGACGGCTGGGAGACCAGTTAGGAGGCTGCTACAGAAATCCCGGTGACGGATAGTAGAGTTTCAAACCAGAGCAACAATGGAGACGCTAAGAAGTGGTCAGCCCCAGCCATACTGGGAAGGTAGAGCCAACAGGACGCACGGAGAGGTTGGGTGGAGGGAAAGGGCAGGGAGGCGAGGAGGTAGGGCAACTCGCTGGGTCGGGGCCTGAGCAGCTGGAAGAATGGAAGTGCCACCACCTGAGACAGGCAGGGCTGCAGGGGAGCAGATGGGCGTGGGAGACAAGGGGTTCAGGTTTGGATGCGCACTGGGTGCCCAATGGAGATGTCAAGGTAGTGTGCCTTCAGGTCAGCTGGTGTATCCTCGCTGATGACCGCCTGGGCACAGAAGCACAGCTCAGCCCCCGGAGTCTATGGCCCACGAAGAGGGCTTACCCACGAGCCTCATGCTGTAATCCCTGGGTACCCAGATTTCCAGGCCTTGCCCCAAGGGCCACTTTCTATCCACAGGCAGATGTGAAGGCTCCGAGGCTCGTAGCATAGAAAGCAGGCTCAGAGAAGTATTTTCAGACCACAGCTAATGGTGTCTGGGAAATCAGCATGATGTCCTCTCTGTCTAAAACAGCTCTATCCAATAGAACTTTCTACAGTGACGGAAATGTTCCATATCTTCCCAGTCCAATATGATAGCCACTAGCCACGTGTGGTTTCTGAGCACTTGAAATGTGGCCAGAACAACTGAACAACTATGTTTTTTATTCTGTTTTATTTTAAGTAATTTAAATCCAAACAGACCACATGAGGCTAGTGGCTACCATATTGGATACCATAGTACTAGTGGTCCTAATCACACCATACCATCCAGCAAAACTGTGTTCGTTCTTCAAGGCCTCGTTCAGAGGTCTCTAACCTTCCTTCTATTCATGCAAAGATAGAGACCCTTTCCGGCCCTCCCATAGTGTTTCATACCTGTTTCTAGTAGCTCGGTATACAGGAATGATTTGGGGGCACGTCTACTCCCCAGTAGACTGTGAACTTCTTGCAGATGGGGATTGTGACTTTCTCATCTCTGGCACTCATCACATGGACCTGGCAAAAAGAACAGTAAGTAATTGTTGAATGGATAGATGAATGAACAAGTAGAGGTTTCACACTTACGCCTAATCCTTGTTTCTTATTTCTAAGTGGAGAGGAGTGTAGGTGAGGTCAGAGATGGGAGACCCAAGGCCATTCATTCAATGTCCTCAGGAGCCCCCACCTTCCTCTCCCCTGGCAAAGCAAGGGACAGAAATGAGATGAGGACCAAGCTCAGAGCCCACTGTCCCCATCTTATTTCTAACTCGGAATTTCTAACTCCGAAGCCAAAAGAGGGGAAGATAATATTTTTAAACATAATCGTGATAAAATCATTTTTAGTTCATAAGGGGGTGTATTTTACCCAGGCATTTATATCTACAAAAACTAAACGATTCTCTGCTTTCTCTTTTACTGTCAAAAGTCATATTTGTTGCTTGTTCTCTAAATAAGCGAGCTGGCCGTATCTGTGGCTAACCTCAGTGGTTCAAGCTGCAGCCCCAGGATGAGGAAACCCCATGCTGATCGCTCCCTGCAACTCTAGGTCTGGGTCACTGAGGGGCTTACAAAGTTTCCCTAGTGCTAACTGCAGGCCTGAGCTTCTCGGAGTGTATGGTTTTCCTTGAAAGTCTCATTGCTTTCTTCAAATAGTGTGTATTTCTACATAGAAGGCATTGAGCTGAGGGTCGTGGAGGGCACAACATGGTCCCTGTCCATAAGAAGCTAGTACTCTAGGTAAGAATGATAAGAAAAGTGATCGTGTTTAAGAAAAAACAGGGTTAAGGGCTTTGATAGAACTGTTAGTTTGGGAAATACTAATTTTTTCATAGATCAGACATTGACCGGTCTCCAGATAACCAAATTAAGCCTTGAAAGAGGTAAGAATGGGAAGGGGTGGGGAGAAGAGGGACTTGGAGAAGGAGCAATAAAATGGAGACAGACAGAGGGACAGGAAGAGGGGAAGGGAGAGGGAGGAGGGGGAGGAGGGAGTTTGGGCC
The DNA here is from genome assembly GCF_030435805.1 of Mustela lutreola. Classification (NCBI taxonomy): domain Eukaryota; kingdom Metazoa; phylum Chordata; class Mammalia; order Carnivora; family Mustelidae; genus Mustela; species Mustela lutreola. The sequence continues at coordinate 67,051,450 of NC_081303.1, read as the reverse complement.
CGAGATGCCTCTGGCTGTGGTGATTTCTTCTGTTCCAAACAGCTGGCTGGGTGTATGGGGTTTTGGATGAGTCACCACGCGGGAGGGGTGCTGAGGGAAGAAAAGCGGAAGGCACAGGAGATGGGAACCCCCTTCAGTCCCCTCAGGGTGGAGCTCTGGCGTTCTGTCTCCTGGCCTCACCCAGGCCATCCGGCAGCAGAGCCTTCAGTGCTCAGAAGCCATTTTATGAGGTGGTTATGCAAGGTTCCTTCCCACCGGAGAGGCCCAGGGCTTTACCCCAGGACCCAGCAACGGCAGTGTCCTTGTTCACAAGCCTGAATAGCCTCCTGTCAAGGATCTCTTAAAAAGGAGTGGCATTCAGCTGTCAAAAGGGAGGTGTGAGCTTCAGTCTTCCTCCCAGAAGAGGAAGGAAGGGGGAGGGACAGGCAGGCTTGACCTTGAACGCTGACTCCCAGATGGGAGCTGGATTGCGAAGCCCCCCATGGCCCCTGCGATCACTCACTTCTCGCAGGCTCCGTGAGGGCCTGGGCCTTGTGGCCTGAGCAACGTCTGCCTCCCAGCAAATCCCTATATTGAAGTCCTAAGCCCAGCACCTCAGGATGTGACCGTGGAGAGGCAGCCTTTAAAGAGATGATGACGTTAAATTGAGAGTGGGGGGGAGGGGCATAGTCCAATCTGACCCGTACCCTGAGGAGGAGGGGAAAGGGGGACCCGCGGATGCATCTGTCCAGAGGGATGGCCCCGCAAAGACGGAGCCAGGGGACAGCCGCTGGCAAGCCCAGCAGAATCCTCAGGGGAACCAGCCCTGTCAGCACCTCGAGCTTGGACTCCGGGCTCCAGAACCAAGAGAAAATGGATTCCTGCTGTTTGAGCCACCCAGTCTGTGGTATTCCACCATGGTGGCCCTGGCAAACGCATACAGTGGGGACAGGAGCTCATCATGGGGCCTGAGCGGTCCTGGGAGCTTCTCGGCTGTGGCGCATGGCCGGCCGCCATCGCGCTGTGGTCCCTCCACCAGCCCAGACCCCAGATGGCCACTGCGAGGACCTAGTGTTCAAGTTTTTCCCACGTGCCAGAACGATGCTGGGTTGCCTTCTTATCCATCGCCTCACATAGTGTTACTGTATAGCTGAGGCTTAAAGAAGTGAACTTCCCTAAGGTCACCCAACTAGGACCTGCGGCACCCAGGGCAGAAGTCCAGGCCTTCTGATTCTGGGGGCACCGTCCCCTCGGCCACACCAGCGAGGGGCTCCCTGGAGCTTTTAGAGAGTGAGTGCCTGCCACTCTCTCTTTCCAAAGTCCCAAAACATGGTCACACCTAACCCCTCCGTGGGGTTTCTGTGTCAGTCCTGTGATACAGAGAAGATAAATATTTATTAAGTCCTAATTCTACTCTTACTGAACTTTCTTTAAAAAAAAAAAAAGATGTTAGGCATGGCTGAATACTGTGTTCTTTTTATCGGTAGTTTACACAGCCAGACACCATGCAAAAGTAAAGTCTTCCCTCTAAAATGCCTGTGATGGTATGCTAAGCTTTTTCATAGCATATCATATTTAAAAGTGGGTACAGTTAAATGAGCTAATACTAAAAGCTTGCAGATACTAGTTAAATTAAACCATTTTGCCATTTGATGTGTTGCTTATAGTGCTTTCAAATACAATATTAACATTGTGACTATAACACATTCTTAGGAAATTAATGATTTTTACGTTGTGTTTTATGTATTAAAAATGATTCTACAGCTATAAATAAATAAATAAATAAATAAATAAAAATGAAAAAGATGTTATTGGGGGCACCTGGGTGGCTCAGTGGGTTAAAGCCTCTGCCTTCGGCTCAGGTCATGATCCCAGGCTCCTGGGATCAAGCCTCACATTGGGCTCTCTGCTCCGCAGGGAGCCTGCTTCCTCCTCTCTGCCTGCCTCTCTGCCTACTTGTGATCTCTGTCTGTCAAATAAATTAAAAAAAAAAAAAAACTTAAAAAAAAAAAAGATTTTATTTATTTCCGAGAGAGGGGAAGAGAGAGAGCATGAGAGGGGAGGGGGTCAGAGGGAGAAGCAGACTCCCCGCTGAGCAAGGAACCCGATTGCATGACTCCATCCTAGGACTTTGGGATCATGACCTGAAGGCAGTCGCTTAACCAGCTGAGCCACCCAGGTCCCACTTTACTGAACTTTCCAGACCAAACCCTTCTCTGACCACCCTACAGGATTTAGTAGCTAGTTAAGAACCATCTACTACCACAAAGATATCAGCAAGGAGTCATTCAAGAAAATATTACAGTGGACCCTTGTGTGGTCTAGGGGTTAGGGGAGCTGCCGACCCCCCACACACAGTTTAAAAATCCACATAGAAGTTTTGATCCCCCAGAAACTTAACCACTAACAGCCTACTATTGACTGGAAGCCTTACCAATCACAGTCTTGTGCTGTTTTTATCAAAACAAATCCACAAATGTCGTGGACACACGCAGTCCAAAGCCATGCTGTTCAACAGTCACCCGCATTGCTTTCTGGACACTCGGCTACTTTGTTCTCCTCGGCCAAGCCCAACACAGCCTGGAGCCGCTTGTCAATATCTATTTTTAATGGGATTTATTTATAATTAGATGTATTTATAACCTCTTCTTCACGGGCACTTGTTTTCCTTCTGGAATCACAGAGGCATTTTAATAGATTGGCTTTGACAGCAAAGAAGGGACTAGAAGCTGGTCCCACCTGCTCCTAAGCCAGGTGCTTGCTGCTCTCGGTGAAGAAAGGGACCTCACCACCAAGCACCCCTACTGACTTCTACAAGGGACAGATCACTCCTGGGAGGGACAGAGTGCATTGGCTGAAAGGTTTAGTCAGTGCTGAAAGAACCCTCGGGCGGCCATCCTCAGGATGGAATCCAGCTTGATGAATCCTCTCTGTGTCTGTTACCAGCTGAGCACAGATTTGCTGTTCGGATATAGCGTTCTTAGCAAAAGCACACAATCGCCAAAACTGGAAATCTTAGCAATGGTGCGATGGATTCCCTTCCCTTAGAGGCGAGGGATGGGGTGCCTGACAGGGAAAGCAACTCGTCCCAGGTCAAGCAGGCTCTTCCCGAGTCTGGGGCCAGCAGTCCCGATGTCCTATGTAGCCGTCAAGCCCCCAAGAATATCTTGTCCAGGTTGGACATGTCCACCGCACTGTGAAAGCCACGTGCACATCTGGAACGGATCCACAGAAAAATAACCCATGTTGACAAGGGATGGATAATCAATGTTTAAATTAAGTAGCAAAGAGTCCAGCTGGACGTAAGGAAGCACTTTTTAGCTGCCAGGGCGATAAAATACCAAAATGAGCCAATCGAAGGAAAGCATGCTGAGGAATGTTCCCATGGATAAGAGATAAGCATCTATCTTTGATCTCTGAAGGGTTACCTGCCCCCAAACGGGGAGCTGCACCAGTTCTATTAGAATCCACTTGGGGTTCCAAGCACCTTCTGGAAGACTCTGGCCAAGCAAACTGCTGTTGCCAAGATCTGCATCACTGACTCTATAATTTGTTGAAATTACCTAAGACCACTTCTTTGCCCTCTTGTTTTTTTAATTTCAGAAAGCCTCTATATTAAATGCCTTTGTGAGGGGCCACAGCAGAATCTGGAATGTCTGAATCTCTGGCTTTGGGATTTTTTTTTTTTTTTTTTTTTTTTTTGGCCAGAAGTGACATGCTGAGGGATTAGAGTCTTGGCAGTAACTACAGGTCCAGGCAAGCAAAAGGTCAAGTGCAGGGCGAAGCTGGTTGACAGACACCATAGATCTCTTGACAGGCAGGGTCCTGGAGATCAAAGCGGCATTATCAAGTACAGGTGAACTCTGACCTTAGCGCAGAAAGGCTATTTGCTTTCTACCCTTTTTGCATACTCTAAATATAGGTCGCCTGAAGTTCAGGATGCACATCAGAAGCAAATGAGGTCAGGGGCTTGACAACAGCAGGGTGGGGAGATGCCAGGATGACCTTGCAAGGGGCGGCTGCTGCTCCTCTCCCCTTGCCTGTGGGACCACATTAACACCCCAAAGGCACCCTGAGTACATCTAGAAGGAAAGTTAGTGGCCTTCAAGCAGCATCCACCGGCAACAATGAGATCCCCTGGTGTCTCGGGAATGGAGACAACGCCACACCCCCGGGTTATAAAGGGATCCATCCTTCTTCCTTTCCCTTCGAATGTCACCCCTGTGATGTCCCTAAATAAATCTCGTCAGTCCTCTCCCATGCTCCTCCTGGAACCCAGTCCAGTCTTGGGTTCTCACTGAGGTTGGACGATGGTGAGAGCGCCCTACTGGTGCACCTGCCTCCCTTGGCCAACACGAGCATTGGCCAACCAGCCGGCTCTGGTCCGAACGAATCTCCGTAGCTTCCAACGTAAGAGGAAAAGCCTCCTTCGTCTCTTAAATTTCTCCAGTGGCATTTCCCACCCCCACTCCACCACCAGCGCCCAAGTCCCATCCCTATGGCTAGGAAAAAATGAAAACGGCCATTTCCAAAACAACAGCGGAATGCTATGCGGCTAGTTAGCGTCAATGCCAACTTATCTGGCGCCGCTATTCCGCACCAAGTTGCTTTTCTTTGCTGTGGTTTTACCATGAATTAAAAGCACAGTGCAAAATATAAGGCACCTTTAAGGAATGGATTTTATTTTAAGGCAAGCTGTAATCTCACCCGGACTGCGCCCATGTGTTTCCTCCGCGATCCTCTGACAGGTGTGAACACCCCGCTTTGGGGCCAGCCGAACCCAACGCAGGCTCCTTTGAAGCTCCAGCCCCTGTTGCCAGAAGCCGCGTGCAGTATCCTAGAAGGGCGCCTCGCACGTGGTAGCCATTCAGTTCAGTGTTTCTCAGTTTTAACAGAACGAGCAAACGTATAAATGAATGAATGACGTGCCGGCATTGTGTGTGTTGCCGCCAGAAGCTCCAGCTGGGGTGAGCCTCGGAGGCAGAGCCCCACAAGACGAGGCAGTGGTTATAAACTACTGGAACAGTCAGAATCAGGGGTTACCCACCCCTTCCCTTTCATCTACCCCGTTTCAAAATGTAGACTCTGTCACTTACACCTCCTCACCCCCTTGGATCCGTTGTGAATGACTTAATACTCTAGGCTGCGTGCGAAGGGAACTCAGCTGGAGTTCGCTTAGACAGAAAGGGTCCCTGTGCATCGCTGTGTCCTTCTCAAGAAGTTCACAGTTTCTGTCAGGCGCCCTCCCCACACAGCTTGTCTGACCGAACCCCAGCCCAGGGATGCTCCCGGCTCCCCGTGATACTGGCCAGTCCTGTAAGCTGCATCTTTCCTGGTCAGTTTCGCTAAATGCTGCCTGTATCATAGGAGCAGCCTCTTTACATCCTACGCAGCCATCTGGTGTGGGCATGCTGTCAAGTTCCTGCTGGGACCTGGACCCAAATACCCACCCTGGTCTCCTTTCTGACCCAAAGTCAACAAGCAAAAAGTCCCCGGGAGGTGTTTCTAACCACGGTTTCCTTGCAGGTAGTACTTGTCCAGTAAATATATATTAGGTTAAATCATAAAATCATATCAACAATATAACTAATCTCCATCTTTTCCAATGACAAGGGCCTAGATAATTTCCCCTAAGCTCAAAAGCTGGGATGAGACAATGCAAGATTTTAATAAATGAGAATCTCATTGTAAATTGGTAAGCTATCCATTTCTTGCTAGAACCATCGTCCTCCACCTTGGCTGTGTAACAAAAAAGTATCATGCCCAGAGTATTTTTATAGTAATCCCTGGGCCCAACCCCCCAATTTAATTAGTCTGGAGTGGCTCCCAGACACCAGCAATTTTTTTAAAGCTTCCCAAGTGGTTCTAAAGGGTATCTAGGGTTGCAAATCACCTTTCTTGGCAGCACCCACCTTCTCCTTCCCAGGCCTGATAAATCTCTGCTCTGGCCATCATGAGGCTGCAAAGGGGAAGGGGAAAAACTGTACGGTCAACTGGAAGAGAAAATACCGAGGGAGTATTTAAAAAACATTTTCCCTCTTAAACATAAATTTGTTGAATAAATAAAATGAATGGAATTGCTCTAGCACTAAGGTCTCAGTGAAAAACGCAGGGCTCAGAGCCCTGTTTTAGGGACAACCCAGGCTGCCCGTGAGAGTCAGTGAGGAGACGCGGAAGTGCTCTAGCCGCCCCCCCCCCCCCAGACCAGCTGCATCAGAACCTCTGAGGTGGACCCAGGTGACGGTATTTTTTTTTTAATCCCCCAGGTGCGTCTAATGTGGCCTGAGTTAAAGACCATTAGTCTAAATAAGGCAATTTCTTTAAACGCCTTAAAAACTACATCATAGATTTGTCCATTCGTTTTTTTTTTAAAGATTTTATTTATGTATTTAGAGAGAGGGAGAGCGCACACAGGCAGGGGGCGGGGCAGAGGGAGAATCTCCAGCCGACCCCACGCTGAGCGCAGAACCCAACACGGGGCTCAGTCTCTTGACGCTGAGATCATGACCTGCGCCGAAAGCAGGAGTCAGACGCTCAACTGACTGAGCCACCCAGGCGCCCCGATTTGCCCAATCTTTTAACCCAAAAAGAAATTCAGGTTTTTTCAGAGACCAGAACACCTTGACATCTTGTTTAAATACTCCCTGGGTGGCTTGGCCGTGAAGCGTCCGCCTTCGGCTCAGGTCCTGAAGGGACGGAGCTCCACATCCGGCTCCGCTGGGCAGGAAGCCTGCGTCTCCCTCTCCCTCTGCTGCTCCCCTATTCGTGTTCCTCCCTCGCCGTGTTTCTCTGTCAGATAAACAAAAAAATCTTTTTAAAAAAATGTTTAAAAAAATAAATACGCTTAGGTGGTATTGCTGGTAAGTCCAGCTAAGAATATTAGTTGCCAGGTGGCTGCACAGACACCGGTGAGCTTCTACGGCTGGCTGTCATTCGATTGGTAACCGGACGTCCGTAGGGCAGTGCTGGCCCGGGTGTCTGGATGTGTCCTTTGCCAAAGAGCCACAGCTCTCCCAGACACATGCTCCCCAGATGCAGGGAGATCTGCGACTCTGGTAGATCTACGTACCACCAGCTAGAGGTTCACAGAGAGTGTTTGCCATCAACGAGGTAATCAAAGGAGCGTGCGAGGTTTCGGGAGGAGAAACAGAGGCCGGCACGGGAAAGAGGCGAAGGGGCCCACGCTCAGTGCGCCGGCCCCGGACACAACGAACTCACACCCGCCCAAGCCTCACATGGAAAAGCCTCAGTGTCGTGGTGACTCATCACCGCTGGCCTTCAAGGAAATCCTTTTCCTAAAGGTACTTGGTAAACCTACATTCTGAAGTATGCTCTTCATTTATGACAAAACTACAAAAAAAGGGGGGGGGAGAGAAGCTATTTAATGTGGCAGAAGAGGGGCTAAATGAGAGTCTGGTCTGGACACTTAATTTCTTCGTATGTCAGATTCGACTGGTGTGGGGCTTCTCAACCCTGGCCGCCCAGCGGAATACCTGATGAGGGCGTTAAAACATGCGGATGGGGAGGGCGGGGCAGACATTCTGATATGATTTTCCTGGAATGCGGTCCAGGCATCAAGATTTCTAGAATATCCCCCAAGGGAGTCCATGATGGGACCATCGAGAAGCAGGGCAGTGGCTGTTCCTGGCCCTCCCTCTTCAGCCCGAGTCTTCTCACCCCACCCCTTCCGGAAGCTAGGCGCCTAGCTTCCAGAAGTCTGTGAGCAATTAGAAGATGGTTGTAATCAGTGATTGATACATCCCAGAAGCTCACTCAAAGCTACCTACTTTTCCTCATAAGAAGACTACCATTTCTTTTCTTTTCTTTTTCTTTTTTTTTTTTTTTTTTTTAAGAAATGCATCCTTCAACCAAGCCCCAAAATGACATCATCTTTGAAGTAGGTTCCTCCACATGCTGTCTCTCTACCTTCTCTCCCTGGTCTGAGCAGATGTGCGGGGCCCTTCCCATAGCCCGACCTCAGCGCACATAAAGAAAGAACTGCCGGGGTGAATAAAGGGTGTTTTCCGTGTGTCACAGAGAATGTTCTAGAGCCTGCTTCCACCCTTCCCAGTGTCCTTTAGGCATCTGGGCTGCGGGCCCATGTACGTTTTCACAGTTGGCCTTCAAGGACGGATTCCCAATTCAGTTTGGATCTCTTGCCAGGAGGCCCCACCCAAGTCCCATTTTCCCATGTGCTGGCTGAACCACCAGCGTGGAAAAATATGAAATTCCAGAGCTGGAGCTTCTCCAGCCAATGTCATGGCAAGAGAAGGGAGTCCGTGTCAGCCTCCCAGGGTCCGGGTGCTCCCACAGGCAGGGCGCCATCCTGGAAGCCACGGTGGGTGGCTCTAGCCCTTCATTACACACTATCGACTCCCTGATTCCAGCTGTGGAGAACAAACCAAAAAAAAAAAAAAAAAAAAAAGAAGAAGAAGAAGAAAAAAGGAAGAAATCCAAGGAAGCACTCATTCAAGGCAAGATTCAAAAAACAGAGGTGGTTAAGTAGAAGTTCTAAACCAAACCAAACTTCTGGACACCCCGGTAAACTACAAAACTAAAACCACGATCCATGTAGTTATGTCCAGGCACTGGTCGATAAATCTCCAGGTTTGTAGACTGAATCGTCCAGCTCATTGCTTCGACCTACACCTCTCTACGGAGACCAAGTTCCTGTATATTAACACATATATTAAAACTGATAAACGCTTGCTTTCCCACCTGAAAGCGGAAAAGACACTGGGAAACCACATCTGGCAAGAAGTTTGATCTTTGGCTTAAGAGAGAAGATGGGTTTCAGCGGGGTGAATTTTATAGGCTGGAGAATTATTTTTCAAGTTGCTCGAGCCTTATAAAATTTCCAGTTTCCATCAGGATTGTCTCAGTGTGGGAAAGAATGAGGAGGGCCACCCAGGTCTTTATTTGGGAGTTGCCTGGAGTTTCTACTTGCCCACAGAACTCCCCATTTTCAAGATAAAAATCCTTCTTAATGAGAACATTGTCTTGGGTTTTTGTCATCACTCATCATGAAACTTGTCCGGATCCTTCACTCCAGAAGTAGAGACAAGATGGAGGCAGAATGCCTGGGGAAAGGTCAGGGACAGATTTAAACATGTCTAAAGTCAGCCCGTGTCCCTGCTATCAAGCTACGAGGCCAGCTGTCACCCACGATGTCCTTACCCTGGCCGCACCCGTCCTCTGTCCAGGGAAGATGTCCGGAGGAAGCTCTAGCCCTGCGGAACGGTGAGCAAGCATTACTTCCTGCGTAGGCCTCCCAGGTACCCCAGGATCCGGAATGACCCCCCGGAGCTCTTGAGGCCAGGAATGGGCACAGGGGCTCATTTGGGGAACACAGGCTGGTGAGGTCACAGTCCAGACTGGAATGTTGGTGCCCGCAGACACCCTGCCCTTGGCACCATCTGACAGTAGAGCTCACTGGTGAAGACGGTGGGGTTGATGCCAGACTAACCTTGGTCTGCTTCCCAAGGCCTCTGTTCTCTCAAGGGAGACCTTGAGCAACTCTCTGACCCTCGGTTTCTTCCTCTGTAAAATGAAGAAAAGCCACTTACTTGATAAAGCGATGGTGAGGATTAAGGCAGCGCAGACATTGAAACACAAATGGCTGTCAAGGAATTAGAGGTATTTTGACCATCCTTTATAGGTGCCTAGAATAACGCAGCTGTCATCGAACCTGTCCCACTAACAGAGATGTCCCCAGAGCCTTAGTTTGTGGATTGACTTAATTTTTTTTCCACTGAGCGATTTCTGCACTTTGAATTATACGCCAAAGTGGGTGCGAGGCACAAAGCCGGGGCGTCAGCTCAAGCCAACATGGAAATTGCCTGAAAAACAAGTGAGAAACACAGCCTCAAATGGCACAGAAGCCTGACTCCTACTACTAGCAAGGCAAGGTCAGCGTGGCTCTAGGAAACATCCTCACTAAGGATATTCTAAAAGAAAACCAGCCTTATAACTTTCAGATACAAACTAAAAGTGACATCGGGTTAAGGAAATGTCATGCAATCATTTTTTCAGAGGTCGAGTTAGGAGTCACATTGAACTTGCGATTAGCACATCAACTCTGAAGACGTGAGGGCTGGGGCGCCTGGGTGGCTCCGTGGGTTAAGTGTTTGCCTTCAGTCCAGATCATGATCCCAGGGTTCTGGTTTCGGGCTCCAGGTCAGGATCCCTGCTCAGCGGGGAGTCTGCTTCTCCCCCACGCCCCCCCTTCCTTTGCCTCACCTCCCCCAACCTGTTCTTGTGCTCTCTTGCTCTCTCTCAAATAAATAAAACCTTTAAAAAAAAAAATGAGGGCTTACAACATGTTAGCATGGCTTGAGAAAGGCATACAGTATTTTAAAGCTTTTAAAAAACACTCTGTTGATGATATGTTTGCACCTCTGAAGTTCTTTCTACCTAAACAGAATAAAGATGAACTCCAGCGACCAACGCGATGACCTTCACGGGAAGTGGGGGGAGTGCCCCAGCCTTCCTTCAAGGACTGAGATGGGGCCTGGAACGCATTTAGCCCAGCACCTTGGGTCATGGTCAGTGTTCCCAGTCAAGGAACCAAAGAGCAAGCCACGGATTTGCCACGGACGCTGTGGGCCTCCAGAACCAACAGACCTGGGCTGGGAAATGATGTGAATGGATTCCTTCCCCGTGAAGGTAAGTCTCGTGCCAACAGGGGAAGAGAGAGACTGCAACTTAGAAAGCCGGCAGGAGACAGCCCAGGAGTCAAGCAGGGAAAGGCTGCTCATTATTTGGTGGGGAGCAGAGCCCCCACCCACTTCACTGCAAACATCCTTCCGTGCAATGGCTATGCTCAGAGCTGGTCAGGTGCCACCAGGACCCTGCGGGCCCCATGGTCCCTCTGGAGAGAAGCCCTGGGTGGGGGTGAGGAAGGGGCTTCTGTTAACTCTTCAGCGCAGACTCGGCTGGAGAGAGCTGTCGGGGTTTTTTTTTTTTTTTTTTTCTTTTTAAAGATGTTATTTATTTATTTGATAGAGAAAGAGAGATAACGAGAGAAGAAGCACAAGGAGGGGGAGAGGGAGAAGTAAACTCCCCGCTGAGCAGGGAACCCAACGGGGGGCTTGATCCCAGGACCCTGGGATCAGGACCTGGCTTGAAGGGAGATGCTTAACCGACTGAGGCATGCAGGAGCCCTGAGAACTGTGGTGTTTAAAGACAGAGCCAGAAATCAGAAGCTGTTCTTCTCCCCAGTAAGAAACAGGCCTTCATATGTCCCAGAAATTCCCAGGACATGGGCATTCTGATGGATAAGAACAGGAGATGGCCCGTGAGAGTTCCCAGGTTATGTACCCACTGTGCTATGAAAGCCCATCACCTTGACTTACACCTTTTGGGTTTTTGTTTTTGTTTTGTTTTTTTTTTTTGCCTCTGAAATATACCTGGCGGATTATGTGTAGAAGCTGAGTTTCAGAAGAAGGGCTCGAGATACTCAGGGTAAAGGACAGGATGACCAACGGTCCTGGTTTGCTCAGGACTCTCTGAGTTTTAGCATGAAAAGTCCCTCCTCTTGGAAAGCCCCTCAGCCCCATGCAAATCAGGACAGCTGGTTGTCCTAAAGAACTATTATAAAATACTGCAAAAAGACTGCGATTCGGAATGGATCGAGTTCATGGCAGACAGAGATAACACATAGTGAAAATGACGTGACAATTTTTCCTCAATATAAGTTTAGGGTGCCAGACACAAGGACTCAGATAATGCCCATTTCCTCTAATAAAGACCACCATGTTGACCATGAAAGCCAGGAAGCAGGAAACTTGGAAAAATAGTAACAGCGAGAATGCACATATCGGGCACTCACCATATGCTGGGCACAGTTCGAAAGCTTGGCATAAATTAAATCACTTAACATAAATTAAATCCTCAACAGCTGTATGATAATCTTCTGCATTTTACAGATTAAAAAAATGGAGACACAGACATCACATACACAAGAAATGTACATGATAGAACTGGAGTTTGAAACCAGGCAGCCTGGGGCCAAAAGTCCATGCGTTCCAACCCTTCCCGTATGTATGTGTAACAACTCGTGTTTCCTGAGCGGCAGCTACGGGCCCGTCATGGTGCCGAGTAAGGATGCTCTCCGTAGAGCAGCTCCTATAACCCTCGCAACAGTCTGTCCGGGTTAGGGACTTTATTCACTCTTTCAACTACTATTTTTCTGAGCTGATGCTTGTTCAGGAACTGCGATATTAGTTCACAGGGGAAGGAAGACGAGGGTTTGGGCCAGAGGAAGGGCAGCGAGCATGGAAGATTGAAGTCAGAGGCCGGACTTGAGACAAATGTCTGAAGTGAAAACGTCCGAACTCAGGATTGCTTGAACATGGGGGATGCGGGAGCAAAGTCCAGGATGACTCCGAGATTGTTTACTCGAGGGACCGGGAGGGTGCTCACGCATCCGCCAAAAACAAGACCAGAACAAGTTCTGCTTCAGGGGGAAGATAATGAGTTCAGACTGGGACAGGTTAAGTTTCGGCTACTATGGGGCATTGCATGTAGATGTGGCTAGAAAGTTCCGGAAACCTGTCTGGAGCTTGGTCTCGATGGCTGGGAGTCAGTATCCTAGACTTAGTGATAAAGTCCCAGGTGTAAATAAGATTACCCAGAGAAGAGAAGATGACAAATGATAGAGACCTCAGAAATGTCAACATTTCAGGGGTGAGCAGAGGACAGCCTGCCAAGGAGGTCGTGAAAATTCGAGAGAGGTGGGGAGAAAACTAGGAGACAGTGTTTGTCTGGAAACCAAGGGAGGGACAGGTGATGGCAGAAGGACCAGTGCTACAGCAGACAAACAGGAGGACGGTTAGAACAGCTCATCGGGACCAGGGTCTATCCTGGGACTGAAGACGTGGGCCAGAACGTGATCAGACAGCAGCAAGGGAAACTGGGTTCCAACTCAGCCCGATGCTGAACTTGGTCTCCTTAACGTCCCTCAGCCAGGAATGAACCCAACCTCAACGCTTGGGGTTAAGGATAGGCCTGTCCCTGGGAAGCTGGGGACTCCTGCTGCTGAGTCTGAAACCTAAAGGAGCGGCCACTGTGGTCGACACATTTATTCTCAGCTGCTTTTGCAGGCCAGAAGATTAGCCCTAAAGAGCCACCAAAACAAAACCCAACTCAGAATCAAACAGATTTTTTTTTTCTTTTCCAAAAACCCTTTCCTTCCCTAGCAGAAGAGGAACAGAGAAAGTAGTTCTACCGAACAAAATTCCCTGGGCCAGATTTATGGCTGCCTGACCCTTGACCCCTGACCCCTGACCCCTGACCCCAGGCAGAGAATGCTAGAGTCTTATTAACATCAGCAAAATGTGCATGAAGAGACAAGCTTTCCAAGGTCTCATTCCATTGCCAAACCCGAAGAGCTCCCCACTGACCTTGAAGCTTCGGAAGATATTTCTCCCTTCAGGATGACAGAGAAAAGACAAAACCATCGCTGGCTCGTGAAGCAGCTGTTTTTAATACACCCTGGGGAGAAAAATCTGGAAGTTAAGAGCTGAGCTAAGGAAAGATGTGGATGCAACTCTGACCCACATTCAAATCCAGGTGACTCGGCTCAGGAAGAAAAAACATGTTATTTGAAGTCAGATGTTTGACCTTTTTTAGGGGAGTTGTCCATTATTTATGTCCACACCCTTTAACTGGTGTTGCCTGGGCATTCTTTAGGCTCTGAAACCAGCCTCTGCCTCTAAGTCTGTGTGATCATCCAAGCTTCACAAGCTCTCCCCACTAGCCCACCACACTTCATTTTTCATGTAGCCAAAGGATCAAGCAGAACATTCCTGCGGGAAGAGACACTGCCCAGGCCTGCCCACACCGCCTCTCTCCTGGGCTGATAAACCCCCATCATAAATTCCGCCACAACTCGAGGCTTCGACCTGCTATCAGTATGCCTTTCCCTTGGCAACACACCAGCTCTGTCCCATGAGATCAATCCATTATTTTCAGAGTCCTAGAGGCTTCCTGGGGGGGCCAGAAGAAGGAGTAAGAGGAGTCTCCCCGGCCCAGGGTAAACCATCTTCCATTGCTGTCTGCAATCCTCGGGCTAACGTCTCATTCTGGTTCCTTCCCGGGTCTCATCAGCGGTTCTGCTACAGAGCGACATGGTACCTTCCAGACTTCTACGTCGCCATCCCCAACCTCCTTCCCAGCTGTTGTCAAAGCAACAGCATCATTCACGGGGAAGTTTGAGGAGGAGAATGGTGAGGGGGGAGGGATGGGCTGGGAGAAAGATGTACTTAGATAAGAAAAGCGCTCGGTCCCTGTAGACTACAGTACCAGAACACCGGGCTCTGCCTGCCCTCGGCTCCCGGACCTGAGACTGAACTCTAGAATTCATTGCCTTTGACTTCAACAGGTTCTCGGGTCTGTGACAGGAGAAAGAGAGAGAGGTGCGGGACTCTCCAGGACACACGCTCGCACATTGTGGGGTACCTGCGCTCCTTCATCCAAAGACCTTGACCCAGCTTGGTCTGCGTCTTCTCCTCCTGTTGAGTGACCCCCCTGGGAAGAGACAAAGAGGCTGCCTGAGCCCTTCGGCTGCTTTGGCAGAGCGTGGAACCTCTGAGCTCCCGCATTTCATCCCAGCTCTTTCCAATTCCAACCATTTTTCCCAAACAACTCACTTTTTCTAGTCATGTCAGCAACTACTTTTGCATGATTAAGTGAGTCCGCCATACAGATGAGCCAGCTCGGCTTTGGAGTCTGCCAAAAGAAAAACCCCAACTGATCTGGTGTTTTTCATCTTATTGACAAGAACTTAATTCAGTCAAGCTGTACTTCATGTTGGCAAAGCTTCAAACCTCGGGAGAAGGGGAATCACAATGCCACCTATACAACTGCAAAATGGGTCTGGAGGCCACGCTGATGAGCAGGTCTGTAGCAACTTTTGAAAATAACCCATTTAAATGTTGCAACAGGGATCCACAGTCTTTGCAGAGAGGTTATAACATCAAATAGCCATTTGGTTCCTTCTGGATTCCTCACCCTCCAGCCTCCCCACCCTCTGCCACCCAATGCACAATTTTAGAAAATCTGGAAAAGCTAGAATTTCTTTTAAAATATCCAAAATTAATTTTAGGGGAGACTGGGTGGCTCAGTCGGTTAAGTGTCTTTCCTTCAGCCCAGGTCATGACCTCAGGGTCCTGGGATCGAGCCCCTGCATCAGGCTCCCTGCTCAGTGGAGGAGTCTGCTTCTCCCTCTCTCTCTGCCCCTCCCCCCACTTGTGCGCCTTCTCTCTCTCCTCCTCAAATAAATAAAAATCCTTAAAAAATAAAAATAAAGTTAATTTTAGGTGATTTTGCTTTCAGATTTTTTGTAATACCTTTCTGTTCCCTCAGATATTTAGGATTTCTCCCCCTTCCCCAGAAAAATCAAGGAATCAATTCTCTGTCCTACACGTCAAAAACTGACCTTACCAATGCTGAGAAGGAAATGGATTTTTTCATCATTCAGGGTTATTGCTAGTGATATGTGTAGACAGGGCTTTGACTGTATCCTATGTTCTGGGCTATCCCCACAGCTCCAGCTTCTAGCCCCTTCTCAGAGAAAGCCAGGTGAGAGCTTCATGGGTTCTCATGGTAAGAGGAGCCAAAGAGAAAAAATTCTTCCATTATTCCATGACAAAATGTCTTCTGAGAATCCTGGCTAACATTCTATTATGTGCCAGGTCCTACTCTAAGTATATTCACAAATTTAATCCTTATAACTACTTTCTGAAAGTGGTACCATAATTCTCTCAAGATATTTACAGATGGAAAACCTAAAGCACAGAGAAGTCAAGCAATTTTTCCAGAGTCACACAGTGAATAACTGATTGTGCCAGGATTCTAGCAAAGGAAGTCAGAGCGCAGAGTTCATGTTCTTAACTTCCATCTCCCAGCAGCTCTCAGAACTGAGCATGAACAAGCAACTGGAGGGGTTATGAAAATACAGATTTCTAGGTCACACACCCAGAGTTTCTGATTCAGTAGCTCTGGGTGAGGCCCCAAAAACAGTGATGATGCTGGACCACACATTGAGAATTTACTGGTTATGTTTTGGCCTCTAGAGAAAACTCTCGCTAGAATCCTTTCTTCATCTCCACATAGTACTCCAAGACAGAAAAGAAAAAAAAAAAAAAAGCTCAATGGAAGCATTAGCTGTACTATATAATCTCATGAGATCAATCAACCAGCCAGCGTTTTGGGTGGCCGTGACAATGTGTCCGACTGCAACTGTGCTACGTCAAACTTGGGGGACTTCCAGAGCAAAATCACAGCCTTCTCAATGGCGCGTTTCTGGACCACTGATGGGACAGGCGGCCTGCAGAAAATGACCAGACAACCTGTACCCTCTTCTCTTGGAAAGCTGCACTTCTTTCCAAATACCCCATAATTCTGATACTTTTGCCACTGCCTTTCTAATTTTTAATTGTGTGTGTGTGTGTGTGTATGTATTTAAGTAGGCTTCACATCCAACATGGGGTCTGAACTCGTGTGTGTGTGTGTGTGTGGATGTATTTAAGTAGGCTCCACATCCAACATGGGGTCTGAACTCATGACCCTCAGATCAAGAGTCTCATGCTCTACCTACTGAGCCAGTCAGGTGCTCCTTGCTACTGCCCTTCTATTCAACTTAACTAAGTCTAATTTAATTTTTTAATACTTGAAGATAATTACTACATTGTAATGGTGAAAGTTATTGCACATTTTCTTTAAAAATTGTTTTAAAATCATTTTAATTTAAAAACATTAAAATTTTAAATTAATTTTAAATCTTTAATTAAAATTTTAAATATTTTAAATTTTAATTTTATTTTAATTTTAAAAATTAAAATTAAAATTTATACAAATTAATTGATTTTTAATTAATTTAAAATTCTTAAAGGAAAGAAATACAAACTATTATAAGAACATACTATGAGCAACTCTACGGCAATAAATTTGACAATCTGGAAGAAATGGATGCATTCCTAGAAACATATAAACTACCACAACTGAACCAGGAAGAAATAGAAAGCCTGAACAGACCCATAACCAGTAAGGAGATTGAAACAGTCATTAAAAATCTCCAAACAAACAAAAGCCCAGGGCCAGACGGCTTCCCGGGGGAATTCTACCAAACATTTAAAGAAGAACTAATTCCTATTCTCCTAAAACTGTTCCAAAAAATAGAAATGGAAGGAAAACTTCCAAACTCATTTTATGAGGCCAGCATCACCTTGATCCCCAAACCAGACAAGGATCCCACCAAAAAAGAGAGCTATAGACCAATATCCTTGATGAACACAGATGCGAAAATACTCAACAAAATACTAGCCAATAGGATTCAACAGTACATTAAAAAGATTATTCACCACGACCAAGTGGGATTTATTCCAGGGCTGCAAGGTTGGTTCAACATCCGCAAATCAGTCAATGCGATACATCACATCAATAAAAGTAAGAACAAGAACCATATGATACTCTCAATAGATGCTGAAAAAGCATTTGACAAAGTACAGCATCCCTTCCTGATCAAAACTCTTCAAAGTGTAGGGATAGAGGGCACATACCTCAATATCATCAAAGCCATCTATGAAAAACCCACCGCAAATATCATTCTCAATGGAGAAAAACTGAAAGCTTTTCCACTAAGGTCAGGAACACGGCAGGGATGTCCATTATCACCACTGCTATTCAACATAGTACTAGAGGTCCTAGCCTCAGCAATCAGACAACAAAAGGAAATTAAAGGCATCCAAATCGGCAAAGAAGAAGTCAAATTATCACTCTTCGCAGATGATATGATACTATATGTGGAAAACCCAAAAGACTCCACTCCAAAACTGCTAGAACTTATACAGGAATTCAGTAAAGTGTCAGGATATAAAATCAATGCACAGAAATCAGTTGCATTTCTCTACACCAACAGCAAGACAGAAGAAAGGGAAATTAAGGAGTCAATCCCATTTACAATTGCACCCAAAACCATAAGATACCTAGGAATAAACCTAACCAAAGAGACACAGAATCTATACTCAGAAAACTATAAAGTACTCATGAAAGAAATTGAGGAAGACACAAAGAAATGGAAAAATGTTCCATGCTCCTGGATTGGAAGAATAAATATTGTGAAAATGTCTATGCTACCTAAAGCAATCTACACATTTAATGCAATTCCTATCAAAGTACCATCCATCTTTTTCAAAGAAATGGAACAAATAATTCTAAAATTTATATGGAACCAGAAAAGACCTCGAATAGCTAAAGGGATATTGAAAAAGAAAGCCAACGTTGGTGGCATCACAATCCCGGACTTCAAGCTCTATTACAAAGCTGTCATCATCAAAACAGCATGGTACTGGCACAAAAACAGACCCATAGATCAATGGAACAGAATAGAGAGCCCAGAAATAGACTCTCAACTCTATGGTCAACTAATCTTCGACAAAGCAGGAAAGAATGTCCAATGGAAAAAAGACAGCCTCTTCAATAAATGGTGCTGGGAAAATTGGACAGCCACATGCAGAAAAATGAAATTGGACCATTTCCTTACACCACACACAAAAATAGACTCAAAATGGATGAAGGACCTCAATGTGAGAAAGGAATCCATCAAAATCCTTGAGGAGAACACAGGCAGCAACCTCTTTGACCTCAGCCACAGCAACATCTTCCTAGGAACAACGCCAAAGGCAAGGGAAGCAAGGGCAAAAATGAACTATTGGGATTTCATCAAGATCAAAAGCTTTTGCACAGCAAAGGAAACAGTTCACAAAATCAAAAGACAACTGACAGAATGGGAGAAGATATTTGCAAACGACATATCAGATAAAGGACTAGTGTCCAGAATCTATAAAGAACTTAGCAAACTCAACACCCAAAGAACAAATAATCCAATCAAGAAATGGGCAGAGGACATGAGCAGACATTTCTGCAAAGAAGACATCAAGATGGCCAACAGACACATGAAAAAGTGCTCCATATCACTCGGCATCAGGGAAATACAAATCAAAACCACAATGCGATATCACCTCACACCAGTCAGAATGGCTAAAATCAACAAGTCAGGAAATGACAGATGCTGGCGAGGATGCGGAGAAAGGGGAACCCTCCTACACTGTTGGTGGGAATGCAAGCTGGTGCAACCTCTCTGGAAAACAGCATGGAGGTTCCTCAAAATGTTGAAAATAGAACTGCCCTATGACCCAGCAATTGCACTATTGGGCATTTACCCTAAAGATACAAACGTAGTGATCCAAAGGGGCACGTGTACTCGAATGTTTATAGCAGCAATGTCCACAATAGCCAAACTATGGAAAGAACCTAGATGTCCATCAACAGATGAATGGATCAAGAAGATGTGGTATATATACACAATGGAATACTATGCAGCCATCAAAAGAAATGAAATCTTGCCATTTGCGACAACATGGATGGAACTAGAGCGTATCATGCTTAGCGAAATAAGTCAGGCGGAGAAAGACAACTATCATATGATCTCCCTGATATGAGGAAGTGGTGATGCAACATGGGGGCTTAAGTGGGTACGAGAAGAATAAATGAAAGAAGATGGGATTGGGAGGGAGACAAACCATAAGTGACTCTTAATCTCACAAAACAAACTGAGGGTTGTTGGGGGGAGGGGGTTTGGGAGAAGGGGGTGGTATTATGGACATTGGGGAGGGTATGTGTTTTGGTGAGTGCTGTGAAGTGTGTAAACCTGGTGATTCACAGACCTGTACCCCTGGGGATAAAAATATATGTTTATAAAAAATAAAAAATTATATTAAAATTTAAAAAAAATATTCTTAAAGGAATGATCTTTTAAGAAAACTTTTTAGTCCAGTTTTCTTAAAAGATTCATCATTAAGTACTCCCATCAAATAATCCATTAAGTAATCTAAGTCATTGACACTTTATTCTGACATTTTTCAGTACCGTTTATAGCATTATGAAAATCACTTAGACCAAATGTCACAAGTCTGAGACTCTAATCCTGTTCCCGTAGCTTAGTGGCTATGTGGCTTACCTTCTCTTGACCTTGGTTTTCTCATGTGTTAAATGGAAGAAAAGAAAATTCACCCTACAAATACGCTCATGAACTAAGACAGGAATTTTAAAAAGCCTTAAGGAACACATATCTGAATTTGAATTGAATTATAATAAGTGAAAATTCATCTGATGGATTATAATTACAATAATGATCCTAACTAATGGTCACTGACTTATTTTCCTCCAGAGGTAATGATGCATTTCTGTGGAAGAACAGGTGTGTGCTCCCCACCCGAGGCCCCTGGGGCTATAGGGAACAGGGACAGACTCAGGCCAAGGGCTAGTGAGAAGGGAGGAGCTCTTGGCACAGCTCAGCCAAGGTTGCTCAGATCCAGAGAGTGGATTCAACGAACACATCTGAAGGAACACAGAGGCAAAAACGAAAACAATGAGTTGATGTGGGAAGACAGGAGACAGTCTGAAAACACTCCAGTGGTGACAAGCCAAGGTCTACAGCTCTGCTTTCCATACCTCTCAGTCCATTTGCTGGAAGCAGCCAAGACTGTTTAAATGGACAGGACGCTGTCACACAGAACCTCTCACTGAGCTCACCTTACAATCAGCGTTAGATGCTTGCAAACCTACCAGGAAACATGGAAGTACTAACAGGCCAGCCCATGTTTCAGATTTGAACTCACCAAGACCGTGTCCTTACTGAGGCCCTCAGTCTCAGGGTGAAAACACTAAAGTCTGCAAGAGACGTGTTACTACCAATAGCTAATGCACCAACATTTGCAAATGCCTTGCTTATGTATACACATGCTTCCCTTATATACATTAGAACAGGGTGAAGTTTATCCCTAGGATAATACCATTCACTGGTATTCTGATGTGTTCCCTCAATTAAGAAGGAAAAAATGGGGTAACACCTAGTGGTCTGGGACATGCACGTAATCTGAGGGTTGCCCCTGAGAGTGTGCCACGTGCTTAGTACAGGTAAGTACTGAGTACACTCAGTACTGTACAGAGATGGCTGGAAACCACCACTAGATCCAAGCAAGCTGGGTAGCCACATGGAGAGGACACAGGAGCTGGCATAGAATCACTGTGGATGGGCCTGCTAATGTATTTCAGAGAATCTGGGTAGGGTACCAATACCCAAGGGCTCTACGCTCACGATGGTGAAGAGCAGAATCCTGCTAATTATACATGGTCTTCCATAACCTTGAGCTAATGACCCATCTTGATGCTGTTCATAAATCTCTCATCCTAGGGTTGCCTGGGTGGCTCAGTGGGTTAAGCCTCTGCCTTCAGCTCAGGTCATGATCCCAGGGGCCTGGAATTGAGTTCCGCATTGGGCTCTCTGCTCGGGAGAGAGCCTGCTTCTCCTCATCTCTCTCTCTGTCTGTCTCTCTACCTATTTGTGATCTCTCTCTCTGTCAAATAAATAAATAAAATCTTAAAAAAAAAAAATCTCTCATCCTAAAAGAACTCAAATTCATAATTTGGCTCACTCATTTGGAGTTTGTTGTTGTTTTTTTTTAATAACAGTAGTAGTCATATGGTGATTGCCAGAGTAGAAAAGTATTTAATCCAATTCTCTTTTTGAATGACTCATTTCCAATTTATGTACTGATAACCTGTAGTGGTCGGCCTCCGAGATGGCACTGAGTGATCCCCATCTCTTGGTATCACATCCTTGTGCAATCTTCCCTACACTGTATCAGGGTTTCTTGGTGTGATCAATGAAATATGGCACAAGGGATGATGTGTAACCTATGCTAGGTCATGAAAGACATTGCTGTTTCTGCTTTGCCCCCCCAGGTCTTGTTCTGGAACATGACTATGACACTGGCTGTCATGCTGTGAGGACACTCAATCTTATAGCAAGTTTCACTAGAAAAGGGACTGAGCTACCAGTTTTCTAGCCATGTGGGTGCGCCATCTTGAAAGCAGGTCTTCCAGCTGCAGGCTGGACTTCAGATGACTGTAGACTCAGCTGACAGCTTGACTGCAGTCTAGTGATAGTCCCTGAGCCAGAATCACTCAACTAATCCATTTCCAGAAACTATAGAAGGTAATAAATGTTTATTGTTAATGTTAAGCCAGTAAGTTTTACGATAATTTGCTATGTAGCAATAGATAACAAATATATAACTGATGTGCTAATTACAAATTACTTTTTTAAAAAGATTTTATTTATTTATTTGACAGACAGATATCACAATCAGGCAGAGAGAGAGGAGAAAGCAGGCTCCCCATGGAGCGGAGAGCCTGATGTGGGGCTCAATCCCAGGACCCTGGGATCATGACCTGAGCTGAAGGCAGAGGCTTTAACCCACTGAGCCACCCAGGCTCCCCAACAAATTACTTTTTATCATTCATTCAAACCAGATACTCAAGGATTTTTTATTTTCCAAAACTTTTTAAGAAATTTAATAAAGTCTTATTATTAATTTTCTACACATAGCCCAAATGAGCTTCAGGATTTATTGCACATACGTGAATCTGTTTCTTACTTTGACCAGTGGGAAATATTATTTATTTAGGATTAGAGTCTGTTCTCTATTGGTGACCCCTCAGAAGTCATCTAAAATGTGGCCCATTGTATGTTTGTGTATGGTCTATGACAATGTCTAGTGTGCTACATGGGACATGAATGCATAAGTTATTCGCACTTACTTAAAAAGCCACAGAGTCTCATCAAAAGAATTTTATCATATCGAAAGAATTTCTTTTCCTCCCCTGTATTTGTCAGAAAGGTTTTAGGGTACCAAGAAAGGGCAACATGGGCGATCTCTGAGGATTTTTGTCACTCTAAAATAGAGCAAAAGATTTTAGAATTATTCTTCTTTAGCAAAAATCAGGAGAGAAAGTCTAAGATCCAAACAATTAACTCACCACAGGAAAGGTAGAAACCACAGGCATTGGTGAGAGCATCTCTTTCTGCGTAGGCCAACGTATCATCCTGAAGGACTACAGACTCCATTTCCTACAGTGTCATGTTATAGTCGGATCTGTGTGTTCTGAGAACATCTGACACAGCAACATCTGGGAATCAACAGAAAACCATCTTCCAAAGTCAATATAAGCCCTGTTTACATTGTTGCCATCCTGAATTATATGTTCCCCTTTAATTAGTACAAATAATCAAAAGCTAGCAATATTTACAAAAGTCTTAGTTATGATTTATTTTCCTCAAGAAAGAATTATACCCACCCATTGCAGATTGGGAAATGAAAGAAATCAGACTCTAATCAAGATTGTGGCCTAAAGGCAAAAAAAAAAAAAAAAAAAAAAAAAAAAAAAAAAATAGGGCCATCCAGAGGGCACTTCCCAAACATTCCAGCATGGGTTTCTCCCCTCGAATACTTCTGGCACCCCTTATTTTCTGATGAGAATTTACTTTCATCCCTCCACCGCCAGGAAACCCTCCTGGTACCTAGACTGTGTAAAGGGCCCTTCCTGTAAGCACCCCCTCCACACAATAAATATTTTAAAGGCTCTATTCCTGTTTAACTAGTTTTAAGACCCTAGTGCCTCGCCCAGAGCCTGACACATAGTAGAAACAAATAATATGAATAATATGTATACATATGTATATATTTATTATATATATAATATGTATAATGAGTATACATTGGACCCATGATTTTTTTAAAAGATTTATTTTAGAGAGAAAGAGAGAGCACAAGCTTGGGTGCACCTGAGTGGGTGGAAGGACAGAGGGAGAGAAGTTTCTGTGCTGAGCACAGACGCCACTGCAGCGGCTCCATCCCATAACCCATGAGATCATGACCTGAACTGAACCAAGAGTCAGAAGTTCAACCAACTGAGCTACCCAGGCGCCCCATGGACCCATGATTTTCATGTAACATTTTGCTCTTCCTCATGTTGTATTTATTAGATAATTCCTTTTAATTCATTTTTTCTCGGCCAACCCCCCTATATAGCTCTCATTCTAAAAGTCCATGTTTTGCTAAGTTTCAATCAGCACAAAGTAAAAAAATAGGACAAAAGTCTCCACCCAGGGTGTGAGAATATTACAACCCAAAAAACTACTATGTAACTTTACACCCACAGTAATGGCTATAAGCAAAAACGGAAAATAACAAATGTTAGTAAAGATGCAGAGAAATTAGAACCATCCCATATCCCCAGTCTGAACATCAAATGACTCAGCCAGGGCAGGAAATCAGTTTGGTGATTCCTCAAGAAGTAAAACAGGAAAGTACCACATGACCCAACAATTCTGCTCCTCCTCACATGCCCCAAAGCATGGAACACAGGTTGTTCAAAAACCTGAACACAAGCATTCATAGCAGCACTGTTCACAGCACCTAAAAGGTGGGAACAATCCCAATGTGCAAGAACTAATGAATGAATTGATAAAGAACACATGCAATGGAATGTTGTTTGGCTATAAAAAGGAATGACGTTGTGATCCTCGCCGCAGCATGGAGAAGCCTTGAAAACGGTAATGCTGAGAGACAGAGGTCAGCACCAAAGACCACAAAATTCGATTCATATGAAATGTCCAGAACAGATCTATAGAGACAGAAAGTAGATTAGTGGAGGGGCGCCTGGTTGGCTCAGTCAGTTGAGCATCTGACTCTTGATTTTGGTTTAGGTAATGATCTCAGGGTCCTGAAATTGAGCCTCATGTAGCACTCCACGTTCAGCACAGAGTCTGCTTGTCCCTCTCTGTCTGCTCCTCACAGCCCCTCCGCTGCTAAAATAAATAAAATATTTGGGGGGGGGGAGTAGATTAGTGGTTCCTTCAGATGCTTCAGAGCGGGTGAGAGTGGAAGGATCGGTAGGTGGCTAAAGGGTAAGAGGCTTCTTTCCCACCTGGGCTGAGTCTTCAGAGAGATCATCACCCATGTAGTTTTGTCTACACTTCATATCTCAAGCAGACTTGTTGACTCGGTGGTCCAAGCTTTCCTTCCAGGTCCCAGAAACTTCGGGTAATTGTTTGAATTCTCCATTTCACATGTGCCAGATAATGAACTTGGGCCCAAAATGGAGAAGGGCATGTGGTGAAGTAGGAACTAAACCAGGTCACCATTAACATCCTGAGACCCTCTTGTGCATGCTAGGGAAGGCTGGTACCCTAACCATCCAGACACCTGCTGAGCCCTCGAAGTCAGTCCCCTTGCAGTTAGCTCCAGTCCTTGGAGACCCTGATGGAAGAGCGACACACTCTACGGTAGGGACCACATATATGCCCTCCACGTGCCGGGCTACGCAGCCCCACAGGCATGAAGCTCCTTGAGAACAGGGACCACTGGGATTGGCCAGGATTAGATGCAACCACATATAATGGAAAACCCAAAATAACGGGAGGCTTAAACACAAAACGTTACTCTGCCACATAAAAGAGGTCTTTGGGGAGGTGATCTATGATTGACAGGAAATCAATCAGGAACTAAATTCCTGCTCCTTCTCTGCTCCACCAACTTCAGTGCATGGGTTCCATATTTATGGCCCAATATGGCTGCTGAACTTCCAGATATCACATGTCAATCCCAGGCAGCAGGAAGGAGAAGAGAAAGAAACAACATGGCACGCTTCCTGGTTGAATCAATGTTTAAGAGTCTTCCTGGAGATCCACGGGAAGATTACATTTAGATTTCAAGGACCAGAAGAACATGGTCACAAGGCTACAGGAAGGAGAAAGGGAAGCTAAAAAAGAAAAAGAAGAAAAGAAAAGAATTGGAGCTTTGAACTGGGTATATTGCAGAAGTTCTTTGGTCAGGAATAAGGGGGAATGGATGCTGGGTAGACACCTGCAGTGTCAGCCAAGCCAGCCCTGTGTCTTCTGGAATACCCTGCACTGGACCTGCAAGGAGCCTATTAAATGCTGTTGATTTGATCTGATCAGCAGCAGCCGGGCAGGTTGATCTAGAAGTGACTTTGTTTTCTCCTTGCATAAACAGGCAGTTCTCTAATCTGGCCCATGGCACCGGGGCTAAGCAAATTCAGTCTTGCTGAATTAGGAATTGGTCAAAAACATTGATATTTTCTCTTGGAAACCACAGCTCTATGTGAAAATGAAAGAAAATTATTTCAATTCTCTAAACCACCCAGGCTTCTCCATTAGGCTAGAGAGGAAAAGTGTGTTAGTCTGTCCTCAAACTCACCCCGTGATTCTCCCACCCACAGACCCATACAGACCGATGAAAAGTAGTCACATCTGAAAGGGTATGGGGTCAAGAGTAGGTACCTGGTGTGCACTAATGGTACTACTGAAAACATGCCCCTTCTCTCTATGGGGATACCCTACATACAGATCCCCTCCGGAGAAGACAGACTCAGGGACTAGCTCTTGTCCACCCCTTGTGTTTTTAAAAACCCTTTGCCAATAGAGAAGGGAAAGGAGACGCCAAATGAGAAAGTGACTTACCTAATTCTGAAGGCAAAACTTTCAATCTGGGTCTTAGCCCTCAGTCCATTGCTCAAATCAATACAACCGAAACGAATATTGAAAAAGAAAAAAAAGCCCACCACGGAGAAGCAAATGTTTGAGATTCGGAAACATTTTACATTGCTATCCACACTGATTTAGTCATCCAGATCCAAGTCTGATTCTTGATTTTATCTTGCCTTGCCTTGGTCTCTATTAGGTCATCAGTTTAAGTCAATCATTACTTATCGAAAGCTTACTCAGTGATCAGCGCTATGTTATGAGGGGGATACAGAAGGATGACAATATGGCCTCAGGTTACTGTATTGTTAAGATATATGACCATGAATTAATGAGGTTAATTTTTAATCAAATACACTTCACACTATATATATCCATGTGAACAGCACCTCATCTTAGGAAGATCACAGCCCCACATAGTGTCATGCCTCAAAATACTTTTAGAATTCATTCTCGGGACTTCTTTTCAATAGATGAACTGAATTACATTGGGTGCCTATGATAGCCACTGGGTCTGTTTGCTTTGAGAACGGAATATCTCCTTCAGGACAAGCCAAAGTCATTCAGAACGAGGACTGGTAAAAACAGGCAGATGAATGGTCAGTTTAGGTCCCTGGTGACATTCGGTCGGCCAAGGGCAGTCTTCCCCCAGACCTCTTTTTCCGTAACAGAATCATCTTTGTGGGTTTAGACCAGCGGTTCTCAAACTTTAACATACATCAGAATCACATGGAGGGCTTGTTAGAACAGAGATGGCTGGGTCCAATTTCTGATTCTTCAGGTCTGAGTGAGGGCTGAGAGTTTGCATTTCTGATAAGCTCTCAAGGGATGCTGATGTTACTGGTCCAGGAACCACACTGTGAGAACCACTGCTTTAAGACAGTTATTTTAGACATAGTTGCCCTTGATCTTACCTGATATAAATCATCATTGCTCTCAGAGAACTTCATTACTGCCTCTCCTACTGAGTTCTTCATACTTTATGGCCTCGCACGTTCCAGGTATGCAACTGGTCATGTGGCTGTGGTCCCTATTAGGAATCTGTCACTTTTCTGGGGCACCTGGGTGGCTCAGTGGGTTAAAGCCTCTGCCTTCAGCTCAGGTCATGATCCCAGGGTCTGGGGATCGAGCCCCACTTTGGGCTCTCTGCTCAGCAGGGAGCCTGCTTCCCTTCCTCTCTCTTTGCCTGCCTCTCTGCCTACTTGTGTCAAATAAATAAATAAAATCTTTAAAAAGATTTTATTAGGACAGAGCTAACCTCGATGATGGGAAGGGCTCACAGGCATCTCTGTGATTAGAATGAGCCTTGCCTAGCACCCAGGCAAGTCACAGGTTAGGGACAGAATATCCAGGGAAGGGATGTTAATTATCATTTAGTCCAACTCTCCCCACTCCTCTCATTTGAGAGTGAGGAAACCAGATGACCCAATAAGTTCACCCAAATGAACCCAAGTTGAAGATCACCCAGTAAGTTACAGGAAAGTTATATAGGATCCATGAAAAGGCATCCAAGTCATCTTCTGTCTACAGAGAATGGGATCGTAAGCTCACACAAGCAGTGCTGAATGCAACAAAAGGTAGGTCTAATACGGTGTATGTATCCCCTGAAAATAAACAGTGCAACTCGGACTGCATATTTCTACCTCTTCCATCCTAGAATAACTCTGATGAGAAACATCAATATTAACCCGCTCCCCTGTGATGAAATAGTCCTCATATTTAAGACATACCCGTTGGCTCCATCTCCAATGATAAACCCTCATTTCTAGGAGATGACAGGGGGAGGTGAAGTGAAGGTCAGCTAGAATGCACATCCTGCCACTTCTTTGGTGTAAACATTCACTACCCGTAGCGAACGTCCAGATGTCAGCAGAGAAACGGTCAAGAAACCACGAAGAACTGACTTGGCTGACCCCCACTGATGTTCTAAGCTTCGGTGCAGTGTCAACATCTGGTCTCAAGATCTGTTCAATCTGGTACCAATTGATGGGATGGCACTGATGCTTTCAAAGCCACATACGCGGGAGGAGGAGAACGGGTGGCAGAGTCTTCGCGGTAGGAAGAAAGGCTGGAAAGTTCCGGGAGGACAGAACTTGGGAAGCCTGGTTTCTGTTTTACTGTCTGCCCGCTCTGGAGCTGGCTGTTTAGGACAATGGGTCAGGCCCGGAAACCACAAGCATTTGTCCCCCAATAATACCTTGTTCCCTTTGCTCAGCCTCACGGGTCCCCACCCCCATCTCTGCCCCTAAAACTGTCCACAGACCCAATGGAAAAACTACTAACAACCCCTCCCTTTTCCACCACCATGAGTTTTGTCCCTTTCTGCACCGCCCCCCCCCAAACCTGCCGGAACCTCAGCTTCTCCAGAAAACCACCTTTGACTCACGTACCTACCTGCTACCCTCCAGGAAACTTTTAGGCGTAATCTCTTACAGCGGGTTGAGTGCCTTCTCTATCGTGAGCATTTTATCTTCTGCTTTTACTGATCAAAAGCAGGTGTTTTATTTCCTTGGCGAGCTTTGGCTCATGCTGTTCTCATCACATGCCCAGTTCTTCCAGTTCCTCCCATTCCCTGTGGGGCACTAACTGTTTAGGTGACCAGGAAAACACAGGTCAGTACTCCTCTAACTGCTCCTCAGCCCCCGCCCCCAACCCCTGCATGTTAGGTCTGAGCCGCTTTCAGAATGTTGCTAACAGTTTGGGAAAGCTTGAAAAGATAAGTCGGGGAAAGGTCTGGAGAGGCATCCTCAAGAAACCACAAGGGCAGGTGTGCATGGTTGCTATGGTTACCAGCCCTTGGCGCTCTAGCCACCTCCTCCTAGTGAGACAATCCTTCGTGAAGCACCGAGATGCTCAGGTGCTCAAATCCAATTCAGCCCAAGAGCAGGGAGACCAGTGGCTGTCGTAACAGCCAGCTTGTCACAGTGTCACAGCCTAGGTAGAGGTCACCAGGGCTGTGAGCGTAACACATGGAAAAAGCCACCTTATAATACTTGTTAAGATTAGAAGTAAATTAAACAGTGAGGTCAAACCCAAACGTTCCCTGCACTCTCTGAGTTTCGTTCTGTTTTGCTTTGTTTCTGTTTCCTCTTGAACAAGGACTGACATCACATCTGCCCGTGTGGTGCCCGTGTGGTGCCCGTGTGGTGCCCGCGTGCCTGGCGGCCAAGCCTTTGGATGCAAAGAGGGAGGGAGCAGTGGAAATAAGGGAGGAAGGACTGCAATCAGGACAGTCTCCTCTTTCTACCTGAGCCTCACACTCTGGTTTTCCAGGCTCCAGATGGTGATCATGATTGTTAAAAAGCAAGCGTTATCCCTGTTAATGAGGATAATAAAACTGAACAATTCATGAGCACCAGCAACATATGGGGCCCCCCACAAAACACAGATTTACCCTGCATTATCAGGAAATGAAGTTTTCCACATCAGTGGATTTTCTGGGAAATTAGGGCTTACCTCTTTGGCTACCATATTTCTTCTGAAGATATTAACCATTTGGGGTGGAAATAGGTGTCAAAGGTGTGGGACCCTTTCCTGTCTTCCTAAACTGTTTGTACAAACACCATTCTTTTTCTGGATGTGTCATTATGAACATGCAATGATGCCCAGGGGGAGAGGGGTGTCTCCATTTGTAACAGATTTGGGTTGTTACTAGGACAGCCCACTTCACCTTGGTGTAAGGTCAGCTGTGTGACGGCTCACTGCCCCTCACGGTAAGCATTTATGTGAGAACCAGGGCTTTCTATCCTTAGCGGGGTATCCCCTACAGGCTTGCCACCCAAAAGGGGGTCCAAAGAAGAGCAAATCAGCACCTGGGAGGTGATGAGAAAGGCAGACTCTCTGCCCCTATCCCTGACCTGCTGAATGAATTAAACTCTGAATTTGAACAAGATCTTCAGATGATTTACACGCACATTAAAAGTGGGAACAATTACCCTCCAGCTGTGCTTGCCAGTGTGTCCCCGCCCAGTTCCATCACCATCACCTGAGGATGCCTGTTGGCATCACAAGGACATGCAGACCCCAAAACCAGAACTTTCTGGAAGAGAAACCCAGGCATAGAGTTTTATCATACTCTCGGGGGTCATTCTGACAGGCACCAATATGGAATAGCTCACCATAGATTTCGCTCTCTGGGGGGTACTCAAATTGTTTTCTACGTTAATGCCAATTCTTCATTTCAACTTCTACTAACAAACCAAACCCACGAACTTTTGCAAAGCACGGGAACTTCTGACCAAACCTCCTGACGAAGGCATTTCTGCAGCTCCATCACCATTTCTTGAGGCTCCAAGAACTTGACTTTACATTCAGGGTCGGGAGTACTTCTCCATCCCAGCACAGAGCTGCACATTATTGCGGGGCTTGCCAGGGTCGTGGACTTGGGGCTTCTGCAGATGCATCCACGTTGACAAAACTCAAATGCCCATTGCCTCCTCGGTGTCCGTGGGCTTCTCCTGCTGCTCCAGGCATCTGGGGCCCAAGGGGTAACTCGGCCACCAGTGGCTGGAACCGGCAGTGGACACCCAACCCTGAACTCCCAGACCACAACCTAGATATCCCCTGCTCTCACACGTGAAACTGCTCTCCAGGGCACACACGTAGTCTTTATTAGTCTTCATTAAACTGAATGGCATTCTTATCTTTTTGTTTCCTGGGTATCTTGACTCCTCCTGCACTAGCAAGCTGACAGGTATAAGTCCTTTTTGTCTAAGCAGATACAATCCCGTTTCTAATTTTCTGACTCAGCGGTTATGATCTCTGGCTGTACTAAATGAAAAAAGCCAGACAAAAAAGGCCACATATTGCATGACTGCATTGACATGAAATGTCCCGAAAAGACAAATCCATAGAGATAGAAAGTAAATTCATGGTTGCCAGGAGCTGGAGGGGGTGGGGAATGGGGAGTGACTACCAGCAGATACCAAATTTCTTTTTGGGGGTGACAAAAATAAAATGCAGAATGAGTGGTGACGATTATATAATCTTGTGATTATAATAAAAACCACTGATTGTACACTTAAAATGATAGAGATCTGAACTATATCTCAATTTTTAAAAAGAAGTTGGGCTTTAGAATCAGACCATCTGGGTTCAAATCTGGCCTCTGCCACATCCCAGCTGTGTTACCTTGGACACACCAATTAACTTCTTCAAGACCCGGCTGCATAGTCTACAAAGAGGATGATAACAGTACTTATATCATAGGTTTGTCATGAGATTTAAATAAGATAATCTTTGTATTAAGCCTGGTACATTATAAGTGCCAATAAATGTTCATGGCTAATTTTGAATTCAACAATTGTCAAATTTCAAAATGCATGAGGATTACCTGCGGACCTTGGTAAAATGAATGTCCCTTAGACTAAGGTTTATAAGCCTGGAGTTGGCTTCAGAATCAGCATTTTAAATAAACTTACCATTCTGATACAGATGGTCTGA
This sequence comes from Mustela lutreola, assembly GCF_030435805.1. NCBI lineage: Eukaryota > Metazoa > Chordata > Mammalia > Carnivora > Mustelidae > Mustela > Mustela lutreola. Next base: position 67,019,619 of record NC_081303.1, on the reverse strand, counting down.
ATTGATACTACAATAAATACTGTACTACACTCTTATAAAATGAAAAAATTGATAGCAAATGTTTTAAGAATTATGTGTTATCTTCCCACTTAGGATGTAGAGAACTGGAAAGAACGTGACTCCTACCCTTACGGCCAAAAAAACTGTTGGACAATCTGCAAAATCACAACTTTTCTTGAACCTATTGGAGAGCTAGGACTGCAGGATAACCAGCTAACCCCAAATCCAAGGAAACTACAGGCACCTCCAGAGAGAGATAAATATAAGCACTTTATTATCTGGGGCCAATGCCACTGGGCCCAGATCAAAATGATTCAGCTAAAAATGTCAACAAATTTCTAAAGGCTGAGCTTAGGTCAGCAAGAGACTATAGAACCCCTGGGGACATAGACAAAAGCAAATTCCTACCCTCTTGTGGGTTTTCCTCCACAGACCTCATTTAAGTATACACAAAAAAGATGGGAAACAGGACATGAGTCTTCAGGTAGCATCCTCTGTGATGTAAGCCTGGGGAAAAGGAGTAGCTCTGGGAAATGCATGAAATTCCACCTGGATTCTTATCCCTTATCAAATCTAGCCTTGAAATGTTGGTAGAATGGCAACAACCCTGTCAATCTTAGGGTGCTGGTGAAAAAGCTATTGAAGCTGGGGCAAAGGATCTAGGGGTGGAGGGGCAAACTCTATAGCCTTGGGAAGGAGCAGGAATATATTCTAGACTCAGCCCTATAGCTAAAGGTAAAGGACAACCACTACAAAAGCACCACTTCCAAGATCCAGAGACACTAAGACCTGTCTACAACTGACACTTAATTAGAACATCAGAGAATGCTTCCCTACCACGAGGCCAACAAACATCTAGTAATAAGTGAGAGTATTCTACTGCTCAAAGGGTGCAAAAGCATGGGAGACACCCCCACAGAAGCATAGTGCAAAGGGAAGATCTACACCTGAGGGTACAGCAGACACTGAGGGAAAAATACCTTCTAGCAAACCAGCCACCACCCTAAACCCCAGAGGAATTTAAAAACTATCCTACTGAAAGTAACCATAGCAACAAGACCCAGACTGGTTCAACTGCTAAGAAGGCACACTCAGTCCCCCACACTAAATGCTAAGAATCAGAAAGACATGCCCACTTCCAGGTGTAACGACTATTTAACTCAGTCTCTGATACCCTATACAAGACCTCTGGGTTTCGTCAAAAAAATTACACGGTATATGAGGAAATAAGAAAAACACTGTCAAGAGGCAAAGCAATCATCAGAACCAGACTCAGAGATGACACAGATGTAAGAACCATCAAACGCAATTTTATTTTTTTAAAGATATTATTTATTTATTTGAGAAAGAGAGAGAGCACAGAAGGAGAGAGAGAGAGAAGCAGACTTCCCACTCAACAGAGAGCCCGATATGGGACTTGATCCCTAAGATTATGACCTGAGCCGAAGGCAGATGCTCAACTGACTGAGCCACACAGATGCCCTCAAACAGGGAATTTTAAATAAATATAATTACTATATTAAAAGACTCTAGTGGAAAAGGTGGGAAACACACATGATTAGATGGGTAACTTCCATCAAGAGAGGGGAAGCTGTAAAAAAGAATCAAATGGAAATGCTGGAAATGAAAACCTTACTCAGAGAAATAAAGAATGCTTTGAATGGGCACATCAGTAGACTTGAAATAGCCAGGGAAAGAATAAGTAAATCTAAAGCTAGATCAGTAGAAATTATCCAAACTGAAACCCAAAGGAAAAAAGAGTTGAAAAAAAAAATAGGGCACCCAGGAATGGTGGGACAATATTGAACATGCTAATATGCATGTATTTGGAATCCCAGAAGGAGAAAACACAGCAGAAAAATATTTCAAGAAATAATGTATTTATTTATTTATTTATTTATTAATCTTTCTCTTTTTTAAAATTAACATATAATGTATTATTTGCCCCAGGGGTGCAAGTCTGTGAATCTCCAAGTTGACACACTTCAGAGCACTCACCATAGCACACACCCTCCCCAATGTCCATAACCCAACCACCCTCTTCCTACTCCCCTCCCCCCAGTAACCCTCAGTTTGTTTTGTGAGATTAAGAGTCTCTTATGGTTTGTCTCCCTCCCAATCCCATCTTGTTTCATATTTTCCCTCCCTTCCCTCCACGGCCCCACTGCCTGGATCTCAACTTCCTCATATCAGAGAGCTCATATGAGAATTGTCTTTCTCTGACTGACTTACTTCACTTAGCATAATACCCTCTAGTTCCATCCACGTCATCACAAATGGCAAGATTTCATTTCTTTTGATGGCTGCATAGTATTAAAAATCCTATTCTTCAAAATACATTGTTAATAAAAAGCAAGCCACAGGGAAATACACATCAAAACCACAGTGAGATCCCACGGTACACCAGTCAGAATGGCTACAATTAACCAGTCAGGGACTTACAGGTTGTGGAGAAAGGGGAGCCTCCTACACTGCGGGTGGGAACACAAGCTGGTGCGGCCACTCTGGAAAACAGCATGGAGCTTCCTCAGAAAGTTGAAAATAGAGCTGCCCTACGGCCCAGCAATCCCACTACTGGGTATTTACCCTAAAGATACAAACGTAGTGACCCGAATGTTTATAGCAGCAACATCCACAATAGCCAAACTATGGAGAGAACTTACATGTCCACCCACAGATGAATGGATAGAGAAGATGTGGTTCATATATTTATTTATTTATAAGATTTTATTAATTTATTTGACACAGAGGGAGAGAGAGATCACAAGTAGGCAGAGAAGCAGGCAGAGAGAGGGAAGCAGTCTCTTTGCTGAGCCAAAAGCCCAACACAGGGCTTGATCCCAGGACTCTTGAGACCATGACCTGAGCTGAAGGCAGATGCTTAACCCTCTGAGCCACCCAGGCACCCCGTAAGAAATAATGTATTTAAATTTATCATTTATTCTATTTTTAGTGCTCTTTATTTCTTCGTGTAGATCCAAGAGTCTTTCTGATATCATTTTCATTTGCCCGAAGAACTTCCCTTGACATTTTTGCACTCCTAGGTCTGCTGGAATTAAATTCTTTCAGTTTTTGTTTGTCTGATAAGATTTCTATTTCTCTCTCATTTTCAAAAGTTATTTTTCTTGGGTATGGAATTCTGGGTTGACCTTTTTTTTTTTCTTTCAGCAATTTAAGAATGCTATTCCATTGCCTTCTGACTTATATAGTTGCCGACAAGAAGTCTGCTGTAGTTGTTATCTAAATGCAACGTGTCTTTTTTCTTAGCTGTCTCCAAGAATATCTCTTTGTTTTTAACAGTTTGAATGATATATATAAACGTGTGTGTTTTGGTATTTATCCTGTGAGGTGTTCTCTGTTGGGTGTTCTCTGAGTTTCTTGGATCTCTGCTATGGTTTCTTAATTTTGGACCTATCTCTGGTTGTTAGGAGGGTGTATAATTTTTTAAGCTGAGAACTGACAAATCTGTAAATCTTAGCCAGAAAAAGAAAGATTGAGAAGTGAGTTTCATAAAAGAAGATTCTGAGCAAATGGAAAAAATAGCATGATTAATGGCCTACAGATGATAGATTCTTACATTTAAGGCAAATAAAAAAGACCATTATAGTTAAGTAACAGAAGGGTAAATGGGAAGATGCAGTAGATCAGGCTGGACAGATGGGATACATTTTGGAAGACTGTGTAACACACGTTAATCATTTATTCTTAGGGTAGACACTGAATGACATAATCAGATATAAATTCTTAAATTCCTAATTCATAATGGTCATCCTGCCTACAGAGTAGAGAGTACATTTGTACATAATATCTTAGAGCCAAGGGCCTACACATTTCCTTGGATGAAGTCTCAAGCTCTGGGCTCCTCTTTTCTATCTTTCTTTGCTATACCTTCTATTACTAATACTTATTTCCTAGTCTTCCTGCGAAACTTGGTCCATTCATTTGAGTCTTGCTAAGTGTATATCAGTATTCTCTTTTCTCCATACAGTTCAATTATATTTTCTACTCTTGTTTATTATTAGATGTGGTCTGAGTTCTGGCCATTACGAGCAAAAAAATAAACTTTTCACTACACCACTAAGATGTAAGGATACTTAGTTACAGCATTTAGCCCACTCTGACAAATACAAAAAGCAACCACGTAATCACAAAAAACTGTTTTTTAGATGACTAGTAAATTCCTTGAATCGATATATTATTTATATCTTATAAATAAATATAAATATAAATATTAAAATACATTATTTTAGAAGGGTAAGAATAGATAAGTAGAAGTTTGTGTATTCTCCCAACTCACACAACAGTGAGGGCTACATACTTTACCAATCTACCTCTAGGAAGTCTCTGACAAAACTCCTGGGACTCATGTTCTTAATTAAGCATGAGCAGAACAAAAGGAAGTGCCTTGATTTTATAACAGGAGGATAAAAATCCCAGTTCCTCTGGCCCACATGACCTCAGAAAAATTATTGACCTCTTTGGTGTCCATGTTTTAATCTGAAAAGCAGGAATAATACCAGTCTTCAAGGGTAATGCATTACACAGGAAGGATTAAGTGAGGCAATATTTCTGTAGTAGATTGCTATAATCACCCATATCTATAGTCTTTATCAAGTAGCTTTGTAACTGCTCTAATAAAAGGAATGAAGCACATTTCTGCATACCTTGACACGGAGTTCATCCCTGTGACTTCCTCTGGTGAGTCTATGAGTGTATGAGGACTAGCATGTTTCTGCTTTCTCTCTTGTGCCTCTTCTGCCACCTGAGGACATGTCTGGGTTGGCTTGTTGAAAGATAGGAGACATGGAGCAGGGCTGAGTCACCCAAGTCACCTCAGCTTAAGGCCTTCCTAGATCAACTGATAGCAGCCCATCTCCAACTAAGTGAACAAGGCTAGCCAAGATTCACAGTCACCTAAGAAACCTCTGGACACATGACTAACACTTATTGTTGTATGGCAGTGAGATGGCATGGGTCTTTGTTACATGGTGTCATTTTGGCAACAGATAACAAATAGATTCTGTGAGATTAAGTCCCAACAAACTGTAAAGTACTGCACAAATGTAAGTATTAAAGCTCAGGAAAATTATATATATTAAATAATTACATTTCTATAATTATATATTTATATACCTTATATGTATATTTGTATATTATATATAAATATTATGTATATTCATATAACATTATATTAAATATAATTATATATATAACTTTCCTGAACTTTAATAGTTATAATAGATAATATATATAGATTTTATAAATAAACTAAATATATTAATATATATTAATTATATAATTAAGTTGTATATAATTTCTATGTATGTGTGTATGTGTATACATACACACACATATATATATACATATACGTATGTGTGTATATATATATATATATATCCAAGGACTCTGTTTGCCTATGACATAGTGTCTATGAAAAAAGCTCATTAAATCCTTATTCAGGGAGTCATGTAATCAAAGTTTGAGTTGGGAAGAACCTTGGAGGTGGTCTAACCTACTCTGCTACTCAGGTATGTAGTCTTTTCTTTTCTTAGCCACATTGGTTCTCTTTTTTGTGTACCAACAGATTTGATTTCTCTAGCTCCTCTAAGCTGAAACTTACATCTTTCCCTCTCTCTAGAAATACCTATGTGGAACCCAGGAGTTCTAGTTCCATCCTTCTCAGTTGGCCACTCCTCTACCTTGACATCTGTCACCTATGCTCTGGATGTGCTGTGATTTACAATTTTTCCAGATGCCTTCAACATGCAGCCACTTTACAAACTAAAAGTTGTTAATGCCATATCATTCATCACATTTTCCTGCATATTGCATTCATCTTAAAGACCCAGCTTATTGCATACAAGAGTACCCTCTTTGAATATGGAAGGGCTGGTCTACAAAACCTCATAAAATAAGCATCCTCCTGGATTTCCAAAGGAATGGAAAACCACAAAAATAAATTGGAAGAGAAATCAGGCAAGCTGTTTTTTATTTTGTGAAGGAAGGAAGAAATTATTTAGCCTCATTTGGGGCTCCTTTAGGCACCTCACACATTATTATCGCTGAACAAATGCTTATTATTCTTCTTTGCAATGAGGTAACCTGAGATGGACCTTTTCTGCCCTAAAAGGAATCAGGAGTACTTCCAAGTCCCATTTCTGCATCCTAAATGGTATCTTCACCTTAGCAGCTGAAGGATCTTTCTTTCTCTAACCTAGAAGGCAAGAGGCAGAGTGCCTGTCTACAAAAATGACAAATCAGACATGACATACATACAGACCTATTACTTCTGTCATATTTCTCCTCTTAACTTTTCTCAGCAATTAAGGTTTCCATGAGCCTCCCACTCCTTTTCAAATCTGCTCGTGAGGCAGTTGTAATTAAATTCCCTTGATTTCCCAATGCTGCTGCTTTGTAAAATAACTTTATCTTAGAAAAGTTCCCTTTCTACATTTCCCCACACACCCTTTCTTGACTTGGACTGTGATGGTGAACAAAATCTTTTCCTCCCTCTCTTCCATGCCTAAATTTAAGTCGAGCACTGCATCCTCCAGGAAATCCTCCCTGATCATCTATTTTAACACCCTCCCTCGGGGCTCCCACACCGCTTTCTATGCACTTCTATCATATTCACCACGCAGTCCCATAGTCATCAGGGTCTTACTATCTTCCACACTCGGCCTGCACACAGAAGACAGGCTCATGCCTCGGTTGCCTTGTATGCCCGATTTACCAGTAGAATTTGGAAAGAGGAACACTGACCCGTTGCTTACATACCCTCACAGCAATGATTTTGTTCCCCTTGTTGGTAGGCTCCGTGTGCAAAGCTAAATCAAAGATTGCCTTTGTTCCTGCCTTGTTAGCATCACAAAGAGAATTTACCTGGAGATGAGTATCATGGAATCTTCTGAAATCATCAAATTATTTGAAAGAGAATTTACCTGGAGATGAGCACCATGGAATCTTCTGAAATCATCAAATTATCAAATAACTTTTGGGTACCTGGTCTGGGGCCAAATTTATACAAAGCACTATGGTGGGGGGGGGGGGTGATGAGGAGGCTAATAAGAAAATATAAAACTAGGTCTCAGACAATAAGAAATATATCATTTAGTTGGGAGTTCTTTTGTTTTGGTTTGGTTGGGTTTGGATTTTTTAGGGGGAAGGGGCAGAGGAAAAGGGAAAGAAAGACCCTCAAGCAGGCTCCATGCCCAGCATGGAGTCTGACATGGGACTTGATCTCACCACCCTCAGATCATGACCTGAGCCGAAATCAAGGGTTGAACAATTGAGGGTGGCTCAGTTTGTTAAAAGTCTGCCTCTTGATTTTGTCTCAGGTCATGATCTCGGGTCCTGGGGTTGAGCCCCATGTCAGGCTCTGTGCTCAGCAGGGAGTCTGCCTGAGGACTCTCTTTCTCCATCTCCCTCCGCCCCTCCCCCAACTCATGTGCGCAGCCATGTGCTCTCTTTCTCTCTCTCAAATAAATGAATAAACCTTAAAAAAAAAAAGAGAGAGAGAGTTGGACACTTAACCAACTGAGCCACCCAGGTGCCCCTATGTAGTTGGGAGATTTAAATATATGCATACAAAACACTAACTTTACATCAGATTCTGTGAGTGTGAATAAATTACATACACAGTACAGCAAGGGGAGAAATTCAGAGGGGAGAGTGCAGGGAAAGGAGGAAAGTCAGAAGGCTTTTGAGACAGTTTTACAAAAGCAGCTAGATTTGGGTCTTGAAGTAGAGTAGGATCTCAGGGCAGGGGAGAGGAGAGGGTACAGGCTTTGCAAGGAACAGCATACACAAAGGTATAGAGACAGGATCTGTGCATTCTATTCAGACTGGGGAAATAAATAAGTAGACGTGCCTGGCTAGGACGAAGGCCCCATGATGAGGAATAATGGGAAACTGGGTTCCAAAGCCAGACCAAATTATCTTGACTTGCCCCCCAATAAAAAGAACTGCCTAAGTCACCTACTTTGAAAAGGCCCCATCAAATCCATGTCTTGCACAGGAAATGTGCACTTAGTGGGGAATGTGCAGTGTTACCATAACTCAGCCACCACCAATTACTCTTCAAGAACACCATGTTAACTCTTGGTTAACCAAAAGAAATTTCTCTAGTCTGTGCCCTCCCTAACTCAACCAGCCAGTACATATAGCACCCACAGCATCCTGCTGTCTGTACTAAACTCCCTAAATCAAAAATGAAGGAGACAGAGTTCCTCACTTTTTTTTTTAAAGATTTTATTCATTTATTTGACAGAAAGAGAAATCACAAGTAGGCAGAGAGGCAGGCAGAGAGAAAGGAGGAAGCAGGCTCCCTGCTGAGCAGAGAGCGCAATGCAGGGATCGATCCTAGGACCCTGAGATCATGATTTGAGCCAAAGGCAGAGGCTTAACCCACTGAGTCACCCAGCTGCCCCAGAAATGCATTTTTTCATCTTCTTTTTCTTCTTCCATACTTCTCTCTCTCCTACCATTTCCTACGCTCAGGATTATTTTAGGAGTTCCACCAGAACCCAGACCTCCTGTAGCCTTCCCTTGTTAAACACATTTTAAACATGCTTGTAGATTTAAAAAGAGGAAAAAAGAAAACAAGCGAGTAAATAATTTAGAGGTGAAAGGGTTAACTTTGGAGAGCCTTCCATACAATGTTAGATCTTCAGCTATTCTCTCCTCGGTGGTTAAGAGTTGGTTCCATCTGCCAGGAAACTTCCTTTGCATCTCCCTCTGATGAGAAATAAGACAGGTCTCTTCTTGTCTAAATGGAGGATTGAATCCTTGACCACACCAAGACAGCACTCTTTAACTCACCCTTCTGAGCCAGACTTTGACGAGCCCCGGAAGCCAGCTCTGAAACAGCACAGCATGCCCGGGAAACCCTCTCTCTTCCCATGCCAGGCCATGTGTCTCTATCATTCCTGAACTTCCACCTGCTCTGTGGTCCTTTAGCATTTCAGAAACAAATAATTAAATGTTTCCCTTCATCAGATATTATCTTCTCGTGAAAGGCTTTGGCCACTTTCCCTGATAGATCACCATTCCCTCTCCAATACAGACTCTGAACTTCTCCTTTGCTCCTCATCCATAAACATATGCAGCCTTGAACTATATTTACTATAAACAGCCTACATTTCAACTCCTCTGTGGCATCCTAAAACCTCTCTGTGGGCCCAATACCTTGGGTTTGTTGGGATCCTGGGGCCCAGCCCTGTTGGTCTTGTTCTCATAAGTGGACAGGGACAAGACTATGCCAAAGAAACAATCACACTGATCTTCTCACTTAATCACAACTGCAAAAACCAACATTCCTAGAGCATTTGTAAAATGCTTTCATATCAATGACCTGTTTTTTCTTCAACCTAATCCCCGTGTAGTAGGATTTCCTTGATCCTCTCTGAATAAGAAAATGGACGTTAAAAGAAGATGAAGTGGGGCGCCTGGGTGGCTCAGTGGGTTAAGCTGCTGCCTTCGGCTCAGGTCGTGATCTCAGGGTCCTGGGATCGAGTCCCGCATCGGGCTCTCTGCTCAGCGGGGAGCCTGCTTCCTTCTCTCTCTCTGCCTGCCTCTCTGACTACTTGTGCTCTCTCTCTGTCAAATAAATAAATAAAATATTAAAAAAAAAAAAAGAAGATGAAGTAACTTGCCTTTGGTCAAGCAGGACGTGTTGCTAGGGAATCTATTTAAGAAGAGCTCTATCTAGATCCTTCACCTGACACCATAAACCAAAATGAACTTCAGACAGATTAAAGACTTAAAAAACAAAACTATTAACAAAAGGAGAAAATGTAGTTGAAGATTTGCCTGATCTCTGGACAAGAAAGATTTTTCAGGCATAAAAACACTGGAAGAAGTCAAAAAAGGAAAAAAATTATCCCATCAGTCTACATAAAAATGTAGATACTACATATGTCCCAAAGCCAAATAAAAACCCAACAGCTATCTGAGGAGAAACTGCCTGAAAAATTGCCCAGCTGTTGTGGTACACAGGCAGCCATGCTCAGGCACCAGCTGGGGCCAGCTCAAGAAAGTGGGACTTTGGTTCAAATGCTGAGGCCACTTCCAAGTTGCTCATCAGCTCTCTGCTGAAGGGACATTTGAGTGGCCCATGGCCAAATATTCATATAAAAGACTGGAAGCTCACCCAAAAAATAATAGTGGTTATGGAATTATGTATTACTTTTATTTTCTTCTTCATACTTTTCTGCATTTTCCATGTTTTTCCCCAAAGCATCATAGTCAGGGAAGAACTCAGAAGAACTAGGTTTTGATTTTAAAATGAGGGCTGGGGTGCCTGGATATCTCAGTCAGGTAAGTGTCCCAACTCTTGGTTTGGGCTCAGGACATGATCTCACCGGTTATGGATGGAGCCCCGCTTAGCAGGGAGTCTGCTTGAGATTCTCTCCCTCTGCCCCTGCCCCTACACACTCTCTCTCTTTCAAATATATATATATCCTTTAAAAAAATAAGAATTGTCAAAGGACTTCTGTTCTACTTAATCATTCTCAGTCTTATCACCCCATGTCTTCTCAGAGGGATGGCTCTAATGTGTTCACGGTTTACTTACAGACATTTGAGTTGGGCCATTACTTTCAGAACAAAACAAAGCTTTAAATTACACACATCCACACAGAATACTGTTTTTGGTTTGCTTTCTGAGGTCTTGGCTTCCTTCAAGGTTTGGGAGGAGCCTTCCAATTTGCTTCTCATAACCACTGCGTTGGAAGGAAGCAGCAGCAGGGTTTGGTGGGGAGGAAGCTCCCACTTACTGTCGGCACCACGTGGGGTGGGTCAGAGGGTTCGCACCAGCACATCAGCTGTGATAGGTGACAACGCCACGTGACAGAGAGCAAGGTTCAGAGTCAAGCACCTTGATGCTCATCTAGTAAGAGCTGGACACAGGATTCACTCCAGGTTGGTTTGGCCCCAAAGCTTGGCTCATTCATTTATACCTCACTGCTCAGTCAAGCTACCTTCACATCCTGCAGCTCAGTCAGTCTGGGGGAGCCGATCACTGGAAATGCCTTGGTCTGCAACATGCAGTTCTGCCAAGTGTGGGCTGAGAGTGAAGAGACTGTGTCCTAACATCACCTTTGTCAAAGGGGCCAGTTGACTTTGGACAAGTTTGTTTTCATTCCCACAGAAGCAGTGGCTGGGACTAGTGGTTTCAAGTAGGCTTTCCCGCTCTGAAACTCTGACTCCCTAATATTCCTTTATGCATGTGACAAAGGTGCTCTTCACAAGCCAGGGCTCTCATTTCTCCTTAAAGGGCAGAGTTCTGGGGCGCCTGGGTGGCCCAGTGGGTTGAGCCGCTGCCTTCGGCTCGGGTCATGATCTCGGAGTCCTGGGATCGAGTCCCGCATCGGGCTCTCTGCTCAGCAGGGAGCCTGCTTCCCTCTCTCTCTCTGCCTGCCTGTCCATCTACTTGTGATTTCTCTCTGTCAAATAAATAAATAAAATCTTAAAAAAAGAGGGGGGGGCAGAGTTCTTTAAACAGTTCCCTATGATAGCATTACCCAGAACCACTGATGAAGTCCAGCTCATTTACTCATTTACTGTTTACCCGCAGAAGACTGGTAACCATCTAAATGCTACCAGTTACATGAGCTGTGGCAAAGCAGTACCAACAAGAAAAAGAATTGGGAGATTTGGCCAACATTTTTGATGCTCACTCAGCTTCCAGGATCCCACATTCTTACATTTTTCTCCTTCCTCCCTGGCTGTCCCATCTCAGTCTCCCTTGCTGCCTCTTCCTCCCCTTCCCAACCTCTAAATGTTAGAGGGACCCTGGAGTCGGTCCTGGCTTTCTCCCTACATTCTTTCTCTGCATTCAATCTCTGATGCCCCTTGGGGCCCAGGGGTTAAAATATCATCTGATGACACCCAAATTTCTTATCTCCAGTGCTAAGCGAAGCCATGTCCTCCAGATTCATACATCCTATTGCCTTCTAAATGTTGGCACTGGGACATGAAACAGGCAGCCTGAGTTTAGCACACCTGAGCCAGAAAATAGCAATCGCCACACTAGCCCCTCCCTCCCCATGGCTCCTCATTTTAGTAAATGTAAAACATTCTCCCATTCAGATCAAAAATCTTGGAATCACTTTGTTTCTTTTCTCTCACACCCCATACTTGGCAGATTCTATTTGCAAAATATAAATCTGTTCGACCAAGCCACTATCACCTGCTTCCTGATTATGGCTACATCCACTGGGCCACCTGGTCACCCTCAATTCCACTCTTGCCCCCTCGACAGTCTGTTCACCTCACAACAGCCAGAAGGAACTTTGTAAAACACCCATCAGTTATCATCCCACGGCCCAAACCATCAGTAGCTTCATGTGTCACTTAGAATAAAAGCTAAATTCCTTAGCACAGCCTCAGGGCCTGTGGGCTATGTCCCCTGCCCACCTCTGTGACTTCATCTCCAATCACACCTCATTTTCCCATAGCCACACCTTCCTGTTCCTCTAACAGGTCAGGCACATCCCCCCAACCCTGGGATCTTTTGTTCATGCCCCCACTCTTCTCCTTTATGTCATCCCCCAGGCTGGCCTTCCCTGACCAACTTACGTAAAAGGACCCCCCATTAGGATCCAAAATCAATGTACATAAGCCCACTGCATTTTTATACGTTAATAATGAAGCAATAGAAAGAGAAGTCAAGAAATCAATCCCATTTACAATTTCACCAAAAATAATAAAATATTTAAGAATAAACTTAAATAAGGAGGTGAAAGACCTGTACTCTGAAAACTGTAAAACACTGATGAGAGAGGAATTGGAGATAGACAATGAAATGGGAAGTTAGTCCATGCTCACGGACTGGAAGAACAAATATTGTTAAAATGTCCAAACTATTCAAAGCAATCTATAGATTTACTGGAATCCCTATCAAAATACCGACAGGATTTTTGACAAAACTAGAAGAAATGATCTTAAAATTTGTTTGGAACCACAAAAAACCTCAAAGAGCCAAAGCAGTCTTGAAGAAGAAGAACAAAACTGGAGGCATCACAATTTCAGATTTTAAGTTACACTGCAAAGCTGTAGTGATCAAAACAGTATGGTACTGGCCAAAGGCAAAATAGGCAAAGGGAAAAGGGCGGTCTCTTCAACATATGGTGCTGGGGAAACTGGACAATTACATGCAAAAGAATGAAACTGAACCACTCTCTTACACCATATACAAAAAGAAATTCAAAATGGATGAAGACCTCAATGTAAGAGCCGAAACCATGAAAATCCTAGAAGAGAGCACAGGGAGGAATCTCTCTAACATCGGCCATAGCAACTTTTTTCTAGATATGTCTCCTAAGGCAGGGGAAATAAAAAACAAAATAAACTACTGAGGGCACCTGGGTGGCTCAGTTGGTTAAATGACTGCCTTTAGCTCAGGTCATGATCCTGGAGTCCTGGAATCGAGTCCTGCATTAGGTTCCCTGCTCAGCAGGGAGTCTGCTTCTCCCTGTGACCCTCCCCTTCTTGTGTTCTCAATCTCTCTCTCTTTCTCAAATAAATAAATAAAATCTTAAAAAAAATAAAATAAAATAGACTATTGGGACTACATCAAAATAAAGCTTCTGCACAGCAAAGACAACCTATGGAATGGGAGAAGATACTTGAAAATGACATACCTGATAAAGGGTTAGTAGCTAAAATACATAAAGAACTCACCCAAATCAAACCAAAAAACAAATAATCCAATTAAAAAGCGGGCAGAAGATCTGAACAGACATTTTCCCAATGAAACCAGACAGATGGCCAACAGACATATGAAAAGATGCTCAACATCAGCCATCACATCAGGGAAATGCAGATATCAAAACTACAACGAGATATCACCTCACACCCGTCAGAATGGCGAAACCAAAAACACAAGAAGCAACAAGTGTTGGCGAGGATGTGGAGAAAAAGGAACCCTCGTGCAGTGTTGCTGGGAATGCAAACTGGGGTGGCCACTGTGGAAACCAGTATGGAGGTTCCTCAAAAAATTTAAAATAGAGCTACCCTTCAATCCTAGTGATTCAATGCTAGTGATCACACTAGCACGTATTTAGCCAAGGAATATGAAAACACTGATTCGAAGGGATACATGCACCCTTATGTTTATAGCAACATTATCTATAATAGCCAAGTTATAGAAGCAGCCCACGTGCCCATTGGTGACGGATAAGGAAGATGTGCCAAATGTATACAATGGAGTACTATTCAGCTATAAAAAAGAATGACATCTTGCCATTTGCAGCAGCATGGATGAAGCTAGAGAGTCTAATGTTAAATGAAAGAAGTCAGAGAAAGACAAAAACCATGTGCTTTTCACTTACATGTGTAATTTCATAAACAAAACAAATGAACAAAGAGGGGGAGGAAGAAACTGAGAAACCAAATTCTTAACTATAGAGAACAAACTGCTGGTCACCAGGAGGAAGATGGGGAAGGAGGTTGGGAGAAATAGGGGAGGGGGGTTAAAGAGCACCTCGGGCTAGGATAAGTGCTGAGTAATGTACGCAATTCTGAATCATTCTATTGTACAGCTGAACCAAATATAACGCTGCACGTTGACTATAGTGGAATTAAAATTGAAAACTTGATAAAAAATAAACATTGTCTAAAACATTTAAAAAAATAAAAAACAGGGGCACCTGGGTGGCTCAGTGGGTCATGATCTCGGCTTCCTGGCATCAGCAGGGAGTCTGCTCCACACCCCCTCCCCGCCCCGCCTGCCTCTCTGCCTACTTGTGATCTCAATCTGTCAAAGAAATCAATAAAATCTTTAAAAAATAAAATGAAATAAAAAACAAACATACTAGAATTAAAATAAAAATTAAACTAAATAGATAAATTTAAAAAGCAGATAAATAAATAAAGGAGCCCCATCACTTCCTCTCCCGAGGAAGCACAGAGCTTTGCTGTCTCCAGGTTATAGCTCCCTTGAGCTCCTGGTGACTCCTGCTATCCCAGCCCTCCAGGCTGCCAGTTCCAGATCGCACCAGTCTCAGAATCACACATCATTGCCTTGGACAAGGTGTTAAAAGAGTACAGCCGAAGTGCACCTTTCAGTCAGAGATGAAGCAGCTGTTTTCCTGCCCTACTGCTTGTCCCGGGCCTGGCTCCACGGTAGCCAAGACCCACAGATGTAGCTCCCTGGGTTCAGGGATGGTGAAACTCCCTGGGACGAGGGAGTGAAGGGCTTGTCCAAGGTTGCACAGCAGTTTAGGAAAGCACCAGGACTAATCTTCAGTGCCCCACATTCCTGGCTCCAGACTCTTTCTGGCTAGATCTCCATGCAAGGGCCCTGCCACGAGCCTACCCCTCCGCTCCACTCCTGGTTTTCAGAGGAGGGAGGAGGAGAATGAGTTCTCACAACAGAGCAGCTTCTGAAAGTTCAGAAGGGGCACTGGTCCATCACGAGGGCTGGGGGCCAGCCTGTGGGCACTCTTGGAACCTTCAGGAACACCCTAGTCATGTCAGACCTCAGCCTCTTTCATAGACTTCCACACTGTCATCTCCTTCCCATGCTCCACAGTCCGCTGTATGTAAGCTGACTACAGAAACTTCTTTTCTTTAAACAAGAAAAAGAAAACAAAACATAAAAGCAGGGTACATTAAATAAAGCAACTCTTTGCTTTGCTGATGCATGATCAGAGGGAGGAATCCCTAAGAACACACCAGGGACAGGAGATTCCATTTTTAATAAACGTATTCGTCAGAGACTACACACTCACCCTCTGAGAGTCAAAATGAATGACAAGCTTTGGGAGTCACAGGTCCGATAGGGACAGAATCAGGAGGCGGCTGTGGATGTAGCTTTCATGTAAAGCCTCCAGGAAGTTCCTTTTCAGGGGTTTCCTATTCAGGACACGAGGTGCTGGGCTCCTACGATCTGGCAGAGATGGGCAGAGTTTGCCTGCCCTGCGTGCCCGTCGTGTGGCGGAGCCGGAGGTCTGTCTCCAGGCAGCTGGGTTCTAGCTGTGTCCCAGCCTCACCAGACACATCCTGGGACTCTTCAGTCCAGGAACCTTGTCTGCCGGGCTCGCTGGGCTCCGAACCACAGGTATCTGAGCAGCTTCCCCCGGATGACCTTAGTCAAGCAGTTCTTTTGGAAATCTCCTGGGACTGGGTTTAGACCCTGACAAGTCTCCAACAGCTACTAATAACAAACCACATTTTAACTCACCAGCAAATCTGTAATGATGAGGTGCCTGGGCAGCTCAGTCAGTTAAGCAGCTGCCTTTGGCTCAGAGCATGATCCTAGAGTCCTGGGATCGAGTCCTACATCGGGCTCCTTGCTCCACGGAGAGTCTGCCTCTCTCTCTGCCTGCTGCTCCCCCTTTTTGTGCTCACGCTCGCTCTCTCTCTCTCTCTCTCTCTCTCACACACACACACACACACACAAATAAGTGGTGAAAAGAAAAATCAGCAATGATTACTTCACTTGCTATTTCTTGGGGGAAACATGTTAGTGTCTCATTTTGCATTGCTGTTACACATTCTGTTCATAACCCAGAGCCATTACAAAACTGCACAAAAATAACAGCTACTACCTTTTGTTAAATACTTTTCTGGAGGCTGGGTACCCAGTCACGTCCGCCTCACTCCACAGCTCACATCTGCAACACCAGATGATAAGGCCTCTCACCGCTGAGTGTCTGGAGTGTCCAGAGGATGTTACTGGCATCGTGAAAGAAAGGACTCTGTTATGGACTCAAACTGTGCCCTTTCTACTACTTCACCAGAGGGGTAACAGCAAGCTCCAGATTAGTTTCACACTCCTACAGCTGGGTGTGCAAAGACATCCGCCTTCAACAAGGGGACTTTTTTAATTTAAAAAATTGCATCTTTTATTTATTTTTTTAAAGATTGTATTTATTTATTTATTTATCAGAGAGAGAGAGAGAGAGAGAGAGCACGCACAAGCAGGCAGAGGAAGAGGGAGAAGCAGGCTCCCCGCTGAGCAAGGAGCCCAATTCGGGACTCGATCCCAGGACCTTGGGATCATGACCTGAGCCAAAGGTAGATGTTTAACTGACTGAGCCACCCAGGAGTCCCAGAATTGCAGCTTTGATATGGCACGCCAAGACAATACTCAGTTGGCTCATTTGTCCTCTGAAGAAATCTTGATAACGTCCTACTTCATAACACAGACTATTAACTGGCCGTGTAATACCATTCACTTAATTTGCTCCAACAAGAGTGATTCAGGACCCATGATGAGCTAGATACCATGTGACTAGATCTATATTCATGGAAGGCATGGTACACATTCATATAATAAGTGGGTCCCTGGGTCCCGAGCTACTCTCAGTCTAGTAGGGAAAATGTGGAATTGTGGTGCATTATAATAAGAATTGTCCTAAAAGTACAAAGACAGAATAACTGTCTGGAAGAATCCAAAGGGGCCCAACATTTAAATGGGATGTGGAATTTGAACTGGCTCTGGAAGAGCGAGCAGGAACTCGCAAAGCCACGAGAAGATGAGAGAGAGAATCCAAAGGGTAAATAATGTCGGGGGGCTTGGCCCGCGGCAGGTAGCAGCAGGCGCCGCCATCTGCCGCCGATGTGGCAAGCTGGGAGCACAGGAGCTGGGAAAGGGAGGTCGGGCCAGGGCCTGAGGGTCTGGGACACCATCAGTACCCAGGACAGCGGGGAGCCATACGAAGTTTCTGAGCAAAGGAGCGGAGCAATTAGAGAAGGCTTTCCTGACAATGAAAGATCACTCTGGAGACTGTGTGGCCAGCAGATTAATAGGTATCTGGGTCTGGGTAGATTTTATGGCCCTGAATATTTAACTCAATGAATTTCCTAAACATGGAAAGCATGGTCCATTTTCATGCATTTCTGCCTCTCTCCCTCTCTTTCTCTCTATGGCAACTAATCTTAATTATCACAGAATTTAGAGTTCAAGAAGCTATCTCACCTGTTTATCTTCAAAGGGAACAAGTCAAGGGTTTATGCTGAGTATTAAATGTGCATTTTTAGAGGTTAAGTCTTAATTAAATAGCAACTAAAGTGACATGCAGGTTACTGAAAGTGTCACTACCTGAAATGATAGGGGGAAAAATATTTTTAAAAGTTGCCATTTGAAGCATTGTTAATAAAAGAAGAGAAAATTCCTGTTAAAAGGCCACTCATCATACCCTGCTGTCTACTCGGACTGCCCCCACCCGGGGGGCTTGTAAACAACAGAAATTTACTTCTCACAGTTCTGGGAGCTGGAAGTCCAAGATCAAGGTGCTGGGAGGGCCCTTTTCCAGGTCTCAGATTCCTTGCATCCTCCCAGGGCAGAAGGGGCTGGGAGCTCTCTGGGGCCTCTGTAATGGGGCATTCATCCCATTTGTGAGGCTTCACCCTCACAAATTAATCTCCTCCCAAAGTCCTCCCCTCCTTACACCATCCATTGGCCTTTAAGATTCAACCGTAGCCTGGGCTCCATTTACTGCATGTAAACTCACGTCCCTCGGGGTCTCAGAACACCTTTCTCCATCACCAAGGAAGTCTGTAGAGGACATATGATCCAGTCGACCCCCTTGTCTCTCCACACCTGCCACCTCCCACCACCTCCCCATCCCCCACCACATATACGGGCACACACCCAACCCGTGGCACGGGGGCTGTAGCCCAATTCTGCCATTGTGGTTTAGCCGACACTGTAAGTTTAAACAGAGTCATCCCCAAAGCATGAAAACTGGGGTGACCATCCAGGACAGCAGTAAGTGGAAAGGGAAGCCATCTCAGTAGGATCAAACAAAAGGGGCAGACCCAGCACCATACAGAACTATCTATACAGTCGGTTGGTCACGTATTCACAGAGATCAGCAGGTGAAGCCCAGCTCTGGCCCAGGCTCTAGGAATGTTGAGAAATCAGAAACAGCCCCTCTCCTCAAGAAACATCTATCTTTTTTGATGCTTCTTGTAATTCTGTAACTGCTTAAGTTGTTCAGAGGAGGAAACTGAGGTTCAGAGATATTAATGCACTTCAAGACCAAGTACACCATGTGGGGAGAGACTAGGAATGAGACCGGGGGAGAGGTGAGCACTGGGCCACTGGCTCGGAGCACAAGCTCAGGGGAGCACATGTCATAAAAGAGGTCCCCAAGTCCAGGGGACAAATGTCCACACAGGGACCCCGAGTGAGAGGTCCCTTGGCCCCAGACCACTGCCTCGGCAGGAAGCAACGCAAACC
The DNA here is from genome assembly GCF_030435805.1 of Mustela lutreola. Lineage (NCBI taxonomy): Eukaryota > Metazoa > Chordata > Mammalia > Carnivora > Mustelidae > Mustela > Mustela lutreola. The sequence goes on along the minus strand of NC_081303.1, from coordinate 67,000,427 downwards.
ATTATGTTCCCCCAAAGACCACCTCAGCACTAAAGTGCATGTGTGTGCAATACACACAAGCACATTCACACACACACACAAAAGGACTGGACCTCCTAACCATAGTCAAGATATTTAGGAAGCAGTGCATAAAGTAGTCAAAAGTGTGCAGCCGCTGGAGACACAAAGGCCTGGGTTCGAATCCCAGCTCTGCTGCTTACCGGCTGGGCAAGCTGCTTGATCTTGCCACGTGTTAAGAATCCCCATCTCGGTGCTATGGGAATTATATAAGGGACAATGCATGGAATGTGACAATACCAGCTAGTGCCTGGTACTCAGCGATGATCAATTTAAGTGAGCTGTGACACTTCAAACTCAGAATCCCCAAATGAAAACATGATCCGTTCTCACCAGCGGGTTCCTTCTGCACCTGGATACTCTCTCTGTGCATTTCCCCCCACTCGCCCAAATCTGGAGCCGCCCTCGGCCCCATTTCCCATAGGGTCAACCTTCGCCTGTCAGCCACCATCATCATCCCAGGTAAAACTGCTGCTGTGATTCTGCGCACACAGATACTAAGCAAACTGTTCTAGAAGATCTTTAATTGGGCAAAGAAACCCTTATGAAGAAGGTACCACCATTATCTCTATGTTGTCTTTGAGGAAATTGAGACTTGAGGGAAGAAACTAGCCCAGGGGTAGTGGTGGTCAGGGGGGTGCCTGGGTGATGCAGTCGGTTAAGCCTTGGACTCTGGATCAGGCCATGGTCCCAGAGTTGTGGGATGGAGCCCCAGCCCAGCTCAGCAGGGAGTCTGCTTCCTCTCTCTTCCCTTCCCCCAGCTCCTGCACTCTTTCTCTCTAAAATAAATAAATAAATCAAAAAAAAAAAAAAAAGAAAGAAAAGAAAGAGAAACTTGCTCAAGGTCACACAGCTATTGAGCTCAAATATTATAGACAGTTTCATTCCAAAGCCCAGATGCTTAAGCCTTCCACTCTACTGCCTCTCCACCAACCAGTTGCTACCTAAGCCCTGTGGATTCTCTGTCTTTGTTCCTCCTGGATCTCCTCCCTGTCAGTCACTGGACTTCAGGCACAGCCTGTTCTGCTAAAGTGCAGGGAGCCCTGTGGGCTTTGGGAAGGGAGCACTGTGGGCTTTTGGAAGGGAGCACTGTGGGCTTTTGGAAAGTGGTATGGGCCACGATGGGGGGCTCTGAATGCCAGGCTGATGGGGGGTTTGGTCAACAGAGAGCCTCTGAGCCTGAGAAAGGCTGTTGCTCAGCTGGGAGCCACCCTGGGGTGGAGGTAGGGAGCAGGTGGCATCCGGGGCCAGGGAGGAGCCGAGCCCATCAGTCTAGGGGCGAGATACTGAGAGCCCGAAGCGAGGGGCTGGGGCTAGGAATGAAAAGGCTGCATGCGACAGACATTACCTCACCAGGCACAAATACTCCCGAGGCTGGAACTTGGTTTAATAATTCTGTTACTAGGGCAACAGCAAAAGAATCCATCTCGGAGAGAACCCAGCGCGGCCCGTTTCTGCACAGAAGCGCGCAGCTGTAGGCTGGGGGAGCAGGGGTGAAGGCGAGCGGCCAGATGACGCAGCAGGACGCACGCACCAGGATTTTCTCAGAGGCATTTTCCTGACCTTTCATCCTCTCTGGCTTTGGGGAGTGGAGAGACCTTTGCCTGGAATAAGCTGTCCAGGAAGGTCGAGAGCTTGCTCCATGAAGCGGGGGGCTATGTGCACCCCGTGACAGGTTAGCGATCCTGCCCCTGCCCCTTGGGACACCGGGGGTCTCGTGCAGAAGGGCTCAGACTGAGAGTCTGCGGGGCAACAGGAGCAAAGGCATTTATCACAAAGTTAACCAGTCGCTCCACTATCTGCTCTGCCCCACTTTTGTCTCACTGGGCCCACGGCCAGGCCGTGGAGGGAACTTCTGTCTGCCCAAAGAAGTGAAACGCTAGGAAGACCCAGGCTGCAGAAGTGGGCTTGTGGGCTCTGATGAGAAGGAGGGACACTCCTTGCAAGGCCCACAGTCGAGTCCGCTTTCTTCTCAGGAGCTCCCTGGGTCTCCCCCCATTCTTCCTGGGAATAGCACAATAACATACCTGTGTCCCTCCGACAGCCGGCCCTTCTGAAAAACTAACAGGCTTTCAAAGACACTAGGAACACTCTGAGACTTAGAGACCTTCTCATCAACCTCTCTCAGGATGAATGGTCTCCTTTTCAACTGCTACGCCAAATGCCAAGATGGCCTCTCTCCATGGCTTCCAGTGAGGAAACCTCTCACGGTGCCCGAGGCGCTTGTGCTCCAAGTTTCTACTTCCCACATTACCTACTTCCCTGAAAATCTGTCCACGAGGAATGCTGAAGGAGAGATGGGACTCAGTCTCCTTCGGTCCTCCTCCTAACTTCCTAGGGCCTCTGTGCGGTACAGATTCCCCCTGAAAGAACACCAAAGGATTCCAGTGCTTCAGAATTTCAATATCCAAGTTTGCCCTTAAGGGCAGGCCGGGAGTAGGGTAGTCATGCGGGATTACGGAGACATTTCCACTGAGCGGTTCTGCCCTCTCTGGGGCTTTGATAAGTACAAAATGCCCAGTGGTCTGCCCAACGGACACAGCACATTCCAGATTACCTTGGAAAGAATTCCTCCTTATGGAAGTGGCTACCCAGGGAATCGGAGTCACCTCAGGCATGGACGAGTCAATGGCTGGTCGCTTTGCCGCTCAGTCTCTGAGTGAGCTTAGGAAGGTTGCTCTTCCTGTTCACTTCCTCGCCTGCAAAAGGAAGAAAATCATACAACACGATATCAAAGGTGAAAGCAAGACTTTAATGCTGAGAAGCGTCATAAACCTTCTGAAAGACAAGGGACCCCAGAGGGTAACGAGGTCATGTATCATGGGTGGTTTGGTCTGGCCTGAACTTAATGGACCATTTAGGGCCTAGGAGGGGACAATTCATTCCATGAAGCCTGTAAAAATAATAACGAGTATTTTGAGGCACTTGTGTCTGTGGTGGTGGCGTAGCTTAGTAACCAAGAGCGTGCTCTCAGAGTAAAACTTCCACCGTATCCTGCCTTCATCACCCATCAGCTCCATGACCTTGGACAAATGACACCTCTTAGAGTTTCTTTTTCCTCACTTACAAGATGGGGTCATGCCCCAGGACTCACTGGGCTGCTGGGAGGATCCCATGCCTGACGGGTTGTATAGTAAACAGTAGAGGCTGTGTTGTTTTAAATCACAGTCAGTCTTTAGAGCAACCCTGGAGAAGCCAGATTTGGCATACTGATTTTATCAAAAAGGAAACAGGTCTCTAGATGCTGAAGGGCTTGTCCAAAGTCACCTCACCCCTTCTGAAGCTCATACGACCCCCCTCTCTCTTGTGGTGAAAGAGAATCCGTGTTCTCCTCCTAAGTCAAGGGGCTCGAGCAAAGTCACAACGCAAGTTTCAGGCATAATGACTACTCACGGAAGCCTAGCCATGGGGGCAATAGTATCTAGGTTTGTTAGAAGCTGAGAATGTGATCCAATCCCCCCAGCCCCAAATGGTATATAATTTCAAGACTTCCCTTGGATTCCTCTGGAGAATGAACGCTACGGAAATGTAGCATGTGGAGAAGGCGTGAAAACAAAGGCATCCCTGGGGAACACGGCCACCAGAGGCATTTCCCCTGGCCTGCACGCTCTAAGGGTCCAATCTCCTGAGTGAGGACTTTGGCAAAAAGAGCTCATGGCAAAAAGTGCTCATACCAGCTGCTACTAAAAACAGACCAAGGTTCACAGACAGATAGAAAATAGGTAATAGATAGATAGATAGATACATAGACAGACAGATAGACAGACAGACATATTTGGCCCTTAGGCCCCAACCTTCCGGCCATATTTTAGGACTTTTTTTCTCTTCCAGGCTCCCTTCCTGTTCATTTTCATCTGCTTTCCGTGGTACTTGGCCCAAGCCCCATCCCCGCTAAGATGACCCTGCTGAAAGGGACACAGGCAGTGTCAAAAGTCTGGAGAGAACCAGATATCAAAAGAAGCTCCTGCATCAAAGTGTTTGAAATTCTGACTTTCTAGAGACCTGTATCCACTAAATTCCTGGCCCAGGAAGCAGAACACAGTCTTGACTTCTGTGCCCTTAGGTTGCTAACTCCACGGAGAGTCCTGCGTTGAACACATGAGCAGTTTTCCCTTAAGAAAATGGCACCAGCATATCTTTCTGGTTTTCTTCTCAGCAAATAAAAGCATGCGAGAACTCCATGTCTCCTAGCCCGTGTGCCCATGCCTCTGGGTGGAACACCTACTGTGAAAATTCACAGACTGCTTACCCTGTGCCAGGCACCCTGTGCTTGCTTGAATCTCTGTCCCTAGTGCTGGGGTCGTCAGGCTCCAAGCACTTGTCCTCCCTTTGCACAGACAGGGTCTTGCTGGAACTTGACCTTGGAGGGACGGGGAGGCCCTGGGAGAGCATCCTGCCTTGTGTTCTAGAAAGGAAATCAAGGCCCTGGGAGGGAAAGAAACCAGTGCCTTGGTCATGTGCCCTTTGTGCTACCTCACGGAGCCCTTTCCTCCTAAACATCAGGGACTTCTGGGTCAGGAGAGGCTGACCCTCAAAAGGGATCATTAGGCGGGGAAAGCAGGGACTGTCAGATAGAGCTAAAAATAGGAGCTGGCCCCAGACCAGCCCCAGCTGGTGAATTTGAGCCCAATAACCAGGTGCTCCCCAGCGGGCTCACCTGATATCCCCACTTGCGCTATGGAGGGACGGCCGCCCCGGGGTCGAGGTGGGGCAGAGGGGGACTCATCAAAAGCTGCAAGCACTAAGGGTGACCCAGCTGCTGCTAGAGGTGCAGCTCACCCGGGAGAGCAAACTCTGTTTCTGCAGCAGCCTGGCCCGAGAAACAGGGAGGGTCTCCTCTCCGCCCCTCCTGGCCCCTCCTGCTGTAGCTGAAACCTTCCCATTTCTACAGGAGTTTGGAAGTCCTAAAGAGAGTTGGAAGCTCTCTATTCTCTAGTTCACCTCGCTCTGTACAGCACAGCGATGAGCAACTCGGCCAAGGGCAAATAGCCTAGTTCAGAACTTTCCAAAGCAACATCCCTGAAATAATAGTCTCACAGATGTTCCTTGAAGAGAAATTGTTTTAAGGGTTCTGAGATCAGGTAATGGGGAAAAGGCTGCATTCTCTATTCGCCTTTGTCTCAACCGTTCCTTCTCTGTTCGGCAAATACCTACTCAGTCTCCCAATGAGGCAGGCACTTTAGAGATGGGGTCTAACCCAGCAAAGCCGAACCAGCCTGTAGGTATGCAGACCTCAGGACCACCACACACACAGCTACCCTGGGCAAAAGGACTGTTCCTTGACACGAGCTGTTCCCCACGCTTTGTGAAAAGGGCAGTGCTCCAGAAAGAGACATAGCTGACCAGCGTCGCCAGTAACTGAGTGCACTTCATTCGTTGGAGACTCTTCTCAATGAAAACACGTGCCATCCTAAGGCCAAATGGCTAAGCCTGAGCCAGAGGCTGCTGCCTAGAGAAAGTTTGCCCCAAGAGGAGGCTAGAAATTAAACGGGGAAACATGGAGACACTGGCTCCCCTGGAAAGGAAAAGTCAGAAAGACGGAGGAAGACCTAAAAGAAAAGGTGGAAAGCGGGTAAAATCACTCCATAAGCTCTGGCAAACTGCTGGGCGATCAGCTCTCCTAGGGAGAAAACAAACGAGCAGCAGACCCCGCCCACTGGAAAGGCAGCCTCCCCACCCCCACCCCCTCCAAGCCACACCCTCCACTCGCCGGCTCCTCCCCCTCCCCCGGGCGGCGGGGCGGGGGAAGGGGGAGGAAACCGTCAATCCGGAAATTATTTCTTGCCCGTAGCCTTCACCCGCCACATTCCTCTCCTGGGCAATCCTGTAAGATGTAGCAAGGAACTTTTCCTTTTTTTTTTTTTTTTATTTTTAATTATAAGGAAAGGGTGGCTCCCCTAGCAATAAAATGCTGCTTCAATTAGTCCAGCTATCCTTTGGGTCATTATTTTAAGAGTTTGAAACGTCTACTTAAATAAGGTCACTTTCAATTTGGTAAACACTCCTAAGTCATCATCTTAATTCACGGCCAGTCACACTAGGAATGCTGAGTAAGTAAACACAATCAAGCATTAGCTAACCAGCCACAAATCCACTTGAGTTTATTAATTTCTCCCTTGGCAGAGAAGCATGAAAAGGGAACAAACCATTAGAGACATTCACGCATCATTCATTCAATAAATATTTATTATATACCAGGTGCCAGGCACTGTGCTAAGCTAAATATAGGTTGCATTATTTTATTAATATTCAAGCTAAGTTCTATATCAAATCTCACCCCCCGCCCCCCAATATAAAGCTTTTTGTCTTCATTTCTGCCCACTGTGCCTTCCTCTATGGAGTAAATGATACATCCCAACTCAAGCTTCCAGACTCTATCCCTCCCTCCAAAAGACACCCCCCCCCCATCCCTCAAATAGTTAACAAATATAAACTCCCACTAGATACTCTAGAAAGGCACTATTTTAAAAGTCCAGGGTAATAATAATGGTAAGAAATAGTTCATATCATTGCACTCATATATTTTTTGAAACATTTGGGCTTTGTGTTAAGGGGAGTACCTTATACTTGCTCTAAGTAGGCACACTGAGTAAGCAGTCTTAAGAGGACCACCTCATCAGAGGAATTCCCTTTTCTCGCTTCAAAAGAAGCTCCCCTTTCCCATCCTCTCCCAACACCACCAAGAACTGGCACCCGACCAAGTTCATTTCCCAAGGAAAGGACCCACTGGGAGAACTGACCTTAAACAAGTCACTTTGCTCATCAGTAAAGAAGGGAGTTGGGCAGGAGACTTCCAAGGTCCCTCTATAGCCTGTGGATTAGGGGATTCAAGCTAACCTAATCCTCCACAACACCTCCGGTACACACACACACACACACACACACACACACACACACACACACACACGTGGACCCCAGCACAGCCCCCAGGGACAGCCAGCTTACCGAGACACACAAAACACCCCCACACCACCCAGGAGGAGCAGAGGCAGGACTGTCCCTCCCTCCGCCAGGCAGTCTCCTGAGGCTGCTGACATCACAAAGGTGTCAACTGGCAACTTCATCGTCATGTGGCTCTCCCCTGGCTCCCCTTCACTTGCAAACGCAGGGAAAGGGTGAGACCTTTCAGAGCCGCCAAGCGGGCAGGCTTCCAGGGGCAGTCTGGGAGTGAGCCGGCCGCCGAGCCACCAAGCCGGGCGGCGGGGCATCGGGCCTCGCGTTTCAACTTCTGTTCGGTTCTCCTGTAATGGAAAATTGCTTTGCACAAAGCTAGAGTGTTACCGTTCTTTCCAGCGCCCCTCCCCCCAACCCCGCCCCTCGGCAGCCTTCTGAACAGAGGGACGGCGCCCGCAGCACGGCGGAAGGAGGGTAGTTGCGGCTTCTTACTATGTCCCTTGCCTCAGGCCCTGGGCCCGGGTGGTTACTCTTTTCCTTTGGAATGGGACTAGTCTCGGGGTCAAAGTGTCCAAATAACTGTGAGTGTCAAGCCCAGGAAGTGAGCTGCGCAGGAATCCAATTAGACGAGTACCCCCACGACATACCCCTGAGCACCCGGAAGCTGTACTTGAATGATAACCGCATCACCTTTTTGCCAGCGATGAGTCTAGGACTCCTCAGTGACCTTGTTTACTTGGACTGTCGGAATAACCTGATTGGCGAGTTGATGGATTATACCTTCATTGGGGTCTTCAAACTCATCTACCTTGATCTCAGCTCCAACAACCTAACCTTCATCTCCCCACACAGTTTCTCCGTGCTCAGCAACTTGGTGCAGCTGAACATCTCCAACAACCCTCACCTGTTCTCTCTGAACAAGTACACCTTTGCCAACACCAGCTCTCTAAGGTACCTGGACCTCAGAAACACCGGCTTGCAGACCTTGGACCACAATGCCTTCCAAAACCTTGTAACACTGCAGACCCTGTATCTGAGTGGAAACCCGTGGAAATGCAACTGCTCCCTCCTGGACTTCACCATCTACTTAATAGTGTCCCATCTGAACCATCCAGGTGAGGGTTTGATCGGGTATGGGGACGAGGAGGATGTGATAGAGCAGGAGGAGTTAGTTCCAGAAAAGGTAAAGTCAAAAGATGGTCAGGATGGGAGAAAACTCTGGGGGAAGCTGATCGAAAGCATTCTTATTGCTCTGAAGGATTCACCCTTGGGTTGACTGGAGAGTCAATAGGGTCTATAGAAAAAGTTCTGGAGGAGGAATCCAAAGAGCTGAGTTCTGGTCCCAAACTCAGCACAGACTAGCAGGCTCCCCTAGGGACAGACCATGTCTTTGAGCCTCAGTTTCCTGATCCATCAGGTGGGGACAATAATATGGCCCATTGTAAGATGTTGTCGTGTCAACATAAAATGGTGTGTGTGGAAATGATCAAGTTCTTTTACTGCAAAGTAACAAATTCAGGGACACTGCATTCCATTGTATTTTAATCTGTTTGACTCAGTGACTGAATTTTTCCAAGATCCAAAAGTAAATTCAATCACACATGGGCCATCCAAAAGCCAACAGTATACTGTACAGAGAGAAAGTTCAACAGAGGTAGGGGGAGGGGCACAGGAGTTCCCTAGACAATGAGAGGGGGAGTGGAGAGAAGGGAGAGAAGGCTTCTGATGGCTCCCTTGTCTTCAAGATATTAACCCAACAAGGATAGAGGGAATGGCAGGCATCCACGAAGAACAGGTCAGTTGTGCCCACTCTGTCCCACAGGGAGATTCTAAACTCATGGGCAGTTCTCAAGTGTTACCTGATAGATTTCCAAGCCAGTTGCTGCCACTCTCTGCACTGCCCACACCCCTCTGCCGTGGGCCCCTGGGCACTCCAGTGCCTCAACCCCCTCTTCTTTTTGGTGACCTTTCTGTCCCATCCTCATCCTCCAATTATCCCACTTTAGCGATATCACCCTCACTCAGAACTTCAAGGAAATGGGAAATGACTCTTCATAGAAAGCCTGGAGCCACAGATGTAATCTCGCATAATTGGGCTTTAGATTCAGACCCTGTCAAAACCATGTCCTCTCTCCCTTTCCTGAGTGTCTGTTTTTGAAAATATTTTCACACATCCGCTCCCTTCCCTGAGTGTTTGTTCTTGAAAAATATTTTGATGCGCCAGCACCTGCCAAAGCCTCCACCATGAAGTTCTTGCCCGGATGGCCATAACCCAGAAAGATTCCTGGCCAAAATAATGGGCTTTACGGGAATCTGGGGGAGAGCGAGCTGAATGGTGGCAGCGAGTGAAAATGTGCTCTCCTGGCCTTCCTTCCATTGATGGGTCTTAACATGTCTTCTGGGCAGGGCCTGGACTATGGTGAGGCAACAGTTTCTAGGGATGCAAAATTCAGGAAGACAGTAAGAGTGGGTGGCTCCTTACATTTCATGCCCTAGGCACCTGGCCCGGCTGACAGGTACCCAATCTGAGTTAGAGTAAATCGAAAGGAAAGAACTTCATCAGACCATCTTCTTAAGAGTATGAATCCTAAAAGAATGAAGGAGCATTTATCTTGGGTAGGTTGCCTTATCTCTCCAGAGAGAACGGCTTCAGCTTTTCACAGTGACTGGTGTTATGGTGCCTTCTAGAAAGCTCTCTAAAAGAGGGTCGCTATTAATCACTCTCATGCATTAAATGTGATTCTCCTGGCCATGTTCATGTAACTAGCCTGGGAAGAAGCTTCCTCTTCTCTTGCCCCCTGTCCACCATTTAAGTATGTATTTCCCTCGAGCAGAGCCTACCAAGCAGCCAGGAGGCCCTCCTATCCTGGCTGAAAAGGGTGACCTAGCTTCGTTTCTTCCCCAGTCCCAAAGCCTACTGCTTTCCTTGTTGTCAAATCTCCCTCAGTCAAAATTCTGCTTACAGAGTCGTGTCTTCTCAGGATGCTCAGGCTTGCTGCTTAGGACTCCTTGACTCATTTTCATTCTGGGATTGAGAAGGATTATAAACCAGACCTGTTTCACTGTGTATTTTCGAAAATATCCGAAGCGAGTATCCATCTTGTCAAGCTCATAAGCTCCTCATGAACCAAGAGTCTGTTCTTTTGAGGCAGACAGAGCTTTTATCCACTGGCCAGTCCCCCTCCCTCTAAATACACCCACCACAACTACTGATCTGCTCATCTCTCTCTACTGTTTGGTGGCCTAGAGGAACCCTCCCAGTCCAGTTCATGCAGAACCATGGTCTCATTGCCCTGGCTAACAATTGTCATCTCCTGGAAACACTAAGCCCAAGGCCAGACAAGAACGATTTATCTTTGTAGAGAGATTTCCAGTGCTAGAGTTTTTCTCCAACATAAAGTCTCTTCTTCTTTATTTTGAGTATCATACTGAACCGTAGGCCTGTGGAAGAGGCTAGGATTGGTATTGTTAACCCTATTACGAAAGGGTTGAGAAAGCAGACTGGCCCAAAAATCTCGTGGCTAGTAAATGGGGAAAAAAAAAAAATGAACCTCCTGATTCAGGTCTTTCTTTTTTTCTTTTTTTAAAAGATTTTATTTATTTATTTACTTATTTGACAGACAGAGATCACAAGTAGGCAGAGAGGCAGGCAGAGAGAGAGAAGGGAAGGGAAGCAGGCTCCCCACTGAGCAGAGAGCCCGATGCAAGGCTCGATCCCAGGACCCTGGGATCATGACCTGAGCCGAAGGTGCTTCTCAGGTCATTCTTCAGGAGACTACTATATCTTAAATTTCTGAATTCCATGGTAACTATGATCATGTAAGTCAGTTTAGTTATAAATATAAGCCATGTTATAAGCATATGGCCACAGCATCTAAATTACAGCTTTGTTTCCTATCTGACTACACATGGAACTCACCCAAGATCATGTCTATTGGCTAATGAGCTCTAGTCATCATAAACTCATCACATGCCTGCACACTCCTTATAAGCCCACGTTTACCCCAACCCACCCGGACTCCCAAAGAAGGAGCTTAACCTCAGTGTTTGCTCATCTTTGCATCTCAGTCTGGCTATCCCTTCTCACACAGACCCCCCCGTCACAAACACATGTGTAAACACACATACACACACCAACATACATACAAGCACAAAGATGTGCCCATACACACATAGTACACCTGCATACCTATATACACCTACTCACCGACACAATGTCCCACACATTACACATACATGACACACATATACACATCAATGTGTAGATACACTAGTTACACACCCACACATGAACAGGCACACAAAGACAACATAGAATTCATAGATGCTTTTCTTGCCCTTCAGCCAGCCCTCAGCACAGTGGAAGATATTTATTCCGTGTGACTCTCACATGATTCATGCCTCTGTTAAGTGGAAATATCTTTGCAATTGACAAACGCTCAAGCTCAGTTAGGCCCAACTCTTATACCACCTTGGCTATCAAAGGGTAATCTTCGGTACGTTCTAAAATGGGGTGATACATCTCTCTCCCCGTGTATCCACATTGAGGGATCTAAGAAGAATCTCTTTGAAATGAGCTGAGTAACGTGGCTATTTAGAAAGAAGAATCCACTGAAGTCAGGAACTTCCATGCTACCACTCCGTTCCTCTGTGTAAATATCTATGTATAAATGTCTATCAATTTCATCCATGCAAATATCTACTGAGTCCTATTATGTGCCCAACAAGTGGTCATGGAGAGAACCTTGAGCTGTGTGTGGAGACTCACATGACTGTGGTCATCTGCACTATGTATGTCCCATGTCCAGTCAGGGAAAGCAGAACTATCCTAATGGACAGAGCAGGACAAAAGAGGCCACCAGGTACCTACTGGGTGAACCAGGCACTTGGGATAGCCACAGTGGCAGCTGGGGAAGGGCAGCTGCAGACAGGGGAACCCATGTTAAAGAGCTTGGGTTGGAGTGAAGCAGACCTGAATTATAACCCTAGCCCTGCCACTTGCTATTTATAGGCTATCAGAGAAGTTACTTAACCTCTCTGAACTTCAATTTCCTCATCTTTCAGACAGGTATAATAATAGAATGAACCTATCTAGGCTGCTGAGATGAGAACGCTTACAAACTGCCATTAGCATTGAGTCTTGCACACCAAAAAGCATGGATAAGTGAATAATTGGCAGATGTGGGAAAGATATGGGGTACTTAGAAGAGTAGCAGACATCAGTCAGGTGACCCCGGGATAAGCAGTAGACCTCAGGAAGCCTTGGCACACATGGAATGAGAGGACAGTGCACCCTGTGCACAAAACATGACTATAGGGATGCATGGGAGGGGCATATAGATAGGACGTTGAAAGGTGAGCAACAGGTCCCAGGGCTCTAATTCCTGGGAAAATGGGACAGAGGGAATCTTAGAGGGAGGTGGACATTAGACAAGTTATGAATGCAGGAGTTCAGACTGAGGAACAAAACTAGAAACCTGAATCAAGGCTTGGTCTCAGCCTGGACCAGAAGACTCAGGGCTGTGCCAGTAGTAGCAAAGTGGTTCTTCCTGAGTCTGGAACTGGAGTTCTAGCTAAAGACAAGCCCCCCACTTGCAGGAACAGGTGTGGACATGCAGACAGCTTTCAAGGGATGAGGGAAAGGAGGTCCAACTGCGGGGCAGACGTGCCCTTGAAAGCAAGAAGTCACCTGCATGGTGTGATTTTGTTGTCTGAAGAGGACTTTGCCCCCATTCACTGCCCACCACTGAGCTAAAATTAGCCATTAGAGAGTTTACCCTTTGAATCCTCCCAAAGTGCCCAAATCTTGAAAGGACCTTACAAAAATATATGAACTCCTGGGCTGAATAATACCAGTGCCCTCAAGCCTTTATCAGCTCTCATATCAGAGGCAGATGTGAATTCTTGAGAAATACAATTAGCTAAGATTAATTCTGCAGCAGTAAGGAAACTTGAAGGAAGCCAAGGTGCAGGAAAGACATGGGGAGATCTTAAAACAAAAGATGTGAGGGCAGTAATGTGTCCTTCCCCCAGGTACCATGTTGGCCCAGCCAACCCCCCTAACGGGGCTGTAGAGAAGACTAAATGTTTATTTCCCTTCTTTCATCATAAAGCTACACTGAATAGGAATATAACAATTTTCCCACATTGAAAAGAGATTTGGTGCTATTATCAAAAGTCTTCATCCAAAGATACCCTCCAATGATATACTCACCAGATGCACTGAAAACCAATTCTGTCTTCAAAGAGCTTACCTACTCACTTTGTAAATATGAAAATCACAGCAGAAATGGAGGTCAGTTATAAAGTGCTGGTCACCCAGATGCTCTGATCAATGCAGAGTTAAAAACAGACCCACAGATTCCATTTTCTTTTTGGCCTTGGTCAGCAGATAGGAGGACTGATTCCTGGCTGGAACTGTAATTTCCCAGGCATTAATGCTCTTTGAAGGTGAGAGCAGCAATTAAGCTCTTCCCAGGATAGAACTGCCTTGTAGGATAGGGTTGAATGCTTCTGAAGCTGCTCTCAAAAGATCACGCAACTCCTAAACTCCTGGACATAAGGATCCTGGCCTCCATCTTGTCTTCTCCCAAAGTCTAGTCTAGCTCTGTCCAATGAAAGTCTCTGCTGAGAAATGGGTGGTATCTGTGCTGTCCAATATGGTGGCCCCTAGCCACATACGGCTATGGAGCTCTTGAAATTAGACTACTGAGGAACCAAGTTTAATTTTATGTTGTTTCAAATCATGTAAGTAGCCCCATGAATGACCACTGGCCACCATATTGGTCAGGGCAGCTTTTTAATATAAGATGCTTGAGCTGGAAATTTAGAATCTCGCCTCCTCATAGGTAAGTGGCTATTGAGCTATGCCCAACATGGAAATCTTCTGATTCCATGTTTTCCTCCCCCATGCCATGACCTCTCCTTACTCTCAACAGACCCCAGTCCTTTCTACTCTGCAATATTTGTTGTATGTTCCTTATATGCCCCACATTGTATTATAATGCTGGAGTGCTTTCAACACAGAGAAAAGAAGTCATAATTGACATCTTTAGTAAGACAAGATACAAGTGATACAAGAATATTCTTGGGATACAAGAGAGAGAAAACACAACTGAAAGCCAAGAGGTCCTGTCCTGGTCCCAACAATGCCACTGGGTGAGATGGGGCAAGGCGCTTTCCCTCCGAGACTCACTTGTCTTTGAAATAAAAAGAGAGTAGGATTAGATACTCTCTAAAGCCCCTTATAGCTGGTAGTGTATGGAACTAAATGGAAAGATAGGGTGCACTTAACTGTAGGAGGAGAGCAGTGATCTGCAGATAGGGTCCCATATAGGCAACGGAAAGGGATCAGTGCTGACATGGAGGCATTCCTGGAGAAGCAGGCCACAGGCACATAATTAGGACATGCACATAATTGGGAACTAGGCAGCCTCAACCTCCTGCACTGTTCTACCTCCCATCTTAAGCATCGTCTACTTGACTAGAAAAATACATCGATCCCCAGGGGACTCAATGCCCAAGACTGTCCTCCCAGGCCCGGCCTGCTCTACCAGTGGTTCTCAAATTTCAGTGAGCATAGAAACCCCAGGCCCTATATCCAGAGATTCTGGTTTGGGACAGTGAAAATCCTTAGGCCATATTTTGAGAGACCCTATGACAATGGCTTCTGTTCTAGATCTACAGCAGCTGCTCCCACTGGTGAATAAATTGCACTGGGATGCTGAGTGGCTAATAATGTTTTGACATGTCTCCCTCAAGGGGCGTTTGCAATGTGACAGAAAGCAACAGGAAACAGTGAGAGTTTGGAAAGTGACAGACTGCCGGGGGAGAAGTAGGGGTGGTTTGGGGGCAGAGTGTCCCTCTCCGTCAGGTCTTAAATTACCATCCTGAAGCAGTCCTGGGTGACCGGATGGTGGGGCCTGCAAATCGGAGAGGAGTCTGGGCAGGAGTGCTGCAGAGGCAAGGGGACAAAGCCACTCAGGGACATCTGCCAGGAGCAGATGGGTTGGGTCATGTGCTGTTCCGGGTCCACGTCATCTCGAGGGCATTTTGAGCAGAGAACATCTTAGTTTCATTCCAAGGCTACTTCATCCTGAATTCAAGTCTGCTGTAATAGGATAATGGCCCCATTTCAACCCACCAAGTACAAAGTCATCTACAACTGTGCCAAGACTTAGATTTCCAGAATGAATTCAGGTCCTCGCACTCTTCCACTACTAATGCCAACCCATCTTCTCCATCAGAGAAATTGTGGCAGAGACCGGATGCCCAGAATGGGAAACAGCTGGGCAGCAGACATTTCCAAGGCCGTCAGCTGCTTGGCCAGCCTGTCTCTTCTACCTTCTCACAAACACCCTGCTGAGAGCCAGAGGAGCAGCCTTATGAGGGCAATAGGGGGGCCGGGAGGGGCGTACCAGGGTCAGTGATCCCTAAACCACCCAGAAGAGCCAAGAAGGGAGGGGGCGGCCAGCACGTGCAGTTTAGGAACGATCCTGAGTAGTTCTCACACGCTCTTGACCTCAGCCCACTTGAGATCCTTGAAAGTAGGTAATCCAAAGTCCCTTCGAGCTCAGAAATGCCCAACCTCTGTGCATGGCCTCCCTGGTCACCCAGCACCACCTCTGGAAGGCAGCAGGGCAAGGCTGGCCAAAGCAGCCAACCTCAGGCTCCTTATCTCTAGAAGCAAAGAGCTCTCCAGCCTGGAGATAATCCAGCAGGGTGTGGATGTGGCTAGAAAGAGAAACAGGGATCCAGCCGTGAAGGGCCTTTGAAGGATTCTCTGGGGAACATGCAGTGCAGCATGAGAAGCTCTGGGAGGTAGGCGAGCCTGGGTGCAGAGCTAGGATGCTCCTGTGGGCATCCAGGTAAGGCAGGAAGGTGGTCTAAAGAAGCAGATGAGGAAGTCTAGACAGGTGAGAAGGAACCATTTAAAAGATAGAAGCAGGAATGCCTGGGTGGCTCAGCCAATTGAGTGTTGGTCTTTGGCTTAGGTTATGATCCCAGGGTCCTGGGATCGAGTCCCATACGGGGCTCCTTGCTCAGCTGGGAGCCTGCCTCTCCCTCTGCCTGCTGCTCCCCCTGCTTGTGCACTTGCTTTCTCTCTCTGACAAATAAAGAAATCTTAAAAAAAAAAAAAAAAAAAAGGAAGAAGAAGAAGAGGAAGAAGGTAGAAGCGATAGGACTCTGGACTGAACTAGATTCTCCCAAGTTCCCAGTACTCCCTTCATGACTTCTGGCACAATTCTAAGTAATTAATAGATTTGAATATTTAACATTTATCTTCTCTGATAGACAATAAGTTCTATGAGAGCAAAGAACATGTCTAAATCTTCAGAAACTAGCTCAAGGCCTGACACAGAAAAAACGTTCAATAAATATTTATTGAGACATCAATGAATAAATGAGATGTGGAAAATAACAGGAAAGATTTCGCTTGAATAGCTCTGGAGGGTTCCCTAGGATGGACGCTCTTGGAGGAGGGGCAGCAAGGAGCTTAAGGGAGAACCATGACCCATCTTGAGCGTGTTGAGTGGGAGGGCCCCCGTGAAATGGATGTTCTGACCTGAAATCCAGAAGAATAGAATATATATTTGAGAATCATCAGCTCACTGGTGATCACTGAAATCAATCAAATCACTGGTGATGAGATAGGCCAGCAAAAGAGTTTAGAATGGGCCGGGGGTGGGGGTGGAGAGTCAAGGACAAAAGGTTTGGGGAATGCTAACATATGGAAGGGCCAAGAAGAGCCACCCCTGAGGTGCCCTGGACAGGAGCAGCCAGAGAAAAGAAAGGAAATCAGAGAAGGGTGGCCTCACAGAAGCCAGAAGAGGAAGAGTTTCAAAGAGTAGAAGCTGGTCAAGTAAGGATTGAAAAGTGTCCATCACGTTTAGCTAGGATCAAGGGGTCCCTGATGTCTTGAATTGAGTTCCAATGCCACAGTGGGAGTGGACAGTGGGTTACAGAATGAACAGCAAGGAGGAAAAGGGGTGCATAAAAAATGTAAACTTGGGGTGCCTGGCTGGCTCAGTTGGTGGAACATGTGACTCTTGATCTCAGGGTTGTGTAGAGCTTACTTGAAAAAAAAAACATGCAAACTCTTCCAGGAAGTTTGGCTGTGGACTGAGGCGATAGGGTGATAGACAGCGGGGAACTGTATAAAGAGGTGTTTCTTTTCTTGGAGCAAAGAGGTCCATGCATGTGTTTATTCGCTGCTGAGAAGGAGTCAATGCAGGGCAAAGCCTCGGGACAGGGGGAATGACTCGTGTGGAGGCAGGAGTGGTTGGACTCCAGAACCAAATGGAAGGTCAGCCTTAAACTGGTAAAGTCAAGTCCCTTTGTCTGGGGGGCTCATCTTTGCCTCCTTGTGGAGAAGGAAGCGAAGGTAAGCACACAGGGGCCCGAGTTCGAGGATGTGGGCCAAATGGAATCAAGCAGCCCACCGGGGAGTCCCACTTTTTCTTTCAGTGAGATAAAAGACAAAGAACAACTTTATATCTAGAAAAGTAAAGAGTTTCTCATGCTGTTTTCTGTCTTCCTCTTCTTTGGGTGTTAATTCATTCTCTTTTTTTCTTTTTCCTTCTTTAAATTTATTTTTTCCTTTTTAAATTTAATTTTTAAATTTAATTTAATTATTAAATTTAAATTTAATGTAATTTAAAAATTAAAATTAAATTTAATTAATTAATGTATTATTGGTTTCAGAGGCAGAAGTCAGTGATTCATTGGTCTTCTATAATACCCAGGGCCACCCATGCTGTTTTCTAGGTGATCCTAAAATATTCCTTTGGGGACCCCTGGGTAGCTCAGTTGGTTAAGCAGCTGCCTTCGGCTCAGGTCATGATCCCAGGGTCCTGGGATCGAGTCCCACATCGGGCTCCTTGCTCGGCAGGGAGCCTGCTTCTCCCTCTGCCTGCCTCTCTGTCTGCCTGTGCTCGCACGCTCTCTCCCCCTCTGTCTCTGACAAATAAATAATAAAAAAAATCTTTAAAAAAAATAAATAAAATAAAATATCCCTTTGGCCTCGAGATGATCATACTCCTGGTTGGACAGGCAAGACTAAGATAGACTCTGGATTCAAAGTACCTGGTTTTTAATCTTGCCTCAGCCACTTACAAGCTGGGCCACAGTCTGTACAGGAACCACGTTCCTCATCTGCAAAATGGTGATAAGTTAGTACCTATTTCTTGGGTCACTGTACTAATTAAATGAAATAACCCACATGAAGATTTTAGAAGTGCACATACTCAGTGTTCAGCTAATGTTAGCTGCTGCCATTGCTGGGACAATTCTGGGCGGTGGCTGTGGATGCCACATGAGGTACAGAGGAGGGGGAGAGCCGTGTGGGGGACAGACACAGGGTAAGTGGTGTTCTGATGCTGCGGAGGTGCACTGGACAGGCAGTCCAGCGTGGGTGGGATCGGGATGCCTGGAGCTTGAAGGGTGGGGAATTGTGTTTTAAAACCTTCAAAATGCCAGCATTAGGTTAAAAAAAAAAAAAAAAAAAAAACAGGATGTAATGCCAAGGCCTGGGCCAGGCACTGGACACACAGCTAAGAACAGAAACAGACATGCTGTGACCGAACTTCCGCTCTAGCACAGAGGAAGAAATTAGCAAATAAGTATATGACATGATGTCAAGTGATGATAAGGGCTATGGGGAAACTACGGGAAGGGAAGGGAGAGAGCGTGCCTGGGATGGAAGACTGGCAGATCTTTTCTGTTGGGTGGGACTAAGGAGGTGACCTTTGAGCAGAGAACTGAACAGAGTGAGGGGACAAGCTATGGAAATAAGACGCGGAGAAGGGGGACTTTCTAGACAGAAGGAAGAGCAAATGCAAAGGCCCTGGGGTGGGTCGAGGGTAGTAGATGTATTAGAAGGGGAGCGTGGTGGAGACAGATGAAGGAGGGAGACAGAAAATTAGTGAGAGGCCATATCAGGTTGGTCCTCTAGGCTAAGGAGAGGCTTCTGATTTTGTTCTAAGTGTGATGGGAAATCATGAAAGAGTTTTGAGCAGGGAGGCAGCATGACCTGCAGAGGGTTCCCTATGTGGGTAAGAAGGGTTGTCACAGTTCAGGCGAGGGAGGGACGGAGGTAAGGGTCCAGATGACAATAAGACAAAAGAAAGAGGATCTGTTTGGAAAGTAAGACTAACAGGAATGGCTTTGAGATATGGCTCGTGATGTGAGAGGGGAAGCCAGGAGAGCTTTCTGCATGGATGACTGGTTGATCGGTGCTTCTGCTACTGAGCTTTTCCCAATTGCCTCTTATCCATGAGGACAACTGTCCACTACCTGGGTTTTTCTGAGCAGATGAGCAGTTCTATTAAGCAGGCTCAGCTCTAGACCAAACTGAAAAGAAACGAGAATTTGCCTTTAGCTTCAGAGAACCAACCAGTAGCATCCCCCAGCCTGGCCGGTGGGCTGGCTCCCCACCCCCATCAAAACCTCACTCAAGAAAGGTGGTAGCAAGAGTTGTCTCCCGGGTAGGGCTTAAGCTGTTAGCTCCTTTGTCAGAAGACTACACTTTAAGCCTTATTTTGTTGGCAGAAGGAACGGTTCTATCTCCTGTTGGCATTATTCTGGGTACTGACAAGTCATGAGAAGGGATTATTAGGAGGCAAAGAGGTCTCTGTACCTGTAGATCATGCCCATATACAACCCCTTATACAAAAGACCAGTCCTGAAGCCTACGCACCTCTATAGTACAAGAAGAATTAGGTTGAACTTGTTGGTTTGAAGGTCTTTCCTGTAATGTTCCAACCATCTACAAGTCACTTGTAATTTACCAAAATATGGACTCTTTATCCAAGGGGGAAAAAATTGTATTAGAGAACTGTAGTGCCTAAGCCCAAATCATCCAAATCTTTATGCTTTCAAGATGCCAGGGATGGTTTAGACCAGGAGTCAGCATTGCTTTCTATAAAACCCAGACAGCAAATATTTTAGGCTTTGTGGACCCCTGATGCAACTCTATCATTTGGCATCTGTGACCTGAAAGCAGTCATAGAAAGTATGTAAATAAATGGGTATGGTGTCTTCCAAAAAAAATTTATTTACAAAAATAGGAGGCAGGTTGGATTTGGCTCATGGAACCTGGGCTTATGCCATCAAGGGGAGACAGATAGGTGATGAGAAAAAAGGCGCTCTCGGTAGGAAAGGTAGAAGACCACGCATGAGGGTCTGAGGACAGGGCCCTACTGGCTGGTTGGCTTTGGCATTGTTGGGCTGCTATGTGGTCCAATCTAGGTTCCCCCCTAGAGAGTCATTTCCTCTGGGTTACCTAGAGTGTAGCAAGAGATAACAGTGGTCCCTTCAAATTCTAGTCAGGAACTGGTCCTAAACAGCAAGGCCAAAGACACAAGCATTTAAGAACTGTTGTATGAGGTCAGACCAACAGGCCACCCATTCTCTCCCATATGCATTCAACAGACATTTATTGAGCATCTACTATGTGCCAGGCACTCGGGATACAAAAGTGAACAAAGAGGGCCTCTGTTCTCATACAGTTCTCTAACACCAAGTGGGGAGTAGTGATAAGTACCTTTTGATGCCACGCCCACAGCACCTGCATCCTCCCCTGTCCCTAGCTGCGTTTAACCTCTCTTTCTTCTCTGCAGTCTCAGAGGACTGAAGAGTGCCCCTTCCCAGCTCAAGACTTACCCTTCCATTTGGATCTTGGGCCCATCTCTTTCTGACTCCTCTGGGACGACTTCACACTCGTTGATTCACTGAATCTTCCCCCAAACTCTTACAAAGGAAGAGGGATTAGTACTTGTCTAGTAGTAGAGTCCACAGTGGCAAGGGGTTAGCCGACCCACCTATGATCTTCTATGTTCCCAGTCTCACTATCCTCTAGCTGGGCATTTTGTCAATGACATTGACCCCAATGGGTATTAATAACATTTCATTCATCCAACAACCATGCTTTGAGCTCTACTATGGGTGAAGCACTGTTCTAGGTGTTGAGGGTACAACAGTGAACCACACAGACAAAAATCCAGGTCTTCATGGAGTTTATAGTCTAGTGGGCAGAGGCACACAGAGGCTGATAGAAACCAGTGCTGCACTCTCATTAGTAGGTACAGTTTAGGAGAGAAGGGAGCCTCCAAATTCCATCCTCAGTGTACGCTGTCACCACGTGGAGGCTCAATCCACCAGACAGTCCAGGTGGTTCCTGAGCAAATGCGCCAGCACGGGGGGCTCACAACCTGCACTTGGCTCCTTGGCAGCCTGCAGCAAACCAGAGCTGTGATCCCTGAAGGCCAAGAAAGGAGAAGTTTATCTTAGAACCACTGGGTTCATACCAGGTTTCTGAAAGGGAGGCTTCCTGACCTCCTGCACTAGCAGACGTGATTCTAAGCCCCAGAAAGTTTGCTCCTGCAGACACCTGATTCTGACAAATAGGTCTTCTGTCTGGGAGTAATATACTATGTGTAGAAATAAACAACGTGAGGGGTGGGGGGTTTTGTTTCCTTAGGAACTATTTGTAGGAAGAATTTAAACATTAATGACACCTGTAATTGTACCTGGGAGCTTTAACTGGGACAAATGCCCTGGGCCCATGGAATGGGGCTGAGAGAGGGAGGACATGGGGGCTAGTCACCTGTTTCTAATATGAATGAAGACCCTGGAGTTGTGCAGTACACAGCATGTACAACTGTACTTTGCAGCCTATTGTCAGAGGAAAGGAAATCAAGAAAGCCAGAGAGGGAATAACTGATAAACAATTTGTTCATTCTATAGCATGGGAATAATTAAAACTCCTCGGCGGGGTGGTCAAGAGTAGAGTTTAATTTTATAAAGCACTTTCTATGATGCCCACCACACCTCAGGCACTCCAGGATCAGTAGATGGGCCTATAATTTCTAATGACATCAGACCAGAATAGGAAAACAATGTGTGACTATCAAACTAATGAAGAGGAAATGAAATAATAAAATGAAAAGCAACAAAGTAGAGAGAAACAGACATAAAACTAAGTGGGACCAATGGAAAACAAATATATCAGTCTAACATTAAATGTTAATGAAATAATTACAAAGTTTGCTAGACTGGATGGAAAACAAAACCCAGCTACACGCAGCTTACAAAATTATGTCTTAAATATAGGAACATAGAAAGGTTAGAAATAAAAGGATGGAGGGGTGTCTGGGTGGTTCGGTGGGTTAAAGCCTCTGCCTTTGGCTCAGGTCATGATCTCAGGGTCCTGGGATTGAGCCCCACATCAGGCTCCCTGCTCAGAGGGGAGCCTCTTTCCTCCCTCTCTGCCTCCTTGTGATCTCTGTCTGTCAAATAAATAAATAAAATCTTTAAAAAAAAAAAGAAATAAAAGGATGGTAAAAGATAAACAAGGCAAACGCTAACCAAAAGAAATTCGATGGAGTCATACTCGTGTCAAAGACAGGAGATCTTAAAGCAAGAAGCATTACCAGAGATGTTGCTCAGTGGGAAGAGGGTGACTCTACCAAGAAGAGGAAATGGTTAGAACTTTCTACACATCTAGTAACATATCTTCAATATATGTGAAGTAAATGTGACAGAGCTCTACAAAGAAGTAGTAAATGCACATCTAAAACTCGATGAGTTGAATTTCCTTCTCGCAGTAGCTAATAGACAATTAATAGACTTGATAGTAACCAAGAGACAATAGTTTTTATAGATGAAAAAAAAATGTCAGTAAAGCTATAAATAACAAAGTCAGCAAAGATACAGAAGACCTGTATAAAATCACAACCTAATTGGCATCCATAGAAAGACACTCAGCAGAGACAGAATACACATCATCTGGGAGCGCATGCAAAATTTATTAAAACTGACTTTATGCTCAGCCAGAAAGCAAATTCTTAATAAATTTCAAAGGCATGAAATCATAGAGAGTATGTCTCTGACCACAGTAGAGTTAAAGTAGAATTCAACAGTAAAAACATTACTAGAGGGGCACCTGGGTAGCTCAGTCGTTTAAGCATCTGCCCTCTGCTCAGGTCATGATCCCAGGGACCTGGGATTGAGCCCCACACTGGGCTCCCTGCTGAGCCCTCTGTCTGCTGCTGCTGCTGCTCCTGCTTGTGATTAAAAAAAAAAAACAAACTTTAAAAATATATATATATTACTAGAAAAATCCCCCAAATTAAGTATTTCTTTCAATAAATGATATCTCTTATTAACAAGAACAAGAATGATCAGTCATGGATTCTGTCTTCAAGAGTTTTGTCTGTCTGGTCGGGGAGAAAAGATACACTCCTTCTCTGGCCAGTAGCCCCCAGGCAAGGGGAAAGTGGCGCAGTAAGAATGCTATGGAGGGTCCAGGAGTGGGAAGGAGCCTATGCGGTCTGAGCTACGAGGATGAGGGGGCTGTGGAAACGCCCCTGGGAGCGCATACATTCACACCAGACCTTGAAGGATAGAAAGGACTTGATCAGGCAAAAACTGGAGGAAGAAGTATTTGATACACAGAGAGCAGTGGCACAAAGCTAGCTCCCGGCAAGGAATTAATAGTTTAATTTGACTGGAGCAAAGGGTGGGCCACTGGAGTGCTAAGAAGTGGGGAGGGCAGTGGCGAGGTAGAAGCGGGGGGGGGGGGGGGGGGGGGGGGGGGGGGATGGAGAGGGGCCTGAGAGCCGGGCCAGGGGGTCTGCTGTTACTCGCTGGCCAGGGGGTCTGCTGTTACTCGCTGGCTTACGGGGGAGTCAAAGGAAGGTTTTGAGCCAGTTTGCCTGGGAAGAGCTGTGCTTGCGGAAGGGAATTCTGGCCGCGCTGTGTGAAATGGTCCGGAGCTGGGCAAAGGGGAAAGTGGAGTTAGGGAGGCCTGCCAGGAGGTAGGAGGGCATCCACCTTGGCATGAGTGGGGAATGGGGAGGGGTAGAGAATGCGGCGGTAGAACCTCCCAGGCCTCCCTCCCAGCACAGCCACCCACATTCTGTGCTTAAGAACCTAACAAAGCCTTCAAATCACAGCTAATTGCCCCTTTCAAGGTAATGCTCCCAAAAGGGACGTGGTGTTTCATGTTTAGTCTGCCGCTCAAGCCCTCGTCTGAAAGCCGGATCTTCTTAAAATAGAAGGAGATAAACCCCCGACCCGCAGAACCCCACATTTTCCTTTCCCCAATACACCTGTCTTTGTAGAGCCCCGTGTTGGGTCTCCGGCAGTGTGGGGAGGTAACCCAAGCCCCAGATGCCCTCCAGCCAGGTTGAGTGGAGAGAGGACTCCAGGTGTGACTGGGTTCCTGCCCTAAACAGCAAGTGTAATGGAGCCCCTGGCCCCACTCGATTTTCCACTCCTCACAGCTCTCCCCACGGGGCAGGGTCCTCCAAGAGGACCTCTTCCTCTCCTTCCCTGTAATCTTTGCACACCTTGGAGGTGACCGCCCCACACTGACTTCCAGTTCTGGTTCTACAGCCTCCACCAAGAGCCAGTCCTCAAAGGTGTCGTGGCCTTTGGGCCATCTTCCTGAAAGTAAACAATTCACGGCGGTTGCCCTGGCACAGGGGCAAGGCGCAGGGAATGCTGTCCAGCTTGCAGGGGAATTCGACTGCTTCCCAGCGCCAAGGGCCTCCTCCCCACCCAGCTCACTTCTGTGTTCCCTTCTCTGATTCCCCTGTTGCTAGGTCCAGGGCAAACCCAATTTCCCTAACTTCATTGGTCACCAAGGATAGGAATGCGTTCACATAACCTGGAGCTTCTACCCTAAATTTTAAGGAACATGCCTCTCCACACTAGCTTGTCTGTGTCTCCCACTTCTGCAAATGAGCTTAGATAGCTCGGTCTGCGTTTTCCGTGTCTGGTCCCCTGCCTAGATCCTTCAGGTTATCTAGAAGCCTCTGTGAGTCTCAGTTTTCTTATGTGTAAAACAAGAATAGTATTCTGTGCATCAAAGTTGTTGTCAGAACCAAACGAAACGTTTGTATACCACTTAGTATGTAGTCAGAGTCTGGAAAATATTAGGTGCCATTATAATTTTGAGCATGATTATCTCCAGTCCTGGTCTCCACCCGGCATCAGAGCTCATTTATGGAATGCCTGCTGGATACATTCCCGGGTACCACACACACACAGGCACCTCTGCTTCAGCGTGGCGGAACACATGGAGCTAGGAACACGCAGGGCTGAGGGCAGACTCCGAGTTCTGCGTGCGAGCCCGCGGCGATTAAATCCTGTCAGTTACCCTGGGAGCAGGTAGCATTCTTTGCGCATGTAACGGTGAGGAAAGGGGATTCAGAGAGGGAAATGGATACCCTGTGAAAGTTTACGGAATTAGGAAGTGTCAGTCTGGAGTTCAACCCCGGTCTGTCTGGCTCCAGGGCCCACTCTGCTTTCTGGTGCACACTCAAGTCCGGGCACTTGACACGGGGAGGGGCTCGGAGAAGCAGCCAGGCAGCTGAGTCAGCCGCTAAAAAGGACTGAAGACTCATGTAGATCCTGTGATGAGCCAGTGATGCCAACCTCCCCGCTGAGAAGCAGAACTGCCTCCTGCCCTGGTTAGCCTTTCCCTGAGCTCCGCACACCCTGATTCCGTGAGCGGAGAACACACTGGAGGCATTTCCAGGGAATCCTGTCCCTCCCGAGTGCTGAGCCGGGTGCGACGCCTTCATGGTCCCTGGCTGGACAGAGGCCAGGGTGAGGGAAAGGGACAAGGTGGAGGGGAGAGGTGGGAGCCGAGAAGAGGGAGCGGAGAGGGAGATGGTGGATATGGGGGGGGGGGAGGTCCTGTGGAAGGTCAACACTCCGTGGAGATCTAGCTTGTTTCCACCTTCCCAGCCCCTGTTGTGGTGTCTCATTCCTTGAGGATCCCTAAGGAGCCAAGCGCAGGGGCGCCTGAGTGGCCCGGTCCGGTAAGCCTCTGACTCTTGATCTCGGCTCACATCATGCTCTCCTGGGCCGAGAGATCAAGCCTTGTACTAGGCTCTGTGCTCAGTAGGGAAGCTGCTGGAGAGTCTCTCTCTTTCCCTCACCCTCAGACCCTCCCCACCCTCCCTCTCGGATACTAAATAAATCTTAAAAAAAAAAAAAAAAAAAAAGGAAGACCAAGCCAAGCCCTTTTTCCGGAGGCAAGCTGAATGCAGAGAAATCAGAAGGAAGGCGAGTGGGAGGGGCAAGGAGCCGTGGGGGCACAATGCGTCTCAAACCGACTGTGCCCACCCATCACCTTGTTGACATGCAGATCCTGATTCGGGAGGGTTGGGGGGATGCCCGAGAGCCCGCTTATCTAAGTCCGTCCAGCTGCCACCCGCGCCGCTGGCCCACAGACCACACTCTCACTAGCAGGGGTCCGCATGACCTCTCCAGATCCCCTCTGGACCCGGACCCTGGCGGTTCTGCTCTTTCTGCACTCTGCCCACTGTGTTTTTCCTCGCAGATGGTCAGAACGCCACGTGTGTGGAGCCCGCAGAGCTGGCGGGGTGGCCGGTCATGCAGGTGGGGAACCCGCTCCGCTACATGTGCATCACGCACCTGGACCACCAGGACTACATCTTCCTGCTGCTAATCGGCTTCTGCATCTTCTCCGCGGGCACCGTGGCCGCCTGGCTCACGGGCATGTGCGCCGTGCTCTACCAGAACGCCCGGCGCAAGGCGAGCGAGGACGAGGGCGAGGAGGAGCACGGGCAGCGCATGGACGGCAGCGGGCACATCTTCCAAAGCAGGGTGGACTCGGGCCAGGACGGGTTCCCGCCACTGATTTAGTTGCCAGTGACTGCCATCTGATTATGTCTTTCCCCGGGGCTCCCCGCCTTCTCACTCGCCCTCCCACTCCCTCGCCACCACCAGGGTCTAAACGCCTATTTAGTAAAACAAATAAAATGTTTGGTGGCCACTTCACCGCTGGTCCTTTCCTGCAGGCATGCCGGGCACTTCCCTGAGCTCAGTGGGATGGTGTAGATCAAAATCTAGAAAAGTCTAGAAAGCTGGTGCACACAGCTAGATGCTAAAAAAGCCCACCCCCAAAGCAGATCAACTTCTATTTAATGAGGATCTACTATGCCTGTCATTGTGCTGGTGGGAGGGAGAGAGAAACGTACAACTGAGAGGACCTGTCCTCAGAGCAAACAGTTTGGGATGAGTTATGATTAATCTGAACAAAACGGAGAAAACTACAAGACTCAATGGCAAGAAGTGACATCAAGAGACCATGCCCAAACATGGCCACGGGCCAACCTCATATCCCATCTCAAGAGTGTCACTAGATCCTATAATACTGACATTAGCTTACAGTGGAAAATTGGGGCCTGGAAAGGTTAAATGAGGGGCTGGTCCATAGCACAGCCCTCCAAAGTCCATGTTCTTTCCTTTCCATGAAGCTGCCTCCCCTGGAAATGTCTAGTGACATGGCCAAGGGTTCATCATGTATGCCTTGGATGAAACAGAGGCACGCAGTGGCAGCCACCACTCCCGAGGCCTTACCAAGCACCCAGCATCGTACTCAGCTTTGTACGCATTTTCTTACCGGTTGACCCTCACAACTATGGGTCAGGTGGTCAGTGTTACCCTCATTTTCCTGAAGCTCAGAGAGGCTAGGTCACCAGCTCAGGACCAAACAGCTGATAGGAAGCTGAACGGTTGCCGAAGCCCAGGCTGCCTGACCCCGGAGCCTTTGCCCTGTGCCCTAGGAGCTGCCGTATCTCATGAAGCTCCTGTGAAGGGCTGAACAGAAGAGCTGAGCGGGTACCAGCGTGATCCACCTCCCTGGAGCAGTCAGAGGAAGGGGGAGAGGGAGCAGGAGATGGGGCGGCTCAACCCAAAGACCCACTCTAGACTCCCATCCACAGCCCTACCCTCGAAGCCAGCTGTCCCGAAACCCCCAGGTGAATCCCACGTGATTCCCCGGATGTGTTCAATGTGATGGTTAAGACATGAGCCCCCGGATCCAGGGCTAGGTTCCTGTCCCTGATTCTGTCCTTACCTCTGTGTGAACGTGGGCTTCCTGCTTGTCATGAGCTTGAGAACAGAGACCGCCTGGTAATTCTTTGTTGACGCAGCACATAGAGGGGTGCCTTACGCAAAGCAGGGGCTCATAATCGCCTTTTCCTGAAACCCCAACGCCCCTATCATTCCTACTCCATTATGTAGACTGTGAGGGGTGGCCACAGGCAAGCTGTTTCACTTTTCTGTCCCTTGGTTTCTTTAGCTGTAAATGGCAATCATTACAATGCCTACATTGTACGGGGATTTTACAAGAATAAAGTGAGTACCATAATGATACTACATCCCGGGAGAAACTTAGCTTATAGA
Organism: Mustela lutreola; assembly: GCF_030435805.1. Classification (NCBI taxonomy): domain Eukaryota; kingdom Metazoa; phylum Chordata; class Mammalia; order Carnivora; family Mustelidae; genus Mustela; species Mustela lutreola. The sequence continues at coordinate 66,972,251 of NC_081303.1, read as the reverse complement.
AAAGTTACAAAGATGGCATGGAGAGTTTCCACATGCCACTGACCCAGTGTCTCCTAAAGTTATGTCCCATTCCAGTGGTTCACCTGCCAAAACTAAGAAATTCCAAAACTAGAGTACTATGATTTAACTTCAGGCTTCACTTGGATGTCACTGTTTTTTTCCTCTTTTTGTGTTCCAGGATCTAATCCCACAATTGCTTTTAGGATACTCTTAACAACATATCTAACATTTACTGTCCTAAGTAGGTAAGCACTGTCCTAAGGGCTCATCTACATCAACCCGTTTCATTGCCACAATAACCCTGTGAGGCAGGTCCTAATACTACTCTTCTCCCCCTTAGATAATGAAATTAAGACTTCAGAGGTCAAGTTACGTGCTCAACACCACACAGCTACTATTTCCCCCAATGACCAACCAATACGGTCTCTTGGGAATTTAAAATACCAAGAAAGTCTTAGCAAAAGAAATCTATCTGAATCACAGTTTTTCACAATAACTTGTCCTCTAAGATCCCCTGGATCTTCTCACACACACACACACACATACACACACATACACACAAAATGAACTGAGCACCTCCCCTGACTGGCCCCAAGCACACCACAGAGAATGGGCTCAGTCTGGCTTGGCAGAGACACAAGTCAATGGGCAAACTCAGGACAGAGGGGGAAGCGAAGGGTCGGCACAGGGTGCTAAGGGACACAAAGGAGGGACCCCTCACCCAGGAGGTGGTGGGGACTCTTGAAAGCTTCCCAGAGGAAGACAACATGTAAACTATGGCTTGAAGGTTGAGTCGGGACCAGCCAGGCAACGTGGCAAAGAGGGCTGAGTAACAAGAAGACATTCTAAGCAACAAGAGCAGCGTGTGCAAAGCCTGGAAAGAACCCGGCACGTCGTGGCTGGAACACAGAGTCTGAGGAAAGGAGAGGAGAAGTAATATCAGTAGGAGAAGCAAGGCCAGACCCCAGAGGGCCCGATACATCCCTTGTGCTACTCCAGGTCACCACAGTCTAGGCTACAGTGACGGACAACCCCAAAGCTTCATTGGCTTAGCACAACAAACACCAATTTCTCACGCAGGTAAAGTCTGATGGGGGCAGGGCAGCCCTCCCCCTTCCTGTAACTATGCCTTCTAGAACATGGGCCTGGGGTGTCCCCTGCAGAAGAGAGAAGAGGTACACTGGGCCCGCAGCTCTTAACTTCCTGGGCATGGAAGTGACACGTCACTCCCCCTCACATGTCACATGGCCCCAACCTTCATGGCAAGTCAATGTAGCCTGTGTGTCAGGAAGACACAAGGCCATGGTAAATGACGTTCTGTGTCAACCCCACGATGCTCAGGAATTTGACATTTCCTCCACGGGCCCGGAGGTGCACTCGAAGTTTTAAGCACAAGAATCCCTTGGTCTAACTTGTGTGTTTGGGGGCTGGCTGTAAGAAGCAGCAATCAGAGAAAGGGGTGACAGGAAGTGAGGAGGCTAGCGTAATGGCAGCATTTGGCATGAGGTGACAGATCAGGGACCGAGGCATGTGGGAACAGAGAGAAGTGGATGAATTTGGGACACCGGGGTGGCTCATTTGATTAATCAGCTGCCTTCGGCTCAGGTCATGATCGCAGGATCCTGGGATCGAGTCCCGGATAGGGCTCCAGGCTCAGCAGGGAGCCTGCTTCTCCCTCTGCCTCTGCCTGCCGCTCCCTCTGCTTGTGCTCTCTCTCTCTCTCTCTCTCTCTCTCTGTCAAATAAATAAATAAAATCTTTAAAAAGGGAGAGAGAGAGAGAGAGAAGTGGATGAATTTAAGAGCGTTGTCAGAGAGGGAGTTGACAGAATTCCCTGAGTGACTGTACCTGGGAGGTGAAGAGAAGAATGAGCAGGAGATGAGGAGAAAGAGGAAGGAATTAAGGAAGGAGCCCAGAATTTCTGACGTGGACAGACAGATGGCCGGTGGCCCCAGGCACAGAGACAGGGAGAACCGCCTGGCTTACTGGATTCTGTAATTGGGCAAGCCATAGAGCATGGGGGTAGGGAAGGGCCCGCGTGAAAGGCATAGACGAAGGCGGGAAAATCAAATCCTTATTCTCTGCAATGGGAAGTGAACAGACAATGCCTAAAACTGAAAAAAATCAAATAGGATCAACATAACCATATTCTTTAGTGATATCAAAAGAAAAAAAAAAATCAGCCAAGAAAGTTTCAAGTGTCTCCCTCCAGGGCTGGGGGAAAAACCCAGGGAAAACAGATGGAAGACTGCCATTTTCCTAACAAATTCTGTAGAACTACAAGTCTTTAAATAAACTATGTGCCTATATATTTGACAGAAACGACTATTCAAAAGAAAAGACTGGCTGGTGCCAGGTGTTGCTGCCTTCAAGTGGTGTCTTTGACCCCCTTATACAGAGGGGTGTCCACCAGGATTTCAAAAGGCACCATGCCGGGGAGGGGGCTGTGCCTCACCCTGTCTTCATTCATGCTATGCCCCTGAACTTGATCCCTGGAAAAATCAGAGGGGGCTTTCTAAGGAAGACCATGTTTGGTCTAGCTCTTGAAAAATGTCCTAGAATTTCCCAAAGGACGGAGCATGTCAGATGGGTGGTGAGGGTGAAACCTGGAGGTGTGACAGAGAGAGCTATGTTCTGGAATGATCGCTGCTCTGTTTGGTGGCCCAGAAGACAAAGGCAGTGACCCTGGCATGGAGACAGAGGCTCCGTCGGAGTAGCTAATGGAACGGTTTGCTGCGGGGTATTCACAACAGGAGGTCCACGGGCCACCCACATCCACAGTCCTAAGGATCATTCTTTCCTTCTCCATCCTTAGCGGGGGGCCTGTCTGCATTACAGGGTGTCCTCTCAGTGCATCTTGGACACAGTAAAATTTGAGAAACTCTGGTCAAGCACGAGGAGATAACATCCTAAAATAAAGTAGTGATGGTGTGAAGGGAAAGGAGGAAATGGTCATCAGACTGGGGGCCGTGTAGACGGCAAGGGCCTGTGGCATCCAGAGTTGGTCCCCCCAGCAGTCATGGCAAATGGCCCTGTTGCCGGCAAAGAAGTACAGATGATGGGGGGGGCGAGGAGGGACCAGCAACACCCAGCACTTCCTGCCCACCCTTCCCATCACTGCTACCTTGGAAAAGAACCTCCATTTCACACAACATGGCGTGAAAAGTACTGACTTCTGGTCTTAGCTTTCCCACTCTCTGTTTAACTTTAAGAAAGTCATTTCATTGCTTGGGTCCCAGGTTCCCCAGCCATAACACGGGTGGTTAGATTACCAAAGGCGACTTCAAATCTAACCTCCTGAAAACAAGTGGATGACATCCAGAATCTAAGAGAACTCCTGCAAATCAAAAACAAGAAACAAAACACACACACACACCAAAAAAAAAAAAAAAACCAAACAAACAAAAAAAAAAAACAACAAAGCAAAACAAAACAAGAAAGAACCCCAATAGAAAAATTGGCCAAGAACATGAACAGACAACTTACAAGAGAAGAAACCCCCTCAATACTAACAAGGATATAAAGAGGTACTCATGCTCACTAGTAATCAGAGAAATGCAAATTAAAACAACAGGTGTCACTTTAGACTTGGTATTAGATTAGCAAAAGAAATGGAAAGCTGGATCACATCTCATTTGGCAGGGCTGTGGGGCTGTGGGACCCTGGTTTGCTGCTGAAGGAGCACACGTGGGTACAGCCCACCTGGAGAGCAATCTGGAACCTCTCACCGCCAGTGTGTGCCTCCTTGTGACCTAGCAAGTCTGCTGAGGCCCATGTGTGTCTCCCACAGGGACGAACGCACTGGTCCGTAGTGGGAACCGCATGAGGATACCCAGTGCAGCCGGCCCGAGGAGCAAGCAGGTAGAATTTACAGAGTGCTGCAGAACAGTTACAAGCAACTGACTAGATGTACATATGGATGGATCTTAAAAAACGATGCGAGGGGCCCCTGGGTGGCTCAGTGGGTTAAACCCTCTGCTTTGGGCTCAGGTCATGGTCCCAGGGTCCTGGGATCGAGCCCGGCATGGGCTCTCTGCTTGGCAGGGAGTCTGCCTCCCCCCTCTCTCTGCCTGCCTCTCTGCCTACTTGTGATTTCTGCCAAATAAATAAATAAAGTCTTTAAACACACACACACACACACACACACACACACACACAAAACGATGCTGAGTGGAAAAATAAAGGAGGGGGAGAACCCTCTATAATACTCAAAACCCTGAGAGCACACAAGTCCTTACAGAGTCCCACAGGGCCCTAGAGGATCTCCCTCTCCTCCACACACCCCCGTAACTCCCTGATATCATCTTCCACCCCTGTCCCCAGGGCTCACCCTGGCCCAGCCTCACTGGCGCCCCGCTGTTGTTAACACACGCAGGGCCATGACCCTGCAACAGGACCCTTGCAATGGCGGTTCCTTCTGCTTGGAATGACAAGCCCTCAAAATCCCAGTACCGTACCCCCCCACCAACACACATATACTGGGTCCCCCTCACTCGGCTCTGTTTCTATCTGAAATAATCATCAATAAGTGAAAAGTGGTAAGTACTCTCTCCCCACTTCCACCTTCATCACGAGAGTGTGAGTGTGACTTTCTGCATTTTATGCATGGATGCCTCCCAGGGCCTAGAACAGAGCCCATCATAAAGGAGGCACTACAGAAACGTTTGTTGTCGGATTGAAGGATCACAGCACCATACCACTTACACACGCGGCAAATGCGCCTTTTAAAACAGCCCCTGGATGTCATCCACGGGACGGTGAGTGAGCGTGAGGGTAAAGGGTATTACATTTCAAAAGGGATGGGTTTTAAGGAGGGTAGGTAGCGTGGTGAGCCCTGGGTGTTACACGCAACTAAATTCATTGATTCATTAAACACTGTATCAAAAACTAATGATGTACTATACCTTGGCTAATTGATTTTAAATAATAAATAAATAAGGGGCCTCTCATAGGAAAATGATGAGGAACACTCCATTTATTGAGGAGTGTGCGTCACTTAAGTTTGTGTATCTTGGATGAACACAAGGAGGCGACAGGAAAGTCCTGTCTGGTGCCCCCCCCAGCGCCACGGGCCATTAGCACATCTGCGGGGAGCTCCCGTTCCTGCCAGGTGCTTGCCCTTACACTGTAGAATAAGTTAACAACTCCCAAAACCTTCCCGCAGCCTTGAAAGATGTTACTTACTGTCCCATTGTGTGGATACAAAAACCAAGGTTTAAAAAGTTGGCAGTTGCCCTGTTTCTTCTGCCTAGTACCTAGCCGCAGGTCTTTCTGATGCCATGTTTTGTGTTTTTCCTACCAATGTAGTCTGCCTCTCTGCATAAAGAAGACGTCCGTGTTACGGAAATTGACCACATTAACTCTCCCAGGCTTGATTTTGTGTGATTCTACTGGCAGCTCTTTCCTGTTGCGAACCGCTCATCTCTTGGATTCAGATTTAAAACCTGTGGACTTGATACAGGCTGTCTGAAAGCTAATGTTAGAAAATAAGGCCAAACAAATCATCTATTACTATTAAGACTTTAAAAGGATTATCTGTTCTTTGCAAGCAGCCAGACGGTGGAGACAGCACGCTGGCAATCTGCTCTGGCAATTACAGTTCTGATCTTGTTGAGGGGTGAGGCGGGGGACCCGGTGCAAATGTGGGGCGATCTGAAGGCCATGCTGGGTGTTCGACAAGGATCAGATTAGGAAAGGGAGCAGGCTAACTGGTTTCTTAAGCAGACTGACTGTTTAGGCCAAGAGATTAACATTTTAAGAAAAATACAGTCTGGTATAGGCCTTGGGTCGACTAGGCTGCCAGGCCCTACATTCATTGAGGTGACAGTGGGCTCATCCCCCATCAGCACGGCGGTCAGAACAGGCCTTATCCTTTGATCTGGTCTCCCTCAGAAGCCGTCATGCCTTCTAGTTCTTCTTCCCCTCCCTGAACTTGGCCCAGTGTGGGCTCTGCACAGTGGGAGCTCCGTAAACCTCTCTGATCTGCAGCCTCCCTGAGGGTCAGACAGGCACCACTTTACGGGGAGACCCTGACATCATACAAGCCTCCTACTGAGAAGGCTCTTTGGGATTGCCGGGTTCTGGTGAAAACACACTCAGGCTCTTCTTGTCTCAAGCCCTCACCCCACCTAACAAACCACAAGTAAAAAAAAATCGCCATAACGATCAGTGTTACCACCACACGAGCGGCACGGACCTTGGACACATTGGAATCTCTGAGGTTCTCATTTCCCCTCCAGTTAAAATCGGGATTGAACTCCGCATGTAGTCCTAAAATTTAGAGAGTATTAGAACCTAAGACAATCCTTGGCACAAAGTTGGCCTTTGAAAAAATGGTAACTTCGGGGAAAGGATGAACCCTCCTAGCGGCCCGGGTACACAAACCTCCGCCTTCAGGCAGGACTCAGACGGCTAACTTCACCTGACGCCTACCAGCTGCACAACCCGACGCAAGAAATTTCAACCCTCGAGGCTTTATTTTGTCATTAATAAAAGTAAAGGCCAAAGGCTCAGTCGGTTAAGCATCTGCCTTCAGCTCAGGTCATAATAGCGGGGTCCTGGGATTAAGGCCCATGTCTGGCTCCCTGCTCGGCAGAGAGCCTGCTTCTCCCTCTCCCTCTGCTCCTCCCCATCCACTCCGCCGCACAGCTCACACTCTCGCGCTCTCTCTCTCTCTCAAATAAATAAGTAAAAGCTTAAAAATAAAAAAGGCCATGCACAAGAGCTATCCCTTCCACCTCCAAATTTTGATGTTTGCAGTTATGAGATTTATGCAAAAGAACTCTATGAGCAGTGAATTTTTCTCTAGACCTTACGAAGGGCTTTTGCACCATTTTATTTAAGCTCAAAAGGGAAAAAAAAAAATTGTTTGGAGAATGAGACAGAACTCTGTCCTCAGACCTTGAAATCCAGGTGGAGAGTCACCAAAGCAAACAATAGCATTACAAGATACATTCTGCGCACATAACGATACAGAAACTGTAACTCGTAGAAGAGAAAACAAATCTCTCAACCTGGAGATGCTAGGGGGTGCTTCAGCAAGGAAGAGACACCTGAGCTGGATTTCAAGGATGGAGGTTAAGGTAAGAACATTTCAAACAGAAGAAAGCATGTACGAAGTCCCCAAGAGAGTGAGGGCATGACGCGTGGAAAGATCGGCGAGCGGAGAACACTGCAGCTACAGTATAGGCAGAAGTGTGCTGCAAACTAAAATGCAGGAGACAGAAAAAAGCCAGATCATGCAGGATCCTGAGGCCCATGGAGAGAGTTCTTGTATTTATCCTAAAAATTAAAGAGTCGTTGAAGAACTTTAAACCAAAGGGAGATATGATCAATTGTGAATCTTTTTTTTTTTTTTTTTTTTTTTTTAAATGACTCTGGTAGGGACTCACTGAGTTAAGCATCCGACTCTTGATTTCAGCTCAGGCCATGATGTCAGGGTCTTGAGACAGAGCCCCACACAGGGCTCCATGCTGGGCATGGGAAGTGCTTAAGATTCCCTCTCGCCCTCTCCCCCTGCCCTTCCCCTCTCCCCTTCTCTCAAAAACAAAACAAAACAAAACAAAACCACTCTGGCTACGACTGTGCAGAAAACAAATCAGAAGGAGAACACAAGGATATAGGGAGACAGCTGGGGGATGCTGAAGGAGGGTCAGGGTTTGGTGGTCGTGGCTGTGGGGATGGAGAGAAGTGGCTGATCAGATGATCAGAGAGGGCCTTAGGCGGTAAAGGGAGTGGACCCTGCAAAGGACTGCATGAGGGAGGGAGGGAGGAAAGAGGTGGCAAGGATGAACTCTAGGTCTTGATGTACACAAGCGGCTGGATGGTCTGGTCCTAGAGGGGATGCTCAGAGCCAGAGCTGGGTTTTACTCTTTGGAGATGTACAGAGCATCAGAGGAGAGATGCCAGGGGCAGCGGGTGATTCGGGCAGGCTGCTTCAAGGCTTCGGAGCTGCGAATGCTGAGACAGGATGCCTCAGCGAGGAGTCAGCTGAAGTCGGTTATGTGTGAGATCACCTGGAGAAAAGAGTATACAAGGAGGAGAGAGGCCTAAGAAGCAAGCCAACATTCAAATGAGTTTAAAAAAAAAAAAAAAAAAAAAAAGGATGAATCAGCAAGTGGCTGAGAAGAATAAGAAGGAAGAGAAACAGGAAAATCTTTTCTCAGACGCTGACAAATGGTCTTTCATCAGCTCTGCTTTTTAAAAGAAAACCTGAAAAAGCAAACAAATTGCCACAGCCAAGGGGAACGATTAAAAATGAAGAGGCTCAAATATTCCTTGAATATAATGATTACTTCTTGGCTTACCAAGATGTGCCTCTTATCAAAATTCTCACTTATTAAGGTAGATAGTTTATTCATTCCTAAAGCCCACGCCACGCTTCCCTTTAGATAGACTGGACTTTCCCACCAACTGACTTTGGGCTTGGCGTATGACAATGGATGTGGGCAGATGCGGTATATGTCGTGTCCAAGCAGAAACCTCGAAATATGCTTTACACATTGGCTCCTGCTCCCTTGAGTTTCTCCACTGTGAGAGCAGCATGTCCCTTCAGCTGGGATCCTGACATGAGGGGGTACAGAGAGCAGAACCCAACCCAGTGAAGCCCAGCAAAGGCACGGTTAATTCAGCCCTCTGATACATGAGCTGGAAATCAATGTATGTGATCTTTAACCACCAAGCTTTGGGGGTATTTGTGAGGGCAGCGAATGATGACTAAGCCACTTGTCCACAGTGAGAATTCTTTAAAACTAAATCTAATAATTTTTAACTCCAGTAAAAAGAAGCAAAGGGATTCTGTCTAGGACATATTACACACCTGGTGCTAATAAGCATTTTATGGATGTTGTGTCGTTTTAATCCTCACAATAATTATTTGCATGATTTTACATGAACAAGCTGAGGCTCAGATCAGCTAAGTGCATTCCCCACAATCCCAAAACTAGCCAAGAGTGGAAATGGAACAAAAAAATTCACCTGATTCTAAAAGCCGATGCACTCTCCATACCGCCATATGAAAGAGTTTGCTAGAAAGCAGACCCCAATCTCCTGCATGGGAGTAAGGGAAAAGCGGATGAGCCATCAGCCAGGCTCGCCTCTACTCACATCCATGGATCGCTGTGCTGCTGTTGAGCAAGGCCAGGGGGAGGAAGCAGACGGAGGACCTCCGCAGCCCCAGATCTGAAATCTCATGTAGCCACAAGCTCCTCCCCTCTGTCTCACCAGTGCTACTGCAGCTCAGAACATGGAGGCTGCAAGGTGCAACTGAGTACTCACGTCAGCTCACACTAAAAATTGAGGACAAAGGTGTCTTTCATCTCAGTCTCTATAGTCATGTAACCCAGGTGACTTTTTCTTTTTTCTTAAACCTTACTATGATCAACCCCCATGAATTCAGCTTGGTTTTTCCATTTAATCCTTGGTGATGGAAACCAAATCTGCCTTCCTGAATCTTGAGACAAAATTAAAACTTTAATGTGTCAAATACAAAGGTAAACAAGATCTAGCAATCACTTATCAGTGTCCATTTGTCCAGTGAGTTTTGTGCTATGCCTAGAATTTATTGCTGCCTTGTAGATCCCCTGAAGGGAGCTGGCAGAGGAGGTGAAGGTGGTGACATGTAGTGGAAAGGCAGAGGCTCTGGAGTTAGGCAGGCCTGGCTTTCAATCCTGCTCTGCCTCTTACTAGCTCTGTGACATTGGAACCTTGACTCTATCTCTTCAAACATCAGTTTCCTTGATGACAAAATGTGGATGAGAAAAGTAAATTCGTGGATGAGAAAAGTAAATTCAGTGAGTTGTCTGGAGATCAAATGAGATGGAATGTTCACTTCTCCATTGTGGATCACTGGCCTCTGCCTTGAGCTTCAAGGCGACTCAATGGCCAAGATGAGAGCCCTAAGAGCAGCATCCTCTGCTAGTGCTTCTTCTCCCCTGGCACACACAACACTGTATCATCACCATCATCATCATCATCACCATCATCACCATCACCACCTTCACCATCATCATCACCATCATAACCATTATCATCACCACCACCACCATTATCACCACCTTCACCATCATGATCATCACCATCATCACCATCATCATCATCACCATCATCACCATCATCACCATCACCATCATCACCATCATCATCATCACCATCATCACCATCACCATCATCACCATCATCATCATCACCATCATCACAGGCACCAACATGCTATACCAAACAGTCAACAACCACTATATTTTTCTAGGCTCTTTGCACGCATTACCTCTAACTCTACAACCTTGAAGCAAAATAAATTACGCTATACTCATTTTAGAGATCAGCAAACTGGAAGGTGAAGTGGCTTGCTGAAAATCAGAGTTGGTTCTCCTGATGCTCAGGCTACTGCCTTTCCCACTCATGGCACCATCTCCTGCTCCTGGCTACTAAGCTGTGTGTCTCTCTCCATATTTTTTTTTTTTAAGATTTTATTTATTTGACAGACAGACATCACAGGTAGGCAGAATGCAGGCAGAGAGAGGAGGAAGCAGGCTCCCCGCGGAGCAGAGAGCCCGATGTGGGGCTCGATCCCAGGACCCTGGAATCATGACCTGAGCCGAAGGCAGAGGCTTTAACCCACTGAGCCACCCAGGTGCCCCTCTTTACATGGTTTTTAATGAGACCTCTGAGGATAACAAAAAACAACAATAAACACACACACACAAAAAAACATATTTTCCTATCAGGACCACCCAAACTCTCAAAAATCTATTGACTGAAAGGCTTATACATTAAAAACTATAAATCATTGCCAAGAGAAATTAAAGGAGATCTAAATAAGTGGAGAAACATTCTGTATTCATCAATCGAAAATTTCAATATTATTGAGGTGGTCATTGGCATCCAAATCAATCAATAAGTTCAACAACACAAAAAAATCCCAGCAGGCTTTTTGAAGACATCGACAAGCTGATCCCAATATATGCATAGACATGCAAAGAACCTATAGCAGCCAAAACAATTTGGAACACAGTTGGAAGATTGTGCTTCCTAATTGCAAAACTTACCATAAAGCTACAGTAATCAAGACAGTGTGGTACTGACCATAAAGATAAAACATATACATCAATGCAATAAAATTGAGAGTCCAGAAATAATCCCTTATAATTATGGTCAATTGATTTTCAACAAAGGCACCAAGGCAAAAAGGAAAAGAATAATCTTTTTAAAATATAGTGCTGGAACAACTGGATATCCACATGCAAAAAGAAAATTAATTTATATCTCTACTCATGCCATACCTAAAAATTAACTCAAAATTAATTGAAGCCTAGATGTCAGAGCCCAAACTATAGAAGAATTAGCAGAAAATCTAAAGTATCCTAAAATCTAGAGGAAAATCTTTGTGACCTTGAATAGGCAAAGATTTCTTAGATAAAAAATGAAAAGCATGATTCTAAAAAGAAAAAAATTGATGAAGTAGACCTCAATTAAAACCACATCACGAAGGTGTGATTTGATTATCCATCAAAAAGATGGATAATAACAAACATTGGTGAAGATGTGGGGAAACTAGAACCTTCATAAATTTCTGATGGAAATGTACAATGGTGCAGCCACTTCTGGCAACAATTTGTCAGTTTCTTAAAAAGCTAAACATAAATTTACCATACAACCCAAGAAGTCCACTCCAAGCTCTTTCCCTCAAGACCAATGACCACATGTGTCCACACAAAAACTGGAGCATGAGTGCCCAAGCACTCGGTAATAGCCCAGAAGTAGAAGCGATCCAGACTGACATGTGGATAAATGAAATGAAGCATATCCATGCAACGTAACATCTTTTTGCAGGAAAAAGGAAGAAAATACCCATGCGGGCTACAAGTTGGATGACCCTCAGAAATGTTATGCTACGTGAAAAAAAGCCAGACACAGAAGAGCACACACTGTATGGCTCCATTCGTAGCAAATGTCCAGAAAAGGCAAAACTGCGGAGGTAGGACCCAGCTTTGTGGTTGCCGTGATGGGAGCTGGAACAGGAACTGACTGGAAACAAGCACCCAGGATCTTTCTGGGGTGATGGACATACTCTACTACTGGATCGTGGTAATGCTTGCACAGCCTTGAAAATTTATTAAGATTCATTGGCCTGTAGACTTAAAATAGATAAAGTTTATAGAGAATAAACCTCAAAAAAATCTATTTTTCAGAGGACTTAGTCCCTGTGCAAAAGATGTCAGACAAGGTGGGGGAGGAAGCCTGGATGGTCTGCTGGCCCCGCCTTCCCTGCTTTCCGTTCTCCAGCCAGGACACCTGAGCCTCTCTCTCTCAGTGCCAGGAGCCTTTTCCCCAGGAGCCTGCGGCGGCTGTGTCCAACTCCTCCACCTTAGTGACTCCTAACAGGCCCGATTCGGGCCTCTGGCAGCAAAGCTCACCTTGCGGAAATACTGTAAGAGTTATAAATACTTCAGGTCCTTGGGGAGCCCTGTCAGTTCTCTGCTGTGGCACCGGTGACCTAGGCAAGGAAAATTCTATTCCTAGGCACACTGAGCGTCCGTGAGCAGCCTGGTTGCAAGGCATTCTCAGATAGTTCATGCTCTCTCTTTCATGCTGTGGTTTGGACCCCGAAGACATCCACGATCTCCTGAAAGCTAATTCCTACAAGCTAATTGTAGCCAATATTCCTGAAAAAGAGGTGAATGCACATAATTAAAACTTGAAGCCCGTGCACCCAGTGAAGGAGCTGGGGGACCTGATTTTAGAGCAATTCTGTCCTTCTCAGCCCAGGCAGCATCGCAAAGCCAAGAATACCATACCTGGGTCCCACCACCACCCACCCACCCCCTCCCACCCCAGCCACACACACACACTTGGATTTAACTGGTCCAGAATGTGGCCTGAGCATCAGTATTTTTTTAAGTTCTGCAGTGATTCTACTGTGCATCCAAGGCTGAGAATCACCAGTTTCAGAAGGAGATGGTGTCAAAACAAGGTCTCTCACCAGTAACACCAGACCCTGAATGCACTGTTCCCTGAACGAGGGCCTTCTCCGTATCTAGTAAGAGCAGCCGCTGCACAAAGCCAGATGATGATGGGTCCCAGGATGCTGTCATGTGCTGTGTAGATGCTGCCAGTTTATCTCAGTTTAACCCAAATGAGTTCATGTTAAGTGAGTTGATCCGTACTTCCTAATCATGACACCCGGAAGAAGAGCTCGGGCGAATAACCACTGATAGCGGAGAGGCTAAAAGAAGAAGATAATCTTCATTACCAGTATTCGAGAACTTCCCTCTATACCGGGGCCCAAGAATGAAACCAATCAGGTCCTAGGACAACAGTAACACAGTATTAAATATTTAAGGCAATTGAGCATTAATCTTAGACATGAGTGATCACGAGAATTTAGGACAGAGTCCCCTGCTAACTTGAGTGGACAAAAAGCTTTGTGGATGAGGCAGAGTTCCAGCTGGGCCTTGCAAGATTGATAGAATTTTAATTGGGGAAATGAAGGGACAATAAAAAATCACCACCAATAACAATCATTGCCATAGTGCTCCCCGTAAAGCGGGCACTCCCAAGCATCGTTTGATTTAAACCTCACAATCACCTTATGGCCTTCATTTTACAAATGAGGATATGTGGACGTGAAGAGGTTTTAAAATGTGTGTGCACTCCCAGTCCACAAGCAAGGTTTGAACCCACGTAACCCTGACTCCAGGATCCAGGCACCCAGGCCAAATCAGAGAGACAGAAAGGAATCCATCACTTGTGGGATACCGCCGGGCGAGGAATCTGCTATGCCCGGAATGCTGGGCTCTTGTCACCAGGGCCCAGGGGATAAAACTGCCCACATGGAACAAGTTCAGACCATCCGTGTGGCTCTGCCATGCTGTGACCAGAAAGGGGGGTTACCCCAGATCGTAAGCCAGCTGCAACAGAGAGCTGAAACTCAGGCTCAAAGCCAACTTGAATGGGCTTTTCTTTTTTCAAAATGCAAGACACTGGAGGAGGCAAGCATGACTGGGGAAGCCCAGGTCTGGAGATTCCCAAGGAGTGAGGTTTGGCCATTGGCTGTGGGAAATGCTGAGAGCTGGGAAGAGAGACGACTCACTAAACGTGAGTCTGTCTTCTCCCCATCATGGCCCCTCAGGACTGCGTGATGAGCGGGAACGTACACAGGCAGTTCACAGAGAGCGCACGGACAGTGAAGACGAACAGCTGAGCACTGAGGGCACCTGCCTTGGCTGAACTCTGTGTTTCCAAAGGCCTAGTTTGAAAGTAACCCACTGTTATCAGGTGCCTGGTGTAGGTTTTTTGTTGTTGTTTTTTTTAATATTTTATTTATTTGACAGAGAGAGATCACAAGTAGGCAGAGAGGGAGAAGCAGGCTCCCTGCTGAGCAGAGAGCCCGCTGGGGGCTTGATCCCCGGACCCCGAGATCATGACCTGAGCTGAAGGCAGAGGCTTAACCCACTGAGCCACCCAGGCGCCCCCTGGTGTCGGTTTGAACCTGGGAGCGCACCTGTCTAAGCGCCTGTGAAAGGCACGCAGAATGCAGGATCCCCGCCTGCCCCGCAAGGAACAAGCGATGGTTGGAGACTCAGGGATGCACGCAGAGACGGTGAGTAGCCTCACGTCACTGGATCCCAATTAACAGAAGCCTCCGAAGAAAGGAAAAAAAGGAAGCAAGCAAGGAAATGAGGGAGTGGGGGGAGGGAGGGGGAGGAGGAGAGAGGAGGCGGGGTGGGGAGAAGGAGGGAGTGAGGAGGGAAGGGGTCGCAAGTGGAAGGGAGGAAGGAGAGGGAGAGGGTTGTGGTCATCAAAGTGTGGAACCTGTACAATTTGCATCAGAGTCCCCCGAGGTGCCTTGTCACAGGACAGATGCTTTGAAGTGGGACTTCAGAACTGGAGCTGTCGGGGGACGTCCCCAGGGCACTCGTGGGCAGTCTGAGGTCTGAGGACTACGGGCGTGGGCTCTGCCGGTGGTCGGTCCCCACGCTCGGCCCCCGCACCTGCCACTCCGTCTCCAGCTACCAACTGCACCAGACAACGTCGTGTTCTGAATGGTGGGCGCAGAGCTAGGTGATGCCTTGAGCCTGTGAAATTACATTCTTTCTGTGAAATTACATTCACAGGAAAGCATGGTCTTCAGAGTGAGGCAGATTCCAACTCGACTCCCATTTCCACTTTTTCCCAGCCACGAGATTTTAGGCACATGACTTGAACCCACCAAGCGTCAGTTGTCTCATCTGTAAAATCCTCAAGAGACTGTTGACCGTGATCGCCAGGCAGGACCCGCCTCTGCCTCACAGCTCTCTTTCATTTGTTGGCTTGGAAGCCTCGACATCTTAGAAGGATTCTTTTTTTTTTTTTTTTTTTTTTTTAATTTATTGGTCTTTCTGGGGTATCTGATGTATCTCCAGTGTATTACAACTGAGCCATTAATCTTGTCGCTTCATCAACATTAACTGGTTCGTTTTCAGGACACTGCTGAGGAATCAGCTGTTTCTGCAAAGGCTCAAGGGAAAGACCTTTTGAAAAATGTGCAAGTTCCTTTGGTATATCTACGAAAGCTTTATTCACTCTGGTAACTTTTTCATTATTCACAATGTTTATCTTCTTAAGGTTAGTGGTAACTGGCTTTGCTTTGTTTTTAGACTTAAAGTTTTTGTGGCTGGCTATATGAAATACATTCCCGGACTTCTGCCCTCTTAGTTTGTTCTTAGCCATTGTCTTCAATATCCTCATGCAACAACTCACACTCCGGGTGACGCCATGTAGACCCACAGGATCTTCCGGAAGTTCTCTCAGAAGGATTCTTCAAGGGCTAACCCTAGTCAGACCTCAGCCTAGGATTTCATCTGTTTGATCTTACGCGTTGCTCAGAACATTCTGCTGACACCATGGCCTCCAAGCCTTCCCAGACGCATTTCTATCAGAAATACACACACACACACACACACACACACACACCTCTACACCCTCTTTCGTTCCTGTAGGCTCATGTGCATCCTTTAACATCCTGCTCAAGCATTACCTCTACTTTAAAATTTTTCCCAGACCCTACACCCCTGTCCCACCTCAATTATACCCACTGCTTAGGACTGCTTGAAGAACCTGAACCTGAATGAGCTCCCCAAGTCTGATCTCACCACATTGTGATGATTAATTTTCTGCTGTCTCTCCCCATGGGATGATGGATTCCCCAAGGAGAAATACTTCCTGATCTCTGTCACCTCAGCACTTAATATCATGCCTAGTATGCAGGAGAACTCTATGATCTGTTGGGTTTCTATACTCCATATGTAAAATATGAAATTATAAAACTGATTTTTTAAAGTGTTACAACTTACTACTCACACCATTGTTTTCAAAAGCCAGTTTAAGTCAGGGGGAAAAATAATCACACTAGGTCAGTGTGTTAGGGTTTTAAAAAATCAGAACCACTGGGCACCTGGGTGGCTCAGTGGGTTAAGCCGCTGCCTTCGGCTCAGGTCATGATCTCAGGGTCCTGGGATCGAGTCCCGCATCGGGCTCTCTGCTCGGCAGGGAGCCTGCTTCCCTCTCTTTCTCTCTCTGCCTGCCTCTCTGTCTACTGTGATCTCTCTCTGTCAAATAAATAAATAAAAAATCTTAAAAAAAAAAAAAAATCAGAACCACAATTGCTCAGCTTGATCCCTCTACCTTATTCATTAAATCTGGCTCTGAGTTACAGAATCCACCGGATAAAAGGAAGATTTTCCACCATCGAAAATATTAACAAGACTATCTCTGACCCTGAAGGCAATTCCAGCCAATGCAGTAAACACTGATCAAGTATAAAACACTAAGTGAGGATCTGTAATTCGGAAGATTTGTAATTTGTAATTTGGAAGAAAGAATCCTTCCAAAATCATAGATGGAAACTCCCAAGGTTCCCAAGCCGACCAGGAGGTGGGCTGATGGGCTCTTCCCCAGACCATCTCCTGGCATCAGCCTTTTTATCAGATTCTGATACAAGCAGCAAGAGCCACATTCCTGTACCTGGGCATGACCCAAGCTTACCTTGCTGTCCAAATCCAAACTGCCTCCCTTAAGAATCACTGCCCATGACTTTGTCCTGCCATTTCCTCTGCCTGAGCTTACCTTTTCCATTCAAACCATTAGTAGTCACTTTCAAAATTCTACTCAAATAATAGCTACCATTTCCTGAGTGGATCTATGTGCCAAGCACCCTATTAGAGGTTTTATGTACAAGCTCTCAATTTAAATCCCAACAACACTATGATACAGGTACTATAGGTACACAAGTCACTTAGTAAGTGACGGAGCCAGGGTCACGTGGCTCAGTTAGTTAAGTGTCTGCCTTCGGCTCAGGTCATGATCTCGGGGTCCTGGGATTGAGTCCTGCATCGGGCTCCCTGCTCTTTGGGGAATCTGCTTCTCCCTCTCCTTCTGCCTCTCCCCCTACTTGTGCTCTCTCGCTCTTGTCCTGTCTCTCAAATAAATAAATAAAATATTTTTTTAAAAAAATAAGATGTGACTCCACACCCCGTGCTCTGAGCCACAGAGGCACACAAACCTTCAGGAGCTCATTAAATAGTCACATACTACCCTGTGGATGAGGAAACCAAGGCTCAAATGGATGAATTCCAAATTATTGAAGCCACTCCAGCACTCCAAGCCACTCCAGCTTGGCCACCTCAGCTGTCAGCTGGCCGCCATCTTGCCAACACAGACAACACTGTGGCCAGCCGGGAGGAGGGCAGAGCTGAGATAAGAGGTGGCTGGAGTTACAATCAAGCCTCACTAACGGATTTGTGGTCTTTGCAGTCGCAGGAGGCATGAGATTGCAACTTTCACTTTAGTGTGACTTCTCTTTTTTTTTTAAGATTTTTTTTTTTATTAATTTGACAGAGAGTTAAAAAGACAAGTCATGGGGCGCCTGGGTGTCTCAGTGGGTTAAAGCCTCTGCCTTCGGCTGAGGTCATGATCCCAGGGTCCTGGGATTGAACCCCCCATTGGGCTCTCTGCTCAGTGGGGAGTCTGCTTCTTCTTGTCTCTCTCTCTGCCTGCTTCTCTGCCTACTTGTGATCTCTTTTTAACTGCTGTTTGCAACCCAAGCAGTCCAATCGCATAAAAAATGAACCATACAGGTGAGACCATAAAGTACTGTGGTTGACTTTTTAAAGACTCACATGCCAAAAGTTATTCATCCAAATGAGAACGATTCCTTTCAAAAGAGTCATCTCAGGGGAAAAGAAGTTGCCAGTAAATAGGCAACCAGAGGGAAGGAGACTGACGTATCTACAAATTGCAAGTATGTGTAATTACAGTATTAACCAAGCACAGAACAGTACTTTGGAATGAGCGACGTACATCAATCTGCAAGCACAGTTGCTTCATGTCGTAGAAAGAAGTAGCTCAAGGGACAGGAAGGGAAAGTATTTGCTCCTAGACCCATTCACACTCCAAGCTGTCCCTCTCTCCCTTAGCACACGGGCAGCCCATTCTGGACATTCGTGAGTAATCCGCTTCCTACCCAGGAACTAACAGCCTTGAAACCAGCAGATAAAATCCCAACTCTCAGCAAAATGAGGTCCCAAATCCGCAGACAAGCGATATACCAGAGTGTACCTTTGGCCTCAGATTTTCCCATTCCCCACCGTGACTGGGCTGAGCCGCACCAGACCCTCTCCTGGGACCAGTTCAGCAGTTCAGCTAAGGCAGCACATTTCCATGCCCAGTTCCTGACCCATGCCCGGCACTGCCACCCAGACTGTGACACCAGTGGAAGTGAGTCACAGGACCATGCTTACTCACCACAAGCCATGAAATGGTGAGGGGGGGTTGCCCCCAAAATTCTCCCTTTAGAGCTTTGCTATTTCTCCTCCTGTGAACAGATCGATATTTGTGATCATTATGCAACCATGGAAAGATCACATCAGCACCAAGAAGAATTACCTGGGTTTAAGAAAAAAATAGGGGGGTGCCTGGGGTGGCTCAGTTGGTTAAGCATCTGACTCTTGATTTTGGCTCAGGTCATGATCTCGGGATTGTGGGATCGAGCCCCACACCAGGCTCCGCACTCAGCATGGAGTCTGCTAGAGATTCTCTCTCTCTCCCTCTCCTTTTGCCCCCTCCCCCCACAGGCTTGCTCTCTCTCTCTCTCTCTCTCTCTCTCTCTAAATGAATGAAATGTCTTTAAAAAAGAAGGAGAAAAGAGAAGGAAGAGGAGGGGAAGGAGGTGAGGGAGGAGGAGGAAGAAGAGGGAGGTAGGAACTTCCAAAATAAAGACCTTTAGAATTCAAATCTGAGCGTCTTTGCCTCAAGCTGATCTGTGACCTCCACCATCGGAGCTGAAGAGTTGAGAGGAAAGTTCTGTTTGACCCTGTTGAGTTTGGACCAACCACACTGTTGACCCCTTTTCCCCTGCACTTGAGAGTGAACACCCGGATTAACACTCTGGGCTTCCAGCTCATAGAACACACGCAAAGCTGTAGAGAGACGCTGAGTCCAAACTGGCATTCGGAGAAATCGGAAAAGCAATGAAAACCGTGGCTGGAATTTCTTTAAAGGGCACCAAGGGACTCGGGCACCAAGTGTGCCTTTCCCCACGCCCTTTCTAGTCTCACAGAGCACAGATGCGCTCCGCAGGTCGTGCCCCATGCTCCCCATCTGCCCAAACACGCTCACTCAAAGCTCAGCCTGCGCTGGCGGCCACCCCCCTTCCTGCTTCCCTTTCTCGAACGCCCTCTTTTCCCTCCAGGACCTCCCCACCCTTGCCAGGGAGCTCATGACTCAGTTCCACTCCCTTCCCATGATAGGATTCCGCACGTCATGAACAAAAGGAGCAACCCATCCAGAAGCCCGCTTCCTTCTAGAAGCAGGGGGAAAGGAAAGCTTCTGGAGGTGAATGTGTAGGGGTTGTTTTGTTCTGTTTTGGTTTTGGTCTTTATCTCATTTTGCTCACCAAATATAGACTGAAATGTATGGAAGGAGGCTGAGATCTGAAGTCAGATGACCTGGATTGTCTTGGTCACTGTACGTGACTTCGGGACAATTTACCTAAACTTCCTCGCCTCAGTCTCTTTATCTATAAAATAAGGTAACAGTAATGCCTTCATCACAAGGATGTGGTGATGATTAAATGAGAAAATATGCTTTGTCATAAAACATAACAAGAAAACTATGAACTGTTCCATGAAAATGATTCTCGATCTTGCTGGCTTTAATTCTTTACATTGGTTTGGATATTATATATGCGCCATTCTCAATTGTTACAGAAGGTTTGAGAAGATACTAAGAGATTATAAAATGGCCTCTTTTCCAAATTGTCCACTTTGCTTGAAATAGATTTTTTTTTTGTTATTTGCTTTTTTTTTTTAAAGATTTTATTTATTTATTTGATAGAGAGAGATCACAAGTAGATGGAGAGGCAGTCAGAGAGAGAGGGAAGCAGGCTGCCTGCTGAGCAGAGAGCCCGATGCGGGACTCGATCCCAGGACCCTGAGATCATGACCTGAGCCAAAGGCAGCGGTTTAACCCACTGAGCCACCCAGGCGCCCTGGTTATTTGCTTTTTTAATAGAAAATCAGTTGACATAGAATGTTATATTACTCTCAGGTGTATAATGTTCTGATTTGACAATTCTGTGTTACTCAGTGCTCACCACAATAATGTAGTCACCATCTGCCAAGTTGGTCACTTTTGACAATCTTGGCTAGAATATTGAAGATTAGTTACCTTTGCCTGTGTAATGAGTCACCTGCTTCTACCAACCTGTTCTGGAAAACTCCATAAAGTAGAATACAGAATCTTTTGACCATTAATTCTCAGTCTGAATTTTTAATTCTCAGACTCAAGCTCCACATAAAATTTCCAAATCTTAGCTATCCATAGCACAAAAGGTATGTCTGATCAGATCCCCTTTTAAAGAGACTCCCATTTATTTTGCATTGTAGAAATCAAGAGTCCCGCATCCCTGAGTTTCTAATGAACAGCAGGCAAAGGCATCAGACGCAGGTTATAAGAGGGCTAGATTTGAAGGAACAGGAGTATAAGAACTAGGACCAAAGGAAAAAGTCACTAGAGTACTTACACGAAAATACCCAAATCTATTCCTTCTAAAATAGATGAAAAAAAAAAAAAAACTGTGAGCATATGTGGATCCAGTGCTCTCCAGTGAAAAAGATTCCAAAGTAATCCCTTCAGATTCCACGTGGGAAGGTGTCAGTACGAATACATCAGAGACTGGGTAAAAGGGGACCTTGAGAAAGGGAGTCACAAAGTGACATGCAAGCTAATGGATGGTGGCACTTAGGAGCTCCTTGAATTTTGAGCTTCCCATGTGGGACACAGATAACTATGCACCAGGTAGAAGAACCCACCAGCTCCTGTAGCTCCCACTCACGAAAGGAAGGCAGCAGTGGGTATCTTTTCCCACCCCCAACCCCTGAATTGGAGGAGCATCGCCTTTTAATGGAGATCTGGTTCCCAACTGCCTATCTGCGAGCTCATCCCTGGACTCAGGGAAGACGATGGATGAGAAAGATGAGCAGAGGCAGCTGGGAAGAGGGTTGGTTTTTTTTTAAGACTTATTTATTTATTTATTCATGAGAGACAAAGAGACAAAGGGGCAGAGGCAGAGGGAGAGGCGGTCTCCACGGGACTCGATCCCAGGACCCTGGAATCATGACCTGAGCAGAAGCCAGACACGTAACGGACTGAGCCACCCAGGTGCCCTGGGAAGAAATTTTTCATAAGACTATTGAATTGTTCTCTTCGCCAGATTCCACACCGGACAGATAATCAGCAACAAAGTTAATTTCCCCTGCTCTTTTCTAATGAAGATATGCCATCTTTTGTAGAACATACAAGTTTTGTGGGTTTGGGGTTTTTTTTTTTAGATTTTATTTATTTATTTGGCAGAGAGATAGCACAAGAGGCAGAGCAGCAGGCAGAGGGAGAGGTGAAATGGGCTCTCTGCCGAGCAAGGAGCCCGACGCTGGGCTCTATCCCAAGACTTTGGGCACATGACCTGAGCCGAAGGCAGCCACCCAACTGACTGAGCCACCCAGGCGCCCCTAGAACATACAAGTTTAAATAGGTGGGTTGTCTGGAGAGCCCAAAAATTCTGCATAACTCCAGGATTTCCTTATGTGAGAGTCTTCCTATAGATTATCCACACCATCATCAACAACTGTAGCTAAAAAGGAAATAACAAAACCTGGACTCCACTCCCAAACAGGCATTCAGCTCTGCCCAAGGTGGTAAGAGACTAAGAGCTCAAATTATAAGACTTAAACTTGACAATGAAGCCCAAATAAGCATAACACCCTAAGACATTTTTCATTGCTCCCTCAAGTTCCGCAGCTTTTTGCTGAACCCAAAGCTCATCCATGTGTGGCTGGCAAAGAAAATACCTTCAAAGGCAGAGAAAGCTGAAGAGGGCTGTCCATGGGACAATAGGCTCAGCCATGGAAACTCCACACTCCAGATTGAATTTCAGAAGCAGGACAGTCAGGCACCACCAAACCAGGCCCAGCGTCATGGCGATGGCTTCTACCTCTCTAATCTGGCTCCATCTCTGAGTCAAGAGAAAACCTGGAAATGTTAGCATCACCAAACATGAAGGCATTTCCAAGAGACCCAGGACGCCATCCTCAAACAAGAGCATTTCCCTTTTCCCTTAATATCTACCCACCTTCAAAGAGTGATCACATTAAATCTCTCAAGAAGAACCTGACAGGATGTTGAGATGCTCCAGAGGGAAGTCCAGTAGATTTTCTCCCACATAGGGAAACTCAGCTCTTCAGAGCATATCTCAAGAATCCTAGATCTACATAAGCCATTAATTGCGGACATTGACATTAGGAAATAAAATATACAGAGACTGCACCAATCTTGACAGAAATGTCAGCCAGCCAGCAATTCATTCAGTAAATATTCCATTAAACCAAACATCGACATATAAAACATCCATGTGACAAGCAAAATGAGGAATAGAACATAGTTAACAGACTCTGCCTTCAAAAACGAAGTCAACGGGTGCCTGGGTGGCTCAGTTGGTTAAGTGGCTGCCTTTGGCTCAGGTCATGATCCCAGGGTCCTGGGAGAAGGCTCCTGCTCAGCGGGGAGTCGGCTTGTCCCTCTGCCTCTGCCCCTCCCCCCGACCACCGCTCAAGCTCTCTCTGGCTCTGTCAAAAATAAATAAATAAAACCTTAAAAAGGAGACTCACTCTTCTTTCCTTTCTGAGTCTCCTGGGCAATCTGTCTGTGTCTAAATTTTCTATGTCTTCAATAAACTCTGCTCTCACTCCCTCTCAGCTTGTGTTTGATTTCTAACCTGTGGGAAGCCATGGACTCTCTTGGCTAGTCCTGTGGAATCCCACTCTGGGTTCTTGGACCCAGCCAGCCTGCATCAAAAAATGTGGACTGCAGGGGCGCCTGGGTGGCTCAGTCAATTAAGCATCTGACTCTTGATTTCAGCTCAGGTCATGATCTCAGGGTGATGAGAAGGAGCCCTGCATCGGGCTTTGTGCTCAGTGGGGAGTCTGCTTGAGAATCTCTCTCTCCTTCTCCCTCTCCCCCTCCCCCTAACATCCTGTCTCTCTCAAAATAAAAATCTCTCAAAATAAAATCAAAATCTTAAAAAAAAAAAAAAAAAAAAAGGTGGACTACAATACTACTCCAATTACAGGCTAGGAACGACTGCTGCCCCACACCAGACCATTGTTCTGGCCAGCAGAGGGAAGAGTGCAGAAATTAAGAGAATGCATTTAGACATGTCCATAACAATTTCACAGTCACCTATGTCTGTTGAGCCTAATAATAAAAATTAGGTTTCCTGGGCGCCTGGGTGGCTCAGTGGGTTAAGCCGCTGCCTTCGGCTCAGGTCATGATCTCAGGGTCCTGGGATCGAGTCCCACATCGGGCTCTCTGCTCAGCGGGGAGCCTGCTTCCCTCTCTCTCACTCTGCCTGCCTCTCCATCTACTTGTGATTTCTCTCTGGCAAATAAATAAATAAAATCTTAAAAAAAAAAAATTAGGTGTCCTATCTCTTAAAAAAAAAAAAAAAAAAAACTTCAAAAAAAGAAAGAAAGAAAGAAACCTAAGTCAAGACACATACAGAAAAACAAAAACAGATCAAATCCGAATTACCATAATATAAAGCAGAAAACAGGGGTACCTGGGTGGCTCAGTCGGTTGAGTGTCTGCTGTCAACTCAGGTCATGATCCCCGGTCCTGGGACTGAGCCCCGCATTGGATTCCTTGCTCAGTGGGGAGCCTGCTTTTCCCTTTTGCTCTGCCCCTCCCCCCTGTTTGTGTGTTCTCTCTCTCTCTCTAACAAACAAATAAACAGGTAGACAACACCACCTTCCCTGAGAAGGATACATATAAAGTGCCGTGCTCGTGTGAGTTCGGAGAAGGCTGAAATTATTACGGGTGGACGGGGTCATGGAAAGCTTCACAGGGAAAAGAGTATCTCAGATGACCTTTGAAGGATGGGTAAGATTTCAACCTGAAAAATGGAAGAAAAGTGCATCCAGCTGGAAAGATTGGCCTGACCAATGGATCTGAGGAGGCGAACACAGAAAACAAGACATTTTTCAGTCTGGTTGGAAAAATAGGCTGCAAGGCATATAACAAAGGCTGGGGAAGGGTTGGAAAAATGAGCTATAACTCTTTCATAGATGGCCTTCAATAAGAATTTGGAATTTATATTGTAAATAATGAAAAGACACTAACAGTTTCTGAGCTCCGGAGAGGCACAGTGAGACTTCAGAAGGTAGATTAGAGGAAAATGTAACCAGAGGCAAGAAGACCAGTCAGGATAGCAATATGATGGTGGAGGTGAAAAACAAAGATCTGGGATTTCAGAGAGGAGATGAAGAGGAAGGGGTTCCTAAATGTTAGGGTCGACAGGATTTGGTCATTAGTGGTCATGTGGGACATGGACATCAATGGCCATCCTGCAGTGTGCATTCTGGGTTTCTGAGAAGACAGTCCTATTATCAACAGAAACAGAACTTAGGGGTGACAAAGTGCGTACCAAATGCGTATGTTCGGTTGTCAGCTGGCAATGTGGGGCTGGTGCCAGGAAGACATGAAGGAGAAAACCTAAAGGTCTCGTGCTGTCCCGTTACTTGGTCTCCCTGTGAATTTGCCATGGTTGACACCTTTCCCCTTGAAATTATCCTTTTGGGTTTCCAGACAATACTCTTTCCTTGTTTTCCTCCTTCCTCTATGCCGACTCCGACCTAGGTTCCAAGAGCTCCTCTGCTGCTACTTGTCCCACACGCATTTCCACGGAGCTCCAGCCTCCGTCCTTTTCTCACTCTACATTCTGTCCCGGAAAGGTTTGTCTGCCCGTTGCTTATCTTCCCCTCCATGCAGAAGACTTCTGAAGAAGGCAGGGGTCGGGGAGCACAGACTCTGAAATCAGCCCAGGCTCCGACCCCAGCTCCTTGCTGGATACGTCATGTTGGACGAGTCACGTATCCTGATCATCCTCATGCATAACATGTGGTGAGAGTGTTGTGAAAAGGATCTAAGGTGAGGATTAAAAAAGAATCTAGCACATTCTGTAGTACCAGGCCGGATTCTATATTATCTGTATTCAGAAAATACAGAATACAGATCATGCACAATCTGACACAGATAATTACCATTTGCTGGGGACTTATTATTCAGTCGAGTCCTCAGTAAATGGTAATGATTATTAACCAAATTTGTAACTCAAAATCTAGTCTCTCTCCTGATAGCCAGGTCCAAATAGTCAGTTGTCCGATGGGAAGGAGCCCCAGAAGTCCCAAAGCGAACCCACCGTTTTCTCACCTCCCACAACCCTTGGTTACATTCATCCAGTCATCCAGATTAGAAGCCTAATGGGACGTGTCCCATCTCTCTCCCGCCCACATCTATTTCTTATCAAATCCTGTAAGACAGTGATTCAAAAAGGCATAGAAGACCCATTATTATCTCACCCCCACTCCCCTGTGCAAGCTTACTTCCTACCACTCCCTCTCCTGCCCCATAGGCTTACACATTCTGCCCCCCTGTCATACTCACAATGACCAAGTAATCTAATATTTACCCATTTCTTTCCTCTGCTTGGAGTGTCCTTCTTCCAAATGGCCATGCCCAATTTGGATAATTCCTACTTGCCTTTTAACACTCAGCTTGTGTCACTCCCCTGGGAAGCCTTCCCTGGCTCCATAGCACGGTACAATGCCTTTCTCTCTGCTTCTATAACAAAGTGTGCACTCCTGTTGAGCTACTTGCCACATCAAGATTTTGACTTGCTTTTCTCTCTTCTCTAGTAAATTGTAAGGAGCTTATGGGCAAAAACCATTATCTTATTCGTTGCTTGACTCCCTCCTTCCGGATCTAGCACAGCACATAGCACATAGAAGGTCCTTAAATGATTTCTTATATAAGTGAACAGCTGAGTAATCCAACAAAGCAAGATAATCCTAGATGCTTCATGCCCCCTGCTTTCTGTCCACATAGTTAATCATAAAATTCACATAGCTTGCCTTCAGTTCAAAAGTTTTTCTGGTTTAGTCCATGCCTCTGTAACAATAACCAATTGTTTTCTATCCTATTATCCAAGATACATATTTTTTAAAGATAATGGATGGTTTTTATTTCCTTCTTGGTGATTTTCTGCATTTTCCAGATGTTGTTGTTTTCTCGGTCTATACCAAATCAGTCACCTGACAAAAATTAGGAAATGTAAAGGAAAACCTGAAAGAAGTTTAAGTCTGCAAGTATTTTTAGACTCCCTCTAACCCCAATAGTTGAGTACTGCGGTGCCTAAAGACCAGCATTCAGAATAATACCAAACTGCCATTGTCTCGGGTGTTGGGGCGGGGGAGCCATATAGTAAATTCCAGGTGACAAGATATTAAAAGGGAAAAAAAAAAAACACAGAATATTTTTAAGCACATCCTCCTAATTCAAAGACGACAGGTCCTACTAATAAGGGGATGAAAATAAAGCCATTTCCCAGTTTTCACAGTGAACCTACAAGACCAGTGTTAGATGTCCATCTGCAGCCTCTGTCTACAGAGGCTCTCGTGGTTTTTCTGCAGCCTCATAGGGTCAACGTCTCTACCCTTTCATTGCCCTTGCCTTGACCTTCAGGAATAGCCTGCTGGAAAGCATTTTATCCTGCCATCACCTTCCTGGGTTCCTGCCCCCTGAACTACCCCCTGACTTACCCCCCAACAGACACCTAGACTCTTGGCCTGAGCAGTCTCCCCCGGCTGAATGGACAGCCCCTCTGTATGCTGGGCTTCCTCTAGCACTCTGGAGCTAACATTGTACTCCAGAGTTCTAGACTTTTTGATGGAAAGTTCTCTTCCAGGTTGAGAGAAAGAATCGCAGAAAAGGAAAACCCTCAAGAACTAGACGCTCAAAGATCCGTGACTTAGACAATGCTGCCACCCTCTGGCCAAAAGTAAAAGTACTCCTGGTACCAATTGGAGGGATCCAATTGGTCATCTCATGTGGCTTTGGAATGGGCAGCAGCTGCATTGTTAGGACCATTACTGCTAGTGCTCCAACAATAAATTTTTGATATTTATAACATAATCACAATTACAGCAGGCTTATGAGTCAGAGCTGCAGCAGAAAGTGAGGTTCTGGGAATGCTGAGCAGGAAGTCAGTTCAGACTTTAAAAAAGAGACTAAAGGGGGAGAAATGTTGGACAAAGGACCCTGATGAGAAAAATAGACGGAGAAAAAGGCCAGTAACCCCAGCAGACTTCCACACACCGCACACTGACTGAACGAAGCACATTCACATAAGGAATTTAATTTAATCCCTACTAAAACTCAGCAAGACTAGCATTTTTGTGCCCATTATTAGGGCAGGTAAAGGCCAAGAAAGCTACAGATTTGCGAAAGCTCACAGGTCCAACAGGGCAGGGCTGGTTTGAACTCCGTTCTGTCTGTTCCATTCCCAAAGTCCCTTCTGATTACATCAGACCAAAACCACCTGTTCTCACTGCTCAAATTGTTCAGGGCAGACACTGAGTCCACAAGAGTGTTTTCTGTTTTAATCACAGTCACCTGCTGGGGTGTTAAGTGAAGTCAATGTTTTGGTTTAAAGGTTAAATGTCCAACAAAGGAATGCACAGTCTGGGAAATCTGGTGCCACGGACTCTGCATATCCAGAAGGGATCTTCCCCCGACCCCTCTTTTCTGCCTCATTTCTCTCTCCTCTATAAAATCATCTGCCTCACTACAGATAAAATAACAGTTTAAAGCTCTGCTATCCAGTTCAACGGTCACTAGCCACATGTGGTGAATGAGCATTTGAAATGTGACCAGTCTAAATCGACATGTATTGGAGAGGTAAAATAGACACCAGATTCCTAAGACTTCATACAAAAATAAAAATATTTCTTACCGAAGATCTTTATATTGATTACATGGTAACATGGTAATATTTTTGATTAGGTTAAATAGTTGTTGTTAAAATTAATTTCACCTGTTTCTTTTTATTTTTTTGATAAAGCTACTAGAAAATTTTTAAATTACCTCTTTGGAAAGCCTGACATTTCTATTGGCTAGCAATCCTTTAAAGACATGCAAACACACTTTTGTAAATAAAGACATTTCATACATTAATTAGTACAAGATAAGGGCATGAAACCAAAATCTATTTCATACATTAATTAGTACAAGATAAGGGCATGAAACCAAAATCTATTTCTTCCTCAGCTGATAGACAGCAAACTGCCACCTGATGTTCAACTAAGACAGCTATAATTATTAACCACATCGTGCAGAAACTAATGAAGCCTGATTTTTTCTGATTGTGTGTCTTACGGGTGACTGACTTGTTCACTAATTATCCCAAAGTTTTCATCCTGCAGATTACATTAATAACAGTGTAATTTGGATATTAGAAGCCCATGGCCTATCGGGCTCAACGGAGAACTTCATGTTGCTTACATTAAGGGAAGTAGGATCTCTTAACTGCTCCACTCAGAGCTTTGCTCCTAAGGCTGTGGAATTTTCCCATCCCCTACTGCGTTCAAAACCGTTAAAAGTGGAGGGAAATCTCAACCTGAGCAAGACCAGTCATACCTTAAGGTTAAACCGATTCCGCTTCTGAGGTTCCTTCCAGGCCAACTAATGCTTCTTGGCAGGTTTTTCTTTCTTTCTTTCTTCTTTTTTTTAAGTTTATTTATTTATTTATTTATTTGACAGAGATCACAAGTAGGCAGAGAGGCAGGCAGAGAGAGAGAGAAGGGGAAGCAGGCTCCCTGCTGAGCAGAGAGCCCGATGCCGGGGCTCCATCCCAGGACCCTGGGATCATGACCTGAGCCGAAGGCAGAGGCTTTAACCCACTGAGCCACCCAGGTGCCCCTTGGCAGGTTTTTCTTATCTTATCAAAAACAATGCTGGGAAAATGGCCTTAGAGAAATGAACTCTTAAAAATAAGACATATTCGCAATTCCTAAGAATTTATAGGACCAGTTTAGTTAATGACTTCCCAGGGTGATAAACCACTCACTGGTCCAAACCACTATTAGTTACCTCCTCTGCAGGGCCAAGCGAACAACAGTCACTTAGGACTAGAACACATGAGCAAGGGTAAGAGCCAACAGGAATGCCCCCTGCTTGCCCAAGAATTTTGACAAGGCTCCTCTCGCCTTCAAGCCAGGCTCTATGTCCATTGTGATGCTGAGTTTCTAGAGAGGAGGAGGCTGGACTAATTGATTTCTCAAGTTCACCTTCAAAACCAGATTCTAATCCTCCACTCTCCACAGAAAGGAACACACCCAACCAGTTAAACTGAAATTTTAAAAAATAACCTTGGCCTGAGATCTCCTAGGAGCCCATATGAACAGTGTGCAATGCAAACTCAACAGAGATCTTCTGCCAGCTCGCCTCAATTTTCTCTGCTATGTGTGATATTTTCCGTGGATGAGACCAGAGATGTTGGTTGTAAATGATAGTCAGATGTTTAAACAATTTTGTTGCTGAAACATGATAATTTCCAGAAGCCCCTTTTCCATACATGGTATCTTTTGGTGAGACCCACCACAAAGAAAATGAGTTGTACAAGAAGAATGGCAGAAGATCTGGAAATTAACCAGGAAACTGGACCATAGCATGCCTCAAACAAAACAAAAAATCATTAATAGGAAACAGGCCAGTTTTTAAGGGTCATGGAAAGAATATACACTGGGTTCTCAGCAACTGGCTAGGTTTCAAAGTCAGTAACCTCCAACTTGTCAGGGAGGATTGTGGTTAATGCTGCGAAAGACATGTGTTGAAAGGTTTCTAGTTGCCCTTAAATTCCTGAATTTCTACTCAGGATATCATACCACACATGTGCAAAACAGAAAAGTCTGGTAGATTTTAAATGGATCCTCCTGTAAGTAAGCCCAATATATAAAATCTTAACTTGTAAAATCAATGCATTAGGAGGTAATCAAATATAAAAAATATATAAACTTCAAACTATTTTTAAGTAAAACTTTCTCATTCAGTTATTGGGTTGAATCACACAAAATTGCCAAATTTTGACTGTTTTGACCAAATAAAGCTAAAATCCTGGCAGTCTCATGTGGGTCAATGTTTACATTTCATTAACACATAGGTGCTAGAAAAATTAAAGAAAGAACTAGGAATCCCTACTAATTTCAAAGTAACAAATAGAAATTTTTTTAAAGTAGTTCCTAAATAACAATCCAAAGTCAACAGGAAAACATTTTGTTCAACATTTTCAATTTCGGTCTACATAATTTTTCAGTAACATACCTACAGCCTCTTTTAATCTGAGTATTACAGGATGTAGCTGGTGATCACTAAGAACCTTAGAAATGAATTTGGCAATGTCTAAAATAATAGTAATGAATTCCACACTTACATATTTTCACATTTATGTACTTCCATATTTCAAACTATCTTTGACATTAGTCTATTAAGCCACATCCCTGAATCCTTTGTGGAAATGAAGCAAAGATGGAAGAGAGAGACAGAGAGCAAGGAAAGATGGTCTATTCTGATGAACAGAATTTACACAACCAATGAGGATTGCTTTCAAAGTCCCCTCGTGGGGAGCTGTGTGTCTACTTCTAAGTGGCTCGGCCACGTTGCTCAGAATGTGTATTGAATTAGTCCTGAAACTGCCTTCAGAACTACCTAAGAAAACCAGTGCCCTACTTAATAATCCTATTTCTCCTTCTCCCTCTTAAATTTCAAACTAGGGCCAACCACTATTAACCTGCTTACTTCACGAACTTAGATCCAAATGCTTTGGGGTTATTTGCTAAATACATACATCATTTATCCAAACCCATAGAGCGCACAACACAGGAGTGAACCCTAACGTAAATCACGGACTTTGGATGCTGACGCCACGTCATGTCGATACAGATTTATCAGCTCTAACCAATGTACCACATTGGTGAGGAACGTTGCTGATGGGGGAGGCTAGGCATGGGTGAAGGCAGGGGCACATGGGGAACCTATCCACCTGAATTTTGCTACGAACCGAAAGCTGCTCTAAAAAAATAAAATCTTCGTTTTAAAAAATTGCATAGGGGCACCTGGTTGGGTCAGTGGGTTAAAGCCTCTGCTTTCGGCTCGGGTCATGATCCCAGGGATCGAGCCCCATATCGGGGTCTCTGCTCTGCAAGGGAGCCTGCTTCCTCCTCTCTCTTGCCTGACTCTCTGCCTACTTGGGATCTCTGTCAAATAAATAAATAAAATCTTTTTTTTTTAATTGCATAAAAATAAAATTAAACACCGCTCTTGGGAAAGGGCTGCTTGTCTACATTGAGGATATCCGGGAATGCCCGGCACACGCTCTCCCCTTTCCCTCTGGGTCCCCCTATGCCCCTCCTCTCCATCATCAGTGCCCTCCACCCTCGGAGAAGAAAAACCAGGTGTGCGATCTATAAACCAAGGCCGCGAGGAACGAGCCGCTGGGGAGGGTCCCTGGGGTGGCGGGTCCTGGGGGTGGCCAGCCCAGTCCCACAGTGGCTTAGGTACATCCCTTCACTTTCTGCGCGCACGGACGCGTCCGAAGGTTGCGCAGCGTGGCCGGGGTCGCCAGGGGGCGCTCTCCCCGAGACGGGAACCGCCCCGCGCGCGCCGGGAACAGGCAGGCGTCTCGCGGGCGACGGAGGGACACGCGGGGAACGCGCTGTGCTCGCGGAAAAGCGGGGAGGGGAGAAGAGGGCGCAGCGCCCACGTTTCCAGTTTCCTCAAACGGTTACAATGACCCGTAAGTTACAGGTATTTCTCAGGCCAACGTCGAGGCGAGTGATGTCCGCTTTAAGGCTGACTAACGGGAGGAAGGATCTCAAGGATCAAGGCTACGCGGCAGCGCTCCCCTCACGGACCCACAGCGGCGATGGAGCCCATCGCCTCCCCTTGTCGGAAGGGCGGGAAGGGCTTGGGGGCTGAAGCCCGGGCTCCGAGGCGTGGGGCTCAGCGCGGTCCCCGGTAAGCAGTCCGCCCCCGCAAAGATGCCGTACGACGTCCCCGAAGCAACCCGCCCGCCCAGCAGCCACCGTGACGTCCTCCCGGGAGCTTACCGGCGCGCCTCCGCGTCCCTTTTATAGACGCGCCGAAAGGTCGTCCAATGAGCTCAGCGCTCTCTGAAGCGCTCTCCGTGCTCCGCCAATCAGGCGCTGCTATGTAGAGCCCGAAGCTGAGTGGTCAGACTCCCGGGGGGCGGGGTTGGGGAAAAGCAGGGGCGGGACTCAGGTGCGAAGGCTCTTCTCCCGCCGGGTGGAACGGGTCTGAGGGCGGAACGCCCGGGCTTCCAGGCAGGGGAGGGGCCCGCGGTCAGGGCTTCGTGTGGGGCGCCGGGAGCGTTCTCAGGGGGATCCAGGCACGTGAGAGCCCCTGGACGGGTGCTGGGTTGTGGGAAGGGCCGGAGCCCGCTCCCGGCTGAGATCGCACACTGAGCATTGAAGTAGCTGCTGCTGGAGGCGCCGGGGTCACCGCCGCTAGGGCTTGCTCCCGAGCCAGGGCAACAGAACAGCCCAATAATTAATTATTATTATAATAACAGTTGTCCCTGAGAGGGGACAGTTGCTGCAGGCCAAATGAAAGTCTGTAATCGTGCGGACTCCGAGAAGGTTTGGGCGCGCAGGCGAAGGAAGGCTCTGCTGAGTTGAAGGAGAACGTGCTTGTTGGTTTTTCAGGGGGAGAAAACATCGTCAGCACAAAAGTCAGTGCAGTGGAGGGGTCGGTGTTCTGCAGACCCGTGAGGCTTCCTAAAAGGAACCTGGGTTTCAGGAAGAAAGGCTGGACAAAGATTGTGGGGGAGAACAAAGGGGAAAGAGGAGGGAAATATTTGGAAAGTCTGGAAGAAGAAAGGCACAGCTGAGTCAGTGGGAAAGAAAGAGAAAGAAATGAAAATTCTCGAAGCTTCTGTTCTGTGCGTAAAAGGACTGTTTTCTGGCCCACCCTCAGGGTACATGGAAAATTTTAAAAGTGATAATAATAAAAATGAAAAGCTGTTTCCTTCTGGAATAGGTTGAGGCTGTTTTACATTAGTACTGCCCCTAAGAATCCAGGACGCATGTTTGTCAGGCTTAGGGTTGTCTGGACTCGGGTCCAGGCCCAGCTGGGTAGACAAAGGACACGAAGATGCCTGAATGCTTAGGAAGGAATTCTCATCCATCAACACTCAGAGGGTAAGATACTGTCCTCCAGAAGCTTCAGCAGAACAATCTCAGAATATGGTCGGTCCTTTATCAGAATTATGTTAGATTCACTTCAGTTTCTTTGGTCAAATGCACCTGACACGTGGCATTGTGCTTTGCAGACGTCCTTTCTCTGAAAGCAACTGTTCCGAGAGGAATACAGTGATGGATTTTCAAAAGCCCTACACGTGCGATACCGTTGTACGTTGCAAATCACTGTGCTCCCCCACTCCCTTCTCCTCTGACAGTGTGTCTGGCTGGACGTCCTGTTCTCCCAGAGGCTTTGCATCCATTTCACCAAAGTCACATCCCATGGCTCACATCATTATGCAGTTCTTTCTTCTTCCCCCAGTTTGTTTCTGATTTCCACAGAGGCTGTTGTAATTCTGAGCTCACTATATATAGAATTACTTTTCCAGGAATGTTGCTAGTGAAAGGAAAGGTCTCTCATTTCCATTATGGAGCTATACCAATGTCTTACCTTCCCAGTCTGTCTTATGAAACTAGTGTTACTATAACTTTTCACTTCCTCGAGCAGCTCCGCCCAGTTACTTCTGCATTTGCTCCCTAAGACTTTCTCTTGTTTGATTGTGAATGTTTAGAGGCTCAGAGCTCTCTTCATTAGGAGTCTAGCACCTGTTCTTCCTACAGCTCTGAAACTGGATAGCGGAGCGAAGAGTGCTGAAAACAGCACTCTACCTTTCCCCTTTTCATACAGCTGACCCATGTTACTGATGTTTTAGTCATTCTGTTAGTAGATGTTCAAGCCGCTCGAGGGTACGAGCAAGCCTTAACCTCTAGACCTCAGTTCTGTTGGCCTGAAGATCTCAGTATCATTCTGCTGCATGGACAGGTTGGTGTGTGCTCTTCTTTGATATTATGTTGTATCCTTCTAAATGGTTCTTGGGCTGCTAAGTCTTTGGAAGGAAAGAATAGAATAGGAATTACCTTCCCTAACTCCTGCTCTTCTGTCCTTTTTTAAAATGTCAAATATTTTGGACCTCCTCACTTAATCCTAAATCAGTATAGTCTGAGCGTTTGGAAAAGAGGTATCAGAGAAGAACAAAAAGATGAGTGGAAAAAGTTGAAGTGAAGGCCTTCTCTCAAAAGTACCTGATCAGGGGACACAGCTGTGTAGGACAGACTACTCTAGAACCAATAGGGTACCAGAGGAAACACCGAAGTTCACAGGCAGATCTGCACTCTGTGTCCCAAACAGAACGCAGGTGCAAGGGAGACCCTGCACGCTGGGGGTCATGGGCACAAGCTCCTGGATTTCGATCACACCTCTGGCACCTACTCTCTGGGCAACACCAAGCAAATTACTCAGCCTGAGTTTCCTTGTCTGTAAAAGGAGCTAAAATGGGACCAACTTCATAGGGTTGTTGTGAAGATTAAATGGGTCAATAAAGGGTACATGGGTGGCTCAGTCATTAAGCGTCTGCCTTTGGCTCAGGCCATGATCCCAGGGTTCTGGGATCGAGCCCATCATCAGCCTCCCTGCTCAGTGAGAAGCCTGCTTCTCCCTTTCCCACGCCCCCCCCCCCCGCTTGTGTTCCCTCTCTTGCTGTGTCTCTGTCAAATAAATAAATAAAATCTTTAATAAATAAATAAATAGGTCAATAATACAAAGTACTTAAAGTAGGACCTGGCATTGGAAGTGCTATATACGTATGAAGTATCACTGTTACCAAGCCATGATTCTCAAACCCACAGCAGTGTGAGCATCTCTGACAGAATCAGTCTTTGTGTATGGACAGTGAAGCATGGCTACTTCTCGTTACTTCTTTCTTTTGTTGATACCAAATCATCAAATCTTTTAGAATCTCTAAAACTAAGAAACAGAGTTTTATTTAAGCCCAAGTTAGGACAGCTGCCTAGGAAACACACTCTCCACAGGAGGTGGTCTGGAGAATTAAGAGTTTTTAGAGGACTATGTATACTCTTGACATCTTGTAAAAGCTCCAAAGTCTATAGATTAGCATAAAGGCAGACATTGTAAGGCAGACATTGTGAGTTTTATTGTAAAGGAATGCAGGGGAGTAGGAGCACTGATCAGTATCTCAAGGACAAGATGGTTTTCCTCCAGGCTACTATTCACGAAGCAGATGTACAGTGGGCCATAAATCAGGCTTTGGGTTTAAACAAAGTTTGCATACAGTCATATTGACTGAGAAAGAAATCAAAGATGCCTTTAGATTTTTCTCTCATCACTTTCTTGTCCTTGGGTGTCCAGCAAGGTTTTGCTTAAACTATAGGGAAAATATCAGAATCTGTTTTCATCTCTACTACAGTAAAAGGACGGATATGAGCCGTCGTCAGGATGCTGGAATTCCCCTACAGGAGTTCCTCTGCGACCCTCTTAGCATCAGCAACAGCAGCGAAGAGACGAAGAGACGCAGGAGTTCCCCGTCTGCTCCCCATCCCTCTCCCCCACAGCTGCCAGTACGCCCGATCAGGTCCTTCGGCGCTGCCGAGGACACAAGGGGTGGGGGTGGGGGGTAGGGAAGAGATCCACCACTGAAATTGGGCACTGCTCGTGGGCACAACCCAAGCGACTTTCAAAGGTGCGGGGGGACAGGCAACATCAAGAATATCCAGGGAGTGAGACGGTGGAGCGTTTGACGGGAAGTGATAAAGTGGCCACGAGGTGGCAGAGAGTGACAGCGACTCTGTTTCGCGGGAGCGCCCTGACTTCATCCTTGACGCCCTTGGAAGCTCTCTGCCAACACTCCAGTCTTCTCCCACGTTCCACGTTCCGGGGTCCTCTTTCTTTCCCTAGTCCCTCTTTCCTTTCAGAAGGCTTCCGTTTTCCCTGTCACGACGCTGGGTTCCTGTTCTCCCAGTTGCCCTGCTTGCTGCCTCTGCTGGCAACCCCCAGCGTGGGAAGGCGGAAGCTGCTCCTCCCGCAAACCTCTAAGTCCTGTGTTGCGTGGAAGCTGAGCACGGCGGGTGACAGGGTTCCCCTGGCTTCAGCATGTCACCAGCCGGGCTGGGGGCCAGCAGCCCTGCATGATGAAAGGCTGCCGGCTTGCTTTATGTCACCTTCCCAAATGTCCTGAGTGGCGTCACTCTGAGTTTTCCAGAAGATACGATCTTCCACGGAGGACATAAATGGGGGCCCTGAAGTTGGAGCAGCGCGAGCAGACAGAAGGGGCCTTCCCTCCAAAGCCCTCCGTACTGTCCCTCCTCTGAGAAGGGCAACTGTGCGGTCTCCCTGTGTCCTAGAATGGCACCCCAGACTCTGCCATGGCTGTCCATGGAGAGTTTTCTTCTTCCCCTGTCTTCCTCAAAATGAAGCCTATTGTAAAACATCCTTAGTAACTCCGCGAGCATGCCAGCCACCACGCCTTTGCTGTCTGCCCCTCTTCAAAAATCCGTTTATTTTAGGGCTGATCCTAAATGTAGATTTATTTAGAAAATGCAGCTCAGGGGCGCTGGGGTGGCTCAGATGGTTCTGCGTCTGCCTTCGCTCAGGTCCTGGCATTGGGCCCCCACGTGTGACTTCCAGCCCAGCAAGGAGCCTGCTTCTCCCTCTCTTTCTACTGTTCCCCCTGGTTGTGCTCTCTTGCTCTGTCAAATAAATAAATAAAATCTTTTAAAAAAAAGAAAGAAAGAAAGAAAAAGAAAATGCAGCTTACTGGCATGTAACTAAAACTCCATAAATATGCCGAAAAGCCAAACCCAAGGAGATTCCCCCACTCTTCATCCTGCATCAGACAAGAGTGTCTTCTCTCCTTCCAGGCAGGGAAAGGTTGGCTAAGTAAGAATAAAATTTTGAGGAGAAGTGGGGGAGAGGAAGGGCACGTTTTGTTTTCTCCTTGAGAGACAGCAGCAAACCCCAGGAATAGAACGCAAATGCCTCCATGTTTTGGGGGTGTTCCCGAGGCCCCTGCGCATTGATGGGGGGCTTCCAGTCCCCCCACCCAGAAGAAAGAAGAGTTCCTGAGTGGGATGTGACCCTTGAATGAGAGAATATAAGTAAGAGTGCTTCGTGAGAATCAGGTGGCAGTTGGGTATAAAGTATGTGAACCCACACGGTGGTCAGGACTAAGTGACATGTCGGGTCACTGTTTGGCAAATACCGACAGCAAAATGCTGACTGTAACTGAAATCCAAGTGTCACTGGTTCAAGAGCCCTCACCTATATAATAAAGAGTTTCCATACAGTATATTTGGGAAGAAGTTTTGTCCCATTTCCTATATCACCCAATTCTAGACCAACCATCTCCATTCCGTCATGGGCTGTCACAGCCTCGCCACTGGCCACTTCTACTGGTCCAATCCACTTCCCCAAATCCCAGGATGCTACCCACATACTGGCTCAGGAGGCAGGAAAATCTATTTTCTACTGTGTTCAAGGCATGAATAAAGACGTCTCCCTTAATTCCTTACAGTATTGTTGAGATCAGGCTGAAATGGTTACCAAAACTTGACTGAGAGTGAGACTTATATATGAAGTATATGAACAGCAAATGAGTGATTATGTCACATGACTCTATTATCCCACCATTCCTGAGAAACAGGGCTCTTGGTGACAAAGAAAGGCGACACAAATACAAGAGGCTAAGTTAAAATCCTGGTGACACTGCATTTGAAAAAGAGAAGTATCAGTAGTAACTTGTAAGCTATTTTATATAAAATATTCCCTTGCTCTGTCCACTGAAAAAAAACAAGAAAAAATGGTCAACTCGGTATCAGTGAACACATCTAGTGCCAATATTGTGGTCCTGAAATAATTTTTTAATATTTTATTTATTTGACAGATGAGATCACAAGGAGGCAGAGAGGCAGGCAGAGAGAGGGGGAAACAGGCTCCCCGCTGAGCAGAGTGCCGGACACGGGGCTCCATCCCAGGACCCCGAGATCACAACCCAAGATGAAGGCAGAGGCTCTAACCCACTGAGCCACCCAGGCCTGAATATTGAGCATTTCTGGTCCTGAAATATTTTTACCATTAAAAGAAACCATGGCTGGGGCACCTGAGTGGCTCAGTCCATTAATCAACCAACCCTTGATCTCAACTTAGGTCCTGATCTCAAGGGTTGTGAGTTCAAGCCCCACGTTGGGCTCTACACTGAGTATAGAGCCTACTTTACAAAAAAAAAAAAAAAAAAAAAGAAGAAGAAAAAGAAGGAGGAGGAGGAGGGGGAAAGAGAGAGAGAGAGAGAGAAAGAAAGAAACAAAGAAACAAACCATGGCTTCTTGAAGAAATGGCTGATTCCAGGTCTGAGGCAGGAAAGATAATAGTGACTGTGTAACACCTCATGGAAAATGACCATTAGGGTGTATAAACGGGATTCAGGGGACATTCATTGGTGAGGAAGTAATAAGAACAATAATTGCAATCAACTGAAAAGCATCAAATACGTTTAGATCCATGGGTTTAAACTACTTTTTAAAAACCCTATTTGATCAGGGCGCCTGGGTGGCTCAGTGGGTTAAAGCCTCTGCCTTCGGCTCAGGTTATGATCCCAGAGTCCTGAGATGGAGCCCCATATCAGGCTCTCTGCTTAGCAGGGAGCCTGCTTCCTCCTCTCTCTCTCTTTCTGCCTGCCTCTCTGCCTACTTGTGATCTCTGTCAAATAAATAAATAAAATCTTTTTAAAAAAATAAAATAAATAAATAAATTAAAACCCTATTTGATCACCTTCAGTAGATGATAAGGGAAGAACATATTATTGAGAAATGGTAAATAAAGGGAAAGAATCAGACATGTGTTCTGCCTTTCCTGTAGGAACTGATCCATTAGGGAACCAAATAGTAGAAGGAAGTTTCTTTTAATAGACATATTCAAACTACAAGTAAGGAAGGAGGGATTGGATTAGAATATCATCATTTTGTGACTCCTGATTCATTAATACACATGGGCACTGAGCTGTCAGTGGTTGTTAACCACACACACTCTCCTGCACATGCACAAATGTGTGTTCACACACAAACACATGCATACCCCTACATGTGCAAACATAGGTATACATACACATATGTGTGCAAACATGCACATACACGTGCAAATATACATGCAACACATACACCTGTGCACACCTACATGTGCAAACACCTGTGTGTGCAGACATACATGCACATGTGTGCGCTTGTGCGCTGCAAACATATGTGTGTACATGCGGGCACACCCCTGCCTGTGCAAACATGCATGCACACAGAGCAGTGGGAATGTGCAGCAACACAGAGCACCTGCCTCAGTAACCACTCATGATCCCCTTCACACCCCGTCTACACTGGTGCAGAAAAGGTGCCTGCGGGTAACTTGTCTCCCCTGATCATCTTGCACGGGGCCTGGACCCTGAGTCTGTTCATTCAGCTCCTCCTTTCCGCAACACTGCCTCCCCTTTTGAGGTCCCCCCCACCTGACACTTTGAAAGTGTTTTTGGTAATTCTTGGCTGTTTTTTAAAGAATGTTTACACATATGGGTAGGTACCAGAGGTATCACATTCAAAATGTTCACAGGTGGAAGGCCTCTCCTTCCCCGCCTGCATTCCAGCCACCAGTTCCTCCCAGAGGCAATAAATGTTACTCCTCTTTTTGCTGAGTACCAACCACTCCCATATACTGAAGCTGGCCCGGAAAGGAGGTTCCAGAAAACTGGTTTTGCAAGCCTTGGGCTTCTACCACCTGAGGCAGGAGAAAGTAGGGGAGAGAGCTGGTCGGGTGCTTTGAGTCTGCACTCTCCAAGCATCCTCACAGAGCATTTAGTTCCTATGCTGTCATTACTTATTTACGAGTCTCTCTCGCCTCCTAAACCATGAGTCCCTTGGAGGCTGCGTGGGCCCACCTTGGCCTTATGACAGCATCACCTTCTGATCCTTCTATAACTCCTGGGAATGGCTCACCATGGCCTTTAGAGCAGGCCTCCTGGCCCTAGAAAGGAGGTGTGCCCTGGGAGCCCCCCTTGGGAACCCTACCTGGTGCCCCTCCCACATCCAACCTAGGACCCCACACCCGTCCAGCGCTCGGAGGGGCTGCAGTAGTATAGCCCATCAAGTATCTGTGGCTGTGTTCTCACAGCCGCCCACCTCCCTGTCTTCCACAGGTGTTCCCACACGATCGATGACAGTCCAGTGTCACCAGGGAAGCCCGGGCTGCTGCCTGTCCCACCTCCCGCATCTGAGCACGAAGCTAAGTTAGCCAAGCAGATTCCTTCTGAGATGAGATCACTCCCCAAGCGCTGAACACCAGAAGGGCCTGCACATGTGCAAAATGGATCTTAAGCCCAAGCAGAGCCTTGGGGACAAAGGTTAGAAAAATATCGATGGGCCAGAGCCTAACCTCACGGGTGAAGTGAGGGCACCAGCAAAGAGGAGGAGAGAGAAGCAGGAGCAGTCGGGCCCCAGCGCCTGAACATTCAGCAGGGTGGGGGGAGGCACACAGGACTTGCAATCCGGCCACGGCAGAATTTCCAGGAATGTCCAGGGACCAGCAAGCCCTGGGGAGGGGTGTCCTGCAGAGCCAGAATCCCGAAGAGTGGCCTGACAAGGAAGGGCGCAAGGAGCCCCAGCAGAGGGGGCAGGAACACAGGGCACCCAGGCGATCATGGAAGGTGGAGGAAGAGTATGTAACTGTACAGGGTGGAGAGGGGGTGGGTACAGGGTGATGAGAATCGATGGTCATGGTGTATCGTCAAGAAGCAACGTCTAAAATTGATATACCAAGAAGCAGCACACGCATCATATACAGAGGTAAGGAGGCAACCATCAGGAAAATCAAATACAGAAAGAGTCCAAAAGCGGTTGCTCCAGGAAAGGACAGAAGGGATCAGGTGGTACTGGGAACTCCTGCTTGCCTGTCCTAGAGGACTGATTTAACAATCGTGCCTGAACTCTGGTAGCGAAAATCTTAGAAATAAGAGAGGGGTGGCTATCATGCATTCGAGAGAGCTGGCCATTCAAAATAGTAAAAATAAAGTATATTGTGTTATTTAAAGGCTATTTATTTAAAAATAACGTATATTGTGTTCTTTCCAGAAAACAGAGCCATTTCTTGAGGGTATAAAACAGCCAGAATTTCACTACATCAGTTCCCATTTCTGTGAAGTAGGTCACGGTTCACCTCCTTCCCACCACCACGGGAAACCAGATACCTCCAGCTTGGTTGCACTGTTAACCATTTAAACAGAGATAACTAATCAACTAGTCACTAGATATGCTGCTATTTCAAACGAAATCAGACTTTGCCCCAAGATATTGGACCTAATATGTATTATTTGCCTAACTTGCAGTTTTGTGTGTACCCAGAATTTCTTACCAATCAAGAATCTACCAGATCATTATACTTTTGTGCCCCGGGGACCTACAGCCCACTGCCCTCTGTGCCAGTGGCCACACAGTAACCTTTGTCCCACACAACCTTGCAAAGATGCACTCCTGGTACCTGTGTGTTTTGTGTCTATGTTTGGCTTTGACTTTTTGGTGAAGGAAAAAAAAAATGCCTTTGCTCAGTAAAACCCAGGCAGTGAGCAAAATTTAAAACTGCTTTAATACTGGGAGGAAAAAATAGACATCAGGGAAACAAAATAGAGAATCCCAAAATAGACCCAAATACATATGGCATTTTATTTTCTGATATAGGTGACATTTTAAACAAGGAGGAAAAACATGGATCCACGGACAAACTGTTAGCAAGGAAAAGCTGGGTTCTTGCTGCATTCCTTCCTTTTTGGTGCCTCAAAGGCTTAACCCCAAATTATCAAAGATTTAACACATGTCAAGGAGTTGAACATAAAATAAACCATAGAATTTAAAAAAAAAAAAAAAGCATGAGTCCAGGTTGGAAAAGGCCTTCCTAAGAAGGATATAAAAACCTAGAGCCCATAAAGCAAACAGTTGGTCATTTTAAATACACAATTTTTTATGGAATAAAAGTAGCCTGGAAAGGTCTAAAGACTGGTATTAAATGAAAAAAGATATTTACAACAACATATGGCAGCAAAGGACTAATTTCCTTAAGTGATGAAAAGCCTGTATAAGTTAATAAGAAAAAAAAAAAAAACGACAATCCAGTATGAAAATGAGCAAAAGATAAGAGCTGACAGTGTTTAAAGAAAAAACAGTGTCAGCCATTAAATCCAAATGAATACATATTAAAACTTGCTAATAACTAGATAAATCAAATCAAAACAAAAGTGAAATACCTATGACATTGACTTAGTATTTGATGACAGCCAATGTTGTTGAAGATGTGGGAGAAATAGGCTCCCATATTCTACTGTGGGAACATTGACTGAGGACCTCTTGGGGAGGAATATTTGGCCACAGCTATCAGTATTTACTGTACCTTGACCTAGCATTTCCACTAAGAAGGAGATATACTCCAGGCATATTTACAAAAGCTTGCCAGGAGATTCTATGAGGTTGGGTTCCTTGGAGAGAGAGACTAGATTGACCAACAGCAGGAAACTTATAAAAATAATTAAGTGCCTGACAACACTGATTGTTGGCAAGGTTGCTGAGCAATAAGAAATCTCCTATGCTTCAGGGTGTGGGGAGGAATGGGTGCTAATATTTAGAAACAGCAAACACTACCCAGTAAAGTGGTTGCTTACATGACCTAGAAATTCAAGTCCTAGAAATATATATTTAAAAACTGGTGCACATATGCATCAAAATATAGCTATAACCATGTTCATAAAAGCACTTTTCTATAGTAGGCCCAAACTGGAAACAATCCAAGTGAACACAATCATTAGAATTGATTTTTTTAAAGTGGGATTTAGATATATAATGGAATAATACTACAGAGCCATGAAAATGACTACATGCCACAATATGAGTCAGTCTTATAAATATAACATTGAGCAAAAGAAGCAAGAAACAACAGAATTCATAAAAATGGTTCCATCTAACTAAAGTTCATAAGCAGAAAAATAAACGATCCTATTTGGAAATGCATTCATAGATGGTAAAAATTTTTCAAAGAATTTTATTTATTTATTTGACAGACAAAGATCACAAGTAGGCAGAGAGACAGGCGGGACGAGGGGGGTGGGAAGCAGGTTCCCTGATGAGCAGGGAGCCCGATGCGGGGCTCGATCCCAGGACCCTGAGATCATGACCTGAGCCAAAGGCAGAAGCTTTAATCCGCTGAGCTACCCAGGTACCCCGATGGTAAAATTTTTTAAATGCAAGAAAATTGTTATCACAATCATCAAGATGGAGTAGCTTCTAGTTGGTAGGAATAATGCTGTAATTGAGGAGGAGTCTCTGGGGGTCGTTGGGTGGTAGCCATGTTCTATTCTTGTCATGGACAGTATCTGAACCGCGTGTGTGTGCGTGCATGTGTGCATTATAGAGCACAATGTGTACATTAGAAAGCACAATGAAATAAGGACAAGAGAAATTCTAAAGGTATTACTGAACATCCCTGTGATATGTTGAATACAATGCCATAGTCAAAGAAGAGAACAGGGTGGTTCTTGCAGGTCT
The DNA here is from genome assembly GCF_030435805.1 of Mustela lutreola. Taxonomy (NCBI): domain Eukaryota; kingdom Metazoa; phylum Chordata; class Mammalia; order Carnivora; family Mustelidae; genus Mustela; species Mustela lutreola. Next base: position 66,928,162 of record NC_081303.1, on the reverse strand, counting down.
CTAAGATGTGCTGAGTGAAGGAAACAAGGTGCCAAAGTTTGCAGAGCAGAAAGTCTTGTGTGTAAATGAAACAGAAAGATAGGAATACAGATAGATGATAATGGGTTGTACACACATATGTATATATATTTATATATAAATAGATGAGTGATGAATAGATAATAGGGAGATAGAGACAGAGGACAGATAAATATATGGATAACGCAGATACATAAACACACTGATATTTGATAGATGCATACATAGAAAGATAAATACTTCGATACCCAGATACCTAAACAGATACCTAGGGAGATAAATGCATAAAGAGAGAAAGACCTACACACAGATAGGTGGTAGAAAGATAAAACAAAGGAATGAATACATAGATATAGATTACATAGAAAGATAGAAAGATCCAAAAAAAGACAGAAAGGGAATAAGTAATAGATAAACTGACTCATAGATACACAGGTGCAATGATAGACAAGCAGATGAACCCAGAGGTGACAGTCAGGATTCAGGTGTACAGGTTTTGTTTGTTTCATTCTGGGAGGGAATTAGAAGAACACTAATAGTGGCTCCCACCATACAATGTTACAATATACAGCCATAAAATATCAGGGGGCAGTGCTTGTGAGCATATGCCATTTCAATATGTTGTTTAATATATGTGTCATTTTCACATATATTCTCTTTTACATGCATAAAAAAGTAATAGTGTAAACTGAATATTAAAATAATAATGTCTGGTGGTGCCTGGATGATGCAGTTGGTTAAGCATCCTAACCTCGGTTTCAGCTCAGGTCTCAATCTCAGGGTCACCATCTCAGCGTCATGAGATCGAGCCCCGCATTGGGCTGGGTGTGGAGTCTGCTTCAGATTCTCTCTCTCCCTCTCCTCCTGCCTCTCCCTACTGTGCCCTCTGTCTCTCTAAAATAAATACAGTAAGTCTTTAAAACAATAACAATAATGTCTGAATAACAGATCTGTGGACCATCTTATTCCATTGTGCCCCTCATTTTGATTTCCCAAAACAGCAACAATTAGTATCTATGTTTGATTTAAAAATACTTGTCTCCAACTAGAGTATATACACAAGACACAGACATTCTTCACTTAAGGAAAACCAAAAGGACCCGGCCGGTCAGTCGTTACCCTCTTTTCATTCACAAACTTTTCACTTGAGTCTTTAAGCAAGGATGGGTGTCTTTGGCAAGGTCCTGGCTAGCTTTTTCCCTGAAAGCTATGTGAAGTGGGTGTCTTTTGCTCCAGGGCCTGGGTATGTAATAAGGAAGAATGTGTCAGAGAAGGGACAGGCTCAGAGCCCGCCTTCAAGCAGAGCCATGACTTCACTCACTCAGCGGACATGAAGCCAAATCAAACAGCCCAGCAAACCACAACAGCATTGCCCAAAGAGTCATTCATTGACTTGCTAGACAAATATTTACTGGTCCCCTCCCAAACACTGAAATGGTCCCAGATCCTGGAAGCACAACGATGAAGTGTCTTCCTCTACGGCTATTACATTATCTGTTATATGGATAACAGAGGTGGTAGTGAATATGTGTAACAAAAGGTCAGGTATTGAGTGCCCTGAAGAGCAACAAAGCAAGCACAGGAGATAATAAACAGAGATTTGTCTGCTTTAGATGGGCTGTTCGAGAAAGGCCTCCCTGAGATGGTGACTTTTGCGAGGAGACTCAAATGAGGAGAGGAAACAATGGTGCACAGATGGCGGGGCGGGGGGGGGGGGGGTCATGCCAGTGGTGGGGAAGGCACGTGCAAAGGCCTGAGGTCTCCGTGGCTTACAACAGGAGACGAGATTAGAGAGGTCAGCAGAGCCGGATCAAGTACAGTCTTTCTCGTGGCTTTGTATTTAATTCTCTATGTGCCATTGCAGTGACAGCCAAACTCTGAGGTGACCAGTAATGCTGAGAGCTGTCTTTCGCTTGCTGGGCAGTCTCCTGAAGTCCTTTGGGAGGTGTTTCGAAGACAACCACACACCACAGCTTCCCGCCAGGACTGGCGGTATCTCCCCTGTGGCTCCCTTGGCACAAGTAAGTACTTCTGACCACTTCCTTACTCCATAGCTTCTGGAAGTGCTCTCCAGCCTCTCACGCTGAGCTCGCTCTTCTCTGCATGTCACAGTCCCACTCTGCTATCAGGGCCCACAAGAATCCCCAACTGCACCCTTTTACCAAACCCACCGGGAGCCCAGATGGCCCCCTGTTCGGCAACCTCACATCCCCTTCTCCACCAGGAGCACAGTGAGCCAGCCTCAGCCTCCACACATGGGCCAAAGAACAGTCCCCTGTGTCCCCCAACAGCAAGCGCCATCTTACCACTCCTCGGGTGGTCCCAAAGAAGCCCCTCTCCTTGGGCCAGTGTTCCTCGACCTTGACACTAGAGACATTTGAGGCCGTGGATTTGGTGTTTGGCTCTGGGGCTCATCATGGGGACGGTCCTGTGCCAGCAGGATGTTCCGCAGCATCTCTCCCATCGAAGCCTGCAGCATCTCCACAGTCATGACAACTCCAAAGGCTTCAGGCATTGCCAGTGTCATCTGTGGGGGCGGGGGGGAGTCCCCCTCAGTTTAAGAGCTACCTTCAGCCCTAGGCTAAAGGAGAGGAAAAAGCCTGCTTCCCTGTAGAAATGGGTGTGACTTCAAAGGCCGAGGCAAGAGCTCTTAGTCAATCTTGACTCCACCTTGGCCTTCCCAGATTCTTTTACAGCCTAAGTGGTAAAGGCTCAAGACTTGGGAAACCAGTTCTCAGTACTCTTTTACGAGTACTGCAAAGGTCCTCTGCCATCTCCCTAAAAACAGGGAGTGTTTGGAACCAGAGTCTTGGAACCTCAATCAAAATGGAGACAGAAATGGTCCCGTCCTCATGCACTATGATCGAATCATTTGGTGAAAAGTAAAGGGGCCATACCACGCATCACACTCATCTTTACTAGCACAGTCTCCGCAGGGAGTATCTCTGCGAGGATTCACAGGAGGGCTTGAAAGATAATATTTGTTCTTCCGGAGGAAGGGAATGAGGTGACGGGGCGAGCAGAGACAGAAGGCCTTTCACTCTGAAACTTTTTAGTTCTAAACCATAATGTTATCTATAATGTTACTTTCCAAAGGAAAAGAGAGCCAAGAAGTCAAAACAGCAGCAACTTCAGAACCTTATAAGGAGAGGCAGAAGTGCACGAGACAACGTGCACGCGGAGAGCCTGAATTCTGGAAAGCGAGATGGTCCAGCTGTTCTGTGGTCCAAGCATGTCCTCGGGTAAAAAATGAAGGAAATACAAGCGACTTGTGTTATTTCTTTTTAAAGATTTTTATTTATTTATTTATTTGGCAGATCACAAGTAGGCAGGGCAGCAGGCGGAGAGAGAGGGGGAAGCAGGCTCTCCCACTGAGCAGAGAGCTCGATAGGGGGCTCGATCCCAGGACCCTGAGATCATGACCTGAGCCGGAGACAGAGGCTTAACTCACTGAGCCATCCAGGTGCCCCAAGGACTTGTGCTATTTTTATACAAATACTGCAAGTTCACAGGATCTTCTCTCTAAAGGATGGATTTAAAAGCTTGTCTATTTCCACCAGAAGACACAAAATCAATGTATTCATTCATTCCTTCTTTCAGGCACTGTTCTGAGTGCAGGGGATAGAGCTGCAATGAAAACAAAACCCCAAACCTCATCTCTTTTAATGCAGCGAGGTCAGGAAAATGCAAAATAAGTTAAGTAAACTACACATGTGTTCATGGGCGAGAAAAGCTCAAGAGGAAGAGGAAATCATGGAGGGTTTGTAAGGAGCTTCAGGTGGGGAGGTGGGCACTGAGGTGTTAAATACGGTGGTCAGGACGGGAGGCTTCAACAAGAAGATGGCTTTCAAACCAAGTCCTGAAGCTGTTGAGGTGGGGAGACCTTCGGACGTTCACTCAGCCACATGCTCAGAAGGGCCCCATTTTGGGATTCATGCTCTGCCCTCCCAGTCTTGAAACTCTTAATAAATTTTGAATAAGAATCCCCACATTTTCATTTTGTACGGGGCCTGCTTCCCGATAATCAGGGGATTAACTTTCCAGGCAAAGAGAATAGGAAAGACCATACCTGGAGTTTTCAAGGAACAAGGAGGTCGGGGGGACCAGAGATGGAGTCAGGACAGGACATGCATCACCTGACACAAGACGGTCCTGAGTTCTGGGCTCTCCCTTCCCGTGAGATACAGAGCAATCTGTGGGCTTTGAGCAGAAGAGTGACACAATACTTTTAAGAGAATTACTGAATTTTATTTAGTAATAGACTATTGATGGCAAGGATGGAATTAAAGGAGACCAGTCGGGAGGCTATGGCCCTAAACCAAGTGGGACTTGGCTTGGACCAGAGTATTTTTAGGGGGAAGGTTGTGAGAGGTAGTCAGATTCTGGATGCATTATGGAGGATTTGTCAGATTTTATATAGTATAAGACATTAAAAGAAGAGTCAATGTTGACTCTGAAGTCGGCTCAAATAATTGGAGGGATGGAGTTGCCATTTTTGGAATGCAGAAGGTTCTGAGAGAAGCGAATTTTCCAGGAAGTATAAGGAATTCACTTAGAGATATTTTAAGTTTCAGATGACTACCCTGCCTCTAAGAAGAGATGTTCAGGAGGTCCTCTGTGTCAGGAGTTTGGGGGAGAATCCACACTGACAATGTATATTTAGGAATCATTAGCTCCCATGGATGAAATTTAAAGTCACGGGAGTAGATGAGTCCCACACAAGTGTGTAGACAGAGAAGCAGGTTAACGTGTGAGTTCTGAGGTGCTCTGTGGTAGAGGTATGAACATGAGGCAGAATCAGCAAAGGGAGTTCCTAAAGTATACTTCATGCATAAAAATTACCATCCTAATAGAGACCAACTAAGAAGACTATCTTTTACTGTGTTGAAAAATAAATGGCATACCTCCCTGCAGATGATTACAATTTTTTAAACGATTTTATTGATTCATTTGAGAGAGATACAGAGACAGAGCACAAGAAGGGGGAGAGGGAGAAGCAGACACCCCACTGAGCTGGGGGTCCAACATGGGGCTTGATCCCAGGACCTGGAAATCATGACCTGAGCCGATGGTAGATGCTTAACCATTTGAGCCACCCAGGCACCCCAGATGTTTACAGTTTTAACATCAGTCCAGGCTTTGGTAAGAGCTCCCAATTCACACAACCCACTGCCAGATGATTAACTCAAGAGCGATGAATCCCAAGTCATGGAAATGGCTGATTACTATTACTGTTGTTGTTGTTAATAATTTTAAAAGAAGGGAGAGAGTCTGGATTTGTAGGATGACCAATGATGTCCCCCCACCTGAGGCGATTCCCAGGGCACAGGATTTTGAGCCACTAACACTGGAAAGCCCCAGGCAAGCTGGGATGAGTTGGTCAACCCAACTTAGTGTCTATCTTTTATTCGAATCCAGTCCCGCCTGCCAATTACCTTGGGTTTTCTCCCCTGGAAAAATAGCGTAATGCAAGATGGTTATTAAGACAAAACAAGAATATTGCCTATCAGAATGCCTGACAGTTGGTAGGTCCTGGACCAGCCCGCAATCCTTACATCGAAGGATGAGAGATTACTCCAACCTTTGTTGTGAAAGAGAAGAGGAGGTAAGAGGATCAACGCTCAGAGACCAGACCCATTGCTCTCCTTTGTTCCTGGTCTTACTGGTCCTTTAGGATCATCACAAATCCTTATCACTGTTTCTTAAGCACACAAAGTGTGACAAGGGGTCTTACAGGAACTAGGAGAATCTGTTTAGGGGAAAGATATGCTAATCTGCGTGTGTTAGAAGTGCTGCTAAACAGAGCCTAAGGGACAATGCATACACCCTTGGATCCCAGGGTGGCTGTTTGGGCTAAGAAAGCTTTGGGAAGGTAACTCCCCGCAGCACTCCAACCTCAGAGTGGTCACACAGGCCTCAGTGCTCCAAGGCCCACGCCCTTCTCCAAAACCTTCCATAGCCCCCAGCACTTCTGTGTTACAGGTTTTTTTTTTTTTTTTTTTTTTAATCTTTTTTTTTTTTTTTTTTTAGGCAGGCAGAGGAGAGAGGAGGAAGCAGGCTCCCTGGCTGAGCAGAGAGCCCGATGCGGGGCTCGATCCCAGGACCCCGGGATCATGACCTGAGCTGAAAGCAGAGGCTTTAACCCACTGAGCCACCCAGGCGCCCCATCTGTGTTACAGTTTAGCAAAAGCCAGGTGTTATGACTAAGTTCGTGCTCTATGTTAACCCCAAAAGGTAAGTACTCAATAAATAATAGCTATCATTACTACTGGAAGAACAACAGCACGAGGTTACAGCAAACATAGGGTTCACAATTAGGATCCCGAGTTACAAAGGAACACGAACGTACGTTCATTATGTTCTGTTTAGCACCTTTATCCATTAAGAGGTAGCGGGTCATGACATGAAATACGGAGAACGAGGCCAACACAATATTCGGTTCTGTCATAAACAGTATTTACACCATCATAATCATATGAACACTGGTTATTGACTTCTGACTTGTAGAATGGAACTACAGATAAATTACGGAGAAATTAAACATAGTTTCAAAACAAAGTATGAACTTTTAAAATTATTTTTTAAAGATATTTCATTTATTCATTTGCGAGAGAGAGAAACATCCAAGAGAGCACAAGCAGGGGGAGCGGGAGGCAGAGGGAGAAGCAGGCTCCCCCTGAGCTGGGAGCCGGAAGACGTGGGACTTGATCAGAGAATCTGGAGATCACAACCTGAACAGAAGGCTGAAGGCAGGCGCTTAACCCTCTGAGCCACCCACGCAAGCCAGTGCAAATGTTAATCTGTACTTGGTCAAAGTGCGTCTATAGCTGTCAAAAGCAGGGGAATGAAATCGGGCAAAGAGGGGCTGAAGGCAGGAGAAGTACTAAGATTCTCAGTTCACAGTGGGAAATTAAATACTGTCTCTTATTTGAGGAATAAGAAACTGAGGCGTTTTTTTTTTTTCCCCACTGTTTAAGGAATTTTTATGAAAGCAAGAATTTTATAATCAACATTATGTTTTCTTACTCAATTTAGTTAATTTAGTTTCTTATCAATTTATTTAAAATGGAAGTGACAAAAACATGGAAGTGATTCCACAGTAAAGAATTAAACAAAATTTTAAAAAAAGGAATGCTTTACATTTTTGTACTTTGCTGAAAATTCTTTTTCTTGGGGTCTATAAACCATTAATTTCTTTTTATGTTTTGCTATTTTTGCTGGGTTTTTGTTTGCTTGTTATTATTAAGTCAGTAAGTAATCTAGGACTAGCATTATAAGAAGTGGCGACTTAGGGGCACCTGGGTGGCTCAGTCAGTTGGGCATTTGGCTCTGGTCATGGTCTCAGGGTGGTGACCCTGAGGCTGACATTGGGCTTGCCACTCGGCATGGAGTCTGCTTGTCCCTCTTCCCCTGTTCCTCCCCTAGGTCTCTGTCTCTAAAATAAATAAAATCTTTTTTTTTTTTTTAAGTTGGAATTTTAATGTTTGCTTTAAGATGCCCGACTATAGTAAAGGAACTGAGACTGAGGCTAGAACCATTTGGGAGGGTGGGGAAGTCAGAGTTGATGGAGGTGAGCTAAACCTTCTCCCATCACAGACCAGCACGGTGCTAAGGGGATAAATTTTTAAAATGGTGTGTAAGAGTGTTGTTGAGGTATATGGAGATACCACCACAAGGGGATAAAAAGAAATTATTAAGGTCCTATCTGGGAACAGGATAAGTTGAGGCAGGAGACAGCCCTTGTACAGGAAAAAACATGCATCAGCATTTTCATGATAATATTTTCTGAATCTCTCCCTCCCCACCCCCCATTTGATTTTAAGAATGTGCATTAGTTCCATTTATGAACGTTTAAAAATAAAAAGAAAACAAAGAATGTGAAAATGGTTGCCCGTTCAAAATAATGTGTTAAGTGTTTACAGGCCTTCAGCTTTTCATAAAACTGGGCTCTTCCGGAGCAACTGACTCATTCTTTGGATATGCAAAAAAGAAAAACAACAAATTTTACCCCACCCAGTCCCTCCTTCATTCTGAAGCTAGGCCATTAGCTCTCCAGCCACTGAAAACTAGACTCTCACACTTTTGACTGTACTTAGAACTACTTAGATAAGACGAGTCCGCCAGCCATTGGGTGCACCTCAGGACTCATCTGCTTGGCCGTCAAAACAGAGTATCACAGCCTGGGGCAGGCAGGGGGCACTTAACACAACAGAAATGTATTTCTCGTGAGACGGAACCAAGGTATAGACGAGGCATCCCATCTGGAGCTTGGGGTCTTCTTCGAACTCATCCAGGCTGTGGCAGAATTCAGTTCTTTTCTGTGGTTGGGCTGAGGTCCCTGTTTTCTGGCAGCTGAGTGTCTCTCTGGGCTCCGGCTGCCCACTCTTGGGGTTCAGCCACATGACCCCTCAGTCGGCCATCTACCAGCGGGAGATGGGGCTTTTGGGAGGCCTTCTCTGTTGAAGTTTTGATGACGTCATGAGGATGGGGCCCTCGTGATGGGATTAGTATCCTTGTAAGAAGAGGAAGAAATGCCTCCCTCTCTAGACCCGCTGTCTCTGTCTCTCCGTCTCTGCCCTGAGAGGACACAGTGAGGAGGTGGCCAGCTGCAAGCCAGGAAGAGAGTCCTCACCAGAACCTCACTGCATCCGGCACTCTGATCTCAACCTCCAGAACTGTGAGAATTAAATGTCTGTTGCTTAAGCCACTGAGTCTATGGTCTTCTGTTTTGGTGGCCCAAGTGGACTGAGACAGGCCTTCAGTGTGGATCTAGCTGGTATTTCCTTGGAACTACATGCAAATTGTATATTCTTGGCATTGATACCCCAAAAGTGATGCCGTGTTCTTCTAACAACAGCCAACAGGACGTCCACAGTGTTCATTTGTCCGAGTACTGGTGGTAGTCTAACATTTATAAGATATGTCTGTCAGCATTCTCTGTGGTGAAATTAACTGAGGGCTATTTGGTATGAATCTCCAAACAATTAGCATGCAGTCTGTGCGGAGACCACTTAGAAATGATGTCAACCTTCTGTTCCTCGGCAAACATTTACCGAGCGGTTGTGACATCCACTAATGAATATTACCTGGATCAATTATTACTCTAATGATTGCAAGGTGCTTCTAATTCTAATCATTCCCTTTATAATACTAGTTAGCATTACACTGTGCCCAGGAGTCTTCTCTTCTCTTCTCCCCCATTTATTTATTTATTTGTGGGTTTATTTATAGCAGTACGGACTCCTGGGCTTCGGCTTTACTGAGCGGATTGTGTTTGCTACTATTATTATTTGTTTGATGCTCAATTGCCCCAGTTTTAGCCAGGGTAAGCTCCCATAAGCTGATTATTACGTCCTTATGACATACCCCTTATTATTCTTTGAACAATCTTTACTTTCTGGCACAAAAATATCTCCGAAGCTCACACTGCACTTGTTTTTTCCGGATCTGGAATCAGCCATTTATCCAAAGATCCCCTGCGCCCTTCAGTGGGAAACAGTATTTAGAAACCAAGAGCTGGGCACTGGTTATACTCATTGCTACTGGGATACTTCTAGACCCTCACTGGAGACAAAGCTAAAAGTACATGACCACGCACACACTGCCTATAAGTGCATGTCCACCTCAGTCTGTCTACACGTACGGATATGAGTTCACAAACATTTCCAACTCAAAACCAACACACAGTATTTCCTCCAGCCTTTGCTTTTCCGTGTTTTAATTCCCTTTTCAGATTCTGAGAAACCTGGATTCCATTATTCTCAATATGTTTGCTTTTTCAGCCAATTCCCCAGTGATAACCCAACTCCTCACCACTCACACAGTCCCCTTTGGCCGTGGCCCTGGCAGTCCCAGCCACGCGGGCTGAGCCACTGACCCCCGTCCCACCAAACATACCAACCACGAAAGGTCAAGTCCTCAGCCCTAGACTTCCCGGCCACACAAGCTAATTCTTTGGCCCTGGCACCACCAATCTTGCCAGCTGATTCCTCATTCCCAATTCCACAGACCACATCGAGGACACCAATCAAAAAGATAACTTCTCAGAAAACCCAGAGTGCTGCCATGATTAAAACTGTTTACTACCTGGGGCGCGTGAGTGGCTCAGTGGGCTAAAGCCTCTGCTTTCGGCTCAGGTCATGATCCCAGAGTTCTGGGATCAAGCCCTGCATCGGGCTATCTGCTCAGCGGGGAGTCTACTTCCCTCTCTCTCTCTCTCTGCCTGTCTCTCTGCCTACTTGTGATCTCTCTCTGTCAAATAAATAAATAAAATCCTTTAAAAAAATTGTTTACTACAAAGAAAAAGACCTCAGTGAAGCAAGGTAGCTAACCCAGAAATACACCTAAATATCCATACATTTTAGTCCATAATAAAGGTGTCATTTCTGATTAGTGGATTTATAGGTAATCTAGTCAGTAAAATAGGGGAGGGGAAATAAGAGAATTGTTAGAAAAAATAAGGCTGGGTTTATAGTTTATGCCAACATTAATTCCAGATTTATCAAAATTTTTTAATAAATCCATAGAGGGGCCCCTGGATGGCTCAAATGCTTAAGGATCTCTTGATTTTGGCTCAGGTCAAGCACGATCTCAGGTTCATGAGTTGGAGGCCCGTGTCAGGCTCCTCCCTCAGTGCAGAGTCCACTTAAAAGTCTCTCTCCCTCCCTCTGCCGCCCCACTCACCTACATACTCACTCTCTCTCTAAAAAATAATAAATTAAAATTTAAACTTAAAAATACATCCATACAATTTGTGAATAAAGCGTGAGTAATTTGTATTGGATCCTGGAGCAGAAAAGGCTTTTCCAAGAAGGACACCAAGCCAAGAAGCTCTAAAGGCAGAAGTTTGATAAATGTAACCACACAAAAGTATAAATTCATGAAATTTCTCTTTGATCAATCAATACAGCCTAAAAAGCATTGACAAACCAGGAAAAAGATATTTGTTGTACAGGAGAGCAAACTGCTGATATCCTTATTTACATAAAGCTTTTAGAAGTAGACACAAAACATTCAAATAAAAAGGTAGATGGATAATTCTCAGGCTTACACAAAGGTAAAGCAATGAGAGCCAAGATGAGGGGATGCAGTGTTGCTCCCATGAAACCGGAAGGCAGGCCAGCAGCTTGGAGCCACAGAGGCTGTGAGCTCCGTGGGTTCCCTCCAGAGCTGCAGGGCACCACAGCCCCCTATCTTTGTGGCTGGTATGAGATATGCTCATTCTTGCATAGTGTCATGGAGTAAAGGTGTAAATTCACGAACTCTTTCTCGAAGAAAAGCTGGTCATTTATTTCAATATTTAAAAGGTACAGACCTGGGCGCTTCAGTCGGATAAGTGTCTGCCTTCAGCTCAGGTCATGATCCCAGAGTCTTGGGATGGAGTCCCATTCAGGCTCTTTGCTCGGCGGGGAGCCTGCTTCTCCCCCTGGTTGTGTACTTGTGCTTTCTCTCTCTCTCTCTCTGGCAAATAAATAAATAAAATCTTTTCTTAAAAAAATTTTTAAAAGCAAAACAAAGAACTGTGCATACGGTAGAAACCTTTTTGTATTAACAAAAGTTTACATAAAGAGATGAATACAGATTTGCAGCTACTCATAGATTTTTCTTTCCTAACGTACAGAGGCTACTTCAAGGCCATCTGAAACACCAAACACAGCAGTAAGGCAATACACTTATTCTGATCTTTGCCTCAGAGCTGGGTTCTTTTGGACTGAGAAATTTAACTGTGGGGGGCAAGGTTGAGCAAGGACAGTTTTTTTGTTTAAGATTTTATTTATTTATTTGAGAGAGAGAGTGCGCACACACACACAAGTAGGAGGAGCAGGCTCCCTGCTCAGCAAGGAGGCCAATGTGGGGCCTCGACCTCAGGACCCTGAGATCACGACCTGAGTCGAAGGCAGACGCTTCACCAACTAAGTCATCCAGGCACCCCAGCAAGGATAGTTTTTATCTCTTGCAATTTGAGGTACAATCCAGAGATGCCTCAAATACTGGATTTTATCTGTTCTATCTGGTCTGCTTGAAAATAAGTTAGCTAGGGAGTCTGGGTGGCTCAGTCAGTTAAGCGTCTGCCTTCAGCTCAGGTCACGATCCCAGAATCCTGGGATTGAGTCCCAGGTCAGGATCCTTGCTCTGCAAGGGGCCTGCTTCTCCCTCTACTTCTGTCTCTCATGAATACAAAAAAAATCTTTTTTAAAAAATGAGTTAGCTCTTGCCTGGACTCATCTCTTTTAATTCAGGTCTGCAATTCCTTTAATCCATAAATCTGAAGCCCAAAAAGCTCTGAGAACCAAAGTTTTCTGTAACTCTATGGTAGTGAAACTTGACCTAAATTGATGTGAGCTATTTCTTTATCCTTCTTAGTGTGAAAATAATGAGACACCTCACTGCAGAAATAGGAATGTGTTTGATTTGGGGCATTTTGTACTATACAGTATATGCCCTCTTAACTTTCTAAATTTAGAAAAATCCTGAATCCTCAAAAGCATCTAGCTCCAAAGTGTTTGGACCTGTACCTTGCTAAAAGCAGCAAGCAGCTGCCAACTCACCCTAAAATTTTGGTTCTGTCCAACTTAGGATGGAGTTGGAAAGCTCTTTCTTTCTGGAAGTTCTTCTTCCAGTTCTTTCCAACTTTCCAACTTTTCCCATAATTACAGGCTCAAGAGGAATCTCTGTTTGCCTCCCTGGTTCTCCCAGGAAGCGTTTTACCAACTATATTCCCTCCCCTACCTCCTCCAACACCACCACTGTGGCAGGGATTCACCTCACGGACTGCTAAACCAATGCTACATATTTGGGATTTTTATTATGGCGGCCCGCCAGTCCTGGTTCTAATTTTTTTTTTTTTTTTAAGAGGGAGAACACATGAGCAGGGGTGGAAGGCAAAGGGAGGAGGGAGTGGGAGAGAGAGCATCTTCAGCAGGTCCCTTACTCAGCATGGAGCTGACATGTGGCTCAGTCTCTCAACCCTGAAATCATGACTTGAGCAGGAACCAAGAACCAGATACTTAATGAACTGAGCCAATCAGGTGCCCCTCCTGGTCCTAATTTCTATATATTTAGAAGAGTCTAAAATGCTATAACACCAAATGAAATGGCTCAAGCAAAGTAAATCCTTACTTCTCGCTCATGGGACTTTTCTGCAGAAGCTAGTCCAGGTTAGCAAGAAGCTCTCTTCCATGCAGGGACCCAGGCTGACAGTAGGTCTGCCACCCAAGGTCACCCTGGTCATCACCACTCCAGCTTGCGAGCAGCGCGAAAGGCAAGAGCAGGCAGTTGCACAGGTCAGGTCTGGAGAGAGCACACCTCACTTTCGTTTACATTCCATTAGGGAGAACTCACTCACAAGAGCCAACCTAACTAGAAGAGAATTTAAGAAACATAGTGTAGTTGGACAGTCCCTGTGAACTTCCACTGATGCGCAGCAAAACATTTCTGACCACGTTCAAGCTAGCCAGGAATGAGTCTGGCTAGACTGCTGTTTGGGATTTTTAGGGATATGGAAAGGAGGGGACCCATGGTCATCTGCTAAGGGCAGGGGATGATGTTAGGGAAAATCTAGAAGAGAGCGAAATGAGAGCAGTCATGGTGCGTGAGGAATATGAACAGAGGTGGAAGAGAAAGCTGTTGGAGCTATTACTAGCTGCTCCTCCTTTGTTAAAACCTCCAAATGTTGAAAAGTCAATAGTAGAGACCTCTGTCCTAAACCTCATTCTATTCTCTCTTCATGTGATTTTAAATACCATCCATATGTCTTCCATTTCCAAAAGTGTATCTCAAGCTCAGACCTGGGAGCCAGGCTCTTACAGCAACTCTTTATCTTCCAGATATCTAAAGGGCACCCCCAAATAAGGTACAGCTGGAGAGACTGGCTAGTTGTTCCCCAAATTCTCTTCACCTCAAGCAGCCAGCTAATCATTTCCCAGCTTCCCACACAATGAGATGAAGCCATGGAGCCTGGCAGATCAAAAGTAGAAAGGGCTTAGATTCATGAATAAATGTATAAAACATTTCCACTGAAGACCCACATTGAACTGTTTTGTGAACAAGAAAAGAAAACTCTACTGTGTTCAGCCATTCCTATTTTAAGTCATTTGTCCAGCAGCAGTTAGCCTACCCAGACTACAGATGTCTAAACCTGAACTCGACTCTCCTACCCCAAATCCTTCCCCCACCCATCTCCTCTACCTTGATAATTCATGCTTTTCTCCATTCTGATGCTGAGAACAGAAGCTTTCATTTCTTTCTTTTCCTTACCCACACATTCAGTCCAAAGCAAGGGCTCTTTGTTCTCTATTATTCAGTTTTGCTAAAATAACAAACAAACCCAAACTCACAGTGAGTCACAATAAATATTTATGCCTCACACACAAGCCTGCAGGCTGGCTGTGACTGAGCTAGGAGGCTTCGCTAACCTTGATTGAGTTCACCCCAGTTCAGCTCCCGATTGCAAAGCAGGTTTGGATCTGCCAAGCCATGTGTCTCATTCTGGGACTCAGAGTTAAGAAGCAATGCTTTCTCAAAACATGCTCTTTTTTTCACGGTGGGAGGGGCGGAAGCAGGAAAGAGATGACAGAAATTTCCCATGCCTCATTGAAATCTCAGTCACGATCTGTGATTTCCTTGTTTTTATTGCTAGTTTCCCCTATTAAAATGTAAGCTCTATTAGTGCCTGGCCTCTAGTAGGCACTTCTATGTTTATTAACGTTAAGTGAGAGCATTCTGGAAAACTGGTTTGAGGCTAGATTGCTAAGGATCTTGTGATGCCATGTGTGAAAGTCTGCACTTCTCTCAAAGGCATTAGTGAGCCATCAAAGAGGTCTGCTTTAGAAAGGTAACAACTAAGGTAGTTGGGTGATGGATTCTAAAAGAGAAACCAGCTCAGAGGTTACTGTAATAGTCCAGATCAGAGGATACTTAAGCCTAAACTAAGGCAGAGGGACTACTAGTAAGGAGACTTTGGAGGTCCCATCATCAGCAATCAGCAATAATAACATTTATTAAGTGTCTTCAGTAGGCCCAGACTCTGTGCTATCTTCGTAACAGGCAAGCAGAGCAAGGGTAAAACACAGCTGAATAAATGGCTGTCCGGGATTCTGATTCCCAAGCCCACATTTCTAGCTCAGGTAATACTTAAATGCATAAAGGTGTGGCGGGAAAGCAAGCGAATGTGGCTTTGGATGCCCTGTGAGAAGCCTGCAATACAGTAAATGGTTCTCCGTGAAACAGAGATGGACTCCGGTTGACTTGCTGAAAAGGGTATTTCTTGGAAGACTGGGGGAATGGGGTGATGCTCACTGAGTCTGTGATAGGCTGGAGATACAGGTTTCACAAAAAGGTCAGGAACTCAGGGAGTTCCAGAGGGCTGAGCAACAGGAACCAATCATTCACACCTTCTTCTGACACTCCTCTTCCCTTTCTTTTTGTTCCCTTTTCTTTTGCTACAGTCCACTGCTCCTCATCTTTCGTCCCACAGGTTTTCGGTCTTCAGTCAAGTCTGGTTAAGCCAGCTCCACCTCCTTCTTCCCCCAGCCGGGCCTCACTGGTGATGAGATTTTTAAAAGGTCCCGCCCCGGTGGAGAGGTGCTCCTCTGTGGTCAGAGGTAACTGGGGGAGGGGCCGCATTACTGCCGCTGGTTCTCCAGTCATTGCTTTTACCACCTCAAGCGGCCTCTTCCTATAAAATATTAAGTGTCTTACTGGGTTCCGGCTGCGGTGGCTTAAACTGCAAACTTTCGTTTTTCCAAGTTCTGGAAGCTGAGAAGGTCAAGATCAAGGTGTCAACAGATGCTGATGAGAACCTGCTTCCTGGTTCACAGACTGCCGTCTTTTGGGCTGTGTCCTCACCTACAGACTACTAAGGGAGCTGTCCAAGGTCTTCGGTTATAAAGGCGCTAATCCCTTTCAAGAGGACCCCACCCTCATGGCCTAATCACCTCCCAAAGGCCTCACTCAAATATCCTCACATGAGGGACTAGATGTCAACAGTGGAATTAGGACGACACAGGCTACAGCAGCGAGGGGGAACTTTCCCCTCACTAATGCAGAACCGCTTTCCTGCTTTCTTCCTTTCAGCGTTCAATCACAGCAAGCCCTCTACACTCAACGTGCCAGAAACTTGTAAAACGTAAGCCCTTCTCGTACCTAAGGAGTGGCTGAAAGCATGGGACATGAGAACTGCTGACACAGCGATAATGAATTTATGAGCCGTCGAAGTACTTCTAAATGTACGGATAAACCAACACAATGAAAAGGGAAAAAAAAAAATTAAATTAAAAAAAAAAAAGACAGAAAAAAAAGGAAAAAATATCCAGCCTAAACTGTCTGACATCGAGATTCCAACCTTTCCACAGCCTGACTTGGAACCATTCGGCTCCCAAGCATCCTCTCTCACAGCGGGGGCAGGTACCCCCACCGAAGAGACCCTAGGGGAGACCCGGAGGTGGCGACCGTCGGTAGTACGTGAGGGCATCCAGAGGGAAGGGGAGAGGGACGCACTTAAAACACGAGAAAACTGGGGACGTTGGTGCCTTGCGGGGCTGGTTCTTCCCGCTGAGTTTACGGACGGCAGAAACAAGCTCGAGCGCTCAGGCCGACCCCGCCTGCACGCCGTCAGGACCTCACCGCCTCAAGCCCGCTCCAGCGCTGGACTCGAAGGCGTACCTGGGCTTGTGAACACTCTCAGAGGTCTGTGGGTCCCCGAGGCGGTGCGGACTCGCTCCCACGGAAAGAGCCGTGAGGCGGGCGCCAGTGAAGCCGGCCGGCGGGAGCCGCGGGCGAGGGTGGGTGCGGGCGTCTCGCGGGCTGGGCTCCCTTCCGGCTCTCCGCAAAGTTGGCTACAACAGTACTTATGAGCTGGGGAAACGGACACGCCCCAACATCTCTAAATCCTCTCACTTGGCGAGTGCAGCAAGCTACCCTACGGGCCTTCCCCGCCCAGGAGAGCAGAGAAAACGAACCCAACCCACCCTGTCCCCCGGAGCTGGGGCGCTACCACTTCCGCGTACTGGTCGCGCAAGCCGCGCATGCGCCTACAAGCAAGCTACGGTGGCCCTGCTAAGGACAAATTATTGACGTGCAAACCCGATCCTAAAAGTATGAAGAGACTGGGGTGATTTAGGAGGCCACGGAGGCATTTACGGAAGGGAACCGATACATGGATTTGAGATGAGAAAGCGTAAAGTGTGGACAGCCGTAAGGAGGAAGAAATCCAGTTTCCGCGGCCCAACCACCCAACAGTGACTGCAAATGAACACTCAGAAGGCGCGCGGGGGCTGCCTAGGGCCCCGACGTGGGGGCGTGGTCTCGCGCTGCCTCGGGCGGGAGCGGGCCCGCCTTCGGGCCCCGCCCCGCCCCGCCGGTGGCCAAGGGCGCGGCACCCTCACTTCACTGCGGAGCTGTGGTCTGCACCGATCGAGCGGAGGTGATCCAGGTAAGTCCACGCACTTACTGGCAACGCGGAGCGTGGGCCTCGGGGCGCTTCTGGTCCAGCGCTAGGCACCACCCCTACCTCTGCCATCCCGGGCTGAATAGGGATGCGCTCCCTTTCCCCTTTCTGGTCTGTACACTTCCATCTATCTTTCCATCCCCTTTGCCCCCCTGATGCACCTGCCCTGCATCCTCCCCCTGATGGAGTGGGTTTGGGGCGTTGAAATGGGGTCCACCTCGCTCTCTGTAACTCAGGGAGATTCTCAAGGTCAACACTAAAGTACCTTCCTTTCCTCTCTTCCTCTCTCCGGGTTGTGCAGACCCGGCTTCTTGTTTCTGCCTCCCGGAGCCCACCCGACCTTGCTAAGTGCCTGCTGGGGCAGGGGGCAGTGCAGGCCCGATCGGTAACAAGTGCCCTGGGAGCCCTATGCCTGCTGCGGATGTGGATGTGTTGCTAGGAACCCTCCGGGAGAACCTCCCAGGGAATTGTGTTTGTTTTCCTGCTGCCTCATAGAAACGTTTGTCTGTTTGTACTGAAACCCGTATGTGGGTCATTTCCTACCTCTGCCGGAGAGCGGGAGACTCCTCGAGGGAGGAGGACTCTTAACGTACGGTTCTGCTTTGGATTTGAGAGAATTTTCCTCCTTATCTGTGTCACTGCAGGGAGCCCCAGGGCCAATGTGGTGGGGCAGCTGCAGGGCGGTGGAAGGGGCTGGAGACTCATTGGTGAGTCATTCTCCTAAATTGTGGCTTCTGCTGTTACTTTCCTTTCCGACCAGGAGTTTAGGAGCTACTTTGTAGCTTAAGGGACAAGTGAGTGTGGAACAGGAGATAAAGGAAAAGATGAGACAAGAGGGTGGGTTGGAAAGGAGTGACAGTTGGGGCTTTAATCTCTCAACTGGAGAAAGGGAGCCCTAGAGGGAAGGACACTGCTTTGCAGACCGATGGCTTTTTGCAGGTGCTGCGGACCCAGGCGTGGTCCTGTGGAATTGCTGCAGATTTGAGATGTCCTCTGTGCGTGGGAGCTGCTGCAAGGGCTTCTCTTGGGAAATGTGTAGATCACCAAGAGCCTGCAGTTTGTGGGAAGCACCCAAGGTTATCGGTCAGAGTTACAGGCTATGTTTTAATTCAGTGAACTCAGTACTAAGAGCATAGTATCCTGGTCAGGGGATCAAAATGTTTATTCTCACAAGAGTTAATTTTAACCAAGTTCAGTAAAATGAGCCTCTAATCCAAATAAATACTTTTACCCCAGGGAAGGCGTTGTTTTGCTTCCGTCCTGACACAGTGTTACAGAAATAGAAAACTTTGTCAAGCAATTTTTTTTCCTTGAACTGATGTTACTATATATAAAACAGATACACTAGAAAGATCACTGTAGCCAGCTATAGAAAGTGTACACCAGGGGCTTCCTTGGATTAAGGAACAAAACTGGAGAAGGGCAGTCTTCCTCCTAATTTAGACTTCCTTTTGTTGGCTTAGAGCCCTGAAGAGACAGTCATGAAAGGGAATTTCCTGACTTGGAGGACAGCAAAGGGAGTGAACGTACAAGAAAGAAGGGTTTTACCCTATTATCCAGAGACAGGCTGAAAAGCCCCTGGAGCAGTTTTCAATGAAGTAGATGACAAATCAAGCCAGCAAGATGTAATTTAATGCCTGCTGCACAGTTAGCTGTATTTAAACCTATTATTCCCTATTTAATATTTAAATATTCTGAATCTGGATTCAGAATACAGTTGCCAACTACAACTGACCGTGAGCCATTTAGTATTTTTATGCAATGTTTTTTTTTTTAAGAATCTACATAATGCTACAGTTTCTGCAGTTGAATTCATCCATACCACTTATGAGTTTGCAGTCCTCCTGAAAAAGGAGGATTCAGCAGTTATGAGCTAGGATACTACTGTGTACAAAAGCATTCCTGTTTCCCTCACCCTCTCTTCCAGTGTCTACCTACCTACTTAACCCTTGTGATGAGAAAAACATCAATGAGTAGCTGGGAAAAATTGCAGTACTTTCCAAATAACATTTGCAAATACTTTTAAGGATTTCATCGTTTGGGCTTCTAAGTCCCCCTGTTGACCCTCTGAGTTCTTGCCAGCGTTGACCTGTTCATTAACTGAACTCAGTTTTCTAATACTTTGGTGCTTTAGTTCACTCTTTTTTTTCCCCCCTTAATTTATGGTATTTTAATTCCCATCCAAAGCAAAGTGAATGATTTTGGCTCAGCTTCATCCTAAATACAGACAGGCATAAAGAGACTAACCCTGTTTCAGGCAGCTCCGTGGTTCATTTATCCAGAATGTCCGATACCCTTGTGAGGACTCAGCAGCTGCTGAGAATTAACTATGGTCTGCCCACATTTCTTGGGATGGAAAATCCAAGTGGTGTCACTGTGACTCATTTGAGATTTTTATTTTCCTCTTGTGGAAGTCAGGGCTTAATTTCCCCATGACCTTCAGTTCTGTGTAATGTCAGTTAAGGCACAGGTTGTGTGGAAGTCATGATGGGAAAAGAAATACCAATTTCTGTGTTGCTTTGCTCCTTGCAAACCTGCACACTCGAAAGACTGGAGGAAGTTTTTCCTTCCTAGCATTTTTCCTCTTGTCATACTGCAGTGCTGACACTCATTAAAAGAAATTTAAAAATAAGTTACTTTTTGGACCTCTTCCAAGTTTTTTTCTTTCTTCCAACTAGAAAGTTCTCAGGCTTTAATCTGTCACAGACTTGGAGTTAATTATTAGCTCTCTACTCCTATTAATATAGTTCATGCTCAGGAGAGAGTCTGGGGAGATAGAAAAGTTCCAAAAGAAGTCAGGTGTGGTCAGACTTGAACTCCAATCAAGAGGCAGTAAGGGTGAGGGTGGAAAGCATAGACTCTGGAGCCCAGCAGCTCTGGCTGTGTGTGAGTCCAGGCTTCCTCTGTGATGGCTGTGTGACCTTGGGCAGATTACTTAACCTTTCGGATGCTCTTAGCCTTTTCCTCATCTGCAAAATAAAAGTAATACGATATAGTAGGTATGCTCTGAGCAGCTAATACTGGTCAGCTACTTAGAATAGTATTTAGCATACATTTAAATAATACAAGCTAATAATAGGTATTACCGCTAATAGTTGATTTCTCCTACCACGCTAATCTGTATCACTGCACATACCCTTCTAGTCTCTACCCTTCCGACACACTGATGTCCTTTCTCTTCCTTACACAAGCAAAGCCCTGTCCTTGCTCCTGTGTCCTCGCTGTTGACTCGCCCTGTGTCTCTCTTCCCCATCACTTGATGTCCTTCAGAGCCCTTCTCTCAATCTGCTGTGGCCCTGTTTCGTGGTCCTCCTGTGTTGTCTGGCTCCCCATCACTGTGTCTTCCGTGGGGTTAGGACCTTGGCTCTCAGCCTGGATGACCATCGGAGCCTTGCACATCTCACTGCCTCATGTGGTGCCCGGCAGGGAGTAGGGGATAAATCAGGGAAGAAACCATTCCCCAAAGCGATACTGAAGATAGTAGGTGCGGGCTTGAGGTAGGCACTCTATTTAGGTAAAATGGTTTGCCTGGCATTGATTGTATCAGATCAGCTCCATTTAGTGAATTGTTAATTGTTAAAGTGATTTTTATCTTCTGCGCCCCATGGCTTCTCCCCATTCTTTCTCCTGCCCTCTGAGGTGGGTCCCTCCAGACCACAGGAAACGTCCTGCAGGCTGTCGCCGGGATCACATCCCCTGGGACACCTGCTCCAGATGGCCCAGCATGGCCCTGGACTCCTAGGGGAGGTGCCAACACACCTCTCACCCCACAGAGCCTTTCATGTCAAGAACCTGTTTGGGAAAGTTTGTCATCGCACCAGAAGGAGAACGAAGGAGTTGTTCTGTCTTGTTACAGTCTACTCTTCCTAGAGTCTTAAGGAGCTGAATTACCAGTTTTTTCTAGGGGAGACTCTGTTCCATTCGGGAAGAACTATTCCCATGAACTTGGGCATCATGCTGGCCCCGCCCTCCCCACCCTCCCCCACACCAGCCAGTGCACACAGTTAGGTATTGTTTGTTTGCAGCACGGACAGTTCCCCAAAGTGTTGGAATTAAAACCGCATGGGAAACTTGATTTCTTTTTTTTTCTTTGAGAGCACAAGCGGGAGGGACAGGGAGAGGGAGAAAGAATCTTTAAAGCTGAATGCATTTGGATTATAACACATTTATCTCTTAAAAGAGACAGACTCCCTACCCTTCTGATCATTAGCTTCTACTTTCCAAGTGTTCTGCCGGGAACACCGATGAGGAATCACAGAATGTGCTGGGGAAGTTCACCCTCTGGCCTGCTTCGGCTGTTCCGCCTCACTGAGTTCATGATCAAGTGCAGCATAAATAATGCTGTGCCTATTCAGCTAACTTGCACTTTTAGCCCTTGGAGAAATACCTACCAAATGTACAGTGCAATGGTGGAGAGTAGTTGTTCTTCCGCACCTGGGTGATTATTCCTTCTCTTCAATGTCCACGTACTTTTTAAAAAAATCTAGCTGTCCCGTGAAACTTTACACTCAGACAGATCTCGTTATCTGTTTCATGTAGAAGTGGCCAGAATGGGGGCGCCTGGGCGCCTCACTCATTAAGTGTCTGCCTTTGGCTCAGGTCATGATCCTGGGGTCCTGGGATCGAGTCCCGCATGGGGCTCCCTGCTCAGTGGGGAGTCTGCTTCTCCCTCTCTTCTACTCGTGGTTGCTCGTACTCTCTCTCTCTCCCAAATAAATAAAATCTTTAAAACAAAACAAAAGTGGCCAGAACTAGCATTTTGAAAATGTAGGATGGACACAAAGAAATTCTGTGATTCTTTTTTCTCTCCCATCATGGAAACAGGGAATTACTTTTGTGTGGCTTCCCTCCAGGCTATAAAATTTCTCCTTTGAGCTCTACATGGGTTCATGAAAGTCATCCTACCTGAGATGATTGTGAGGACTGTTCATTTGTCTAATCAGCTAGAGGCAGAAGTGAGGCTGGGCAGCTGCCCTGGGGGGCCGTGAGCAGGCTAAGTAGACACCGGACACAACCTCAGTTCTCAGAACCACCTTCCATGTTGGGGGCTCACGGAAGTCCATTTGAGACTGATCAGACCAGCCCTTTAAGTGACCATCCTTATGTTAGTCTCGTGAGAATGGTGTGTTTTGCCACATAAAATAAGCAGCTGTGTATAAGGAAGGTCAGATGACTAGCACAGGGAACCAGATAAGAATTTTAAGGAAACATGGGAGAATGGGTCCAAGTCAGTCTGTGAGTGTTTTTCATTGTCCCATTGCTGGGGGTGTGAAAAGGGACACAGCTGAGACATGGCAGGACCGTTTGAGGAGAACAGTCCTGCAGGTGGAAGTAGGGGGTGACCACTGTCCAGCTTGGCTTTTATCTGCTTATTTGAGGGCGAAGAGAGAGCTGAAAGCTGAAATCCTTTCTCCTTTAAAAAATCCAGTTGAGGGATGCCTGGGTGGCTCAGTGGGTTAAAGCCTCTGCCTTCGGCTCAGGTCATGATCCCAGGGTCTGGGATGGAGCCCCGCATTGGGCTCTCTGCTCAGCAGGGAGCCTGCTTCTCTCTCTCTCTCTCTCTCTCTCTCTCTCTCTGCCTGCCTCTCTGCCTACTTGTGATCTCTGTCTGTCAAATAAATAAATATAATCTTAAAAAAAAAATTCCAAACTATGGAAAGAACCTAGATGTCCATCAACAGATGAATGGATAAAGAAGATGTGGTATATATACACAATGGAATACTATGCAGCCATCAAAAGAAATGAAATCTTGCCATTTTGTGATGACGTGGATGGAACCAGAGGGTATTATGCTTAGCGAAATAAATCAGTCGGAGAAAGACAACTATTATATGATCTCCCTGATATGAGGAAGTGGAAATGCAACGTGGTGGGTTTGGGGGGTAGGAAAAGAATAAATGAAACAAGATGGGATCAGGAGGGAGACAAACCCATAAGAGACTCTTAATCTCACAAAACAGAGAGTTGCCAGTGGGAGAGGGGTAGGGAGAGGGTGGTTGGGTTATGGACGTTGGGGAGGGTATGTGCTATGGTGAGTGCTGTGAAGTGTGTAAGCCTGACTGTTCACAGACCTGTACCTCTGGCGCTAATAAAACATTATATGTTAATAAAAATTTTTAATATTTAAGGGAATTGAGGGAAATTGGAAGGGGAGATGAACCATGAGAGATTATGGACTCTGAAAAATAGTCTGAGGGTTTTGAAGGGGCGGGGGGTGGGAGGTTGGGGGAGCCACGTGGTGGGTACTAAGGGCACGTGTTGCATGGAGCACTGGGTGTGGTTCATAAACAATGAATTCTGTTATGTTGAAAAGAAATCAATAAAAAATAATCTAAGTGATTTCATTTAGTAAAAGATAAATTGATGTGATTTCATGGCTCAGAAGTGATCGTTGGAGGCAAGTGCTCAGATACGAAGCCTGCCTTTTACTCCCATTTGTGCAATGTTGATTGTACCCTAGGGAGCTCCTTTTGGCAGCCGAGAGAGACTTGAGTAAATACTGAAGGAGAGCTTCATCCCTGGGGTGTTCTGATGGATGTGGCTCAGGAAGAGTTCTGGGTAGTCCTTGGAACTGAAGGAACCCCTACCCAGTGAGATAGGGGAAGTGGTGGCAGAGGCAGGAATTGGAGGGAATCAAAGCAACGCCCCTAAGCGCTATGGTGGGATGTTTTCAGAGAGAACCTGTCAGTGAAATTTCTTGAGGCGGGGGTAGGGGGACTACCTTAGGCAGATGTCCTAATGAAAATCCGTGTTGCCAACTCAGACACTGGAATGGAGCGTGTTTTCTCAATGAAGCCCGAGCTCGATCCCTTCTCAAGGGGGCACTTGGCACTGGTGCCTTGGGGCTTTCTTAAAATCCGCTGGGCTGAAGATAGTTGCCCCAGTCTCCCCCTGGAAACCCATGTCTGTTGCCCACTGTCCTCTACCCCTCCTGCTTCAAAATACTGCTTTTCTTTCCTTACCATGGTGAGGTCTTCCAAAAATCATTTTCAGCTATTTAATCCTCTGATTAAAAAAAAAAGAAAAAATTACACATAGGGGGTGCCTGGGTGGCTCAGTGGATTAAGCCTCTGCCTTTAGCTCAGGTCATGATCTCAGGGTCCTGGGATCGAGCCCTGCATGGGGCTCTCTGCTCAGCAGGGAGCCTGCTTCCCCCACCCCCGCCCGCCTCTCTGCCTACTTGTGATCTCTGTCAAATAAATAAATAAAAATCTTTTTTTAAAAAAAAGTTACAATTAGAAGTGTTGCTGTTTTAAAAAATATGATGTAGAAGTAATTCATTTTAAAGTATTTTCCAAAAGGGCATCTACTAAAAAAAAAAAAAAAACTCACAGCTAACATTATATTAAATGATAAAAGCCTGAATACTTCCCCCCAAAGATGGGGATCAAGATAAAGATGTCCTTTCTGGTCACTTCTTTTCAACACCATATTTGTTCTGGTCCGGGTGATCTAGCAAGGAAAAAGAAGTAAAGGCATTCCCAGTGGAAAGGAAAAAGTAAAACTGTCTTCCACGGATGACGCGATCCTGTATGTAAAGCATTCCATGGATCCGGCTCTCCCTTCCCCTGGGCTCTGGTGCTCCTGCTCTGTTCCTCCACTTGGCCCCTGCCTAGAAACCGCAGGTCCTGCTCTGGAGCTGGAGTTCTGCAAAGGTGTGTCTCCTCACCACTCCCTACTGTGGGGGAAGGAGTAACCTAACTCCTGGGTAAGGGGCAAACGCTTCACAGGGGGGTGTGGTAGCAAAGAGGTAGACCCCGGGGGTCAGTTGGCTTGTGTTGAGACCTCAGCTTTGCACTCACTAGATGTGGGGCCTTAGACAAGTGGCTGAACTACTTTTGCCTCAGTTTTCTTCTCTGTGAAATAGGGATGAGAACAGTAACTACCACACAGGATCGCCGTGGGGAGTTGTTAATTGTTGTAAACTCTCCCATGGGCCGGACGGGGGAGAAGTAGTAGGTCTTCTAGGATGTGTTCGGGATGTAGTGGTGATAGATACTATTTCCCATTTTGCTATTTCTGCCACGTGGGCTGGAAAACTCCGTGAGGAGTTAGTTTGGGTGTAGAGCCTGCTTAAGGGTCATTCTCTCTTTAAAGAAAGGAAGGAAAGAAGGAAGAGAGAAAGAGGGAAAGAAATGCAGATTGCCAAGCCCCACTAAGGATCAGAGACTCTGGGGAATGGGGTGCATTTTAACACTTAGTTGACCTTGATGCTGCTGAAGTTTGAGAACCATTGATGTGGAACATAGGACAGCCCCGAACTGTGTTTTTGTCCTCCTGGAAGTAACTATAGAAAATGTAAGCAGGAGGGCGCCTGGGTGGCTCAGTGGGTTAAGCCGCTGCCTTCGGCTCAGGTCATGATCTCAGGGTCCTGGGATCTAGTCCCGCGTCGGGCTCTCTGCTCAGCAGGGAGCCTGCTTCCTTCTCTCTCTGTCTGCATCTCTGCCTACTTGTGATCTCTCTCTCTGTCAAATAAATAAATAAAATCTTAAAAAAAAAAAAAAAAAGAAAAGAAAAGAAAATGTAAGCAGGAGACGTTCTCTTCCCCTAGCATGGTCGGAAATGTGTACTATTTCCATCGATCAGTGTTCGTTCAAGTATGTGTGGGAATAGCTAAGCGAGCAGCCTGGAACACATGTGCACATTCAGGCGCACGCCTGCAGCCCACGCGGGTCAGTGCAGAGTACAGGCATGGTGGAGGAAGGGGTAGGACCTGGCACTGGACCAAGCATGGGCAGGATGGGCCAGCGGAACGGATACAGGAGGCGGAGCTGCCCGCGATGTCCTGCGGCACTTGTTTCTTAACCCTCAGCACAGGGGCTCCCACCTTCTCCCCTTCCCCTAAAACCCGGCTGTCCAAGGGTCGCCCTCATCAAAGCCAAGAACACATCTTGGTCTGTTCATGCATCTTGGCGCAGGTGTCCATGGGTTCCTCTTTGGAGCTCTTCCTTCCTTCCATTTGGGGTCGGTACTGGTCCCCTTCTTCGTGCCTTGGAAGCTCTTTCCATGTGGAAGAGCGGAGTCCTCCCGCAGGGCCATCTTGGCTAACCGTGGGGCTGCTTGCTTGGTTGTACACCTTGGCCTTTGGGAAGTGAACAGTTCTGCCACTAACACACGAAAGTCTTGCACTTTTGCCTCCTCCCTTCCCCTCTTCTTAGTCCCTGGGGGGAGAAGCAGCAAGTACTGACTGTTACGTGGCGGGTAAAAGCCCCTCTCATGATCTGGATCTGTCCTCCCTGGCCCTGTCTCCTAGTGCTCCCCCCATCTGCGGGGGTGGCGGGAGGGCTGGCCACACCAGCCGCCTTTCTGTCCCACGAGTGTGCCAGGCTTCTCCTTCCCTGGGGCCTTGGCACTTGGCGTGAACTCTGACCTGAATATTCTCTGCCCGGAATGTTGAGTGCCGTTTGTGTGGGGGTGTGAATGTCGCTGCAGCCAAGTCTTCCCAGTCTTAATGGACAGATGGTACCATGTGGGTTTAAATATATAATACATTTCTTTGACATTTATATGGCTGTACGATTGCTGTTGAGTGTGAGCGAACACCTTGGCGTATTTGTTATCAGACTTCTATCCTCATTCGAATGTCGAGGACTTAAGGATGGGGACCCCATCCTGTCCACTGCTGTGTCCCCCACCCCTCAGCAGATGCCTTGCATACAGTAAGCATTTTCATGTTGTGGTTGAATGAGTAAATTAGTGTTCTTAGGTACATTGTGCTGTCCACACTAGAAAACTAATTCTCCCTAGACACTGTATGCTGCCCACACTGGGAATCTAAGTCGACCAGCGTTTTGCTGAATTTGAATCTGTTGCCAACAGAGTCAGACCTAATTTCTGAGTCAGAGCACCTTACTGATTTGTAGGAAAACCAGTGTCTCCTTATTTAGGAAGTATGACCTATGTGGGCAGAGACACACACTTAACCAGTGTTTACAATATGCCTTCATATTTGGGCCAGCATGTATTAAGTTGTTCATACCAGAAGCTTATCTAGTTTATTTCCTTTGTTTTTTTTTTTAAGATTTATTTATTTTAGAGAGAAAAAGAGCATGTGGGAGGAAGAGCAGAGGGTTAGAGAGAGAGTCCCAAGCAGACTCCATGCTGTGCACAGAGCCCGACGTGGGGTTCAATCTCACGACCCTGAGATCACGAACTGAGCCCAAACCAGATGTTTTTCTGACCACCCAGGCACCCCTAGTTTATTTCCTTAATTCCTCAAATCATCCTGTGAAATAAGTAGTTAGTATTCTCCTGTTCTGTAGAGAAATTAGATGACATTCCCAAACTCACAGAGGCAGCGAGCATCTAAACACAAACCCATCTGACTCCAGAACATGAGTCTCATATCCTGCTGTCTCTATACCTGTGGATCTCTGCATAGGAGAAGACAAATCATAAAACAGTATTCAAGTCTAGGAGTAAAAACATTTCCAAAAGGACCTCTACTCTTAAATAAGTGGTAGGAAATGAAATACAAAATCTAGTTTCTTTTAAACCTTCAACTTAATATCCTTTCAGCTGAACAATTGTGACTCATCTCCAGACGGCCGGCTGGGGAACAGGTAACTGAAGCACGGGAGGGGAGACAGAAACCCTTCTGTGCTGTTTCTGCCTTCCCCCAGTACATGCACTTCCATTTTGTAGGGTACATGGGTCCCCAGCTCCTGATCATGGCGCTGAAGGGGAAGATCTGGAACTGGGTGTGTGTTCAAGTTGCTGGTTTGCCTGTTTCTCCCAGGAGAACATGAGCCTCATGAGGGCAGGGACCCAAGTCTGGGCTCTTCATCTCCAGCATGGGGGTCCCCAGTGAGCGGTGCACAGCAGGTGCTCAGTAAACTTGAACAAGCAAGAAGCAGGTGAACACATGCTCACCTCCCCTCTCGGGCCTCTCTGGCCACAGTGCCGGTTTCCGAGGTCCACGCTGGAAACCTGCTTCCTCCTGAACACTCCTGCTTTTCGGATACTTGAACACAGCTGGCTAGGAGTTCAGAAAAAGAAGTGAGTATATATAGTTATAAGTTAGCTGTGTTAAAATAGCCATTCTAAATAAATTCTTTTTTTTTTTTTAAGATTTTATTTATTTATTTGTCAGAGAGAGAGGGAGAGAGAGCGAGTACAGGCGGACAGAATGGCAGGCAGAGGCAGAGGGAGAAGCAGGCTCCCTGCTGAGCAAGGAGCCTGATGCGGGACTCGATCCCAGGACGCTGGGATCATGACCTGAGCCGAAGGCAGCTGCTTAACCAACTGAGCCATCCAGGCGTCCCCTAAATAAATTCTTAAATGTAGATTATCATTCATTCAAACATCCCCTTTTATAATTGAATCAGGGCAGAGACCGTTCACATTAACACATGACACAACCTAATCCCAAACTTCTGCTGAGTGTTCCGCACCTGCCAGTCGTCATGCTGGGCGCTGAGAGCATCCCCATACCCGAGTCTCCCCAAGGCTTCCTCGCAACAACTGCAGGGGCGGGTGGGTACCACCAGTGTCTCCATTTGACAGATACGGAGGCTGAGGCCGCTGAAATACGTGAAGAATTTCCCCCAAGGAAACACAGCTAGGAAGTGTGGCAACTGGGTACTGAGCTCAGTGTCATTCCAGAACATCCTGAGTGAGTGACGAGATTCAGGCTGGAAGTCCCATATGACTGGTCCCATAGCCGTGTATTGTCTAGTTCTCTGATTTCTCAATTCCTGTTGTCAGGCCATTTCCATATGACTTTTTGGTCTGTATCTGCTCATCGTGGAAATTATAGGAAAGTACAAAGGAAGTCTACAGTTTTCCTGTCTGGGAATAATTAAGCTTATAATTTTGATACTTTCTTTTAAAATTTCTCCTGTTAGGGAAAAAAACTAAGATTATTCTGTATATACATACACTTTTTGAAATTTTTTAACCTAACATGCTTTATGTTAAGCCCATTTCAGCACCTTTAATCATGTGCACGCCATTTTAGTGGTTATACACTATTCTGTTTATGGGTGCACTTGTTTTTTTAATTAGTCCTCTTTTCCTGGTCATTGTGCCATTGCTGTTGTTACTGTTACAAATGGTGCTTAGGTGAATGTCTTTGAACCAAATCTATCTGAGTGTCTGATTATGGCCTCCAGCTAGCTTCCCAGTGAACTAACGAATCAGAAGGTATGAAAGATGTAAAGAATATTCCCGCTGCCGGGCTCTTCTCCAGAGGGTTCGCTTTTGCACTTCCCCACCACTGTGTAATCGTGCGGATGAGGTACTTTTAAATAGGCACCTAAATTCTGTCCTGTTTATACAGATTATAGCTTCTCATATACACAGCTGGAGTGCAACCAGCCTCGAAAACAGGGTGATGATTAACAAACGCCATTGTACAGCCAGGAGGGTTGCAGAGGACTCTAGACCTGCTTTGGAAACTGAGCTCCCAAGGGGCTGTTAGGCCACATGCTGTGCATCTGGCACCATGTCCAAGACCCAGGTCTAGGGCAGAGCTCCCACCCCCAAGAGCACCTTATCCTCTTGGGTCGCTGGAAGGGTTGCTGGTGAGCAGAGCAGGTATGTAATCAACAAAGTGTGATGTGCAGCGCGGGGAGCGCCCATGCCAGAGGTGCGGAAGCCTGTGCCCCAGAGAAGCTATCTGCCAGCTCCAGGGCTGGGACAGCCTCGGGCGTGGCTGTGGCTGAGGCTGCCAGGGCTGGGCCTCTGTCAACTGCACTGCCTCCTCTTAACCAGTGTGCACACCTGCACCCGAACCCACAAAGGCCAATCTTTAAGGGGTGGGAGCATCCATGTCTTTGCCCTGCATTCCTCAGAACAGAAGGACTCAGCCGGTGATGGGAATTTTGGGGAGAGTGGGGGGAACTCGGACTGAGTTTGTGAAAGGACAAACCTGAACCATTTTCCAGTCCCTGTTGGATTTATGTTTTCAACAGCGATAGTGACAGAGCTTTTTTCGTGTCCTGACCTTGTCTTTCTCTGCTTCAGAGGTTTTAGTAGATACTTTTAAGGAGAACAAAAGGGAACTTAAATTCCTTAGGCGCCTGCTCTATGTGAGGCTTAGTTCCAGGTGACAAACATTCTGTTGGTTGGAGGTGTCATTCCCAAAAGCCGCATCGAGCGGTGGCACGGTGGCGTGCTTTGTTTATTCCACAGGTGTCTGTAGGCACACTCTGTGCTTGGCATCAGGATGTCAAACACAGTCACCCCTTGTGGGAGCTGGGTAGCACACCCTGCTCTGGCGTTTGAAGCAGGACTCCTCAGTTGGCGGGAGTACCAGGGGGTCATGGAGGGCTGTGCTGCCCATCCTACAGCTGGCTTCCTGGACTTTGTTCTAGCGTCTTTGCAGGTGTGTCCAGGCTCCTGCAGGGAGAGGTTCAGGGAGGTAGGCACTTTGCCCCCATGTGAGCACACTTGCTGTCCCACGGCTCGCTATGCAGTCTTTTGCAAACCACCCACTCTAGCACTGGACTCTGGGTCCCCCTTACTATAAATTCTCTGCCCTTGAAAGGTACTTGTTCTTCTGGTTCTGCTTGCCCCTACCCAGATTGCTTTTCCCTAATACCCGTCACTGGAGCAAGGGAGGAGGAGGGTCGCTTTCACTCGAGTGTGAATCCCAGATTACATACACACTTTGGGAGAGGAGCTCAGTAGTAAATACTAATTTCAGATTGTAACTTTTTGAGCAGTCACCTGAGTGTTCATTGCCTGCAACAGAAAGATCTACTCAAGAGGTACTTGTCTGGCCACTTAGCTTCTCCTACCCCAAGGCGGTGCAAACCAGGAAAACCAAGGGCGGTGACTAAGCCATGAAATTTTGCCATGCCTGGGTATTTGGGGAAGAATTCTAAAACCCGCTCGGGTCTTAGTTCTGCTTTCTTCTGCTTGAGCCTCCATTTCCTTCTCTGGGAAGTGAAGCTAATGGGATTTTTGAGGGGGGGTAAAAGTGGCTGAAAAGTGCTACACAAACACGGGTGACCCCATGCTGCCAGGGAGCCTGGCGTCCTGTCTGGAGACTGGGGTCTGGAAATGGGCTCTCACTTCAGGACTCTTTTGGCGTGCAAATACTGACCTAAGCCAACTATGCTTAATTGACTGTCCTGACAGAGTGAGTGACAGCTTCATTTTAAATGACCTGTCTAGCCAAATGCTATTCAGCCCCAAGTACATCACATAGGTTGGGAGGGTCACCCATTGCTATTTTCAAAGAGGTGTTCAGGATTCGTCTTATATTTTTGTCTCGGTAACTGCTACCTCCTGGAGCTGATTTTCTGCATTTCAGGAAGCAACTAATTCTAGAAGGGAATGAGGGCAGGAAGGTTTGGAGGGCAGCCAGAGACCGCTTGCTTTCTGCAGCCATACCTGATGGTGGGGAGAGAGTGTCCAGGAGGCGTTCCTGTGCTGAGTCATGGCGATAACCCTTTGCAGTGTGTCCCCTCCTTCCCTAACCCAAGCAAGGCGGGCTGAGCACCTCTGGGATACCGTGCAGGGTAAAGAATGTAGAAGGAGAAACTGGGGAGAATTATTATGGATGGTGAAGGGGTGGCAGTGCAGACTTTAGGACTTCAGCAATAAATGTCACTTTTGAGTCCTAAGGGAAGAGTACTTTTGAAGAACAGAGCTGCTTTCTGGCCCCAGATTCCACACTGAGAAAGGCGCTGTGACCCCAGCATCAGCGCAGCTCTCTGTTTTCAAGTGGGATTAAAAGCGAACGTTGGAACTGGATTAGAATCTAAATGTGAATCCCAGCTCTGGTGCCTTCTGTTTTGGACCCAGCAATGTGCCTTCACCATCGGGGTATTCTTTGGGAAATAGGGTTATTCCATCTTGCTGGGTTGTTGGTGAGGTCAACCAGAAACACTCTGGGGCAGGGGAGCCCACCTAGGCTTGGAGGACAGATTGCAATGAGCGAGTTAGGAGGGTGGATGTTTTAAACCAGATGCAGAACATAGGCAGGAGCTGCTGGCCTGTGGCAGCCTGGCCCGCGGTGCCTGGGCAGGTGAGGATCTTGGGAAGCACCCTGGCTGTGCTCCGTGTCCTGCCTGCCTCAGTGGTCTGCTGACCAAAGTCAGAGCAGTTGGACGGCCGGCACTGATCCTACCGTGAGATGATGAGGGCCTCCTCGCACCTGCCAAGTTCTCTTCTTGCTGGCCAGTCCGTTTCTTCTCTTTCCTTTCCTTCTGGGGCAGAACAGTAGCTAAAATAGCTCAAATGGTAGAACCCTGAAAAATGCTAAGATTCGCTTGTTCTCCATTTTATAATGACATTTTTCGAATATACAGAAAAGCTGGAAGGATCATACATTTACCATCCGTAGAGCCACTGTCTGGTTTCCATAGTTAACACTTGGCTCTGTTGGTTTGTATTGTCCTTTCCTGATCCATTTCAGATAAGTTGCAGGCGTCAGATCACGTCCTGGGGCTAGTTTTGAAGTGAGAATTCGAGGAGTGGACCTGGCTCCCCGGAGCTGCCCAGAGCCCAGTCTCTTAGCAGTGTGATGGGCTCCGCCTGCCACTGGCTCTCCTGCCCTCTCCCAGACCAGCGTGTGCCCCAGGATCAAAGGGAGTCCAGGGTGCCTGCCCTCAGTGACCCCCCCCATGCCAACAGACTCGCAAAAACTTGGAATCACCGTATATTGTTTCTTATCCTGCTTCGCTCCCCCACCTCTCTCCTCTCTCTCAAATTTAATAAATCCTTTACATTTATTAAAGGATTTATTAACCTTTTTTAAAAATTATTTTTATTAACCCTGTTAACCTTTTTTTGTGTGTGAAACTATGGTTTTTCAGCAGTTGTGTCCTCTTCCAGCAATGCCTACCGCAGTGGTACAGCTTCATTGGAAGAGAACACGTGATATGATCACACGCTCTTCTGCATGTACATTGCATACTTGCATAAGAGTCTGTTGTGTGACACACAGTGATGTCTGCATCACGTTTACTCACAGCTTTCTGACCTGTAGGTAGACCTTCAGAGGGAGTGAAGCCCCGAGCTGCGGGCCTCCTGCGATGGGCGCCTGTGGTGCTGGGTGGTATCCTAACTCGTCTCCTTTCCACAGAGCCAGCATGGCTGTCCTCTCTAAGGAATATGGCTTTGTGGTTCTCACCGGTGCCGCCAGCTTCATAATGGTAGCTCATCTAGCCATCAACGTTTCCAAGGCCCGAAAGAAGTACAAAGTGGAGGTGAGTGGGATCCTAGATCTGTTGAGGCAAGAACTTCTTTTCAGTCGTGGAAGGAGAGGTGAGAAGCCAGAGGCCAGCAGTCTGAGAACCACATCCACTCGAAATCCTGCCCTTTTCAGGCAGGAAGAAGGCAGGAAATGGGGGACCCTGCTGGGGAGCCATCTCCATCTTGTTTTCACTTGATCTCTTTGTAGAAAGACCAACTGTGTTGGGGCGAGAACGGTATGGCCTTTGGCTGGAGCTGTGTGCCAGGAAGAGTGTTATTTTCTAGCGAGGGTAAACAGGCAGGACCACATCAAACCAGAAAGCTGCTGCACAGCAAAGGAAATTGCCAACAAAATGGAAAGTGCCACCTACTGCATGGGAGGAATTTGTGCGAATCATACATCTGATAAGGGGTTAATTTCCAAAATGTGTAATTCATACAACTCAATAGCAAAAAAAAAATAATAATAATAAAAAAATTTAGAATTTAGAAATTTAGAAACTGGGCAAAGGAGCCAAACAGCCATTTTTCCAAAGACCACATACAGACGGCCCGCAGGCACATGGAAGGGTGCTCACCGCACGTCACTCATCATTGGGAAAATGCAAATCAAACCACAGTGAGATGCTGCCTCACGCCCGGTGGGGAATGGCTATGAGCAAAACAAAAAGAAATAGCCAAAGCTGTCGAAGGGGGAGAAAAGGGAACACACTGTTGGTGGGAATGTAAATTGGTGCAGCCACTATGGAAAATAATGGAGGGTCTTCAAAAAATTAAAAATAGAACGACAGTATAATGCAACAGTTTCACTTCTGGGTATTTATCCCCAAAAAAAGAAAAAAATGAAAACACTGACTCAAGAAGATATGTGCACCCCATGTTCATAACAGCACTATTTATGGTAGACAAGCCATGGAAGTAACCGAAGTGTCCATCAGTGGATGAGTGGAAAAAGATATGTGTGTGTGTGTGTGTGTGTGTGCGCGCGCGTGCGCGCACATGTGCATATACGTATTTATGTACATATATATGTGTTTTATATATATATACACACACACATTATATATATATTACTCAGCCATAGAAAAGAATGAAATCTTGCCATTTGTGACAACACTGATGGACCTTGAGGGCCTCATCCTAAGTGATATAAATCAGTGAAAGACCTAGATTTCATGACCTCACTTACATGGGGAATCTAAAAAACAAGAGCTACAAGGTACAGCATGGCAGCCATAATGAATAATTCTCCATTATATATTTGAAAGTTGCTAAGAGCAAATATTAAATGCTCTCATCAAAAGAAAACGCTGCAACTGTGGTACCTAGACTTACTGTGATCACTCCACCACACACACATACATCAAATCATTACGTTACACGAAACTCATGTGTGTCGATTATACTTGGATTTTTAAACATAAGTAATACAAAATAACTAAATAGAGTTAAGTGGTAAGTCTTCCTCATGTGCCACTTTAAAAATGGTGTTGTAAGGTGATTGTTTCCCAAGTGAAGAAACGTGTGGGGCTGAGGTTAGCCTGGGCTTAGACGGTAGACCTAAGAAGGAGGTCTATGAAATGCTTCCTTTCATTCCTGCTGATCTAAAAGGGCTAATTACTGGGGTTGTCCCTGGTGAGCAAACTCAAATGTCTGCTTCTGTTCAGCAACTTATTGTTAGACTCTGACTAGAGCTTCTTTTTAAGTTTTCCTATGGATTTTCCTTTTTTTTTTTTTTAATGGACACATCCATTAAAGTTCTCACACTCAATTTCTGTTCTCCCATTAAAGAAAATCTTAGAAGGTTGCAGCATCTGATAGCTTGTGGGAAGGAGATGTTCCCCTGGGGTGTCTTTGTGCTGTGTGGGGAATCCAAAAGTCACGACACAATGTCAAGGGCAGGGAGTCTGGCTCAAGCTGCCTCCCTCCCTTGTGTGACTGTGGCACAGACATACATTCATAGGACTGGATATTAACAGAAATATATTGAATCTGCTTCTGAGAGTTGAGACCCCACTGCAAGTGTCAGGCAGAAAGTGATCACCTGTCAAGGGTAAAGTAGAAGTTGCTTGAGGATAGATGATCTTGGAGGTTGGCTGTAACTCAACACTCAATGCTGCTGCTCTTGACCATTCGATCCACGGTATCTTGTCCTCACAGTATCCCACCATGTACAGCACGGACCCTGAGAATGGGCACCTTTTCAACTGCATTCAGCGCGCCCACCAGAACACGTGAGTGTCGGCCCCGCACACCCCTGGGGAGGTCTGCAGTGTTGTGTCCTCTGCCCAGCACCTCGGCTTTTGGTCCTCCTGTTCACTGAGTAGCAGCTGGGATGATGATCGGGAGTTAAAAGAGTCTTAGAAAATATGTCTGTGGACAGACTGAATATTCAGAGTTGTTAGAAGAGTGGGGTTCTGGATAATCCTTCAAAAATGTCTTTCAAGTTGCATTGGCCTTCAGCAGCATTCGCCAGGCTTCCTGTCTAGGCTGAGATTGAATCTCCCAGCCCTGGGGAGGGAGTGGCTGTGAGCTCTGGAAGGAAATCCGCTGGCATTAGCCACCACCTTCCTCGTTAGAGTATTCAGAGCTGTGGACTTTGGCTCCCACGCAGGAGGAAAGAGGGTGGATCCTAGTGGTAGGGCCTCTCCCTGCCCTCAGCGTTCAGTTTTACTCTCCAGTGTCTGACTCAGCAAATAAGAGCCTAAGGGGGTACGGGCACACGTCAGATGGGCACTTCTTACAAAACGGTCTCTGTCTATTCCAGGCTGGAAGTGTATCCTCCCTTCTTATTTTTCCTAGCTGTTGGAGGTGTTTACCACCCGGTAAGTTTTCCCAAGGAGTTTTCATCTATTTGGATTTTTTAAAAGATTTTATTAGAGAGTATGTGCATAAGGTGGGGGGTAGGGAGTCAGGGGGAACCACTGACCAAGGAGCCCGACATGGGACTGGATCCCAGCGTCCTGGGATCAAAACCCAAGCCAAAGGCAGACCCTTAACTGACTAAGCCACCCAGGCGCCCGTCTGTTTGGACTTAGTTCTCTGAACTATTAGGGAGGAACGCAGGAAGTGGATATTGAATGAACATCTTCAGTGCCCATTAAGAAGAATTTCATTCTTGCTAAAAAGTTCTTTAAGGCATATAGAACCTTCCCCATTTTTTTAATAGATCAGGAGAAG
Organism: Mustela lutreola; assembly: GCF_030435805.1. Lineage (NCBI taxonomy): Eukaryota > Metazoa > Chordata > Mammalia > Carnivora > Mustelidae > Mustela > Mustela lutreola. The sequence continues at coordinate 66,891,369 of NC_081303.1, read as the reverse complement.
CCTCTTGGATACTATGTAACCATCCCAGGGGCAAATAGCCATGTAGAAAATAGAAGAATTTGAACCCAGGTCTGATCGTGCAGGGTTCATGTCCGTGATTTTCTCCTTTGTCATAGTCAGGCATTGATGGGTCCCCTGAGGTCACAGCGGTGAACCAAACAGACCCAGACACCGGGTTAACTCTTACTCAGGGTCATTGACTCTAGCACATAAGTACATGATGCAGTTCGCCACAAGGCGATGCGTGCCACGGAGGAAAACCCAGCAGGCGGGAGGGAATGGAGTTCCAGATCGGGAGACCGCTGTGAGTGAGGACGTCAGGTGAGGACTGTGGCAGCTGCCAAGGTGACAATGAGGCAAAAGTTACAGAAGGGTAGGGATCAGGTGTCGCGGGTGGTAGATGTCTTTGGGCAAAGCGCGAGAGCAAGGCCCTGAAGCCAGAGCCCGTCCAGTCTGTCTGGTGAACAGTGAGTGGGGCGGCACGGCTTCCGTGGGGAGCAGACCACAGGGCCTTGTAGGCCGTGACGGCTCGTGGCTGGAGTGTGGTCTGCGGTGTACCTTACCGAAATAAAGCACGACAAGCCAGTCCCTCTAGTGAGGCATCCCCATGTCCACCCCTATCCCCTTCCCAGTCTGTCTGCCCTAGACTCCATTCCTGCACTTAGGGCTCTAAGACTCAAAGAACTACTCTGGGGACATCTGGTGGTAACTGTGCAACATTACGGCCAAGCAGGGCCTGGCAGGTTGCCCATAGTGACTTAGGGGCCCGGGATTTTTATTTTCGGTGGTTTCACACACCTGATCATTAACCTTACCCCAGATCAACTAAACAAATCCTAAAGCACTAACCTTACCCCTTGGGAAGCCACTGATGAATGGTGAAGGCACATGAAGACTGGTGTGCAACGTTTCATGTGCCCGCTCCCCCTCCCAGTCTGTCCTGACTGGTTTTGACCAGACGGTCACCCCAGGATGGCGCTCACGTAGGACTAGTCATCTTACGTGAGTTTTACTCTCTCTTCTCAAGGGCCATGGAAGGGGGAGACGTCTGCCTCCAAGACCACATGTTCTGGGATGACAACAGGACACGCTCTGCCCACTTTTTCTAGCGGAGCCCTCAGCCCAAGTGCGGGCCGCAGCACAGCCTGCTCTGACCCCTTCTGGGGGACAGTGACGGGGGAGCCTCAGAGAAGCAGTGGCAGGCCCATGGAGACAGCCAGGCTTCTCCGCCAGTCCTGCCTTGGGGTCAGGGTCCTCTTGGGGCTTACCCTTCATGCCCCACCCCCGGCCTGCCTCTCCCTCTCTCGTATGCCCACACCTCAGTCCCCAGGGCAAGCCAGAAGGTTCCTTCCACCCCATCCACCAGGAAGGTCAGCTCTCACCTTCCCCATCCACAAGCAGTTCATAGAAGAATCACAGATCTTTGATTTTCCTGAGACAAAGAACATGCCTCTACCCTAACTTTGTTGGGGGAGTGTTTTACCATATCCACGGAAGTTTTGGGAGAGCATTGTGTCTTCAGCCTTAGATGTTAATGTTTCTCCAGTGCTGATACTGATCCAGCCCTTCTCTTGCAGCGTGTAGCTTCTGGCCTGGGCTTGGCCTGGATTGTTGGACGAGTTCTTTATGCTTATGGTTATTACACAGGAGGTGAGTACATCACGACATCTGCCAAGGAAACAAATTAAAAATCCCATGCCACTGTATTTTTCTTCTTAGTGGGGCTTTAAGAAAAGGAGACGTACTTTGGTGTTTAGGGGGAAGCTCTGGTATCTTCCTTCTTACTAACCTTTGAAAAGTAACAAAACCTATTTGTACTGAGCACTTCGTGTGTGTCCGTTGCTGCTCTGAGATCCGGTGGATGCTGTTTAACCTGCTAGCATTTCTGTGATGCAGATAGTGTGTCCTGTGCTATAGATGGAAAACGGAGGCTCAGAGCTACTCGTGTAAACTGGGAAGCCGGGATTTAAACCCAGGCAGCCCGACCCCAGAGCCCCCGCTGCTAATTCACTACGATAAATGGTTCCCCTAGAGAGAACAGGGAGAGACTCTTGACTCTACTTACCTCTTGAAAGTGGGGACACCCCCAGAGGTCCTGGAGCACAGTTGTTCTAATTATTATCCCCAGTTCTCTGAGGGTCCAGGGAAGACTCTGGGGACACATTTCTTGGCACGCCATAGCTGACTTACTGGCCACTGAGGCCAGGCGTTGGTTGACCTCTTAGGACCAGATGGTCTGACGCGCGACCCCCGATGCCTTGCTAGAATGGCTGGTGGGTGTTGACGGCATTGTCCTCTGTCTGGCACCTCCAGTCACCTCTGTTCTCTCTCCTGTTTCAGAGCCCAGCAAGCGGAGTCGCGGGGTCGTGGGCTCCATAGCCCTCATTGGCCTCATGGGCACAACCGTGTGCTCTGCCTTCCAGCACCTCGGTTGGGTTAAGACCGGCTTGGGCGGTGGGTCCAAATGCTGCCATTGAAGAACTACAGGGTCTTCAAAAACTCATTCGTTTTGAGTGACTTAACTTTTATTGTCAGTGACTTTTTTTTTTTCTAAATATAATAAAAACTTACCTGGCCTTAGCCTCATACCTAAACCTGACTCTGCTGATTTCTTTTGAGTCTCCTTCTAGGAGAAGTAGCCTGTTCTACTGGATGGGAGAGGTGGTGGGTACTAAGCCCCCTCCTCACCCTGCCACAGATGTTTACTGAGGTGAAGCTGGGGAAACATCCGGTTGTGGTAGTGTGTTCATAGTCATGCCACAGCCGTGAAAAATTGGGGCCCAAGGAAGGAAAGTCTGTCAGCCTGAGTTGGGATATAAGAATATCTTACACTTACTTACAGTTAACACCTACGGTAACAAGGATTATTTATTTATTTAAGATTTTATTCATTTGAGAGAGAGAGCACAAACGGGGAGAAGCAGACTCCCCGCTGAGCTGGGAGCCAGACGTGGGGCTCGATCCCAGGACCTGGAGATCATGACCTGGACTGAAGGCAGGTGCCACCGTCTGAGCACCCAGAAGCCCATTTTGAAAATTTCTATTAAAGATTGCTTCTACTGCAGCACCTGGGTGGCTCAGTCCGTTAAGTGTCCGACTCCTATCCTGGCTCAGGTCACGATCTCAGTCATGAGGTCCGTCTCCACATCGGGCTCCGTGCTAGGCATGGAGCCTGCTTAAGCTTCTCTTTCTTTCCCTCTGTCCACCGCCCCACTCTCTAAATAAATAAATAAATAAAAATTTTTAAAGATTGCTTCTATTGCTTAAAAGCTCAAGTTATAGACTAATTTTATGAAACTTCACAGAGACACAAAGACCCAATAGCGTAGGTCGAAACAAGGAAGGACACCGTCAGCACAAAATGGGGAAAACCAAACAGGTTCGGTTGACTTGGAGGAGGCTGCTGGCTGGCAGAATGAGGGCTGCCCCCGACGGAATGTGGCTGTGAACTCAATTCACGGAGGGGTAGCGTCTATACCTGTGCTGCTCAGTACTATAGCCACAAGCCACATACGCTGTTTACATTCAGACAAATAAAATGTAAGTAAAACTCAGTTCTGTAATTGCTCTCATCACCTTTCAAGGCCTCTCTGACCCGTGAGGATTAGAGATGGGGTCTGCACCCAGGCCCGGCTCTCAAATCCATGCGTTTTCCACTCTGCTCCTCCATCACCTGGAGTGCTCTGCTCGGGGACTAGACTCGTCGGCCGTGGCCGCCTGACCGCCCAGAGGCCAGCAGTGTACACTCTTGCTGTGGCTGGGACATCTTCCCCAGCATGGAGCAAAAGGAGGAAAGTGAGGGCTGTTTTCATAAAGCTTTAACTTGCATCCTTTTTATATTAAAATGTCCTTTATAATAAATGATGGTGATGATGAATGGTATTTGTGGTCCAGAGTTGAGAAAAATTGACTTTATAACAGGCTAGGGTTATGGTTTCGTTTTTTTGGTTTTTGTTTCTCGTGTTTATTTTTTCGTAAGCAGCGCACCTCGGATGAGAGAACTTGTGGTTTCCTTTCACATCACACAGTTGGGCATCAGGGGAGCAGCACGGGGGTGGCCTGGGCACGAAGGGCTGTTTTCACCTTTGTTGCAAGTCTGGACGGGATGTAAAGTCATGTGATCCGCCTTTGTCATTTTGCTCTTGTGGAATGGGCTCCAATGAAGTTTTATAGGGAACCCCACCACGGGAAATGATGCTGTGATTGAAGCGGGGAGCCCAGAGCTCGGCCTTTCCACTTCCCCAGGCGCCCCACCCAGGGTGCCTGAATCCACTGTGTACATCTCTGCTGCGGAGAGTAACAGCTACTTTCTGTTCAATTCCTTTGTCTCATGGAGAAAAAAAAAATTTTTTGGTGTAAGTACTGCCCCTCACTGCTCGTCTAGCACTGTATGTCCCAGAGTCGGTTTATTTCTGTGGAGAAACAGATTCTGGCCTTTGCTGTAGGAGACAGAGAACCATTCGGGTCTAATTACTCCACATTGCACCGCAGAGGACCCCGCAGCAGGGAGCTGTGTGCCCTGGGGACAGATTTATTAGCCTCCCTTAGCCTCAGTTCACCTGGCTGGATGGGGATAATGATAGCACTTCCCACAGAAAGTTCTTGAGATCAAACCACAGCACAGGCCCTTTGCATGCCAGACTGCACGGTGCACCCCAGGCCCGCCCAGCACACAGTGTGGGAAGCACGGGCGCCCCCTGCTGGTGAAGCTTCATGCATCAGGAGGCAGCAACCAGGGAACCTGACTAACCTCTTGGGCTCTAAAGAGCCCCTACTCCAGGGTTTGCCCGGGAGGGGGTTTCCAGAAGTTACCAGCAATTGGTGAACTGAGGGAAGCAGATGTCTCTCCCCAGTGTGGGTGGGCATCACCCAATCTGTTCGGGACCCAGACAGAGCAAAAAAGATGGAGAAAGGGGGAATTTGATTTCTACTTGAGCTGGGACACCCATTGTCTTCTGCCCTCGGACGCCAGTGTGCCCAGTTCTCGGTTCTCGGGCCTCGGGACGTGGACTTAGACCCTCCACCCCCTTGGTCGTTAGGCCTTCAGACTCGGACTGGATCACAGGCCCCGCTTTCACGGGTCTGCAGATGGCAGATGGGGGGCCTTCTCAGCCTCCATGACCACGTGAGCCGATTCTTCTAATAAATCTAATAGATCTTCCCTTACATCCACCTGCCTGCTCCCTTTTCTACTCCGCTGTATCTCTGGACAACCTGACTCACGCAGCTCATACACATAAACTGTTTCCCTAGGACGAGGACCCCCACGACAGGCTGAGACGTTCCCATGGCCTGACGGCTCTGCAAAGACAGGCACTGTGTGTCAGGACAGGGAAGGACATGGAGCCTCAAGTTCCCCGGGGCCACAGCATTCATGACAGCCACGGAAGCCCAGCCTTGTGTCCCGAGTGCAAAGGACAAAGCCCTGGCCTTCCATATGGAACTTCAGCCCTATTCTGCAGACTAGCATTCTGTGGAGACGGGGTTCATTTTAAAACACGAAGCTGAAGGGATTAACCGTGTAATTTATTTCTTTTTCGTGTGCTACAGTAGCATACAGCTAGTCTGTATATATAAAAAAAAAGAGCAGGCTATGTGTCCTGCGAGGGCCGGGGACTGACTTCCTCTACCAGCACCGAGTGGAAAAGTGCTTCCCTCGGCAGGTAACCATCGTCAGATCGTGACCCTGTCTGTCATCACGACCCCGACCGTGGGCTTTCTCAATGACATGACAAGGGCCCAGAGCGTAAACATGTCAATGAGCAGGAAATCGTGTCCACTTACTCCACCAGGAGCCTAACTGGGAAATAGCTCTTTGAGGCAGACCAGAGCCCGAGCATCATCAGTGGCTCAGATCTGTGAGAGAAGGATGACCCCGGTCCCTCTCTCTGTTCTCCGGAAGGAGGTGAAAGATTTCACAGACCAGTGCTTTGAGCACGACCATAGCTTCCTTGATTAGTATCTAAAAGGCACTTGGGCACATTTTCAGTTAGGAAGGGGGACTGAGACATGAAGAACACTGAGCCAATCTCTTCTCCCAAAAGACACAGTGTGGGAGAAGCCTGTCCCGTGGAGATCCGGTCCCCGCTCCGCCCCGGCCACGCCGCCCATTTTCAAAAGGCAGACTCCACATCACCCATCTCCACGCACACAGTCTTCAGCTGCGAATAATACTCGACTGTCACGCGGCCGTTCTCTCTGCCGAACCCTGAAAGGAAGAAGGGTGAGGATGACCCACGTGACTGAAAAGTCCTCGGGGAGCATCAAGGACAGGCCTGGCTGACCCCAGCAGGGGAGGGACATAGAACCCACAAGGTTTGGGATGAAGTCCTCTGCTGCTCTGATCAGCGATGGAGCGAAGCAGGGGGAAAAGGGACCCACTGGCCTTTGGGGAGGGGACAGGGAAAAAGCCATGTCTCATCTCTACGTTAGGAATCTGAACTTACATACCTACCGTTCCAGGTTGAGATCTGAAAACGTTCAGGCTTTCCCATTCAGTGTGAAAACAGTCCCTACGACAACCGGCGGACACCTCCGAAAGCTGCTGCTAACTTGGGGTGCCTGCCTGGCTCCACCGGTCTTGATCTCAGGGTCGTTAGAGGGAGCCCCGCCATCTGCTTCAGATTCTGTCTCTCTCCGTCTCCCTCTGCCCCCGACCCTGCTCCCTCTCTCTCAAATCCCCAAAAAAACAAAAACAAAAAAAAAGAAAAAGAAAGATTGCTTCTATTGCTTAAAAGCTAACCCTATAAACTAACCTGAGATTATGAAATAAACAGAGATGCACAGACCTGACTGCACAGGTCCGAATGGGGAAGGCCACCTTTGCAACAAAATGTGGAGAATGCAGGGAGTCAGCTTGGGATTCTGTCTTCCTCTACCTTTCCCCCCACTAGTGTGCACGAGCTCGCTCTAAAATAAATACATCGTTAAGAAAAAAAAAAAAGTTGGCGCTCACTGAAAACTTGACTCTACAACAGAGATTTTTTAACCTTTTCTTACACCAAATCTGTTAAGAGCAGCTTGCTTTCCCACCCTGCCAACTCGTAACACCAGGGGACTCTGCAGGTAGCCGGGTCACTAGGTCACACGCCACAGGGCCAGCATCCCTGGCCTCTTGGGGCACCCGGCCTCAGGCTCACGCAGGTCTGCCTCCACAGGGTAAGGCCACGTCCCCGGACATTCACGCCTCCAGGGGATGTGTACAACAGCCCTGGCAAGGCGTGGCCCTGGCCTTTGTCCCCTTCCACACCCTGAGCACGGAGCTAGCTGGGTGGGGTCGCCCAGGTTGCTTCTCCTCCGATCTGGCCATGTTAGTCTCTCTCATGCCAGGTAGACGAGCTGAGCGCACGGATCCGAACACGCCAACGGGAGGAAGGGAGAGGTGGCCTAACAGACCGCCCTGAGGCCTTTGCTGCAGATTCCAAACCTTTCCCTGCACCGACATTCGTCTTCATAAAGCAGCATCCGGTGCCCCGTCTGCTTTCTGTGCCCGTGTGCGCAGCTCCTCTAGGCCCGCGCAGGGACGAGGGGGGTCAGAGGAGCGTGACGAGGGAATGCCAGGCTAAGAACAAAACATAAACCCAACAGCCACCATCTCGTCCGCTCTCCTCAGGCTCTGGATGTCGCTAACACTGTCATGGCCACGGATACGGGCCAAGAGGCCAGGGCCCAGGCTCTTCGCGTGGCGCCCCCACAGTCAAAACCGATCTTCAGGGGAAGGTGGGGAGACTATGGAGAACATTTACAGGCAACAAGCTCCAAGAGAAGCTCGGAGGAAGGGCTCTGCCCCGGCCGCCTCGAGGCTCCTCCTCACACGTCGGGCCTCCACACACGCTGTTACGGTAACGCGCGCCTGACTGACCACGTCCACGTCAGCAACGGGCGGCAGCTGAGGGACCGCATTCCTGGATGGCGTCCAGGGCAACTCTAGTGACTCTGGCTGCTGTTGAAAACAAGTTAATAACTGCCTGCAGAGACGTCAGAGCCACTTGACCTCTAAAAACTCCACAGCTGGGGATCTGCCTTCGGCTCAGGTCATGATCTCGGGGTCCTAGGATCGAGTCCCGCATCGGGCTCCCTGCTCAGCGGAGAGCCTGCTTCTCCCTCTGCCTCTCTTCCCCTACTTGCACACACACTCTTGTCTCTTTCAAATAAGTAATAAAATCTTAAATACCATATACACTCCACAGTGGATGGCAATGACCACCCCAAGAAGGGAACATGCGGAGCGGATTTATGCCTCCAGCGACCACAGACCATGAAGAAAAACCAATTCCACCCATGAGAGAAACTTCTTCGAGATGTCTACCAGCCATTCACAAGCTAGGCTACACACATGTCAGAACCTTCTGGATGGCTTTTGCGGGGAGAAAAAGCTGCTTGGCTTCCATTCCCAGAGACTGCTCTGGTGGGTCTGGGGAGAACCAGGAATCAGGATACTTTTCGGATAGTATGTTTGGATCCCGGTTTGGGAAGCTGGCCCGTAGGGCCTGAATGACAACCAGTATCCCGAGAGGCCCGGTTTGCTTTTGCACTCGCCGGCTCCTCACCTGACTTCTTGTATCCTCCAAAGGGCAGCTCCACAGGGCTGACGTTGTAGTTGTTGATGAAGCACATTCCGGCCTGCAGCTCGGCCACCACTCTGTGTGCGCGCTGGATGTCCCTGTGAAACGCAACAGAACAAGCTGCTTATTCATAGCTTTGCTCCTGCTCCAACAGGAAAAGTTAGGCTACCGGTTCTAAAGGTCTCAAAGAATTGCCAAGTTCTCGTTTCTTCACTGTGTTTTAAAATCTTGTGGCATCCCTGCAAAAGAGAGAAGGACCTGAGCTTTATAGTCTCATCTGAAAGCATCTATAGGTCGCAGCAACAAGGGGGCCAAACACTTTGGGAGAAAGAGTCCTTTTAACAAACAGTGCTGGAACAGCTGCCGACCCAGACGTCCACCAAGAGGAAGGTCACTCCCTTTCTATACTAAACTGAGTTCATCAATATGAACTCAGATGAATCACAGACCTAAAATGTCAGAGAAAAAACCATAAAACTCTTCAAGAAGAACAAGAATAAGTCCCCAGGACCCTGGGTTAGATAAAGCCTTCTGAGACATGATACCAAAAGCAACAGACAAAAAGAAAAGAAACAGGATGAGACTTGGTCAAAATTTACAATTTTTGTACTGCAAAGGAGACTATCAAGAAAGTGAAAAAGACAACTCCTGAGAATGCAAGTCAAAACTACACTGAGGGGGAGCCTGGGGGGCTCAGCCAGGTGAAGTATCTGCCTTTAGCTCAGGTAGTGATCCCGGGATCCTGGGATCGAGTCCCACATCAGGCTCCCTGCACAGCAGGGAGTCTGCTTCTCCCTCTCCCCCTGCTCATGCTCACTCTTAAATAAGTAAATCTTAAAAGAAAAAAAAAAAAAAAAACCTAACTGAAACACCACTTCACACCCACCAGGATGGTGGAAACCAAAAAGGCGGAGAGAAGCATGGGATGCCCCGGGTGTGGAGAAACTGGCCCCTCCCACGTCATTACTGTTGCCCCAAGAGGCCGCGCTGCCTCTTGGGGGAACAGTTGAGCACTGCTTCAAAGAGTCAAGCAGAGTCACCATATGATCCAGCAATTCCGCCCCAAGGTATGCAGCCCAGGCAGAAATGAAACATAACCACACAGAGACTCAGATACAAGTGTCAACAGAGACATGATGCAAAAGAGCAAAACAGTAGAAACAATCCAAATGTCCAGCAGGTGAATGAACAAGATGTATCCATACATAGTATTCTGGAAGTAATGACACCTGCTACAATATAAATGAACCCTGGAAACATTCTGAGTCAAAGAAGCCAGTCAAAAAAAAAAAACAAAAAACAAAAGAAAACATTTTTAATTATATGTTTTTTGGCCTATATTATATAGATCGGTGGGGTATAGAATCTACATTATGATCTAATCTCTATCTTTTGCATTTTGTTAACATAGTATTCAACCTATTTCTGACTCCAAGTTTGATAACCCATGCAAATATGTATATCATAAATATGATTTGGATTAAAATAATCTTAATAGACCAAAAAAGATATCGTGTCATCAGATACTGAGATGAAAAGTGGAACATTTCATCAGTGATTGTACTGACTTATGTCCATCAGTCCAAATACTCTGATACTTACAATTACTTGGGTAGCTAAAGTGATATATAAGTGGTTGAGTTAAATCGGTTAATGTTAGCAATACAGGTCCTTCGTGAGAATTTTCATGTACTCCCTGCTACATATAACATAAAATTTGTGGACATAAGCATAAAATACTATGTGTACACTATAATATATATGAGGCATTATAAAAATGTGTTGTTATATTAATAAAATTTTAAATGAGACCAGAAATAAAAAAACCAGTCACAAAAAGTCACGTACTGTATGATTCCATTTATACGAAATATTCACAACAAGCAAATCCGCAGCTGGAGCAGGTGGGTTAGGGTGCCCAGGGCCTGGGAGGGAGCACGATGAGGAATGAATGACTGCTCCTATTCGTGGGATGCTGAAAATGTTCTAAAATTAGATTATGGTGACAGTTGCACAACCCTGTAAATACACTAAAAAACAGTGAATTGTACATTTTAAATGGGTAAATTATATGGTGCAGATGATCCTACACAGCTGTTAAAAAAGGAGCGGTGTGCTGGAGTCACCCTCTATGAGAGCCTCTGCCCGGCCTGCGGCAGCAGAGAACAGACACTTAACCCAGCCAGTCCTCGCCATGAAGAAAGCAGCTCCTGAGAGGGCAGGACTCTGAGAGTTCCCGTAAGGGTGGATCCCGCTGTCCAAGTCCATGGGCTGGACAACACCGAGAAGGACCCCTGACATCACTGTGGTCTTGGGGTAATTACAGTACGTTCAAGTAGGTTCATCAGTTATAACCAACGCACCCTCGGGACGGGGACGCTGATGATTGGGGGGGGGGGCAGGGTTTATGGGAAACCTCTGTGCCTTGCTTTCCATTCGGTTTTGCACTGAACCTAAAATTACTCTAAAATATAAAGTCTACTCAAATATAAGAAACAAGCAAACGAAACGACAGCTCCTCAATCTTTTCTTTCTTCAGGGTTCTTTTTTTTTTTTTTTTTTAAGATTTTTTTAATTTGAAAGACAATGAAAGAGAGAGAACACAAGTAGGGGGGAGGGGGAGAGGGAGAAGCAGCTGTGGGACTTGATCCCAGGACCCGGGGATCATGACCTGAGCCAAAGGAGGACAGTTAACTGACTGAGCCACCCAGGTGCCCCTACACTGTTTCATTCATCAAACCCTCCAGGGGGACCTGGGTCTTCTTTCCCAGGTTCCTCACCACAAAGCTATAAAAAAAGTGAGTCAGCATAATTCTAAGTATAAAGCAGTATAAAATGATTCCAAAGTATAAAGCAGTCCCAGAGAACCATCCAAAACTGCCAAAGACTAATCAAAGTTTGAATATGGTCAAGCCGTCTGCAATCATTTTCAAGGAAATTATACTCCCAAATCACTTTTTACTTGTATTATAGTGGTTGATGTTTATGTATAAGATACTAATCACAATTTTACTTATGAGAGTCACAACTGGAAACAAGAGACTACACGAAAAAAAGGCCCACATATTTTGCAAAGCATTCCAAATAGGAACTACTATAAAGTCATGAAAAAAATCACCTTTTTGGAGAATACTGCCCAGTGTTTATATGCTTATAGGTTTCTAAATTCCTTGACATGCAGGTTTTCAGTAGGCACCCAACCTGATGCTTTACATAGATCAGAATCTTAATGTTAGTTCAATGAATGAATGAAATAGGACAGAATGTTCATCAACACTGTTTACAGGTCAATTTCAATGCAACAGCAGGGGGCTCTGGCCGGTCAGGTCTCCGGCACCTTTGGACCTCACCTAGAGCAGAAAATGCTGATGAAACGTCAACTCCAGAGAGGAAATGAGAGCAGTGGCCTCTCTGGGCAGATCCGGCATACATCCCCTGTTCCTGCAAAGCTGTCTGAGGTGGCCTTCCCCACGTACCTGGTAAAGACCCCAGCTGCTAAGCCAAAAGTGGTATCATTGGCTCTTTCTAGGACCTCAGCTTCGGTGTCAAATGGTAAAATGGACATAACTGGTCCAAAGATCTCCTCCTTCACGCAGGTCATGTCGTCTCTGCAGTTAGCTGCAAACATCGTAACAGAGCCAGACATCAGTGACGGGTTACCGTGCTTGGCGCTTGAAAACGCCTTCTCTGCAGTAACGATGAAACACACAACCCTAAGAACGTCTGAGAACCCTGCTCAAAACACCAGCTGCAGCCCAGCCGCGAGGTCTGCAAACGACTTCTCACGGATCTACAAAGATGACAAGTCTGCATCAAGAGGTGGCAGACCTTGGTGTACAAAGTACAAAAAGCACTCTGGTCACCTGTATGTCACACTCTACTTTGGGGACACCTGCACTCTCTTAAAGATATAATAAATAACTCTCAGGCTGTGCTTCAGGATAGTTCATTATGTTCTAATTCTCTGAAAAGCGGTAATCCACATATGACATTTAGGGAAACGATTGGCCAGAATATTAAATTACCCAAGCATCCCAGGAAATACTTTATCACCTCCTGCGGGTTGGTAACACTGGGTGGCTCTGTACGCAGTGACTTCCCTGTCCCAGAGTCGGGGCTGAAGCGGGCTTGCAGTAGCAGGTGCCGCGCGGGAGGGCAGGTTCCCATCCGAGACAGAACATCTGCTGTACTTTAGCCTCCAGATCTTAAGGGATCAAAAATTAACCCAGACTCTGTTGTGACCCCCACATTTTAATACGAATAAAAATGAACCGGGGGCTTATTAAAAAGCAGATCGCTGGGCCCCACTCCCTGCGAGTTATACTGAGGGCGGGAGGCAGGAATCGGCCCCTTAAACATGTTCTCCAAGCGACACGGACGTCAGGGACCACAAACCAGGCTTTCAGAATCACAGGAATAAACCTTAGTTTGGTCAGCTCCCTGTTCTTTGCCCAGGTTCACAGCCTGTTTAAGCATAACTTTTTTTCCCTCATTGTAAAAACGTGGCCTATTCAGCAATGCACCAAGTACAACAAAAATCACCTCTAATCCCCAGCAACCAGAGAAACCCACTGTTAATGTCAGGATGCAAACTCCATTCCTTTTCTCTCCCATGCATACATTTATTTTTTAATACATCTGGGCTAATACCACGCACACCACTGTTTAATCCCTATTTTTTATTTATATCTAAAAATATATTGTAAGCTCTTCCTATTCACTTAACAAGTACAAGCTAACCTACGGTGTGGATAGTAGGCTCACAGCTTTGAAACCTCAGCGGATCTTTTTTTTTTTTTGTGAGAGCTTAAGGCTAAAATGCGTCAGATAATCAAGTGCTGGAAAGGGAAACCGCTGTCAACCTTAGGGACAAAGATCCACTCCATCTGTCCTCTAGACAAGGTGTAAGGAATGGAATCACACATGATTCGATCTGTATATAGTTTTCTAAAGCCTATGAAACTACTGATTTTTTTTTTACTATTTTTTAACTTTGAAATTAACATATAGTGTATTAGCTTCAGAGGCAGAGGTCAGTGACTGATCAGTCTTAGAGAACACCCAGTGTTCATGCCTTCTGTACCCACCTAATGCCCGTCACCCAGTTACCCCATTCCCCTACCCTTCTCCCTTCTAGCAACCCTCAGTTTGTTTCCTATGATTAAGTCTCTTATGTTTTGTCTCCCTCTCTGATCTCATCTTATTTTTCCCCTCTGCTCCCCTATGCTCCTGTTTTTTTTTTTCTTTTTTAAGATCTTATTTATTTGACAGAGAGAGAGATCACAAGTAGGCAGAGAGGAAGGAAGGAGGCTCCCTGCTGAGCAGAGAAGCTGATGCAGGGCTCAATCCCAGAACCCTGGGATCACGACCTGAGCAGAGGCTTTAACCCACTGAGCCACCCAGGCATCCTCCTGTTTTGTTTCTTAAATTCCACTTATGAGTGAGAATATATAATTGTCTTAATCTGATTGACTTATTTCACTTAGCATAATACCCTCTCGTTCCATCCACATCATTGCAAATGGCAAGATTTCATTTTTGATGGCTGCATAGTATTCCATTGTATGTATATACATCTTCTTTATCCATTCATTCGTCAATGGACATCTCAGCTCTTTCTGTAGTTTGGCTGTTGTGGACATTGCTGCTATGAACATCGGGGTACAGGGCCTTCAGATCACTACATTTGTATCTTTGGGGTAGATACCTACTAGTGCAGTTACTGGGTCATAGGGTAGCTCTATTTTCAACTTTTTGAGGAACCACCATACTGTTTTCCAGAGGTGCTGCACCAGCTTGCATTCCCACCAACAGCATAAGGGGGTTCCCCTTTCTCTGCATCCTCACCAACAGCTGTTGTTAATTTTAGCCATACTGGGGGCGCCTGAGTGGCTCAGTCATTAAGTGTCTGCCTTCAGCTCATGTCAGGATCCCAGGGTCCTGCAATCAAGCCCCAGATCAGGCCCCCTGCTCTGCGGGAAGCCTTCCCTGCTTGTGTACTCACTCTCACTGCATCTCTCTGTCAAATAAATAAATAAAATCTTTTTAAAAAGTTTTTTTAAAATCCATTCTGACTGCTTTGAGGTGATCTCTCACTGTGGTTTTTGATTTGTATTTCCCTGATTCCAAGTGATGTGAACATTTTTTCCACCTTGTCTGTTGGCCATTTGGATGCCTTCTTTGAAGAAATGCCTATTCTTGTCTTCTGCCCACTTCTTGATTATTTGTTCTTTGGGTGCTGAGTCTGGTAAGTTCTTTATAGATTTTGGATATTAGCCCTTTATCTAATATGTTGTTTGCAAATATCTTCTCCCATTCTGTCAGTTGTCTTTTGATTTGTTGACTGTTTCCTTTGCTGTCCAAAAGCTTTTTATCTTGATGAAGTCCCAGTAGTTCATTTCGGCCTTTGTTTTCCTTGCCTTTGAGGATGTGTCTAGCAAGAAGTTGCTGCGGCTGAAGTCAGAGGTTGCTGCCTGTGTTCTCCCCTAGGATTCTGATGGATTCCTGTCTCACACTGAGGTCTTTCATCCATTTTGAGTCTATTTTCGTGTGGTGTAAGGAAATGGTCCAGTTTCATTCTTCTGCATGTGGCTGACCAATTTCCCCAACACCATTTATTGAAGAGACTGTCTTTTGTCCAATGGACATTCTTTTCTGTTTTGTCAAAGATTAGTTGACCATCGAGCTGAGGGTCTATTTCTGGGTTCTCATTCTACTTCACTGATCTGTGTGTCTGTTTTTGTGCCAGTACCATACCGTCTTAACGATTACAACTTTGTAATAGAGCCTGAACTTTGAGATGGTGATGCCACCAGTTTTCCTTTTCTTTTTCAACATTCCTTTGGCTATTCGGGGTCTTTTCTGGTTCCATACAAATGTTAGGATTATTTGTTCCATTTCTGTGGGAAAAAGTTGATGGTATTTGATAGGGATTTCCCAGAATGTGTAGATTGCTCCAGGTATCATAGACATTTTAACAATGTTTGTTCTTCCAATCCATGAGCATGGAACATATTTTCATCTCTTTGTGTCTTCCTCAAATTCTTTCCTGAGTGTTGTATAGTTTTCTGAGTACAGACTCTTTGCCTCTTTGGGTAGGTTTATTCCTAGGTATCTTTCGGGTTTTGGTGCAACCATAAATGCGATTGACCCTGTAATTTCTCTTTCTTCTGTCTCATTGTTAGTGTATAGAAATGCAATTAATTTCTGTCCACTGGTTTTATATTCTGCCATTTTGCTGTATGAGTTCTAGCAATTCTGGGGTGGAATCTTTTGGGTTTCCACATAGAATACCACATCATCTGCCAAGAGTGAGAGTTTGACTCCTTCTTTGACGATATGGATGCCTTTCATTTGTGTTGTCTGATTGCTGAGGCTAGGACCTCTAGTACCACATTGAACAGCCATGAAACTACTTGATATTTTTATAGGGACATTAAGATATATTGCATATAGGGATATAAGATATATTGTAACATAACAGAGGAAAGCACAACAACATGACCTAGAGCAGTGGGCACCTCTGAGGTAGGGGGAGAAGTAAAAGGGTTGAGGACAGCAGGACGACCACACACTTGTCTGTCCAAACCAGGAGATGTTTAAGATTGAAAGGACGTGCTAAAAATTATTAAATCACAAAATTTTTAAAATATTGCCAGACTGTCTGACAAACTGGTTTTATTATACTGATGACATATTGTTCAAAGAAAAACATATTCTTTAGCAACTTTCCTCAGAAACAAAATTCATTATTTTATCAAACATGACATTCCTTTTTTTTTTAGCTCCTTGCTTCCAGAACAACAGGTGTCGACCCAGTTAAGTCTCAGGTAAACTAATGCACGGTGCCGTCCAAGAGGAAGGAAACTAATCCACACTCCCATCCACATGGGAGGTAAGGAAGAACTTCTACTCCTTAAATCTGAGTAATGAGGTCGTGGTTTACCAACACTTGCTGTATACCGTATACATATTTTATAAATATCCTTTTCTGACACTTAATTCAAACATTTAAAAGCAAACAGGAAGGGGACGTACTCAGTACACAAGGTCTCATGTAATATCCGTCCTTCAGTTTGGGATCTTCGGGCACGTGTACATCTCCACCACATAGCACTTTAGCACCCTGCCCGAAAAGAAAAGAAGAATGCTTATTTTCTCCTTAATGTACAACCCTGGAGCACCTGGGTGGCTCAGCTGGTTAAAACATCTGCCTTCAACTCAGGACATGATCTCCGGGTCCTGGGTTCAAGCCCCAAATTGGGCTCCCTGCTCAGCAGGAAGTCTGCTTCTCCCTATCCCTCTGCCCCCCCCACCTGCAATGCTGTACAACCCTGAAATGCATCCCTGAAACGTTCAGTGTGTCCTGGGCAAGCGCCTCGTCACTCCACTGCAGGGACAAAACAGAACAGAGCCGAGGACACTGTGACATCGCGAGCCAAGCGGGTATTAGCACAGGGAAGTGGAAAGGCTCCCCTCTGCCTCGCCCCAGCCCATCTCCACCCGTTTCGCACCTGCTCCTTTGCCAGCTTAACAAACCCGAGGACTCGCTGCAGGTGCGGGCGGTTGATGAGGGGACCCATCCTCGTATCTTCCAGAAGGGGATCTCCGATTTTGATCTTCTCGGTCCGTTTCACCACTTCCCTTGTAAATTCATCAAGAATCTCCTTTTGCACAAATACTCTCGTGCCATTACAACAAACCTGAAGGACAGACACAAATTTGTACGTGTGCAGGGAAGGAAAAGGAGAAGAGGGAAGAATCCAACAGCTTTACTCTTAAAAGAGACAGTATGCCTTTTTGAAAGGTTAGTTCCAACTCTAAAAATTATCCCCGTCCTGGGCAGAATTACCCATGGAATTGTGGACATACCACCCTCTCAGCAAAGAAACCGCCTGCTGTTCCTGAGGAAAGTTCTAGCTTTTTGTTTGTTTACATTTCCTCAAGGCCGTTCATAGACCCCCCACGAGTTCTCCTACTGCCTCCTGTCAGAGGCTCGCTGGGGCTGTGTATTTTAAGAGGAGGAGGAGACAGGAGAGGAAGAACAGACCAAAAACGAAGGGCTTGAACCTAGTGAAAACCTGAGGCATTTCACAACTAACTTCTCTGTCTCTAAAATCAGAAATCATTTATGACCATTTAGATCCTCCCGTAGAACATGAGCACAAATACTGTTCAAATGTTATCAGAACTGCAGATACAAAGTCCAAAAACAGAGCCAAGTACCCATGTTCACAAAACAAGGAAGACATATCAAAAGGTCACGGGAGATGCCATGAGTCGAATCTGCAGTTATCTGAGGGTCAAAATAAATGATGGCAGTAAATGGACTGTAATCCATAGAATGAAGGAAGAATCCATAGTCCGTAATAGTAAAAATAAATGAGTGGAAAAAATATGGGAGAAGGGAAAGTTCCTTCTCACAGAGGAGACTGAACTAATAAATGCAGAAAAACAGAACTAGGAAATTACCATTTGGGAACCCCCATAAAATAAAGTGTTTCCAGCAAAAATCATCCAAGGGAGTTATGACTAGTGGGGGGAGAGCCCAGGGAGGCACAGAATCCTCTCGCACGGTCTGCTCTGTGACCTGTCTTCCCACAGAGGGAGACACAGTGACTTCCCAGAGAAGATGCGCCTCAGCAGAGTCAGCCAAACCACTAAGAGGGACACAACATGACTTCTGAGGTGCTTTCTGTCTCAAACCCATAACCCAAATCTTAGCAAAAGGAAACACCAGACAAACCCCAAATGAGGGACATTCTACAAAATAAATAGCTTCTATTCTTCAAAAATGTCAAGGTCCAGGACGCCTGGGTGGCTCAGTTGGTCAAGCGGCTGCCTTCGGCTCAGGTCATGATCCCAGCATCCTGGGATCGAGTCCCACATCAGGCTCCTTGCTCTGTGGGCAGCCTGCTTCTCCCTCTGCCTCTGCTGCCACTCTGTCTGCCTGTGCGCTCTCACTCTCTTTCTCTCTCTCTGGCAAATAAATAAATAAAATCTTAAAAAAAAAAAAAAGTCAAGGTCCTAAAAATAAAAACAATTGAACAGCTGACTGTTCCAGGATAAAAGAGGCTGTGGGGACACAACTAAATGCAACATTCCTTCCCAGATTCGATCCTGGACTAGAAAAAAGAAACTGTGATTTTGTTTTGTTTGTTTCTCCTAAAAGGACTAGTATCAAGCAAATGGCATTATGTGAGGATGCCTGGGTGGCTCAGTTGGTTAAGCATCTGCCTTCAGTTCAGGTCATGATCTCAGGATCCTGGGATCGAGTCCTGCATTGGGCTCCCTGCTCAGCAGGAAGCCTGCTTCTCCCTCTACCCCTCCCCCTGCTCGTGTTCCCTAATACATACATAAAATCTTTTGTAAAAAATGACAATATGTAGATGGGGCTGCAGAGTGAGATACTCTACCTGAGGTCATTGATTGTACTAAGTGCACCGTGCTTCAGTAAGAGAATGCACTTGTTTCCAGAAAATACACACAGGAATGTAAAAGTTACAGATCTTAAGTCTGCAACTTTCAAACACTTCAGAATAAGAATAAATGCATACATAGGTATAGAAAGAGAAACAGAATGACAAAGAAAACGTGATAAAATGTTAACATCTGAGAAAGGCGGCTCAAGGGTACAGGGCGTTCTTCGCCCTCTCTGTGCAACACTTCTGTGAGTCTGAAATTATTTCAGAACAAAAAGCTTTAAAACATGCTGTTCGACAAAGGGGTGAGATTCCTCTGACCCCTCTGCCCGGGACAGGTGCATACCTCGCCCTGCGTGAGGAAGTTGGCCATCAGCGCCCCCTTCACAGCGTTCTCCATGTCACAATCCGAGAAGATGATCAGGGGCGATTTGCCTCCCAGTTCCAAGGTAACGGGTTTGATTCCCTTAGCTGCCGTCTCCATGATCTGACAGAAGAACACGCACACTCAGGAGGGTCACGCGTACAACCAGCACACGGCGTCAGCCAGACCCTCAGCCTCCAGGCCCCTCGGACTGCGCACCACCTGCAGCCTTGCTCCTGTCAGGGTCTCGGCCCTTGGCCTACTCCTCCTCTTCCAGAACGGAGGAGAGTCCGCAGGACTGCACCAGACATTCTGGAGAGGGAACGCATTTTCAAAATGCCATGTCACAGGCGGAAACTCTCACTACTATTACTGCGCTCGAGGCTGAGAGCTAAGGTCAAAACGGTACATCAGAAATAAACCGCTTTGGTGAGGGCTGTGACGTGTGGAAGCCTGATGATTCACAGACCCGTACCCCTGGGGCAAATAATACATTATATGTTAGTAAAAATTATTTTTAAAAAAGAAATAAGAAATAAGCTGAGCGAGTGCCCTTCCTTCTGCGGTGGTTGCTACAGAGGCCCTAAGACACCAGGGACTCAAGTGGCAGCCCAGACCCCGCGCTCTGAGGCACGGGCAGGAGCTGATGACTTCCATCCGCTCGGGGACCGGCCGCCAGCCTCCCGCTCTCCTCACCCCGCCGCAGCCCTGCCGGCGCCCCACGCGGACAGCCCTCTCTCCGCTCTCCGCCCCGATCCCCACGGGCTCCCTCCCAGGACCGGGTGAGATCGGAAGCGAGGCCTCCCACGCGGACTCCGGGCAGGCCCGACGCCGCCGTCTGTGGGACCCGATGCCGGTGTGATCTTCACCTTCGAGCCGGTGGGCACACTCCCAGTGAAGGAGACCTTGGCCACGTCGGGGTGCTGACACAGAAACTGGCCCGTGGCCGCCCCTCCCTGCACCACGTTGAAGAGCCCCGGGGGCACGCCGGCCTCCGTGTAGATCTCGGCCAGCAGCAGCACGGACACCGGCGTGAAGGGAGACGGCTTGAAGACCATGGCGTTACCTGCGCGAGCCCAAGATGTGAGAACATAAGGCTTCTTGAGGCCGGTGATCCTCTGAGCACAGGACAGGACAGGACAGGAGAACAAGCCAAAGACAACTCCAAGTGTTTCCTGCCCCCCCAGCCCCCATCAACTCCTAGACCCGCACCGGTACGAGTAAGTAAACCCAGCTTGTTCCTCCCACGTTGGCTCCTTGCCATGGGCTGATCCCAGGCCAGCACTGGTCCAGGCTCAACCAGGAACACTTGACACTCGCATTTCCAGGCCTTTCCACATCTATTATCTCATTTAACGCAGGCCATAGCAGGAGGAAGTGCTGTGCTCACTCCCATTTTACAAAAGTTGAAATGGAAGACCCAAAAGGTGAATTCTGATGAGTCTCCAAAGCTAAGTGACTCAGCTCTATTCCTCCTGTCCCAGCTGCCTCGGCCTCGCACGGGAACTTGCAGAAAGCAGAAGGGCACAAAGCACGACACGAGGAAAGCTGCATTTCCACATAGTGTCCCAGCTCCAGTGCTTTCCTTAACGTCAGGGTTTTTTTTCCTGAGATACAATAAATCATCTTTTCCCACTGATTCCTCTTTAAATAGTATGAGAAAACTTTTTCAGTCAGCTAGCTGAAGTTTCTCTAACGGAAGCCTTGTTTATCATTTGTCTTATGAAGGAGGAAGTTTACCTTCTGCTTCTTAAGTGAAGCCAAACTCCCGAATGTGACTCCCTCCACAGAAATTCATCCCACAATTCTTGTGCAGAAAGGAAGAGAACTTAAAAGGAGCATCAATCTACATCAATTTGACAGTAAAAAAATAAGACCTCCCAGACCAAAATTAATGGTCTTCTTTTCCGTAACAAAAATAAATTCGATAAAGAAAGTGGGAATAGGGCGCCTCGGCAGCTTAATCAGTGAAGCCTCTGCCTTCGGCTCAGGTCATGATCCCAAGGTCCTGGGATCGAGCCCCACATCCAGCTCCCTGCTCAGCCGGGAACCTGTTTCTTCCTCTCCCTCTGCCTCTCTCCCTGCTTGCACTCTCTCTCTCTCAAATAAATAAATAAAATCTTAAAAAGAAATAAAGTAAGAGCAGGAATAATATAGACGCAATCCGTGTGCATAAGCCACGCTGCCGGGTCCCAGAGCAACAGGGCAGGAAGGGACACACGTCCTCTGAGGCCTCAGGTGCCCCAAGGCAGGCAGCCCTTCTGACATGCAGTGTGAGTGTGTGAAGGAGTGTGTGTATGCATGTGTATGTGCACACAGGCACGCATGCACGAAGAGGTGAGAGGTAGAATAAAGGGCCAGAATGATGGCTCCCACATGAAGAATCCTTCTTTCTTACCACAGGCTAAGGCGGGCGCAGACTTCCAGCAGGCGATCTGGAAGGGGTAGTTCCAGGCACCGATTCCCACACAGACGCCAAGCGGTTCTCTTCTGGTATAACCGAAGGAGCCGCCTGGGAGCTGGATATGTTCGCCTAAGAGGGAAGCAGGAGTCACAGGGAACACAGGACTGCTTTTCCAGACACGCCGCCAACACTGGGTGCCACCCTCGGCAGCCTCCCGCTGTCCCCAGCCTCCCGCTGTCCGTGGCCTCCCGCTGTCCCCAGCCTCCTGCTGTCCGCGGCACACCGGCGCTCCCCGACTCCACTGTAAGGCTCACTCTGGACTTGTGTGCGCACCTCCGCACATTCTCTCCAAGAAAGACTCCCACACGTCCCTCAAAGCCACGTTTACTCGACTTAATGTAAGTCTCTAAAACCTTAGAGGATCGAGCAGGTAAACCTGAAGGCAACGAGATGGGGACTGGCGGACCCGCACCGCAGACTCTGGCTCCCACAGCCCTGCGGGGTGCCGGCGACCATCCAACACCAGCTACAGCAAACCTCACAGAGTCAAAAACAAAACGAAACGAAACCTTTTCTGCTCATTAGGCAGAACTAGTAAACATGGTAATGTTTTTTTTAACCACTTGGCTCAGGAGCCGTGCAGAGTGCGTTACGTGTATTTTCTCACTGAACCCTCATGACCACCCATGAAGACAATTTCAACAAGGAAAGATAAAGTCATTCTCAGGGTCACCCACGTGGAGAGTGACAAGCCCAGGACTGTTATCCCAGGGCTGTCTTCATCCCCACGTCTGTCTCCCGGTTCACCGGGGTCTGCTTCTCCCACCCGCCCGCCCGTGGTCCCCGGGGCCAGGCGAGGGCTCACCGGCCATGGAGCCCGCCAAGCCGGCGTAGTACTCCAGGCACTGCCACGAAGTGTCGATGTCCCAGCGGGCCTCGAAGATGGACTTGCCATTGTTGATGGTTTCCACGGTGGCGATCTCATCCTTCCGTTCCTTTGGGTAAAACCGAAGATTAGATTTAAAACATATATAGGGACGCCCACGTGGCTCAGTGGGGAAAAGACTCTGTCTTCCGCTCAGGTCATGATCCCGGGATTCTAGGACCGAGCCCCGCATCGGGCTCTCTGCTCAGCGGGGAGTCCTGCTCCCCCCCCCCCCATCTCTCTGCCTGCCTCTCTGCCTACTTGTGATTTCTGTCTGTCAAATAAATAAATAAAATCTTTAAAAAAGAAAAAAAGAAAAGACATCTATATTACTGGACATCTCCCCATAGTCAACAGTCAGAATACACTGCACAATTTCTAAAAATGGGAACAGCTTGCATTTTAAATGAAAGGAGCAGCGCTGTTACATTTGGAAGAGAGAAAAAGCTCAAACACAAACTAAAATGATAAATCATCTGCTTGAGTCACCACTTTCCGTCTCTTAAGGCTGCGAACAGCTGCCGTATCCTCCCCTCAAGTTAATCATCGCAAATTTGAGACCCATGATGGAACGGTTTGATGGGGCGTCTGGGTAGCCCAGTTGGTGAAGCCTCTGCCTTCGGCTCTGGTTGTGATCCCGGGGTCCCGGCATGGAGCCCCGCGTCGGGCTCCCTGCTCAGCCGGGAGTCTGCTTCCCCCTCGCCCCCTGCCCCTCCCCCCTGCTCGTGTGCTCCTCACTCACTCTTTCTTTCAAATAAATAAAATCTTAAGGAAAAAAAAATGCTAAAGAAATTCCTTCAATCAGAAAAAATATGACACCAGATGGAAATCAAGGCCTACACAAAGGAATTGGGAGCACGAGAGGGAGAACCAGGACTCGATCCCAGGACCCCAGGATCATGCCCTGAGCCAAAGGCAGACGCTTCATCGACTGAGCCACCCAGGGGCCCAAAGGGCCAATTCTTAAGAGGACAAAATCCTAAATGCTTATGCACTAGGAAAACTAAAACACAAACTAAAATAATAAATTATCTGCTTGAGTTACCACTTTCGGTCTATTAAAAATAATTTTTTAACGACAGAAGAAATTTTTTAACGACACTTCGTTGAGAGGAAATTCTCCATGAACCCTGTCACATCTCCATGTGACCCAGGCTTTCTGAGCAGAGGACGCTGGAAAGCGGAGACACAAAGGCCTTGGAAGGTAGACACAGTGTCTTCCTAAGGACAGACGTGCCCAGAAGGAAGTGCAGAGGCAAAGCTCACTGCTTCCCATTTCTGAAGACACCTGCTTACTTCCCAGGGCAGTAAAGCTGGTAACACCTTCCCCCTGAACCCCGGAGGAGATGTGCTCAGTGAGTCACTGCTCTCACTCCAGGGGAGGGAAGGCACAGGTGTGAGAGCAGCTCCTGTCTAAACTGAGTCTCAGAACTTGAGGGTTCCCCTCCTGGGGTGCAACTCTGCAAGCAACAGGGTAACCTGTGGTTCTCACTGCTTCTCCCCTCGAGGCCTGGAGCTCAGAAAACTAGCGCTAATGTACCACTCTCACTGCTGCATTTTGCTGTGAGTGACAAACTGTATCCTTCTCAGGGCACCTGGGTGGCTCAGTCAGTGAGGCGTCTGCCTCCAGCTCAGGTCATGGTCTCAGGGTTCTGGGATCCAGCCCCATGTTGGACTCCTGGCTCAGTGAGGAGCCTCCTTCTCCCTTGGCCCCTCCCCTCTGCTTATGCACTCTCTCACTCTCAAATAAATTAATTAAATCCTAAAAAAAAAAAAATTATCTAATCCAGCAACTCATGTCTCCTGTCACTATATACATGTATATATTTATGTGTGTGTGTATATACACACACATATATATATATTTGCAATTATGGTAATTATCATATATGTCAGAGTTTCTGACTTAACACACTTATGAGAACAAAAACTCACCAGAGTTCTACCACTCAGAGGTAGCCACGATTCATAGAGGTAGCCACGATTCATATTTTGCTGTACATGCTTCCGAGACTTCTAATTGTTTGTAATGAGCATCTCTAGTCCTTCTGCTTTTTAAGACTGTAAAAAGGTGGGGCACCTGGATGGTTCAGTGGTTAAGCTTCTGCCTTCAGTTCAGGTCATGGTCTCAGGGTCCTGGGATCGAGTCCCACATCAGGCTCCCTGCTAAACAGGGAGCCTGCTTCCCCCTCTCCCTCCGCTGCTCCCCCTGCTTGTGCTCTGTGTCTCCTTATCTCACTCTCTGTCAAATCAATAAATTCTTTTTAAAAAAAAAGACTAAAAAGTTTAGGGGCTCAATTGGTGGAGCATGCAATTCTTGATCTCAGGGTCATGAGTTCAAACCCCATGTTGGGTGTAGCGATTACTCAAAATAAATAAATAAAAATTTTGTAAAAAGACTGTAGGAAGTTTTAACTTTGTCTTTATTCATTTTTTAAAAAGATTTTATTTGTTAGAAAGATATCACAAGGGCGCCTGGGTGGCTCAGTGGTTAAAAGCCTCTGTCTTCAGCTCAGGTCATGATCCCAGCATCCTGGGATCGAGTCCCATGTCGGGCTCTCTGCTCTGTAGGGAGCCTGCTTCCTCTTCTCTCTCTGCCTGCCTCTCTGCCTACTTGTGATCTCTGTCTGTCAAATAAATAAATAAAATGTTTAAAAAAAAAAAAAAAAAAAAAAAAAAAAAAAGAAAGATATCACAAGTAGGCAGAGAGGCAGGCAGAGAGAGGAAAGGAGGAAGCAGGCTCCCCGCTGAGCAGAGAGCCCGATGCAGGGCTCGATCCCAGGACCCTGAGATCATGACATGAGCTGAAGGCAGAGGCTTTAACCCACTGAGCCACCCAGGCACCCCAACTCTGTCACTATTTTAGAGAGAGAGAGAGCATGTGAGCAGGAGGGAGGACAGAGGTGCGGCAGAGGGCAAGAGAGGCGCTCAAGCAGATCCCCCCTGAGCACGGAGCCTGACACAGAGCTCCATCCACAATCCCTAGAACACAACCTGAGCTGAAATCAAGAGTCAGCTGCTTAACTGACTAAGCCACCCAGGTTCACCCTAACTTTGTTTTTTAAGAAGGAAACATCTATAAATTTACAAAATCTTCCCAGGCAATTACAGTAGAATATGTACCTGAAAATAGAGTGGTAGAGTCATCAGAGGAAAAAGGAAACTGGAAACAAATACAAAGAGTTAAAAAGGAGACAAGCTGCAATGGACACGTTAGAACAAAGATAGAGAAAACAACCTGCCAAAGGAGAGGTCAGAGAGAGAGCCAAGATCCAGACAGCAATTACTTAAAGAAATCATGTCCCATATACCCAGGTGAGCACACAGAAATGTTCTGCAGTTCTGCAAAAAAGGCATCACCTAGGGGCGCCTGAATGGCTCAGCGGGTTAAAGCCTCTGCCTTCAGCTCAGGTCATGATCCCAGGGTCCTGGGATGGAGCCCTGCATCAGGCTCTCTGCTCAGCGGGGAGCCTGCTTCCTCCTCTCTCTCTCTCTCCCTGCCTCTCTGCCTACTTGTGATCTCTGTCAAATAAATAAATAAAATCTTTAAAAAAAAAAAAAAAAAAAGCATCACCTAACAGAGCATCAAAGTCTAATGGCAGATCAGCACAGAGAACCCTCAGAGCAACTCCAAGGGGACATTTCTGAAAGAGAAAGAAAGTGAAACATACCCTTATTATCCTGGCAGCCTCCAAAAGAATTCGACAGCGCTCCATGCCGGATTTCTGCCTCCATATTTTAAAGGCAGCTTTTGCATCTGCGACAGCCAAATTTACTTCCTTCTCTCCGGAGCAAGTGAAAGTGGCTATCACTCGGCCTGTAACAGGAAATACAGTGTTATCTCAAGTTTATCTCAAGTTTAAAGTTATCTCAAGTTATCTCAAGTTTAAAGGAAGTACTATGTATCCACATTGCCTTGTAGTGACCCCCTTCCTGTTTTTTAACTATGGCCCGACTTCATGACCACCCCGATGCCTGCGGTTCTTCACTCTGTTCTGAGGCAACGGAACCCTTTAAGAATCTAATAAAAGCTGCAGACTTCTCTCTAGAAAAACATATGTCAGCACATCAGAGAATTACAGAGAGCGTGTCCCTTGCCCCTAAGCACAGCATGAACTTCAGGTTAAGAACCCTATCCTACGTCCTCCCCTATCTCACAGCTGAGCTGGGTTTTGCAACCCTCCTTAACAATGTTTGAGAATCTCAGGGGTCTTGCGAAATTGAAGTTCAAAGTCCTCAGTCTCCTGGGCTCTGAACTCTGATTTTATTTTTTTTTAAGATTTTATTTATTTATTTGACAGAGAGAGATCACAAGTAGGCAGAGAGGGAGGCAGAGAGAGAGAGGGAAGCAGGATCCCCGCTGAGCAGAGAGCCCCGAGGCGGGGCTGGATGCCAGAACCCTGAAATCATGACCTGAGCTACCAGGCGCCCCTAAACTCTGATTTTATATTCCGCTCTGTATTCTACATAAATCATATCATAATGCTGACACTTCATGAATATGGTTAATAAACAACAACATCAGGAAAGCTTATCCCTAAACACAAGAAAAAATTTTTCTCAAATGGAAAAAAATCCGGTTTCTCCTTTTCTTACTCCAACCTTACTCCCTATATCCCGGTGCAAAATATGAACCTCACATATCAAGGCTTGTGACTGACTCCACCAACAAGAATTCTTTAAGTACCCCAAATTGGCAGTTCCTTTTCCCTCCACCAAGAACTTCTGCGTTTTCCAGAAAGATTTCACAAGCCTGCAATTTCTGCTACAAATTTGAATTACCAGTCGGTAAGGGCAGTGGCTAAGGATGGTAATTAAAATAAAGAGCAATTTTTCTCTCTCCTATAGGCCTATGGGGATGGGGGTGGAGGGGCTGTTTCCTCCAGCAAAGTCCGGGCGGATCCCTGGGGCTCCTTCCTGCTCTAAGGTTACTAGTGCTGTGTGGTTCAATGGGATTGATCAATCCTAAAGTCTGCAGTTCTTTGCAATCCAGTTTTGTCCCTCTGGCTACAGGCCATTCTGGTTTGCACAAAACATTTACATTTTTCTCCCCACAAATATTCCATAAAGCTCAGCAAAACAAACACAATCCAAAACTAAAACCTCTTCCTCATTGGCTGTGTGATCTTCAGAATTCTCAGAGCAAACCCAGGGCCCAGCAGTGTTTGGCAACTTCCAGCACTGGATAAAAGCTGGCCTTTTTACCCCTTCCCCAATTCTGATTCATGCACAGAAATAGTTTAAGGCTAGGAGATGGCAACACAGTCCTCATTCATGCTCATTAGAGTCATCTGCGCATGCCTCTCCATTCTCCACACTAATGTTTCCACCTGCGTCCTTCTGGAAATCCTAATTCTCTTCTGTGCGCAAAGTTGAATACACTTTAATAGCGAACAGGGGCACAACCCATGCACCCTGGCTTTGTAGACTCTTCTCAAGCCGCTGTAGCATTACCCACGACCCCTCCGCCCCCAGACGCAACTCACCAGCTGTCCCAGTTTCCTAGACTCCCCTCCCGTCCCCGTCCAGATGCATTCGTGTTTGCACGGAGCACTCAGCTGCCTGCACACCTAACTCTGTTCTCCACTCACGTATGCCCAGCAAACGTTTGCCCAACGCACTAAATGAAGGTTCAGGGCAGAATACTTCCAAGAGTGGGGCGGGGAAGCGCCAACCCGCGCCCAGGCCCCGCCGCCGCCCCCTGCACGGCCGCAGCCCCCGCAGCCCCCGCCGCCCGCCGCGCAGGCCCCGCCGCCCGCTCTCCGTCCCGTTACCGGTTGCGGGCTCGAACGCCTTCTCGGTGCCCGAGGCGTCCGCCGGCTCCACGCGGGCCCCGCCGCGGTAATTGAGCGGCTGCGACACAACGAAAGTGCCGGTGCTCATGGCCGCAACAGGAACAGGCCGAAGGGTGCGGAGAAGCGGAGCGAGAGCCGCCGAGCGGGCTCGGAGAAACATGGGGGACGCGCGCGGCAGACGAGCAGAGGTTTGGGGCCGCGGGCAGGGGCGGGGCCTGCGGGAGAAGAGAGGCGGGCCGGGAGTGGCTGGGCAGGCAGCGAGGGGCGGGGCCGCGGAGAGACCCGGCGAGGGGCGGGGCCCTGGGGGCGGTGGGAAGGGGCGGGGCTCGGGAAGGGGCGGGGCCGCGGAGAGACTGGCAGGCAGGGGGCGTGGCCCTCAGGGCGGGGCCGCTGGGCGGGGGCGGGGCCGCGGGGAGGGGTCGCGGGGCGGCTAGGCAGGGAGAATGGATGCGGGTCACCCCGGGGCTACTCCAGCTTAAGGGCCTCCAGGTGATCAGGTAGGATCTGGGAGACTTGGTGGCAGTCTAGGCTCCTAGATGGTCCGGGTCAGTCCCTCGCTTAGACAGAAGGATGGGGCTACCCACCAGGGTCATGCACACACACACACACACACACACACACACACACAGAAAACGAGAACCACGTGAGGAGATGCACAGGTGAATAAGCTTGATGGTGGTGATTATTTCACAGTGTATACCTCTATCAAAACACCCGGTTGTACACCCTAAATACATACAGTTTTTGTCAATTATACCTCAATAAAGATAAGAAGTGGGAAAAACGTTCTGAGAGAACCCAGACAATGTTAAGTCCTTGACTGTAGCACTGTTTGTATCTGCTCTCCTCATCGGAAGTGGGTGCTGGCCCTTCTGTTTCCAATGATGATGGAGTAACAGGGACCAGATTTATCTTCTTGTCTCAAACAACGAGAAAACTGGGCTAAACATAGGAAACAATAATTTACAGATACAGGACAACAGGTAACATCGGATAGCGGTCCTCAGTGAGCCCTTCAACTTGCCCAGCTGTCTGCGGAGAAAGAGCGTCCAGGTCACAGGGCAGGGAGAAGGAACCCAAGTAGAGCCCAGCTGTCTTCCCAAACAAGGAGACAGAATTTCCAGTCTGAGAATGTGAAGGGAGCTAAAAAGGAAGGAGCTATACAAAAAGCTTTGGAGATCAGCAGACTGCCCTTGGTTTGAGGGCTGAGTTCTGATCTGTAGTACTGGGGAGGAGACAACTCAAGGCCAAGGGGAACACCCGCCAGAAAGGAATAAACAGGAATATCCCTTGAGCTCATATGGGACTGGGAACTGTGTTCCCACCAGCCAGAATAGAAAGACCTTACAATAGAGGGCATTGTGTAGGGTCCTCAGAAGGATATTTTCTCAACAGTGGGGTCACATTAGCCCTAGGCTAGTGGCTGCTTTGGGTCTGCTGTAACAATGCTTATCCACCAGGCTCAGAAGGATATAATCAATTCCAAGTAACTCATCTGTGCCCCAGAACAAAAGCCCCAAATATTTAAAGAATACGACAATGTCTAGCACCTAAAAAAAGTGTAATCCAGAATGTCCAGAGCCAACCAAAAATTATCATCCATGCAAACAACCAGGAGAGAAATCAACCAAAAGAAAGACTCACAGAGATGACAGAGTTAACACACAAGGATGTCAAAAGTTATTATAAAAGCACTCTGGGTGCCTGGGTGGCTCAGTGGGTTGAGCCGCTGCCTTCGGCTCAGGTCATGATCTCAGGGTCCTGGGATCGAGTCCCGCATCGGGCTCTCTGCTCGGCAGGGAGCCTGCTTCCCTCTCTCTCTCTGCCTGCCTCTCTGCCTGCTTGTGATCCCTGTATGTCAAATAAATAAATAAAATCTTTAAAAAAAAAAAAAAAGCACTCAATATGGTTACGAAGGTAGAGGGGAAAAAATAAACATCATGAAGAAGGAAAGATATATAGAAGACCCGCATCAAACTTCTGGAGAGGAAAAACATAATATCTGAAATTTAAAAGCATACCAAATGGGATTATGCAGAGGAAAAGAGTAATGGGTTTGAAGACATAGCAGTAGACATTCTCCAAAGTGAAACACAAGGAGAAAAAAAGACTGGAAAACACAATAAACAGAGCATTTCTGGGCTGTGGGGCACTATCTAGTGACCTAACATTCATGTAACTGGAATTTCAGAAGTGGGGGCCTTGGGAGGTGAAAAGAAAAATGTTCAAAGAAATAATGGTCAACATTTTTCCAATTTTTATGAAAACTATAAGTTTAGCAATCCAAGAAGTCTGATGTACTTCAAGCAGAAGAAACATTAGCTACAGCCAAGCACGTCCTGTTTGAAATACTAGAAACCTGTGGTGAATAGAAATCCTCAAACAGAGGCAAAGGAGTGTGCCTTCTGGAGAACTATGTGACTTTCACAGCCTGATGTCTGCAAGTCTGGGAGCACAAGATTTGTTTTATTTTAACAAACACTTTTTTTTTTTTTTTCCAGCCAGGCTCCCTGTGGTTTCTTCGGGAACGCTTTCCAAAAACATACAAGGCATTTACTCTGTGTGCTTCTATCTAGTCTGTGTGTCAGGAGCCTTTTCCAGACAGAGTCCGTAAGCTGCTTCATGACTGGCTTCCTTGCTCCTAAGCTCCTCTTCCTCAGTTTATCAGCACCTGCTGTGGAACCGCCCGAAACAACTGGGCAAGACTGGGATGAGATCTTTGTTGGTCTGAGATGTCTTAGTGAGAGGCCCCGGAGACAAGGCAGACAAGCCTTGTCTCTTGCTATTTATGCTCTTGAAGCAGTTGGCTCTTCAGTATCTCCAGGGTCCCCAGTTCTGGACTCTTCGTTCCCTTCTTCTGCTTCAAAACCAGAAGCCTGACCTGAGCTCCTTTCTTGCTAGTAATACCTAGCTAAAAACAGCAGGAGGCAGCCACCTCATACCTTCTGGCTCATTCCAAACACCTACTCTAGATGTACCACCCACAGTAGGAACTGGATTTGCCTATCAAGTCCCCACAAAAACGGTTCTACCAACGTTTTACCTAAGCAACCGCGGATACTCCAGCTTTTCAGCTGGTGATATCACTTCCTAACCTTCTGCTAGGCATCTACTAAACCAATGCCTGTGTTTTCCGTGTGTATCTTATTTTTTAAAGATTTATTTATTTTAGGGGAACCTGGGTGGCTCAGTAGATTAAGCGTCTGCCTTCAGCTCAGGTCGTGATCTCAGAGTCCTGGGATCAAGTCTCACATTGGGATCCTTGCTCAGCAGAGAGTCTGCTTCTCCGTCTGCCTGCCGCTCCCTCTGCTTATACTCTTCTCTCTGATAAATAAATAAGTAAATCTTTTAAAGTTAATTTATTATTTTAGAGAGAGAGAGAGAGCATGAGATCCTGGGCAGGTGGAAAGGAAAAAGGGAGAGGGAGAATCCTTGAGCAGACTCCCCGCTGAGCACCCCAAAGGAGGGCTTGATCCCAGTGATGTGGGAAACAAAGACAGATGAAAAATTACTAAATTTCCTTACTACCTATAGCCCATTGACAAGTCCTTGAAACAGGCAATGTGACATTCCTCTAGGGACTCAAATGCCTTGATGTTGACATTTTGCTAAGGGCGAAAGGCCGTCTTAGCTTTGATCACCCCTCACCCCAGGATCCCGGTAATCTACTTCAACACATAAAAATTCCTTTGGAAATTTCCTTTATCGCTACCCCCCCAAGACAAGTGTTGGCAATCATCCCCCAAGCATGTAGTCCACTGATATGCATCTGAAGGGTCTCGTGATGAAGGTTTTATTAGACGGTAATAAATGACCTTTTCCCAACAACAGCTAGCCTCCTCGAGGCCTTGGAAACCTTGCTTCCAAAATTCTTTAGAGACTTACATTATCCCTACCCCCTTCCCAACTTGAAAGTATATAATGAGCCACTTCTCATGACCCCACTGCTGCTCTTTCTGCCCACGGGTCCTGTCCCCATGCTTTATTAAAGTCACCTCTTTGTACCAAAGATGTCTCAAGAGTTCTTTCTTGCCATCCACTTCAAACCTTAACATTCTTTCCTACATCACCAGGACCCTGAAATCATGACCTGAGCTGAAACCAAGAGCTGACTGCTTAAACAACTGAGCCATCCAGGCACACTTTAGATTTTTTTTTTTTTTAAGATTTTATTTATTTATTTGAGAGAGAGAGAGAGCTGAGAGAGAGAGATCACAAGCAGGAGGTAGGGGTAGAGGAAGAAGCAGACTTCCCACCAAGCAGAGAGCCCAGTGTGATGCGAGGCTCGATCCCAGGACCCTGGGATCACGACCTGAGCTGAAGGCAGATGCTCAATTGACTGAGCCCCCCAGGCACCCTAGGTGTTTTTTTTTAAATAGCATTCCACTTCAAGGTACCAATTTCTGTATTAGGGTATGTTAAACTAGTTTATTAAACAAATCCAAAATGCAATAACTTGCAAACAGTAGAAATTTATTTACAACCTGCCTAACAGTCCAGGGACATCTAGGTTAGAATGTTCAAGATCTGTGTGGCCAGGATGGGGAGGAGGGAGCTCTGCTGCCCAGAATTACTGAAGGACCCAGGATGCCATCACCAACACATGGCTTCCAAGGATGTTCCCCGTGTCACCCTGGCAGTCATCTGGAAAAGAAAAAGAGCAAGAAGCTGGAGTGGGTCGGGCATCAGAGTGTCTCATATCACTTCTCTTCCCATCCAAGTGGGGAGAAGTTAGTTGCATGGCCATACCCAAGTGCAACTCATAGTTCGTTAACTAGTTAGTTAGCAGAGTATGCATTTGGGGAGACAGCTGGCCGTCTCCACCACAGAGGTTCTGTTAGGTGGGGTTTCCCGGAGAAACAGAACCAATAGGATACATTATAGAGACAGAGTGAGAGGGAGAGATGGAGAGAGAGGTTAAGGAATTGGCTTACATGGTTCCGGGGACTGGCAAGTCTCAAGTCCGTAAGTAAGTAAGAATTGACGTGCAGTCCTGCGTCCAAATTCTGCAGGGCAGCAAGCTGGAAACTCAGACAGAGTTTCGACGTTGTGCTCTTGAGGAAAATTCCTCCTGATTTGGGAAACTTCAGTCCACTTTTAAAGCCTTCACCTGCTTGGATGAGGTTCCATTCCCATATTAGGGAAGATCTTTGGCTTTACTCAAAGTCTACTGATCATAAACGTTTATCACATCTAAAAAGTACCTGCACGGCAACTTCTAGAATGGTGTTTGGCCCAACACCTGGGCATTGCAGCCTAGCCAAGGTGACACATGATTTACCCCATCGCAGGGCACCTGGGTGACTCAGTCATTTAAGCATCTGCCTTCGGCTCAGGTCGTGATCCCAGAGTCCTGGGATGGAGTCCGGCGTCGGGCTCCCTGCTTGGTCAGGAGTCTGCTTCTCCCTCCACCCCTCCCCACTTCTTGCAATCTTTCTCTCCCTCTCTCTCTGAAATAAATAAATAAATAAATAAATAAATAAAATCTTAAAAAAAATACACCATCACAGATACCCACGTGTGAGCAGTGGTTATTTTGGAACATGTATTATCAGACATATTTATGTAATTATATTATGCAATTGTGTAATTTATATTTCTGTCATGAAGAAGTCAGGCATTTAGTTAAAGTGGCATTCTGTGGTAAAACTGAGGATGTAGCAAGGTCTCAAGGAAGAACAGGGGTGGCCGAGGACCCGGCAGAGAGAATTGCGCAGGAGAGGGAAGGTGGCAGGGAGGAGGAAGGGCGGGGCTGGACGGAGACATGCAACAAGGGGAAAGATGCCGAGGCGACCAGCAAGGTGAGGGGGACCCTCCTGGGTCCACTGCTCTCTTTTTCTCCTATTTTTCTTTAAAGATTTCTTTATTTGAGAGAAAGAGAAAGAGCGAGGGCGTGCATGCAGGCACAAGTGGGGGAGGGGGAGAGAGAGCGGGAGAAGGGGAGAGAGCATCTCAAGCAGACTCCCCACTGAGTGCAGAGCCCGATTTGGGGGGGTGGGGGGCTCTACCCTGGGCTGGACATTGAGATCACGACCTGAGCCTAAATCAAAAGTTGGATGTTTAACTGACTGAGACACCCAGGTGCCCCTTTCTCTCCTATTTTTAAGGTTGGTTGCCATGTTGAGGGAGGAACAAACCTTTTTTTATTCTTTTCATTGTGTTTTGTTTTGTTTTGTTTTGTTTTTCGTGGAAATGTCTTAGAAGCAGGAGTGACAGGAGGAGGGTCTAGGAATGGAAAATGTTAACACACCTGCCATGCATCTATGAGGTCTGTATCTTAGGACCAACCATAGGGACCCTCCCATTGGTCCCATCACAGCCCTGCTAGAATCCTCTCGGGGTGTGTGGTCCATTCTCCCCGCCGGCCTTGCCAAGCACAGCGGACAGGTGGCTCCGGGAACAAAGCCCGTCGCGCGCCACCGAGCAGGCAGAGCCAGTTACGGTCACTAGGTGGCGCACGCACACAAGCGGCAGGTCGAGCGGTCCCGCGGGAAAGTTAGAAAACTCTTAGCAAACCCACACGACAAAGAAGGAATTCAAGAATGTGGATCACAGAGTCAAGCAGCTATGGCATCTTTGAAATGTGACCACCAATGTGCTTTATCCCGTACCCCCAAAACTTGAGGCTGGGTGGATATTGGGCGTGATAGAAATCTCCCTGCAGCAGGTGGCAGCGGAGAGCAAGAATCAGAATAAGGGAGGCGGCCGGGGGGCAGGGACCGACCTGGAGGGGCCTCTCTGAACCGTCGTGCCGCCTAGTATTAGTAACCTGGCCAAAGCCGGTTCTCCCTTTTCCCAGGCTAGCAGAGCTCTGACTTTATTGCAGTGTCTAACTCCCTTCCTAAAACTTGGACAAATCATGAGTAGACTGAGCCCACCAGGGTTCTTACTGCCCTTGGCCTTGATGGGTTTGCGGATGGACCCAGCCAGTGAGCACTGGAGAGGCCGGGCATCTCCCAGGGCAGAAACAGAGGGACAGGGACAAGCACACTCCACGCTGAGCGCAGAGCCCGATGTGGGGCTTGATCCCATCACCCTCAGACCATACAATAATAATAATAATAATAATAATAATAATAATAATAATAATAATGTCTGTTCTTTAAGCCACTCAGTTTGTGATACTTTGTTACAGCAGCTGAAGCAAACTAATCCAGGGAGCCAATGGGGAGTTTTGAGCGGAAGAGTTAACACACTCTGGCTTACTTTTTACAGGAATCACATATTGGGGCGCCTGGGTGGCTCAGTGGGTTAAGCCTCTGCCTTCCGCTCAGGTCATGATCTCAGGGTCCTGGGATCGAGCCCCGTATGGGGCTCTCTGCTCAGCAGGGAGCCTGCTTACCCCCCTCTCTGCCTGCCTCTCTGCCTACTTATGATTTCTCTTCCTGTCAAATAAATAAAATCTTTAAAAATAAATAAATCAAGGAATCACACATTGTTGTTACCTCACAAAAAGAGTGGAAGCAAAGGGGCCAGTCAGGTCGCTAATGCAATAAGCCAGCTGGCAGGGGACTGTAGACCACCTTGGGGGGAATGAGAAAGGCAGGATACCTGATGGGTGGGGTGTGGGGAGTGTGTGTGGGAAGAACCAAGGCTGCCCACAGCTTAACCTTATTCGTTGTCAGCTGGAGGAGCCTCCCTTTCTCCTGGGTATTCTTGTTATTTTGTGTTGACATCTCTGCTTTCCCTTTAAATGATAATGCCCCCAGGATTCGGTCTTCTTCCTCCGCGATCTCTATATTCTCTCACAGAATCGCAGCCAAACCCGTGACTTCAACGTCCACTGGTGTGAACATAACTAATACGTAACTCCGTCTCTGATGTCCCTTCTGAGTGCTAGACGCTGGAAACACGTATGCGGACTCCGTGAGGCATTCCCGCCTCCTTACCCTACAAGCTTCTTTCATTCATTTTTGTCTAAATGGACTCATAATGGGGCGCCGTCACTGAAGCGTCTGCCTTCAGCTCTGGTCATCACCCCGGGGTCCGGGGATCGATCCCTGTGTCCGGCTCCCTGTTCAGCCGGGAGTCTGCTTCTCCCTCTTCCTCTGCCCCTTCTCCCTTCCCCGTTCATGCTCTCTTTCTCTTTCAAATAATTTTTTTAAATCTTTAAAATAAAACAATAAATGGACTCATCATGTACCCCAGAGCGTGTCCCTCCTCCTCTATTCCCTTCAGTGTACCCGACAAGTTCAAATGTGGCTTCAGCTTTCGGCAGTTAGATCTAGAGGCTCAAATAATGTTGTCAATGTCCCCTCCGCCCCGACCACACACACACCTCTGCTCTAGTACTTCATGTTTATGGGATTCCTTCTCTGGTTCTCTACCTTCATCAGAAAGAAAGCTGAATGGTTCAAACCTATGTACTTACAGCTTGTGATCCAAAGGATGAGAGGACTTCTCTTTCCTTTGAGCCACACATTTATTATTATTATGATGATGATGATGATGATGATGATGTTAGGATTTTATTTATGTGTCGCAGAGAGAGAGCACAAGTAGGGGAGGCAGCAGCCAAAGGGAGAAGCAGGGTCCCCAATGAGCAGGAAGCCTGACACAGGATTCGAACCCAGGACCCTAGGATCATGACCTGAGCTAAAGGCAGACGTTTAACCGTCTGAGCCCCCCACCCCAGGGTCCTCTCTTCGACCCGCCTATCAAACATTAGAGTAGTTCTCAATTCCTTTCGTTTGGCCCGTACGTCCAGTCTGGAGCCGGGTCACTGGGGCCAGGAGGGTAGAGTGCTCTAACTGGTTAGCCTTGGTTCTGTGCCCATCTTCAAGGGACAGTAAGGACAGTGTGACTGACACGGCATACCACATGGAGTAGGGAGGCACGGCTCCCTAGAGGAAACCATGATCAGAAGAAGGAACACCAGACAGTCCCTCATATACTCCAGTCACACTGTTATACTCAAGTGATTTGCGGGGATTTTTAAAATACTTAATTTTTGTGACTGTATGTCCACTTGTCTGACAATTTGACATCCACTTCCCTCACCAGACTGGAACTCGTTGTAACTCTATTTTTGGTGACCACAGGATCCCGGGCACACAGTAGTGCTTAGTAAGTATGTGACGAATGGTTGGCTTCCTAGCCGGCCCGAAGCTTGCCTTCTCTCATCTGTGTCCACCCTGCCATCAGAGTAACCTTAAAATGTGCATCTGATTATGCCGGTTCTCTGCTTGTGAAGACGGGCTTCTTGGACGTTTCAAATTTGTATCCCTTACCTGATTATGGAGAGGCCACATGGCTTGTCATTTCTCCCTAATGATCCAGTCATCCTCAACGACCTCCTGTTTCCTGCCTGCTTCCTTTTTTGAACATTATTCCATGTTATTCTTGCTGTCTCCAATGCTTTTCTTGCAGCTTTTTCTCTGCCAACTTCAGAATTCCATGCTTGGACCCCCAGGAAGCCATTCTTGGATCCGTTAGACATCCTCCTCTCTGCTCCTAGAGCACAGGGTTCCGCTCTACTCAAACTCTGTTCATTTCCTCAAATGCTGCCCCATCTATACTCTATGCTCCTTGAAGGCAAGGGTTTTTGCTAATTTTTGCTGACCAGTACCCAAAATCCTCGACAGAGACAATCAATGGTTCCTTTCTCTCTGTGCAGCTACTTCCATCGCGATATGCATTACAATCATGAGTGCTGCTCATCCTTCTAGAGGATTCTCTGCGTTGTGAATCCCTGCATGTGACCGGGTGCTGCTGAGCTGCTCTGACCTAAAAGGTCAATTACAGAGTAGAATCACATGCACAAAAATCTTTCATATACTTTAGACACGTAACTTAAAACATACAAATATATACCCTATCACTTTTGATGTAGGGCCAAGGCCTTCTCCTTGAGTATGGGCCTATTGTTTGGAGTCCCACTAGTTTAGTTTGGGTTTTTTTTGTGGGGTTTTGGTTTTGTTTTGATCATGCATGACTGGCTCATTTACTCCAAAGAATTATCTTTATTTTGAAAAAAAAAATTATCTTTATTTTGTTTTCCATGCATACTTTTTAGCAGTAATACAAAAGAACCAAACATTGGCAACTCAGGGTTTTTAAAAATCTTGAGAATTCAAACAAAACTTGAAATGACAAAAATCCAACGTTTTATGGTGGATGCTTTCCAAAGATAAAATGTTTTTAAACCAAACGTAGTGCCTCTGATGTCCAGTTTTGGTTTCCTTAATGTGGGATATGAACTGAAACCCTAAGAAATGATAGAAGGGCGGAATCTTCCTAAATTGTTATTACTTTTTCAGTCTCTGTTATTTCACCCACAAATAAGTCAGAGCAATTATGTTTAGCAACTTGCTTTTATTGAGTCATTCCAAACCATTTTCATAGATGCAATTCTTTTTGCATTCCTGTTTTATGAACTTGCAGATCTCATCAATTTGTGTGACTAAAATTAACAAAACAAATAACATTCCACAGTTCCCAGGTGGGGGCTCAAGTGCATAAGCATGGCTAAGAGCATCTGATGTGCTGTGTGCACCAGCCAGCATTCGCAGAACAGAGAGGATGCGGGGAAGACTTGCATTAAGAGGAGGTTGGATAAGGGAGCTTGACTAGAGTATAGTAGCCCCATTTTCCAGATGAGGCAGTTGAGGCTTAGAAAGTTAAGACACTTGCCCATTTTTAATAAGTGATTCATATATGAAAAACACAGAGATACAGAGAGGGGAAAGAACCGGCCATCTAACAGTCAAAGCAAACTTATGAGAGGATGCTTGAGCAGAGTCTAGAAGGGACTAGGAGAACATTCTAGGCAGAGAAAACAAGGGTAATGATGTCCAAAAAGACTGTGAAAATATATTCTCAAGATAAATTCTGCTTGACTGGAGCCTAGGTTTATCGGGGTGAGAGCAGGAACCAGAGATCCAGACTGGAATGGACTAGAGATCCGGACCGGGATGGACTAGAGATCCGGACCGGTGCCAAACAGCTTACTCAGACGCTCCTGGGAGCCACTGGATCACTTTCCTTGGCGAAGCAACAGAGCTGGACGGACAGCTGAGAAAGAATTTTCATGACAGGACGGGCGACGGGCCAGAGTAAGGGAGACAGCCTGGGAGGCTGCTGCAGGGGAACTCAGGGGACAGTGACAAGGACCGGAGGCCCAGTGACGTCCACACACGGCGTTCTCTCTCCATCGACGAGTGCAGGCAAGAATAAACAGGATACGATCGGCAAAACCCAAACTGACGGAAACTCTACAGGGTAAACAGCTCAATAAATAAATTGCAAGGGGGAAAAG
Organism: Mustela lutreola; assembly: GCF_030435805.1. NCBI lineage: Eukaryota > Metazoa > Chordata > Mammalia > Carnivora > Mustelidae > Mustela > Mustela lutreola. Next base: position 66,851,639 of record NC_081303.1, on the reverse strand, counting down.
GAGAGTCAGTGGGGAGCTAAAATGTGAGCGGGCTCCGAACCGACAGCGTTAGCATCACCTTGCACTCCTCAGAAGTGACAGTGGGGAGCTAAAATGTGAGCGGCTCCGTACCCAACAGCATTAGCATCACCTTGCACTCCTCGGAAGTGCAAATTACTAAGCTTTACTAAGCTCTACCCCAGACTTAGAATCAGAAACTCTGTAGCGGATTCTGACACGCTCTAGTTTGAAAACTGGTACAGAGGACTGAAGACATTTATGATGCTTATCGGCCTATTGTAATATAGTTATCTTATTTGGGTCTTCACTCAAAAAAGATTGCAACGAATTTTGACATCTTTAGACAATTATCCATTTTTTAGGTATATAAGTAAGGTTAGATTACACACACACATATTTAAAACCACTGTAATATTTATGCATAAAAGATGCGATGCCTAGGATTTGCTTCAAAATACTATAGGAAGCAGGCAGGGGCAGACATGAGATTGGTCATGAGTTAATAATTGTTGATTAATGGGTATCTCATTGTTCTTTGTACTTTTTAAGACTTTTTGAGATTTTTTTCCATTCTAAAAAGTTTAAAACCTCAAGGGCAAAAGTAAATTAGGAGACTGTAACTTAAGCAGAATTAATGCAAAAAAAGAAAGTATACTGGGAAAAAAACCTACTACATAATAGTATGTGGCAAAATGATTTTGATTTGGATGTAGAGGAATTCTGTATGCTCGCCAACCTGCTGGTGTCGCTTAAGTTCCGGACCCCCCGAGGATGACTTAACGTGGGAGACGAGGGACCCCAGTCTGCTCAGGCGTATGGGTACTTGCAGCCATTTGCTTTCCAATTTCCAAACTGACTTGGATTTTGGAATGCGGTCTGTGCATAAATCCATGCTTACCCGCATTTTTTGGGAAAGTTTTCTGCTTTAGCGTATTACGAATGCAATCTGAATAGGCTAATACATGGCATTGAAAATGCTTGATTTTGTTTTCCTTAAACTAGGAAAGGGACAATTATCCTCTGCATTGGCCCAGTAGCCATTTCATACCTTCTGAGAGACGTTCAGAGGCTCTTCTGGCCTGAAAGGTCACCTCCAATGATTCCGTGATGGTCTGGATCTAGTCATCCAAATGACTAGTCTTGAAAAGTTTTCAGGGCAAGTAATTAAAAAAACTAATTATGAGGTTTCATAGCCCTTAACATATCCTTTGATTTACATTCTTATGATCTGGTAGCTTTATTCCTTTGTAATACATCTATTTGTGTTCTTTTAGAAATAGGGTGAAGAGAGGTTACTCTCCTTCCTTTTTACTCTCCGTCTATGGAAATACGCTTTATGAAAACCTGGTCCATAAGAAATTCAATTAGAAAGCCCTCTAATCAAAACCTAAGGAGGTAAGTGGTAGGATGGACCAGACAGTCTCACTTTACAAAGGCAATGGCAGAATTTTCAGTGTGGTTCCTTCCCTTTTTATGCTTTACAGAGATTCCATCATTTTTGTCATCATTGTTACCATGACCATCATTCTGCCTGGCACAGTCAGTGATGTGGGGAAAACACCATTAGAAACCGCCATCCGTTATCACACATCCTTTCTGACCAAACTGACCTAGAAATGAAGATTTCTGTTCCATTTCATCTGCTTTTGTCGAGCCTTTGCTGTGTTCCCACTGATGTGACGGCTTTAAGGGTACAAGAACAACTAACCCCCGCCCCCCACCTTCAGGGCTCCTGTACTCTCTAGCCGAAGAGAGAAGAGCCGAGGAAAGGGAAATCACCGTCTGCCTATGGAGAGGCACTGGAGCGCCCAGGACAAGTAACTTTAGATGGCTTTGCTCCAAATCCTGACTCTGCCCCTCACTAGCTAAGTGATGGTGAACAAGTTACTTAACCTCTCTTACCTCAGTTTCTTCATCTGTCAGATGGGAGTAAGAACCTTATGGGGTTTTCTTGAAATAACTCTTAGCTAGATAATCCATAAAACACTTAAATTTACCCATATATTTTATTAATTTCTATGTTGGCCATGTTTCTTACGTCCCACACCTTCCTCCTGGTAGTCTTTTCTGTCCTCCTGGAAGAAATACATACACACATATGTATTTCTTTTTTCAGTATGAGCTCTATGCCCAACATGGGGCTTGAACTCATGACCTCAAGATCAAGAGCTGCATGCTCTACTGACTGAGCAAGCCAGGTGCCCCAGAAATACATCCTTTAATAATTCAATTATCTTTGATTTTGTAGCTCTGAAAATACTGCCTCCCAGTTTTGCCCCCAATGTTATGGCTTAGCCATACATAAAATTCTAGGCTGATAATTATCTTCGTCAGCTTTGAAGGTATTATCCCACGGTCTTCTGGATTTTATGCCATCGACTGGTTTGCTAGCAGCTTACCAGTTGATACTTCACAAATAACATGTCTTCTCTCATGGTGGAATACGTGCATCTAAGCAGACTATGATCAATGAATGTGTTTGTTCTAGAGTTATCGCTCCACACGAGATTTCCAATTTCAGGGATTAGGCAGGGGAAGATCATGATAGAAGCATCCTCTCATCCTTTACAAAGGACCATGGCAGGAGCATGGCCACTGGGACCAAAAGGAAGCCCTGCAAGATGGTCTACCTCCGGCCACACCCTCGCCTCCAGGGGGACGAAGAATGCCTTGCCCAGAAACCCGCAGGCCACACGAGGGTATAAACGGACGCCGAGGACCCTCATTTTTATACTCCCATGAGTTACTTTTCTTTCCTCTAGTGCTTCCCACTTCCTATAATAGGACAACTCTATATTTTGAGCTTATAAGACAAGTATGATAAAATAGTACATTTAAAACTTTTAGTTTAGCCCTTCCTGGCCAACGTTTATGTTCAGATTACTAAAAACACGTATCTAGGAATGTGGTACAGAACAGATCTCACCTTGCAGATGAAATAGCTAAAATTTTGGCCTCTTTATTGATCTTGAGTACTGTATTTGGAAACTTGGAAACGATGTACAACAAATAGTTCCAATTAAGATACCACAAACTAAGTTTTTCTTCCAGATCTCTAAATGCTCATGGAGGGCCAACTTCCATGGTACATAGCACACAGCACAGACTTGAGAGTCGGTCCCACAGAAAATATTCATGTAAGCCAAACAGAGAAAGATGCTATTTGTTTCTCATTACATAAACATTGCCTGAACTTATCTAACCAACAAACTTATTTTTCTAAAAGTTAATCTGTGACAGAAAGTACTATCATGCTTGCTGGGTGCCATTCTCATTTGAATCATATCCAAAAAGTCTAGAAATAACTCAGAACTAGAAAGTGGCCCAAGTGCTAAGGCTGTCTACGGCTCTTGCTACAAAATAGTTGCCAGTCTAATCTGAATGTTTAAAAAGAATGACAGGAATTACAGGGTTCTTGATTTCAAGAGAACTTCCCAGAAGGAGGGGGTGGACCAAGAAATCCACCTGCCTGCTTGGTGGCAGCTCGTGAAGGGGCAAGGCCAAGAATCTTCTGGATGTTCTGTGAAGAAAACAGAATTAAAACTGGGTTTTAATATGAGACAGAGAGAAGACTGTTTCACATAGATCCCATATGAACAGAAGGCATATAAATTAAAAGCACCACTATGACCTAAAAAAGGACAATTACTACTACCATGGTATTTTTTAACAGTTTTTTAAAAAAGACTTCTTTATTTGTTGGATGGAGAGAGAAGGTGCACAACCACAGGGAGCAGCAGGCAGAGGGCGATGCGGGCTCCCTGCTGAGCAGAGAGCCCGATGCGGAACTCGATCCCAAGACCCTGGGATCATGACCTGAGCGGAAGGCAAACGCTTAACCAAATGAGCCACCCAAGCTTCCCACTATGGTGTCACTTTTTTTTTTTTTTAAGATTTTATTTATTTATTTGACAGAGAGAGAACACAAGTAGGCAGAGAGGCAGGCAGAGAGAGAGAGAGAGAGAGAGAGGAGGAAGCAGGCTCCCTGCTGAGCAGAGAGCCTGATGCGGGACTCGATCCCAGGACCCTGAGATCATGACCTGAGCCGAAGGCAGCGGCTTAACCCACTGAGCCACCCAGGCGCCCCTATGGTGTCACTTTTTAAAAAGACCTACAACATGATGGAGATCACAGGGCAGTAGGAGCCCTCTCACCTAATGGGACCTTGGTCCACAACCAAAGACACTGATTTTTTCAAGTGGAGAATCATTAAAAGAGGTAATCTTTTATTTCAACATGAACCATATAAAGTATATTCATTAGCTGTTTCTTACAGCAAGTCCTTTTCTTTCAGTACGGGTCATCAGCTGGATTTGGTCATTACGGCACCACCTAAAGCTGAAACTGAAATGCTCACTTTCAGTTTTTTCTGAGTGCTAAGGGCTTAGGTTCCTACACAGCAATCTGAGTCCAGAATCCTCCTAGATTTCTAGCATCTCCCCTCATCTTTTCACTTGTCTCATTATATCCAATTCAGCAGGTTTTTTTAAAATTCACTTCATTAAAGTAGTTCTCATAAAAATCACTTTATATTTTTATTTTATTATTTTTATTTTATTACTTACTGTAACATTAAATCAAATGACATAAATACAACAACATATAAAACCAGCATAAACAGTTTTAGGATAAACGAGGCTCTTGAAAAGCAATGACTCATTCACCTGGTAGGAACAGACAGGTGTGGGCGTACTGGAGAGCAAACCACGAGTGGAGACTGTGATGCGGGCACTAAATGCTATGCCTTTTTAAAGCAGGAAGTGAGAGGGTCTGTGAATGTGGAGAGCTTCAGTTAAAGGTCAGGTGTTAAGATTTTTTGTTTTTTAAAAGATTTTATTTATTTATTTGTTTGACAGAGAGAGGGGGTGTGAAAGAGATCACACGTTGGCAGAGAAGCAGACAGACAGAGAGAGGAGAAGCAGGCTCCCTGCCGAGCAGAGAGCCCAACATGGGGCTCGATCCCAGGACCCTGGGATCATGACCCAAGCCAAAGCAGAGGCCTAATCCACTGAGCCACCCAGGTGCCCCAAGTGTTAAGATTTTGTACAGCATTCATTAGTGGGAAAAACCTTAAAGATCATCTACTTCCTCTTGCTTGATTCTTTCATTTTGTTTTGAGGAATTCCAAGGAGAACTTGGAAGAGTGTGATGGTTTGTCCAAAATTACAAAGTTTAAATGAAGAGCAAAGTTAGAATTAAAACCCATGTGTCTGGCTTCAGGATTGGATGGATTCTCTCACACAGCAGGAGCTGAAGCTCTGGTCTTCAGAACACACTGCATCCCCACGGGGGGCAGGTGGGCGCGCGCAGATGCACGCCATAGTCACCGAGTACCAAGCACCCGCGGCACGTAATGCGCCATGACAATACCCACATCCAGCCCTTTCGGAAGTGCATACAATCCCCCAATCCTTCATCCTCAGAAATGAGGAGTGCTACAGACTTGAGTGTTCCCATTTCTGACACAGCACGCCGTCAGAATACGACAGAATATGGAAATACGCAGACACAACTTTAAGAACTCATTCAAATTATATTTATCAAAAAATACTTCATTCATTCGTTTACGCATCAGTCCACACACTCAAAATACTGAAGCTTGTGCTTTGCTTTTTTTATAATTAACATATAATGTATTATTTGTTTCAGGGGCACAAGTCTGTGATTCAACAGTCTGCTATAACACCCAGTGCTCATTGTAACACATACTCCACAATGTCCATCACCCAGCTACCCCATCCCCCAAACCCCTTGTGGTTTACTTTAAAAAGAAATCTGGGAAGAAGCTAAGGAAAAAAAAAATCATTAGATCAGGCTGCTTCTCCTTAGCAAAGCTGGAGAATGTACTACTTTTGTAATAAAAATAACTCCTTCATCCCTACTTCTAAAAAGGTGCACAAAACAATAAGAACAAATGATATAATGTCACTAATTTCCAATTTCTTTTATTTAATCAGTAAGTGTTTACTGACCACCTACAATATATGCAGCATTAAGCAAGGCATTACAGGAAATTACTTTAAAGATAAAATTGGAAAAAATAAGACATTACAGAATCAGCTGCTGATAAACACATCTGTCTAGTTAACAAACAATAATACAGTCTAGACAAAACATACTAGACATCCTTGATCAGTTATTCCGTAGAGACAGGGGCCAATTAAGTGAGTCCTTACCATTTTAGAGATAAAAACTAGGATGAAACCTCTGGTGCCCTTTAAATTACATGTTTACTATAATTTAAAGACCACAGCTCAAAGGAAAATAGGAAATACATTGGAGGGTAGTCTGCTGACAGTCTCATTTATGAAATAAAAACATCTAAATGACTACCGGACCCAAGTCCACTGCTGCAGATGGGAAGAGCTCGAACAACAAAAATGTTAAACGGACGCACTTCCGTGGCCAGGCTGTGGCTCCTGGCGATCCAGGCAGCTCCGTATTTCGTTCTCCTTCGGCTCTTAGCACAGGCTTCCCTTGGGAACACTAAGTCTGTCAATGTTCATTACTCAAGCATCTCTCTCTCTATATATATATATATTTAAAGATTTTATTTATTTGTCAGAGAGAGAGAGAGGGAGAGAGAGCGAGCACAGGCAGACAGAATAGCAGGCAGAGGCAGAGGGAGAAGCAAGCTCCCCGCTGAGCAAGGAGCCCGATGCGGGACTCGATCCCAGGACGCTGGGATCATGACCTGAGCCGAAAGCAACCGCCCAACCAACTGAGCCACCCAGGCGTCCCATCAAGCATCTATATTTTAATGTAAATGCTTTCTATTCACCGCATGCAATCTTATCCTTGTGAAATTCTAAACAATGTTTAAATTCCTATAGTTTCACATATGAACCCAGGTCTTTTGATGGTTTTTCTTAGATAAAATTTGCTCTGCTTCCCTGTCTGTGAAGTCTTCTTGGTGTAGGAGAGAACTGATGCTCTCAAGATGCAAAAAAGATGGGTAAAAGAAAAAAGAGATCACTATTCTCTCCACAATACTAATACCATCCAACATTCCATGCCCCTTAAAGTTTCCAAATAGTTCTAAGGACTGGATGCCAGGCCTCAGTTATCCTCACTTTGGAGATGAGAAAGTTGAGACAGACAGGTTAACAGTCAGGATGTGAACGGACATACAACTCAAAGTATAATTTTCCTCTGTTAAACCACTCTTTAAGAGATGGTTATCTTAGTAATAAAAAATAATCTTGTAGCATGCCTGGCCTATAAAAACACTGTTGTAAAGACTATATATAAGCACAAGAATATGTTATATTGTTAAGTAATTAACGCAGGGGCGCCTGAGTGGCTCAGTCGGTGAAGCATCTGCCTTTAGCTCAGGTCATGATCCCAGGGTCCTGGGACTGAGCCCCCAGGTTGGGCTCCCTGGTCAGTGGAAGCCTGCTCCTCCCTCTGCCCCGCACCCCGCCGTGCTCTCTGTCTCTCAAATACATAAACAAAGTCTTTAAAAAAGTAAATGCATATAAATCAAACCCACAGAATGTCCAGCACCCAGAGTGAACCCTAATGTAAATTGGGGACTCTGGTTGACAATGAAGCATTGCAGTAAGCTTGAGGTCTAGAACACATGCAGCACCCCGGCGCTGGGGGACATCGTGGGTGAAGGGGAGACTACACACATGCCGGGGCAGTGACAAGATGGGACAGGTCCGTACCTTCCGCTCCATTTTGTGGGGAACCTAAAACTGCTCTAAAAAATAGTCTACACAAAATGCATATAAAAACTGTAAAGATATATAAAAAATAGCAGTTCATATAGCCTTTTCTCATTCCTTGCCTCCAACTTTGAAACATTGCTAAGTGGGATAATTTTTTTTAATCTTTAAAAAATATTTTATTTATTTAAGAGAGAGCAAGCGAGCAAGCACGAGCAGGGCGGGTAGCAGGAGAAGACGGAGACTCCCCATTCAGCGCGGAGTCCAACTTGGAGCTCCCACGACTGTGGAATCATAACCTGAGCAGATGCTTAACCAACTGAGTCACCCAGACGCCCCTAAACAGGATAATTTAAAATGAAGGCAAGGGTGCCTGGGTGGCTCAGTGGGTTAAGCCGCTGCCTTCGGCTCAGGTCATGATCTCGGGGTCCTGGGATCGAGTCCCACATCGGGCTCTCTGCTCAGCAGGGAGCCTGCTTCTCTTCCTCTCTCTCTGCCTGCCTCTCTGCCTACTTGTGATCTCTCTCTGTCAAATAAATAAATAAAGTCTTTAAAAGTAAAATAAAATAAAATAAAATGAAGGCGAGGGAATGGAATGGCTCATTCCATTAAGCGTCTGCCTTCAGCTCAGGTCACAATCCCAGGGTCCTGGGATTGAGGCCCACATCAGGATCCCTGTGAGCAGGGAGCCTGCTTCTCCCTCTCCTCCTGCTTGTGTGTGTGCACTCTCTCTCAAATAAATAATAAAATTTTTAAAAAATAAAATAAAGGTGAATATTTCTATGGGTGCTTTCTCAAAGTGCTAGACATTGTTCTAAGTACTTCACATGCATGTTCTCATTTAATCCTCATAACAACTGAGGCAGGCTTGTTATCCTTACATGCAGATGAGGAAAAGAGTAAACTGTCAGACAGCAATTCAATAAATTCTAACTGAGCATGACACTGTAGCAGATACTGTTGTAGATATTATCTGTTATGTCTTTCAACAACATTATCTATTTAACTTGACCTGACTGCATTCCCATAATCTCTTAATTCTCCTCCAATTTTTCAGGGCTTCTTAGTAAGACTTAGCTTAGAAATACGTATTTTACTAAAAGACAGAAAAGTTTAATATATTATAAAGATGATATGGAAGAATACTTAACATACATGCAAAATAGAGTTAGATTTGGTAAGGCTACAGAAAAATATAAAACAATAATTTTGAATTTCTGCCCAGTCCTGTGTAATAAATAGGGTAACAACTGAGGAGTTTTATGTCAGAAGGGAAAAACAAAGGAAAAACATTTTCCCATAATCATGACTTCTATTGGCAGGAAACCCAGAAAAATACCACTACAGGATTTGCGTTCCTTCCTCTTTGCAAAGGATGAGAACCGGTGATCAAGAAAAGGAAGTTGTTGGTTGCTCACGGGATATTTTGGGAAGACCCAGGTCACTAGCCATAAACACATTCTGCTAAATGTTATTCCTTAGTCATTTAGCTAAAATAACAGCCATGGCAATCCTCAGTTTATTCTTTGTTAGTTTTTCTGGCACAAGCAACCAGCCTTCACTTCCAATTGATTACAATTTCTCATCAAGTTCCCATAACATCATCTTTACTACATCCACAAAGCTGTTCAGAAATCCGATCACCTCAGATGGCCCCACCCAACAACCCCAGGGTTTTCACATTCTATCTAAACTAGCTGTTTTGGAGAATGATGTAGAGATGAAATATTTACTGGAACCAATGACAGTACCCAGGGGTACCTGAAACACTGCTGGGCTGGCAATCAGAAGACTTAGTCCCAGCACTGGCAAACCAGGCAAAAAAGCAATAAGGCAGTCTTCTCCCCTTAGTGTATCTCCATTGCCCAACCCCCTGGGAAGAAGGGGGATGACTAGATCAATCACTTTCAACCCTTTAGGCCACAGAATCCTTTCTTTAAACAAAAATCTCATGAAAAAAACCCACTACAGAAAACAGATAAAATACCATTAGGGACCTGAAGTCTCTTGCTGGGCCCTTCAAGCTTCCCATCAAGCACTTTCAAGGAGCCAAAGTCCCTGTGGCTCTAGCATTCTAGAACGTGACTATCTTGTAACAAATTATACTGCAGATTTCAACATCTATCTTGCAAAGTGGAAATCAAAATTCTGAAAGGAACAGGAGAACATCAAATTTGCACTAGAGTAATACCACTTCCTTTGTAATGCTGATGAACATTTTCCGTCCTAGGGTGTCTAAAGGCCTTGCTTATAATAAAGGTCTTTTTTTTGAGGGGGTTGGGGGATGTCAGGTGATCAAGAAACAGTCCAAATCCCCGTCTCTTACCTAACTGTCTTTCCAATGAAAATCCCCTGAGAGCCTGGTTAGCCCTTTATCTGAGGATCAGTCAAGGAGACGGTTCTGAGTTTTAGTTCAGTGCAAGAAGACAAGATGTATGTTTGTATGTTACACATGTATGTACGTACATATATATGTATGTATTTTTAATCCTATAATGAACAGTAGGAGGTGGCTGGTACAGAATGGGGTATCTAAGACTCAGAACAAAACTTAAGTCTCCCTGGTTTGAAGAACCAAAGAGCGGGATTTGGGTGACTACAGCAGCTTAAAACTGAGTGAGAAAATCCTAGACAAACAGTTAACAGAGGAGAAGTTCAAAACTACATTTAAACTCTGCCCAAATCTCTTAAACTATGCAAGCGTGAGCCAGCCTTCAAGCACCCCAACAGAGACTAAAATAACTGAGGTTCGGGTACTGCCTACCACAAAGGAGACAGAGTCTGAAGTTTTGAGTGCCAAGGTAACTGTCCGCTTAACTAAAAAACTGAACATTCTTCCAAAGTATAACAGAATCCAGAGTATCTACCACCTGTCGAAACAAAGTCCAAGATACAATCCACAAGAATTAGATACACCAACAAGAAACCTGACCCATACTTAAGAAAGCTGGCAACAGAGTCCAATCTTTAGATTATCCAAATGTTGGAATCAGTAGATAAGATCTGTATTTTAAAGCAGCTAAACAGAGGCATCTGGGTGGCTCAAACATCTGGTTAGGCATCTGACTCTTGGTTTCTTTCAGGTCATGATCTCAGGGTCATGTGATGAAGCCCCACATCAGGCTCTGCACTCAGTGCAGAATCTGCTTGAGATTCTCTCTCTCCCTCTCCTTCTGCCCCTCCCCACCCCTGCTTGAGTGCTGCCTCTCTCTAATAAATAAATAAAATCTTTTTTTAAAAAAAAGCAGCTAAATATGCTTTATGCTTAAGGGCTTAAAGTATGTTCACAATAAATTAAGAAATAGGAAATCTCAGCAAGGCAAAAAGATAGCAAAAAAAGAGTCAAACAGAAATTCTGAAACTAAAAAATAATATATCACAATTTAAAAATCGTTGTGTACGCTTAAGGTTAACTCAGATGAGGGATGACAGAGAAGTCAGTAAACTAAACACAGATTAACCAGAAATTATCCTATCTAAAGAGCAGAGAGAAAAAGATTTTTAATAATTGAACAGAGCTGCAGGGTCCTCTTAGACAATACTGAAAAGACAAACATGTAAGAAACTGGAATCAGAAAGGTAGAAAGAAGGAATGGTCGGGCAGGAAAAAAAACCCTCTAGCAGCATTAAGAAAAAAAAAAATTAATACGCTAGGCACATCCAGGCAAACTGCTGAAAACCAAACTTAAAAGAAAAAAAATCTAAAAGCTGCCAGAGAAAAGTGACACATCATCTACAGGGATATAGAGATACAAAGGACTTCTCATCAGAAACAGTGGAGGCCAGAACGAAGTGGAAAGGCATTTTAAAATGCTGAAAGGATTAAAACAGACAAATGAGAAAAACCCAGTTAACCCAGAATTCCATGACCAGTGAAAATATCCTTTAGGAATAAAGATAAAAATATGTTAGATAAATGAAGATCAAGAGTACTTGGCACCAGCAGACTTACACTATGAGAGAGAGAGAAAGAGAGAGACAAAGAGACAAAGGCATCACCCGACGCTGCCCAGGGAGGGGCTGACACTAAGCAGCGGCGCACTCAGCTCCTGTCACCCTCCGCCAAGCATTCTACACTCCGGAGTCTACTATCCACTACACACTCTCAGGCCTCCCTGCTTTTACTCACACCATTGCCAATGCCAAGAATGCTCCGATAAAGAGCGCCTGGGGGGCTCAGTCGGTCTGTCTTCAGCTCAGGTCAGGATCTCAGGGTCCTGGGATTGAGCCCTACATCGGGCTCCCCGCTCGGCGGGGAGCCTGCTTCTCCTCTCCCTCTGCCTGTCCCTCTGTCTGCCACTCTGCCTACTTGTGCTCTATCAAATAAATACATAAAATCTTGAAAAAAAAAAAGATGCTCTGATAAGATTGGAAAAGCCCTCCTCATCCTGTTAACTCAAATGGCCCCTTTGCAGAGAACCTTAGCTTCATCCCTTAGCCATTTTGCTTCCAAAGCATGCTTTTTTTCCCCCTCTAATGCCATTTTGAACACACACACACACTCCCCAAAAGGCATCAATCATACTCTCCTATTACATATGGGTCTGTCTTTCCACACAGATTGTGAGTTTTACAAAGGTAGAAACCATTGCTTTTTACCCTCTATCTTCAGCATCAAAGAAGAACTTGTGGCACTCTATAAAGACTGAATCAATCTTCAGCAATGACAGGCAATATATTAAATAAAGCCTTGAACTCATGCTCTCAAACAGTTCACAAAGAGATCAGGTTAAGGTAATACCCAATCATCTGTTCTTCTCACTTACTAGGTGAGCTCTCATTTTTCTGAACCGCCCACACTCTCTGACTGACTTGAGACTAAGTACTGAAAATGAAAACACTCTGCTTGTGGATGAGCTGTACTGACATTAATGAACTGAGCTCTGAGTCTTGAATAAAGTGGCATATGTTAATGATGAGGAACAGGAGCCGGCAGGCACTTGGGTCTTCTCATTTTGATGGCTTTAAGATATACTGACGTGACATAATGAGACCTGCTTTTATACACACACAGGGCGTATCAAAATTCTTTGCCCTAAGAAACCCAAGAGTGAAAAAAATAAAATCTACTTATTTTTATCACTCTCCTGAGCGCATATACCTGTTGAAAGAGACAATGACGAATTCTCACTAATACTTTTGCAGATATAGTCATAACATACATAAAGTTGCATGTTAAGATACGGGTGACAAAAGAAAGAAAATAAAACTCTTTCTTCCATTTTTCTTCAGAACCACTAATCCTGCTCTCAAAGACAGAGAATTCCATTCATAAGTTTTACAGTCGTATAAATTCATTAGACAAGGCCAGTTTCCCCTTAGCTGTTTACCAGGTAAGTTTGCTTGGGTTTTTCCTGAGATTAGAGTACTTTTTATAGAGGAGATCGCCATTTACACAATCTATTGCTAGCTCATAAGAAGAAGAAAATTTAAAAAGCAGGTACTTTAATTTGGGGAATTAAGGAAATTTCCTTCTATTCTTGAATTCCGTCACTAGCGGGGACTGACTTAGCTCCCCAGCTGGAAGCTGGCAGACCTACCATTTCCGCTGCTGCAAATTCACACAAAAGAAACAGTTGCGGTGTGAAGGTCAAGGCAGCTAATCATTTAATCACTAAGCATTAAGAAATTTTAAAAAAGGAAAAAGATAAAATGAGAAAAGGCAATTAGATTTATTTTCAGTTAGTGACATATCACTCTGATTCAAGCTATAAAAAGCAACTTTGGGGCTCCTGGGTGACTCAGTGGGTTAAAGCCTCTGCCTTCTGCTCAGGTCATGATCTCAGCGTCCAATCGAGCCCTGGATCGGGCTCTCTGCTCAGTAGGGAGCCTTCTTCCACCTCTCTCTCTCTCTGCCTGCCTCTCTGCCTACTTGTGAGCTCTGTCTGTCAAATAAATAAATAAAATCTTAAAAAAAAAAAAAAAAAAAGCAACTTTATCCTATCTTGGGCTGGGGAATAAATATTAAATTTTTAAAATACCCCAAAGGAGGGGGCACTAATTGATCCATCAAAAAAATGTGACCCTAAGAACTGCTAACATTCTGTATCATTGTCTTCTGATTATCGTAACATGGTAAAGTTACCACCAACCTCATTTTACCTTTGTGAAAACAGACTCACAGAGACTCCAAGAGGTTGACATTCCCAAGGACACTCAGCCAATAAAGTGGCAACAAGATTCAAACACTGATGTTTTACCTCCAAACACTGTATCTCCTCAACCTTCCAATGCATTCCTCCTCTCTCCCCATCACTTTGAAGTTTCTGAAGTGTCTTAAAATCTATTTCATCAACAGCATAGCATTACTTTTGCTTTCCCTTGAAACCTCTTAAGGCAATAATGAATTATTTAATAAAATCCTAGCATGGGAAAAAATATGTACTAGATGAAAACCAGATTCATATATACCTATGTGAACTAGTAACATGTCATAAAAATCGTTAGTTTAGATCCAAAGTTCAATCTTTGTTTCCTCTGCTTCTACTCTGAATGATTAAAAGTAATTTTAATTGGATTTGTATACCCTCATATTTGATACAATTTTGTAGGTGAAGCTATAGGCAGAAAAATTAACCTTTTAATTTCAAAAGAAACAAAAGTTTCACGAGGGCAAGGCCCATAATTATGTCAATTTTGTTTAAAACTGTATACTAAGCACCCGCACAGAGCCTGATACGATATATCTGTGCTCAATTTTGTTGAGTGAATAAATGAACAAAAATCTATCAAGGAATTATTACTAATGTGATAATGATCTCTTAAGGATAGGGTAAGATGACTGAAGCAGAGAGATGCCCTTAAATCAACCTAATATTATGCCCCCATCATAATAAAGGGAGCACTATTGTCACGAAGGAAATAGAGCTGGTTGGTTTAATTATAGCATCACTCACATTTAGTAAAGGAAGTGGATTCTCGTTAACCCTGTAGAGATGTTATTAACTGACATATGTAAATATAGTCATAATCTTTCACAAATAAAAAACTTTAAAAACATAAATTCAGGAAACCCAGTGGTCAAAGTAATTACTTCAGCAATTAAACTGTTAACACTTTCAAGGCACTAATAACAAATGTTTCTCACTCTCCTGGACTTATACTCTCAAATTTACTACTATCAGAAGAGTTCCTTGTTAAAACAGGCAAGGCCATCCCCAAAGCTGGAGGTAGCTTGCATAAAATACTCATGGTTTTTACATGTTTAGCATAAAAATTAACCCTGAGCCAATGAAATTATGGTTTTACTCACTGAGCGAATGAAATTATGGTTTTACTGACTGAAAGGAAAACATGAAAAATTACTATTTATTTATTTATAAAAGATTTCACCTATTAACTTGACAGAGAGAAATCACAAGTAGACAGAGAGGCAGCCAGAGAGAGAGAGAGAGGGAAGCAGGCTCCCTGCCGAGCAGAGAGCCCGATGCGGAACTCGATCTCAGGACCCTGAGATCATGACCCGAGCCAAAGGCAGTGGCTTACCCCACTGAGCCACCCAGGTGCCCCTGAAAAATTACCCTTTAATACATGGTCTCAAGCTGGTGGAGAATTGAAGGCTTAGGATGACAGTGCTGGGTAAACGATGCAGTAGCTGTGAACATCAGCTGGCAAATCCTCAAAAAATTCAACATAAAATCGCAGCATGACCCAGCAATTCCACTTCTGGGTCCGTATCCGGAAGCGTAAGCAGGAACTCAGACAGACACTGGTACACCGTGTTCACAGCAGCCCCGCTCACGACGGGCGAAAGGTGGAAGCGACCCAGCGTCCACCGACAGATACGTGGACACACAAGATGGGATATATACGCAATGAGATCTTATTTGGCCTCAGAAAAGGGAGGAAATTCTGACACATGCTACAACGTGGATGAACCCTGAAAACGTGCTAGTCACAGAAGGACACATAGTATATGATTCTACTTCTGTGAAATCAAATCCACAAGTACGAGGGGTCAAGTGCGCAGAGACAGAAAGCGGAACGGTGGCTGCCAGGAACTGAGGGGTAGGGTCATGGAGAGTCGCTATAGGATTTTCAGTGTAGGAAGATGAGAACCTTTAAAGGCGGGCGGCGGGGATGGCTGCACAGCAATGTAAATCTACCTCGGGTCATAGAACTGGCCTACTGAAAATGGTTAAATAGTGAATTTTATGTCTATTTTAACACAACAAATGAGAAAGATTAACAGCTCTGCAATGACCGAAAACAGGAAACGTGAAAGTAGCGTCTGGACGTCAGAGAGGACTAGGTGGAGAATTCTGCAGAATCCGGCCGCCACAGGCAGTCAGGCTGGCAAGCCTAACCCCTGGACACCCGCAGGCATGACACCTAGATGTCTGGCTACTCCTCCACGTTCTTTCGCTCTAAGGGTTCAGGTCACACTGCTCAGCCCACCCTATGACAGCAGCACATTTCGAATGATCTCTTACCTACAGAAGCTATGAATTAAGGAGGAGTGCCTCCCTCAAACACTTGTCACTGGGACTGAACAGCCCTTCCCGTTTCAAAGGTGAATTGAGAAAGGCACTCCAGACACAGACTGCCCGGCTGCGGGCAGGGACGTGCCGCAGTCACAAGCACACCAGATTCAAGACCAGCCATTCACCTCACTGCATTCTTTCGACCCTCTGGCTTCTTCATCTTCGAAAAAAAGAAGCAAGCAAACTGTGATCTCAAATGAATCCCTGTTTTTATGTTTTCCTTCCTAAAAATCACATAAAGTTGACAAAGTAGAAGAGACCACAGAAGGAATACGGTATACCAGTACGAACTCCAAACGGATTGGCTCATTATTTAAAGGCAAAGAATGAAACAGAAAAAGTACTAATAGAAAACATGGATGAATTTCTTGTAACTTTGAAGTACAGAAGAACTTTCTAACCATAATTTAAATTCCAGGGGCACTTGGGTGGCTCAGCTGTTAAGTGTCTCCCTTCGGCTCAGGTCATGATCCCAGAGTCCTGGGATGGAGCCCCACACTGGGCTCCCTGCTCGGCAGGAAGCCTGCTTCTCCCTTTCCTGCTTGCCCTTGTGTTCCCTCTCTTGCTCAGTTTCTCTCTGTCAAATAAATAAATTAAAATCTTAAATAAATAAATTCCAAAAGCCATAAAAGACAAATCTGACTGAAAAAAAAAATCCAGCAAATAAAATTTTGTGTGGCAAAAACCACCGTTAAGTACAAATGAAACACAAATGACAAACTGGAAAATTATATGCAACTTACAGCCCCCGGAGAAAGCTAATCTCCCACCTAGAGCTTGAAATTCAAAAAAGACCAAAAACCCAATAGAGAAATAGGCAAAAGGCATACACAGTCTCTTGCCACCAAAGAAAGAAAAGAGTTTATGAACAGCTCTGAGACAGAGATACTCAATCCAAAATGCAAATTAAAGCCACAATGAGATAGCGATTCTTATCTATCAGCTGGGTAAAAACTCAAAAGAAATTTCTGTGGTAAGGTTGGAAGAAACATGCATTTTCATATCTTGCTCTTGGGAATAAAAAACGGTATAACCCCAGTTTGCCAAGTTTATAAATTTATATTTTGGTGTAGCAAAGGTACTTTAAGGTATACGTAGACAATTAAGAAATCATTACCTTGAAAGAGCTGGAGAGGAAAGGAGAAAATACAGATAAAAATAACAAGTAGACAAAACCAGATAAAACCTCCAATAACATGATGAGGAATATGACCTATCATTATGGAAACCTGAGTCATTCTCTATTGGTTTCCCCATCACTCACTCTTCTTTACATCCCCAAACAAGCAAACAAAAACCTCCAATTCATTATGTTCCTTTAAAACTACTTTATGCCAAGTATATATGTGAAACCAAGTGGCCTACTTTTTTGCCTAAGAATGGCTTCACTGGGGAAATCAAAGTACGTCTATAATTTTAATTTCTGCAAGCCTCCTATTTTTTGGCTGCTCATTTTACAGGCACCTTCACAATTACCACGTAAACTAAGACCTTAAAAAGTAAACAAAACAAAACAAAAAAGCCCATGGAAATAGCCAATTAACAAGCATTTTAATTCAAAGAGAGAAGCATAATTTTCATAGTAACATTTCAAATGCTAAGGTATGTCAGACTGGATAGAAGTTCACAATCCTCTAATACGCATGCTAACAATTAGTGACGGACAGGTACAGAAAGAATATGCAACTGGTAAAATAAAAATGATAAAAGTAGGTGACTTTGGTGATTTTTCTAAGACTTTTAATATGTTAAAATACCTTGTTTAAAATTGGGGTAACAGGGGCACCTGGGTGGCTCAGTGGATTAAAGCCTCTGCCTTTGGCTCAGGTCATGATCCCAGGGTCCTGGGATCGAGCCCCACATCAGACTCTGCTCAGCAGGGAGCCTGCTTCCCTCCCTCTCTCTGCCTGCCTCTCTGCCTACTTGTGATCTCTGTCAAATACATAAAATCTTAAAAAATAAAATAAAATTGGGGTAACAAAATTAACCGCCCAAGATGAGTACTGACACTCTGGATGCGGCAACCAGTTAGGCTCACCACTGATCTTGGGGAAGAGAACTGCACACCAAGAGAAATCTTTCAAATACAATACTTTTATATTAGCTACACACTCCTATAGCTCTTCCATATTTTTCTCTTATTAGTATCAGTGCATGGAATGGGATAAGGAGAAGTAAAAATTCTGAGTATGCATCCTTCCTGACTCAAAACACATTGACTGTGTGTGTGTCGGGGGTGGGGGGGTTGGTGTTCCTTTCCTCCCTTCTCTATACTCAATAAGCAATTATTTTATTAAGCTGTGCCAATCTAGGATCTACTGTTCCTATTTTAACTTTATAGCAAAAATTGTACACGGTGGTTCTCAGGGGTTAGCATATCATGCTAGTCCACTGCCTGTTTTTATAAATAAAGGTTTATTGGAATACAGTCATTCTCATTTACACATTGTCTATGGCTGCTTTCATAGTATAATGACAGAGCTGAGTAGTTACACCAGTCTTTGCCTGAACCTTCAGGGATTAGCAAACTATGGCTGGCCCCTGGCCTAGTTTTGTAAATAAAGTTTTGCTGGAACACAGCCACACTCGTTCATTTACATGCTGTCTAGGACTGTTCTCATATTACAATGGCAGAGTTGAATAGTTACAACAGAGTGTATGACCTGAAAAGGAAATACACAAATATTTACTATCCAGACCTTAACAAAAAATTTGCTAACCACAATGGTAAATGAGCATAGCATTTTAACTACTAAACAACCACTTCAACAAACTCTCTGAAATAAGAGAAAGGAATTTAAAGACCAGCTTGAGCTGAACTTCCTCAATGATCATTCTTTCTTTCTTTCTTTTTTTTTTTTAAAGATTTTGTTTATTCATTTGACAGAGATCACAAGTAGACAGACAGAGGCAAGGCGGGGGGGGGGGGGGAGGTGCCCCGCCGAGCAGGGAGCCTGATGAGGGGCTCAATCCCAGGACCCTGGGATCATGACCTGAGCCGAAGGCAGAGGCTTTAACCTACTGAGCCACCCAGGCGCCCCTTCAATGATCATTCTTAACATTTATTTCATTTTAAAAACTCTACAGTTTCAGACAGGGATTTCTAGCTAGCAATGCAAATGCAAATGGTGCATCTAAATGACTACTGTGAGCCACCACATGGAGTATTCATACCTAAATATGACTTAAAGTAGAACTGTTCTTAGTTGCTGAGAGTAGAATGTATACATCATTTTGTTTTAATAGCATTAGGACATAAGCTGCAACTGAAAGTTTCAGATTTAAATAATCAAATTTAAGAACAATATTCTGGAAACAGACTTCTGCTAAATCAACAAAAGAGATTTATGTTGTCATTGTCTTGGTTTTCACGTTGACTTAGACTAAATGAAATGCTTCACTACAGATGCATCTGGAACGGTGTAGTATACACCTCAGCTACACAAGAATACGACTTCTGGTGGACAGACCCACTTAGCTGCTCCACGAACGTCGCCGACAGCTCTGCGAACCCATCTATTCTCCATTCCCCTATTCCCCGACTCCTACTGAGACCAGCCTCCATCTGGTCACCAAAGCCACACCTGGGACTCTTGTTAGTTCCTCCATTCTCCCTAAGTTCTGGGGCTTTACCTCCATGTATGTCTCAACTTCACCCCCCTCTTTCATCACTGCAATAGTTCAGAACATAATGGGTTTTTTTGCTTGACAATTCAGAGAGTCTTCTGGTATTTCCCCACCTTGTCAGGCTCCTCTCACATCTATCCTTCAGAAAGCAGTTAATTGTCAGAAAATGATGCCAGAAAGTCTTGAGACCTGGCGGTATTTAATCTACAAAAGGAGGAGGTGGGAGGCAGGCAGACAGAAGGAAGAGCATTCGCAGAAAGTCAGCCTGGGTGAGTGAGGCTAGTAAGCATGGCTGGAGTGCCGGATGAGGGATGAGGTGGGGAAAACATTAAGCAGGAAGATCATGAAGATCTTCGCAAGTTTCACATATAATTCCATTTCCTACTTATTCTCACGTGCCAGGCCAACCGAAAAATCTGCTGCCATTGACAGTACTCAGAAGAAGAAGAAACAGAAGTCTCATATGCCAACTTCCTGATGGCAATGCCTGCTGAATGGCAATGTGTTCAAAAACTGAAATATAGAAAGTTCTTAAGCCAGAGACTTTAATTAACCCCTCTCATTTTTTAAAGCCTATTTCAAAAACTACTTCATTCTCTGAACCTTTCTGCCTGAATCTTCCCCCACTAATCAAATGTAAGGGGTCTCTCTGGGCTCTTCCAACCATCTATACTTCTGTCTTGGCTCTCACTGTTTTTCGTTACGAATGTCTGATAATCATGGTGGCCAAATGCAAATTCTGTGACATAACCTTGAGTATCTCAACTGTGAATAACCTAAAACCATCAAATTATTACATTTATTTGTGTTCCTGAAGTGACAAAAGGTACTGGAGTCTAATGCAGAAGAAATGACACTGGGGCGCCTGGGGTGGCTCAGTTGGCCAAGCGTCTGCCTTTGGCTCAGGTCATGATCTCAGGATCCTGGGATCCGGCCCACGTCAGACTCTGCTCAGCACAGACACTGGTTCTCTAACTCTCCTCTGTGTGCTCCCTCCCTCCTTCTCTTTCAAATAAAATCTTAACAAAAAAAAAAAAAAAAAAAAAAAAAAAGATAAAGAAAAGAAAAGGAAAAAAAGAAATGATACTGAAAAGCCTAAACCCACTCTTCATTTTGTATCTTTAGATGATTGTGACGAAGAAGGAACCTAAGAGCTCTAAAGATGGGATATGAAAACCATGTTTAGTTTTATGGCTACTCCCCATCCCAAAGGATCAGTCATCTAGACCTACGCACATCTGAGGCAGTTTTAGAGGGGCACCTGGGTAGCTCAGTTGGTTAAGCGTCTGCCTTCGGCTGAGATTTGTGATCCCAGGGTCCTGGGATTGGACACGCATCGGGCACTCTGCTCAGCGGCGAGAGTGCTTCTCCCTCTCACTCAGCCTGCTGTTCTGCCTACTTGGGCTCTCTCTCTGTCAAATAAATGAATATAATCTTTAAAATAAGTAAATAAAATAATAAAATAAAACAGCTTTAGAGGATCCATTGGGATTCTAAATCATTTCTAGTATTAAAGAAATAAAGGCTAATAAAGATGTGAGAGCAAGGAAGAATGTATGTATTTAGGACTGGATATGATCACTCACCTGTCGAATTGACATGGTACAGAGAATATACAGAAAGATGAAGGAACAGTCTGTGGTGTCATCCCCCAGGAGGTTTCGATGAGACAGTCCTTGGATATAGGAAAGGGGGGTGAAAGGGAGCTTTGCCACCACTCTACCATCAAATCTAAAAAGGAAAAAACAAAGAATTGTTATTTTTGGAAGACTGACAAGCTTCTTAGTTCCAGGGAAGAATCTGAGACAGAAATAGAACTCTAAGTCCCTTGATCTCTAAAAAACAAAGAATGATATTTTAAAAAGAGACCTAAAGAACAAAAATCTAAGAAAGGGCCTAGATTTTTCCATCAATCTTTTTCTAAACTAATGAGTCTCAATTTTTTCAGTATCAGAAGCCCTAAACACAATGAAAAATTGAGATCCCTACATTGTTTAAAGGTTATAGCTATCACTATTTACTGCTTTAGAAATTAAAACTGAGGAATGTTAAAAAATAGTTACTAAATCATTTAAAAGGTAGCAATAAATTCATTATATATTAACACAAATATTTTTATGAAAAATAACTATCTTTTCTAAAACAAAGTAAAAAGAAAGGCTTTTTTTTTTCTTTTGGCAAATATCTTTAATGTTTTGTTTAATAGAATACTGCTGGGTTCTCATAGCTGCTTTAGTATTCAGGCTGTTGCAATGATACACATCATGAAGCCCTGAACCCTCTGGAAAATTCCACTGTACACTAAAAAGAGAGTAAGAATAGAGAAAGAAAATAACATCTTAGAATTATTCTGGCAGTAATGTTCATCTCAAGGACTTCCCAAGAATCTCAAAGAGCTCTAGGAATCCCCAGACCATACTTTGAGAATCACTGTTTTGAACCATGACACCAGTAAGGTTTTATTTAATTTTTTTTAAAACGATTTTATTTACTTATTTGTCAGACAGAGATCACAAGTAGGCAGAGAGGCAGGCAGAGAGAGAGGAGGAAGCAGGCTCCCTGCTGAGCAGAGAGCCCGACCCCGGGCTCAATCCCAGGACCTTGGGATCATGACCTGAGCCGAAGGCAGAGGCTTCAACCCACTGAGCCACCCAGGCGCCCCACCCAGTAAGATTTAAAAAACCCTCTTTTCCAAGACTCCCAATACACACTTTAAACAGGCTAAACACTTCTGAATAGAAAATCATGGAGTATATAGTGGAGAATGAAAAAAGTCGATTCTTAAAATTCATACACAATAATCTCAGATAACTTTTAACATACTATTAGTGTTTGAAAGTATTCTTTTTTACTTTTTCTAAAATAGAAAAGAGAACTGTTTCTAAAAGAGAAAAGCTTGGGGCGCCTGGGTGGCTCAGTGGGTTAAAGCCTCTGCCTTCAGCTCAGGTCATGATCCCAGTGTCCTGGGATGGAGCCCTGCATCAGGCTCTCTGCTAAGCAGGAAGCCTGCTTCCTCCTCTCTCTCTTTGCCTACCTCTGCCTACTTGTGATCTCTGTCAAATAAATAAACTCTTTTAAAAATTTTTTTTAAAAAGCAGAGATATAGCCTGTAACTTTTAGGTGCTCACAGTCTTTTGATGTGCACACAACAATAATAATTCTATAACAATGAAAACTTTTAGTGTGCACACAATAATAATATATATTTTTAAATGCACAGGGCACAAAGACCAGAACAAAAACATGAATTACAGCCGAGCAGTTGTGCTCCTTGGTATCTATCCAAAGGAGTGAAAAACTTACGTGCACAAAAGAACCTACACCCGGGTGTTTACAGCAGCTTCACTGATAATTGCCAAAACTTGGAAGTAAATCAGGTATCAATGGACAAACTGGTGCATCCAGACAATGAAATATTATTCAGTGCTACAACAAAATGGGCTATTGGCCACGAAGACATGGAGGGACTTTAAATGGATATTACTAAGTGAAAGAGGCCAATCTGAAAAGGCTATATACGCTTGCGTGAGTCAAACTATATGACTGTCTGAAAAAGGCAAAACTCTGGAGCCAGTAAAAAGATCAGTGGCTGCGGAGTTGGGGTGGGAGAGAAAGGGACGAATGGGCAGAGCTGAAGAGTTTTAAGGCCGTTCACCTACTCTGTATGATACCAAAATGGTGGCTACCTGCCATTATACATTTGTCCAAACTCACTGAATGTACACTAAGAGGGACCCCTAATGTAAGCGGTGGACTCCGGGTGGTTGGGCACCAGCCCAGGCTCGCCAGCTCGAACAAGTGCACCACTCCCTTGGGGGAAGTTGCTAGTGGGGAAGGTCATGCATGGGGCGGAGGGTAGATGGGAAATGTCTGTACTTTTCTCTCAATTTTTCTGTAAACCTAAAACTGCTCTAAAACGATACCAAGTCTTATTAAAAAATCAAACAGCACTTGAATAAATAGTAAAACACATGAACCTCCACACCAGTATTGCAAAACAAAACAATTAAAAATCTACTGTTGCCAGTATTCTGAATAAGAAAGTTGATGAAAAGAAAACAATCTACTGAAAAACAAAGAGCAAAGAACAGTCTTCCTTCTTGCCAATAGAAGCCTTCTACAAGAAGCTTGAATATAATGAAGTTTTTCGTAACATTTTCCTCCTGAAGATACTGTATTTAACTTCTTTGAACTCCATGGCTTTGAGAAAAGGCATCTGATATTTTATCTTGTACTGATGAACTCCATAAATAGTCAGGCATTTCAATATTAGTCTAAGGCCTAAAAGTGTAATCAACAGTTGCTGAATAATCATTATACAGTATATGTTCAGATTTGGGCCTTGACTCAAGAGCTTTAAGCATGGAAAAATAAAATGGAAATACATAGGACATTGTGGACCAAATGAGACTGCTGTTCAGTGTTAGATGGTCCACGTGACGATGCTATGAAAATCCTCCAGAGAAAGCCTGTGGGGCCTCTGCTGATGATGGAAGTGCTTTGGCCCCCACATGTTCTTATATATGGCTTTGAAAACTCAGTCCTCTAGAAATTTCACAAGTATCAAAGCAGCAATACAACTATTATATTCATTTGGTCCTCATTTTTATTAGACTATCTTTACTATTTCATTATTAAGTATTTTACTCTCTTCTGGTGGGTTGGTTTTTTTTTTTTAATTTTATTTATTTATTTGACAGAGAGAATGAGACCACAAGCTGGGAGACAGACAGGGAGAAGCAGGCTCAGTGGGGAGCCAGGTGTGGGGCTGGATCCTAGGATCTTGGGATCATCACCCGAGCTGAATGCAGCTGCTCAACTGACTGAGCCACTCAGGTGCCCCTGTTCTGGTTGTTCTAAATCAACTTAGAACTAGAGAGGAGGGCCGCCTGGGTGGCTCAGTCAGTTAAGCGGCTGCCATCGGCTCAGGTCATGATCTCGGGGTCCAGGGATCGAGTCCCATATTGGGCTCTCTGCTCAGCGGAGAGTCTGCTTCTCCCTCTCCCTCTGTCTGCTGCTCTGCCTACTTGCGCTATCTCTCTGTCAAATAAATAAATAAAATTAAAAATTAAAAAAAAAAGAACTAGAGAAGAGAAGAAGGTGGCAGGGAAGACAGGATGGAGGGGAAATTTTGGAAAGAATGAGACCAAGTTATTTGTCTGATCATGTGATTATCTATCTAGAAAATTAGAGAACCAAACTAAAACATACCAGACCCTATTAGAGTTCAGCAAGATGGTCAGTTACAGAATAAAGTAACAAAAATTGGTAACCTACTTTTATACCAGTAGTAATTAGTTAGGAGATATAAAATGCATGCAAGACTTACTTGGAAAGAAACTACAAAAGCACATAAAACGGACTTAGCAGAAACACGATGTTTCTAGATAGAAATATTTAAAATTATAAAGGTGTCTAATACTTCAAAACTAACATAAAATAAATAACATCTGAGTCAAAACTCAAATGGGATTATCTTAAAGGGAAGCTGATACACGAGTGATTCTAAAATTCACATGAAAGAATGTGTATCTCAGGAACAGTGAACAGTGTAATCAGAACACAATAGTTTGTAAACAGTAAAAAGAAATAAAGTTGGAACAGGCTGGGGTCAAAGCATGGTGACGCCAGGTTGAAGTCCAGACTCAAGTCAGGAGTCTGAGTGGCACGATGCTATGAAAGGACTTTAGAGTCAGAGAAACGAGTTATACTCTGGCTCAACGTTTACTAGCTTCACGATCTTAGGCAAGTTAAATAACTTGGAGTCTCATATTCTCATCAGTAAAACAAAGACTGTAATACTCATCTCGGAAGGCTGTTAAGATGACAAGGGCAACACACATAAAGGCCAACAGTGGCCAACACACAGCTACTATTCCATCAGGAGCAGATGCGGTTAGTAGACAATGAGTACGTGTTTGGGGATGGTCAGGTTAAAGCCGCAGTGACAGGAGGCCGCTGAAGATGGAGAGCAGCTAGGAAGCTACTGCATGCCCGAGGTCAAGGGGTAACAGCAGAGAGGAAAGGCGATGGGCTGAAGCTATGCTAAGAGCTGGTGTAGCGTGGATGAAGAGGAGAGGGAGGAGGCAAGGACAGAGGGATGGAAGGGCGGACAGATGGAGGACTCGAAGGACACAGAGAGGCGGGATACACAGAACTGTTAACTGGCGGAACCGGGGACTGACAATGTTAGAGAGAACTCGGTGCCCGGCACTGACTCTGGGACAGGGCGGAAACACAAGAAAGATGGGCTGAGAGGAAGAGACGGAGGGAAGCGACGAAGCTTTCAGTCCCAGCTGACCAGAAATGGGAGCCACGGAAAGACACACAAGTATCAGGAAGAGCGATGCTTTGGCAGAGAACATGACAGGTTCCAAGTGAGTCTCAAAAATAACGTAGAGAGAAACAAGCCTCTTTGAGGCCCAGGGACAGGCTGGTCTGAAGCCCAAGGGAGCGGCAAATACAACCGAGGTGGGGAGTTCTTGTTATAAAACTTCTCCCTCTCTCTAAAATTTCTCTCTATAATGGATCTTCAACAAGTTACAATGACCCCCACATAAAAAAGAACACTAACTTTTTAACTAGTAAATCAATATTTCTTATAGAGATATCTATTCTACTTGAAGGGAACAAGCAGCGTGAGGGCTCAGACTCTGCAAATTTTCTTTTATCTCCCAGTGTGAGGCACAAAAAAAATGGCATGCAGCTTTTCAACCCGAATAAATATTAAAAATAGTTGAAACCTATAAATATTCATGTAGTACACTCACAGAAAATTGAAAACTGGAGAGAGAAAAATCAAAGGCAGGCAAGTGAAAATGATTACTGACTCAAAGAAAGAAACATAAGAAATACATTATAATACTTTGTAGTTATGTGATTCTATGATTATAATCAAATATATTAGCTTCATTTAGTAACTGAACCAACTATGAATTCAAATCAAAACTGTATACCAAGTTCTAGTTTTAAACACAGAAAAGAATGAAAGGACTGGAAAATTCTTCTAAAAAGGTAATCTAACAAATTCCTCCTACTGTAAATAATGAACATAAGCCAAAATGATTTATTTCCATGTTTCACAACTTAGTTTACAAGTCAAGACTTCTCCCGACTTAAGCCTTATGCCAACACTCTCATCATTAAAGAAATACAGTCTTTGAAAATTAGATTTACAGTACTACCCTGTCAACAAGATGCACACAATTGTGAATTATTTTGAGAATTATTTTGTTGATAGGTTAATACTGAGATAAACCGTCTGAGTATTTATTGCTATTAGACTGTCTTATTACAAGACTCTGAGCTCTCCCAGGCTAAAATAAACTATGACCTAAGAGTCAGCAGAAGACGTTTTCATCTGGGCTGAAGCCTTTATTTATTGGATGAAGACCCTTGATTTTGGTAACTGGATTGAAGTTATCTAAGAAAATGTCCACGTTCTCGGGAAATATACACTTTAGTAGTTATGGGGGCTCCTGACTGGCTGTCGGTTAAGCATTTGCCTTCAGTTCACATCATGATTCCAGAGCCCTGGGATTGAGCCCTGCATTGGGCTCCCTGCTTAGCACAGAGTCTGTTTCCCCTCTCCTTCTGCCACTTTCCCTCTCTCTCTGCCAATCTCTCTGCTTATGCTCTCTGTCAAATTAATGAATAAAATCTTTTTTAAAAAATTTAGTAGGGGGGGCGCCTGCGTGGCTCAGTGGGTTAAGCCTCCGCCTTTGGCTCATGTCATGATCTCAGGGTCCTGGGATCAAGCCCCACATCGGGCTCTCTGCTCAGCAGGGAGCCTGCTTCCCGCTCTCTCTCTGCCTGCCTCTCTGCCTACTTGTGATTTCTGCCAAATAAATAAATTAAAAAAAAAAATGTAGTAGGGGCGCCTGGATGGCTCAGTGGGTTAAGCCTCTGCCTTCGGCTCAGGTCATGATCTCAGGGTCCTGGGATCAAGCCCCACATCAGGCCCTCTGCTCAGCAGGGAGCCTGCTTCCCTTCCCCTCTCTCTGCCTGCCTCTCCGCCTACTTGCCTATTTGTAATCTCTGTCTGTGAAATAACTAACTAACCAAATAAATAAATAAATAAGTAGTTATGGATAAAGGGGCATGAACCCCATAACATAATCTTGAATAATACATACATAATGTATGTGTGAATAACTACATAGATGATAAGAGAAACAGAAAAAGAAAGAAAATGGAGCAAAATATTAACAATTGTGAGTATGGGTAATGAATATATTATTTTTGTAACCTTTCTATAAATTTGAAGTATCAAAATAAATTATTACCAAAAAAGCTCGAGCGGCTGGGTGGTTCAGTCACTTAAGCATCTGTCTTTGACTTAGGTCAAGATCCCAGGGTCCTGGGATCAAGTCTCCCTGCTGAGCAGGGAGCCTGTTTCTCCCTCTCCTTCTGTCCCCTGCTTGTGCTTGCTCTCTCTCGCTAGTGCCCCCCCAAATAAAGAAAATCTTTAAAAAAAAAACGTTAATTGCTCATAAATACACACATATATAGAACAACAGTTAGGTAAAACCATATTATTAAAGGATACTCACATGGAATTGAACATTCCCATTAGGGCAGTAAAACAAAAGCCAATTGCAAACATGGATTTCATTCGGACCTGTAAAGAGACCAGCACATTGTCATTTCACACTAAAGAAAACCATTACTAAAGCACACTCCAAAATTCTGGTTTCACGTCACACTGCACTCCATAGCAATAAGCTGCTTATTGGCTAACCCACCCTCCACCTCCAAGCCCTTCTCCTTGTCCCCTTCTGATGAATAGTATTGGGGTGGCCATGGGACCCAGTTCTGGTACCAGTACCGAACAGGACAAAGTTGACCAGTATCCCTTTAGGCCTTTGGCCCATTCTTCCTGCCTGGAATGAAGAACATAATGTCTGAAGATAAAGGATAAAGTACCATCAAATAACCAAACAACCATAATCTAAGAATGGCCAACCTAAGTCTTTAATAACATTACTGAGCTGCTACACCAGCCCAGGACTACCAAACCCTGGCCTTCTTGAACAAATAAAAAAAAAATCTTTATCTGTTTAAGTCATTGTTATAGTTAGGTATTCTGTTACTTGCAGCTAACTTCTTACTTAATTACAAATGTGGTAAAAGTATAAATAAATAAAAGATCATAACGACGTAAGAGTAACAATATTATCTCTGGGTGACAGGTTTTTTTTTAAAGATTTTTTTTATTATTAATTTTTTATACAATTTTATTTTTAAGTAATTTCTACACCCTATGTCCGGCTCGAACTCATGACCCTAAGATCAAGAGTCTCATGCTTTTCTGACTGAGCTAACTTGAGCTCCTGGATGACAGGTTTATCAGCAATTTTTCCTCTCTTCTTTCTATAGTTTCCAAATTTGGTCCTTAAACACTTAATAAGTAGGTCAACAGAAAAGCTATTTTCAAAAAGATGCACTTCTAAATTACAGACTTACTCAATAAGAATTGCAAGAAACAGAAGCTAATATAGCAAAGGTCTCTTAGAAAGCAAAGACAACTGTTGCACAGTTCAGATGTCCTGTGATAATCATAAAGAAATTAAATAGAAAAATTAGTCAAGCCATATAATTAGACTACATATGCCTTAGAAAAACTCTTGAACAAACTCTACTCTTTATAAATGATGACTAATGGGTAATAAAATCATTTCTCTTTACACTTTACGGTATGCCTGACGCGCAGAACAAAAGGCCTCGTGAAGAACAAAGGCAACAAGAAAGGCCGTCTGTGAGGCTCCGGCTCAGAGGCTGCGGGACACAGGTCACCCGAAAACCGAAGATTCGGCAATGACACGAGAGTAAAAGAAAACAGACTACTCCATTCGAAACATGAGGGCTAAGCTAAGCAAAAACTGTGTGAAAGGGACAAATTATGACCCCCGAGACAGCCCGAAAGGTATTCTCTCATTACTGAAATGAAGTTTAAGCCCAGGAGCATATTTTCACTTCCACCTGGCCCAGGAACACCCATGACATTAGTGGGTGAATTTCTGAAAAGGTAAGTACAGTGTATTTAATGCAAATCAAAGTCTTATTCTATAAAACTTGTTGTGGTTTACCACAATATTACACTTCAGACTCTTACCATGGACAGGTCTCTGTTGTTATTTTTCAGTTTCTCTTCCTGCCTCTCTGAAAAGAATTAACAAACTGATTAATATACACAATGCTGAGCGCAAGGCAGATGTCAAAATGTCACTGACTGGTGACTATAAAAGCACTTCTGTCTCAGGATCACTTAGTAATAACATCAGCTAAACAGCTGTGGTACTGTATACTTTATATTTGCAGAAAATGCAAATGCAGCAGAGCACCAAAATATTTTTATTTAAATAAATAAAAATCTTTAAAGATAATTAAAAATTACCTCTGGTATTAAGTGTCTTAACTATACATTAAGATACACTTTTATACTATACTGATGGAAAGTGTAAACATAATTATTGTAATTAGGCTTCAAATATGAGTTATTTATCTCTCGGGTTTTTCCCCCTCTTTCAGTTAATTCAAGAGAGCAGAGTCTAAAAGTAAAAGCCAATCAAGACAAATTTAAATTTCAGGTTCTTTCATATTACAGACTAATTACTCTAAAAATAAGCATAGGTTTTTAGTAAAGGGAATTAGAAAGCTAGAAAATTTCACATATATTTTAAGAAAGTTGTTATATACACACAACCCAAAATACTTAACAAAGTCTCAACTGTACATCAATGCCATTATTTGCTGAATCCCATCAATGCAGGGATTTCATTGTTTCCAGAAAGAAACTGAGGTTCCGCGAAGGGGAAGTGACTTGGTAGAGAACCTGTGAGCATTCCGTGGCAAAGCCAGGACAAGACTCCACGTTTCCCAACTCCCAAGCCAGTAATCTCTATGTACCCTCTACTACTGCTTTCTTTGGTCATGATTACCATCACCAGGATTAATTACTTCAACAAACACTGATTATCTACCACATTCCAGGCACTCTTCTGAGCACTGGGGATACACAAATGAACAAAAAAACACAAAAATCCCCACCTCACAGGAAGATTACAAAATAAAAATACAATATCCTCTAAAACAAAAATATATACCATGAGAATAAACTGGTTTGAGGGCAAGTAAATTTGGGCAGGTACAGGAAAGGAGGAACAAAGAGGCCTACAAGAGGGCTGGCCTGCAGAGTGGACTGCGGCTTCCCAACAGCACAGAGCGGGATGAAGACATGATCCCTTGCCCTGAACGGCTCCTGTCCAGTTTGTTCTCCAGGGAAGGGAAGAATAGGGGCAGGAGAGAGTGGGATGCTGGAGATGTATGGAACAAAATGAAGAAAAATGAATGGAGCTAAGGTCTATCCTGGTCGGGGGGAGCGCCTTTGCTATCTGGGCAGTCCTCTTACAATGTAACCAGATGTTTTCAAATTGGGGGTTGAGGGCTGGGGTAGAAGATGATGAGAAGGTAAATGGGCATAAAACAACTACTGAGGGAAGGGACTACCACTACAAAATAAAAAGGTAGAGGGGATCACTGATGCTAGAGGCCTTGGCATAACCCTGACTCCCTCCTGTCTCACCCAAACACCACATCCTATTAATTATGCCTCGTAAGTATTTTTTGAAGATGTATTTATTTGAGAAAGAGAGAGAGAGAGAGGAGTGTGCATGCTCTGGGGAGTGGGGGGTGGTGGGGGGAAGGGAGAGGCAATTTCAAGCGGACTCCCTGCTGAGCAAGGAGCCTGATACGGGGCCTGATCCTAGATCAAAGATCATGACCTGAGCCAAAACCAAGAGTTGAACACTTAACTAACTGAGCCCCCCCAGGCACCCCACATACCTCATAAATACTTATGAAACCTCCCCCCCCATTACCATGTCCTTAGGATTTCTAACCACTTTACCTATATTGCTTCAAGTCTCCAAGCATCTCACTGCCTCCAAACTTGCTCCCTCAAATTCATCTTCCACAAGGCTGCCCGTCAGATCTACCTAAGACGTAAAACTGACCAAAATTATGATACTCCCCAGCTTAAAATTCTGGCATGGCCTTTCCCCCTACAAGCTCATGTTCTAGTGTCACTGACAAGTCTGATGTCTATCCCTGCAGCCTCATTTCCAATCCCTCACATGAACTGTACTGCAGAGGTTCCTGCAACACCAAAAAAATGTAAGCTGCTCTTGATGTGAAACTTTTCTCTAGATCCAGTACCTTTGTCTATGAAGTCCTTTCTACTTGGGCGACCAACTGTCCCAGTTTTTCCAGGATTGTTCCAGTTTTAGCTCTAAAAACCACACATCCCGGGCGCCTGGGTGGCTCAGTGGGTTAAGCCACTGCCTTCGGCTCAGGTCATGATCTCAGGGTCCTGGGATCGAGTCCCGCATCGGGCTCTCTGCTTAGCAGGGAGCCTGCTTCCTTCTCTCTCTCTCTCTCTGCCTGCCTCTCAGTGTACTTGTAATTTCTCTCTGTCAAATAAATAAATAAATAAAATCTTTAAAAAAAATAAAAAATAAAAAAATAAAAAATAAAAACCACACATCCCAAGAAACTCCTCAGTCTCGACCAACTGGGATTTCTACCTAGAATATTTTATTCTGTCCCTAGCCATGCCCTTCCTGGTTAGCTAGTTCTCAACTTTTAAGTCTCAGCTCTCTGTCACCTCCTTTTTAAAATCTTGACTCCTTAGTCAATAATGTTCTACAGAATTTCCTTTTCCTTTTTTAGATTTTATTTATTTGAGAGAGAGAGAGAGCACAAGTAGGGGGAGCAGCAGAGGGAGAGGGAGAAGCAGGCTCCCCAGTGAGCAAGAATCTTGATGTGGGGCTCAATTCCAGGACCCTGGGATCACGACAAGAGCCAAAGGCAGACGTTTAACTGACTGAGCCACCCAGGCACCCCTATAGAGTTTTCTATAATTATGAAGATATTCTCTATCTGGGCTGGCAATAAAGTAGTCACTAATTACATGTGGCTCCCGAGCAAATAAAATATGGCCATTGTGACTGAGGAACTAAAATTTTTACTTCATTTAACTTTAATTAATTTAAAAAGCCAAATATAGCTAATGACTGCTTTACTGAACACTAGATTAGCAGTCCCTTCTTTATGCTTCCAGAATATTTTATGCATATCTTTACCATTATACTGAGTTTATACATTCTCTTGTAAAGATCTATTTACCCATCAACCCAACCAGATGGCAGGTTCCTGGAGAACAAGGAATCCTATGCCGCCTTCATCTCTGTAACCTCAGTAACTGGCATGTACTTAGTTGCTCAATATTGTGGTATGTGCTCAATATTATTTCATGAATGATTCAGCAACATAATAAAACCTGATATGAAGATACAGCATACCAAAAATCCTTTTCTAGGGAAAGAAGTCCTTTTGGGGGGGTCAGGGCGAAGGGGTAGCCCTTTATGATGAAGCTGATAGCCCGAACAGATAGAAAAAGCACAAAGAGCCTAAAAGCTGAGAGCAAACTGAGGTGACATAGTTTTTCTGAAGCTAAGTCCACAGAGAAACAATAACTGTAAGGTTATTGTTACCAGGGTAAACAATGTGTATACGGCTTAATAATAGAGCCATACAGGATTACGCTACACACCAACACTATTAAGGTTCCTGAAGAGTCTTCAATTCAAATTGTTACTAAATACCTACCATATACAAAGCAGTTTTAGTCGGTTTCAAATAATTAAAAAATAGGTTTATATTCCCTTGGTTTTGGAGGAGGTGACAGATACAAGTATCTTTGATGCTTGCTTTCACACCTACCCATCTCTGATAAATCCGGGGCACGGCACTATCAGCTGCACAGGACTGAGTCAGATGGGACAGCAGAAGCCGCTAAGACTAGTTCTCAGCACAGGGATTTCACTCATGGACAATTAACAGCTGATTATGTCTGAGGCTACCTGGAAGGTCTATGTTATATACTCTAGTGACTCCACTTTTCACTAGGGACCATTTCTGACAGAAGAGAACAAAAAGATAGTATATAAAAAGGTAAAGTTGATTTTTAAAAAGATGCTTCTGTAGAGAAAAGGGACAAAAAGAAGAAACAGAATAAAGAAACAACAAACTAAACAAATATACATATATATATATATATTTTTTAAGATTTTTATTTATTTATTTTGAGAGAGAGAGAGACAGAGTGAGAGAGAGCATGAGAGGGGAGGTCAGAGGGAGAAGAAGACTCCCCATGGAGCTGGGAGCCCAATGTGGGACTTGATCCCACGATTCTGGGACCATGACCTGAGCCGAAGGCAGTTGCTTAACCAACTGAGCTACGCAGGTGCCCCCTAAACAAATATATTTAACAGGGAAACATCATACATGCAAAATTTCATCTGAAATGAACCTGATCTGTCTGTGGGTAGAAAATGCGAAGATGCCTCAAGAAGCATAAACATAAAAACAAAGAAGTTAAATTCAAATGTCCAGGACAAAAACAAAACAAAAACAATTATTCCTAAGAATAAAATTCTTATGTTCCATTTTGGGTTAGATAAATTTATGAAGACTAGCCTGTCAACACAGTCATGTAATACATGAAGGGCACCTGGGTGGCTCAATTGTTAAGCTTCTCCCTTTGGCTCAGGTCATGATCCCAGGGCCTTAGTATCGAGCCCCATATTGGGCTCTCTGCTCAGCGGGAAGCCTGCTTCTCCCTCTCCAACTCCCCCTGCTCATGTTCCCTCTCTTGTATTCTCTCTCTCTGTGTCAAATAAATAAATAAAATCTTTGAAAAAAAAGGAGGCTGTATTGTTTGTAGTTATGGGAATCAACTAGTAGCAATGATAGCATCTATTCTGACCACAGAATGAACAGACAGTAGCCAATCCACTATACATTTTAATTTGACAATATTAGGCTGTGTGCAACAAGATAACATAATTTATTTAAGAAAGGAACACTTCCTCATTTACCTTAGTCAATAATAAGTGTCTTTTCTGTCAAAGAATGGAAATCAATATAGGAGGCAACCGGTTGGTCAAATCCAACCAACAGTTTGGGACATGGTGAACATTTTTAAATAACAGAGAGAAGGTCAAAATAGCAGGTGCCATTCTATAGATTAAAAGAATTAGATATCCCATGGGAGTTCTACATTCTGAGTTGTCTTGAATGAAAACCAATTAATAATATAACCTTGAAATTTCACATAGATTTGGTAATGGAGAGGAAGCAAAATTTAAACTAAATGCCTGAGGCAGTCTTCTTTTATGGAAAATCCAAACAGGATAAAGGCCTAGAGTGAATATATAAATTCAGGGACCAAAATAAATTAAATTTCAAAAATTTCCTCCCATATCTCTAGGTCACGAAGAAAAAAGATATCCATCCCAGCTCTGTCAAGCTTCTGAATGCCTGCCCTCCCTTCCCCAGCCGTCTGAGGGTATTGGCTTCCTACCAGAGTCCTTGCTGAGGGTCAGCCTTTCAAAGATTCCCATCACCCCCACCCTGCACTACCAACCTAGCAGGCAGCCAATCCCTGTGCCTTCTCATGACCCACGGTGTAAAGAGACGAGCTGAGCCAACCAGATTCCTTCGCTCAGAAATTTAAACCAGAAAACCAGGAATAGTAAATCAATTAACTGTGGGAGCAGAAACAGAAAAATTATAATATAGCACTGGCTCTCAAACTTCAGTTTGTCTAAGAAAATCTGGGAAGCCTGTTAAAAACAGCAGACTCCTCGGTCCCAGAGATCCTGACTCAGTAGTCTGGGAGGAAGATGCAGAGCTCTTTACTCATACAGTACTGACGCAGGGGGTCTACAGAGCACATCGTGAGTAAGACTGATTTAGGCAGAACCCTAGGACACAAGCCAAAGTTAGGTGTAGGCACAGCCTAAATGCCAGAAAAACACTACAGAGCAAGTGGGAGAAGCTGAACAGAAAGAGAGAGAAGGACATATCAATAATGCAGCCTTGGGGGCACCTGGGGGGCTCAGCTGGTCAAGCAAAGCTCAGGTCATGATCTCAGGGTCGTGAGACTGAACCCCATATCAGGCTCCATGCTAGGCATGGAGACTGCTTAAGAGTCTCTCCCTCTCCCTCTGCCCCTCCAGCACCTCTCCCCCTCTCTAAAAAATAACAATAGTGCAGCCTTAAAAACACTGGAGCCCACTGTCTCACTTCATCTCAGGGCTTGCTATGCCTTCCAGACGGGCTTTAATACAGTTCCTGCCTTCCTGTAACCGACTACTTCAGTGTTTTCTGAGTTTGGGATCCCATACGTTCGGCAAATAAATCCCCCAATACTTGAGGTATTAGGGGATTTATTATCTATGTAGCCAAAAGAACTAAATAAAATTCATATATCAAAAGTAAATTTGTTTCCCTTCTGTGGGAAATGTAGGGGAAGAGGGAAATGTAAAACAGCCAAAACATCTACCCCTGAAATTAAGAATGGGGAACCTAGGGGGCCCTGCGTGGCTCAGTCAGTTATATGCTGCATCGGGCACCCTGCTCAGTGGGGATCCTGCTTCTCCCTCTCCCTCTGCCCCTCCCTCCCCATGCTGTCTCTCATATTCTGTCTTTCAGATAAAAATAGATAAAATCTTAAAAAAAAAATAAAAGAATGGGAACATAAGGGGGGCCCTGGTGGCTCAGTCAGTTAAGCGTCTGACTTGATGTCAGCTCGGAACATGATCTCAGGGTCCTGAGATCGAGCCTCACAATGACAAGGTCTGTGCTCAGCAGGGAACCTGCTTGAGATTCTCTCTCTCCCTCTCCCTCTGCCCCTCCCCTGAGGTGTACACCCTCTCTCTCTCAAATAATAAATGTAACTTTTAAAAAAACTGGTGAACCTAAGGTCTTTAGTTCAAATGTAAGACATTTCAGCCTTTTCTTTTTTTTTTTTTTTTTAAAGATTTTATTTATTTATTTGAGAGAGAGAGAGATCACAAGTAGGCAGACAGGCAGGCAGAGCAAGAGGGGAAAGAGGCCCCCCGCTGAGCAGAGAGCCCGATGCGGGGCTCCATCCCAGGAACCTCTGAATTAATGGTTCTACCCAAGACTATGATCCAAGAGCTTCACCTAGTAAAATCAGTGGCATTTTGCTTCTCTGAAACCTTATCATTGTGCTGCGCACCCTCCTCATACTGAAAACTTGCTTTTTTCAGTGCAGCACAGTCACCATCCACAGCACCCCCCAACTACTGTCTGTATTCTTGTAAAGCTCAAGTAGGGACCTGAGGAAAGGGAAAGTAAGGGTTGCATAGTAACAAAACTGTGATAGAGTCAATTCACAGAAATATACTGAATCGGTCGTGTAAAGTTGCCAGAGGTGAACAGCAAATGTGACTCTCTGTTTATCAGCAGCTAGTCCAAAGGGTTCAAGCTAAGTCCACAAAATCAAAGTAAATGAATAATTTATGAGAATCACTGCTTTTCTCCCCCTTCCTTCCTTCCTTTCATTAAGATTTTACTCTTTTTAAGTCATCTCTATACCCAACATGGGGCTCAAACTTTCAACCCCAAGATCAAAGGGTTGCACACTCTGCCAACTGAGGCAACCAGTCGCCCCTAACATTGTTTTTCTTGACACTGAAAACTATTAGGAAGTTTCCATAACTGCTCGTCAAGAGACACTGTGATGTTGTAATGTTCTCAAAAGTATTCCACAGTAGTAGTACAATAAACTGTATCTGGCTGGGTTTTCCACAACGTGCCCAACAGTACAAATGTTAAGGTGAAATGGCGTAGAAGCAATCTTTAGGGAGTCCAAAATAATGCAGTTTAGGTTTATAGATTTCTGATGGTTTGGCTTAATCTCGGAGTAAAATTTACAAATCTAGAGCATGGATAGATTGTCTTTTAAACAACTTCGCATGAACATTACACCTTTTAACTCCTAATAAGACATTGATAACCAACACTTCACAGGTGTTATTTCTCTTAACTTCTGATACTTTTTGGTGAGCAAAAAGTTCAAGGTTGCATTCCATGCTAAAGTTAATTTACATTTTAGACAGTTTGTGTTGTCAACTTAAGGGCAGAGAGCAATCTGCCTTCCATTTTTGTATCTTTCCTATCCTTTGGAGCAAAGCTACTCGATAGAATGATTCTGTGTTCAATGTCTTCACTTCCTCACTGTGCATTCATTTTCTCCTCACCTAGACAACTGGCTTCTGTCCCCCATCACGCCCCTGAAATCATTCTTGCTACATCACTAACAATAACTTTCATTTCCATTTGCCTCTTAGACATTTAACACCTTAGATCCTCTCTATCCTCTGAAGCTCATCCCTCAGCTACGATGGCAAACGCTTTCCGACTTCTCTGGTAATACTTCTGCAGGGTTCCACTTCTGCTCCCTCTGTTTCCTCAGCCCTTTCCTTTTCTTACTTTATATGGTCTCCTCTGTGTGGGAACTCAATTACTACTTGAAAGTATACGATTCTAAAATCTGTTTATAGCCTTTAATCCCTCTGCTAGCTCAGAAACCACATATCCAACTGTGTACCAAGTATTTTCACCTACTGTCACACAGGCATTTCAAATCCAGTACGTTCAAACCTGAAATTATCCTCTCTTTTCTTCCCCATCCCAATTTGCTACTCCTCCAATTTTTCCAAATCAGAAATATGGACTTCTTTGTAGACTCATACCTCTCTCCACATGCCACATCGAAACAGTCATCAAGTCCTGTTACTCCTACTTCTGTTCCATTACCACCGCCTCTACTTAAGTTCAGATTCTTGCCATTTTTGCATCTGAGATTTTTAAAAAGCCTCATGACCTCCTGCCTCCAGAATGATCCCTTCTCCCATTTATCTCCAAACTACTGCCAGAGTTGTCTTCCTTAAAATCTGATGTCAATCTCTGCTTAAATTCTTTAATGGATATGGAAAGATGCAAAGTCTTCTGGATACAAGTTAAACTCATTACCTTAGTTTGATTTATAAAGATCTTCAGGAACAGACTCTACTTATTTCTCTAGCCTCATCTGTCTACACTTTATACATCCCTTCTTTCATCAGTTACACTAAACTATTTATAGCTTCAGGAACATACCTTGCTATTTGATCCCTCTAGAGTTTGGAGATGGCTATCCTTCTGCCTAGGATGAACAGGGCTTAAAATTGGAGGTTAAAGTTACAAATGACCAGGGCCAAACCCCTTCTCTACCACTAACTTCATCGCATCTACCACTGAATGACTGACCGAGGGAAAATGACTTAACTCAAGCTTCATGCTTCTCATCTATAAAATGAAGTAACACTCTTCACTACTACATACAACTGACTGTTAAGAGAATCTTAAAACATATAAAGTGTTTACCTCAGTATGTTGCATATGATAAGTGCTCAATAAATTCTGACTGCTACTTTATTTGTATTTTTAAGTTATTCACATTGCAGCTTCAAGATTCAATGAAAACATTATCTCTCTTTTTTTAAAAAAAGATTTTATTTATTTATTTGACGGAGAGAGATCACAAGTAGGCAGAGAGGCAGGCAGAGACAGAGAGGAAAAAGCAGGTTGCAGAGAGGCAGGCAGAGACAGAGAGGAAAAAGCAGGTTCCCTGCTAAGCAGAGAGCCCGATGTGGGGCTCAATCCTAGGACCCTGAGATCATGACCTGAGCCGAAGGCAGAGGCTTAACCCACTGAGCCACCCAGGTGCCCTGAAAACGTTATCTCTTCAAGAAAACCTAATCCCCTAGTTTTGTTTAGATATCCTTTCTCTTTACTTTTTGAAAACTCAGAATATATCTCTACAAACAACCTTACCATACTGCACTGGTTTGTCTTCCCCTCTCTAGACAGACTTTCTAAGAGAATTGTTTCTACCTTGTTTCTCTACGACCCATCAGAGCAACTGACACAGAGAACACATACAGTAGCATGCTGCCGCAGAACTAAATGAGCAGGCCACTTAGAAAACATGGGAAACACTAAATTCAAAAGTTTTGTTCAGAACAGGATAGTGGCATAGTCCAGGCTGGTAGAATTCTTTCCTAGGATATAATGGCAGTGACCTATGCAGAGACATAGTTTCTGAACAAAACACACAGTTTCATATTTTTTTCCTAATTTCAGAATCAGGAAGCATCACAAAGTACAAATATAAATCATATCTAATCATTTATAAATTGTCTTTTTGGAACAGAATTACATTCTGTAATTAAGCTCTAAATTACACTGAAAAACCAAAAACATATCATTACTTTTCAGACCAGATAAAAATTACTCAGCAGTAAATTTCCTACCCCCTGGAGGATTTCCATCACCAGTCAAATCTCAGTAAGGAAGCCATGGCAACAACACAAGTAACTCAGACTTAACTGGAAATAATCAACACAGATATAAAAAAAAAAAAAACTTTTACAAATTATGCCAAGAACCCTCGGCCAAATTCAAAGCCACAAATGTCAGCATTGTTCTACTAAAACTAAAATTTCAAAAGCTAAGAGGAAACAGTAGCAACTGCTTGATTTTACCCTCAAAATGGACAAGAGAAAATCAGGTTCGATAATGTATGCAAGTGCTCTCTGTAAACCACAAAATTATACAAACACATGAGTCACCACTGTTATTAACTTTATTATATTTTCATCACCTAAGAATTTTTTTCCAATTTAAAATTTTCCAAATTTCCTAAACTTATTTTTTCTACATTTTGTGTATACCAATAATTCATCTTACCTATTTTCTTTTTTTGTTGTCGACCAGCTGACTCTGTTATTGTTTCCTTCTTCTTTTCCACTGTAAACAGAGCAACACAGTAAAAATTAATTATGTATTATACTAAAGAAATGAAGGCTGCTTTATCACAGTTGAGCCAATGAAAGAAGCTCACAAGAAAGTTACACGCTGCCTTTGATTATGGTTATGAGCAAGTTAACTGATCTGCTCCCACACCTGCTGACAGGAGAAGGCAGACACAACAATCTAAGACCAAGACAACAATACTGGAAGCATCATCAACCAAACACTCATAAAGGATTGCATAAGGACACAATAATAATAACTAATGGAACATAATAAAAACTAAAATGGCTTTCAGACCATCAGCTGAGGGTGACTGCCGTAGGTTGAGTCTAAGTACGATTTTCAAATTCTGTTCTCTCAGATAACTATGGTTAATTATAGTACCAATCTCATACTCACTATAAAAGGTAGGAATTCATTTATTCAGTTATGGTTCCTAAGTAATGAGCGCTGTTCTAGGCAGATGAAAAGATAAACGTGATTCTTGCCCTCTAAAGAGTATCTAGTGAGGGCGAATAACTGAGTAACAATTACAATACTGAAAACTGGCAAGACAGACATATGCATTAGGGAAGGGAGATCAACAGAGTCAAAAAGCTAAAACTGGGGCATCTGAATGGCTCAGTCAGCAGAGCATGTGACTCTCGATCTCGGAATTGTGAGTCTGAGCCCCACAGAGGGCACAGAGATTACTTAAACAGACAGAAAAAGCTAAGACCAACTTCTTTGTATGCATTTCAATTAATATGATGATAGAGTAAAAATAACCTTTTAAAGAGAAATAATTAATATATTTGTATTTTACATTTACTATCTTTGATCTATATACCTATCATAGTCCACCTATGAAAGGACCAAGAATAGGAATGTCAAAAATTACCTTTACTTATTTACTTTCTTTGTTCCATATAGTATCTTAGCATACTTCACCAGCAAACAGTACAGTACATGTGTTACTTCTAAAAGTTGCATTAAAGAGAATTGGCAGGTAAGACTTTTTCTCTTGGAACGTTAATTACGCTACCTGAATTCTAAAATTGGTATTACTACTTTAATAAAGAGATGTAAAACTCGATTTGACTCCAATAGTACAAGTGAAACAGTAAGATGCTGGCTAAAATAAGTGTGTGTGTGTTTGTTTGTGGTTTCAATATATGCACTCGTGTCTAAGTACATGTATTCTTTTATGTAAATGAAAAGATAAAGCATGACATATATCTATGGGGAAGAAAGAGATTTAGAGTGAAACTACTAGTATGAGATCATAAAAGGAAATTAAGTCAAATTCTACAAGGTGTTACCAAAATAACAATTTTTTTTAAGATTTTATTTATTTGACAGAGAGAGAGATCACACGTAGACAGAGAGATAGGCAGAGAGAGAAAGAGAAGCAGGCTCCCCGCTGAGCAGAGAGCATGATGCGGAGCTCAATCCCAGGACCCCAAGACCATGACCCGAGCCGAAGGCAGAGGCTTAACCCACTGAGCCACCCAGGCACCCCCAAAATAACATTTTAAAAAACGAAAGGACAGAGATGCTTGGGTGGCTCAGCCAGTTAAGCGTCTGCCTTTGGCTCAAGTCATGATCCCAGGGTCCTGGGATCAAGTCACCGCACAGGGCCTTGTTGCTCAGTAGTGAGCCTGCTTCTCCCTCTGTTTGCCACTCTCCCTGCTTGTACTGTCTCCCTCTCTGACAAATAAATAAATAAAATAAAATAAATAAAAATAAAAAACAAAATGGACAGAAAACATTGAATGTTTTACTCTTTATCATCACTATTAGCCAAAGAAACAAAAAATATTTCTTTCCCTCCCCAGAAGGACCACAACATAACTTAGCACTTCCCCATAAGTGCATAAAAAACAAGAGGCTAGAGAACAGAAACTAAGATGGTACTGTGAACATTAACCTGGTCTTCTAGGGGACTGGGCTGAGACTAGATCACCATGCTCTAAGGAGACATCTATGGATAAAGCAGGGCCCAGAGTAGAAGATATGACCCTTCTGAAAGACTAAATAAGCTTTTGAGAGCTAAAGAATGAGCAGGAGTTTGCTAGACCAAAAGAGAAAGGAAAGTTATTCTAGTTAGAAGGAAGAGCAGATAATGTCTAGACGCACGGCAGAAATAAGGAAGACTAGCCCAGAGGATGGGAAAAGGGCCCGAGCTGCTAGAGAATAGAAAGCCAGGGATACAGGATGTAGTTGCAGGGGAAGAGAAGATGCATCCAACCACACTGGACTTTACAAGCCCCGCCTTTCTCCTAAAAGCAATGGGGAAAAACACAGTATTTTGAGAAGGGCATGTAACATGATAAGATCTGTGTCTTGAAAAAATTACTTGGGCTGCCCTGTAGAGAAGAAATCCGAGTGGCTGCAGGGAGACCAATGAGGAGGCTATCGCAGTAGATCACAGGAAACATGACAGTTTAGACTAGGTGGTGGCGGCAGAACTGGAGGGATGTGGAGAGATCGCAAACTTCCCCAGAGGAGAACAGTAATAGGGCTTGAGGATGGACTGCACACACAGGGTGAAAGAAGAAAGTATTCAAGTCACCAAGTATTTATTAAACTTTTACTGCGTGCCAGTCACTGTTCTAGGTACAAAGACTATATCAGAACAACAACAAAAACGCTCTCCTAGCGGGGGGAGATAAACAATAAACAGTAACACAATACACAAATAGATCCTGTAATATATTAGAAAGTGACAAAAGTCATGGGGTGGGGAGGGGGGATGAGAGCGAGGTCTAGGAGACCAGGAGCAGCAGCGGTGGAGATGGGCAGGCTGCAGTTTGAAAAAGGGTGGCCAAGTTAAGGCTCACAGAAGTAAACTTTGAACAAAGATTTGGAGAAGGTATGAGGGTTAACTAAGCAGACATCATAGAGAATATTCCAGGCAGAGGAACAA
Source organism: Mustela lutreola (assembly GCF_030435805.1). Lineage (NCBI taxonomy): Eukaryota > Metazoa > Chordata > Mammalia > Carnivora > Mustelidae > Mustela > Mustela lutreola. The sequence goes on along the minus strand of NC_081303.1, from coordinate 66,808,221 downwards.
GCAGTAGAAGACTCTGAGCACTGGAGTGTGGCTGAGGCACAGCAAGGAACTGCAGGGTCAGTGTGGTTGAAGCCGAGTGTGTGAGAGGGGAAGAGCATCAGAACTATAACGGGGGAGGCTCCGCAGGCCACTGAAAGAACTTTGGCTGTTCTTGAGTAAAACTGGGACACCATCACAGGGTTATGAGCAGGAAGGGGACATGATCTAACAGGCTCTAAAAAGGATTATTCTGGGTGCCTGGGTGGTTCAGTTATTGGAGTATCTGACTCTGGATATCAGCTCAGGTCTTGATCTCAGGGTCCTGAGTTCAAGTCCTGCACTGGGTTCCACACTGGATGTGGAACCTACTTTTTTTTTTTTTTTAAGATTTTATTTATTTATTTGTCAGAGAGAGAGAGGGAGAGAGCTAGTGAGCACAGGCAGACAGAGTGGTAGGCAGAGGCAGAGGGAGAAGCAGGCCCCCTGCCAAGCAAGGAGCCTGATGTGGGACTCCATCCCATACCCCTGGGACCATGACCTGAGCTGAAGGCAGCCGCTTAACGAACTGAGCCACCCAGGAGTCCCTGGAACCTACTTTAAAAAAAAAAAAAAAGAATTATTCTGGCTGTTATCTTGGGAGTGGACTATAGGGAAACAGGAACACTTATTGAAGGTTGCTACAATAATTCATGCAAAGGATGGAGGTAATTATCAAAGGAAATGATGGAAAATCAGACTCTGGATATGTCTGAAGGCAGCCCAAAAGTATTAGACGCAGAGTGTGACAGAAGACTTAAAGATAACGGCACAAGGATTATGACCTGAGCAAGTAGAGAGATAGACTTGCCATTGACCAAGATCCTGAAAAGTACAAATGAAGCAGTCTTTTTTTTTTTTTTTAAAGATTTTATTTATTTATTTGACAGAATGAGAGATCACAAGTAGGAAGAGAGAGAGGAGGAAGCAGGCTCCCTGCTGAGCAACGAGCCCGATGTGGGGCTCAAGCCCAGGAACCTGAGACCAGGACCTAAGCCGAAGGCAGAGACTTAACCCACTGAGTCACCCAGGCGCCCCCAAATGAAGCAGTCTTAAGTGAGGATAAAGTATTCAATTTGGACATACTGGGTTTGAAATGTATACTCAACATTACAGTATAACGGACAAATTGATACATGAATCTTTATTTGAGCATAGCTGACACACAATGTTAATTTCAGGAGTACAACATAGTGATTCAACTCCTTACACATTATGCTCACCACAAGTGTAGCTACCATCGCTCACTATACAATGTTATTTCCAGGATATATGGATCTTGCATTAAGGAGAGAGTGCTAGGGATATAAATTTGGGAGCCACTGCCAAATAGAGTACATGATTGAATTCACTAAGAGAGTGAGCGTAGGGTGATAAAAACAAATTTGGGGTGCCCAACAAGAGGCTGAGAAGAGGAACCAGCAAGGAAACAGCAAAAGAATGATGGGCAAGGGGCGTCGGGGTTGCTCCATCAGTTAAGAGTCTGACTCTTGATTTCGGCTCAGGTCAGAGTGGAGGGATCAAGACCCATCTCAGGCCTTATACTGGGCATGGAGCCTGCTTAAGATTCTTTCTCCTGCTCCCTCTGCCTTTCCCCAAGCCCCCCACTTTTCTCTTAAAAAAAAAAAAAAAAAGACCTACAAGGTAAGAGTAAAACCAAGAGAGTGTGGCGTCCTGAAAGCCAAGTGAGAAAGTGTATCAGGGTTTCCGGCTTGCACTATGAGAAGCATGGAGGTACTATTTGTCAGGTAGAGAAATACCAGAGGAGGATCAGGTTTGTGAAGGTGAAGATAACGAGCTTGGATTTTAATATGTTGAGGTGACTTATCCACACACGGGGCTTCCCTGGCCCCTCACAACTGAATGGGATCTCTTCTTTAGAACCACCACAGCACCTAACTCGCACTTCTCGTGTCCCTGGCTCCACTGCCACGTGTATTATGCATTGTGCATAAAAATATCCAACGCTGCATATACCTCTACATAACCAATTCAAATCGGATTCATCTCCGTATTCCCATAAAGTTTTTGCATCAGCTGGTGCGAAAACACTTACTGTAAACATGCATTCCATACACCTGATGTGTTGAACTCTATCTGAAGGATGCTGCCATACTCACGTTTTTTACTCTGTTTTTCCACCTCCGCTTTCAGTCTCTTGTACTTGTCCGTCCTGTAAACCAGGACCCAGGTTATACCTGAAACATCAAAAGCAGCATGCTCACAGAAAAATGTCTGCGAGGGTCACGGCAAACTCACTGGTGGTGATGGCTGGGTAAGGAGGGATTTCGACTTTTTGCTTTATATTCACCAGCAGTGAACTCTTTTCCAAACGTTAAGACAACGGACTCTTCAACCAAAGTAACGGAGACCCGAGATGAAGGTGTCTCCACAAATACGCAAGCGAAATCGACCCCCAACCGAATTCCACGGTGCCTCACCCGCTCCTGCGCCCCAGCGCTCCCCCGCCCCCGGCTCAACCCCAAGCAAGCAAGGCTCGCGACCACTCCCTCCGTGGCGCGAGGGTCCCCAGGCCCAGGATCCTTCCCGTGGGGGCTGGCTGATGAAACGTCAGAGAAGCAGCCGCTCTCACCCTCGGCGAGAAGGGCCGTGCACACGGAAATGAAGACGATGAGCAGCGTGTCCGCGAACATGGTGCTCATCTCGCACTCTCCTCTCTGCACTCCCACCCGCCAGAGGGGAAGCGCTCGAGAGTCTGCAAAAATTCAACGACAACAACTTCCCTGGATTTCTGGGCCACCGAGTAAACCTCTCTGACAGACTAGAGTCACACTTCCGCTTCCGGGGCACAGCGCCGGAAGGGCTACTTCCGGAGAGACGCGTGGCCCGGCGAATCCGGCGAGAACCCAGCGGGCTTGGGGGCTGGGGCTCAGGCCGAATCTCGCGAGAGCTGGGACTGGCGCTTCCGCGGCGGAACTACGATGACGGGACTTCGCCTGGTGGTGCTTACTCTAGGGGCTGGGTCGTGGCCGCTCTTCGTCTCGACCGAAATGCCCTTGGGTGCACTCGGCTGCGCTTCTGCTTCAGCCCTACCTCTGAAGCCGTTTAGGTAGTTTACTGAACGCCACGGATTTGGACCTGGGGCGCGGGCTCGAAGGAACTCCCGCCCTAGCGAAGGAGAGACACTTGTACTTATGGTGTGGTTAGGGTTTTACTGGCGGTATGGCCAGAGCGCTGCGGTGACCCAGGTGACGCGGTGGCCGGAGACCGCTGTTGAAGTCGAAGCAGAGTAGTGGGAGTGTTTGGCGGGGGCGGTGCGCAGAGGCACGTGGGTGCTGGAGAACACGCGGTGTGTAGCGGTGCCGTGATGATGGGTCTGGAGGACGGGTCATGAGCTCAAATGCCTCCGGCGGTTGCGTGGAGATGATCTTACGCAGGCTGGACAGGAGGAAACGGTGGGAGGTACTAGCGTAGTAAGGGAGCGATGATTTTATTCGACAGTAGCAGGTGGTACGCGTATCCAGGCAGTTTCCCTGGGAGAAGGAGCACCCAGTTTTCGTGATCTTCCCATTTTCCAGGAAAACCCAGAAATCCTGTTTTTATGTGAAAGAATTGATAAATGCTGGTAGCTCGTTCAAGTTTTTAAATGCCGCATAGGTTAAAGGAAGTGTCTTAGAAGCTTGGTTTCAGCCTGTGTAGAGGTTTTCAGCTTTTTAGGCTGATTGTGTTTGTGTGAGTGTATTTGTGTTTATGACAATCTGGAAGCTGGCCAAGTGTCTTCCCTTGACTTGTACTTTGTATCATGTATCATTGGTTCTTTTCTCTTAAACTCCAGTGTACTTAGAGTTCTTTTATAACCCTTCTCTCTCTCTCTCTCTCTCTCTCTGTGTGTGTGTTTTACAAGACCTTTTAGTTCTATGTGCATTTTTTGTTTCTAATACTGAGCAGCAGAGAGCCTCTCTCTTCTTTAATTTATTTAAAAGATTTTATTTATTTATTTGTCAGAGAGAGCGCACAGGCACACAGAGTGGCAGGCAGAGGCAGAGAGAGAAGCAGGTTCCCCGGTGAGCAAGGAGCCTGATGCAGTACTTGGTCCCAGAATCCTGGGATCATGACCTGAGTCGAATGCAGTGGCTTAACCGACTGAACCACCCAGGCGCCCCGAGCCTGTGTCTTTTTTTAAGATTTATTTATTCATTTGTTTGACAGACCACAAGTAGGCAGAGAGGTAGGGAAGCAGGCTCCCTGCTGAGCAGAGAGCCTGATTCCAGGCTCAATCCCAGGACCCAGGACCCTGGGATCATGACCTGAGCCGAAAGCAGATGCTTTAACCCACTGAGCCATCCAGGCACCCCCCCTCCCCGCCCCATCTCTTTTTAATAGTGAATTTCTTCTATGTGGCAGCCACAGTGATAGGTACTGTAATGTCAAAGAGGGTGACTAAAATACTATTTCTGACTTTCAGGGTTCTCCTTGGATGTTATATATTACATAATAAGGTATAATCAGGGTATTCCTAAAATGTTACGGGAGCATTGGATGTGGGCAAAATTGCTTCTTCTTGGAGGAGTTGGAGAAGGCTTCACGTTTGAGCTAGATCATAATATGACTAAAAGTTACAATAGGGTAGATTTTTAATCACTCATGGTAAATACTGAAGCACTAAAAGAGCATTTCTCTCTCTTTTTTAATTGAAGTATAGTTAACAACACAATGTTACATTAGTTTCAGGTGTGCAAGGTATGATTCCACAACTCCATTAAAATATACTCACCGCAAATTTAGCTACCATCTGTCAAGAAGAGCATGACCTTTGAAATCAGACCTGGTGTTCAATTCTAGCTCTGCCACGTAATTGATTTCTGTCCTTGAGCATCTTATTTAGTCCTTAAGCCTGAGTTTCCTTATTTGCAAAAAGTGTAATAATAGAGCAGCTGCATAAACCTTGCAGAGATTAAGTGAGAAAGGGTATAGTATACAGTATTTAAAGCTGTGCCTGACACAGTTGATCAAATCCAACATGCTATTGATCTAAAGATGAAACAGTATTTTATATACTACTAGGAAAGAAAAACAACTAGTTAAACCATGACACACCATTGATTATAAGATGCAGTCTATTGAGAAGTGTTTAAATTTGAGGGGAAAAGTATCACAATCAACAAAATACAGTAATAAGAGGTATTTTAATTGTTCCTATGTGAAAGTTTACTACAGAACTGTGGGCTGCCAGGATAACATTTACTTCTCTCGGGCGACAGTATTGTGACCCTATTCCCCTCATTGAAGAACAGTACTAGAGGCAAGTTAAAATAACATGTTTTCTACATTTACCATATTCCTTTATCACATTTCCAAGTTCTCTAAGCTTTCAGTTGTATTAATTTTGGGATTTCAGAAGTTTTCCCCACGAGGACCGCCCTTTCAGACTTTACTGTCCATTACAAGGCTTTTGTCCTGGCACTTCCCTTTTACCCTTCTCTGGGGTAGGATTCACTATTTGATGTACCCATGTCTGCCCCCTCCCGCCTCAGTTTATACTTTATGTTGTGGTGCACCCTCAAGTCACTTGCGGAAGGTGAATGGGAGCTAACCTTTCAGTGTGCTTATTAGAAGTATTAGTAATAATACTATTTGTAAACAGATATTTAGTATTAGGCTAGGGATCGTAAAAGATAATGAGAGAAATTAAATCCCTGCTTATAACAGGTATAAATGGGTATGGGCAACTTCTCAGCCTCACTTTAAATTTGTAGAGATAAAAGTGCCTGCCTTCCAGAGCTGCTTTGAGGTTTATATAGAATGAGAGCAAAGTTCTGAGGTCAGACAACCTATCTTCAAATCTTTTGTTTCACCACTCCATTAAATGTGTAATTTTAAGCAAATCCTTTCACTGCACTCTGCCTTGGTTTTTTTTTTTTTTTTTTTTTTTTATTACATAATGGCATAATAATAATAGTGCCTAAGTCCAAAGGGTCTTTTTTTTTTTTTTTTTTTTTTTTTTTTAAGAGAGTGGGAGTGGGAGGAGGAGCAGTGGGAGAGGAGAGAGAACATCCCAAGCAGCCTCCACACTGAGCACAGACCTGGATGTGGAGCTTGATCCCACAACCCCTAGATCACAACCCAAGCCAGAATCATGAGTCAGACACCCAACCTACTGAGCCACCCAAAGGATTTTTTTTTAAAAGATTATGTGAGGAAAGTGTTTAGAATAGTACCAAGTCTCACATTAAGTGTTAACTGTTATTATTATAATTAACTGTTATTATTATTAGTTGTATTAAACCACCCAGCTCATAATCTTTGAACAAGTTTTTTCATTCTGTCCATTTTGCCTGGATTCTTGTTCTCTTCAAAAGCTTCAGTTACCATTTGTCTACTGGTGATCCGTAAAATAGCTGTAACTGTAGCCTAAGTTCTTCCCTGATTTTCATACCTGATATCTAACTGCCAAGTGGGCGTTTACATTTGGAGATTCCAAACTAAACCTCTGCAGTTCTTTTTTTTTTTCCTTTTCGTAATTTGACAGAGATCACAAGTAGGCAGAGAGGCAGGCAGAGAGAGGGGGGGAAGCAGGCTCCCCACCAAGCAGAGAGCCCCACGTGGGGCTTGATCCCAGAACCCTGGGATCATGACCTGAGCCAAAGGCAGAGGCTTAACCCACTGAGCCACCCAGGTGCCCCCAAACCTCTGCAGTTCTTTTACTCAAACCTCAGTCTTCCCTTATTCTCCTAATGAGTAGCGCCATCATGTACATAGTCTTTCAACCTGGAAAACAGGAACTATCCTCATTAGCTCCCTCTTCTTTATCCTACACATCTAATCGCTGATTGTGATAAATTCTCTCTGCTTCATTTCTCTTTCCCCCACATCTTTCAACTCCTACTATACTTCAGCTCAGGTTCCATTGTCTTCCTTTGCATCACAGCCTTCTAACTGGTTGTTCTCTAGTTAGACACCCAGCTGTCCCCTCCAAACCATTCTTTTATGTGGCCAATAGTGCTCTTGAATACAAAGATTTTCCCCACTACACTGGCAGGACTAGATAAAGACCTTCAGAAACTAGCACTGAAAAGATTATGAGGATATTTCCCAAAATATACTTTAAAATAAAACAAATGCTAAAGTGAAATGTGAGTTTATTACCTTTGGGAGTAATTATTTTTTCAGAGAATTTTCACTCCGTAAGTGTGTGTCCCAGCTATGTGTCTAATCTGCCTTTTGGGTAATCCAGCACTGTGAGCACAGAGACAGGGTCTTGTTTACTTCTGCATCCCCAGCTTTTGGAGCATGGTCGACCACAGAGAAGCTTCCCAATATAGAGTGAATAAATAATACTGTTGGGAGAGAGAACAATAGGTTGGACAAATATCTTAGAAGAATGGGGAATTTTAGCTGGACCTTGAAGAAAAAGTAAAATTAGGATGTGGAAGATGTAGTGATCGAAAGCATTGAATTGGGAATGAGAAAGAGGGAGGACATCATAGCTTGTGTTTAGTTGAAACAACCAATATGTGCGAAGAGGCTTTCTGTTTAGTAGAAATAGAATTGATTAGGCAAAGTGACTGGATTATATCGGTAAGAGGTACATGGTTGAACTTCAGGAGATCCATAAATCTGAAATTGTAGACAGAACTTTGTATGTGCATTTTTCCCCTGAATTAAAGATTCATAGTTAAAAATTCTCAAAGAAGTTTACAAACCAATAAATGTTAAGTTGTTTGTTGCATATTTGAGAGACTGAAAAATCTTAAGATTAATTCTATAACCAGTTAGTGTTCAAAAATTTTTGCTACAGTACTCCTTAGGAGCAGAAGGGAGGGAATGAGAGCCTGAGATGTGGAGATAGAGCCTGAAGATGAGGACTTTTAACAGTATATGTGAATTTTGTGTTAAGGGATTGGTATCAATGTTTCTAATGACCAGGGAACTCTTAATTCAGGGCTGCTCCTTTCAGTTGGCAAAGAGTTGGGGCATCAAATTGAAAAGGAAAAATTAAAATTAATCTGTTTGCAGATGATATGATCTTATATGTAGAAAACCCTAAAGATTCCACATACAAAAGCAACTGTTGGAAGTAGTAAGCAGGGGCACCTGGGTGGCCCAGTTGGTTGAGCATTCGACTCTTGGTTTAGGCTCAGGTTTTGATCCCAGGGTCCAGATCAAGTCCTGTATTGGGCTCTGCGCTGAGTGCAGAGTCTACTTGGGATTTTCTCTCCCTCTGCTCCTGCCACTACTCATGCATGCGTGCTCTCTTTAAAAGAAATCTTTAAAAAAAAATTTAAAAAAAAAAGAATTAGTAAACAAATTAAGCAGAATGGTAGAATACAAAATCCACACACAAAAATCAGTTGTTTTTCCTTAACAGTGAATAATCCAAAAAGGAAATTAAGAAAACAATTCCATTTTCAATAGCATCAAAAACAAAATACCTACAAATAATTTGAGCCAAGAAGGCAAAAGATTTGTAGACTGAAATTTAGAGAAGATGCAAATGAATGAAAGGCATTTTGTGTCCATGGATTAAAGCACTATGCTAAGATGTCTGTACTACTCTAAACAGCCTTCGGCTTCAGTGCAATCCCTGTCAAAATTCCAGTATTTTTTGCAGAATTGGAAAATCCATCCTAAAATTCCTATAGAACCTCTAAGTATCCGGAGTAGCCAAAGCAATCTCGAAGAGAAAGAATGAAGTTGGAAGTCGCACACGTCCTCTTTTCAAAACTTAATTTCAAGCCTCGGTAATCAAAAATGTATGGTACTGTCATAAAGACAGACATATAAACCAGTAAAATAGAATAGAGAACCCCCCAAATAAAGCCTTGCTTATAAGGGCAGTTTTTTAAATAAATGATGTTCAGAAAACTGGACATCCACATGCAAAAGAATGAAGTGAGAGCTTTATGCCATATACAGAATGGGTCAGAGAACTTAAGCATAGGAGATAAAACTATAAAACTCAGAAGAAATCACAGGGGAAAAACTTAATGACGTTGGATTTGGCAATTTATTGGATATGACACCAAAAGTGTGGGCAACAGCAAAAAATAATAAATTGGATTTTATTGAAATCTAAAACTTGTGCATGAAAGGATACAATGAACAGAGTGGAAAGTCAATTTGAGGGACACCCGAATGGCTCAGTGGGTTAGTCCATTACCTTCAGCTCAGGTCATGATCCTGGGGTTCTGGGATCAAGTACCGCATCAGGCTCCTTGCTTGGCGGGGATTCTGCTTCTCTCTCTGCCTCTGCCTGCTTCTGTGCATTCTCTCTCTCTCTCTCTCTGATAAATAAATAAATAAAGTCTTTTAAAAAAAAAAAGGCAATTTGAAATTGGAGAAAACGTTTGCAAATCATACACTGATAGTAGATTAAAATCCAAAATATATGAAAAACTACAACTCAACAACAGCAAAACAAGCCAAAAATGAACAAAGGACTTAGACATTTCTTCAAGGAAGATCTACACTACAAATGGCCAATAAGCACGCAAAGGGATGCTCAACATCACTAATTAGGGGAATTCAAATCAAGACTACGAGATGCCACATCAAACCCAGTAGAAAGGCAGTTATTCAAAACAAAACAAAATAATCTGTTGGCAAAGATGTAGAGGAATTAGAACACTCTCACATTGCTAGGGGGCAATGGTGCAACCACTGTGGGGAAAAGTATGGTATTTACCCAAAATATTAAACAGAATTACCAAATAATAAGGGCACCTGGGTGGCTCAGTTGGTTGAGTGTCTAACTCTTGATTTTGGCTGAGGTCGTGATCACATGAGTGAAGGAGCTAGGGACTGGGAAGAGGGAAGAATGGACTTTTGTTTAATCGGTAGTTTCAGTGTGGGAAGATGAAAAAGTTCTGGAGATGGATGGGGGAGGGTGATCGTTGCACAGGAATGTGCATGTACTTAATACCACTGAACTGAGCCTCTAGACCTAGTTAAAATGGTGAACTTGATGTTATATGTATGTTATCATAATTTTATTTTTTAAAAGATTTGTTTATTTTATTTGAGAGAGAGACCAAAGCAGACTCTGCGTAGAGCGTGGAGCCCAGCACAGGGCTCGATCTCACCACCCTGAGATCATGGCCTGAATTGATCAAGAAACAGCCGCTTAGGCAACTTCGCTACCCAGGCACCCCATATGAGCACTCTTTAATATCAAGATCTGAAAACAACTCAAGTGCCTATATACACATAGAGGAATAGATGATATAACAAATAAATTAGGAATAAAAGTGTATTCAAACAGCACTACAAATGAATGTATTGCAGTTATATGCCACAACGAGCATTAATCCTAGCAATATAATATTGAGTGGAAGGTTTAAGTCCTTAGGAATTACAGGATGTGGTAGACTTTGTATAAAGGTCATCATGAGAAATGCAATAGAGGATCAAAGAGGTGAATGTACATGTAAGTTCATATCTTAGTTCTCAAGTTTTATTTATTTATTTGGAAAGGGAGCATGAGGAGGGAGGGTCAGAGGGGAAATGCAGACTCCCTACCAAGCAGGTAGCCCGATGCGGGGCTCGATCCTCGGACTCCAGGATCATGACCTGAGCCAAAGGCAGTTGCTTAACCAACTGAGCCAACCAACCAACTAAGCTTTCATTTTAAAATGAAAGACCAATGGGGTGCCTGGGTGGCTCAGTGGGTTAAAACCTCTGCCTTCAGCTCAGGTCATGATCTCAGGGTCCTGGGATCGAGTCCCACATTGGGCTCTCTGCTCGATGAGGAGCCTGCTTCCTCCTCTCTCTCTGCCTGCCTCTCTGCCTACTTGTGATCTCTGTCTGTCAAATAAATAAATAAAATCTTTTAAAAAATAATAAAAAAAAAGACCGAATTAATGCTTGAGGGCCTTGAACACAATGATGAGAATGTGCCATGAACCAAGAATAATGATGAATCTAATTCTCTGCATCTGAGTTATTTAAAAAAAAAAATTCCTCCTATGTTCAACTCCCTATCTGTTATAAGAAGAAGAAAGTAGGGAAGCTGGGGAGTAATCTTTTAAACTACTTGCAATGGGGGCACCAGAGTGGCCCAGTCACTTGAGCATCCAACTCTTGATTTTGGCTCAGGTCAAGATCTCAGAGTCATGAGACAGAGCCACCACCTGGGGCCTTAAGATTCTTTCTCTCTCTCTGCCTCCCCGCCCAATTCTCTTACTTGCGCACTCTGTCAAAAAAAATTTTTTTTAAATAAATAAATAATTTACTTTCAAGTAAAAATGATACTCTAGGAAAATGTCATGTTTCTTTTGGAGCCTCAAGTACCCTGTGATTGCCACTTTTGCCTGGGGCATTTAAGCATCTCAATTTTAGAAGATCAGTGACAGTGGAAAGTCACCCAAATATCTTGAGCTTGGTTGGGAGTTTTGCAAAATAAGGAGTGTTTCTGTGGAAAAAAAAATTTTTTTAGTCTGGCAACTTTACATAGAATTTATACATTCCTAAGAGAGATTGCTGTCAGAGAAACTAACTGTCAGGCCATCATCATGATGCAGTTTTCAAGTAAAGGGAGACTTGAACTAAATAAGTAGTATCAGCAGAAACTGCAAAGTAACTAAACAAAGAACTTCTTTTACAGTGAAATAGGAATTCTTAGAACTAAATAAGATGAAGCAGGGGCACCTGAGTGGCTCAGCCGGTTAACCTCTGGCTTAGGTCATGGTCTCGGGGTCCTGGGATCAAGCCTTCTGTCGGTCTCCTTGCTTGGCAGAAAGTGTACTTCTCCCCTCACCCTCTCCCTCTATGCAAGCTTGCTCTCTATCAAATAAATAAAATCTTTTAAAAAAAAAAGGTGAAGTAAATAAGAATACTTCAGTATGAGGTTCTTGCCAGAGGTATTTCTAAGTTTTATGTGACCCAAAGCTTACAAAATTCTAGGTACTCGCTTTAAGAAAAACAAATGGGGGGGGGGTGGTGCCTGGGTGGCTCAGTGGTTAAGTGGCTGCCTCCGGCTCAGGTCTGATCCCACAGTCCTGGGATCGAGCCCCATGTCGGTCTCCCTGCTCCTCCGTGCTCCTCTGGAAGCCTGCTTCTCCCTCTCCCACTTCCCCTGCTTGTGTTCCCTCTCTCTCTGTGTCTCTCTCTGTCAAATAAATAAAATCTTTTTTAAAAAATATGGCAAAATCAAAATAGGATCAAAATTAGATACAAGAGTGAATACTTATTTGAAAGGGGCTAGTTCAAGTAAGGATCCCAGAAACTCAATTTCATTAACTTCTTGGCAAATATGTCTCTGGGCTTTAACCTGTATGGGGACAAATCTGACACAGTGGCTGGAAGGGCAGTCTTTTAAGAGAGGAAAATATAAAAACTTCAGTCTTGGTAATAAACTTCTGTAATATTAGCTAGAAGGGGTCTTTGAAAAAAAATGCCAGAACAAAGCCACCTTCCTTTTCCCATGTGCAAATCTGGCTCATCTTAATACAAGCCTAAAATCTGATGTGATTTTCCCTATTACAAATGCACACTGTCATGCTTACTCAGTATGCCTCTGTCATTGGCCGGTAATTCACTTTTACTCACTATTTAGACTCTTACCCTTCACCTTAGTGGTTCACTTTGCTGCCCAAAAGATGATGATTTCATTAACAGAGAAACATAAATAGCATAAGTGATACTGTTGACTGCCCACAGCTTCATTTCCCTGACTTCGGTCCTTTTTAGGAGCCCAGTCTTCAATTGACTTATGTACCTGGCAAAAGGCCTGTTTAGTGGGTACTTTCTTTTCTCTCTCTCTCTTTTTTTTTCTTTAGAGAATGTATTTATTTGTCAGAGGAAGGGAGAGAGCATGGGAGGAGGGGGGGGTGGTTAGACAGGAAGAAGCAGGCTCCCTGCTGAACAAGGAGCCCAATGTGGGATTCAATTCCATTGTCTGAGCCAAAGGCAGCTGTTTAACTGACTGAGCCACCCAGGTACCCCTGTCTTAAGATATTTTTAAATTTTTCTTTCATTTTTGGGGTGCCTGGGTGGCTCAGTGGGTTGAGCCGCTGCCTTCGGCTCAGGTCATGATCTCGGGGTCCTGGGATCGAGTCCCGCATTGGGCTTTCTGCTCAGCAGGGAGCCTACTTCCCTCTCTCTCTCTGCCTGCCTCTCCGTCTACTTGTGATTTCTCTCTGTCAAATAAATAAATAAAATCTTTTTTAAAAGTTTTTTTTCTTTCATTTTTTACTTTGACCATTGGTTGTTCAGTAGTATGTTGTTTAATCTTCGCATATTTGTGAATTTTCCAGTTTTCTTCTTGTAATTGATTTCTAGTTTCATACACTGTTTCAGAAAAGATGCTAGACATGATACTAATTTTCTTAAATTTATTAAGGCTTATTTCGTGGCCTAGATTTCTCCTAGAGAATCTTCCATGTGCACTTAAGAAGAGTATGCATTCTGCTGCTGTTGGATATAATGTTTTCTAAATGTCTAAGCCTACCTGGTATAACATGTCGTTTAAGTGCAATGCTTTCTTAATGGATTTTCTGTCTCAATAATCTACCCATTGTTGAAAGGGTTTTTGAGGTCCCCTACTATTACTATATTGCTGTTTCTTCTTATAGATCTGTTAATATCTTTTGTATAAATTTAGGTGCTTCTATACGTATATTATACAATGACCTTTTTTTGTTTCTTGTTACAGCCTTTGCCTTAAAGTCTATTTTACCTGATTTTAAGTATAGCTACTCCAATTTTCTTTTGATTTCCATTTACATGGAATACCTTTTTCTATCCTTTCAGTCTACATGTATTTATTTATTTGAGAGAGAGCATGAGTGGGGTGAGGAGCAGAAGGAGAAGGAGAAGCAGACTCCCGGCTGAGTAGGGAGCTTGACATGGAGCTCAATCCCAGGACTCCAGGATCATAACTTGAGCCAAAGGCAATGCTTAACTGATTGAGCCTCTCTGGTGCCCCAGTCCACATGTATTCTTAAAGCTCAACCGGGTTTCTTATAGATAGCATATAGTTGGGGTTTTTTAAAAAATCGATTTAGATACTTTGTCTTTTCCTTGGATAATTTAGTCCATTTACATTTAAAGTAATTATGGATAGGTATGAACTTACTGTTGTCATATTGTTCATTATTTTCTGCCTATTTCATGAGTCCTTTATTCCTTTCTTCTCTTGTTCTCTTTGTGATTTGTTGATTTTCTGTAGCAGTATGTTTAGAGTCTTTTGTCATTAACTTTTGTGTATCTGCTTACAGATTTTTGATTACTGTGAGGTTTACATAAAACAGATATTTTGCTTTTATATCATTTTCCATTCAAAGAATTTTCCTATGAAATGTCTGTTTATACTACTCCCCATGTTGGTTTTTTCTTTCCCAGTTATTAACTGCTGTACTTCCACACATCCTTATTTTTGTCAGTAGCTTATAATTAGAGAGGTTCTCCCCTATTATTTTCCATGACTTTATGAACGTCCTACATTTTTTACAAGAGATTTGCAATTTCACTTTCCAGACACTTTGGACTGAATTTGCAAATAAACTGATGGAGTCTGCTCAGATATGTCAAATGAGATATGTTAAATGAGGAGGGATATTTGATGATTCATTTTATAAATGACTGGTTCATTGGTAAATATAGGATAGGGAAACTTTTGCATCCTAGTACAGTCTCTTAACTGTGAGGACCTAAGTAATGAAACCCTGACTATTAAGGATCTCTTGTAGGTGTTTAGTGGGGTTCCAGTGAATCTCATCAGAGATAATGGATGTGAAATCTTAGCATCTGTTCCTGGCACAAGCAGAATTGCTTACTTAATTCTTTGTGTTGCCAAGGTATACTATAATATCACATTGCACAGTATTATGATTACCTAATTGTTTATGTAAGTGTATTTCTTGGTAGTCTTTGACTCCTAGAAGGTAGAAATGATTTTTTTTTAAGTTTTTATTTATTTATTTGACTGAGAGAGATCACAGGTAGGCAGAGAGGCAGGCAGAGAGAGGAGGAAGCAGGCTCCTCTCTGAGAAGAGAGCCCGAAGCGGGACTCGATCCCAGGACCTTGAGATGGTGACCTGAGCCCAAGGCAGAGGCTTAACCCACTGAGCCACCCAGGTGCCCAGAAATTATATCTAATTCATCTTTATGCTCTTGACACTCAGTAAATGCCTTGTACATGGTGAACATTCAAAACATGTTGAATGAGTAGGTAAAGGAATGAATGAATGGATATCTTCCTTGTCTTTTTTTTTTTTTTTTACTATTTTTTCCATTATTTTATTTTATTTCTTTTCAGTGTTCCAAAATTCATTGTTTATGCACCACACCCACTGCTCCATGCAATACGTGCCCTCCTTAATATCCACCACCAGGCTCACCCAACCCCCCACTCCCCTTTCTTGTCTTTTTCTTTTTATGATAACATATCTCAGATTATCTATTAGCCTTCCACAAAATAAATTTATTTTAGGCCATGAGGCTATTTTATTTTGTGCCTTTAATTAAAAATTTTTTTAACAAGGCAAATACCCTTGTACTGATACGGAATGTTCTCCAAGATACAATGATAAAAACATAATGTAGAACAGTTTGTAGCATATGCTACTTTTTTTAAAAGAAGATTTTATTTATTTATTTGACAGAGGGAGGGGAAGTGCACAAGCAGGGGAAGCAGCGGCAGAGGGAGAAGGAGGAGCAGGCTCCCTGTGCAGCAGGGAGCCCTATGTGGGGCCCAGTCTCAGGACCCTGAAATCATGACATGAGCCAAAGGCAGATGCTTAACTGATTAAGCAACCCAGATGCCCCTAAGAATAGACTATCGTTTTTTTCTTTTTTAAAGAGTTTATTTATTTGTTTGACAGAGATCACAAGTAGGCAGAGAGGCAGGCGGGGTGGGGGGGCGGGTGATGCAGGCTCCCTGCTGAGCAGAGAGCCCGATGTGGGGCTCGATCCTAGGACCCTGGGATCATGACCTGAGCCGAAGGCAGAGGCTTAACCCACTGAGCCACTCAGGCACCCCATGCATAGACAATCTTAAGCATATGTGAGAAACCTGTAAGAGTGACTGTTTGGGGGTAGCAACACTGGGAATACACATAGTAAAGATTTATTTTTTGGGGTGCCTGGGTGGCTCAGCTGTTAAGCAGCTGCCTTCAGTTCAGGTCATGATCCCACAGTTCTGGGATCAAGCCCGGCATCAGGCTCCCTGCTCAGCAGGAAGTTTGCTTCTCCCTCTCTCACTCCCTCTGCTTGTGTTCCTTCTTTCGCTGTGTCTCTCTCTGTCAAATAAATACATCTTTTTTTTAAAAATGTACTTTTTTACTGTATGCTCTTTCAAATTGCTTATTTTTTTTTTACCTTGTGCCTATACTGCCTATTTTATATAGGTATAGATATATAGATATAAATTTTATTTTACAAAGTTTGTACCATTTCTGAAACCTAAAATAAAGGGTAAACAGAAAGTCTGAAATGATGTTGGGATATTACTAATTCAAGTTAGAAAAGTATGTAAAAATGCATATATACAAGAATGTAAGAGTTTAAAAATACTTTTTCAGGGTGCCTGGGTGGCTCAGTCAGTTGGGTGTCTGCCTTCGGCTCAGGTCATGATCTCAGGGTCTTGGGATTGAGCCCCACATCGGGCTCCCTGCTGAGTAGGGAGTTTACTTCTCTCTCTCCCTCTGCCTCTCTCCCCTGCTCATGTGCACACACTCTCTCTTTCTGTCTCAAATAAATAAATCTTTAAAAAATAATAAAGTAAAATAAAAATATTTTTCTTTGTCCTCATCTACCTGAAGGCTTACATATTGCATACTTCAAGTTGGCCCAGACATCACAGAAATGTAAAAATTGGATGGGATTTAATACTTAACTATTTTTCTAAGTGATTTCCACACACTTTGTCATATAATTTGGTTTTTCTGAGAGAACCTTTCACCTCTGGCCATACTGAGTTTTGTTTCTGTGACTTTTTGTTCATCGTGGGGTTTTTGTGTGTATGTTTTTGAAGGTTTTTTTTTAAGATTTTATTTATTTATTTGACAGAGATCACAAGTAGGCAGAGAGGCAGGCAGAGAGAGAGGAGGAAGCAGGCTCCCTGCTGAGCAGAGAGCCCGATGCGGGGTTCAATCCCAGGACCCTGAGATCATGACCTGAGCCAAAGGCAGAGACTTTAACCCTCTGAGCCACCTAGGTGCCCCTGAAGGTTTTATTTTTAAGTAATCTCCATATCCAGCATGGGGCTCAAACTCACAATCCCAGGGTCAAGGGACGCACAGTCCACTGACTAAGCCAGCCAGGCGCCCCTCATTTATCACGGGTTTTATGGTTACTCGTTCAGATACACCTAAAATATGCCAAAATACCCCAAATTAAATTATCTATATAAGTTTCTTCCTACAGCATAATAGATTCTTCCAGGGTTCTGCCTGCCTTTGGGTCTAACCTGTTGTATTCACTCTCCCAACATCCGGCTGCCTGATGTTTTCTGGCACCAAGAGCCTCTGCCATTGGAGCCTAACTGGGTTTAAACTTTGAAGGCAATTTGTCAATATATCAAAGCCCTTAAAGGTATGCATACTCTTTGATCCAGCAATAGGAAAAAATCGGGATGGGCCAAGAAGCATTTTTAAGGATGTTTTCATAACGTTAAATTTAAACATTTTTAAAAAGCAAAATATCTAAATGCTAAAAAAAGAGGACTGTTTAATACATTATAACAAATGTATGCAATGGAATACCATTCAGTATTTAAAATTATATAAATGTATGTTGAGGGGCGCCTGGCTGACTCAGTGGATTAGAGCCTCTGCCTTCAGCTCAGGTCATGATCTCCGTCGGGGTCCTGGGATGGAGCCCTGCATTGGACTTTCTGCTCAGCAGGGAGCCTGTTTCCCTTCCTCTCTCTGCCTGCCTCTGTACCTACTTGTGATCTCTGTCTGTCAAATAAAGAAATAAAATCTTTTAAAAAATGTATATTGATTTCACTGCAAGTTTACAATATATTTTGTGACTCTATTGGTTCGTTGGTAAATATGTATTAGGGCAAACTTAGAATTTTATTTTATTTTAATATTTTATTTATATTTTTGACAGAGAGCACAAGCAGGCAGAGTGGCAGGCAGAGGGAGAGGGAGAAGCAGGCTGAGCAGGTAGCCCAATGTGGGGCTCGATCCCAAGACCCTGGGATCATGACCTGAGCCAAAGGCAGAGGCTTAACCCACGGAGCCACCCAGGCGCCCCTTTCCCCCCATCTTGTGTGCCTGCATGCACGCACTCTCTCTCTCACACCTCTCTATGTATATATGAGAGAAATATATATAATATAAATATATATAATATATAATTATTATATTATATATTATACATATAATAATATTATATTATATTATATATATTATATATTATAATTTTATAATATATAAAATATAATATAAATATATATAATGCACAGGAAGACTTTTCAAATATTGACAGTAATTTGTAATTTATGATCAATATTCTAGATCTTGCATCGGGTAGCAGATGTTTATTAGCCTATTAAAATAAATAATAATAAATAAATAATAAAAAAGAGGGTCAAGGATGAGAATGTTGTAAGGGTCATGATCATTTCAAATCTGCACAGTTGAAGGCTGTTAAAGAAATAAAAGGGAAGGGGGGAACAGCCCAGAGGTTTTACACTGGATTGTTAATAGTTATCTCTGACTTAAACTTTAAGACTTATTGTTTTCTTTTTTACTCATTTAAGAATTTCTAATTTGTCTCTAACTCTATATTATGTAATGAAGATACTAAAAAGTCAAAACCATTGTGTTTAAGATTTAAAAGTATTCAGCAGGGGGCGCCTGGGTGGCTCAGTGGGTTAAGCCGCTGCCTTCGGCTCAGGTCATGATCTCAGGGTCCTGGGATCGAGTCCTGCATCGGGGTCTCTGCTCAGCAGGGAGCCTGCTTCCCTCTCTCTCTCTGTCTGCCTCTCCGACTACTTGTGATTTCTCTCTGTCAAATAAATAAATAAAATCTTAAAAAAAAAAAAAAAGTATTCAGCAGGGGCGCCTGGGTTGCTAAATCGATTAAGCCTCTGCCTTTGGTTCAGGTCATAGTCCCAGGGTCCTGGGATCGAGCCCTGTGTCAGGCTTCCTGCTTAGTGGAGAACCTGCTTCTCCCTCTCCCTCTGTCCCTCCTCCCGTGCATGCAGCACTCTCTCTCCCTCTATGTCAAATAAATAAAATATTTTTAAAAAATAAATAAAAGTATTCAGCAATAACAGCAACAGTGAAGCCTTACTCTCTTAAGTACACAAAACACTGTTGTCGGTATTGGCCAATTCTGTTCCTTTGTAGGGAATGCAGTACACTGGTTTGTGGGGTAGTTCACGTAGAATACAGCTGAATAGTTCTGTGAACAGTGGATAAGTTGTATTGGATTTGATTCATTTTTACCTGTGTCAGGGCACTTTTGCACAACAGTTGGAGAAAATGTTTTGTTGTTTACTACCTACTGTAGGAATGGAAGGAAGCCGTTGCCAGCTGTTAGGAAATACAAAGCCACTTGGGAAATCTCCTGGGTTGTAAGGTATTACTGATACAGTGATGCTGGAATGTAGCTACTTTTCTAAGGAAAGGAGAAATTACAAATGTTATTGCTTAGTTAAATTGCTTTATATTAAAGTAGAACTGCAGATGTAACTTACTTAAATTTTCCCAGTTTCGGGGCGCCTGGATAGCTCAGTTGTTAAGCGTCTGCCTTTGGCTCAGGTCATGATCCTGCGGTCCTGGGATGGAGCCAACATCAGGCTCCCTGCTCGGTGGGAAGCCCGCTTCTGCCTCTGCCTGTCTCTCCCCCTGCTTTCGTTCCCTCTCTTGCTGTGTCTCTTTCTGTCAAATAAATAAATAAAATCTTTTAAAAATAAATAAATAAATTTTCCCAGTTTCTAATAGTGAAGCCAAAGTTTTTTTTTTTTTTTTTAAAGATTTATTTATTTGACAGACAGAGATCATAAGTAGGCAGAGAGGCAGACAGAGAAAGAGGGGGAAGCAGGCTCCCTGCTAAGCAGAGCCTGATGCAGGAGTTTGATCCCAGGACCCTGAGATCATGACCTGAGCCAAAGGCAGAGGATTAACCCACTGAGCCACCCAGGTGCCCCAGCCAGAGGTTACTTTGGCTTCAACTGGCGTGGTTAGATGTCTCTTCTATATATTCCTTAGTACTTTCCTTAGCATCACATTTTTTGTCATGGCTTATTCAAGGACTTGTTTTTCTTTTCTTTCTGGATTGTAAGCTCAGTTAGAGTAGGAATGATATCTGTCTTACTGGCACATAATAGAAACTCAATATATTTTTTAAGATTTTATTTATTTATTTGACAGAGATCACAATTAGGCAAAGGGGCAGGCAGAGAGAGAGAGGGGGAAGCAGACTCTCCACTGGGCAGAGAGCATGATGTGGGACTTGATCCCAGGACCCTGGGATCATGACCTGAGCTGAAGGTAGAGGCTTTAACCCACTGAGCCACCCAGGTGCCCCTAGAAACTCAATATTTAATGAAAGAATGTATAAATGAAGGGATGGATACAGTTCCAACTTAGAGCTAGGACATAAAGAGCAGGGGCTTTAAAAGCACAATAGAGACATTCCTTATACATTGATAGAGAAGTGTATGTTACATTTAAGGTTTAAGTGCTTGTTACATTTAATGTACATTTGGATTTAAGGTGAAATATTTATGTTTGTAGTTGACACCAATTGCAGTAAGTGAAATGCCAAGATAAGAATATTCTAGTAAAAGTCCCTGTGAGGAGTAAGAATGTAAAGAAAGTGACAGGCTACAATGTCACAGTTATATAAATTCATCAATTAAAAGATGAATAGGGGCGCCTGGGTGGCTCAGTGGGTTAAAGCCTCTGCTTTGGGCTCAGGTCATGATCTCAGGGTCCTGGGATCAAGCTCTGCATCGGGCTTTCTGCTCAGCAGGGAGCCTGCTTCCTCCTCTCTCTCTGCCTGCCTCTCTGTCTACTTGTGATCTCTGTCTGTCAAATAAATAAATAAAATCTTTAAAAAAAGATGAACAAATTGAAATCATACAATTTAAATAGCTGATAAGGTTACATAGTTCATTATTGGTCATTCCAGACTGTGAGCCAGGTCTCCTGATTTGCTAGTCTAGTTCTCCACCAGACTACAAGAAAGATTGACGATCACCTAAGTTTAGGGAAAGAAGCACAGAGATAATCTTGTTTTTCAAACTTGCTGGTCCAGAGTCGTCCTCCAGCCACAAAGACCAACAGAAATGGGGGATCATTAAGAATGGCCTTGTAGATGAAACAAAACAAGACTTCACATTTGGAGTACTATCTGCAGTTCTGTGTCCATGCCACGGGAAAAATACACTGAAGCCAAAGAAGAGCCTTAGGAGGAAGTGAAATTGACCTGACGGAAGGATGGAGAACAGGATAAAGACATGATGTTTTCGACTGAGCTGTCACAAGAAAGTCTAGCTGTTGGCACTGCTCCTGAGACTTTGAAGTTGTCAGCATAGAGGAAAATGAGATCCTTCCACAAAATAGCCATGGCTGCTGCTGTTGGACATTCTGTCGTGAATTAAATGATCCATGAAACTGATCCGGTATGTTCATTCATACTTATTTTTTTTTTAAGATTTTATTTATCTATTTGACAGAGAGATCACAAGGAGGCAGAGAGGCAGGCAGAGAGAGAGGGGGAAGCAGGCTCCCTGCTGAGCAGAGAGCCCCATGCAGGGTTCCATCCCATGACCCTGGGATCATGACCTGAGCCTAAGGCAGAGGCTTTAACCCACTGAGCCACCCAGGCGCCCCCGTGCATACGATTTTGTTTATAAAACTCTTTTTCTTTTCATTTAAAGCTCCCTTTATCCCTAAAATCACCAGCATGGAGAGGAGAACATGAATGCCTAATTGTTTCCTTCTCTGGTGACAAACGGTGGGGCTTTGGGTAATAGAATGACACACTTGGAGGCCCGTCCTCTATTGATCTTCATTTCATTCCAAGTCCTGTGTTGTTAACAGATGAGAGATCCCTGCCCCACAGTTACAACGATCAACTGCCCGTGTCTTTTATTCATTTTCTCTTTTGGGCCGGTGAATACTTTTCCGTGTAAACACGTCTAGATTTATAATACCCATTGTGGAAACTGTTTTGCGATACTGTCCTCAGAGCATTCAAAAGATACATATTTTAAGTATCCTAAAATAAACAAATAAATTATCCCTTTGTTTCACATCTGTGTTGTGTTCTGTTTCTTGTTGAAAGTTATCAGATGTCAGCCTTCAGCCTTTTTTTGAGGGTTTGTTTCTTCTTTAATCTTTTGTATTTAACTTTTAATATTCTCCTTTCCCACATATTTTTTCAAAGCTCTAATATTTATTTCATATTTATTTGAAAGCTTAAGCGATTTTGCAATATTAATATGTGCATTTTTCAGGAGATAGCAAAAACTGACCCAACTCTTCCATAGGTGAATAGTTATTCTAAAAAAACTTTGCAGGGCGCCTGGGTGGCTCAGTGGGTTAAGCCGCTGCCTTCGGCTCAGGTCATGATCTCAGGGTCCTGGGATCGAGTCCCACATCGGGCTCTCTGCTCAGCAGGGAGTCTGCTTCCTCCTCTCTCTCTCTCTGCCTGCCTCTCTGCCTACTTGTGATCTCTGTCTGTCAAATAAACAAATAAAATCTTTAAAAAAAAATAAAATAAAAAAACTTTGCAAAGAATATTCAAAACTGAATAATAACACTAAACTGCTGTTAATGATTAGCTCCTCAGGAGGGAATTAAAGAGGATATTCCCATTCTATAAAAAAATCTCTGCATTGTTTCATATTTTTGTACTAAATACAACTTTTTCAGCCAGAAAACAATTATAATAAGTTATTAATGACTGCATATTAAACACGAGACATTTATCTAATATAAAGCTGAAGTCAATAAATATCCTGCTCCATGTCAATAGGGCTCTTAGGATTTTCTCCAAGGTAGTGAAATACTGTTTATTTCCTTGTAAGAGACAATTTCTTGTTTTGACGCTTGGTTACTGTAGAGAAACATTTCTTAGGGTGAGTTCCACAATACACTGGTTCTGCCCGTTAGTGACAGGCAAACTCGGTAAAAAAGGATTCTCCGGTTTGGTAAGTTTCTTAAGTGCAGTAATTCCAGGGCGCTAAGCATGCTGATGGCCCTTGGGACTCTCCAAGAAGTTAAGTGGGAACATAGCAGTGCATAGGTATGTGTTCCCAGTATCATTTCTCCTCCCAGAACCACTGTTCCAAGTCATATATTTTGGGAAACACTGCTTTATGGTGTTCAAGAAATAGTTTTTTTTTTTTTTAATGACTTTTTCTTTTTAAGATTTTATTTATTTTATTTTATTATTTTGGTAGGGGGGGAGAGTGACAGCATGAGCAGGAGTGGTGTGTAGAAGGGAGAGGCAAAGAGAGAAGCAGACTTCCTGCTGAGCAAGGAGCCTGACATGGGGTGATCCCAGGACCCTGAGATCATGACCTGAGCTGAAGGCAGACACTTAATGACTAAGCCACCGAGGTGCCGCCCCCCCCCCCTCCTTTTTGACAGAGAGATAGCACAAGCAGGCAGAGGAACAGTCAGAGAAGGAGAAGCAGGCTCTCTGCCAAGCAGGGAGCCAGATTCCGACCGATCCCAGGACCCCAGGACCATGACCCGAGCAGAAGGCAGATGCCCAGGAAAGAGTTCTTTTCATAGTGAGGGGTAATGAGGAGCTCTACTCCTTCTTACTTAGCATAGGATTTATCCGTATCTAAAGATACAACGACTGGGGCACCTGGCTGGTTCAGTCCCCTAAGCATCTGCCTTCAGCTCAGCTTATGATCTCAGGGTCCTGGGATCCAGCCCTGAGTGGGACTCCCTGTTCAGTGGGGAGCCTGCTTCTCCCTCTCTCTCTGCTCCTTCCCCTCCCCACACCGCCACTCGTGCTCTCTCCCTCCCTTAGTCTCTCTCAAAATCGTAAAAAAAAAAAAAAAAAATAATAATAATAATCATTGTACATTGTTTTTGAGCGAGACCTAGATTATTTAAAGTATAGATTTTTCAAATATTAAACTGACCTTACTTTTTGTTTTGTTTTGTTTTGACAGACAGAGATCACAAGTAGGCAGAGAGGCAGGCAGAGAGAGAGGGGGAAGCAGGCTCCCTGCTGAGCAGAGAGCCCTGGGTGGGGGGGGGGCTCGATCCCAGGGATCATGAGCTGAGCTGAAGGCCACTGAGCCACCCAGGCACCCTGTGACCTTGCTTTTTTTTTTTTAATTTTTAATTTTTTTTAAGATTATTTATTTATTTATTTGACAGACAGAGATCACAATTAGGCAGAGAGGGAGAAAGGGAAAGAGAAAGGGGGAGCAGCCTCCCTGCTGAGCAGAGAGCCCGATGCGGGGCTTGATCCCAGGACCCCAGGATCATGACCTGAACCGAAGGCAGAGGCTTTAACCCACAAAAAATGTAAGGTCCCAACCTTACGTTTTTTAAATGAACAAAACTGGGGCTGTGGTGTAGTGTTAGATTTGGTTTGTCAAAATCGTGTTCGGGATTTTTACGTGTTCTCATAAGAGACCCTGGCCTTTAATTTAACGTTTTTGTAGCATGTTGTTAGACGTTCGTGCTACAGCGATGCCGGTCTCGTAAAATGAGTTGTGAAGTGTTCCGTGGTTTTTTTTCTCTCTGGTAGGGTCTGTATCATCTTGGTATTAACCTTCCTTTGAATGTTGGGGAGAATTCACTGCGGAAAGTATCAGAGCCTGGAATCTCATTTTGTCGGGTTTTATTTCACTGGGAAGTTTTCAATTTTGCAAGACGAGTCAGAGTCCATTGGGTGTGGGGGCCAAAGCCCCCCCCCCCACCGCCAGGCTTGCCAGCAATGAGCAGGGGTGCTGAGGCACAGATGAGGGTCTCCTTCAGAACAAGAGGTGAAGCAGCCAGAAATTTAGTAGGGGACTCCTGGAAGTGAGAGAGAAAGAGTGGCTCAGGTAAGCTCCCACGTTCTTGGCTGACTTGGATGTTACACATGGGTCGAGGGGACCTCAGAGACCCACGAGAGCCCAGGGAAAAGCACAAGACAGCGTTTTGGCCAGAACTGCCATTTTCCAGCAATTCGCCAAAAAGACCAAGACGAAGGGAAAGAGGAGAGATAACCTGCTGCGTGTTCTGGAGACCTTTTAGAAAACACGGAGCTGTTCCTTTAGCTGCATACATGCGAATCAACAAGGGGATACTGTGGACAGCAGGGGAATGGGCACTGTTCAAAAAGGAACATGTGGCGCCATGACAAAACTGGAAGGGTCCACAGTGTTGCCCAGTGTGCTGTTGGCATTGCTGTAAACAAGCAAGGGAAAGGCAAGATTCTTTCCACGAGGATGAAGGTACGTCTGGAGTGTATTAATCACTCAAAGAGCCGAGCTGGCTTCCTGAAGCGGTGAAGGAAAATGATCAGAAAAAGAAGGAAGGCCAGGAGAAAGGTACTTGGGTACAAGTACCCAACGTGTTGGGTACAACAACAATATAGGGGCGCCCAGGTGGGCTCAGTGGGTCAAGCAACCAACTCTTGATCTTAGCTCGGGTCTTGGTCTCAGGTTGTGAGTTAAAGTCCTGAGTTGAGTTCCACACTGGGCTTGGAGCCTACTTTAAAAAAATAAATAAATAAATAAGACCTCAAGATCGTTCAAAACAACAACAACAACAACACAACAAAAGACAAGGGAGACTTGAGAGCTGGCTGGATCTTTGAATGCATCCCGCAATAGATAATTCAATAATTTCAATTGGATATTTTAGTACTTCACTATCAGTTTGCGATGGCCTGAAGATATGCCTCCAAGAGCTCTGCCTACAAAGAATATCGACCAAGAGCCCTAGCTCTTGTGCCTGAAATACATGGCTCCTTTGTTCCCCGGCCATGCTTCCGCTGGGCTACTCTAAGCCACCAACTGTATGTCGTTGGACTACTAAGGTGGAGCCATTCCTAGGAGATAGGAGGTTCTTGTGTTTGCTAACAACTTTGACTTAAGGACTCACAACAGGTTGGCTGAAACTTCTTAGTCTCTGTGGTAGTCTAGAATGCTTCAGCCCACCCTTCCCTGTCTCTGTGTCTCTCCCATACTCGGGGTCAAGCCCATATTGTGGTCTGAAGGATCTCTCTCCCAGGCTCTTCTGGCTCCTTCCTATTTCCTCTCACAGCCATTTCCTCTCACAGGCACTCCCCCGTCTTTAATCCTATTGGCACGGGCTTCTTAGGGTGCCCAGATTACCACAAATGGTATGAAGAGTGGTCCAAGAAAATGGGTGGTCAGATGGGAATTTAAGACTGGCTCATCTCTGCCCAGCTGAAGAGTAGAATGCTGTCCCGGTTGGGACACGGCACAAGGTGGTGACCCAGCTGGTAGGTTTCCCTAGGGGTGACCTGGGAAGATGTCCTGGTAGAAGGCAGAGCTTGTAGCAGGCACAAAGGCTAAGGCCTTTCAAAATATGGGGACCTGGGGCACCTGGGCGGCTTAGTCAGTGAAGCATCTGCCTTCTGCTCAGGTCATAATCCAAGGCGATCCATAATCCAATGTGAGTCCCGCATTGGGCCCCCTGCTTAGTGGGGAGTCTGCTTCTCCCTCTGCCTGCTGCTCTCCCTGGTTGTGCTCTCTCTCTGTCAAATAAATAAATAAAATCTTAAAAAAATATATATGGAGGACCAAAGCCTCCAAAGACAGTAGAGTTGGCTTGTTTTAAAGTTGTAGTGATACTCTTCTGTTAGCAAGGAGTCAATGGTTAAGTGAGAGTCAGAACACCTCTGGTAGCTTCCAAAGAGTCCCTGATCTCTTGCAGTAGAAGGGCAGGCACGTTTGAGTGGCAGGCTAAAAAACTAACTGTGAGAGCCTTAGGGCTCCTTAACTGTTTGCATTGGTCAGCTAAGGCAGAAGGGTTAGGAGAACATCAGGGCCTTCATGACAAAACTCGAGGGTCCTAAAATATGGGATACCCGGATGGATGACCTTGAGCATATCGCCTGTGCAACAACCATGCCCCCAGCCCCTCTATGCTTGCAGAGGCGGCCCATATTCCCTAAGAAGAGCTAACACTTCTGAGATGCTCTCCTCAGAAGCTGCCCTCACCCCTACTTCCTCTCCTGGCTACCAGACTGACAACTGGGGTGACGTAGGGTCTGAGTAAGTTATACTCAAAATTCTACTTGTGTGCATGCGTGGGCACATGTTTTCCTGGGGAATCTGTTGCTTTTGTTAGTTTTTTTTAGTCTGTGACTAAAAATATTTCTGAAACACTAGCTTTCCTCCCATTAAGCCTTAGGCCTCCCCCCCCCCACCCCGGGAACAGCTGTAATTTCATTACAAAGCAGAATTTAACTAATTTTCCCTCCTAATGACCTGGGGAGAATTCACTTGGGCACACCAAAATAACTATACAGAGAAATACCACTTAAGAAGAAAGAAAGAAAAAGAAAGAGAGAGACCAGTTGAACCCTGAGCAAAGACTAATTTGCCGGGATCTGTTCATCTCCTTTGGCCTCCAACACGAGTTGGAGCTTCAGGCCGTCATCTCAAGGACAGTCAGACCGGCCATCCTGGGCCACCCATCTCATACAAGCCACCAGACCAGAGTTAACTACTCCTTTAAGACGGTTGCCATCAGCCACACAACCCACTGCTTCACCTTTGGCTACTCACCAGGGTTGGGACTGGGGTGAAGCAAGGAAGGCACTCAGAGCCAACCCATAAGGAGGGGCTCGTTCTCAAGGCTGCCCCTACACCGGCCCTTGCTCCCTCTGGAAGTCAGAGCCTCCTTACGTTTTGCACCGTTAGGGTCTCCCTTGTCAAACCCCCGTCCCACTCTTGTTCATCCCCAGCTCCAGGGCATCACTTACGGTGTGACAGAAAGAGTATCAGTGCCAGGGTGAGGCGGGGGGCGCCGTGGTGGGGGATGGGGCATTTACAGAGAAGATGACCTGGCGGCTCACTAGGGGAAGTGAAGGAAGTCACTGCACTTCTGCAGCAGGAGAGCAAAGGTTTAGTCTGGGGACAGGACAAGAAAGGAAGGGTCAGACGCAGGTCTGGGAGAAGCCCTGGGAACAGGATGAAGCTAAAAGGCTTAGAACGCAGAGAGTGAACAAAATGGGGTTGCCAGGAGCTTGCTCTTCCTGGGCGCCTGGTAGCGTCTGGGCGAGACCCCTAAACCCCTGACGATATCCCAGTCCTACTTTCATAGCATCTTGTTAGAAAATATATCCTAGTATGGGGACAGGAGGCAAAAACTGGAAAATCTATATGGAACGAAAATCTGTACGTTAACAGTTCTAAGTCTGGGACTCTCGATTTCGGCTCAGGTAGTGATCTTGGGATCATGACATTGATTGAGCCCCATGTTGGCTCTGTACTGGGAGTGGAGCCTGCTTCAGATGCTCTCTCCCTCTGCCCTCATATGACTATTATCTTTGCAGGGGAAAGCTGTATGCACAAAAATCAATATGTTGAATATAATGAAATCAACAAAATGTGCATTTATGTAACATTTCAGAAGTTATAAAGTCTTATGATACTCTTTTTAATTCTTAGTCTCTCTGTTTAATCTTTTAAACAGCTTTATTGAGATACAATTCACATACCATATAATTCATCAATTTAAATTCTACAATTCAGTGGTTCTTATGAATATCAAAGTTGTGCAACCACTAAGATAGTCAATTCTAGAACATTTTCCTAAAAAGAGGGGGCCACATGGGTGGCTCAATCTGTTAAGCATCTGCCTTTTGATTTTGGCTCAGGTCATGATTTCAGGGTCGTGGGACAAAGCCCCATATGGAACCCATGCTGAGCATGAAGCCTGCTTAAGCTTCTCTCCCTCTGTCCCACCCCCTGCTTCTGCTCTCTCTGTCTCTAAAATAAATTCAAAAAAGAAGAACAAAGAGAGGGATGCCTGGGTAGCTCAGTGAGTTATATGCAGACTCCTGATTTTGGCTCAGGTCGTGATCTGAGGGTTGTGAGAAGGAATCCCGCATCGGGCTCTGCACCCGGCAGGGAATCTGCTCGAGATTCTCCTGCCCCCCTTCCTCTGCTCTTCCCTGCATTCTCTCTCTAAAAGAAGAAGTAAATAAATCTTTAAAAAAATTAAAAAGAAATCCTGTGGGCACCTGGCTGACTCCGTCAGTAGAACACTGACTGTTGATGTCAGGGTCCTGAGTTCAAGCCCCACTTTGGGTGTGGAGGCTATTTGAATAAATAAATAAATAAAAAGAAATCCCATTTCCTTCCTAACCACCCTAGCTGTAGGCAACTACCAATCTACTTTCTATCTGTAGATTTGCGTGTTCTGAATATTACCTTTTTTTTTTTTTGTTTTTCGTGTTTGTTTGTTTGTTTGTTTGTTTTTTACCTTAAAGTAACCTTGGGGATTAGGAATTCTTATCTTTGGAGCTCCTAATCCCTAAATGGTGGGACTTCTAGGGGAAGAGCCATGATCTGTGATTGAATAGAAGGGGAGAGAAATGGCATTTGACAACTGCTGTAGACCCAGATACAGTCTTCATTGTCACAAGCATCCTACAAGCCCTGTATCAATTAAAGGCTAAAGAAACTGAAGTCCATAGAAATGAAGTAAGTTACCAAAGGTTACAAAGTAGCAACAAAGCAGGGATGTAATCCTTGCCTTCCCAACTAGAGGTCATTGTCTTGTTTCCACTACATCAGTGTTTTCTCAACCTTAGGTGGGTGCGAAGAGGTACCAGAAGGGCTTATCCAACCCAGATTGCTGGGCTCCGCCCATGAAGTTTTGGATTCTTTAGCTGTGGGATGGGGTCCAAGCTTTTGTATTCCCTGCTGCTGCTGCTGGGGTTTGAGCCGGCTGCATCTTGGCAGCCAACAGCATCTAAGAATGTGATTAAGATCACAGAGCTAGAGGTAAGCAGCTCCCCTGCATCATCTGGTCGTCTTTTCAGAACAGTATTTGTGATCTGTCCAAGCAATTACTGATTGATAAAAGGCAATAAAGGCAACTACAATGTCTCAGAGACAAGCTAAAGTTTTGATAACCTTTTTTTTTTTCTGGTTTGGAAATGGGATAAACAATTAGAGCATTAGCCATGATTTGTGAGGCACCTAGAGGTAGAACTTTCCCAATGGAGATAAAATGTAGTGTTCCCTGTCTGGTGCAGACCTACAGCCACTTAGAAGGAAGGCAGGCAGATGAGGCCTGTGAGCCGCCCTGTCTCTCATTCTTTGGCTATAGCTGCACACTCATGCTGATTTCATTGCCATATGTTGACTAGGCCAGAACTTGATCAGACGGAAATCTAAATATAAATGAAAATGATCACAGATACCTAGAAAATAGTATTCCCTTGAATCTATTCTAACTCTGGGTTTTATTGAACACATTTGATTTTTTTTCCTGGTGGGAGGGGAGGGAGGACAGTTGGAAATCACTTAATTCAGAATCTGCAGTGTAATTTCTCTGGGAGACTCAAACGTGATTTGAACGTCCCCAGCTATGGGATTTGGTGACCAGGCTCCTGAGAGAGGATGACACAGCACAGGGAATAGCACAGACAGCCTAGCTGGCTTTATAGAGAGCAGAGATGCAAAAATCCTTGTCGAGGTCACCAGTGCTCAGGATACTCTTAATTTAAATGGACTAGGGTAACTTCCTTACCTGTAAGTAAGGCAGCCCTAGGGACAGAAGAGAGGGAAAACAGAGAGTGCAGAGTGCAGCTGGGTGTCCTTGCTAATTAGGCCTTACCTTTATATAGACAGCTTGTGTGTATGTGTGTGTGTGTGTTTCAGGCACTTTCATGTATATTAACTTATGCACAGAGGTCAGAATTATTAAACAAGGTACAGAAGGGGTGCCTGGCTGGCTCGGTACCGCACGTGACTCTTGATCTTGGTTGAGGCTGTGAGTTCAAGCCCCACATTGGGAGTCGAGATTACATTAAAGAAATAAATAAAATCTTAAAATGAATAAATAAAATCCTTAAACAAGGTACAGATAAGTGTAACGAGTTAGCTCAGTTAATGGGTTCGTTCAACTAGTTCACAGACGCATAATCAAGATCAGTGGTAGACAGTCACTTGGAATGCCAGGAAAAGAGAACATTTGGAATTAAGAGCAGTAACCATGTAAATACCCCCTAGGGAATGCCACCTGTCATTTCAAAATGGTGGCAGTGAACTTTACTTGTTGGTACTTTTGACCTCTTCCGTAGTCGTCACTGATTCATTCTCAGTGAACACGTCATAAGTGCTTCCTGCCGGCTGCCTTTCTGCTCAGTGGGCCTCGGGAATGTGGCAACGAAACATGGCGTTTCTTCATTTGTTCGACAAATATTTGTGAAGGCCCTACATGTGCCAGAAACTGTTCTAGGTGCTGGGAATATAGGAATTAAAAAAAAAAAATAGCAAGGAAAGTATAAACCAGTTTGGAGGAAGCCACTTCCAATGAACAAGGGAAAGGCAAAAAAGAACTCCAGGCAAAATGGGCCCGACAGAGGGACGAGTAGCTGACGAGTATGAGGAGTATGGTCCAGTGTTCACGGCAGAGTCCAGTTGGTGGTGCTATCAGTGTTTACTGTAAAATATTTCAATGTTTGAAAAAAATTTTTTTTCAATGTTTGGAAAATTTTATGATAAAATATCATGGGGAAAAAGCTAGAGAAAGAAGGAAGGTGGAGATAGGGGCAAAGTTCAGAAGCGATGCGGCATTATCTTACCCTCTTCTTTTTCTACCTCCTTAGCTCTGGGTCCATCCCGTTGTCCAAGTTCCAACAGGCTTTATCTTGGGCTATAAAGAGCTCACAAAAGTCTCTGAAGGCTGTTAGATCTCTTTAGTGGAGAAACGACATTGGGGAGAAGAGGCAGCCTTAGGAATCCGCTAAAACCCACCCACCCCACAGCCATGTGGGAAGGCGCCCTCCTTCCAGCTGACCCCTCCCACCCAGGTAGCCACTCTCTCCATCTGAGCCTCCTGTCTGAGCTTCTGTGCAGTTTGGTTTTGGGTAGGGACACGAAATATTTCAGAAGTGAAAAGAACATGGGTGCTTTCTAATGTTCTTAATTTTCTTTAGCAATTAAAAAAATTCTGAATTTAAGGTACCTAAGTTTGAAAATAATGCTGTTGACTTAAGCTCTCTTTTAGCCTGTAGGAGCACATCAACTCATCAGATCCGGATTCACCGGGGCAGAGGCCAGAAGCTACTGATCTAGTCCTACCTCTCCCCGTCTTTACCCCAACAAAAGTCCCTTCTGGGGGACTCCCAGCCTTGTAGGAGCCTGTTTTCTTCCATCTCTTGCATAGGGCCTAGACTGTGACAGCTGCTATCTTAAAAACTTTTTTTTTTTTTTTAAAGATTTTATTTATTTGGCAGAGAGAGACTGCAAGAGGGGAACACAAGCAGTGGGGAGTGGGAGAGGGCTAAGCAAGAGCCTGATGTGGGGGCTCCATTCCAGGACACTGGGATCATGACCCCAGTGGAAGGCAGACACTCAAGAACTGAGCCACCCAGGCGCCCCTATCCTAAGAACTTTATCTATAAGAATTCATTTAACGCAACAATCCTAGGATGAAGGTGCCATTATTATTCCCATGTAACAGATGAGAACACTGAGGCACAGGGAGATTATGTAACTCACTTGTGCAACTGCATGTGAATGGAGAAATCCGCCTCCAGAGGTGGAGGCTGCTCTGAGTCCCTGTCGGATCCGGCCTTTGTCATCAAGTCACTAATGGCCCATCTCTGAAAAACCAGTTCACTTAAGGGTATTAATGGGTCAAAATGGCATTAATTACTATTTCACTGTTTCCATAAATCCTAATTCCACAGGAACCTCAGTCTTTGTGACTTCAAACTATGGTTTGAAAGGGCCTTGCTTTTTGGAGGGAGCGCGCCCTTCAGATACCCCCCACCCCCCAATACCCTTCTCTAGGGACAAGGACTCTAGGGAGTCGCCTACTAAGGAGGATGGTGTTTCCAAGAGAGGAAATATTTAAAGCCAGAGTCTGACATATTTTGGCAGACGGGCGGGGGAAAATTTTTCATTTGGGGAAAACACAAGTTTTTAGCCTGAATAATGGGCAAATGACCTTAACTCTTTGCTGCGTCTTAACCTTCCATGCTTGTTCGAATTTTGCTTCCCAAACCTGGGGCGTTGGCATTCCGCCCTCCTAGCTCTGTGGCCCCTTTGAAAGAGGGGGGGTAGCGCACCCAATTAAAGCGCCGAGCGCGTGTTTCTCCGCCCTCGGTCGGCCGGAGGTCCCCGGGGAAAGGGTTAACTCGGCGGGGGGCGGAGGGGGAGGGGAGGGAGGGCCGGGCTCACACCTCTCCGGGAGACCTCGGGCGGCGGCGGGGCCCGGGAGGGGCGGAGGCTGGGGCCGGACGCCTCACCGCCTCCGCCTCGGCGAA
The DNA here is from genome assembly GCF_030435805.1 of Mustela lutreola. Taxonomy (NCBI): domain Eukaryota; kingdom Metazoa; phylum Chordata; class Mammalia; order Carnivora; family Mustelidae; genus Mustela; species Mustela lutreola. Next base: position 66,774,837 of record NC_081303.1, on the reverse strand, counting down.
TAGCAGCGCGCTGCCCGCCCGGATTGGAGCAGCGGCATCACGCTGACCTCCGCCTGGGCTGTAAACCGAGCCGGCCGCTGCGGGCAGAGGCAGGCTGTCGGCGCCTCCGGGAAAGGCAGCCCCACGGCCGAGCTCCGGGCGGCTCACAGGCAGCCGGGCAGCGCCCAGCGGCGGCCGCGGGGAGCGGGGGAGCCCGACGCGGGCGCGGGCGGGGAGCGTGCGTCGGTCGGCAGCAGCGGGAGGAGGGGCGGCGCCAGCCATGGCCGGGGACAGCGAGCAGACCCTGCAGAACCACCAGCAGCCCAACGGCGGCGAGCCCTTCCTGATCGGCGTCAGCGGGGGCACGGCCAGCGGCAAGGTACGGCGGGGTCGCGGCGCCGCGCTGCGGGGCCTGGGCGGCGGAGCATGTGGCGCGGCCGCGGGCCGTGTCAGTTGCTGCAGCCACCGCGTGGCCCGCGCGCCTCCGCTCCTGGCCGCGCTCCAGCGCCCAGTCTTCCCCGCGCCGACTGCGGGCCGGGCTGGGCCGGCGGCCGGGCGGCCGGGCGGGGGTTCCGGTCCTCGGGGGGCCCGGGGAGGGGGCTGCCGCCGACCCCCGGTCGCGGGGCTGGCGCGCTCCCGCTCGCTCTTCTTCTCCGCTGCGGTAACTCGTGGCCCGGCTCCTATGGGGGCACCGGCCGGGAAGGCGAGTGCTTACTCGGCGGGTCGGACGGTGGGGGAGAGGGCTTGAGACACTGTCGCCGGCGAGCCCCCGGTGCGCCCCCCACCCCCCAGCCCCGCCGGGAGGTCCCGGGGACCCGGGGCGGGGCGAGCCGGGGAGCCGGACCCGGCGGGCTGCGAGAACGCGCGAGGCGGCGTCCCGGGGCCGGGAGCCGGTCGTGGGCTGCGGATTGCAGGGCTTTCTGGGGAAAATCCGAGCGCCGGCTAGGTGCGGTGCCATCGACGGAAGGCTCCTCGCCGGGGCTTCTGGTGTTCCACGGTTCTGAGAGGAAGCGTGGCCGACTTCAATGAGAAAGTTGCACCGGCTCCGGGCCCCTCGGTGTCCGGGGCTTGCGCGTCTTGGGTCCACGGAAAGGGGTCATCCTCTGGGTGTCCCACTCCCCTACGTGCCTTTCTTTGTTTTATCGGCCAGGCAAGGAGAAACTAGGGAAATGGCTTTTTAGCTTTCCCGGGGCTTTTTCTGCAGGTGAAGGGTGGAGTCCTCCCAGATGTTTCTTTCTCTGCTCCCCTGATGCCCCTGAGATGTGGGTGCTTGTTTCCCGGGGCGTTTGGCGACCTCGGGGTGCGGCGGGAGCGCGGGCTCCCTCCACCAGCCGAGCCTGCGGGCCGGGGCTGTGCGCGCCGCGTCTGGCGACGTGGGATGCTGCCTCCCAGGGCCCGGGAGAGCAGAGCAGGAAGGCTGCTTGGCGCCATGCGGAGCGAGCCACGAGGTTCTCGCGCCCGAGCCGACTCCTCCAGCCCCTCCTCCATTTTGGCTTCGCATTTCCCCCTCCTGGTCTGGACTCCCTTGGCGCGTGGGGCCCGGACCCGGCCGCTGGCGCTCGGAAACTTCTTTACTGATCAACTTAATCTCCTGTCTCTAGCTCCCGGGGCTGGGAATCTGGCAGCGTTAGGCCCCCAAAGCTGATGTGGCATTTGCGCCAGGCTGAATGCATTTTTTTTTTTTTCAAATAGTACGTAAAAGCAAAACCCACGATGCCCAGCCCTTTGAGGAAGCTTTCCGTGTTCTTTTAGGACTACCTTCCCTCCCCTCTTTCCATAGCACATGCCTGTTGTATGGGACCTTTTTGTTTTTCATGGCTGTCCCAGCTCTCCGAGCATGAAGTCTGACGCATAGTTGGTCCCAAATACTTACCTGAGGTCCGTCCTCCTGGGGGCAGGAAGACTTAAATTGGCAGATGACCGTGGCATATAGAAACAGTGTCCTTGGCAGTCATCTAAATGGTAAAGTCATTATAGAGGAGGAAGCTGAGACCCTAAAGGGGGGAATCAGTCCATTCTCCTAGCTTTTGTGGCCCTCAGTCATTTCCTGGTCTCAGTTGATACTCAGTGTTAAGTCCTAAGTGTTACTTCTGTAATGTGTCAAGTGGGAGCTGGTAGTGAGCCATGATGGGAGTAGTAACTGCTGTCCCTGGGATTCTCATCAAGGGGGAAGATGATAGAAACTCTCAAGAAACTCTCTCTTCAAAACCAGATTTTTGTATTTCCTCCAGAAGGATAGGTCTAGAGAGAGCAAGAAGTCAGCTGGAAGAGAAAAAAAGCAAACAGGGTAAAGCATGTTGTATACTTTGGGCACCGATATATACTATGTCATTGTCTAAGACTAACCAGTTTTTGTTGTTGTTGTTGTTGTTATTGTAAAAGAAGTCCAAAGGAGCATTGGACTTCTGGAATTCCATATTATAGTTCATTTGCTGCAATTTTATCTTGGTTCTCTTATTCCAGGCCTTAATGCCTTTCCTGCAAGGAATTAAAAAATTACAAGTTTTTTTTTCCCTTTTAGAGGATTATCAGCATCAACAGGCTGGACCTCTTTTGGAAGTCTGAGCATAGTAGGGCAAGAGGATCTGGAAGCCAGATTCATCCTCTGTTCCCTGGGTTTTTATTATGCGCTTGTTTAAAGAATTTGGAGGAAGCCAGAGGATCCAAGAACATCATCAAAACTGACAATTTTAGAGCTAGAAGGAACCTCAGAGTCCCAAAAGTTAGTCCAACGCTTAGTCTCATCACTTCCAGATGAGGCAAATAATGTATTCAGGTCATATTTTAGGGTTCTAGGCTGGTGCTCTCTGCTGCCTGCTGTTGCTTTGTTAGGGAAGACTTAACTAAGGAAAAGTAAGACTAAGGTGCTAGGGGGCAGGGAGGGACACACGTTTACAACCTTCACCTTGGAAACGGGCTGCTTGGAAATGACCATGGAATGGTTTCAGAAGTGCTTGATTCAAAGGGAAATGGAAATGCAGATTGCTTTGTACCCTGGGCCCAGCCCTATAGATCTGGAGCCCCCTCCCCCATCCTTCCTTTATAAGAAAAAAACAGCCCCCAGTTCAGTTTCTCTTGAGGGCTCTAATTTATGTTAATGTTGAGGCTGCCCTAAGTTCAAGCATTGTCTCTCAGACTAAATTATTTTGGTTGTACAAGGTGAAAATAGTGATTGCGGCTCCGTAGATCACATTTTCCAGTTTGTTTGATAAGTGAGCATGCGTAGAACTTGAGACAAGCTTCACCAGGCTGACCTGGCAAGTCATTGTTAAAAACTCGTCTGAAAATTGTAGTGCGTTGAGAAAGTTGCTCTGATCTGTGTTAAAAACCAGGTTCTCACCTTTCCCCTAAAGGATAGGTGTGGAGAGAGCAGGAAGTCCCATTGGAAGAGGGGAAAAAGTAGTGTAAACTTCTCTACCTGCCTGTATGGCTTTGACAGCGGGGGCCATTCCCTCTTCTTGCTGTGACTTCTTCCTTGGCGGATTAAAATAGCTTCTCCATCTGCTTCTTCACACTGCCATGAGAGTGGGCTTCCTTGGCTCTAGTTCTGGCTGTGTCAGAAACCTTGGGCCACTCTCCATCGCCCAGACAGCAGGTCAAACATTTCAGCACAGCGGACATGCCCTTGACCCCCCAATGTGGTCGCAGATTGTTTAGTGAACATTTCCCCTTCCCCTTGTCACCGCCCCCCCCCCCCCCCATACACACAAACACATCTGTAGAGCTGCTTTCACTTACACTTTTGCTCTGGGTCTTGTCCAGAATGACCTATCATCCTTTTAAGCCTTCACTTCTGCACATACGTCCTCCAGGGAACTCTGTACTCATTTCCTTAGTCAGAATTAACTTGGTGTCTCTCATGCTTCCTATAGTTTCACCACATTTTGCCTTGTAATGTGGTTGCGTAGTAGTGTAGGTTGCCTGCTGACTCCTTCCCCCGACCCCAAAAGAAGTTCTGTAAGAGCATCTCCCATATTCGTTATCTGTGCCTTCTGCCCATTTCGGTGTTTGATAATAGCATTGGTGTTTGGCGTTTGTTGGGCTGAGTTAGGCAGACCAAAATTTGTAATGACTCTTTTATTCTTTCATTCACTAAACTATTTGAACTAGGATTTGAAGCCACAGTGGAAACCCTTTTTAACTCTGTTATTCATGTTGCAATGACCCAAATATTAAGAGCTCCCAAACCCTAATACAGTGGTATTGCTTATTCAGAGCCTAGTAGTTATCTAATATGTACTAAGTAGGTACTTGATAAATGAATGTCATTGTGCAGAATACTGTATTAAGTGGGTTTTTTTTTTTTAAGATTTTATTTATTTGAGAGAGAAAGAGGGAGCATGGAGTGGGGGGAGCCCGATGTCACGTGGGGCTCAATCCCAGGACCCCGGGATCATCTGAGCTGAAGGCAGTTGCTTAGCTGACTGAGCCACCCAGGTGTCCTCTGTGAAGTGCGTTTGAGGAGAACTTGGGATATGAAGATACCTGAGAGAATGGCTCGTGGTATTTACAGTTAAAACTTGCTTAAACCACTTTCACCATCAAGCCAGTTTATTTATTTATTTATTTTAAAAAGATTTCTCCCTCTTTTCTCTCTCTCTTTTTTTTTTCGGAAGTAATTTCTGTACCCAAGGTTGGGCTCGAACCTGTAACCCTGAGATCGCGAGTTGCTTGCTCTGCTGACTGAGCCAGCCAGGTGTCCCCAGGCCAGTTCATCTTAAAAGCGTTGGATTATCTCTTCTTTGAGGCCAGGCAGGTGTGTTCCCCATTCATGGAAAATGGTGGAAGATGAGGTTAGGAGAAATTTTTTAAAAGATTTTATTTATTTATTTGACAGAGACCACAAGTAGGCAGAGAGAGAGAGAGAGAGAGAGAAGCAGGTTCCTGCTGAGCAGAGAGCCTGATGCGGGACTCGATCCCAGGACCCTGAGATCATGACCTGAGCCGAAGGCAGCGGCTTAACCCACTGAGCCACCCAGGCGCACAAGGTTAGGACTGTTTTTGACTTGCCTGATGTCACGGGCTGGTAAGTGATACGACTTGGATTGGAAGCCAGAGTTTTCCGAAATCTGTGCTGTTCTGAGCTGTCTCCACAAGCAGCAGCCAGTCCTCTGAGGTATTTTGGGGGAGGTTGGTCTGAGTGTGTATGAGTAATACAGACCAAGAGGGGAAAACTGCAGTCCCCTGGAGGTGTGGGCTGTCACCTTGGCTCCGCTTGGCTGTGACTCAGCATCTACTTTTGGAGCACTCTGGAATGTGCTGTGGGCCTGCCTCTCACTGGCTCCATCACCCTGTTCCTGAGACCTCAGCAGCCATCCCCATCTGGCCAGCCTGTTTGTTCCACACCCTCCTTCTGTGAGGTACTCCCAGAACCAAGGGACTGGTTTGGTTCTGCTCTTTTATTCGGAGCTGGTGCTGTGTGTTTTCTGTCACCCCAAACCGTGGCCATGATGCGACCTGGCCCTGAAGACCTCCTGCCCCTCTCCCCTTGCTCCCCCTGTTGCAGCCAGATTGGCTGCCTGGTGCGCCTGGCTTTCCCCCTGCCCCAGGAATTTACCGGCTCTGCAGGAAATTGTCCTGTTTGGTGGGCCAGCACCTAGTACCGTGCCTGGCAGAGGGAAAAGAGACAGCAGGTCCCGAGGAGTCAAGTGTGTTCCTCTTCTACTGCTTGTCTTCCCCCAGCTGTGCCTGCGTCAGCTGCCTTCTCTTTCATTCCTTGCCTAGCAGGTCTTTGAAGTGTGGCTTCGGATGCTTGCTCTCTGTGGTCACCCGACTCCAGCTCTGTGGCCTTTGCGGAGATCTTCTGCCTGGATGTCCTCATTTCCTTTGTTGAGTCTTGCTTTTATGAAGTTCTGGGCTGGGGACAGATTGTGGGGGGAGTTTCACTGTTGAGGGCCTGACTCTTCTTGCCAGTGGGCTCTGAGATGGTGCTGTTGGACTGTTCTGGATCTGGGAGGTCTTTCAGATGTGTGTCTCAATGTTTGAAACCAGTGAGAAAGCTTGGAGGGTATACTCTAGGTCTGTGCACGCATGCTTGCTTTCTTGTCCATCAGACCATTTTTATCATTAAGCCAACTTACTGAAGCATGCGATCATCTCTATATCATCCTAAGTCATGTATACATATATATGAATTATATAAGTATAATCTCTCTAAAACAAAAATTGGAATTACAAAACGGAGAAAAATGAAATAAACACTGAAAATGGTGGTTTCTGAGGTGCTGGGTGGCTCAGTCATTGACTGTCTGCCTTTGGCTCAGATCATGATCCTGGGGTCCCGGGATCAAGTCCTGCATCGGGCTTCCTGCTCTGCTCAGGAAGCCTGCTTCTCCCTCTCCCACTCCTCCTGCTTGTGTTCCCTCTCTCACTGTCTCTCTCAAATGAATAAATAAAATCTTAAAAAAAAATGGTGGTTTCTTTAATGGTATAAAACCTTTTGATTTTTTTAAAAAAGATTTAAAAAAAATTTATTTGACAGAGAGATACAGAGCACAAGTAGACAGAGTGACAGGCAGGAGAGGGAGAAGCAGGCTCCCCACTGAGTAGGGAGCCGGATGTGGGGCTTGATCCAGAACCCTGGGATCATGACCTAAGCCGAAGGCAGCAGCTCAAGAAGGCAGCAGCTCAACCGACTGAGCCACCCAGGCATCCCAACCTTTTGATTGTTATTAAAATGTTTTTTATCTGTGACTGAAGAGTGATTTATTTTTAAAAATCTTGTTTCATACATGGTGATTCAGGGAACTTGGAAGATCTTCGTGATATTAGTCTTGGTGACTACAAGGCTGAAGGTTTAGTTCTATGTTTAGTCCTTTTGGTCCAGATTTAAAGATCATCACCTTTGAAAAAGTCATCTCCTTAAAAGATCCAGGAACAAGAAACTCCCCAGTTTGCAGTGTTTACCAAATCACAATAGTCCCACCCCCCAAAACCATCTAGAAAATTTTTGTCATCTATCAGCTGTTTTTGCAAATCAAGGTACTCCCTTTAACGGTTTTTTAACTCGGGGATTCAAACTCTACGGGAGGTCCTTATTTTATAAGTTTTTACAAGTTTCTGTTTACAAATTTTGTAGGTGCACACATAAGTTTTGGTAACAGAGTTGCTTAACAGTGGAAACATTTTCAAATCTCTAACATAATTTAATAAATGTATTAACATTTAACATTTATAAATGTATAACATACATTTAATAAATGTATTTGTTTTCTTTTACTCCAGTGTAAAGCCAGAATGTAAAAACTTTATTTACTTGTTTTCTTTTAAGATTTTATTTATTTATTAGAGAGAGAGAGAGCAGGAGCAGGCAAAAAGGCAGAGGGAGAGGGAGAAGCCCTGTTGCAGGGTTCATTCCCAGCACCCTGGGATAATGACCAGAGCCAAAGGCAGATGCCTCATTGACTGAGCCACGCAGGCACCAGTCAGAACCTTATTTTTGAAAGAGAAGTACTTCTAGATGAACAAATAACTGCAAAGTTTACATGAAAATAAAAAGGGAAAGATAGGAGTTTCTACCTTGCTTTTTTTTTTTTTTTTGGACACAGGGAGAGAGCACAAGCAGGGGGAGTGGGAGAGGGGGAAGCAGGCTCTCTGCTTCCTGATGCAGGAAGCCTGATGCAGGGCTCCATCCCAGGATCCTGGGATCATGATCTGAGCCAAAGGCAGACACTTAACGGACAAAGCCACCCAGATTCCCTAAAGAGAGGAGTATCTAAAAGACAAAAGGTGTTAACAGTTGTCAGATGTTGACAAAAAAATACTAATCCGTGTTTAGGTCACATGCAGGCAGAAGTGAAGTGAACAGGAAAGTGCACACAGAGAAAGCCAAAGCATTTACAGTCCTAAAATTACCATCAGTAGACTACTTAACATAATAACTGGAAAAGTCTGAAGAATCCTAGAAAGCGTTGGGGCGCCTGGGTGGCTCAGTTGTTAAGCGTCTGCCTTCGGCTCAGGTCATGATCCTAGAGTCCTGGGATTGAGTCCTGCAGCAGGCTCCCTGCCTGGAGGGAAGCCTGCTCCTCCCTCTCCCATTACCCCTGCTACTGTTCCCTCTCTCAGTGTCTCTCTCTGTCAAATAAATAAATAAAATCTTAAAAAAAAAAAAAAAGAATCCTAGAAAGCATTAAACCTTCCGACCTCTCCTAAGCAGTAATTTGATTAGAAATGGGGGCATTGGTTCTAAAGTGGCTCACAGGTGCTTTGAGAAATTTTGAATGATGATGGGAGAAAGTGATAATTCCAAAAAAATCGGTTTGCTCTGTTATCTGGCTATTAAAAATGGCCTTTCCATAGTACAAGGAAAAAGCAGTTATTTCCGTAGGGTTACAAGCTGTGAAACTGCAGGAAAAGTATCAGGAGTGTCTCTGAACCTCTTACACTTCCTACAGTGACCTCGACTCCCCTGCATAGTAACCTTGAGTATCCTGTGGAGCAGGTGGCCCGCAGGTTTATTCCTGCCTGGTGTGGTCCCCATCTCATGTTTGTGGTAGTCCTTTTTACAGGAGTAGTGATACAAGGTTCCGCCACATGCCCTTTGTGTGAATTGTGGAAACATTGGAGGACTTTGGAAGAGTTTTATGTGTGCAGGTGAAGTAGGGTAGTGCTTCTTTATTGTTTGGATCAGTCCCTAAGTGTGCTCTCTTGTCTGAAATTTTGGCCTTTTCCCCTTAGCTGAAGGGCCATTCTGTCATATCCCAACACACATCCACTGTCAGCCTGTCCAGGGAAGCCCCAAGTCTTGCAGAATGTCTCTAGCATGACTTCCATCCCTGTGGTGTAGGGGAGCTCTGTCTCTGCAGAGCTCTGTCCCGTGCAGGTTGGTAAGTCTCAGGCTGTAGAGATTGTGGTAGAAGAGGAGGATCCTAGGAGTCCTGACCTGGAGTGGCTCTCTGTTCTTCAAACCTGTTTGCATCTCAATAGCTAAAAGAAGTTCTGGGCAATCCTTTATCTCATCTCAGTACTTTTTGCCTGAAGTGTTTTTCACCCTGATTAAAGAGTTGCAAAGGATCTATTTCTGATATGTTGTAAATATGGATACTCTGAAATAATGGTTGTTTTAATCTTCTAAGTGTATCTAGTGGGCTCTGCATACTGTAATAATTTGGCCTGTTGTTGTCCATTAAAAAATACATGAAAAGGCTCTTATTTGAGCCAGAAAGCTTCGTTTTTTCTCTACGAAATCACACTTTCAATTCCACTTTACCCACAAAATATTAGCTTACTCTCATCTATTTTTATGCTTGAAAATCTTCTGTTGATCATTCTATCATCCTTACGCAACAAAAATGCATGTGTACGTTGGAATGATGTATTTCCTGTTCTAAGTCTCTTCAGTGTTAATTTCTTTCAGATTATATTACTGTCGTTACTGCCATAAGCTAATCAGAACAGGTAGACAAACATTTTGATGAATTCTTAGACACAAAAGGTAGACATTGGTTGGAAAACAACTTGATGAGATAGAAGAAACTCTCCCACCCAGTACAACTCATGTGTACTTGTGGGTCATTATGACTTAATGCTAGAGTAAGGTTTGTCTCTTGTAGAGATAGAAGCTTCCAGAAGCCATGCTGATATAAGTGGATGGGAATGGAAGGGCTTTTGTTATGTCAAAGTCACTCAGTTTGTACCTTTCAAAATACATGTCAGAACCCAGGATCTGGATCCCTACCTCCTGTGATGTTGTCAAAAGCAGGAAGCTGGAGACCTCCAGATTTGTAAAAGGATTTTGTTACATCATTAGCCATTCACTTTTTAGTATCAGCACTTGTATTTCACGTTGCCCCTTCGTCTGGCCACCGATGTAGGGAACACGGCTTCTGGCCTGGCTTTGTCATTATCCACTAGCTGTCTGTTAATACGCATCTCCAGGAGAGGCTCCTGTCATCCCTTAACATTTCTCAGGTCTGTAGCGCGCCTCACGTGTTCTCTGATTGTTTTCTCACCGTTGGTCACACACCAAGTACTTCTTCCATCCGTACCTGCATAACGCACTTGGGATTTGTGATCTTGTGGTGGGGCCCGGAAAGGCTGTCTCCCTGCCCGGTGCCAGCATCCACTTCAACTGGGTATTAACTGGGTTTCTGGTAGATCCTGGGACCTTAGATCTCCCTCTCATAAACGTTGCTGTCTTCCTAGCATCCTTCCCTTTACCTACCTGCCTTTTCGTTACCTGGGTAACCCCTGCTCATCTTTCTGTATGTGTTCTCGCGTGGTCTCTCTTGGGAAGTCCTCCCGGGCACGTTTAGATGTCCCTCTTCTGTGTGGCTGAAGCATCCCAGTAGACCTCAGTCATAGGATTTCAGTCCGCCTGGCTTGCCGAGTCGGCGTCAGAGACTTTGTTTTTCCCTCACTGTTGCCTGAGGCCTGCACACGGGCCAAAGAGCCTAGGTAGGTCCTCAGTAAATATTTGTTGAGTAGCCAAATATTAAGGGCCCCTTTCTCAGACTCCTTGCCATTTGCTCTTGGGATCTCAACCGGAATCTCAGTATGGCCAGTATTTAACTCTGACCTTACCCTCCCGTGTGTTCAACCTGCAGCCTTCCCAGCCCAGCTGCCAGAGCTTCATCCTTCTGGTTACGCAGACCTAAATCTTGGGAGTCATTCTTGACTCTCTCTTCCAGTGGTTTCCATTCCATGAAGAGGGCTTGCTGGTTCTCCTATCATAGCACGTCCCCAGTCTGCCCCTGTTCGCTGTCACTGCTTCCACCTGGTCCAAGCCATCAACAGCTCAGAGTTGGGTCATTGCCGGCTCCCACGTCTGCCTCTGTCCTTGTACGTTCTGCTGTCCTCACAGCAGCCGGAGTGATCCTGTTCAAGTCAAGGTTGGAGAATAATTGCTCTGCTCTGCTTAAAACCCTGCAGTAGTTTTCCTGTTTTTACTCCCAACAGAGAAGCTAGAGTCCTTGCAGAGTTCCACAGGGTCCTCAGGACGGCTTTGCACGGGCTGTTCCTTCTGCCAGGATAGCCCTTCCCTCAGATACCAGCATGGTTGAGTCTCTCATCTCCTCATGGTCACATTATGTAAAATTGAGGGGGTCCTGGGTAGCTCAGGCAGTGGAACGTCTGCCTCTCGGTCGTGGGATCGAGGCTCATGTGGGGCTCTGTGTTCAGCGTAGCCTCTGAGAGTCTCCCTTTGCCTCCTGCTTGTGCACTCTCTCTTTCTCTCTCTCAACTAAGTAAATAAATAAAATCTTAAAAAAAATAAAATCACACACATTAGGCACTCAATTACTTGTTGAATAAATGGTTAAGAATGCATTCCTCCTTTGCTTAGTTATCTCTCCTAATACTGGTTTTCATTGTTCAAACCTGCTTGCTTTGGCGGTTGCCGGGAGATGTGGATAGTTGTCCCTTGGCTGTTCCTGTTTGTACCTCTTGAAGTCCCTTTACGTGGGTAGGATTCCTGGCACATTGCTAGTCTCAGAGCTCAGTGTCGGCTTAGGTTCCTGTTTAATGGTGCATTTGTAAAAATATGAAATCAGCTGGAGGGTAACTTACATCTTACCAAATTCTTATTACGGATGTCACATTAGATGCTTGTTAATATGAACCGGAACTTTACTTTAACTCAAGAAATGCTGTAAAAATACTTACTTATTTGAGAGACAAACAGCATGAGTTGGAAGGAGAGGAGGGTGCAGGCTCCCCACTGAGCAGGAAGCCTGATGTGGGGCTCGATCCCAGGACCCCGGGATCATGCCCTGAGCCAAAGGCAGACGCTTAACTGACTGAGCCACCCAGGCACATCTAGAGGAGTTGATCTTTTAAGCCAAAATGATTATCTTCCCTATGTTAGGGGACGACAGAGCCATCATCTCTGGAGAAAAGCTATCTCTACTGGGGGCAGCTCGCCTTCGTGTGACGACCAGGCCTTCTGTAGCTGGGGTTGGAGCTGGGAAGTGCTGAGGAAATCTGCAGGTGGGGGCATGGGCGCTTTTCAGCTTCTGAGTTTAATATGACTTGTAGGCAATAGGATATATCCTAGTTGAGTTGTAGAGATCTGACTGGACAGAGACACTTTCCAGGGCGCCTGGGTGGCTCAGTGGGTTAAGCCTTTGCCTTTGGCTCAGGTCATGATCTCAGGGTCCTGGGATTGAGGCCCGCGTGGGGCTCTCTGCTCAGCGGGGAGCCTGCTTCCCCAGGCTTTCTCTGTCTGCCTCTGCCAACTTGTGACCTCTCTCTCCGTCAAATAAATTAAAAAAAAAAAAAAAAAAGACACTTTCTGAAGCCGTTGTCCTGTTGGGATTATTAATGTTCTTCTTCCTCAACATAGATGATACATAATTACATGTATTATAAAACTTCAGTTTCTGTTATAAAACAGCAGTATTAAGAGCTGAGATGCTGCCATTTAAAACATTTTTTTTTGGGGGGGGACCAAAGGAACGCAAACACAGTGAATTGGAGTTATTAACGGTCTTAACTGTACAAGTCGGTTTATGACGGGATCGGCAATGAGAAGCAGTTCTGAGCAGGACTAGAACTCAGAACCTGGGGCGTATACCCAGGGGGGCCGCCGGGGGAGGCTGGCGCCATCCCGGGTTGGCATCTCCACCAACAGCGGCCTTGGAATCAGTGGTCGCTCACCAGAGCAGCTGTGGCATGACCAGTTTTGTCTCTGGGGGGCTGCCCAGGGTGTGTTTCTCTTGGGTGGCCCTATTGGTTGTCTGAGAGAACTTTTTCCCCATGTGTTGAGTCTGGTGAGGAGATTGGCCAAGAGCCTTGCTGTTCAGGGTGAGACCTGTCTCCCGATGGCCCATTGATTTTCCTACAGTTCTTGGCTTTATTTTTCTCCACTTCCTTGGTAGAGAGAGTAAATATTTGAAGACAGACAGGACAGAATAGTATTTGACACATAGTATGGAACACAAGAGTATTCGAACGAGAGAGGCAGTGAGTACTGCTTGGTTCCTGATGAAGGGCGCAGCCCTGAGGGCCTGTGTGCTGGCTGGGCCATTTGGTTTATAGAGGTTTCTAGAGGCCAGGATCAGGAAACGTCTCACTTGAGGTGCAGAAGCGTGTGTTGTGCAGGTGTCCTCTGAGAAGAGATACATCAGGCCTGCTAGGAGGCTCCGTTTGTGGTCTTGGTGGGGTTTAAGGTCTGAATGGTGTGACAGCATCGAAGCCTTATGAGGCCTCATCTGGAAAATGCTTTCTTGCCGTGAGTCCAGACAGCTTGATGGGGTGGGGTGGAGACGGGTTTCAGAGTCCGCCACGCTTGTATCAAACATCCCAGCTCGACCACTTTTTTTTTTTCGCGATTTCATTTATTTAATTGAGACAGAACGTAAGAGAGCAAGAGCCGGGAGGAGGGGCGGAAGGAGAGGCAGAGGCAGACTCCCCGCTGAGCAGGGAGCCCCATGTGGGGCTTGATCCCAGGACCCTGGGATCCTGACCTGAGCCGAAGGCAGATGCTTCACTGACTGAGTCACCGGTTGCCCCCACTTTAATCTGTTTTCTCCTGAGCCTGTTTCTACATCTGTGAAAGGCAGATACTGTCTGGTTTGGAGAGTGGGTGGGAGGAAGCAGTGAGAAAAGTCGCACCAGCTTCCCCATTGTGACGTTTCTGCAGCTGGTGGGACCGCAGTCTGTGCTCTGGGCTGGTGTGTGGCCATCCTGCTGTCTGTCCTTCTAACCAGCTCCGCTTCCTGGACACGTGAGCCTGGTGTGTCCCAGTGTGGTGTCACTGATAGTGATGAGAACCTGTTAGGACGGTTTGATTTCCACTCACGCTTGTGATGTTACTGGCTGGAGGCAGTGGCCCCTCTTTGCTGATAGCGGGCGCCCTGCTGGCCAGATACTGGCCACTCCCTGCCAGGGGCTGAGGTCATCTTCTCTCCTTACCAGCTTGCTGGAGGTCTTACCAGTCCTTTTTTGCACTTGTCAAGTTGGAACTTTTCTTGAAAAGTGTTCAGTGAACTTGTTAGGGGAAGAACGGGTTGCTTCCTAACACTCCTTTTTTAAAACCCTCCTAATGAAAAATGGAACCTGTGGGAAAGTTGCACCTTTTTTTTTTTTTTAAAGATTTTATTTATTTATTTGACAGACAGAGATCACAAGTAGGCAGAGAGGCAGGCAGAGAGAGAGAGGGGGAAGCAGGCTCACTACTGAGCAGGGAGCTTGATGCGGGGCTCAATCCCAGGACCCCGGGATCATGACCTGAGCCGAAGGCAGAGGCTTTAACCCACTGAGCCACCCAGGTGCCCCGAAAGTTGCACATTTTAAGTGTATTAAATGGTTCAGTGGATTATTCCAACGTGAATACACCTGTGGAAGTCCTCGCCGAGTCCAGGACTCCAGTGTGCCCCACACCGTGGGCAGCCCCGGTGCTCATCACTGCCCTCACTGATGACCGGGAAGAGAGACAAAGCCTGTTTTATGGCTCTGGGGTCACAAAGACTTGTGTGATTCTAGGAACTTGGTCTTGTATAGAAGAGACATTATAAAAAATCCAGGCATCACGTGCCTAGCAGAATCCTGCTGTTGGTCAAATCCAGATCACAGATGTCTCCTAAAGGGTTTACCTTTGGGGATGCCTGGGTGGCTCAGTGGGTTGAGCTTCTGGCTCTTGGTTTTGGCTCAGGTCATGATCTTGGGGTTCCTTGGGTGGAGCCCCGTGTGGGCCTGTGCGCTCAGCAGGGAGTCTGCTTGAGATTCTTTCCCTCTGCCCCTGCTTGTTTTCTCTTTCTCTCTCTTAAATAAATCTTAAAAAAAAAAAAAAAAAAAAAAAAAGCTTTACCCTTCTCTGCCCTCGGAAACAGTAGGTCATGTCCTACTCCATTCATTTGTTCATCCAGTAAATGCTCGATTGCTTATGAAGTGTCAGGTGCTCTGCTAGGTGCTGGGAATAGAGCAGTGCAGTAGATGAAGCCCATGACCTCGTGGGGCTACGTGGCTGGGTCTGACTCATGTCTGCTAACCCAGGGTCCAGCACAGCACCTGACCACGTGGTGGGTGTATAATGCAACGTTTGCCAAGCCCAACTAAACAGTCCCTCCTCACTCTCCAGTAGCATTCGTCTGTGGGCGGCTGGCAGATCCGTGACTGAATCCCCGGGTCTGGCACAACAGGCCACTCCATCTGTGTATCCTTAGCCTTGTGCACAGAGAGGACATCGTTCTGGTTATAGAAGGCGTGACAAGGGCCCTGTAAGTGTGTAGTCAGTAAGCAGTCAGAGGCCAAGAGGAGGGAACATGTTAACAGCTGCTGTAAAGCTTTTCTTGCCAAAGTCACGAGTAAGTCCTTGATAAGGAGCTCACTTTTCGGTAACATTTGACAATGACCATTTCCTCCAGGAAACTTTACTTACTTCCCCACTCTTGGCTGGCTTTCTGCCTCGCTCCCTATTTTTTCTCTCTGGGTTCTTGTCTACCTGTGGATGTGTCCTGCCTCAGGACCTTCTGCTTGGGTCAGTGGTTTTCTCCAGCTCCATCTCTGGGTTCTCCCTCTCTCGATGACTCCCCACGTTATTTCCTGGCCTGAGTTCTTTCCTGGGCTCCTCTCCCATTCATCCAGCGGTCCTATGTCACCTCACCTGGTAGCATGCACAGACCTGCACTGTCTATGTTGTGTCTCGGACAAAGGCACGGCCCGGACTGGGGTCCGGTCAGTTCCACTTTCTCACTGTCTCCTGAAATTCACTTCTCTTCCCTACATCCATCATTTATTGCCACGGTAACTCTCCAGTGGCCAATTTCCCAGCTGCCGGTCTGGACCTTTTTCAAAAACATTCTCCACGTTGCTGTTGGAGCAGAGCAGTCTTTTGAGACAATGCGGCTGTGATCAAGCCTGTCACTCCCCTAAACTTCTCCGGGTGGCTCTCCTTCACCTTCAGTCTTGTCATCAGCACTGCCTGACCCCCACCCCCCCATGCCCGCCCCAGCCTGCGGGCTTAGTCTCTTTAGCCTCCTTCCTGCCGCGCCCCCCCCCCCCCCCCCCCGTGCCATCCTGTCCTTTCCCAAAACGCATTGTCAGCGCCTTCCTGTTCCCAGATGGCAGAGCGCTCACCTCCGTACCTCTGGACATGTTGCTGCTTCTGCTTCATTGTCATGCTGTCCGCTCCTCTTTTGTCTGGTCGCTTCAAAGTCCGAGGAAGTGTGTCTGTCAGTCCCCTGCTATCTGAACCCAGGTGCCTATCCTGTGTTTTCCCCCCCTGCAGCCCTAAGTGTTGCTGGCCACTGTTTGTCTTTCCAGGAGACTGAGAGTTTTAAGAGCAGCTGCCTTCTTTTTTTTTTTATTTAAAAAAATTTTTTTTTAAATTTTTTTAAATTTACTTGACAGAGAGAGATCACAAGTAGGCAGAGAGGCAGGCAGAGAGAGAGGAAGGAAAGCAGGCTCCCTGCTGAGCAGAGAGCCAGATGTGGGGCTCAATCCCAGAATCCTGGGATCATGACCTGAGCTGAAAGCAGAGGCTTTAACCCACTGAGCCACCCAGGCACCCCTATTTTTTAAAATAATAATAATAAAAAAACTTTATTTGGTGCGCCTGGGTGGCTCAGTGGGTTAAGCCTCTGCCTTTGGCTCGGGTCATGATCTCAGGGTCGTGGGATCGAGCCCCACATCGGGCTCTCTGCTCAGCGGGGACCCTGCTTCCTCCTCTCTCTGCCTGCCTCTCTGCCTCCTTGTGATCTCTGTCAGATAAATAAATAAAATCTTTTTTTTTTTTTAAATATTTTATTTATTTATTTGACAGAGAGATCACAAGGAGGCAGAGAGGCAGGCAGAGAGAGAGAGAGAGAGGAGGAAGCAGGTTCCTGGCTGAGCAGAGAGCCCGATGTGGGGCTCGATCCCAGGACCCTGAGACCATGACCCGAGCTGAAGGCAGAGGCTTTAACCCACTGAGCCACCCAGGTGCCCCATAAATAAATAAAATCTTAAAAAAAAAAAAAGATTTTATTTATTTGAGAGAGTGAGCAAGAGAGAGAGAACATGAGCAGGGGGAGGGGAAGAAGGAGACTCCCCTTTTGAGCAGGGAGCCCGATATGGGACCTGATCCCAGGACTCTGGGCTCGTGGCTGGAGCTGGAGGCAGTCACCGAACTGACTGAGCCTCCCAGGTGCTCCAAGAGTAGTGGCTCAGTGGGTTAAAGCCTCTGCCTTCGGCTCGGGTCATGATCCCAGGGTCCTGGGATCGAGTCCCGCATCAGGCTCTCTGCTCAGCGGGGAGCCTGCTTCTCCGTCTCTCTGCCTACATCTCTGCCTACTTGTGATCTGTCTTTCAAATAAATAAATAAATAAATGAAAATCTTTAAATAAAAAAAAAAGAAACGTGTCTTTTTTCTCTACCCTCCGTGCTTAGACTATCATAGGTGCTCAGAAATACTTGAGGGAGGGTAAAGAGGTGTTTTGTTTTCTTTTTTTGCCATGAGCTGCAGGATGGTGGTCATATGGAATTCATCTGGCTTTTTTTTTTTTTTTTTTTGGTGGATTTTCTTTTTGTTTTTTTGTTTTTTGCTTTTATTTTGTTTTTCTCGGGCTTTTCATCTGAATTTGAGATCTGAAAAGTTAATCTCACATCTGCGGTTCTTGGTGGGTAATGCTTCTGATCGTCACGGTGGTGGTTCTCCCCGGAGCTGAACATGAGGCTAGCGTGGGTGAGACGGGTTCTGGCGGGAGGCACACCTGTTTATGTTGGGAACGGTCTGCCCTCTGCCTTGACTGTCTCCTGAGTTGGGCTTCACGAGTGTGTAGGTGTGTGGAGGGGGGGGGGGTAGGCGTGGTCAGAGGGAGGGCAGACGGACTTGTCTGTGTTGCTTTGGAACACAGGACTAGTGCAGAAAGACTTCGACCTTGTGAGGTTAAAAACTATTAGTTTAGGGGCGCCTGGGTGGCTCAGTGGGTTAAGCCACTGCCTTCGGCTCAGGTCGATCTCAGGGTGCTGGGATCGAGTCCCACATCGGGCTCTCTGCTCAGCAGGGAGTCTGCTTCCTCCTCTCTCTCTCTCTGCCTGCCTCTCTGCCTACTTGTGATCTCTCTCTGTCAAATAAATAAATAAAATCTTTAAAAAAAAAAAAACTAGGGACGCCTGGGTGGCTCAGTTGGTTAAGCAGCTGCCTTCGGCTCAGGTCATGATCCCAGCGTCCTGGGATCGAGTCCCACATCGGGCTCCTTGCTCGGCAGGGAGCCTGCTTCTCCCTCTGCCTCTGCCTGCCATTCTGTCTGCCTGTGCTCACTCTCTTTCCCTCTCTCTGACAAATAAATAAAATAAAAAAAAATCTTTAAAAAAAAAAAAAAAAAAAAAAAAAAAAAAAAAATAAAAAAAAAAAAAAAAAAAAAAAACTATTAGTTTACGTGAAGAGTTCTTGTATTTCAGTGTAATACTCAGCTTTAAGTGAACCCTGCATTTATAGCAAAAACCAGAGCTGTCCGGCTTTTAGGCAGATGTTTGAGTTTCAGGTTTGAATGGAGGTGTTTTGAGGGGTGGCGCAGATTTTTAATTTAGTGGAAATAACTTTCATCGTGTTTTGCCCATTTTCTTTCTCAATCAAAAGTGATACACGCTCTTGCAAAACGTTGACGTCATACTAGTGGATCCGCTCGGCATCCCACTGCCTTATTTTGTTTCCTTATTTGATGCCACCCGAGATTATTTATATGTGTGTTCATTACCTTTTTCCTTTCAAAATCCGTCTACTACTAACCGCTCACTCCCTGAGCACACACCCTGTCCTTGGTGCCATTCTCCCGCATTCTAGCTCCTTTAATTCCTCAAAAGCCCCAACGGCTAAATTACTAGGATCGTCTCCAATTCCCATGAGGCGATAGCAGCCCAGGGAAGCAGAGCAGCTGTCTGGCGCAGGCAGCGCTAAGTGGTGGGGCTGGGATTTAGACCGGAGCCGCCTCCCTCGCTGAGTCCACTCCCCTCTACCCCGTCTGTGTGTAACCTCACGTCTCAGATCCTCGGACAGTCTGGTTGTCTTCCCCAGCCCAGAGCTCTTTCTTTTCAATTACAAACATACGCCTACTCACAGATAGAGTCTGGCCTCTCTTGGGAAACAGTTTTTTTCCTTCCATGACCCCCTGGGGGGCCCTTCCCTAGAGGTGTGACATTATCTGAACTCCGCAAAATGAACAGGATCCGAGGTCAATTTATGTTACCGAAGTGTCAGTCTCTTTGAGATTTGGGAAACATTTTAGCCTCATCGGTAGTGTCCTGGGGAGAGGGCTGGGCTTCAGAGGGCCGCTGCCAGGTCTTGCTGTTGATAGGTAGGTAAGGTCTTGCTTGTCTTGGTAGGTAAGATGTCATCCCTGTAAAGAAAGTCCGTGTCACTGAATTCTAAGCATGTGGCTGACTTGGAATTCTGAGCACCCTGGTTACTGACTGTGATCTTTTTTCTAGGTTCCTAGAATTGGGCTGATGAGGAAAAAGACCACTTAAAAATTTTTCTGTAATATTTTATGGTAATATTTGGAAGGTGGTTAAGTCTTGTCTTTCCTTTTCTTCTCCTCCAGCGGGAGCATGGGGTTGTCCTATGGGGCAGAGGTTCTTAGATCAGCCTGGGGTCCGTGGATGGGCTTCAGAAGGGTGTCAGGCTCTCGAGATGTGCATGCAGATTTTTGTCAAGTGCGCACGTTTTGCTGGGGCAGCATTCCAGCCCAGAACCGTGAGAACAGCAAAGAGCCGTCTTCGATATGAGCATTAACACACACCCCGCCCCAGGCTGCAAGAATCCTGGAAACCGGCTCGATTTAAAGATTAGAAATCTTCTCCCCCGACCAGTCTCAAAAAATGAGGTGGTGTGACTAAAACTCTGGAGCGGGGGGCTCCTTGGTGGTTCAGTCGGTTATGCCTCTGCCTTTGGCTCAGGTCATGATCTCAGGGTCCTGGGATCGAGCCCCACATCGGGCTCTCTGCTCCGCAGTGAGCCTGCTTCCCCCTCTCTCTGCCTGCCTCTCTGCCTACTTGTGATCTCTCTCTGTCAAATAAATAAATAAAATCTTCTAAAAAAATAATATAAAACTCTGGAGAGGGCAGTTTGGACTTTTCTTCATTAGGACACAGGGGTTCTCACTAATTGAGTGGATATATGGGCTCAGCCTGTTCTGGGGGTGGGGTACCTATTCAAATTAAATAATCACGTTTTGGTGTGGCCCTGCTGTTAGGCTTCCTTTGTCCACATCTGAGTTTTCTGTCATGGGGACTGGAAATAGCTCCCACCCTCATGTGTAACTGGCTCCTCTTATTTCCACTTGCCGCTGCTTGTGTGCAAGTACATGATTAAAAATTTAACCTGGGGGCACCTGGGTGGCTCAGTTGGTTAGGTGTCTGACTCTTGAATTTGACTCAGGCCATGACGTCAGGATTGTGAGATCGAGCCCCCATGTCAGGCTCTGTGCTGAGCATGGAGCCTGCTTGATATTCTCTCCCTTCCTCTGTCCCCCCCCTTAAAAAAAAAAAAAAAAGATTTAACTTTTATACTCTTATTTTGGTAGACATTTTAAAAAGTATATGGTGGGACTCCCGGGTGGCTCAGTCAGTTAAGTGTCTGCCTTCGGCTCGATTGCAGGGTCCTGGGATCGAGCCCCATGTCAGGCTTCCTGCTCAGCAGAGTGTCTGCTTCTCCCTCTCCCAAACTACCCCCCCGCCGCGTGTGCTCCCCCACCCTCAGATAAATATATAAAATCTTTGGTGGGCGCCTGGGTGGCTTAGTCGGTTAAGTGTCTGACTTTGGCTCAGGTCATGATCTCAGGGTCCTGGGATGGAGTCGCACATCGGCTCCCCTCTCAGCAGGGAGCCTGCTTATCCTAACTCTGTTCCTCCTTCCACTTGTTCTTTCTCAAATAAATAAAATCTTTAAATAAATTAAATAAATAAAATCTTTAAAAATAAAAAAAAATTTGAAAAGTATATGGTATAAAAAGATAGTATTGGGTGGCTCTATTGGTTAAGTGTCTGCCTTTGGCTAAGGTCATGATCCCAGGGTCCTGGGATCGAGCCCTGCCTGCATCGGGCTCCCTGCTCGGTGGAGAGCCTGCTTCTCCCTCTCCCTCTGTCTGCCGCTCTGCCTGCTTATACTCTCTGTCAAATAAATAAAATCTTAAAAAAAAAAAAAAAAGATAATACTGTCTCAGCTTTGCCATTTTTAGTGCAAGTAACTTGGCCGTGTGCCCCATTTTCCTCATCTGTAAGATGGGTACAGAATAGTAGCCTGCCTCTCAGAGGGTTGGAAGGATTATATGAAGTAATACAGAGAAAGCAACTGACATGCTGTTTGGTCAATGGGAAATAGCCAGTCAGTGTCAGTTGTTACGAAGATCCTGATAGTCAGGACCTCTACCCCCCTTCACGGTGAGGCAAGAGGCCGGTCGGCTCTCCTTCATCTCTTCCCATTTTCTTTCTTTTTTTTTTTTTTTAAAGATTTTATTTATTTATTTGACAGAGAGAAATCACAAGTAGTCAGAGAGGCAGGCAGAGAGAGAGAGAGAGGGAAGCAGGCTCCCCGCTGAGCAGAGAGCCCGATGCGGGACTCGATCCCAGGACCCTGAGATCATGACCTGAGCCGAAAGCAGCGGCTTAACCCACTGAGCCACCCAGGCGCCCTCTTCCCATTTTCCAGATACGGCCACTTTCCGCTGTTTTGTTCTTTCCTCCTTTTATTTGTCTCCATATCACACAGCATTCTGACCCCTCCTTATTTATTTATTTATTTGACAGAAAGATATAATGAGAGGGAATGCAAGCAAGGGGAGTGGGAGAGGGAGAAGCAACCTCCTTGCTGAGCAGGGAGCCGGACACGGGGCTCAGTCCCAGCACCCTGGGATCGTGACCTGAGCCCAAGGTAGACGCTTAACCGACTGAGCCACCTGGGCGCCCCTGATTTCCCTCTCTCAATACCAGGCGTTCATTATGGACTTCCTGTGGGAGGTGATTAGGGACACCTCCTAATCACCTAACCCTAATGATTAGGGAGGGTGATTAGGGTTTAAGGGACAACTTTTCCCTTCCCCACATGTCCTCCTCTTAGTCTGCTATGCTTCTGTCACGGCGGGTTCGAGCGACATGCGGTGTTCTACATTACGGTCACATAAGCACTGTTCACAGCTGAGTCACGGGATCACACATGCAAGAATGTTGGATGTTATCGAACATTCGAGCTGCAGCTCTGAGTTGAAGAAAGCCGGAATGGGGAATCGTTGATTTGCCTTTAATTACAAGTGAAGTTAAAGCCAGCCACGTGGTTGCTGTCTCTTCAGGTTTATTCTGGGACACGCTTGTTTTCCTCTAGTGATCAGTCCGTTCGTTCTAGAATCTTAGAAGAACTGGTAGAAGTTGAGCTCCTAGAAGAAACGTGGCAGTTAAGACAGACCTGGAATTTGGGGTAGCGCTGCACGATCCTTAGGTCTGTGTCAGCTTTCGGGACTGGCGGCCCTTCATGTTCTTACCCTTAGGCTGCTGTCGTCTGCGGCTGGAAAGCTCCACGGAGGGTCACAGCAAGGCACAGAGAGGGGACTGCTGTCTCCGTGGAGGTGGAACACAATAAGCCCAGTGTGAGAAAAGGCAGATGAACGTGGTTATGGAAAGTAAGATCGATAATGGGGAAGAGCAATTTTCTTAAAAGTGCCCTCAGGGGGAGGACTAGGCAGATTCCCGGTGGTGGAAGTCAGGACTGATTTACTTGGTACGGGTTACCAGGGTGGGGGGAGGGGTGGGGAATAAGGAAAAAGGTGGAGTTTGTGGTTTTGTGGTTCCCTTGTGTTTGCCGGTGAACCTGGTAGAGGAGGTCAGGTGTCCTGTTCCAGGAGGTGTCCTGCTCTTGAGAGTCACAACGGGAGGCAAAGCCTTGTGTTCCGGATCCGGGAAGGAGTGGAGAAAGCCAGAACAAAGTGGAGTTTCTCTCTGGAGCCACAGTAGTGGCCCTAATGTCGGTGGTGGTCCTCAAGGCAACTTGGTTCTGGGACTTTCTGGCCTCGGAGATTTCCAGGGAAGGGGGCAGGGTATGGTGGTTGGGAGGGGGTACAGAAGTGAGAGGAGAAACCCAGTGCTTGCATACTAGCTGTAGTTAAATTAAATTAAATTAATTAACTAAGTAATTAATTTATTTTTTTACTAGGTATGATTTTAAACAAAATGAGGAGATCCAACATGGACAGGAAAATGAGATGAACCTCTGCATCAGACAGTTCCTTTCCCCATCTCGGGCTTTAAAAAATTTGTGTCAGGAGTTAATGGCCAGTTTTATAGGGTGATGGTAGGGAGGGAATCTGGAAGATCTGTAAAAACTGGAAAAGCTAGTTTTCGACAGGAAAACCTGTCCTTTGGACTGAGTCGCAGAGTTTTCTTGTTCGAGGTCGTTTTTCTGTGCTTCCTGCTCCCGGTGTGGTGCCTCCACTCCGTATTTCCCCCCAGCCTGGGGCTGGGTCTTGCTGAAAGCTGCCCGCGAGTCATAAGCTCCTGCACCTCCGTCTCTTCTGCGTGGACTAAGTGTGATGAACAGCACCGCGACTCAAGAGATGGACTGGCTCACAGGGGAGAGAGTCGATGTGGGGGGACCTGGAAATGGTAGGAAGAGCAGGGAACCTGCGATCTCTCCGGGTCCCAGAACAGTCGCCGGGTGCTTACCAGGTGGCGGAACCAGCAGTGGCACAGACTGTCATCATGTTCCTCCCCACACCCTAACTAACTATGTCTCCCTTGGGTATTTCACGGCCCGGGACTCGTGAGTCACCTTCCTGGGAGCTCTTCACTGGCATTCAAGGCTCTTCGGAGCCACACAGGGCTTCTGGAATGTCCGTTTTATTTTTTAAGATTTTATTTATTTATTTGACAGAGAGAGGGATCACAAGTAGTCAGAAAGGCAGGCAGAGAGAGAGAGGAAGGGAAGCAGGCTCCCCGCTGAGCAGAGAGCCCGATGTGGGGCTCGATCCCAGGACCCTGGGACCATGACCCGAGCTGAAGTCAGAGGCTTTAACCCATTGAGCCACCCAGGTGCCCCTGGAATGTCTGTTGATGAGAGAGTCGGACCGAGTTCACTTGAATGTAAGGTTTCCTCTTGTGAAGTGTCTTCCTTAGCAGAGCATCTGGGGTCCTGAGCCTCCTCCAGCCTGGCCAGCCGCGAGTGCAGTCCGAATCCTGTGCTCTCTGGCAGCTGTGAACCTTAGGGCCCTTTTCACGGCTGCCTTCCCTTTGACCCTGAGGGAGAGGCAGGAAGGAGTGAAGCTGGGGATTCTGGAATGGTTTTATCCCGGCACCTTGGAGCACCAGAGAGGCCTGAGAATCCCTGTGCTGTCCCCGCAGAAAGTTTGGGCCTGGCTTCCGAACCAGTCCTGCAGGAGGGGACGGGAACTTGGACCTGGGGGCCTGGGATGGCCATTCACTCCGTTGGGGTAATTCCACGCGGGTGTGGGAAGGGGAACTGTGCTTTCTCTCTAGGACTTGATTACTCCAATAAAACAGAGGCTTGATGGGTAGTATTAAGTCCCCATTACTGACCTGACCAGTGCAGCCTTGTACCAGTGTGCAGGTGGTGGTAACAGTGTGCAGGTGGCGTTAACTGTGTGCAGGTGGTGTTACCTGTGAACCTCTTAGCGTCAGACCCGTATTGCACCATGCCCAGCACCATGCCAGCAGCCTTTTCTGTGAACCGTATCTCCAGGCCCGGGCACTAACCTCTGCTCTTAGAGTTAGTTCCTGGCTCACTCAGTATTTTATTTTATTTTGTTTTGTCTTGTCTTTTCTTATCACGACCCTGACCTTATGACCTGAGCCGAAATCACACGGAGCCACCCAGGCACCCCTTGTTTTTTTTTTGCTTTCTAAGAGATTTTATTTTTAGTCTGCTTGGGCGTGAAGCCTGCTGAAGATTCTCTCTCCCTCTCTCAGACACACCTTCCCTTGCTCGCGCACGGGGCACTCACTCTCTCTAAAAAGAACAATTTTAAGTCATCTCTGCACCCAGTGTGGAGCTCGCTGTCTTCAGTCACTGAGCCAGCCAGACACCCCGGTCTGTCTTCTTCCATGTAATTTTTGAATCTCTTTAGATTAAAAAAACCTGCCTTTTCCTGTGTTTATGTCCAGGTTTGTTCTGCCTTTCACCCCGAAGCTGCTCCCCACTAGCCTTCACTGCCTCACACCTTTTCTAGTCCGCAGGTAATAACTTTCTTTACTCCAGTTCTCAAACGCTTTCCTTTGGGCTTCTGGGTCTCCCATAGCTCCCGAACACTTCTACACCCTGTTTTCAGAGCACTTGGTTGACATTTTAACTGGGTTTGGAAAGTTCAGTTCTCTTCTGAAGATTCTGAACAAGAATTCAGCCAAGTGGATTTGAAGATCTCATCTGCTTTATTACGTGATCCATGAATGGACGGCATCCCGTCTCGGGGGAGGGGGGGACTCTTTGGGGGAGTTGTACAAAATGGAAGGTTTTTTTCTTTTAATAGGAACGGGGAGTGAGGGCAAGGAAATTATTAGCAAGAGAAAAGACTGTTCCAGACAAGGTCACCTTTCCCTTAGGGGAAGGACTGAAGGGTCTTAATTAGGTGGGTCACACCACAGCTTCCTTGGGGGGCCGGCGGGGGCCCCTGAGACACATTCCCTCATTGGTGCTCATCAGAAAGTTAATGACTGATGGGCTAAGACCACATTTCTGGGGAAGGTGGAAACCACTATTAGGCCTTAAGCCCCGGCCTGGCCCCAGTGAGCCCATTTTGGGGCTGTGGTTTTCTTTTTTAAACAGGTGTTACTAATAATTTGCTAAATGCCTTGAACACATGCACACTGAAGAGAGAAAGGACAGAAATCCGAAAGGACAGAAGCGACATCCTTGCCATGTCTCATGGAGGGGGAAATGAGGATTCCCTTTTTTTTTTTTATCCTTGAACAGTAAGTAGCGCAGAGTGTTTGGCAGCCTCTGTTTTTTTCCTGTTTCGAGCTGTTCTACCTGGTTGGACGGACACATGTAAAATAAATATGTGAAAAGGACATTCTTTCTCTCTGGAATGACCCAGATTGGAATTGGCAGGGTCCATCCAGCTAGCTCCCTGGAGGACTTCTTTCCAGAAGTAGCCGACCTGAGGATGTGAAGGTTACCTGTAACGGGTCAGGCTTCCTGAGTTCATCCTCACTGAATGCCTGTTTCCAGTCCCGGTCTAAATCTCCCTGTCCTGAAATAAGGCGCTTACATCTAGCAACAGAACCGACATGCCATGTTGTTTGCCATGTTGTTTCAGAACAGCTCACCGTTCACACATTTTAACAGGCACAGAATCCACCGGGGTAGGAAGTGAAACCGTCTTCTCATATGCATTGACCCTTCCCAGTTGCATTTTCCGCCGCCAGCTTCTTCTGTCTTGTCTAACAGGGACTCACGTAGCCTCTGTCAGCTGAGCTTTCTGTTGCTGTTGTGCACACGCAGGGCTGTAGAATATGTACTTTTTTTTTTTTTTTTTTTAGATTTTATTTATTTGACAGAGATGGAGAGAGCCAGAGAACACAAGTGGGGAAGGGGGGGGGTGGCAGAGGGAGAAGGAGAAGCAGGCAACCCCCCCCCC
Organism: Mustela lutreola; assembly: GCF_030435805.1. Classification (NCBI taxonomy): domain Eukaryota; kingdom Metazoa; phylum Chordata; class Mammalia; order Carnivora; family Mustelidae; genus Mustela; species Mustela lutreola. Next base: position 66,748,366 of record NC_081303.1, on the reverse strand, counting down.
CCCTCAGTTGGGAGCCTGAGATCATGACCTGAGCCACAGGCAGACACTTCCTTGACTGAGGCACCCAAGTGCCTCAGAATGTGTACTTTCTGAACCTTGCTCTGGGTGGCCGGCCCGGAGTCACCCTGTATGACCCTGTGGTGTGCAGAAAGCAGGGGCCACGTGGGAGGTAGAGCATGGAGGCTCCGGGACAGCTGGTGGGTGCAGGAGTGAGCAGGGGAGTCTGCAGTGTGCCCGAGCTGCCCGGGGCAGGGAAGACCTGGAAGTGTGTTTCCTTGCGGATGAGCGTGGCGGAGTGGAGCAGTCAGCATTCTGTGACTCCCTCCTGCTCGGCCCTGCGCGTGCCCCAGTGCGAGCCCGCCAGCCTACAGGAGTTTCAGTCCTTGCTGTAAACGGAGGGTGTCCCTGGCAGTGAGGTGTTGAGGGAATAAAATGTGGAGGTGCAGAAGTGTTTTTAACTCATAAAGCTTCTCCCTTGGCAAAGTGGCTTGTGTCTCCCGGTGCAGAAGGTAGTGCATATTAAATGTTCTGAACAATATGTTACCTGTTGCAGAAATTGTTTAGTGGTCCCTGCCTCCCATAGGTGATAGAAGTAAGGCTCCAGAAATGTCTTACTGAGCGTGGCACAGCCAGTCCTGCGTCTTTGAAACCTTGTTTCTGCTAAGCTGATTGGGGTTCCCTGAAGTAGTACGCAGCTTAGAACTGACGGGTTGATTCTTTCAGCAAACATTAAGTGCCTCTTGTATCCCTCATACCTGACATTTGAGGTATTGAGTTTTGTTTGTTTCTTTGTATTTTTTCCCCTTAGGGAACTAGTAATGAGCTTTCAAGGCTTTAAGACAAAAAAACCTTCCTCTTTGTAACCACTCGGTCCCTGTTCCTTCGTCTACTTTCTCGGTTGACATTCTTGTGTGTATTTATGCCGCAGCTGGCCAGAGGGGTGTCTCCTAGGAAAAGCGACTTGGAGTGACTTGGGTGAGCAGACAAGGAGTTGTGACTCGTGTCGCTGGCTTGTGTTCACTCGTCCAGGTGGTGACTGCCCTGTTGGCCTTCCCGGCTCCAGCCTTGGGCTCCCCCGGCGGGAGCTGGAAGGCTGTAATAGATGCGTTAATTGGAAAATGCTCTGAGAGTCCAACAAACGTCACCCCCCCAGCCGCCGCACGTGTCCGTGGGGACCAGTATCAGAGCCCGAGAATTAAGGATAAATACGTTACCTACAGCCCTTGGGGGTAGCGGGGGCTGAGAAAGCCTTGGGCCCTGAAGAGCGCAGGCAGTTAACCAGCTTCTCAGCCCCTTCAGTGATCCTGAGGTCAGCCACAGCCCTGTGAGGTCGACGACCTCACTCCTCTCCCGTGGCGAACTGCGGCGTGGCAATGAACGTGTCTTCCGTAGGCACGCAGAGCGAGCCCTTGGTACTTGACCCTGTCCTGAGTCTCCGGCCATGGGAGGCCCATGAGACGCCTTTGGTGGGGGCAGGCTGCGGCCCTGGTGCGTTCGGCCCGCCCGGAGGGCCTGCTGTACCCTCATCCAGAGATGGGGACGGTGGCCGCGCGGCCGAGTACGTGCTGTGACACGCCGCGCGGTGTATGCTAAGAGCGCCCAGGGGGACACTGAATACCGGGGTTAGCAGAGGGGATGTCCGAGCTGGAGGAGGGATGAGCACTGGTCCGTAGCGGGGCTGAGAGGCAGGAACGGCAGCGTCGGTCCTGCTGGACAGGCCTGTGTGCCAAGCCGCGGTGCCTGAAGTGTGTCCTTGACACGCCCTTCACCCCCTCCCCTCCGGCTGCCATCTGACCTTCCGTGTACCCACCCCCACCCCCGAGCTCTCCTTGTCCTTGTCTCAGCTTCTGCCTTAGGCTGTCAGTGGTCGTGGCCGCCGGGGTGGCTCAGTCAGTTAAGCATCTCATTCTTTATTTTGGCTCAGGTCCTGATCTCACGGTGGTGGGTTCGAGCCCTGCGTGGGACTCCAAGCTCAGCGGGAGTCTGCTTCTTCCTCCGCCTCTCCCCCTCCGTGGCTTGTGCTGTCTCTCTCTAAACGAAATGAGTCTTAAAACCATAAAGGGGGGCACCTGGGTGGCTCAGTGGGTTAAAACCTCTGCCTTCGGCTCAGGGCGTGGTCCCTGGGTTCTGGGATCAAGCCCTGCATTGGGCTTTCTGCTCATCGGGGAGCTTCCTTCTCTCTCTCTCTGCCTGCCTCTCTGCCTACTGTGATCTCTGTCAAATAAATAAATAAAATCTTTAAAAAAAAACCCATAAAGGGTTACTATTGAAGGGTGAGATGCCATCACCAGGCCAGCCCTGACATCTGGAGCAGCTTCCCTATGTGTGTGTTTGCTGGAGGGACAGAGAGCGGTCGGAGAGTTCTGAGGATCATAGCCTCTAGAATTAGCGATCAGAGGGAGTGAGGGAGGGGAGTGTGGTCGGAGGACTGGAGAAAAGGGCTTGTTCTTCCAGACCATTACAAAAAAATCTAGAGGTAGGCAATGTCCAGGTTTGTGTGTGAGGTGGTATGTGAGGACCAGCATGTACTGAGCCTTGAGCCACTCTTGCCAGATGCACATACAGATTAAAAGGTGCCTGTTTGGGACGCCGGGGTGGCTCAGTCAGTTGAGTGTGTGCCTTGAGCTCAGGTTATATCTCAGGGTCCTGGGATCAAGCCCCATTAGGCTCTCTGCTCAGCAGGGAGCCTGCTTCTCCCTCGCCCTCTGCCTGCTTCACTGCCTGCTTGTTCTCTGTCTCTCTCTGTCAAATAAATAAATCTTTTTTTAAAAAGGTGCCCATTTACTTCTGTCCTGAGGTCTGAGGCATCGGTCTTCTGTTCAGGGGAGGGAGTGGAGGCTGAGAGAGGTTAAGTAATCTCGAGGTGGCTCAGCCAAGGAGGGGTGGAACCAAGCTTTGACAAGTGGGTCTGTCCAGTTCTTCCTGTGTGTCTCCTGCACCTCGTGTGTCATTGGTCTGTTGGCACTGCCCTGGGTGTCATGCAGTGAGTGACTGTGGTTCCCTGTCTGCCCCCTTGGCAGCCTTGCCCCCGAGGCTCAGTTTTGCAGACACATGAACAAGCGAGCAGTCGGCTGCTCTGATAGGCCTGGGAACTGGTCCCTGGAAAGACTGGCCAAGTCTGAGAAGGTTCCATCAGGCTTTGCAGCAGAAGTGTCTGGGCACGTCGGGGGAGCTGCTGAGTCAGCAGTACCTGCTCCGTCACCCGTTCTGCAAGGAAGGGTGCAGGTGGCTCCCTGGCTGGCTCCCTGCCTGGTGATCCTCCCTCAGCCCAGGAAGGGGTCACCGGCGGTAGGGAGAGTTTCCGAGTTTTGCCGGAGGAATGCTCCCTTCCTTTCCTTACCCTGGAGAAGGTGTTCACCGAGTTCAAGCCACGCAAGAACAGATGAGTGGCCCATGGTGCGAGGGTGACCTAGGCATTCCAGCTGTGTTTAGAGCAACAGAAGATGAACGTGGGAGCCAGTGCTGGATACTGGGCTCACCTGTCTGAGGCCTTCAGGGATTGGCGGTTAGCAAAGCGAGGGTGGAAAGGGGCTGAGTAAACCGGGAATCTGTCCTCCGGATTGGCCTCTGCTGGGTGACTTCTGCTGAGGTTGCTTTTCGTTCCTATGACACGTTTTCTAACCATCTGACATGTTTAGTAATCATACTGGGGGATTGTTTTGAGGGATGAACGAGGTAAGATAGTTCACCGAGTTGGGACACGGGAGTGAAGGACAGTATGTGGTCTGCGAAGAGGCCTTGTTTGTGGGGCTTGAGTGCACGACCCTGAGATCAAGACCTGAGCTGAGGTCGAGTCCGAGGCTAAACCGACGGAGCCACCCAGGCACCCCAAGGCTTTGTTCTTCACGTGGAGTGTCCTGGGACAGGTGTTCAGGTGGACGCCATCCTCTTGAGGCGGAGGCGGCTGCGGATTGGGGAGTGGAGCTTGACACCAGTGGCTGTCCCGGAATTTGTGCAATGTCTAGGGAGAGGCTGGTCGCTGTCGCTGTCCTCCTGTGTTGGAGACTCTTGGCCTCTATCCTTAGCTGCTGTCTGAATTGGTCAACCTCAGCCGCTCTCTGCTGCTGCCTTTTTTTTTTTTTTTTAAAGATGTTATTTATTTATTCAACAGAGAGAGACAGTGAGAGTGGGAACACCAGCAGGGGAGTGGGAGAGGGAGAAGCAGGCTTCCAGTCGAGCAGGGAACCCAATGTAGGGCTCGATCCCAGGACCCCGGGATCATGATCTGAGCTAAAGGCACACGCCGCCCCCCCTCACTACCCCCCTCCCGCTGCACCTCTTACTTGGTCTCTTTGTTCTGTGTGTCCGAACTTTCAGGCAGCTGTCATCTGTCCTCTGGGTCTCATCTCGAAACATTCCCCTGCATTTCTGACCCCCTGCATTTCTGACCTGGGTAGCACCCTGTTAACAGGGTCGCCTGGGTGGAAAGCAAGAGACCCATCCCCAAAACAATTGGTCACCAACAGGCAGTGATGGGATTAGCTGTTGTTTATTGACCACTGAAGATGTCACTTACACAGGCCTGTAAGCTAGCTGTCCCCTACTTGGCCATCTTAGGAGAAACTTGGGCCAAAGGAGGTCAACCACGAGGCTCAAGGTTACCTGCTACATCTGGATGTAACACAGACCTCTGGACCTCCGGCCTAGTTTCTCTTCCTCATGCTCTCCTTCCTCCAGGGAAATAATACCGATTGCATGATACCACTTTGTATCATTTCAGTAAATTGTGCCACATTTTCGGTAAATTGATAAGTTTTCAGGTGGCCCGTGGGGGAAGAGAAAGGGTTGGGCCGAAGGTCCCATTGTTTTTTTTTCTGTAGTGACTCCCACTTGAAGGCCGTTGCTCATAGGAAGGAAAGTCCTAAGTCCTCCCGTCAGTGCTGGCAGAGATCCTCATTAAACTCATGAAATACTTGAATGAAACAGGAGAGTCCCCTGCTCTGTGCCCCCCACAGTCTCTCTGGTCACGTTCAATCTCTTACTCTCCATCTTTGCTTCCTTCCAAGGGGTCTCAGAGAGCAAAGTCCAGGAAGCTAAGCCTTGCACTGTGCTCTGGAGTGTGTCTTGCTCTGGCTTCCCGAACGCTCTTGGCTTTGCTAAGGCAGCCCCCAGCCATGACTGAAAATGTCCCCAGGCTGTCTCCCGGCCCCACTGCCACTACTCTGAGATCTTTCAGAGGAAAACTCCCATCACTCTGGAACCTCAAGGCCAGCGGGTTTCAGATAAGCCTCTTTCAAGTCCTGACACCTTCAGAGACTTAGCTGTAAAGAGAAATGATTGAAAAGGATTCCAAGCACCTTTTAGGGAATGGGATAGTTACAGTCTGAAACTTAGGTCAGCTTCTCTCTATTTCTTTCTTTCTTTCAGAGACGGAGCATGAATGGGGGATAGGTGCAGAGGAAGAGGGAGAAGCAGACTCCCTGCTGAGCAGGGAGCCCGATGCGGGGCTCGATCCCAGGACCCTGAGATCCTGACCTGAGCCGAAGGCAGACGCTTCACCCACTGAGCCACCCAGGCGCCTCAACAGCTTCTTTTTCTTGACTGCCTTCATTGTACAGGTGGCTGCTGGCTGTTGGCCATGACTCTGCCTCCGCTGACTTGAGCACCAGCCAGGTTGGGTCTAGTTTCAGCTCACAGGTCTTAATGTCATTGCTGAGTGGCATTGACAAGAAGCTTAAATCTTCGATGAGAATAAAATAGTGTCCTACGGAGATACTCAACATTGTTCCCTTCTCTTTCACTTGCATCTGGAAGAGCAACTTGTTTGCATATAAAAATGACGGGTAAATAACCTCTAATTGAGGATCTCCCTGGGTAGGAAAAAAACCAAAAGCTTTATTTAAATTAGGGACCTTGATAGGCATTTGGCTATTTAGAGGATATTTTTTCTTTTTTTAGATTTTTTTTTTTTTTTTTTTAAACAGTCTGGTTCTTAGCTGCTCCAGTCAGATCTGGAAAGTCAGACCAAGGAAACATGTAATTCCACGCAAGCCTCTGGGCTCTAAGAAGAGAGATGCACAGAAAAGAGAGTGCACAGATACCCATTCGGAGTGTACTATGTTTTCTTCTGCCTGGCGCCAGCGGTGCCAGAGGTCTGCTTTGCATGTTGATCCTCAGGGGGTGTGATGCACTTAAGGGTGTCCTCGTGGGAGACGCTCAGAAAAGTGGCATGGCAGAGAGGCACTGAGTAGAGCAGTCTAGAGGGAGGTGGCCGGTTGTGTGTTGAACAAGCCGCATTGAAGAAAAAAGCTTCTGAAATAGAAATAGCTTTTCTCTACCCTCAAGCACCAGCATTTACTCTCTTGCCCAGGTACTCTTTTTTCCTCCCATTTGACGACTGCGGCGACCTGGTTTTCTCTGTTTTGTAGATAGATGGTCAGTAGTTTGTCAGCGGTACAGGTCAAGCTGACATCGGAAGCTACGCTGGGAACCTCATCCTTACTCAAGTGCACGGAAAGATGTGTTCCCGCCTTCGCACGGCCAGGGAACTTCCCGGTGGCGGTGTATTTGTGAGTCGCACTATTTGTAGGCTGTTGTGTAAAGCAGGAAAACTTCTTTTCAAGCCAGGGCCTTCCACAGGCTATAGGGGAGTTGTCACTGGAACCAGAGGCTAAAAAGGCATACTTGAAATTGGTATTTTGGGGTTTTGTTTTTTGTTTTGAAGTAGGCATCACACCCAGTATGGAACCCAACACGGGGCTTGAACTCATGACCCTGGGATCGAGACTTGAGCGAGATCAAGAGTTGAGCACTTAACCGACTGAGCCACTCAAGTGCCCCTAAATTAGTTTTGGAATTGACTTTGATAGGGCTGAGCCTAAATAGCCTCAGACCGGATGTTCTAGAAATGAGGAGTGTTGGAGGCATGGTGACCATCTGGTCTTCCTCACTGCTGGATTGAAGACTTGTTCCATTGTTGATAGAGATTAGATTCTCCAGGGGCGCCTGGGTGGCTCAGTGGGCTAAGCCTCTGCCTTCAGCTCAGGTCATGATCCCAGGGTCCTGGGATTGAGCCCCACATCGGGCTCTCTGCTCAGCGGGGAGCCTGCTTACCCTCCACCCCCTACCCCCCCCCCCCCCGCCTGCTTCTCTGCGTACTTGTGATCTCTTTCTCTGTCAAATAAATAAATACATCTTTAAAAAAGAAGATAAGATTCTTCAAACTATCTATAGAAAGCACATTAAAGAGGGGGCGCCTGGGTGACTCAGTCAGTTAAGCATCTGACTTTGGCTCAGGTCAGGATCTCAGGGTCCTGGGATGGAGTCCCGCATTGGGCTCCCTGCTCCGCAGGGAGTCTGCTTGTCCTTCTGCCCCTCCCCCACCAGTGCTCTTGTACTTGCTCTCCCTCTCTCAAATAAATAAATCTTAAAAAAAAAAAAGATAGCATTTATGATATATGTCAGTTACTTTATGTGTTTGTTAAACGTGGCAGTCACCTTGTATGTATTAGAAGGAGTCATGTCATTTATTTTTTAATAGTTCTTTGTTTTTCTCATTACCAGGTAAGTAGCCCCACATAATCACGGTTCTGGATCTGCCACCTGTTTTTGTAAATTCTTTGGCTTTTGTAGCGGTCAGACTGAGGGTGCCAAATGAGAGTAGGAAACCACAGACATTTTCCCATCTCCGCCCAAGCACCATGCATCCTAATGATAATGGATGGGAAACCTCCCCAGAGAGCTCGGCTTTTCCTCTTAGCAGTCATTTTTAAGGGTTGTAAGCAGCCTGATTTTTTAAAATAACATTTCAGACACAAATGACATTTAGTGATTTGCATGTGTATCAGGATCTCGTGTGTGGGTTTTTGGGTTGGACTTCTTGCTGCCTGAGCCATCCCATTTGGTATGTAAAAAATAATTAGAAGAGTATAAAGAAAGAAGCAACCTTTTCCTTCACCCAGACCTAATCTTTGTTGAAATGGTTATATTTCTTTTTTTTTTTTTTTTTTAAGATTTTATTTATTTGACAGGGAGATCACAGTAGGCAGGGAGGCAGGCAGAGAGAGAGGGGGAAGCAGACTCCCTGCCGAGCAGAGAGCCTGATGCGGGGCTTGATCCCAGGACCCTGAGATCATGACCTGAGCCAAAAGCAGAGGCTTAACCCACTGAGATGCCCCAAACTGTTCTATTTCTTTCTGAGCTTTAATATATATACATCCATGAAGCTTTGGATAAGACTAAGAAAAAAATAGTTTTCTATCATGTCTCCTGAGCGTTTTCCCATATTACCAAATATTCTTCTTCTTTTTTTTTTTGAGATTGATATGTTTGAGAGAGGGCACGTGCACCAGCTGGGGGGAAGGGGCAGAGAGAGAGAGAATCCCATGCAGACTCCCTGAGAGCACAGAGCCTGATGTGGGGCTCAATCTCAGGACCCTGAGGTCATGACCTAAGCCAAAGTCAGACACTTAACCGACTGAGCCACCCAGGCACGCCCCATATTGCCAAATATTCTATGCAAACATGACTCAGTAGTGTTTTGTGAGAGCCAGAACGTATTTAACAAATCACCCCCCACCCCCCGCCTGTTGTTTGACTGTGTAGGTTGTCATCCAGTGTTTTTATAGGCATGGACACGGGCACTTGGTTTGTCTAATTATTTCCTTAAGAGCGATTCCTAAAAGTTGAATTATTGGTAAGAAGGATAAACGTTTTTCATACTCTTGCCTGGTGGGCAGAATTCTCGGTGCTTGCTGTTGGCAGCGCTCCAAGTGGTTTCCCAGGACAGCTGGGTCCCAGATACGGGGCGGGGCGGGGGAGGTGGGGGTGGGGGTTGCTAGGGTGGCAAGGCGGTGAGGGCCACTGGAGAAAACACTCGGAAAACTGTGGTTCTTCACGTTTTCTGCTGTTGCCTTCTTTTTGTTTTTTAGATTTTATTTTTTTGCCAGAGAGAGAGAGTCCACAAGCAGGGAGAGCCACAGACAGAGGGAGAAGCAGGCTCCCTGCTGAGTGAGGAGCCTGATACAGGACTCGATCCCAGGACCCTGTTTAACTGGCTGAGCCACCCAGGGGTCCCTGTTTTTACCTTTTATTTATTTATTTTTTTTGGAGAAGGAGGCTTTGCATTCTTTTATTTGTATATTCCTTACTTTTTTTTTTTTTTTTTAAGTGTAAAAAGATAGGCTTGTATTATATTGTCTCTTTAAACCTCTCCCACATAAAAAAGGTAGGCACTGGCCATGCATTCCATTTCAGTAGGCAGCTCTTCAAAGTACTGTGAGAGCATCATAAAAGTGATTTGAAACGGTCACACTAGTGATGGTCCCCAGGGAGTCTATGAGCACACTCAGAGAAGGAAGAGGTGTGGTTAACTAGGATATCCCTGGTTGTAATAACTAATCACAGAATATCCATAATCAGACTCGGCTCCCATCAGTGCTGACAGAAGTCATGCGGGGGTTCTTGGTTCTGTTAAGATGAGACCAGGGACACCTGGGTGGCTCCGTGGGTTAAAGCTTCTGCCTTCAGCTCGGGTCATGATCCCAGGGTCCTGGGATCGAGCCCCGCATTGGGCTCTCTGCTCAGTGGAAGGCCTGCTTCCCTTCCTCTCTGTCTGCCTGCCTCTCTGCCTACTTGTGATCTCTCTTTGTCAAATAAATAAATTAAAAAATAAAAAAAAAAAAGATGAGACCAACCTTAATGCTTCCGCCTGCTGAGCAGAAAGCTCTGGTTCTCCTTCCTGTTTCTCTCACACATACTCGGTGTGTGGCTGGAAAGGGAGTGGTTGGCACTTATGGGGAGCAGGGAGAGGAACAAAGGAGGGCTAGGAGCAAGGGCACTTGCAAGAGGCAGTCTTCTACATCTTCCTGGAAGAGTGGGGCACCTGCATGGCTCAGTTGTTAAGCTTCTACGTTCGGCTCAGGTCATGATTCCAGGGTCCTGGGTTCGAGCTCTGAGTCGGGCTCCCTGCTCAGCAGGAAGCCTGCTTCTCCCTCTCCCCCTGCTTGTGTTCCCTCTTTCTCTGTGTTTCTGTCAAATAAATAAATAAAGTCTAAAATAAATAAATATATCGGTCAATCAGTCAATCAGGCTTCCTGGAAGAGGAAGTTACCTCTGGGAGATTAAAGTATATGCTTGTGTTTTTCCCATACCAGGAAGTATATACCCCCTAACAATGTGGCTTGGAGTTGGTAACTAGTAATACAGGTTATTGATTTCTTTTAATTAGGTGTTTGTTAATGAAGGAATTGGTTTCTGTAACTGAGGAAAAGGTGGTGTGATAAGATCTTTTCCTCCTCTCCCTCCTGCCTCTGTCATTTTTTTTTTTTTAAAGATTTTATTTATTTATTTGACACAGAGAGAGATCACAAGTAGGCAGAGAGTCAGGCAGAGAGCGGTGGTGGTGGGGGGCAGGCTCCCTACTGAGCAGAGAGCCAGATGCCGGGCTCCATCTCAGGACCCTGTGATCATGACCTGAGCTGAAGGCTGAGACTTTAACCCACTGAGCCACCCAGGCGCTCCCTCTATCATAATTTTAGGTGCTGTGTTTCAGTCCTCGGACCAGGATCCTGGAGGGCATCTTGGTTTCAGAGACTCTGCGTGAGAAATGTGACTTAGGTTCAGAATACTTGTACTTGACACTCGAGTAGGTGTACAGAGATTAATGAGCGGAGATCCTTGCCCTGATTTAGTGGTAGAGAAGAGAGTAGCAATATAAATAATTGTTTCATTGTGGTAAACATACAGGACATAGGGACGCCTGGGTGGCTCAGTTGGTTAAGCGGCTGCCTTCAGCTCAGGTCAATATCCCAGCGTTCCTAGGATCGAGTCCCACATCGGGCTCTTTACTCAGCAGGGAGCCTGCTTCTCTCTCTGTCTCTTCCTGCCATTCTGTCTGCATGTGCTCGCTTTCTCTCTCTCTCTGACAAATAAATAAATAAAATCTTAAAAAAAAAACAAAAACAAAACAAAAAAAAACATACATGACATAGATTTACCATTGGAGCCATTTTTTAAAAAGATTTATTTATTTATTTATTTATTTGACAGAGGTCATAAGTAGGCAGAGAGGCAGGCAGAGAGAGAGGGGGAAGCAGGCTCCCTGCTGAGCAGAGAGCTGATGTGGGGCTTGATCCCAGGATCCTGGGATCATGACCTGAGCCGAAGGTAGAGGCTTAACCCACTGAGCTACCCAGGTGCCCCCATTGGAGCCATTTTTAAGTTAAAGTTCTGTGGCATTACGTGTGCTCACATTCTTGTACAACCATTGCTACCATCCATCTCCAGAACTTTCTCGTCTTCTCCATTTTAAACTCTATACTTGTTAAACAATAACACCTCATTTCCCCCTCCCTCCCGCCCCTGGAAACCACCATTCTGCCTTCTGTCTTTATGGATTTGACTACTTTCAGTGCCTCATGTAAGTGGAATCGAATAGTATTTGTCCTTCTGTGATTGGCTTGTTTCATTTGGCTTAATTCTTTGGGGAATTCTCTCAAGGTTCATCCATGGTATTGCATGAGTCAGAATTTCCTTCTTCTTTAAGGGTGAATAGATATTTCTTTGTTTGTCTGTACCACATTTTGTTTAGTCATCTGTCAGTAGACTTGGTTTGCTTCCATCTTTTCTGCTGCTGTGAACACAAGTACGCAAATAATCTATTCCTGCTTTTGATTCTTTTGGGTATCTACCTACAAGTGGAATTGCTGGCTCTGTGGTAATTCTGTGTTTAATGTTCTGAGGCGTCGCCATATTGTTTTCCACCAGTCGTATACAGGGTTCCAGTTCTCCATATCCTCACTTACCTTTATTATTTTCTGTGTCTCCCCCTCCCCGCCACGATAGTAGCCATCCTAAATTGGTGTGAAGAGGTATCTTACCAGGGCTTTGATTTGCATTTCTCTAGTGATTAATGATGTTAAGTATCTTCCAGCTGTTGTCTGTATATGTTCTTGTGAAGTGTCTGTTCAAGTCTTTTTGTCAGTTTTTTTTTTTTTTTTTTTTTTTTAAGATTTTATTTATTTATTTGACAGAGAGAAATCACAAGTAGATGGAGAGGCAGGCAGAGAGAGAGGGAAGCAGGCTCCCGGCTGAGCAGAGAGCCCGATGCGGGACTCGATCCCAGGACCCTGAGATCACGACCCGAGCCGAAGGCAGCGGCTTAACCCACTGAGCCACCCAGGCACCCCTTTTTGTCAGTTTTTTAATTGGTTTGCTGCTGTTGTTGACTCGTAGGAGTTCCTTATATATTGTGGGTATGATTGGATATTAGATTTGCAGATATTTTTCTCCCATACCTTAGTTTGCTTTTTTACTCTGTTGATAGTATCCTTTGATCCCTAAAAGCTTTTCATTTTTGATGAGGTCCATCTCATTTATTTTTTCTTCCGTTGTCTGTTTTTGGCATCATACCCAAAAAGATCATTGCCAAATCCAATGCCATTGTGCTTTCCTCTTGTGTTTTCCTTTGGGAGTTTTACAGTTTCAGCTCTTATGTTTAGACCTTTGATCCATTTTGAGTTAATTTTTGTATATTGTGACATGTGGGTTTCCAGCCTTGTTTTTTTTTTTTTTTTTAATGTGGGTATCCAGTTTTCCTAATACGATTTTAGAGATAATTTTAATATATGAAAGAAGATGCTTAGCTGCTACTCACAGGGGTTCCTGGGCCAGTCTCTGGCAGGAGGGTTCTGTTTGAATGATGTAGGAAGAGATGGCGGGCCTCTCGCTGCGTTCTGGAGAGGTGGCACACTTACAGGACGCTTCCCCAAGGGAACTGAGTACTGTTTCCTGGAAATGTGTGGGAGCCATTTCAAGTGAGATGGGGGGGGCCAGGGAGAGAGGGAGATCAGGGTTTGTAATCTGTGCTTCTTACTTTCCTGTCTTCAGTTGTGGATGCATCATTAATAGAAGGCTTGTTGGGACCGAAACCCCCCATAAATCTTTAGTTTGTGTGTGTGTGTGTTGTTGTTTTATTTTTTTTTTCTGTTTTGTTGGGAGTGTGTGTGCTTATTTTAGTTGTTTGCCATGATGGGGAGAAACAGGATTTCATAGTCTTACCAGCATATCCTGCATGGGGTGGGAAAAATACACCTCCTAAAGAAAGGTAACTTGACGCATGGCCTTTGACTGTGACGTACTCCACACTTGCTGTGAGATTCCTGCTCTCCTGGGGCCACAGCCTGGTCCCTTAGCCTGTTTGCAGCTGTGAGCCTGAGGGCTGGACGCAGAGCCCATGGCTCTTTCCGGAGGAATTCCAGAGGGACGCAGCTGCAGGTTTTTCTCTAACTGTTTGTATGTGCACAGGAAGTGCCTTACAGCCCACAGCTCTACATCTCGTTTCCGTTCCGTTGCTTGCCATCCGTGTCCCTGGCCGTTTGGCTAGAAGCTCCTGGCGCAGAGGGCCCCTGGCCGGGAGCCCTCGTGCCTGCTCGTGGTCCTCCCTCAATCCAGGCGGGATCTTGGGAGTTGAAGGCAGAAGCAAGGATGTGAAAGTCATGGAGGAGAAGACACCGTAGGGGAATTCAGTATAAGTTTCTGTGTAAGGAAGTCTTTTCTAACTATAACATGATAAAGAAACTTTAGAAAAAAAGTATCCATTTACATAAATAAAATTTTTTATCAGGAAACACCACTTCCAAGTAGAAGGACAGTAAACTGGAAAAAACACGGGTGATAGCAATGAGAAATGGGCCATTTTCTCAGTATGTATAAGAGCTTTTGAGGATCAGGAGGAAAAGAAGTGTGGGTAGGGTATCAGCAGCGAGGTTTCAGAAAAACAAAAACAGAAAGCTTTTAGGCATATGAAAGGTATTTATTCTCATTTAAAACAGTGGTAAATTAGATAGCTCGTGTGAAGTTAGACACTCTTAAAGAGTTTGAGGAAGTAGGTATGTGTGGATCGTTGATGGGGGCTCTCCGGCCTTATGCATGGAAATTTTAAAAAAATGCATATTCATTGCCTTAGCAAATCTAGTACTAGAAACTTGTCCTACTTGTATAAAGCTTGTTTTAGCTTTTATTTTTAAGGTTTTATTTATTTATTTGTCCGAGAGAGAGAGAGAGAGAGAGTACAAGCTCAAGGAATGGCAAGCAGAGGTGCAGGGAGCCCCATGGGGGGCTCGATCTCAGGACCTCGGGATCATGACTTGAGGGGAAGGCAGACACGTAACCCACTGAGCCACCCAGGCATCCCTGATTCTCACTGTAAAGGCCCTGAAGCACATAGCCAGACCTAGAAGCAACTTCTTGGGCACCAGGCAAACCGTAAGTGAAGTTCAGTGCCGAGCACTTGTAAGTATAGCCGAAGACTTCAGAAATGGGTTGAATCTGTTGCGGGTGCACAATAATGATTAACCTGATGTTTGAGGAAGCCGACACTTGATAATGCCAGCCAGCCACAGTCTAATCTAGGAGCAAACAGAAACACCAGGAAAAATTCTGCGGGAAAAGATTATAAAGTGAAATGGTACATCCTTAGAGTATATCCTCTGGAAGAAGATGAAAAAATGTGTCCAGGAGTTTATAAATACAGAAGCTGAAGAAAGTGCTCACATCCTCTGTGATGATAAAGAGAAAAATCGAGCCCACTAAATCATGACGGGTGCATTTCCTTGCTGGGGCTGCACTAAGAAGTTGCCACAAATGTGTGTGAAAAAGGAAATGCTTACTTTCTTACTGTCCTGGGGGCCAGAAGCCCCAAATCTGGGGGTTTGGCAGTGTTGGTTTCCTGTGGAGCCTCTGAAGGCAGATCCACGCTTCTCTCCCAGCACTGGTGGGGCTCCTTGGCTTAGATCTGGTCCCCACCCCCATCCTGACATGGCATTGCCTGTGTGTCTGTGTTTTCTCCTTTTCTGTTTCTTCTAAAGACACTTGCCATTGGGTTTAGTACCCGTCCTAATCTGGCATGACCTCAAGGTCCTTAACCTTAGTTAGTTATATCTGCAAAGCCCTTCATTCCAAATAAGGTCACATTCTGAGGTTCTGAAGGTTGGGACATAGTCCAGTGCTCTTGGGGGCCACCATTCAACCCGAAACAGTCTGTTCTTTTGTGCCCCTGCCCCCCTGTCACGTCTGTCCCACATGCAGAATACAGTCACTCCATAGCAATTCGGTATTTGGGGTTTGTGAGGGAAAAAAAATTTTGAGCGGGGAGAGCCTGAATTTCTGGTATTGGAGAAGATGGATGGTCATTAATCTTTTTTTTTTTTCCTTAAGATCGTTGTCAATTCACATACAGTTGCAGGAAGTAATACAGAGGGATCCCGTGGACCTTTTCCTTAGTTTCCGTGATGGCAGTGGCTTAAAAAACACAACCAGGGGATTGATACATTTTTTTTTTAAAAAAAGGTTTTTTTTTTTTTTTTTTTTTTTTTAAAGATTTTATTTATTTATTTGACAGAGAGAGATCACAAGTAGGCAGAGAGGCAGGCAGAGAGAGAGAGGAGGAAACAGGCTCCCTGCTGAGCAGAGAGCCCGATGTGGGACTCGATCCCAGGACCCTGAGATCATGACCTGAGCCGAAGGCAGCGGCTTAACCCACTGAGCCACCCAGGCGCCCTAAAAAAAGGTTTAATTAATTAATTTATTTGGAGGGGGGGCAGTGAGAGCGTGAGAGGGGAGAAGGTCAGAGGGAGCTGGGAGCTCGATGTGGGACTTGATCTGAGGACTCCGGCATCATGACCTGAGCCGAAGGCAGTTGCTTAACCACTGGAGCCACCAGGTGTCCCAGAGGAATGATACTGATCCAGTGAAGATACAGAACATTTCATCACTGAGGGGTCCCTCCCTCAGCTTGCCCTTCTCTGCACTCCCTGCCTTCTCTGCACTCCCATTCTTCCCCCCCCCCCCCCCGTCCCTAATCCCTGCCAACCACTCACCTGCTGTCCATTTCCATAGCTGTCATTTCTAAAACGTGATATGAATGGAAACCTACAGTATATATACCCTACTGGGGTTGACTTCATTTCCCTTAGCAGAATTATCTGGGAGTCTATACAGGAGGTGGTCTGTTCCTTTTCTTTGCTAAGTAGTGTTTCGTGGCATGGACACATCACAATTTGTTTAACCGTTTACCCCTTGAAGAACATCTGAGTGGTCTCCAGTTTTGGCTGTTCTGTGAGCATTTGCGTACGCGTTCTAGGGTGAGCATGTGTTCGTTTCTTTGGGATAAATGCCCAGCAGTACAATTTGCAGGGTCATATGGTAATGGCGTGTTTAGTTTTTTAAGAAAGTGCCAAATTGTTGGGGGCACCTGCCTGTGTCTGTAGAGTTTATGATGCTGGATCTTGGGTTGTGAGTTCAAGCCCCACATTGGGTGTAGAGAATGGGATGAATGAATGAATGAATGCCAAATTGTTCTCTTGAGTAGACGAACTGTTTGCATGTCTACCAGCAGTGTATGACTGATCTTTTCTCCCTGTTGTCACCAGCATTTGGTGTTGTCACTATCTTTTCTTTTGGCTATTCTTTTTTTTTTTTTTTTTAATATTTTATTTATTTATTTGACAGACAGAGATCACAAGTAGGCAGAGAGGCAGGCAGAGAGAGAAGTGGAAGCAGGCTCCCTGCTGAGCAGAGAGCCCGATTTGGGGCTCGATCCCAGGACCCTGGGATCATGACCTGAGCCGAAAGCAGAGGCTTTAACCCACTGAGCCACCCAGGCGCCCCTCTTTTGGCTATTCTGATGGGTGTGTAGTGACATGTCATCTTGATTTGAATTTACATTTCCCTAATGGCTAAAGATGTTGTGTCTATCTTCATGTGCTTATTTGCCAGTAGTGTGTCCTCCTGGGTGAAATGTCTCTTCATGTCTTTTGCCCATACTCTAATTGGGATTGATTGTTTTTTTACTATTGAGTTTTGAGAATTCATTAAGAATTCTAGATACTAATTCTTTGTTGGACATGAGTTTTACAAGTATTTTTTCTCATCTGTAGCTTTGTGTGTTCATTCTTTTTTTTTTTTTTAAGATTTTATTTATTTATTTGACAGACAGAGATCACAGGCAGGCAGAGAGGCAGGCAGAGAGAGAGAGAGGAAGGGAAGCAGGCTCCCCGCTGAGCAGAGAACCCAACTTGGGCTCCATTCCAGGACCCTGGGATCATGACCTGAGCCGAAGGCAGAGGTTTTAACCTACTGAGCCACCCAGGCACCCCTTGTGTGTTCATTCTAAAAGCGAATGTTTCACAGAGCACCTTTTATTTTTGATAAAATTAATTTTATCAGCTTCCCCTTTTATAGGTAATGCTTTTGATATCAAGCTTAAGAAAATGTTGCCAAGCACTAGATCCTGAAGAGTTTCTCCTGTGTTTTTTCCTTAATAAATGTGATAGATTTTCTTTAAAGAGTTTATTTATTTATTTAAGGGTGGGGGAGCACATGAGTGCGAGGAGGAGCCGAGGGGTAAGCAGACCCTCCACTGAGTGGAAGCCCGTTAGGGACCTCGATCCCAGGACCCTGTGATCATGACTTGAGCTGAAGTCAGATACTTAACCAACTGAGCCACTGAGGTGCCCCAAATTTGGTAGATTTTTGCCTGTGCTTCATTTTTATTTTATTTTATTTTATTTTATTTTTAAAGATTATTTGTCAGAGAGAGCACAAGCAGGGGGAGCAGCAGGCAGAGGGAGAAGCAGGCTCCCTTCTGAGCAAGGAGCCTGATGCGGAACTTGATCCCAGGACCCTGGGATCATGACCTGAGCTGAAGGTAAATGCTTAATCATCTGAGCCACCTAGGCGCCCTTGGCCCTTTCTTTCTTTCTTTCTTTTTTTAAGATTTATTTATTTATTAGGGAGAGGGTGTGAGTGGGGAGAGGGAGGGGGCGGAGAGAATCCTTAAGTGGACTCCGCCCTGAACGCAGGGACTGAGGTAGGGCTTGATCCCAGGACCCCAAGACCATGACCCGAGCCGGCATCAAGAGTTGGTGGCCTAACTGACTGAGCCACCCAGGTGCCCCAACCTGTGGTCCATTTTGAGTTACTTCTTGCATAAAGTGTGAAGTTCAGGTCCAGTTCATAGTTTTACCTCCGGACGTCCCCTTGCTCCGCACCCTTTCTTGAAAAGACTTGGGTCCTCTGTGGGATTGCCTTTGTGCCTCCGTCACATCAGTGGGACATACTTGTATGGTTGCAGAACGAGTTCAGCCTGTGTTTACTGATAGTAGCTTTGGTTTCACAATTTAAGGAAAGAACATCATTCTCCTGAAAGGATATTTACTTTCATTCCTCTTAGTCACCAGCATGGATGAGCCCTGCGAACTGATGATGACTTGGAGTGGGGTCGGCTTGCTGGCCTTTCCAGAGTCACGTGGTCCGTGTCGCTCTGGGAGTTCGTTCATCTATTTTTGGATTCTAGAGTTTGGGGGGCTTTGGTGGTTGATAAATGATGACTCCATCGACACCTAGAAGGGACACCGCAAAAGGATGAAGTCTGCTCATAGAGCCTTTGAACCCCTTTCTTCAAGGCCAGGAAGAATAAATAGTGAATTGAGTTTTCAAAGACACTACAGGACTTTCAGAAAGGAAGGGAAGTGGGTGCTGGGCACAGTGTTTTCCGTTTCCTTTCCCTGCTGCTCTGTGTTTAGGCCTGGGTGCTGGAGGAGACCTAAAGAGGAAATTAAAACAAAACAAAACATCTTTTGATAACCAGATAGTTTGGCCTCCGGGTTTCAGCAGCGTGGTTGAGGATTGCTGGGGAAGGACGGGGGACCGCAAAGCTCCCCGTGCTGTTAAGGCTTCAGTAAACAGTTGTCCCGCGTATGGCTTTCAATTTGGAAAGATTCAGCAGAGGATCCAGCTGGCACCCTGGGCTCTCCGTTATCCCACTTATTTTATTTATTTTTTTAAAACTGGGGGAGAAAGTCAGCTTTCTTCTTGTGTCTCTCCCTCAGGGACTTAGAGTCCTGGGCAGTCATTTCTGTGCTGGGCATATTATTGTCGCCCCGTAAGCCAGGTGGCAGCAGATGCATGGCTTTGGGTATGGTATGCCTTGCCCAAAGATACGCTTGTTTGTTCCTAAGACAAGGGGCTTGGTTTGCTGGGTCTCACCCTCTCAACCAGCCTCCTAGCCCTCAAGTGAAAAAAAAAAAAAAAAAAAAAGGTGTGTGGCAGGGAAGTTCCAACTTTAACTTGCAACCACAAGGCTAAGAATTGACCCTCCTGCTGACTTCCTCTTTGCGCCCAGCTTTCCAAGAGGGCTTCCTGAGCCGCAGAGTCATCGAAGCTTGTGGTGATCCCAAATGCTTTCCAGAGTGTGTGTGTATGGGGTGGGGGGTGCCTTTGGTGCTTATCGTGTGGGGAGTCTAGAGACATACTCACAGATTCCATATTCAGGCTCAGAATCCACGTGAGGAGCCCGGGATCCATCCCTGTTTGTACTGAATCATTTTAATCCAGTTGTGAGGTCTCGTGGCTGCTTGGGGACAAGCACAGTCCTGTCTTGCCCGCTGTTTGGCCTTCGTTTGGCGACAGCTGTTTACCAGGCCGTGGATGAACTGCACGCTTGGCTTTGCGGGAGGAGTGTGGGCACCCCACCCTTTTTTTTTTCTTTAAGAGAATGTTGAAGAACTACATCAATTTTTACTTTGGACGGGTTTGCCTTCCAGATTTCCCCCGTCCTGTTCCCCGCTTTGGTTACATGGTTATGGTCCTGGGGTGCACACCAGTCTCTGTTCTCTTTCCTGCTTACATGTTTATACATCATTGTCCTGTCTCCTTCCCTGATCCCACTGTGAGTGTGGTGCCTGGTCAGAGAGTAGGAATGTTATCGGTCCTTTCTCCGCACTTTCTGGAAGGGTTTCTCCACGTGTGCGCATCTGCTGTAACCAGCGAGGCCTCTGCTTGCTTCTGCTCAGACACACCTGCAGGGGCTCCCCGGTTTCCCAGAGCATCCGTCCCGCCTCCTTTAACTTGCATTTAAATACTATTTTCTCCCCCAAAGAACGAATTGTAGGGAATCACAAATGATTTATCTTGACCTCTTCCTAGTTAATCGTTTGACAGAAAAATTACCCAGGAAGGAAGCCCGCGCGTTGCGAAACCCACAGAGAACAGGTCGCAGAGCCTTGGGGAGAATGTTCTGCTCCTGGCAGCTCCTGTGTCCGCGGTGCTGGTGCTCCTGCGTGTGCAGGGTCCTTGTGACTCGAGGGAAGGGAGGGGGTCTCCACCTCTCGTGTGGCAAGGCAAGGTGCATGTAGGGCCCAGAGCGTGTGTCGTGAGGCTGGCCCACCCAGGTTCAAAGAGCGGCTCAGCTGCGCGAACTGGCTGTTAGGTCTTGCGCTGGTTGTGTCCTTGCCTCCCTGTGCTCATTTCCTGCTGTGTCAGTGGGGACGATGAGAACCCCCTGAGGGCCGGGTTGAGGACAAAGTAAGGGAGGATCTGCAGAGTCGGGCAAATAGTTGCTGGTGTTTGGTGCGTTCCGTGTAGCTTTTTATTTTTTATTTTATTTTTTATTTTTTTTTAAAGATTTTATTTATTTAATTGACAGAGAGAGATCACAAGTAGGCAGAGAGGCAGGCAGAGAGAGAGGAAGGGAAGCAGGCTCCCTGCTGTGCGGAGAGCCTGATGCGGGTCTTGATCCCAGGACCCTGAGATCATGACCCTGAGATCATGACCCTGAGTCTAAGACGCTTAACTGACTGAGCCTCCCCAGGCGCCCTGCTGTGTAGCTCTGAAGTGTTTCTGTTGCTCATTATCCCCCAGCTGATTCTCGAGCAGTTGAAGCTGATGAGTAAGTGCTCTGTGACCGGGTTTTTCAGTAAGCGCTCCTGACGGAAAGAGAGAGCAAGGCCAAACATACAATTTTACGAACCCAGAAGTGCATTCTAGAAATGTCTTTCCTAGGAACAGAGCTTAATGCGATGGGCAGTTCGTGGAAAAGTCTTGGCTTTGATGACTGTTGATCAGTGAGGATTTTTCTCATGCAAGGACCTGGGCTTTTCTAGGCTAAACTGCCTTTCCAGCCCCAGCATATGTATCAGGAATTAAAACTGAGAACTTGTGTTTTGGGGAGTTTCTTCTCTGGCACTGTTTATGTGCTGGGTTTCCCTCCCTAGATACTGCTTCCTCTGTGGAGCTTAGCCTGTAGCTCAAGCCAAGTACTGATGGGGTGGGGAGGATGTTGAATTCTGCTGTGGCAGCTCAGGGGAGATACACAGACCGTGGCAGGGGGGTGCCCAGTGGTCTGGGGACCTTGGTTGGGCAAGTGGTCCTCCTCACCCTACCTTTTAAAACTCACATGGACATGATTTGGCTGATGAGATATTCTTGGCTTCTGTGAAGAGTAAGGCAGCCTCATGGCCCAGGACATGAGAATCACTCCTGCTTTCAAGAGAACATTTGCACTGAGGTATACTGGGTACATGAGGGTTGACCTCAGTATTAGGGACAGAAAACCACAAGTGACTGGGTTTAAACAAGACAAGTTATATCTCACTGTCCTTCCTCTCTCAGCTCTGTAATCCTTGGAGTCTGGGACTCCGTTGATTTAGTTGCTCCATTACATTTAGTCTCATGATGCCAGGGCTGCAGAGTGGCTGCTTGCGCTACAGCTATCCAGTCTGCAGTCCAGCCAGCAGGAAGGAGAGTCGGCAGGGATCCCGATGTTTTAAAGAGATTCCAGGAAGCTGCCACTCCACACTCCTGCTTATCGGTTTGGTTAGAACGTAGCACAGTCACTGGGAGCAGCAAGGGAGGCTGGGAAGCCAGGTCAGGCGCCCAGCTAAAACTCTGCGGACTCAGATTGAGGTGCACAGCTAGCTGTCCCTGCCTGAGTCCTTTACGATGGAATGGAGGTTTGTGCTCTTGAGCAGAACAAGCTTTGCTTTTACAAATACCAGGTCTGGGGGTGCCTGGGTGGCTCAGTCAGTTAAGTGTCTGCTTTTGGCTCAGGTCGTGTTCTCAGGGTCCTGGGAGATCGCGTCCCGTGCCCGGCTTCCCCCTCAGTAGGGAGTCCGCTTCTCCCTCTCCCTCTGCTCTCTCTCTCTCAAATGAATGAGTAAAATCGTTAAAAATGAAACAAGAAGGTCTGAAGAAAGGGAGGTCTGCTGGGGTCTGCTGGATGAATTCAGACATTCTTTTGGTAATCATGACATACATTTGAGCGAGCTCTGCAGGTGCCCTGTCCTGCCAGGCTCGGGGAGCAGATGCTGAGTCACAGCTGGTCTCTCTGCTCCAGGGGTTGTAGGTTATTGGATTGTCCTGTGGCTGCTTTTTGGTACCTAAGACGCGTTTATTACATAACCATTTAGTGAGTTTCCAACTTAGGTATTTCTGTATGTGGGGCGGGGGGAGGGTGGTGGTAATTCTATTTCGGCTGGGAGAACCCACTTGCAGTGCACAGGTTCTGGGGCATCCAGGCCCCTAAGACTGATGGCCTTACAGATATTCCCAGAGCCCTCCCTGCTGCTGCCGAGCCATCTGTTTGATTGGGAATTCCGTCAGCATGTTTGAGCTCTGTTTTATCTCATCTAGGACAAAGGACTGGCGCTTTAGTTTTCCTGTGCCTGTAAATTAGAGCTTCAGAGCCGGGGGGTGGGGCGGGGGAGGTGGGGGGAGGCAACCCCTGCCCCCAGAGGAGTGATGTGTCTGGGGGCCAGTGCTGGACGCCGTATCAGTTAGCAGTGTGTTCCTTACTTAATGCTAGAGACAGTGAAAGTCGCTGTCCAGAGTAATTGGGGTAACTTGGAAATATCCCCAGAGTGACGGAGCTAGAGGGGGTCCCCCTGCTTGAAGAGCTGAGCATCTGGCCTTCTTGCGCTGTTAGCTCGTGGTGGTGGTGAGTTCAGGGCAGGTGTTAACGGGACGTCCACAAACCATTCCCAAGGCCCAGGAGGACGTGAGTCTCCGCACTTGAACTGGGGCTGGCTGGCTCTTTCCAGCCCTGGACTGGGGGGTTGCTAGGCTTTTCTCCATCTCCACAGCCCTCCTGCCAGATCCTGAAGCAGCTTACTGAGAGTGGGATAGGCACCTGGATGGGACCCCTAAATGTGGGGCAGCAGTTCCCTTCCTCTGTGTTCTTCCAGAAGGCTACGCTTACCAAATACTACTAGCCCATTGCTCTAGGGACACACCCAGCCTGGAGGCCTCCTGGGCTCTCCGCTGGCCTCCAACCAGCTTCTCAGCAGCTAAGTGTTGAGGGTAGAGGGTTTTCAACAAAGAAGCCACCCAGAGCTCCTTTGCCCTGTTTGTTACCAAGTGTTACTGTCCGCAATACTGGAACTGGGCAGAGGACCTGACGGACGTGTGTGGGGAGCAGACACACACCAGCAGCGGCGCGGTTCGATGGGGTCCGGGCTGTCCGAGCCGCCTCCTACGTGAAAACCACTGTAGAGAAATCACACTTCTGCGGCAGGACAGGAACCTGTAGCCCACTCAGTCCCCTGTCGGAAGGGCCAGCTAGAGGGGCTGCTGCCGGCTTGCTTCTGGGGCTTCCCAGAAAGGAAGTGTGTCTCTCTGAGGGACGAGGCTAGCATAGCACATCGTTCAGCACATCTGGGGGACGGGCCGATCGTGGGGTCGAATGCTGGCATGTTCTCAGAACTACAGAGCCTTCAGGCTCCTCGTTGCTGGCTTCTAACAGCTAGGTTCTTTCGAACAGACTCCAGACTTAGATTCCAAGTATCTCGAACAGGTGTGTATGTGTGTGTGTGTGTGTGTGTACTTTCAGCTTCTTTTCCATACACAGATCACTTGGTCTGCCTGCAGTTCTCTGAAATTCTATGACCATTCGTGTACCGTTCTGTTGACTCTCACGATGCAGCAGGACCAAACCTTGCTCTGTTCCTAACCGGTTCCCTCCGTCTCTCCTTTTCCCCATCACTGATCTCTGGAAGTAGAGTCTATTTATGGAGAACATCAGGGCTCCAGTTCTGGAATACTGAAGAGAACTGGGGCATTTGGGGGCATTTGAAGCTAGAAGAGGTATTACGTTTGAGAATCAGCTGTGGGACCTTGAACAAGGCATTTAACTGATGGGCTCCAAGCTTCAGGTTCCTCATTCTGTAAAAAAGAGAGAAAACAGTAACATCTTCTTGTAATGGAGTTAAAGGAATTGGTGTCTTCCAGTGCCATACAGGTGAAGAAATTGTATATCTCCTTTACTGGTTATTCCGTGTGTGTGTGTGTGTGTCCCCTTTCTAAAGATAACCTCATGTTGACCTGACCTTCACTTTGTAATCAGACAGCAACCCACAGTCCTAAATGGCTTATTTTCCACCACCCCCCCCCCCCCCCGAAAAATGTGCCGGAAGTGGCAGGAGCAGAATGTATTTGGATGCGTTGCACTGAATCCGGAGATGCCACATGAAACTGAGCCCCGCTCCAGCTCCAGTGGGCGAAAGCTAGTTTGCCTGTGAGGTGCAGCCAGTAAGGGGGTGAGCTCTGGGGTTTGGGCCCCTTGGGTTGAGTCCTGGCTCTGCCGCCCATGCCCTGCGCAAGTCATTTAACATGTCCTCACCTCAGTCTTCATGTCAGTGGAATGGGTATGATAATCATTTCTGTCACATAGGGTTCTCGTAAATACGTGAGATCATTTTAAAATACCAAGCCTAGTACCAACTAGGAAGAAGCTGTCGATTTTGCTTTTGTTACAATAATAATGCGTGCTTTTAATTGTGGTAATAAACACTTTTGATAACATTCATAACCTTAGCTGTGTTTAGGTGTACATTTTTGTAGTATCAAGTACAGTCACATTGTTGGGCGACCATTCTCCAGAACTTCCTCACGTAAAAGTGAAACTGTATCCATTGAACCACTCCTCACTTTCCCCTCCCCCAGCCCCTGGCATCCTCTATTCTGATTTGTTTCTGTGACTCTGACTAATCTAGAGACCTCCTTTAAGTGGAGTCCTACAGTGTTTGTTTTCCCGTGACATAATTATTTTAAATCTCAGCTTCCGACTCCCGATCGCACCCTTGCCCACTCTTAGCGTTTCCTGTAAGCTTGAGACTGCCTGCCTTCTCCAGCCGTGATCTTTGTCGAATTATTTCCTTTCTTGAGAAAACAGGATACCTTGGGGGTCCTATATCATCCTGCTGAAGAGGGCAGGATTTGGGGAAAGGGAAATTAAAATGAAGGAGCCCTAAGAAGAGGACATGAAATAGGGCAAAGACCATTCACTCGTGGGACAGCGGAGTCTCTGTAGGGCTCCTTTCTCCGATTGTGTGAAAATTCAAACCTCTCCTCAACGAGAGGAATGGCATAATGGACTCCCGTGTACCTCTTGCCCCCAGTTCAACAGCTATCTAGATTTTTTTAGAGGCCACTTTGACAAGTTCCAGGAGGAAGAAAAGACTCAAAACCTAGACTGACCTGGAGGCAGGTGTTTTCTTTGCTTGTTCACGTGGTGATGTTTATCTCCATGATAAAGGGCTTCCACCTTGGGAGTTCTGACTACCGCTTAGGTTGAGGATGAAGAGAAACAGGATTGTAGGCGAGTTATTTCACCTGGTTTCCACATCTGGGAAGGACCGCACTTGGAACTTAGGAGGGTGGTTGTCATGGAGCACGTGGCCTACGCCCTGACTTACTAAATCAGTAATAGGTGAGGGTGGTGTGGTTGTAGAAAGTAGGATGGGGCGCCTGGGTGGCTCAATGGGTTCAAGCCTCTGCCTTCAGCTCAGGTCATGATCTCAGCGTCCTGGGATTGAGCCCCGCATCAGGCTCTCTGCTCAGCGGGGAGCCTGCTTCCCTTCTTTCTCTCTACCTTCCTCTGCCTACTTGTGATCTCTGTCAGATAAATAAATAAAATCTTTAAAACAAAACAAAAAAAAGAAAGAAAGTAGTATCACCAAACAGGCCCTGAAAACGTGGAGCCAAGATACACAGCTGTGGACCAGCAAAACAGCCAGATTTATCCTTGGTAAGAAATTGTGATGAACACTGGCTTTCGAGAAGTGCTCATGAACCCGATTTTATTGGCCATTGTGTCCATTTGTCCTGGGTTGTACCTGGGTTAAGGGAAATGATTATTTACCTGCAAGATTAGGTAATACAACTACTTTATATACTCTTTTTTGGTAGAGATTGGTCTTCGTATTAAAAAAAATATTTAATGGGTTTTAACTAGAAATAAAAATATCATGATTTCAGTAATCAAGTAGATTAAATACCTTTGGCTCCATGAAGCCCTCTTCATTTTTGTTCTTTCTTTGGACTTCTAGATGTATTTCTATCTGCTCATAAAAGGTACTGGTGTAGACTTCGTCCTGCATAGCCTTAGGATGTGGAACCAGATGGAAGTTAGGAAAATGAAATAGTGGGCTTGCACCTGTTTAAAAATGTTTAGTTTATAATCATATAGAGGCTTTGATTCTTTGGGGTATTTTCATTTTTGAATCTAGCATACGTCATGTACAAGTTTTATCTTCCTGTGACTTTTTTTCCTGGCCTAACTGCTGTTCCAAAAATCCCGTTTTAAATGCTTTTCTGTTAATACGTGAAAATGTCAGAAAGGTAAAGTAGTTTTCTGTTTTCCTTGAAGATTTTATTTATTTATTTATTTGACACAGAGATCGAGAGAGAGCACAAGCAGGGGGAGCGGCAGGCAGACAGAGAAGCAGGTTCTCTGCTGAGCAGGGAGCCCGATGCGGGGCTCTGTTCCAGGATCCTGGGATCATGACCTGAGCTGGAGGCAGAGGCTTGACCGACTGAGCCACCCAGGTGCCCCTAGAGTTTTCACTCAATTTAACAACTGAGTCAAAATATTGTTGCTCCAAAGATCCTTACTTGGTTGTGTGTCTCAGTTTGTGCAACAGGAATTATTGTGCAAATAGTCTCATGGGGATTGACTGGGGCAACAGGAATGTCCAGTTTTCCTTAGGCTTGGACAGATCAAATCCAGACCTTATGAGAAATGTGACTTTACCAAGTGTCCAGGTTTTTCCTGGACAAAACCAGTTGGTAAAGTAAGTTCGATAGTGAAGCAAGCTCCCAAGACTGAGCCCAAGAAACCTCTAACTGCGCCACTTTTATCATCCCTTGTAATTAGGTCAGTCGGCTCCGTAAGGCTGGCTATGGCTTGTAGAGGTCTTGTAATGGTAGACATTCTTATGTTTAAACTAATCTGTATACGATGGAAAAAAATGAGTTATTTGGTAAATACGGTCCTTCACTGTCATTCTTTTAAGAGCATATCATTTTTTGTGCTTTTCTTTTTATGAAGAGTATGTAATGGGAGAGGAAAAAGAGGTAGATGTTAGGTTCTGTACCCAGTTCCAATTCTAGTGTGTGGGGCTGTGGCGGGGGGGTTTCCCCACCTCAATAAGTAATTCTCCCGCATGAGCAGGGTATCCGAGAATTCACCCTAATAATTCTGACATTACCTAGAGATCGCATTAATTCCCACGGGTAGGGCTCAGTCCTGAGATACTGCCCCGCACCCCTTCTGCCCTGACATCCGGTGTCCCCCCGAAAACACCTGTTGTCACCTGTGGTGCTGGCTGATTGGACATAGATTGAAGGTTCCAGCTGTCCCTTCTGTGGGTTTGATTAATTTCCTCGAGCAGCACACACAACGTGGACATTTTACTTAAAAGGTTGCGGGTTGATCATAAAAGAGTGTAAGGCAGGACCAGCCCGGTGGGAGAGCTGCCGTGTAGCGCAGGTTCTAAGAGGAGTGGAGCTGGCAGCTCTCCCCATGCTCCATGTGTTCGCTAACCAGGAAGCTCACCAAACCTCATCGTCTTGCGTCTGTGTGGAGGCTTCATGACATCCCGTTTTTGATTATATCGTTGGTGTTGGCCCGGGATTCAGCCTCCAGCTCCTCCCCTTCCTGGAGGTCAGGGCAGGAGGGTTGAAAGTTCTAACCGGCTCAGCCATGGTTGGTTCCCCTGGCAACCCACTCCCATCCTTAGGTGCTTTCCAGAAGCCTCCTCCTTAACATAACAAAGACCGGTGCACCTCTCTCCCTCTTTAGGAAATTCAGGGGTTTTAAGAACTCCGCCAGAAATGCAAGGAGGACTAAATATGCATTTCCCATTTTCACAACATCACCGGTACGGGTGTTGCAGGCACAACGCTGGACCCGAAGCGTGTAGGTTTGAGTTCATCCAGAACAGGCTGTCCTCTTCGTGGCAGGGAAACCCCAGGTTAGTTTAGGTGTTGGTTGTGTTTTATCCCATGTCACCGCAGCCCGTAAGTGGTGGTATATATTTGGTTTACTGTGAGTGTGAGTGCGGACAAGACCGCGGCCAGGCACTAGAGCAGAAGGAAGCCGCGCAAGCAGGATGCAAGCCATGACCTTGACCTTAACTGCTAACTGGCCAAGTTCTCTGGCCCTGGCTTTTGATTTCACATGGTCTCAGTCCCTTCGTGACTCAGGGGCCCTCTGGGCCATCAGCACATCTCCAAGGTGCATTCTTTCCACTTTCGGCTCTTCCCTGAGTGTCCAGACCAGGGCACAAGCAGGGATGAATGCATTCCTGTTGCTTTGCAGTAGCGGCTTTAGAAGGGGCTGCATGGAAGGGGAGGTAGGCATTACTGCCCTGCTCCCCGCCACGGCCCCTGTAGATACCTGCGAGTAGGAAGCTGTGTTACGGAAGGAGGGAAAAGAGACTCTGGGATCCCCCCTCTCAGCAGACCGACTTTCTCCCTTAGCACCTTCTGATCCATCCTACAAGATGTAGCCTACGGATTCTTCCTTCCAGAAGCCCCTGGCGGAGGCCATGCACATCCGGGAGCAGCCGGGAGCCCCTTTAATCCTCACCCCCTCTTCTCTCCTGCAGTCTTCCGTCTGTGCTAAGATCGTGCAGCTCCTGGGGCAGAATGAGGTGGACTGTCGCCAGAAGCAGGTGGTCATCTTGAGCCAGGATAGCTTCTACCGCGTCCTCACGTCGGAGCAGAAAGCCAAAGCCCTGAAGGGCCAGTTCAATTTTGATCACCCGGGTGAGTCAGCGGTTGAGGGCAGGGTGTGTGTGTGTGTATGTGTGTGTCTGTCTGTCTGTGTCTGTTCATGCACTTGCTGGTTCACTGAGGACATTGTTTGACCCCTTGGAATCTGTTTGGATAACACGGGGATGAATAAATGACCTTACGGGGTTATGTGGGGCCTGAAGAAGGAGTTTCAAAAGGCATTACACAGTTGCATGTTGTGACTAGGGCTTGCGTCTGAACGAGGGTGACTCTCTGTGAGCCTGTTACTTGAGATGGGCACAAGCACAGCTGGTTCTTCTGCCTCCTCTGATCGGAAGCAGCTTGTGCGCCCCCCGCCCCACCCCCGTCCCACACATGCGTGCCCATGGCAGACTGTGCAACTCACTGACTGGCAGAAAGGACCGTGGAGAGCCCGGGATGTCTGCTTGTGTGACTTTTGCCTTGACAGTCTCAGACCAGTGCATTGCCCTTCATTCAGCTGGTTTTTGGTTCTTTTTTTTTTTTTTTAAAGATTTTATTTGTCAGAGAGAAAGAGAGCACAAGCAGGGGGAGGCAGCAGGCAGAGGGAGAAGCAGACTCCCTGCAGAGCAGGGAGCCCGATGCCCCGAGATCATGATCTCGGACCCTGAGATCATGACCTGAGTCAAAGGCAGATGCTGAACCAACTGAGCCACTCAGGTGCTTCTGGTTTTGGTTCTTGTAACGGTTGGAATCAAACCCTGGTGCCCCTTACACTCCCCTAGTTGTGTGTATACTTTTCCAGGTTAATATAGGCCAGCTGCCAAGACAGCAGCTGAACTTGGAGGAGAGAGGTGGCTGGGGCCGGGGGGCGGGGAACAGAAAGGTAGAAAAAAGAAGTGTGTCCTTCAGAACGCTTTCATACATTCTGTTTTGAGATCCAGGGAGTTTGCCTTCTGTTTCGGGTAGAGATCTGGCTTTTTTCAGTGGGAGCGTATGTGCTCCTCTAGGGTATCGTATACGTCCACGAAATAGATGTGGATGATTATAGAAGAAGTAATTTTAAAAATTCAGCAACATTTAAACAGTCTGATTTCCTTCAGATGCCTTTGACAATGAACTCATCTTCAAAACACTTAAAGAAATCACCGAAGGGAAGACCGTACAGATTCCCGTGTATGACTTTGTCTCCCATTCCCGGTAAGTGAGCTCGTCGGGACTATGCATTGCTTCTCGCAGCTCCCAGAGCCGCCCCGGCTCCCAGGCTGCAGGCTGTGGCCTCCCCTGCCCTGTGCCCACGGCCACCTGTGTGTGAGCAGCAGCCGTGTGCGCCATGGGTGTGCAAGGATTGGGGAGTTTGGCTGGTGCTTCCTGGAACAGTCTGCTCATCACCTTTTCCTGACTCTGAAAGGACAAGTTCATGAATTTGGGCTCAGGTGAGGGACGATACACTTGTCCTGATTCCCCGCCCCGAGCTGTTATTCCTGGAATCCGATGTGATGTGAACGGGCTGGGCAGAGGACACGGGAGGAAGAACAAAGAAAACTGTTCTTTCTTCTCTGCTGGTTGGACGGCGCAGAGAAGTGTGAGGGCACCGAGGTCACCAGAGACCAGACACTCAACTCTCAGGAGAGTTCCTCAGTCGTGTCCTTTCTGCTGATCTGTGTTTATGCTCCTGATGAGGTGTGCAGGAGGGGCTCATCTTCTTTCCCTCTGAGTGGTTGCCCAAGGCTTCTAGAGGACCTCACGATGCCTGCTGGCCAGGCTCCCAAGCTCCCTCGAGCCTCCCAGGACTCGGTTCACTCTGTGTCCTTGGGACTCATTTCCCAGGCAGACTCTAAACTTCTGAATGGCATTTCAAGCACGCGTCGTTGCTCCTTATTCTTGGCTAGTAATTACTCAGTAAGTGTTTTCAGCGCAGCGCTGTTTTGAAAGTTTCTCCCACCTGCTTTTCATCCTTCCCTCTTGGTTCCTTTCTTTTCATTCTCTCAAGTGGAATTTTTTTTTTTAAATGGGAAATTAGATTTCATGCATCTTTTGCTGCCAAATGTCTCTATAATTAAAAGCCCATCTCAGTCTCCCTGTGTGTTCCTTTAGTACTGTCTCAGCCAGCCTTTGATGCGGGATTCCTCACATGTTCTGTGCCTTTCCCAGAACTGGAGGGTGTGGCAGAGATTGGCTGGAGGTGGAGGAGAGTGAACACAGCGCGCTGCAGAAGCCAGGCTGCTCAGCGCCCTGCTCTCATCCCTCCCCAGTATCTTCTCAAGGGAGTCCTACTAAGGACCAGACGCTACTGTGGCCTTCAACTCAACAAGGTGCACCTCCAGCATGAAACCACCACAGACCGTGTAGGAATAAAGGGGTTTGGTATAGGAATTGGAGATAGTAAGAGTGTTGAGGGAGGTGCTGAGAGAGCTAAGATCTGGGAGCCTGTGGTCTGAGGCATTGGAAAAGAAGCCAGTGTCCATGGCAAGTCCAAGAAGCTGCCACATTGGAGCCCCAGCCTCCAAGGGGGGGGGCACTTAGAGAGTGTCTGTGAAGTAGCCCTGTGTGGCTATTAAGGTTTCTTAAAAATCAGATGGGTTTTGTTTCATCTTCTACATTTCCCATTGGCAAAGCACCCTGGGACCCCAGAGGGAAGAGGATTCTGGGAATTGTAGTTTCTAGCCTTAGCAGCAAGTGGGGGTGATGTCCTGTCTGTGGGAGACAAGGGAGTCTACCAGCTCTCAGGTCCAGGGCAGGGCAGTGCTACAGAATTAAAATGTAGCCCAAGAACTAAAGTAAGGGCTCAAGGAGGAGTGTGAAGGAAGGAGGAAGGGTTGGAGTATTCAGAGCAGGTTGACTAGAGGAGGTGATATTTAAACTGTATATTGGAAAGCGTAAGGAGTCATCGGGGAAGGGGATTTTCAAGGTAATGGGTAGAGAAGCAGTTCAAGGGCGAGCGTGGTGGGGAATCGCAGCTGGTTAGGAGGGCCAGGTTGGGGTGAGTGTGCGGGAAGAGTGGCTGGAGGCCGGCCGGCCTCAGAGACCCAGAGAGGAGAGGCTGGGGACGCCAGGGCCAGATCGCGAATGTGCTGGGAGTAGGGAGTCACAGACGGCTGTTGGGTGGGAGCAGACGGTTCTGGTGTCAGCAAGAGAGGATCACGATGCTATTTATGAAGTCCTTGGAGTAGTAGCTGAGGTGAGAGCCTCCCGTCAGGCGGTGGAAGTCTGCATGGCCCGCAGGCAGGATCTGACCAGACGGAGGGGGTGGGGTCGCGTGTGCTGCGTGAGCTCCATCAGGTTCGTGCATTAAGCAGTGAAACCCCAGCAGAATTCCCGTCTGGACGTGATGTCCTCCCCCAACCCCCGATTCCTTTCACACCGTACATTTGATAGCCCCTCTCTTTAGTGGCCCGCAGCCCATCTCCTTGTGAAACTTCTCTGGACCACTTTTGGCCACAGCAGTCCCTCCACCCTCAAGGGCCACTCGTCAGGGACCCAGCTGTTCCGAGCTTACGGCTCCTGATGCGTCCGTGGGCCTTTCATGGTGACGTACAAACAGATGTTGGACTAAGACCGAGAAGAGTCTTGTTTGCTGTAGATACCCTTCTGTGGCCTTGCCTCTCCTCATGAGCCACCCGAGAAGCTTGGATTTAGGTTCTCTCAGATGCTCTGATCGTCTTGGTATCGTGTGTGGACTTTGCAGCCAGACTCCGAACTTCTCCCTGGAATATTGCACCAGGCAAGGCTCCTCTCTTGTTTTGGGCTGACAGTTGCCCAGGAGATGTTGTTCTTAGCTCTGGGCTGTTGGAAGGGTTCTCCTCCCTGGATGGACGTGCACACGTGGGACGGGGTTGATTCCAGCTTCTTGGGGCACCAGCAACAGCACGGACAGCGATGTTTTCCTTGCTTTCCCAGGATCGGAGAGACGTGTTTGTAGAGTTGGAAAACCACCTGTTCCTTGTTCATGCTTACCAGCGAGGCGTCCTGATCGCGCCGGCTCTGGTGTTGGTGCATGTACACCTAGCACGGTCACAGCGCTCTCCGGGTGTGTGTTTTCCAGACGGAGCCCTGGGAGTCCCCCTTCCCCGCGCAAACATTTCCAGCAGACACTTCCCACCCTCCTTCATGCAGGGCACTTGCCCAGAGCGGCTCCCGTTTCCTTTTTGAGCTCTGTCCAGTTAGGTTCGTTATCCTAAACCACAGGGGGCACCCTGTTTTCTGGTAGCTGACACTCCTCCAGACCGGTGGTCCCTACCCCTGGCTGCATGTTAGAAACACCTGGAGTGGTATTATAAAATACCAGCACTCTGGCTCTACCCCAGATGAATGGAATCAGAGCCCTGAGGGGTGGGGCCCAGGCATACATTATTTTCCTTCTAAAGATTTATTTATGTATTTGACAGAGAGCGAGCACAGGCAGAGGGAGCAGTAGGCAGAGGGAGAGGGAGAAGCAGGCTCCCCGCTGAGCAGGGAGCCCGATGCTGGGTCTGATCCCAGCACCCTGGCATCATGACCTGGGCAGAGGACAGATGCTCAACCCACTGAGCCACCCAGGCATCCCAGGCATTTTTTTTTTTTTTTTTTAAGATTTTATTTATTTGAGAGAGAGCACACATGCGTGTGTGCACACGTGCGGTGGGGGAGTGGTGCCGAGGGACAAGGAGAGAGAATCTGGCAGATTCCACGCTCGGCACAGAGGCTCAGTCTTAGGACCCTGAGATCATGACCTGAGCTGAAACCAGGAGAAACCAAGAGTCAGTCTCTAACACACTGAGTCTCCCAGATGCTGCCAGGCATGCTTTTTTTTTTTTTTTAAAAAAAGCTCCCCAGATGGTTCTGTGTGCATCCAGAATTACATCACTGCTCTAGAGAGTTTCCTAATCTTATCCGGTCCTCTTCGGTTGCCTTTTCTACCTCTTGTTCTGGCCCTTGGGTAGTGGCTCCCAACAGTTGCCTGCCTGACAATTTGCCCAGGAACCCCTGGGTCTGAGCAATAAGGAATCAGAGAGTGTTTATGGGAGGGAAGCTCCGTGCATCCTCTCGCCGGGGCAGCTGCCGACTTTCCTGTGTTTGCACAGATAAACCCATTGTCTTAAGGGTTTAAAAAATTGTTAAAAAATTTAAAAATTGTTTTATTTTACATTGTTTTATTTGGTTTTATTCCTCACTGTACGCGTGAGTAGTAAACCTTGCAGTGGGAACCGTTACCTTGCTTTTCGTGACTTTGGGGCAAGAGGCCATAGATGAAGGTTAGGACGGAAGCGGATGGTGACCCTGTGGGGTAGGTGGAGAGGTCGTGCGTACGCCTGCCTCCCTGAGGAGGAGGAGGAGAGCACCGTCAGCCCCGGACCACAACACACCGCTGCTTTCTTGTGGAGCCGGACCAGATGGAGCTTGGGAGGCTTTCCCTCCCTCTGTCGGAGCTTCCTCTCCTCTGCAATTTCCTTTTTCTGCCTCCTTCAGTTGCCTCCGAAGGGGGGAGGGGTTGGGGTCGTTGGGAGAAGACTTAAGTTTCTGTTTGTGGAAGTTCAGTGTTAGCTTCCATAAATGCCAGGCCCGAGAGCATTCCTGGAGACGCCTCCAGAAAAAAGAAGGAATCACATCTGCTTCTGTCTTTCTCTGTTGTGTGTTCAGCAGCATGGGTTTTTTGTTGTTGTTGTTGTTTTTTCTTTTAAATCCCAAGGAGAGGGACGACTGCCTTCTGTTTCTGCTTTATGGTGAGAGCTCAGAGGAGACGTTTGCCCCAGTTGTGATGGCCCTTTGGTCGGCCATCAGTGGGAGTCTCAGGGCTCTGCAAGGTGGCGGTAGCTTCCCCCTTTCGTTCCTGCTGAAGGTCTGCAGGGAGGGGGCCCCAGACCTCCGGACAAATGCTGCTTTCCTCCACCCTTTGCTCACCCTGCCTGGTTCGGCCCATCATCTGCTCTGTGCTTTGCAGGAAGGAGGAGACGGTCACCATCTACCCCGCGGATGTGGTGCTCTTTGAAGGGATCCTGGCCTTCTACTCCCAGGAGGTGCGAGACCTGTTCCAGATGAAGCTTTTCGTGGACACAGATGCAGACACCCGGCTCTCCCGCAGAGGTGGGTTCTGAAGGCCTCCAGTTCAGCCCTAGGATGTCCTGCTGCTCAAACTCCTGGTGGCATCTGAGAAGGGATTAGTCACTGTGTTGCATAACAAAAGGCTTATGAGGTCACGGAGATGAAGTCAGAAGTTTATGTTGTGGTTTTGCGGGGGGAAAAAGTTGGATTAAATGCCCAGTTCTGTGTGGTTTTCCCACAGGCATCGTCATCAAGATAGGAACTAAAACTGGGATGTCTGGGGGCAGGAATTCCTAGCGCTGGGCAGCTGGTCCCACCAGCCCACCAGCCCACTTCTGTAGTCTTTATTTTCCAGAAAGCTCTATGGAGGTTTGGTCCTTCTGTCCCACCAGCTGCGGCACAGTTGCTGGGTCATTCCCTCCACAGGCCTTACTGAGGGTGTGCCTGTGTTGGTCTCCGTGCCTGGTGTCCTGAGGGACTGCTGTCCTTTGGTGGGGAGCGGAGCCTGTAATTCAGCCCGGCAGGATATGGAGTGGAGCCCTTGCTTCCACCTGCGGGATCAGGAGGCTTCACGGGGCAGGAGGGGTGGCAGGGTGATGACGTAGACAACACAAGAAATTACACGGTGCAAACACAGGCACACAGGGCTTGTATCAGGAAGCAGGTGGCTGGAGTTCCTAGATGGCTGTCTAGAGAGATGCTGGAAATCGCTAGAGGCAGATTATGGGGTCTGTGGCTTCCCGTTTGGTCCCTGGTCCGTGAGGGAGAGCTACCAAGGGGTTTTGAGGAGGGCAAACCAAAGGGCCTCGGCTCTCTGTTGGGATATGAGTCTGCTGGAGGGCGTGGGAGTGAAGACGGTAGGTCGGGCTGCTGTAGGAAGTGGCCGGGTGAGAGGGTACCAGCCGCATCAGAAAAGGACAGCCCCTGTAGGGGCCGTGGGGATGAGGAAAGTGAGCAAAGCTACCAGTCTTCCTCACATGGAACAGGAATGAGACCCTGGGAGTGACAAGGGTGACTCCTAGTCACAGAGCAAATCATGGGCAGATTGGAATTTAAAAAAAAAAAAAAAAAAAAAAAGATTTTATTTATTTATTTGTGAGGGAAAGAGAGAGAGTGAGTGTGTACAAGCAGGGGGAGCGGCAGGCAGAGGGAGACTCAGGTTCCCCGCTGAGCAGGGAGCCCAATGGCGGGGCTCGATCCCAAGTCCCTGAGATGACCTGAGCCGAAGGCAAATGCTTAACCGACTGAGCTGCCCAGGTGCCCCGGCTGATTGGAGTTTTATAAGGTCCAGCCCAGAGCCTTCTGACCTCAAAGCCTGTAGCGTGTTTTCTTTTCAGTTCATAAAACAAATTTGTGCTTTATCCACTTAAGTCCTCTTTGCAAGAACTATAAATGGAACCAGCAGAATATAGAGAAATGAGACCTTGGATTTTGTCCTCCCAAGGAGTAATGTCTACACTCTGTTAAGTGAGTTGTTCTCCCACTTCCACTCCGTGGTGGCGTGGTGGTTGGGTAGAACTCCTCAGTGGAAGAAAGGAGAGTGGGAGGCCCGTATTCTAGTCCCACAGTCTCCAGCTAGCTTTGTGACTCTGGTGGCGCTGGGGACTCGTGTGACCTCCTAGGCTTGGGTTTCTTTATGGATAAGGTGAAGGAGACAGGCTTGTTTAGAGGGTCATGACTTGGGCCCGGAAAGAGTTGCGTGGTCTTTTTTAATAGATCCTCAAGGCCCCAGCCTGGTATTCCCTCCTGTACCTGCCCCAGGGCCTGGTGTATCTGTCCCCTTAGTCTCCAAACCCAGGACCTGCTATGGTTGATCTGCTCCATGTCCCCGCCAGTCTATCAAGTCTGGGAGGCAACAGAATGCCCCCCGGGGCGGGGGTGGGCGGGTGGGTGGAACCCGAGTCAGATGAATTCTACTTAAATCTTGATTTCACCATTTAGTCGATGTCTGACCTCGGGCAGGTTATGTTGTAACCTCTTAGTCCCTCATAAATAGGGATACGGGCGTTGGTTGATGATGTATCGATCAGTACCCCTGGGTTGTGAGGAGGAGCCATAGGCAGGTTAAATGCCTGGTGGTGCAGTTAGCTGATAACCGTCCACGTGTTAGGTCGGGTCTGCTTTGTCTGAGATGGTAGCTGTTCTGTTTCCCCGAGTTTTCCATCAGGACTGGTCAGAGCCTCTGAGTGGTCATCTCATCCTCAGGAACGGGAACACCGGCCTGACCCCATCATCAGGTCAGCACCTGGTACTGAAGTCCTGGGTGGGGGGGGGGGGTGCAGTTAAATGCTTGAGGGAGAAGGACATGAGAGCCGTGGCCAAGTAGAACCAAATTTGAGAAATCCAGAATTCAGAATCCTTGAAAATCAGACGGTCTTGGCCTCTAATTCAGACGGATCACCACGGCATCATCACGGCACTGACGGCACAGAGAATTCTCCTTTGCTCTGTTCTCGTGGGATCCTTGTGCAAAACGAGGAAAGATAGGAGGTGGTGGCGGCTTTCTGTGGGGTTTCTCCGGTCCCATCCCTCATGCTCCCAGGGAGGCTGTCGCTTTCCCTCTCAGACCTCTGCCTTCTTTGTGTCACCTGCTAGTGAGTCACTTTCCTGGTGGACTTGCGGGGCCTTTCCACATGCTGCTTCGACAAGTTCATTCTCTGTCCTTGTAGGACAGAAAACATGCCTGGCATGTGCGTTGTGGGCTGGGAGGCTGGGTTAGTCCGGAGCAGCTGATGGGCCTCAGAACATTCCTGGAGACTTGAGTTAGTGCCATGGTTTTGCCCTTTTGCGTGTCACCGGGCCCGTGACACTTGGTCAGAGTTGACCATCGTGTGGAATGGGGGCTTTGCCTTTGAGCTGTGCAGCTTTGGAAACACTCCATCACGGGAACCTCTCATACTTTGGGGTACTGGCTTCTCCAGCTTTTACCTTCCTGCCATGTGTGTTATTTAACCCACCCTTGAATTTGGGGACAGGGAAGAACTGAGACCGGGGACCAAAGAGGGCTGACACCTCCTCTCTTTTCTGCTATAATTCTCTGTGTCCGGTGCCCACAGCCTCAGGGCTGCAGTGGACCTTGAGATGGTTAGTCTGTTACTAGAGTAACACATTTCCTCGACTAATTTTTAAATTGAATGGGCTGAGCCATTGAGGAATCGTATTTATTCTGGGTCCTTCTAAATTTCGCTCTTGGCTTGGGCTGACCAGAGGAGCCCTGGTGGCTTTGGAAGGGCGGCCATGAGAGCCAAGCAGGGAAGGTGGGCAGACGGGTAGTTTCCTGACCTTTCCCCGTCTTCTGAAAGGGCCTTTTCCTTTCCAAGCAAATGTGCTGGGTCAGAGTGATGATCAGGGAGCCGGTATTGAGTCCCTGGAGTTTCCGGTTTGTGCCAAGACCTTGTTCTGACTCAGTCCTTGGCTTGGCCCTGTTTCCTGACTTCGCCTGAGGAGCCGGGCACTTTGGTGCTGTGAACTGGCTGGCCTTGTGTTGTCCTTGGCTCGAGGTGGGGTCTCGGGCTATTGGAGGTGGTAACTTAGTGGAAGGCTCTCAGGGAGCCGAGGTGGGTGATGCTGTTTGGTTTTGCACGTTCCCAGTGTCTGGGCAACATTGTCACCCATTTCCTGTTTCTCTTCCCAGGGTAGAAACTGTAGGGTGGCTTCTCCCTGTCTTTCCTGTTTCTCCCTCTCCAATGTGTCTTCCCATGCGTCTGTGCCCTGCGGTCCCTTCCGCACGCAACCCCCCCACTCCCACCTTTCCAGCTGCTCCGCGGGACCCCAGCTCTCGGCTAGGTCCGGCCTGCTTACCTGAGCTCACCTGAGTTCCTCTGAATTCACAGATGCTGCCCTGAAGCTTCACGGATTCAGTTACCGTCCTCATGGGTGGTAGAAATTCAGGTTTATCGAATACCTCCCATGCACCAGCCACAGCACTGAAGACTTTAAGCCCATCCCCCTGTATTTTGGAGTAATGACCTTATGAGAAAGTCTCTGTGTATCATGTCTCTATTTTACAGTTAAGGAAAATGAGATTCACAGAGGTTGGGTAACCTTTCTAAGGTCACAGAGCTAAGAGTGGGATCAGGATTCCAACCCAGGTCGGTTCTACCTGCCCCGCTCCGGGTGGCGGGCCCAGGGCCTAGGGCTGCCTCTGGGTGACTCTCCTTGCTCCCCGTGCTTGCCCCCAGCTCTGCGCCTTCCCCACGCAGTGGCGTAGGCACAGGTAAGAAGGGAGCCGCTGGCTGGGGTCAGGGGCTGCGGGAGAGCCCCTGGCGAGCCCACGGGCCCGTGTGTGTGTGCCGGGGGAAGGACAGAAGGGCCCACGCCATGCACGCCAGCTGCACTCGTGGGCAGAGCGAGTCTTGTGAAACACACACATCAGGCTTCTGCGCGGCTTTTAAGCAAAAGCTATCCGAGTGTGGCCGTGTGTTTGTTCTTTCCCCAGCCCTGATACCCTTTGCCCTGGCTTCCTTTTCCCTTTGTACTTTATCTGGGAACGTGGAGAAATTGGAGGCCGCCCTGGCTGTGTGTTTTGGCCGAGGGGAGCCCGGTCGCTGGCGGGCCTGGGCTCCGGAGGCTGGTGGGGGCGAGCCACGTGGCGGCCCAGGTCCCTGGCAGAGCCTCCAGCCCCATGTCAGAATGCCCGGGAACACCATTTCCTGGCCGCGGGAGGCGCCTCTGCTGGTCCTG
Organism: Mustela lutreola; assembly: GCF_030435805.1. Taxonomy (NCBI): domain Eukaryota; kingdom Metazoa; phylum Chordata; class Mammalia; order Carnivora; family Mustelidae; genus Mustela; species Mustela lutreola. Next base: position 66,708,892 of record NC_081303.1, on the reverse strand, counting down.
GGGCCGGGAGGGGCCGTGGGACAAGCCCTGACCCATCAGCAGCCTGCTGATTGCCTGATGGCCCCGGACCAGGGTTCCTGCGGAGCTGTCTTGTAAATGCAGGTGCTGCTGGGAGAGTCAGGAGGTCTGGCCGTGTCACTTGACCCTCTGGAATGTGGTCTTCTCGCCATCTAATCTCACACATTCCACACCAGCCCAAATCCTAACTATGAGAGCCTCCCTCCCTCTCCTGCCCCTGCCTGTGTGCGTGTGTGTGGGCACGCGCGCGTGTGCGGACACACGGAATTATCTAGAGACGTGGCTGTCGGGAAATTCACTTGCAAGTGTGCCCTGGTGCGTTCATCCCCTGCTGAGTCTGTAACCTGAGTAATGGTCGAGAGGAGCCCAGGGGCCTTCACGAATGGTTGCTGATGGATAGGGCACCCTCTCGGGGTCGGGGTGGAAGATCGGGCAGCCGTGGGGCTGAGATTTACAACATCTGTAGGGAGGCGCTGTTTTGACGGAGAGAATCTCCTCCTAAGTTCTCACTGCCGAGTTTGGGGGGAGGCTGAGGCTCAGGGAGGTTGGTGTAGAGTGGCAGAGCCAGGATCCTAGTCCCTTTGATGGTCAAACCCTTTTCCTGTTTTTTGACGAAAGGCTGTTAAAATAATAAAGGTGTTGGGTTGAAAGCCCTTGAATGACACCGCGCCAGGGGGAGAAGGTCGAAGATGGGGAGTGCAGCCCACTGTTTCCAAAACCAGGGTGTCGTCCCCTCAAATGAGGTGTTTTCTATTTGCAAGCCCCTGTGCTTGAGGTCGGCAGGAGTGGCTGGCCACAGTGGGACCCTCTGCCCGGCTTCTGCGCCTGTAGGGGCTGGAATGTTGGGGGGGGGTGCAGGCGTGATAAGGTGGCACGTCAGCAGGAGGTCCGCGGGCTGCACGCAGGTAAGTAACTATAAGGGGACGCCGTCCAGGAGCTGCACGTCCTCTCTGGGCCCCGTCTGCTCCCTGTTATGAACCCTGCAGGACCGTCCTGCTTTTTTATGTTGTTCACACTGAAATTTTATTTGGGTCAAATGCTGCTTGAAACCAGAAGACTGTTGGCTAAGGCTGGACAGCCTTTTGCTTCAGAAGATCCTTATGTCATCGCCCAATTTGACTATAGCAATAAAAATGTAACTTGTTTTTCTTGAAGCTGCTGCTGACCCGCTCTTGGTCAAGTCTCTCAGGAATCCGGCTTGTGAATCATCCAGAGTAATCGCAGAGCCCGAGTGAGCCTGGTCTGCCTCACGAAGGGTGGACATGTGTTGGCTCATACACCATTTTCTTGATTCTTGTTTTTCCTTTTCTTATAGTATTAAGGGACATCAGCGAAAGAGGGAGGGACCTTGAGCAGATTTTATCTCAGTACATTACGTTCGTCAAGCCTGCCTTTGAGGAATTCTGCTTGCCAGTGAGTTGTGTTCTTGGTTTGTTTTTTGTTGAATTTAGCATTTAAAACGAAATCTCACACATACAGGTATGTAAGCCGATGGAGTCCCCGGCCTGAATTTCATTCCTCTCTGAATGATCCTCTGTCCTCCAGTCCCAAGGAAGGGCAGCCTTTGAGGCTTTCTGCTCTCTGGGAGCTGTCGGCCGCCATCTTTGCCAGAATGGCCCTTCAGGGTCCCGCTGTCTGACTCCAGCAAACTCAGCACTCCTTGCTTGGTGGGCTCACGGTGTGAGGGTGCACCATACCTAAGCATAGACTCGGCCATTGGGATCTTCAAAAGGTCTGTGATGGTTGTAGTATTGGTGTAGGGAGGGCTCAGCAGTAGGGTATCTCCTTCTGAATCTCTTCTGCTACTGCATGGAGGCCCTCCCCCCTGCCCCTTTGAGCTTGTCTTTGGGCCCTGGATACGTTCCCCAGTGGGAATAAGCTTCCTTACTTCTGCCATGGCATAGGCTCATCATTCCTCCTGTGGCAGCTGGGAACTCTCTGGGAGGTGGCTTTCAGAGAAGGGAGGTTGGGGATATGGGGAATTTTCAGTGTTTAGTGAGTCGGCCCTCAGCACAGGAAACACTCTCGGCTTCAGGGGACAGAGAGGTGAGTGCTGCGGGAGGCCCACCAGGGACAAGAGGTGCGGTGGTTGCAGTGGTTGGGTGGGGGGCGGGGGTAGTGGTAGAGGAAGAGGTAGGAGATGATGTCATTTGAGAAGAAGCGTTTAATTCAGGAGATGCCTGCACCTGTGTCCTGTGTCCTCACCAGGTTGACCTCACTGTGGTCTAACTGCCTAACGATTTATAATGAACTCTGAGTGAGAGTGGGGAGACACTGGGACTTAGCCTGATCTTAGTTGATCTCTTCTGGGAGACTGGAAGCTGCGGGCCGAGTGTGGGAATTTCTGTTTCTCTGAGCAATGAACTTCTTTCTTTCTCCTGGAAAAGTATGATCTCCAACTGTCTGTTCCTTCAAGTCTGTTAGTAGGTTTTGCGCCAAACCAGACTAGACTTCTGTTGTTTCAGATTGGGGACAGGTGGACTTTCTGAATCAGTCTGAGTAACGCCGGTGGCCTGCTCATTCCCCTGGAGAGGATTGGGTCACAGGATTAGGTTTCCAGGCAGAGGGTAGAGGGAGTGGAGAAGCCAGGAAATTCGATCCATCTGTCTATCTATCTGAGGATGACACCTCCTCTTTTTACCTTAATAATAATGCAGGGTAAACTTACCGGACATGAACTAGAGCTAACTGCCACTTTTCTGCTGTTTCACTTAGTTATAACAGAGCTTAAAGTTCTGCACATTTTTCTGGGTGGTTTCTGCTTGTTCCCACTGTCCAGCCACTCTGTGATCAGGGAAGATCAGGTCATTCCCGTGTAAGCCAGGAGCTCAGATCTGATAAATGGTCTGCCTAGTTCAGATTGGGTTTGGTCCTGACACAGTTGCATTTGAATGGTTTTAGTACACAAGATGCCCGTGTGCTGAAGGCATCCTTAGGTGAAGGTGGTCTTACGCTAGACGTAAGCTGGGTCACACACCACAGCACAGTTACTTGTAAAGTGGTCCACAAAATCCCAGTGAAATAAGAAAACAGAAGAGGGAATGTATCAAATTGTATCTTTACCTTTTTCTTTTTTTTTTTTAAAAGATTTTATTTATTTGACAGAGATCACAAGTAGGCAGAGAGCCCGATACGGGGCTCGATCCCAGGACCCTGGGATCATGACCCGAGCTGAAGGCAGAGGCTTTAACCCACTGAGCCACCTAGGCCGCCCCCCCCCCCCCCCCGCACTTTTTTAAAGTGTGGTAACAAAATGACCATGCAAATGGTCATCAGGGGGATTATTTTTCTTGGATTTACCCTTGTGTTAGGATCAGTGGTGTCCCCTTTCAGACTGTGTGTAGAAGTCCAAGGTGAACCACTTCCCTTTTCAATTTGGGTTTTTCTAATTCATATTTTTCTTAGTAGGGTGGAGGCAGTTATGAGTTTGGTTTCAAAGACCACATTCACAGTGCAGGTCCTAAGCTTAAATAGTATGAAACCATTAATAATGAAAGATCAAGAGAGCTGATTTATTGTAATTTAGATGAAGGAGCTAAAAAATACTGTGTTGGCAGCCTCAAGCTGCCACCGACTGGGGTCAGTGGTAGGAAGGCTGACCCTTTTCTCATGGCCCCTCAAGAGGGGCGTGAACCAGTTTATTTCTTCTTTAATGCGTTGTGAATTTCTTTCTCCACAGACAAAGAAATACGCTGATGTGATCATTCCTAGAGGTGCAGATAATCTAGGTGAGTCCTGGTGGGGAGTCATCTGGTGGAGGCATGACTTCTACCCTATGTCCGTCATACTTTGAGACAGGATGTGGTGACCAAGCAAGGTTCCATGGACGTGGCTGAACCACTGGTCTGTTCCTGGGAGCCAGAAAGGAATTTCTGCTCACATAGTTGGCCTTGGGAACAGGCCCTTGTGTACATGTGTGTATGGCGATGGTCACAAACAGGAACTGATGCTTCTTTAACAGAAACTAAAGGGCTGGATACTGGCCTTTGCTGTCACTCCCAGCGATGACACTTAGAGAGGCCTTGCATCCAAGGCCATCTTTTAGCAAAAGCACGCTTTCTTCTTCTTCTTTTTTTTTTTTTTAAAGATTTTATTTATTTACTTGAGAGAGAGACAGTGAGAGAGAGCATGAACGAGGAGAAGGTCAGAGAGAGAAGCAGACTCCCCATGGAGCTGGGAGCCCGATGTGGGATTTGATCCCGGGACTCCAGGATCATGACCTGAGCCGAAGGCAGTCGTCCAACCAACTGAGCCACCCAGGTGTCCCATCACGCTTTCTTCTTAATTTAATTTCGAATGACCTGCCACTAGGGTAGCCCTTCTGAAAGGGAGCTGGTTGCTTTTATTTATTTATTGGTTTCGGCTTGTCTGAGAAGTAGGTAGGGGGACCTCTGGGCTGAGGCAGACTCACTTCTGTGAGAAGTCCCTACCTTCTCATTCTCTTTTTATTAATTCATTTCAACTTTCTTCCATTTAAACAGTTTTTTTTTTTTTTTTTTTTTGCTGAGTCATTGGGGAGTCTGTCTTAGCAATGACTATTTCACTGTGTATTTCTTAATTTTTTTTTTTTAAGATTTAGTTCATTTTAGAGAGAAAAGGGGGAGAGGCAGAGGGAGATGGAGAGAATTGCAGGCAGGCTCCCCACTGAGTGTGGAGCCCAATGAGGGGCTCGGACTCAAACCAGGAGTTGGATACCCAACCGACTGAGCCACCCAGGCGTCCCTCAGTGTATATTTCTTAGAGAGAAGGGCATTTTCATTCCTGGCCACAGAACAGCCATTCCATCCAGAGAAGTAAAGATACAATTTCCTTTGACAGGCTTGAGGCGTGCAGGCCCATTGTTTTGTAGAATGGCCCTCAGTTTGGGTTCATCTTTGTTTCCTCGTGATTGGATTCCGTTTACACAACCCAGGGAGAACACCGTAGGAGAGACGTTTTGTTGCATGTGTTCTTTGTGCAGCATCTCAGAAAGCACTCGATCTTCATTCCACGTCTGGTGATGGTGGTTTCAACATCAGTCACTTGCTTGAGATGAACCGTTTATTTCTAACGCTAAGAATAGAGAGTCCCCATGTTAACATTTCTGAGCCTTCTGCAGGAATCAGTCTCCCTGGGGCTGGTGGGTTCCCTGGTGGAAGGCTTGTCTCCTCCCTGCACTGTCCCTAACACGGCCGCTCTCTGCCCCACAGTGGCCATCAACCTCATTGTGCAACACATTCAGGACATCCTGAACGGAGGGCTCTCCAAACGGCAGACCAATGGCTATCTGAACGGCTACATCCCTTCACGCAAGAGGCAGCCGTCGGAGTCCAGCAGCCGGCCCCACTGACCCCTGTCTCCTTCCGGCCCCTCTCTTCAAGAGACAGGAGGAGGGATCAGAAGGCACTGTTCATTCGTACATGTGCTTTCCTAGGACATTGCTGTATTTAAGAACACACTATGGAGATGACATGCCTTTGTTCTTCCTTTTTTTTTTTTTTTTTTTTTTTTTTGTGCTTTGGAGCGGCGAAACGAAACCGAATTTGACCCTGAGCTTAAACGACAAACCGTGCCAACTACTACTGGTGATGCCTAATTATGAATCCAACGTGTAACCAGTTATAAATACATATATATATATAAAAGGATCTATTTTTGTGTAAATGTACAAATACTGTAAAGCTGTTTGCTGTAAGTATTGTGTAGGAGGGCCTGTACTTGCGTGTCTGGGGCTCGAGCTGGAGTCTCACCGAGGGGTCGTGGCCGCTGTGTTGCGAGCAGGGCAGGCTCAGGCATGGGTGCGGGAGGCGGACGGTGGAGAAGGGGGGGCCCCGGCTCATGGCTCTCGTGCCTGTGCAGCTCGAGGACAGTGGAGCTGGGAGCCTTGGCTCACCCCTCCCCTGCCAGGGGTCGCCGCCTTTGAGCCGGAGCTTAATCATGTGTTCACAAGAGATACTCCTTTCTTTTCTTCTTCTTTTTCTTTCTTTCTTTCTTTTTTTTTTTTTGAGTTGAAATTAGGCAAGACCTCAGCTCAAAAATCAAACTCAGGGAAGAGGCCCACTAAGGAGAACAAATCTGGGTTTTCTTCTTGCCCAGTGCCGCCCCTCCCCCTCGCAGCTGCCTGGGTAGCTCAGCCACTCCTTCGTGAGCCACCTGCTTCTCAGTCTCTGCACAAGCCAGAGCTGCTGCCCCTCTCTCCTTCCCTGATGGGCATGTGACGGGCTCTCTTCTGCAGAGGGGAGGAAGGAGAGTCGGACGGGACCTGGTGTTGTGTCCGAGGAAACACTGAGGGAAGTCCGCGATCAGCTTCCTTGGGCCTTGTGCCAGAGGGTAGCTCGCACGGTGGCCCCTTGAGTCTGGGCTTTGGTTGAGGACTTCTGCTGGCGGAAGGACAGCCGACAGCCCTTCGCAGGGTGGCAGGGGGAGTGAATGGTCGTTCCCGCTCACCGAGAAGCAGGGCCTGGCAGTGGGGTGAGGACAACACGCACCTCTCAGCGGCAGTGCTTCCCAGCAGCGTGCCGGCCAGGCAGATGGCCAGGTTCCAGGGGGAGCCCCACCTCTCCTGAGGGCTCCCTCTTTGGGAGGAGCACAGATCCCTGAAGATTCTTGGTGGAGGAAGGGGGAGGACCAAGTGAGACCCAGGAGGGGTGACGTGAGGGTCCCGAAGCCTCCGCGACGAACCGTGGATGAGCAGGAGCCCTTCGCGCCCCGTTGACCATCTCCGTGCTCCGCAGGCTGTGCCCACAGCCTTTCCACCGCCGGAAGCGTTTGGGGGGACCTTCTCCCCCCATTGCTTCCCCAGCCCGCTGGAGCCATTCAGGTACCTCTGACACCGCGTCTCTCTAGTCACACCGAATTGTCCCTCAGACTCCTTGCCGTCCAGCTTTGATTCCCTCTTTCTGGACTCGATGGGACTCTCACCCTGTGCGGCTGTTTGAAAAAGTCCGACCTCCACCCCAGCAGAGCTTTGCCGCCCCTGAGACACTCAGGAGGCAGCTGCGGGCTTGCAGGGGAGCTCCCGAGGGTGGGAGTGAGGGAAGGCTCTCGAGGGGCCTGCGTCTGAGGCCGGTGCCCCTCGGGATGAGTACATTCTGGAAGGCCGTAGCATCCGTATTCTCTCGTCATGCCTTGCACGGTTCTCAGATGAAGGGTTGGTGGCAGGCCTGGGTTAGGATCCTGAGGACCCAAGGCCTCTTGGCCTGGATGGGGCCTCTCCGTGCTCAGGGGCAGCCCACCCCTGTCTGGGGGAGCCTTGGCCTTCCAGTGGGTAGCACATTCAACTTTACTTGAAGCTCCCAGGTGCCAAACCATTTAGTGCCTTGGCTGTCTGTCCCACTGCCCTGGAAGATGGAGTCTTATCTCTGAGCCTTGATGTCCTCACCTGCTTCCTCATCTACCTGTGGTGTTGGGACCAAGCCTCCGGTGTCTCTCAGTAGCCCAGTTGCTGGGAAACTGCTCTAGGGCTGCCTTGCCTCCTGGTAAAAACCATCCCCAGTTCTTGGTGGCTTGGCTTGGGGCACTGGGCTGTGTCCTCTGGGCAACGCTGACAACTCCCTTGGTTCTGTGACACACTGTCTGGGGCAAGGAAGGGATGAGAAGCTTCATCCCTGTGCGGCCCTCTCAGTATTTAGCCAACTCTCTGAACTTGAGCTTTCTGGGTGACAAATCCTGGACTCGGTATTTTGAGTCATTAGGTCTCTGATTCCACTGGAGAGTCAGCGGTAGGATCGTTGGGCCAGAAACCATGACCCGAGGCTCCTGGGTCCTCTCTTTGGTCCAGCGGGGAGGTACCGGCAAGCTGGGTGGGGTGATGTCGGTCATGTGTGCGTGGGAGTCCCGTGGCTTCCGAGCTGCCCAGTGGTGCTTGCTGCTGCCCCCACCGCCTCCCCGCCCAGCTGTTACCCATAGACCAAGTGTGCAGGGAACAAGTATCCACACTTTGTGTCATGGGAAGGCCTGACCTCACACTCCTTCATGCTATTGGAACTTGTGCTGACCCAGGTTTCTTTTTCTTGGGCAGCCCGAGGCCAGTAAGGACAGAGAGATTGGATTCTGTAGGAGGAGCTCACGAGTGTCTAGAACTTTGGTTTGGGGTGGATAGGGTAGGCCCTTGAAGAGGCAGTGGTTAGACAAGGGGATCCCCGAAGGACAGGCCGGGGGAGGGTAGCAGGGGAAGGTCTCCAGTTCCTCCTCCAGAGCCCATCATTCCAACAACCCGCTCTGGTCTTGGTTGCCGTGGTCATGCCGATGCCGCCGTCCTGCCTCGCCTGGGCTCGGCACTGGACACTTGTCTCTGTGCCCGGGGCAGACTGCCAGTCTCTCATGAGGCCACTAGGTCAGGCTGTGAAGGCTCTCGTGCTCCTCGGCGCGGTTGGGAAGCAGGAGGGACTGGAGCCCAGTCGGTTTCTGTGTCCCCTCCTTTGCTGTCCTTTTCCGCTCCCTTGATTAGCAGCCTTGACCTGTGCTAGCACCTGAGGCCAGCGGAGGGAGGCAGTAGCCTCTCGCAGGGCTCCTGGAGTCTCCTACCTGCCAGTCAAGGATTCCAGCACCAAGGACCCGTGTTGGTTAGGCTGGCTAGGGAAGGTTCTGCATTGTCAGGCTCTGCTGCCAGCGAGGACGGGCTGGGCTTCCCGCACTCCCTTTCATCCTGTCTCAGGGTGAAGTGGGGGAAACGGGCTTGGTGTCCGGTACAACAAGGCAGAGAACATGTTGGGAAAAGCACTGGGGTTGGTCTGGAGCTCAGAGTCCCCTTCGATCTTTTGTCTCTGGGCCCCGTGCTGCCCTCCTTGGCCAGGTGGCTGGTGTTAGATCAGCTTCCTTGCTGCTCTTAGAGGCGGTGAGTGCCTAACCGGTCCTGCCTCAGGAACAGGGTGAGTAGCTAAATAAAGACGTAGGCTTTTTTTTTCTTTCTTTCAGATGCTTGCTCTTCCTCCTTCCTTTCTCCCACCCTGCCTTTATTGTTAGTAGTTACAAAAATGACCACATACTATGTACTTTGCTGTAAATAAAGACTGGACAAAAAAAGAGCCAATTCTTGTCTCCCTTGTGGTGTTTGGGCAGGAGGAGCAGTGACTGAGGCCAGCGGCCCTGAGGGCTCAGCCACTCAGGATGTGACTAGGAGGCTCCTGTCACTAAGCCTCACAGTGCAGGCTGGACCCCGGACCTTAGCTGTCCTGGAATGTTGGTGAGATGCACATTTGTGCATTTCTCGTCTGTCCCTGTCTCTGTTCCCAAAAGCCAGGGTCAGGGTTTCTGGGAGGCTTCCGATCTCTGGGAGGTTCTGGCTCCGAGTCACCCAATCAATGCCAGCACCTCCCTCAATTCCTACCCTGGAGCATTCACCACCCTTTCCTGAACTCCTCCATTGAAATCCCAAGCAGCCTTCTAGAGGAAGAAAAGTTCACGGAGGTGGGTGGAGGAAGTGTACATTGACAGTGTGAACAAGAGAGCTTGTGTGTGTGTGCGTGTGTGTTTGTGTGTGTGATTGCTCAACATATCGATACATAACACAGATATTCATACGTCTCCCTGTTTTTTTCTTTTTAAAAGATTTTATTTGAGAGAAAGCGTGTGTGTGAGCCAGGGGAGGGACAGAGGGAGAGAATCTCCAGCGGGCTCCCTGCAGAGCAGAAAGCCTGACTCTGGGCTCCATCCCAGAACCCAGGATCATGACCTGAGCCAAAACTGAGAGTCAGATGCCCTACTGACTGAGCCACCCAGGCGCCCCATCCCTGTCCCTGTTTTTAAAAGGCCTAGATCACCCACCGCCAAAGACTGTAAAATAATTGGCCTCTGTGCTGTTCTCAGCCGCCAGTCGCCCACCAACCCTGCGGCTTCTCCGCCTCCACCCCTTCACTGCCTGCCAGACAGCCAAGCACCCTCACCACCGTGCAGTGAAAATTCAGAAAGGGAAACCTCGCTAAAATGGGATCAGGAGGTCTGGCCAGGTGTTCTCGCTCCCCACCCACGAGCCACTCCTTGTCAGCTGCAAACTCGACAGGAAGAGACAACCCTGCACAGAGATACTACCTGGCATTGGGATACCCCCATGGAGGAATAAAGGCTTACTTTCCCTCCTCTCCCGCCAGCGACAGTCCAGCCAATGGGAGACCCGCACAGGTCAGCCAATGAGACTCCCGCACAGCTCAGCCAATGAGAGGCCTCGATACTTCTCACCCTCAGTTTACTCCAATGGACTTGTCTGTAACAGCCTTCCCACTTCCGCTTTCCTCTATAAAAGCTGGCACCTGTGCTTGGTCCCCACAGTTGGCGTCTTCTGGTTCGCAACTCTTTGCTCTTAGTAAATCCATCCTTTGCTGGTAAAATACGTGGCCGTTTTAATTTTAAGGCTAACAGTGTAGCTCCACCCCGCGGTTTCCAGATGCTTGTTTCACGCATACATGCAAGCCCATCAAGGACTGTAGCGATCCGAGGGAACCTTCATTTGAGAGGATCCACTCTCAGAAGGCTGCTGTGTTGTAAAATAACACCCAGGTGCCTCTGCCACAGCTGGTATTATCGTCCGGAGTGACCGTCCTCTTCAGGCCAGTGAAGACGTGATCAGTCGCAGAGAAGCGCCTTGCGTGGTGTCGCACAGGTAGTGGTTGTGAGAGCCGGGTTAGCTGTGTTCCCCTTTGTCTTGCTCCCCCCACCCCCCCAATCCTTGGTGGACTCCCCTGGAGCTGGGTGCTTTGCTTGGGACTCAGCTCGTTCCTCAGGTTTCAGTTCCGCTCCCTTGTAAGTGGGAGGACAATGGGGCAGGCCAGTGAGGCCCTCAGCACCCTGTGTCACGACATCCTCCTATCCACCCTTATACTCCTCGGCCTGGAAATGCTCACTGGACTGGTGCTGCTTTGGCCAAACCCTCCTTCCATTCAGATGAAAAGAAATCTGTTGGAACCTGCTTAAAGGGTCTACGGAAGGGGGACAGAGAGAGAAGGAGCCCTGGGAGATGCAGAAGTTCACAATTCCATCATCATCTGGTGGTGGAAGATGTTTAGAATTTTTTGCTTAAAAAAAAAAAAATATTGGAGAGAGTGTGCCGGTATGGTGGGAGGGGTAGAGGGGTAGGGAGAGAATCTCAAGCAGAGTCCATACTGATCTCACAACCTTGAGATCATGACCTGTGTCAAAATCAGGAGTCGGATACGACACTGACCAAGCCACCGGATGCCCAATTTTGCTGTTGTGGCGGTTTTGTTTTTTAAGACATATTTTTGAAGCTGAGTTTCAACAGATCATCTGCTAGAATAAAGTTAACCTAGAATGCAGTTAACTCACTTGCTAAATCTTGGGCTATGCCTCTCTATATGCTTAACATTTTTTCAGTCAATTGTGAGCCCAAGATAACAGCTGAATGAATCCGCTTGAGTTAGGACTAAACCCAGACAGACAGTGATTCTCAGTTAAATGAGTGGAGAGGGAGGGGCAGGAGGACATGAAGCTGACACAAGCTCACCGTCCTGCAGACCAGGTCCTGCTCGGCACTGGTTCCCCAGATACTGAGGGTTTGCTTGTCTAGATCAGGGCTTCCTCTGATGTCTGCAGAATGACCATGGCCTGGGGTTCGGTGCAGTGCTAACTGCTGACGGCCGGTGACCAGGGGAAGCCAGATGGCCTCTGCCTTCCAATCTCATACATCTCTGTGGTTTTATCCTGAAAAGTCCAGGATTCTCTAATATAAGGTATTAACAGCTGTGGGTGATGTTTCAAGATTTCTCTTTATCAGCGCCGTGGACTTCCTTTTCAGGTCGTGAGATTCCCGATTTTCATGGCTGTGCTCCCTTCGGACTTCCCCAGCCTTCACCATACACCTTCACTTCGTCTCGGACCTCCTGCAAGGTATGTAAGGAATGCGTCCCGCTGGGGTTGGACGATTTAACCCAGACCTGCTGGGAAGGAGGCCCCCTGCCAGGTAAGGCTGTCTGGTGCGTGTCTGCCCTCTAGTGGTAGGATGTGGACCTGGTGCTGGGCCGATGTCCTTTGCTTGACTTGTGTGGTTTTAAGAGAGAGTCAGAGGGTCTCCAGACTTCTGACTGCGGATGTGATTATTCTTTTGTTTCTTCCTGGAGGGTCTTTAATGAGAATCTTCATTAGGGCCGATCAGAAATGACCTTCTTGGTTTCTCTGTTGCGGTAACCTATTGGAAGTGGTTCTCTGAGCTGGTCATCACGGTCTGTGGGAGTTCGTTGAAAAGATCACTGTGATTCATTCCTGGGAATTCTGATTCTGTAGGTCTGGGGAGAAGATCTTTCATAACAAGCTGTGCAGGTGAATCAGATGCATAGACAGGGCTGGAAACCAGGGGTCTTGTAGATTTCACTGTACAGACCCTTTGGATCCATGGTGTTCATTGCACTGGGGGGCCCATTTCTCCCAGAAATGTTGTCTGTGCTGTAAGGCTCCTCTTTGCCTGTGTGAAGACAGGAAAGAAAGTTTGAGTCTGCTCTTAAGCCCATTCAAGGCCAGCACTACCCTCTCAGGTTGTAAGACCCCCCACCCTGACCCCTAGCCCAGGTGATGCTAAGCTACGGGGCCCTGGGAGAGTCCCTCAGGATGTCTTCAGGAATTCCGAGTTTTCCTGGAATCCAGGAATCCGAGCCCTTCATTTTACAGATGGGGAAACCAGGGTCTAGAGGCAAAGCAACTGGTCAGGACCGTCCTACCTGGGCACTGGGTCTGCAGTGGACTGATCAGGGCTTTAAAAAAGAGAGTTCCCTTCTAGGTTTCATCTTGGAGCTTCTCCAGGGGCAGCATTGTTGGCAAATTTGGGACGGATCTCTGCCCTTGGACTCATCCTTTTTGGCAGGAAGAGGGACCTAAGTCAGACTCACTTGGTCAGCAGAAGGCAGTAGAATGAGGAGGGGAAGTTGAATGCCTTTTAAAAAGATTAAGTTTAGGGGCGCCTGGATGGCTTAGTGGGTTAAAGCCTCTGCCTTCGGTTCAGGTCATGATCTCAGGTCCTGGGATCGAGCCCCACATCAGGCTCTCTCCTTGGCAGGGAGGCTGCTCCCCCCCCCCCCACCTCTCTGTCTGCCTTTCTGCCTACTTATGATCTCTCTGTGTCAAAGAAATAAAATATTTAAAAAAATTAAAAAGATTAAGTTTAGTGAGTTAGTGTCAGTTGGGTTTTGTGAAAGGGGCTTCACCTGTGTTCAATGATTGCTGCATCTTCTAGTTCGCTACCAGGAGAGACTGCCTCTTGGGGTAAAGAACTTGGGAGTCAGCAGACCTCGCTTGAAGTGTTGGCTCCTTCGCAGAACAGCTGGGTGGTCTCGGGCAGGCTGTAACCCAGGGCCAGAGCCCCCTGCTTGGCCTAGAGTACTGAAGGAGCGTGTGCAGGCAGAGAGGCATGGCTGTGCCTGGGGTAAGGTGCCAGGCAAGTGGTGGCTGTTTGTGTGGTCTTGGGATCGGGCTGCACGGGCGAGCCCGAGTTCTGGGAAGGCCGTTTCTTCTCTGGAGCTCAGGCAACCTGGGAGAGGCTGGCTGGGTGCGGATAACCCCTGAACTAGAATTCTCTGCACATGTTGTTCAATTCCTGCCCTGACCGAGGAGGCTTTAGCCAAACCCGAGTAGGCTGTCCTGCTGTGGAGACATGCCCCAGGGCTGTGAGCCTCCCCGGCGCAGACTCACCCCTTTCTGGGTGTCTCCTCAACTCTGATGCCGCTGTGATGAGAGAGGGACGGAGTCAGGAAAGACATCTGTGTCGTGTCAGCCAGTAATTTAAAATGGATCCGAAAACGTAATGGTGTGCTCTTTAAGACCTCAAAATAGTGAGTATCGGACAGTCCTGGCATCAAAACGAAGGGGTCGGATATCGTGTCCTCCGGTTCCATAGCTGGAGTCTGTCTGTCAGGTGGACAAGCTGAGGGGGCGCTGGGCATCTTCAGTGGGACAGCCAGGGTTGGGCCTGGCACGCCCTTCAGGACGGTGTCCCCCTCCCGCAGGATGTACCCGGGCTGATGAAAGCGCCTCTCTTTTCTCAATTAGGGTTTTTAATTTCTTTTTGTCCCTAGGTCCCTCTAGCACTGTGCCTTCTGAGCACCCCCTCTCAGGATAATGTCTTTACCTACGTGAAATAACACCTCAGAACATCGAAGGAGGGGCGCCTGGGTGGCTCAGTCGGTCACGCGGCTGCCTTCAGCTCAGGTCATGATCCTGGGGTCCTGGGATCGGGCTCTGACTTGGGAGGGGGTGTCCCTGCTCAGCGGGGAGCCTGCTTCTCCCTCCCCCTCTGCCTGCCACTCTGCCTGTTTTGCGCGCTCTCTCTCTCTCTCTCTCTGTGTCAAATAAATAAATAAATAAAATCTTTTAAAAAATCAAAGGAAAAAAATTAAATATATATACATATATATTTGTATATCTATGTGTATATGTATATGTGTATTTTTTAATTTTTAAATTTATTTAATTTTTACGATTTTATTTATTTGAGAGAGAATGTGAGCAGAAGTGAGGGGGCGCAAAGGGAGAGGGAGAGTCAGGCTCCCCACGAGCAGGGAGCCTTGAGCTGGATGTGGGGCTCCATTCCAGGACCCCGGGATCATGACCTGAGCCAAAGGCAGACAGACGCTCAACCGACTGGGCCACCCAGATGGCCATATATATATATATGTATACATATATATATATATATATATTTAAAGGTATTCATTTTATTTATTTATTTGCAAGAGAGAGAGCATGTGCATGAGCAAGGGAAGGGCAGAGGGAGAGAGAGACTCTCACTCAGACCCTGTGCTGAGCATGGAGCCTGACACGGGGCCCATCCCAGGACCCCAGGATCACGACACAAGCCAAAGTCAACACTCAGGTGCCCCAGGAAATGAATTCTATCGAAACACAGTTACTGAAATGTGGAAACAAATGGCCGATAGGGTAATACATGCGCTTCTTTATTAACCCATCAAATAACAAGATCCTGTGTCAGGTCTAAGAACTACCATGATTATGAAGAATTAATGAACCTAAATGATATTTTGAAATTCTGTTCACAAGTATAATATATTATGAAAACGACTGATTTCTACTGCCCATAAACAAGTACAAGTAGGGCTAATGTCCCCGTGGTTTGTTGCCTATGCTCCTAACGCAAGGAAATGCACACATTGCACAGGCTGCTGGAAATGAAGTTTTAAATTCATAGACTGCCTGAATTTTGGCCTTCTGTCATTCTGTCCTTACTCCTCAGACTAAGAACCCCTGGGTGAGATCCAGATCTTCCAAGTCACTGGTGACTGGGGTAGACAAAAGTGTTCCCTTTCACTGCGTGTCTTAAGCGAGCCAGGCCTCTGCCCTGGCTTGGGGCAGGCAGTGCAGGACGGACACGGAGTCGGGCGGCCTCGCTCTGGTCTGAACTTGCCCGTGATGTTGGCAGGTCCTATCACTCATCCTGCCGGCCCCTCCGTCTGGGATCCTGCCAGCCCCGTCATCTGGGAGATGAGACTGTCATCTCTGCTCTTCTCCACTCAATGGTTTCAGTACATGACGGGAGGGGGTAGATAGAACCTGAATCAGAAACAGCAAAAACTATCATATAACCATAAAGCGTGTTATTTATTCTCAGTGCAAAGTGTAACAAGGCCAAAGCGCTACTTAGAAATGATCAACTTTGACTCAGGCCAAGTGTTGGCGAGGAAGATAAGCTGTCCGTGCAGAGCCAGAAAGGAGGGTAGAGCAGATGAAGACCGTGAGGGGGGGTTTCCTGGGGTCAAAGCCTGTAGCAGCCACTCAGAGACCGTGGCTCCGGGACAGCGTCCGTGACCCGGCCGCAAGCAGGAGGACAAGTGTTCATTTCTTTCCCTCCGGCCAAAGTGGTCTGTCATCCATTTCCCGTAATTTTTCTTCATGGTGTGGGCTGTAGGTAGAAGTGCAGTATTTTGCATGCGATATCCTTTCGTTCCAGCAGCATTGTGACTTTGATCTTTGAATTGGCTTTGCACCTTTCTGAAGGGTCAGCTGTTGGCATTCGTGGGCCTGTTCCTGGACTCTGCTCCGCTGGTCTTTTTGTCTATTTTGGCGTCCACACTTTCTTGATTACTGCAGCTTTATCGTAAGTCTTGAAATCAGGGAGCACTTGCCCTCTAACTTTGTTCTTCGTTTTCAACGTAGTTTTGGCTATTATAGGTCCTTTGCATCTCTATATGCATTTTAGAATCAGCTTGTCAGTTTTCAGAAACTGCCCTGCGGAGGCTATACTTGGGACGGTGTTGAATCCATAGGCTAGTTTGGGGACAGTTGTCATCTTAACAATGTTGTGTCTTTTGACCCCAGAACAAAGTCTGCCGCTCCATTTTCCTTGGTCTTCTTTGATTTGTCTCTGTAATGTTTTGTTGTTTTCAGCTTACGGATCTTGTGCATCTTTTGTCAGATTTGTTTTTATGTATCTTGTATTTTTTGATGCATGGTAAATAGTGTTTTTTTTTTTTAGAATTCCAAGTTCCGATGTTGTAGCTAGCATATGGAAATGCACATGATTTTTGTATACCGGTCTTTTGTCTTGTGGAGCTCCCTGTGGCAATATTATCTTTAGAGTGTTTTCAGGAGGAAGCAGAGATAGAACAATGGTTTTATCTACTGTGTTTAACCAGAAGTTCTCGAGATTTCTATATTCACTTGTATCCTCTCTACAGGTTTGGAAATTACACATATTTTTCTTTTGTGGTTATCTTTTAAAATTAATGTACAAGCATTAGCACACCGGGCTTGACAGAATCCCTCACCTCCTCCCGAACAACCCAAGAGCTTTAGAAAGCCCCAGCTCTCCTCACACTGTCCATCCTACACGTTCATGTTGCTCAAGCATTTTAGTTCCACCTTGCTCTTTTATATCCCTTAAGTTCATTGTCATTACTGGTTTTCAAAAATTGTTACTGCTGGATGCTGTCAGTTCTTGTTTGATTTACCCAGAATTTTGCTACTGCCTTTACTTCCTAGGTCATTTTGCATTAGTCTTTGTACCGGATTCAGTTTTCTTCCTACAGTACGTTCTTTTTTTTTTTTTTTTTTTTAAGATTTTATTTTTATTTATTTGACAGAGAGAGATCACAAGTAGGCTGAGAGGCAGGCAGAGAGGAGGGGGTGGGGAAGCAGGGTCCCTGCTGAGCGGAGAGCCCAATAGGGAACTTGATCCCAGGACCCTGAGATCGTCACCTGAGTCAAAGGCAGAGGCTTAACCCACTGAGCCACCCAGGCGCCCCCTACAGGACATTCTTGATGCAGTCCCCTCACAGAGGGTGTCCGTGGTCTTTGCTTTGTCACAGATGTCTTTATTTCACCTTCATCTAAAAAAATTTTTTTAAAAGATTTTATTCTTAGATAATCTCTGCACCCAATGCGGGGCTTGAACTTAAAACCCCAAGATGAAGAACCATATGCTCTACTGACTGAACCGACCAGGCGCCCTTACCTTCACCTTTGCGTGGTAATTTAGCTTTGTATTTGCTCCCAGCGTTTCGAACGTATTTTCTACTTTGTCCCGTTTTTTTGTTTGAAAGGCTTCTCCTTTTTTTTTTTTTTTTTTTTTTTTAAGATTTTATTTATTTATTTGACAGACAGAGATCACAAGTAGGCAGAGAGGCAGGCAGAGAGAGAGGGAGAAGCAGGCTACCTGCTGAGCAGAGAGCCCAATGTGGGGCTCGATCCCAGGAGGCTGGGATCACGACCTGAGCCGAAGGCAGAGGCTTTAACCCACTGAGCCACCCAGGCGCCCTCTTTGTCTCTGATCTTCTGCGTGTGTCATGAAGTGCTGAGGTGCGGATGTATTTTTAATTTTCCTACTTGTGCTTTCTAGTTAGCAAGAGCTATGTGTTTCCTCTAGTCTAGAAAATCACAGCTGTCGTCTGCTCACCTTCTCTGTTCTCTCTCTAGAGCTGTAGTTACGTGGATGTAGGACCCTTTATTCTCTCCCCTGAGTCTCTTACTTTTTTTTTTTTATTTTTCACGTTTTTAGCTTTTCAAGGCAGCATTTTTGCAAAGTTTCTCAGATCTATTTCCAGTTTCCTTATTATCTCTTTAGCCATGTTTAGTCTGCCATCTAAAACATAGCCATCGAGTTTTTAATTTCATTGACTTTATTTTTAGCTTTCAGGAAAACTCCTTCATCATGTTATAAGTCTGCTCCTTGATTTTTCTAGTGCCTCATCCTTATGTTTCAATTCCTATTCTTGGCTGCTGTAAAATATCTTCATTTTCTTGTTCGCTCCCCTCTGTATTAAGCAGGGCTTTTTAATATTTTATCTAGAATTTCTAAGTATTTTGTAGCAAGAGGGCTTTCTGGTTATCTGAATCATCCTAGTTGGGGGGAAAAAAAAAAGTATGCCATTCGTTCTCTCAGATTTTTTGCTCCAGAAAGTTTTTACTTTGACTTCTGGGTCAAATGTCACCTAGGACTCCCAAACTTCCAGTGCTCTCAGTATGTGGGGTGTTCTGGGATGTCAGTGCTGTGGTGTTATGACTCCAGATTAAACTGTAAGCTCCTTAAGGTCAGGAATTGCGAAGTGCGCTTCTCCTGTGTTTTAATGCGCTCTAGGGCATACTTGTCCACATAATCTATGCATAGCAGTTGGATGATTTCCTTATTTGACTTTTCTTTTGGAGCCAGACACTGTGCTAGCATGAGATGCTCATATATTTTTATTTTTTAAAAAGATTTTATTTATTTATTTTTGAGAGAGAGCGAGCGAGAATGAGCAGGGGGAGGGGCCAGAGGGAAAAGCAGACTCCCTGCTGAGCAGGGAGCTGGACATGGGACTCGATCTCAGGACCCCAGGATCACGACCTGAGCAGAAGGCAGATGCCTAATTGACTGAGCCACCCAGGTGCCCAAGAGGCCCATAAATTGTTTATGAATGTCGTGGAGATTTGTGATTGAGCTGGTCCTAACCAGAAGGGTGGACTGTTGCCTCGGGGTGGCCCTGCTGGCAGATTAGGGTGCCGGGTGGGGCAGGCGCCATCTGTGCGCTGTTTCTCGGACTGGCCACGAGATGGAAGCAGTGAGCCACAGCCCAGTCAAGTCCAGCTTTCACCTTCAGAACAGCTGGAGGACAGTTGGTTCAAAAATGCCGACGGTTTACTGTGTGTCAGGCCCTGCGCCAAAGCCTCCCAGCCCTTGGGGACCTCACACATGGCCAGAGGCCACTGCCGTATAGACACAGCACTCCCATGGAGCAGAATGGAGCATCCACAAAGAGGGATGATTCTGGCTCCTGGATGTAGTGGGTTGCAGGGAGAAACCCTTGACACGTTCCCAGGGAGCCCAGACGGGTCAGTAAGAAGGAAACCTCCAGCACCTGGGTCACCACCTCTGTCTCCCCCAACCCCTTATGTGGTTGTTGCATGCGAACGTGTCACAGCATTCCCATTAGCGTTTCCTGCTGGAGCCTCCGAAGCCTGACTTTGCATGTGACCAGTGGCTGGACCCTGGATCAACAATCGACCCAATTTCTTTATTTTTGGATGATAGGATTGGTCCTTGCTGCTTCACAGGGTTGTGTCATATTTAAGTAATAAAGGTTCATGCTTTGAGCAGTCATTAGTGCCACGCGTTTATGAGACATTAAGATAATTGTTCATCCCCATTTCCCTAAAATTTCTTCCAGGCTGGTTGGGTCCATTATGGGCATTTGTTGAGTTGATGAGAATGTAAACTCTCCTGAAAGAGGAGGCCCATAACCCACCGATGCATACCAGGCTGGTTCCGGCCAGCTTCAGAGTGGAGAGAAGAGCCGTGGCATTGACACGCTGGGATTAGGGTCAGGAACCGATACTCCCCGGGAGGGATCTAGCCCGGCATTCAGGAGGCGGTGTGTCGCCCATGGTGGGAGCTCCTGTGTCAGGCCCACGCAGGGCCCTGGAGGAAGGGGGGATGGGGTACAGTCAGGCTGTAAGGGCGCGGGTGAGGGGGCCCGACTCCCTGAAACAAGCTCCCAGCAAGAAAAGCCACAGTCACCTTTCAAAACCAGTGTGACAAGGGCCAGCTGGCTGGCGGGGCCCTTCCCATCCCTGCTCGCTCTTGAGGGAGGGAGACTCCTTCTCCAGCTGCTGGGACTTTCAGGTCCCCATGCAAGGCGCCTGCGAGGAAGAGGGGAGAGGACAGCCTGGAGAGAGGTCCCCATGCTTCCCTTCCTGCCCCAGCAGAGAACATTCCAGTGAGACTGCTAGGCCTTCTGCCCCCAGAGTCTCTTCCCCAAACAGTCTATCGATACGATCGCCACCAGGGTTTTAAAACCTCACTTAAAGGGAGGTTTCCACGCAGACACTTTGGTGTGAGTGCGAGCGTGCTGGGAAGGGCGCGGCGCCGAAGGAAAGGCTGCGTCCGAAGAGGGTTTCCTCTGAGACGGTTCTGGGCAGCTTCACGTTAGAGACTTTTTGTTCTCGCAGGGACCAGCCCGTCAGCAACAGCGGCCTCCAGCTCTAACATGCGTGAGTGTGCGCATGCATGTAAGCATGTGTGAGAGTGTATATGTGTGTGCATGCGAGCGTGCATGTATGAACACACATGCGTGTGTGCGTGCATGCTGACCATGCGTGTGTGTATATGTGAGTGTGTGCATGCATGAGCGCGTGTGTGTGTGTTGGCCACAACACACACTGTAAGTCACACCATCTCCTGAACGCTCCTTTAATTCTCCAACTTGTTAGGCTTCGAGACCCCACCAGGGGACATAACTGGAAATTCTCCCAATCCTTCCGTTCACCAACAGTTTTGCACCCGCTCCTACTGTGTGTGTGTCACTGAAATTCATTAGTTTCAAATTGCACTTGACTTCCGTGAAGTGGATTATATTCCCTCGTTTCCTGTGAAAGGGATGGAGGTTTAGGAAATGTCGAGTAACTGATACCAAGTCGGCAATGCACGGAGAAGCTGAATTTGACCTCTTTGCTGACTGCAAAGCCTAAACTCTCCCCCTCACTCCTGGCCACCCCCTCTGTGTCCCGCTGTCCCAAAGACCAAGTGCTGGTTCCCATGCTTCCCCACCTGGATGTCCTGCCAAGGGCCCTGCCCCCCCCCCCCCCCCGGCCGCTGCTCCCCTCCCCAGCTGGTGATCATCCCGTCGGGCTCTGGCGGGCCTCGGGTCCCCATGTAGCATCCCCATCTGGGACGGGACCGTTCCTGTCTGTGTCATACAGGCCTCATCGCTGACTTCTCCAGCTCCAGCACTGTCTTCTAACTGGGTCCGAGCTGAATGCTGGGCCCCGTAGGCAGCCGCTCCTGGGACCCCAGCAGTCTGCAGGGGCGGGGGTTACTCCCACACACAGTACCCAGTCGGGAGCAGGGCCTGGATGGTGCTGCCTGAGAAAGTCGGGGGTCGATCTTGTCCTGCGTGGAAGGACTCAGGAAAGACAAGGTTTGCTGAGAGCAGAGTGGCCGGCAGAGGCCAGGCCCCGCGGACTGTGTGCTGTGGGTTCGCTGAGCTGTGCCTGGGGGTAAAGGGATCGGAGGGGTTAGGGCTTGTGTTGCCCCGGACTTTGGAAGAACTCAGGCGAATCATGTTCTCGGCAAAGTTCATGCCTTTCTGTTTTGTGTGATTAGCTTTGTACGAGCACACAGACTGGGGGGAGGGGGGATGCATCTTGTTACCCAGCTGAGGAGCTGGAATCTTTGTGTTTTATTTTGCCATGTGGCGCTTTCTTTACATCTCACAAACTGAAACACTCAGCTCTGAGAAGATGGTTAAATCTGTTCAAGGACATTGCTCGGGGCTGTTGATTTCCTCTCTCCAGAAGGACATCCTTGTCATCAGATCACATTTTCCTGAAGGCGCGAAGTGGGGGAACCCCGCTGACCCGCTGTCTAGCACACAGCCGTGTCCCTGAGCACAGGAAGGCGCTTCTCTAGACAGGCCGCAGGAGGCCCTCGCATCGGTTTCCAGAACTCTCTTCAGAGTGGTCACGGGTCTGCCGCCAGCCAGTGAGGAGGGCGTGAGGAGCTTGGCGTGGACGGACATGTGGTTGGGAAAACGATGCTGGCAGCGGCGTGCAGACCCGACCAGACTGGTGTGTCCGTGCCCGCAGCAGATCCTGTTCTCTCCCGCACACCTGGGTGCAGATCTCGACCCTGAAAACCCACCTGTGGAGTCAACAGTCAGGAGAGATGGAGGGGCTTAGCCTCAGGAAGGGGAGGGGAGGGCTGGGGGGAGCAGGAGCAGGAGCAGGTTCAGACTGGTAAGGTCTGTTTCTTGACCTGCATTGTGCTTCCTCCGTGTGCCCGCTTTATGAGAACACACCCAGCTACACACTTGGGGGGTGGGATCTTTTCTGTGTGTGCTGTACGTCAGTAAAAACATTTATTAAAAAAATTAAAAATCTCCATTCTTCCCCTTGCTGGCCACGTGGTCTGGTCAGTCCCTTACACCCTCCGAGCCTGGGTTTGCTCACGCTGCCTCCAGCGCCCCGAGGACTCTGAGCAAACGGGTTCTTCTCAGCGTCGCTCAGTGAACAGGAGCTGTTCTGTCGCAGCTGCCGGTGCTCAGGCCCCACCAGCCCCCCGGGCAGCCCTGTGCTCTGCATTCACATCTCCTGCCTCCCTTCACATGTGGTCCTGCCCGGTCGCCCCCTCCCTACTCACTGTCACCAAATCCTGTTCAGGGCACACACCCAAGACCTTTACCTGGTCCCCTTCCCTCCGCCCTGGATCCATCCTTACTCTTTCTCCTGGGGCCCTGCCTGCCACGGACTTCAGAGCCCAGCGCCTGGCGTGTAGTGAAATGCAGCGTCATCAGCTTCCCAGTGGGACACAAGGCCCGGCTCCCCAAATGGGAGGGATTTGAGGAGCCTCCCCTGGAGTGGTGCCTTCTTTCCACGGACTTGCATTCAAGTGGCCTGCTGTGTTTTCCCTGCTGGGGAAATGTCATCTGAAAAATACACAGCAAGCACTAGATGGTGCATTTGGCCTGCCCTCTTGACGGGGAGGGCTGGGGAGCCCAGGGCAGACGCAGCACTCCCGCGGCTTCGTGGCTGGACTGGGCTCCTTGCTCCCAGTCTTTACAGCCTGTCCCTCCGTAACAGCCCAGCTCCATATTTTAAGAATATAAGTCAAGGGGTGCTTGGGTGGCTCAGTTGGTTTAGAGTCTGTCTTCAGCTCAGGTCATGATCTCCAGGTCCTGGGACCGAGCCCCACATTGGGCTCCCTGCTTAGTGGGGAGTCGGCTTCTCCCTCTCTCTCTGCCCTGCCTCTGCTCCTGCTCTCGCTCTCTCAAATGAAGAAAATATTTTTAAAAAAGAGTATATGTCAAATCTAGCCACTCACTTGTCCCATAATCCTCCAGTTCTTGGCACACTTAAAAATAAAACCTCAAATGTGCTCTGTGACTATCCCACGGCTCACCCTGGCCCCCCCCACGGCTCACCCTGGCCCCTCCCACGGCTCACCCTGGCCCCCCCCACGGCTCACCCTGGCCCCCCCAACGGCTCACCCTGGCCCCTCCCACGGCTCACCCTGGCCCCCCCAACGGCTCACCCTGGCCCCTCCCACGGCTCACCCTGGCCCCCCCCCACGGCTCACCCTGGCCCCCCCCACGGCTCACCCTGGCCCCTCCCACGGCTCACCCTGGCCCCCCCCACGGCTCACCCTGGCCCCTCCCACGGCTCACCCTGGCCCCTCCCACGGCTCACCCTGGCCCCTCCCACCGTCACCCCCGCCACGGCCCCAGCTCTAAGATCTCATCTTCCGCCGCCCGGCCTTCTTGCTGGTTTTCGGCCATGTCTTACCTGCTCCTACATCCCTGCACTGCTCCCTTCTGGAACTTTGCACTGGCTGTTCCCTCTGCCTGGAATGTTCTTCCCCGAGAGTCCCATGTTCTGGGCTCACTTGGCTCGCTGCTGGAGGTGCGACTCGGAGCAGCCATCCTTGGCCGCCCAGCCTGTCTCCAGCCCTGGTCTCATTTTTATTTTTATTTTTTTTTTTTTTATTTTTTATTTTTTTTTTTTTTAAAGATTTATTTATTTATTTATTTGACAGAGAGAAATCACAAGTAGGCAGAGAGGCAGGCAGAGAGAGAGAGAGGAGGAAGCAGGCTCCCCGCCGAGCAGAGAGCCCGATGCGGGACTCGATCCCAGGACCCTGAGATCATGACCTGAGCCGAAGGCAGCGGCTTAACCACTGAGCCACCCAGGCGCCCCCTGGTCTCATTTTTAAACGGAGATTGTCTCGACGCGCAGGTCTCGTGCCATCTGCCTACCTTTCCTTCTGCGCGGCTAATTCTGGGGGGTCCGTCTCCTGACTCGCACAGAAGTTTTGCGTTCAGGGACTTTGTAGGGTTTCCTGCTGTATCCCTCTGAGTCAGGGAGACTGGCTCACGGCCACACTCAGTACATATTTCCTGAGCGGGTGAAGGCGTGCAAGGAGACTGCGTGTGAATTGCCCCGAAAGGTGAAGTGTCCCCCCTCTTAGTGGGGGTTGTTGTCTGTGCCTCTACCTCCGGGGCCAGTGAAGTGCCCTGCGGGTTGGGCCCTGGTTTCTCACAGGCTAGCGGTGAAAGTGTGGGCCGTGGTCCCCAGCTCTGCGACTTGCTCCCGGGGTGAGCTCAGAGAAGCTACCGGATCTCGGGGCCTTTGTCCCTCATCAGTACCTCAGCGCCGGTCCTGCCTGCCTTGGGGCCGGTCAGGGAGGCCGGGAGACAGAAGCAGCACATCCCTGGGCCACGGACGGGTTCCTTCCCTCTCCGTGTCTCGTTCAGGAGGGACACAGTCGGGATGTGGTCAGGCCCCCACTGTTGGCCGTAAATTCAGTCTTACTCCAACTCAGCTCTGCCAGTAAATCTGACTTAAAAACAAAACCGTTTCATCTTTGTCTTTTCTTTTCTCATTGCTTCTGAACTTAGGAGGGGTGTTATTTACGTGCCCCCCGCCCCGGGTGCATGATCCTGTTTGCCCTTCACAGCAGCTCCGTGAGCGAGGGAGCGGTTCGTTTCCTCCCGCTTCCTCAGGTGGGGCTTGGGGATGGCGTGTCCTGGGTCAGGCCACACAGTGAACCAACGGCAGAGCTGGGGGCCACACTGAACCAGCCAGCTCTGAGCCCAAGGCCCTTTCCATTTTGTCACGGACACGTGTGGGTGACATGTCATCCCGTGCGTCCGGGAGGCCACCAGGGAGGACAGGTTCAGCGGGTCTGCCCTGGTGCTGGCTGGGGCACAGTCGACAAAGGTATCGGGTCCGAGAGGCAGAAATCCAGTTTGGGGAGGAACGACACGGCGCCGGGGGGTGGGGGGGTGGGTGGGGGGGTGGGGGGTGGGCAGGAGGGTGGCCAGAGTTGGGGGGAGGGGGCAGCAGAAAGGACACTGGGGGCACCTCCCAGCCTTTCAGCCCGGGCTGGGGAAAGAGCCAGGGGAGCCCATTAGCCGGAGCCCCAGCTGAGGCTAAGCTGCCGGGCTGAAAAGAGACAGGCAGGGGGCCCTGAAGCCAGCAGGCAGGAAATGCGAGGCAGCCTTAGAGGGAAGTCTGGTGGAAGAAACAGAAAAAGAGCACTTGGGGCGTCAGAAACTTCGCTGGGTGTAGGAGAGGCCCTGCTGCTCTCTCAGATACGGCCCCATTTCCCCAGTGTGGCAACGAGAGGACGGCTGCCCAGATGCCACTGTGGCCCGGGAGGGCTGACGTTTCCAGCCGTGGCCTGTGGTGCCGCTGAAACGGCTTCACTCGGCCCGGAGAGCTTCGGCAGCACCCCCCACTCTGCCCGGGGCAGGACGGGGCGGGCGGGGGGCACTCCGGAGGGCCAGCTGTCCTAGGTGGGGCTGGTTTGGACCCTGTGAGCTCTCAGATGGGGTCGTTCCCTGGATGCGGGCCGTGGCTCCTGGCAGAGAACGCCCGTCTCCCTGCTTCTCCTCCTCTGATCGCTGCGGGCCCGCCCCACAGAATACGGCCTCAGGGTTTAGGGGCGAAGGTGAATTCAGGAGTGGACTTGGGGCAGCCTTGCATCTCCAGGCCTCCTCCCACAGCCTACCTCTCCAGACCTTCCCCATGTCCTGTATCCCCCATCGCCCACCCGCCATATTCTGCATCTCGAGGCTCCTCCCCATTCTGCATCTCCAGGCCTCCCCTCCCCCATTCTGCATCTCCAGCCCCGCCCCCCCCCCCATATATCCTGCCTTCATTCCCCCTACATTTCTTACACGACGCTGCAGATTTTCACGTTTGTTGTTTCCTTGGGTTCAGAAATGGTCTCCAGAGGATCCCTCGATGAGTTCTAGCCATGTTTTCTGAGTCAGTGTCGCAAGGAGCCACTGGTCACCTGCGTCGCTGACCCCACACCAGGGTAGCTGAGCCCACCCAGTTAGCTACAGACAGCAGGGAGTGGACAGAGAGCAAGACACAGACTGAGGAAGCGTCAAAAGATCTGGCTAGAAAGGCCTGGAACACAGGAGAATTCCTACAAGTCTCAGAAGAAAGAGGTAAGGGAGAAGCCATGTGGCAGGGCCGGGTGACGCTCTGGAAGGGGCATGGGGATGGAGAACCAGAGGCCGACAAGGCTGGGGCTGGCTTAGGGCTACTGGCCCCATGAACTGAACCTGTGATGTGGGACCTGCAGAGGCCCGGGAGCGATCGGCTACGCTGACTGGCCAGAAGCTCACAGCCATCTTCTAGAATACTTTATCCAGAAAGGACTATGGCTCTCGGGTCCTGGGGCTGCTCTGTTCCCAGAGTGCCCTGTGACCCTAGAACCAGCAGTGCCCGGCAAAGTGGGACCCACTCCACCCGAGACTCGGTCCTGTCCTCCAGGTGCTCTCAACAGGCCCTGCAGGACCAGCCCTCCCACCCCAGCCAGCCGCACCTCCTGCCTCGGTCACACCAGGCCTCTGGTCTCTTACAGTGGACTGCGTGGGGTAATGAAATAGTCATAACGGAGCCCTGAATGTTTAAGCTCCGAGAGCCACAGTGCTGTACCATATGGAGCTAAAGATAAACCATCCCAGAGGAGGTTTCACTGGGCTCCGTGGTCTCTGTCTTAGCTGCCTCGCCTGTCGGAGCTTTACTTTGTGTGTGGATCGGAGGCCGTGTTTGATGGCTCTCTGAGTGCCCCCATTCATCTTCCTTGCGTAAATTCAACAGAAAACTTGGAGGGCCTCCACTGCGCCAGCCTGGCAGGAATTTTTGTCTGATTTGTTCCTGGCTGTGGCACCAATGCTGGCGATGGTGGTGGCACACAGTAGGGGACCCATAACATGTCCCCTCAGATGCCAGCCCCCACCAAGGCCCTACGAAGTATCTGTACCGTTCCCTGTCTCAGGCTGTACGCCGAGGACAGCCACCTCTGCCAGGGAGCCGAATCCCTGCACACCCTCCGACACCGAACGGCCCACCTGTGGGGAACACAGCCGGAGGGAGCAGGATGTGGGGGTACACTGCCCTCCCAACACTTTGTCTGTAGTCTGAGGAGAAGCACTGTCCTCAGTTTCTCTTGAAAGTGGACCTCCCTAAGCACGAGGCCGGATCCATCCGGAATATTCCTCAAGATGGAGCGGAGCCCCTCAAGCCTCTGAATTCGGCCTTCCCTTTGGAGCGAACGCGGTCTCGGGTCACCAGGCCATTCCTGCCTGGAAACCAGCACATTCTGCAGGCGCTGGGGTGTTGTAGATCGGGGCTCGCGGCGTCCCGTAGCGTTCGCTGAGACCGGCAGCACCAACGCCCCCCCCCCCCCCCCCCGGGAACTTGTTCTAGAAGCAGAGCCTGAGGTCCCACCCCTGGCTTGCTGAATCTGAAGCTCTGGGGAGGGCCCCGCTCTCTGTGTTGACAAGTCCTCCGTGTCACAAGCATGACTTACGCACCAAAGCTTGACCTGGACCCCACTCGTCCAGACCAGTGTCTGTCAACATCAGCACGACTGACTTTCTGGGATAGACAGTTCTTTGTTGTGGGGGCTGTTCTGTGTGCTGTAGGACGTTTCACAACATCCTTGGCTTCTCCCCACTCGAGGCCGATAGTACCCATCTTCCAGCTGTGACGACCAAAAGTGTCCCCAGATATTGCCAAATGTCCCCTCTGAGGCAGAATGGTGCCTTTGAGAACTATGGACCCAGACCCTTGCTTCTCAAGATATGGCCAGTGGTCCTGTAGCATTGGCCTCACCTAGGAAGGTGGTAGAAACAAAGATGCAGGCCCCACCCCACATATCCTGAATCGGAATCTGCCCTGAACAAGGAAGGCCCTCAGGTGACTCGTCTACAGTTGGAGATTGATGGACGCTGACCTGAACTCACTGTGTCGTGTGACAGATGGGGACATGGCACTCTAAAGGGAAGGACCTCCTCGTGATCCAAGGTCATGACTAGGTGCTGATTTTCTTTGACTGTTTCTGTAGTTAGGAGAATGGACCACCTGGATCCTGAGGCCACAGATTTTGGAGGCTCTGGGCGCAGAAGCACCTCTAGCTGTGACCAGAGCTTTGTCACAGCAGTGTCCGTAGCGGCCAGTACATAGAGCAATTTTGAGATCGGGTTCAATATTTTGAACACTGTCCCTCAGTTGGGATTTGTCTGGTGTTTTTCTTGTGAGACTAGGATATAGTTTGGGGGGAAATCACAGGGTAAAGAGTCACTTACCTCTCATCATGTCAGAGGGTAGATTTTACTTTTTTCCCAATAACCGATTATATTTTCCAAAAAGCAAAATGCTCAGGAACCTGCTACTCCACACACCTCCCAGCTACCCACCTGCAGAGCGACTTGACTTTGCCTTGTTGATGCAAAACAAGACTTGTATGATAACGTGCTCTCGCAGTGCTCCAGCATCTTCTGCCCAGAGCCTCCCACGGCCAGTGAGAGCAGCCAGGCCCCGTTAGAGCTGAGGTTTGACTCAGTTGTACCTTTCCCTCATTCATGGGGAGCGGTAGGCACGGCCCTTCTCTGATGAACAGCCAGCCGCTTGGCGATTCCCCTTTCAGGGTTCCCATTTCTGATCACTGCCCCATCCTAATTAGGCAGGTTGACCACAGGCTCCTGCAGAGCAAAGGCGGCAGCGGTGGGCTCCCGTGAAAGGGAGTGAGAGGACCAGGAAGCCCCGTGGAGGGTGAGGTTTCCTTAGGCACCCGGGTCGGAATCGCGTCCCGGGTGCCGTGTGAACTGCCCTGGGGGAATTCTCTGCAGTAGAACAGACTGTTGGCATTTCGACGCACATCCAAGCACTCCGCCAGTCCCTCCGACAACACGGCCCTGCTCACACCCACAAGACAGGCCCCAGACACCCTCATCTCCCCTATCGACCCGACAGATTTGACAAAAACGTCCTCTGTTGGAAGAAATGGCACGGAGTTAAGATAGTAAAGATTTCTGTTCAAGTGCCAGTGTTGTATGAACTCAGTGTATCCGTTTCCTGTGGCTGCCGCAGTGAGGTCGCACACACCTCATTGCTTAGTTATGCAGATTTATTATCCTTACAGTCTGGGGGTCAGAAGTCTGAAATGGGTCTGATGGGGCCAAATCAGGGTGTCAGTGGGGCTTCGATCCTGCTGGTGGTTCAAAGAGAACCAATTCCCTTGCCTTTTCAGCGTCCAGGGTGGCCTGCCTTGTTGGCTCACGGCCCCTTGCTCCCCTTGCAGGGGACACTCTTCCAGCCCCTGTTTCTGCCGGCACATCTCCTCCCTGCCTCGGATGTTTTTCTACCTCATTCTTGCAAGGACACTTGTGATTTCCCTGGGCCCACTCAGTGAATCCAGGAGAATCCCCACCACCCCAAGGTGCCTAATCACATCTGCAGAGTCCTTTCTGCCAGCGAGGAGGCAGATTGATACGGACTGGGAATTGGGATGCGGGCATCTTTGGGACGTGCTTTGGGCTACCACACCCGATTTTGTCTTCTGTTTAACAGCAGTGATAGTGATAATATCTACTATAGGTACTAAATTGTGAGCTCTTTCTTTCTTTCTTTCTTTAGAGAGGGTGGTGGGAGGGCCAGAGCAGGGTAGAGAGAGAATCTCAGGCAGTTTCCATGCCCAGTGTGGAGCCCGACACAGGGCTGGATCTCATGACCCTGAGGTCATGACCTGAGCTGAAATCAAGAGTTGGACACTTAACTGACTGGGCCATTCAGGTGCCCCCTAAATCGTGAACTCTAAACTAGATCATGTGTGTCTTTTGTTTGGCCCCGGTCTGGCATGTGCATAGGGAGCCCTCAGTAACAGCTAACTAGTTACTATTGGAATGCTGAGGTACTCTCTTTGCCAACACATTGGTATTAGTATTTTTTTTTAAAAAGATTTTATTTATTTATTTGACAGACAGAGATCACAAGTAGGCAGAGAGAAATGGGGAAGCAGGCTCCTTGCTGAGCAGAGAGCCCGATGCAGGGCTCGATCCCAGAACCCTGGGATCATGACCCAAGCCGAAGGCAGAGGCTTAACTCACTGAGCCACCCAGGCGCCCCACATTGGTATTAGTTTTATCAGGCCGCCGTTTGCACTGGCGGTGATCAGAAGTGGAGTGGGTCTGGTTTATGCGGGAGAGGGACTAAGAAGGTCGGGAATACAGGTGTTTTCTGGGGCAGGACAGGTACAAATGGGGCGGTCTTGAGAGCAGGCACTGGGTGATGTGGGTGGGGAAAGCCGGCATGCGGAACCTTGTGAGCAGGAGGGGAGGGATGAGCCAACTGGAAGAGAAACACCCTAACATTTTTCTCAAGTCTCCCTGACGGCTGGTGGGTAATGGCTTCTCTCAGATGCCCACTGCTCCAGCTCCTGCACACCCCGGAAACATGCTCTTCCTTCAAGGTTTCACTCAAGCATCGCCTCCTCCTCCAGGAAGCCTTTGCTAATCATTCAGTAAGGGTGCTCATGTCTTCTCCTCCAAATGTCAGGAGTGCTCTGCTCTGAGCCACTGGCATGGTGTGCCGTCATCTAATTTTTGACAATTAGATCACAAAACATTCTGCAGCCCTTCTCGGTTGCCTGCAGTGTCCAGCTTGGGGCTTGGTTGGCAACTGCCAACGTGTCCAACACTGAGCTCCTCTCTTCTCCCCTCTGTAATTCAGCATCAGCCTGTGGTTTCCTGTTCTGTTTAAAGGCCTCTTCTTTTCCAGTCCCCTAAGCGTGAAACCTCAGTCACTTTTCGGCCTGCATTCTTCACCATCCATAACTCAGTGGTAACCAGGTTTTGGTGATTCTTTCTTCTTAACAAAAATGCTGGGTGATTTGTGCGCCCTACAGATTTGGGAGAACACTGGCATAGTGATTGGCAAGAGGAGACCCAGGATTCGTGACTCCAGGGTGCTGTTGGTCCCATTTTCACCCTTACAGAGTCATACGACCTTGGGACAGGGCCCTTCCACCCCTAGCCTTCACCTTCCCTTTCCTGGTGCCTAAAAGGAGAGCACTGGGCCAGAGAGTCTCACAGCTCCTTGTGGCCTCCTCCAGCCTTCCTTTCTGTGTGCCCAGCCACAGGGAGCCAGGGCCGCATTCTGGGGGCTGTTGATTGTGCCCCTGTCCCTGGTGGAGGTGGGAGAGGACAGAGCTTGTTTTCAGACATCTTAAGTTAGACCCAGGCTCCCTCCCTGCAGACGATGAAGCTACTGATTAGGAAGCCAATTTGCTCAGGAGACACTGAAGATAATTAGCAAGAGAGGAGGCCGAGCATCTGGGAAGGAGTTTTTCTAGTCCCTCAGGCATTGATCGGTCCATCCCATGAATGCTATGCTGGCTGGTCAGGACTTCGATGGGGAACTAAAATCAGCAGCTTCGCAGGCACTAAGTAGATTTCTGCCAGGAGGCAGATGCTGGTGTAGTTTTACTTGGGGGCTTGATGCCCAAGAGAGACAGCAGACATGCTCTTTCATTTTCCCTTCAGTGAACATTTCTTCATTTACGAGGACAGTTTTGAGTGCCTAGTTCATACAAGGTGATGTTACTAATGAAAGGGTCTCTAGTGCTTTCCCTAACTGGTGGAAATGTTGAACCCAGGGAAGGATCCAGATGGATTACGGTGTAGGAACCGCACTTGAGATGGGATGTTTGGCTGGGGGTTATCTCTGCCTTTCAGAACGATGGCTGGATGCTCAGTAGGCAAAGGGTGCTTGAAGGTACCGGGGGCGCAGGGGCTGGCCCGAGTAAAATTGCTCAGGAGGAATAATGAAAGGCAAGTTTAGAAAATGAGTAATCTGGGTGTCTGGATTGCAGCACCCTACGCAAAATGAAATGGAATTAGAAAAATAGGTCAAGTTCAGCTTGTTTGAGACCT
Organism: Mustela lutreola; assembly: GCF_030435805.1. Lineage (NCBI taxonomy): Eukaryota > Metazoa > Chordata > Mammalia > Carnivora > Mustelidae > Mustela > Mustela lutreola. The sequence goes on along the minus strand of NC_081303.1, from coordinate 66,676,739 downwards.
GAAAAGATGTTGGATTGAGTTTGCTGGCAATGGGGCAGCACTGGAAGTTTCTTCTAGGCACAGAGTCACATGATGTATAGGGTTATACGTTAATTAACAAGTGAGAAGGGATGTATTTCCATCTCATTCTGAGAAGAAACCAGGAAGCTGTATACAAGGAAAAGGGCGGCAGTGTCTCACATTCCTCATATTTCCGTGAAAAGGAGGAAGTGGCCAAGTCAAGCTCGGTGCCACCATTTCTGAAATCCCTCGGGATTCCCTAGGCTGTGGAGTGCAGAGAGGTGTGACGAGAAGCTGTTTTCCCCGATTCACTCAGCTGCCAGGTGCTGCGTGCTTCTGGCTTAGGAAAACCAAGCACACAGAGAGCTGTTTGTTCCTGAGTTCCCTCTAGGTGGCCAGAAATAGCCCCTGTTATGGTTAAATGAAAAAGAAAAAAAAGAAAGAAAGAAAGAGGGGCGCCTGGGTGGCTCAGTGGGTTAAAGCCTCTGCATTGGGCTCGGGTCATGATCTCAGGTTCCTGGGATCAAGCCCTGCTTCGGGCTCTCTGCTCGGCGGAGAGCCTGCTTTCTCTTCTCTCTCTGCCTGCCTCTCTGTCTACTTGTGATCTCTGTCCATCAAACAAATAAATAAAATCTTTAAAAGAAAGAAAGAAAGAAAGAAAGAGCGCCAGAGAAAGCATTCAAAAGTACTTAGCTGCTTGGGAGTGTTTGTGGCTGTTAGAAAAGATTTCTGCTGAGTGTGTTCAAGAGGAGAAATGCCCAATCCCTTCAGTGCCTATCTGCCAAAGGTCTGGTAGGGATTCTGGGAAGTGGGAGTGAGTAACATCTGCACTAATGCAAACCAAAACAAAATAACAACACAACTAAGCCCTGTTTAGCAATGAATAGTCCTTGGGATTGTAGATGTGCTGCCGTAGGACAGTTTCCTCATTTCCCTCTTGTGTGCTGCACCTCCCAAGAGAAGAAAGACAGAGGGCACAGGAAGGCTGCATCTGGGGTGCTCAGCACCAGGAGGGAAGAAAACTGGCCCATCAGTCCCAGCGCATGTGCTCTGTGTAATGCCTCGTCACTTCTGATCCTCTGTACTGCGGATGAGCCAGCAGAGCTGGCTGACCTAGAGGTGCCTGGAGACTTGGGAGGGGGCATTGATGACTGGCGGTTCTAGGGTTCAGTAGCCCCAAACAACCAAGCGGGGCAGTGGGTTAAAGTTGCTTAAACCAAGAAAGAGAAAGGCAGAATTCATTTAAACTAGTGAGTTTTGAGACTGTGGACTCTGAGAAACAAATTGAGGGTTTTGGAGGGGAGGGGGATGGGGGTTGGGTGAGCCTAGTGGTGGGTATTATGGAGGGCACGTATTGCATGGAGCACTGGGTGTGGTGCATAAACAATGAATTCTGGAACACTGAAAAGAAATAAAAAAGAAAAAGAAAGAAAATAAACTAGTGAGTTTTGGAAGCTTGGATGAGGGGAAGTGATTATAATTCATCAGTTACCTGAAGGTTTTGCAAAAAACCTTTTTATTATAGAAAAATGGAAACACCTATCGGATGAACAGGAGTGACATCATCAAAAATGACAGACTAGGGAACTCAAACACTGTTTCTTTATGAAAGCAATGAGCAAGCAGGCAAAAACCATCAGGATCAACTTTTTCAGAATTTTGGAAACTTAATAAAAAACTGACAATGACTGGGGGAGGCCTTAATGAAGGAAAAACCTGCTGTATTTGGGGAAGAGTTAACCACTTCCCAACCCCCACTCCTCAGCTGGTCTGCTGGTACTAGAGGGAGCGGTGCAGACCTTCTTTCTTCCTTTCTCTCCTCTCTCTCTCCCTCCTCCTTTCCCTCTTTTCTTTCTTTCTTAAGATTTGTTTATTTTAGAGAGAGTGAGAGGGAGAGCATACATGAGCAGGAGGGGCAGAGGGCAAGGGAGAGAGAATCTCAAGCAGGATCCCTGCTGAGTTCAGAGCCTGACTCGGGGCTCAGTCTCACGACTCTGAGATCATGAGTGAGATGAAGCTAAGAGTTGGACACTCCACTGACTGTGCCACCCTGGCGCCCCTGCGGACCTTATTTTCAAAGTGCTGTGGTGTGTGTTTTGACCTGTCTGGTTGTGGCCTCCTGAAGGTAGGCTGAATGGCTTGCTTTGTTTCTCCTGCTTTCGAGCTTTCTCAGGGATGAAGTAATTTCCCTGGGTGGCGTTTGTTGAAAGCACCGAAAGGCAAATACACTAGCTGCAGCCACCTGCTGCAAGAGGTGACAGTGAGGGCAGGCAGGGACAGACAGGAAATCCCAGAAAGGAAAAGGCTGGGGAAGGAGATACAGAATAAAGGCTTTGAAAAGCTCCTGTCGACCAGGGCACCTAGAAGGCCACACGCATGCCCAGGGCTGGACACATGATCAGAGAAGACCTGAGAAGACCGTAAGCTTTCACCTCAGCATAACCTTTATGTTCCCTCCTACAGGAAGAGAAGGCTAAGGCAGAGTTGTAAATGCCTGGCTAAGTGTGGAAGGAGCAACACACAGCCAATATGCAAAAATCAGGATAATTTTAAAAATATTTTATTTATTTATTTTTTAGAGAGAGAGACCAAGAAAGCATGTGAATGTGCACATGTGCGCACGCGTGCACACACACACACGAGTGGGGGGAGGGGCAGAGGGAACAGGAGAGAATCTGAAGCAGACTCCTCACTGAGCCCCAACATGGTGCTCAGTCTCATAACTCTGAGATCACAACCTGAGCTGAAATCAGGAGTAGGACGTTTAACCGACAGAGCCGTTTGACTGATGCCCTGCAGACAGGCTTTTTTTTTACTTTATTTTTTTGCTTTCAGGAGTTTAAGGACATCTCTGTCAGATCACTAGCTAAGCACTAAGCCAAGAGAACAGACATCAGTGGTCACATGACAGAGAATACAGTCTTGACATATACACAGTGAACAAAATAGTCTATGTGTCCATCATCCAGTGTCAAAAATTATCGACATTTTGTCACCCTTGTTTCATCCATTCCTCTACCTGCTTCTCAACTTACACTTCATTTGTTATCCTTTTACGGTTGAAACACTTACATACATTGAAATGCATCAATTTTACCTGTTCAATTTTGACAGATAGATAAGCCCCTGTAGCTCCCAACTTATCTTATAGAACTTTATCATTAGATATAGAACATATCATAATCATATAGAACCTTATCATATAGAAATTTTCTATCTTCTCAGCAAGTCCCACATGGCCTTCTAGTAACCCCCTCAGATTTTCTTTTAATACTTCACATGGTCCAATATCTTGCCTTGTCCCCTTGCCACCCCTCTCCCCCCAAGGCTGGCAGTCACTGCCGAGGAGCCAGGGCTGTAGATGGGAATGTGGGAGGCTGCTTATGTATCTGCCTTATCTGTCCGCTAGTCCATGTACAGGTAGAGTAAATCCTCATGAAGGCTTTGGGAGAAATGGCCAGAGATAAATGGTGTCCCTAATAGATTTGGTAGATGATGTCATGGTAGAGTGTGACCGGTGGTAGGGTAGTAACAGCACTAGCTGCAGCAAGGGGCTCCTAAGTGGGGAGCACTGGGAGCAATGTTTGGTAGGAGATTCTGGAATGGTTTAATTCTTCCAAGCCTTTTTATATACCATTTCCTTGTCCTGTGTCACCTCTTATCAGACTGCCTCTTACATATCCTTCAAGACTTAGTTCAGCATTTCTGATTATACCAGAGAGCCTCCTTTTTTACTCCCAATATGAATTTCCATTATGATAGCCTATCATACTAAAACTGAATGTGTTGGCACCCTGGAACAGATTTAAACTTAAAAAAAAAAAAAAAAAAGAGCAGGGAGCCCATTGTAGGGCTTGATCCCAGGACCCTGGAATCATGACCTGAGCCAAAGGCTGATGCTTAGCCAAATGAGCCACCCAGGTGTCCCCAGACTTAAACTTTTTGAAGTCAGGATCCTGGTCTTATTTATCATGGTATTTTTTAGCCTCTAGAGTGCTGGTATATAGTAAGCACAGAATATGTTTTTAAAAATAGATTCATGTTGCAAATGTGGCTTTTACCTTACCTCGGTCAGTGGGCCATTTCGTGGATGAACTCCTCACCTTATATCTTGGGCAGTTGTACTGCAAGAACATGCCATTTATCACAAGAGGAGCTTGACGAAACAATGGTCTGAATCCATTTGATAAGGTTTGGGGAGTGTATGCAAAGGATGGCTGATTTTGAAGTTCGATGCACTCTACTGAAATGTAAGCTCCTAAAAGTCAGGAACAATATTATTGTTGTATCTTCAGTAGAGGGCCCAATGTGTCATAAGGACCCTCTGATGCAAGCACTGTTCCAGCAGAGGCCAGCTAGGAAGTGGCTTCTCCTGGTGGTCTAAATTGAAGGGAACCTCATGGCTTCCCTGTCTTCTCCCCCACACAGACACCATCATCTTCCCTGAGAACTTAAGGTAGCAGTTTGTGTGTAAGTCATAAGCTAGCTTTCCTAGCTTGGGACCTGAGGAGCCTACCCGGCTGAGAAAGCCTTTTACTCTAGTTATCAAAGAGTAAACTTTCTTCACCTTCCATTGTGACTCTGTTGGTAAAGTTCCAGGTTTCCTCTCTACCCTGTAGCAGGGAACTGGCTCTGAGGCAAAGTCTGAAGCAGGCTTTGTGGAGACAGGTTGAACAGGGCATCCAGGAGGTTGTCAGGAATTTATTTTTGGTCATTTATGATTGAGAAGGATTTTGGCTTGAGTTCCCTAGGAAATGGAGCCTGAGGCAAAACTTATGAGCCAATGCTCACGGAGTGCAGGAACACAACTCCAGGGAACTTAGATGAGGGAAAAGCAAAATGATGCAAGGAGGAAGGGAGAGCAAACATGAGGAGGAGTGTTACCAAACTGGCTAGAGTTTAACCAAGAAGCATGACTATTGATCCATCAAATGGGAGGCCCCTGGAAGGGTTGTACAGAAATTCTGAGTCTGGGGCACTGGGATGGCTCAGTCAGTTGAACCTCTGACTCTTGATTTTGGCTCAGATCATGATCTCACGGGATTGAGCCCAGTGTAAGGCTCTGTGTTTAGCAAGGAGTCTGCTTGTCTTCCTCTCTCCCACCTGCCCCTGCCCTCACCTCTATTAAATAAATAAATATTTTAAATAATAATAATGATATGATAATGATAAAAAAGAAATACTGAATCTAGTAGTAGTTGGGAGGAAGAAAGGAGAAGAATTGATCCACTGTCTCCTTCCTGTCTTCCTGCTCTGACCAGCCAAAGTTCTCCCATGAGGCCTTAATTCCTTTGTACTCTCAGGCTGTGTTATCTGCCCCTGTGGGCAGCTGCTGGGGAAGCCAGAGCCCATGACATAAGTGATTGTGGTGTGAGTCAGCGGCACACCTTCCCTCCCTGCCTGCCTATAGCAAAAGCCTGTGAGCCAGCCAGTGTGTATGCACAGTGGCTCAGGGAGACTAAGTGAGTGCTGCAGTGTGGGGGTTGGGATGCATGAGGCATGGGACATGACATGTAAGACATGAGTGACACTGCCCTATCAAGCCTGGAGCAACATGGGAGACCAGAAGCAGCTGTAGCAGTGGGTCCAGTTGCCCATGCTGATGAAGAGGGCCTGGTGGTTAATGGGAGACAGAAAGAAGCAGGGATAGGGTCCCTCTGAGAGCAAAGCATACAGCTGTGGTATTGGCTCTCTCCCTCTTGCTTATGGTTTATTAGCTCCTGGAAAGCTGAGGCCATTTCCAGGTCCTGACTCTGAGTGCAGCATCTGACGCAGAGTAGGGGCTCTGCAGACAAAAGTGAGGAGACAAAGTGAATCCACCTGGAAAAAGCCAACCACGTCATACCACACAGCATCTGAGCAGGGTAATGACTCCAGTACAGACGGAGGTCTGCCATGGTTTCCAGAGTCAGGGAGGGATTGTCCCAGTGCTGCAGGCTGCCTGCACACACTTGTGATTTACAGGATTTTATAGCCCTGTTTTCAGATGTTCACTCACCGTTTACTGCTCTGCTGCTAATAAATATCTTGTCATAAATGATAAACGGGGCAGCTCGAGGGGGACGTGGGAGCCATGTTTAAAGAGACTTCTTCTGCAGAATAACCAACCCTGCCTGTGGATTAGGTGGCCCCAAATTTATTGTCTAATGTCTGTCTGTCTTTATTGTTTATGTGACTGGACTCCAAGAGAATCAAACTGCCTAGCTTTGTTGAAAATCTGTAAGAATGGGAGGCATGGTGGTAGGGAGCTGTCCACGGTACCGGATGTAGTGGCCAGGGCCTGCTCAGATGCTGTGGGCCTTCCTTCCAGGGTGCTGGGCAAGGTTTGTTCAGGAGGAAATGGGAGCCCTCCTGGAGGGCAGATTTCCTTAATTTCCAGGAGGGTAAAGTACCACATTCCTCAGTGCTCAGCTGCTTGGTTGGAATTTGACTCGAGGCAACTGGCAACAGTTTGGCCCTCATGGTGCAGCAACAGGTGCTTTAGGCTCTGACAGAGAAACTTAGACAACTTGTGCTTCTAAGACACAGCTGGTGCTGCGTGCCACCCTGTGGATTCAGAGTCTTCTGTTGGTGCCCTCTTGGCCCTTCTCCAGATGCTCCTCCTTTCCCTTTTCTCCTCTTTTTTCCTTTCCCTCCCCATGCTCTATTTGTCCCTCCCATCTTTTTACCAAATCCAAGCTTCACACCTGCTGCATGCTGGAGGGCTGAAATGGGAGAAGGGCCAGGCAGCTGCCTGCAGGTGGGTATTGTGTTGTTCAGGGTGGGAGGAAAGAAAAGATCCAAGAGAAATAGAAAATCTTCAAAGTGACTGGCAACTGAGAAGAGGCCAGTTTGGGCTTGCCAACTTTGGATTCAGGCAGGTATGAGGCAGTGGGTGGAATGCCTGTTGCCCCTGTCACTGGCATTTTATGAGAAATAAGGAAAAGGTAGAGCTGTCGGTCCATTCAATAGGCCTCACTTCCTTAAACCGAGGTGTTAATTTGAAAATGGGAAGAGATATACTTTACTCTGATGTCATCAGAAATGGAAAGAGAAAGTGAATTCTGTGGTCATGGCTGGAACTTGGAGTTTTAGGCAGCAGAGTTCCTTGGTTTAGGACAACTCTTAGCATCCTTGGATTGCTAAGAGTTGGGCTGAGCCTCTGTGGGGTCTGAAGAGACCAATCAGGTTGTGCAGTCATAGATTAAGGGTTTGGACTCTTTCTTCAAGTCGCCTTATGCAGCAATGTGTGACTTCTGGGGACAGTTGGCACACATCCAAGATGGGGGGCAAGGTTATATACTCTCTTCTAGTGTAGAAGAAGGGAAATGACTTTGGCAGCCACTTGGAAGAGGCAGTAGAAACTGCAAAGACCCCTGAGACCCGTCCCCACCCTAAGCCCACCCACATGAAAATATTGTTCCCACAACTCAACCAATTATAGATTCATCTGGGTAAAAATTGTTCTTCCTTTAAAATTTAACTATTTCCTGGAAGGGCCAAGACTCACACTTGAATGAAATTCCTTAATATTATTTATCCTGAGCAATTGACGTTCTTCCCAGTTGGAATGTCCCATGGGTTGCAGGGAAGGAAGGAACTGCCAGCTATATCATCTTCCTCTGGTGCTAAGACTTCTGTGATGCTGGTGGGCTGTAGCTCCTACCTTGATCCAGCAGGTGAGCTGAAATTTCCACAGCTCTGGGACCACAGGAAAGAGAAAGTGCTGGCAGCTTCTCGCTTTATCTTTTTATGTTTTGGCAACATGGTGTAAGAACAACATGGTGTAAGAACCTTGTAATCACAAACTTATTTTCAAATCTCAGTTTCCCTGCTTTATAGTGAGGAAGATTACTTATCTTTACCTATGTGAAGAAAGATGTCACCCCTAACATGCTGTGGGAGTCAGAGAGTTTGCATATCAAAAGCACCTGGAACACAGGCTTCTGTCAAGGGCTAGATTCTCAGTAGGAGAATAAATATACTCTCTATCAATAATGATGAATTTCTTCTCAAATGGATGCTTTTTATTTCTGTTTCATGCTTGTTGAATTTTCTAGAACTTTATGAACAAAATAATGAACTATAATGAAAATGGTGGGCATCTTTGTTTAGGGCTTCTAGTATTTATATACTGCAATTATGTCAGTTGGAAATAGGATCTTATTATCCTATTGTGAAACAACACATCTAGTCTCACATTTTAAAATGTTTATTTAGAATGTATCCAAATTTTATAAAATGCCCTTTTCACACCTTTTGTCATATATAACTGGCGATATGATATACTCATAGATTTGTTAATGTTGGACTATCCTTATGTTTATGGGATAAGCTTTGCTTTATCATTGAGGATTATTTTTAATGTACTAAATTCCCTTTGTAATATTTTAATTTGTCCTCCTGCCTCTACTCTTGAGGTCCAAACTGCACAAAACAGCCAGAATTATCTTTGTATAGCATAAGTCACATCATGTTGCTCTCCTTCTTAAACAATTCTAGCATTCCATTGTAATGGGAATAAAATAAAACTCTTTATCTTAACCTGTAAGACCACTTATTATTTAACTCCCACCTAACTCTCCACATTCCCCTTTGTTTCCTAGTTTCGCAGCATTGTTTTGTTTTTGTATTTGTTTTTGTTTTTTAAAGGGGGGGGGGAGGGAGAGAGCACACAAGCAGGGGGAGAGGCAGAGTGAGAGGTTAGAATCGGACTCCCCCCTGAGCTGGGAGCTGGATGTGAGGCTTAATACAGGAACCCTGAGATCATGACTTGAGCTGAAGGCAGATGCTTAATCAACCGAGCCACCCAGGTGCCCCAGCAGCACTGGTTTTAAACATGCTAATATTCCTCTGTCCTGGGCCATATTCTTCCCCCAAATTTCTTCTGAGCTACCTCTTTCTCATCAGTTGTAATCCAACTCAAATGTCACCTTCTTAGAGAATGGATTCCTGAGTTTTCTGGCTAGGCAGCTTCTCAGTTCCTCTATATACTTCTACTTATTTTCATCTTGGAATTTAGTAGTGTCTGAAATTACTTTATTGCATTTTTTTGTTTGTTTATGTGCTGATTGTCTGTCTCCTCCCACTAAAATGTGTATGCCTTGACAATGGATATTTCTGCTCCTGGGAACTGCTGACTGGTAAATGGTGGGCACTCAGTCAATAGATTCACAGGTGCAGGTGGCCTATTATATTCTTGACCTTTTCTCTTTCAGTCCATTGTCATCTTTCAATAACTGCAAAGCCTTGACTGGTTTTCTTGTCATCTTTTCCTTTGACTGGGATCACTTTACATAGCACAAGACCCTCAGAGTGTAACGGGACCTTATGGGTTATTTAATCCTTGGACTTGTTCAGTGAAGGAAGCTTGCTGTCCTATCCTGGAAGATGCCCATCCCACCTTTGCAGATCTTTCTAGGAGCCGACAAGTGCATGAAATTGCTCTACTTCCTTTCTTACTCTTCACAGGGAAAGAATATTGCAATGGAAGAGCTGAGGACTTTCTGAGACTAATGGTAGGAAGACACGAGTTAAGCCGTAGGGTCTATGGTCAAATAAGGGAGACAGGTGTCTGACCCAAGTTATGTTTTACATGCCATGAGTGTTTTTGAGCTGGCCAGGAGCCCTTGGTTATTGTAGCCAGTTTTCCCAGGACCTGAGTGACTGTGACTAGTGCCCTCATATATCTTCTGAGCTTAGTTTGGGAATTCCTGTGCTCACACATAGATATAGTATTTCCTTTTCTCTTTTTTCTTCCCTGCATTTATTATGAATTTCTTCCTTTATCTCAAAAAACATTTTATTATTTATCCATTGCCCTAATGGTGCTTTAGGATCTTGAGGACATTGGAAAAGAAGCAAACTAAAAAAAAGTCATTCAGGTGACTACACACCTCTGTGAAGGAATCTCCCACCTACTGGTACAATTATTATTTTTTTTTCCCAATTACTCTTGATGTCTTTGTTTTTATTTTCCTCTAGACTGTGAGTGCCTGGGAGAGGGATGGTATCTTGTCTTTGGATGCTCAGGGTCATCTTAATGTCCATCACAGAATAGAGACTAGATTTGTGTTGGTTAAAGAGATATTATTAGACCACCATGACAACATGGTGTATGTCCCCAGAAAACCCACGGGCTCTCCCTTTGGTCAGACTAAGATTTGAATCTTTTTTTTTTTTTTTTTAAAGATTTTATTTATTTATCAGAGAGTGGGGGGCGGAGAGAGAGCACAGGCAGACAGAATAGCAGGCAGAGGCAGAGGGAGAAGCAGGCTCCCCGCCAAGCAAGGAGCCCGACGTGGGACTCGATCCCAGGACGCCGGGACCATGACCTGAGCTGAAGGCAGCTGCCCAACCAACTGAGCCACCCAGGCGTCCCTAAGATTTGAATCTTGAAGCTGCTACCTACTGCTTGTGTGGTCTCGGACATGTTGCTTTAGTATTTTCTGGCCATATTTTTATGGCTTTCATTTTTTTTTTCCCATGTAAAATGGGGGTTGCAAAACCTACACATCATGGGAGAATTGACCATAAAAAGGTCTGTAAAATGCCTGTGCTTAGTAGGTGCTCCATGACCAGCAGCTACGACCATTAATATTTTATGCTCTCCCAGACTTCTGAGCAGGGCTCGGTTTATTTATCCTGACTAATTATCCTCAGCAAGGAGGCTTCCCAACACCCTCATCAGTCGTAATTACCCCGGTGAAGTCATCCGCAGGGTGCAGAGCTGCCATCTGCTCAGAGGCCTCCCGGGCTGGGCTCCTCTCCCCCTTCTGGAGCCGGGGAGCAGATGTGGGAGGCTGAGCAGACAAGACTTCCGCTGCTGCTGTTAGCAGCTGAATTTCTGGAATTCCTGCTAATAGCTCAGATCAGAAAGTGAGAGCCGCGGTATATTCCTGGGGGCCTGCCAGGGCTTTGTACATGTGTGATCCCCGTCTTCATTTCTCCCCACTCCCTCCCAACTTTCTTTCCTTTCTGAATTACTGGAATTTTCTGACAATGATGATAAGATAGGAAAGGAGATTGCTGTGGCGTGTGAACTTTTGTAGGATGAGGACACTGGGGCAAGGGGAAGGAGATCGGGATGGTGGTGCAAGGTGGGCCCCAGCAAAATGGCCTTTGGGGTCTTCCATCTCAGTCTCCAGGAGGTGCATAGTATAGGAAGAGCAACAGAATGGGGGGTGGGGAGCAGGGCGCGCCTGGGTGGCTCAGACAGTTAAGTATCTGCCTTTGGCTTAGGTCATAATCCCAGGACCCTGGGTTCAGTGCAGAGTCTACTTCTCCCTTTCCCTCTGCTGCTGCTCCCCCTGCTTGTGCTCTCTCTCTCCCTGTCAGATAAGTAAAATCTTAAAAAAAAATGGGGTCAGGAGGTCTTGGACGGGGAATCCACATTCTTGTTAATGGGCTGTGGACAAGTTCCTTCACATCCCTGGGACTCAGGGTCCTCACAGACGTGATGAGAGGTTGACCGAAAGGACTTCTAAGGTCAGCTGTCCTCTTTGAGGTCTAATGATTTTCTTTCCATATTTCTGGGTCTCCCTCCCCATTATCCCAACAATGGCATAGTGGGCCTAATCCTATGCCCCGTTTCCTAGGTTTGCTTCTGGCCTTTCTGGGAGAGATATAATGTTTCCAAACATAGGGATAGAATTTCTAGTGTGGGAATTGCAGATACTATACAGGGAGTGCGGGCAACTAGTGTGTGTGTGTGTGTGTGTATGTGTGTGAGAGAGAGAGAGAGAGAGAGAGCGAGCGCACATGTGAGCGCGCGTGAGCGAGTGCCAGGGCTGGAGGGGCATGGTGAGAAGGCAGAGAGGCCTTACTGATCATCCCTTAGATCCCACCATGGCCACTAGGTTAGGGCACCTGTGTGTCCACCTGTGGCCTGATGGAGCCTACCTTGTAACAACAATGGCTGTCACTTGTCACTTGAGTACCTGTTGTGTACTAGGAATGGCTCAGACTATTTTCTGTTCCTCACAAGAACCCTGCCAGGTGGGAATTACAGTGTTTATCACTTACAGTTTAGCAATTCTGGAACAACCTGGAGGTCCATGGGGTGCGGTAGTCTATGGTGTTGCCAAGGCAGAGTCTGGGAGGCTGGGTGCAGAGGGAGTCCCTCAGCCAGTGAGGGAGGCTCTCTTACTGCTCTGTGTCCATACCTCCACCCAGCAAGGAGTCCTAATCATTAAATGATAATGCTTGGCGTCTTGATGAGAAATGGTCTCTTTGAGAGAAAGCAACACCTAGTGTTGAGGATGGAGGCAAAAGTGAAGGTTAAGACAGTGGACCAGACAATAGAACTTTGAGATAAAGACTGGAAGGTTGAGTTTAGTAGTGGCTTAGATTTATAATGGGACTGAGAGAGCTCAGCATGTTTTCTATACATACACACAGAGAGCCTGTGCAGGTGATGGGGAAAGCACTCAAAGTGGGGGTTACACAGAGTGTGGGTCCAAAAGATCAATGAGATCCAAAACCCTGTTCTCAAGGAGTTCACAGTCTAGCAGGAAAACAGTCAACAAATGACCAAAGATTCTAGAAAACTCCATAAAATAAATACCCATGAACGGGACACTGAAGGTGTTACAGGAATCCACAGGAGGACTCATTTCTAACTCTGCTCATCCAGGAGGGCCTCTCGAAGAAGGAGTTGCTATTTGAATTTTATAAGCTGGTAGGATTGAGATGGGGAGATGGCATTTCAGGCAAGGTGATGAGTATGAGAAATGGCCTGCTTGTCAGATGCTGCTGGATAGGTTGGAGAGTCATAAATAGACCAGTTTGACTGGAGTGTAGAATTCATGTAAATATTGTGAAAGAAAAGCCTGGAAGGGTAGGTGCTCTGACACACAGGGAGGCCTTCGATGCCAGCCTAAGGAGTTTGGATGGACTGCACTCTGCTGCAGGGATAAACAGACTAAAATTGCGGAGACTTTGAATCAACAAAGCTTCATTTTAACTCATACTACACATGATCTCAAGTCAGCAGGGAACCTGCTTCCTGTCCTCCTCACTCTGGCTCATGATGGTGGTAGAGCTCCCACCATTTAGCCTTGTCATTGTACATGGGAACATGGAAATTTATACATCATTGCTTAAAGGCTTCCACTCAAAAGTAACATGTTACTTCCACTCACATTTTATTGATCCGAGGAAGTCAGATGGTCATGGGGAAGGCAGGGAGGAACGATGTCACTGTAGACGTGGAAAGAAGAGAGCAGGGATATTGGTGAAGAGAATCTTGTTTATCTGACAGAGAAAGAGAGAGAGAGAGAGAGAAAGAGAGAGACAGACAGACGGTGAGAGAGAGAATACAAGCAGCAGGAGTGGGAAAGGGAGAAGCAGGCTCCCTGCTGAACAGAAAGCTCAATGCAGGGCTCAATCCCAGGACCCCAAGATCATGACCTGAGCCGAAGGCAGATGCAAGACTGAGCCACTCAGGTGCCCCTTGGTGAAGAGAATCTTGATTGCTACAGTTAGGGAGGACATGGGGTGTGCTCGTAATCTTTTGGGCAGGGAGGTGGCCTGGCCGTCTGAACTTCCTGGGTGTCCAAAGTTCACATGCCCATTGTTGCCCATATTACACTGAATGGTCCGCTCCATGTTGGTTTACGGGTCTTATTCATCTTGTCCCTCAATGGTCCACAGATGCTCAAATGGGATTTGTTAGGTAGACCAGTTAATTTATTTTTTTGAAGGATATATTAGAGAGAGGGTAAATTGAAGCCTGGGGAGGTGAGTCACTGTACTTGTCCTGTTTAAAGAAAGGAAGACACTCTCCTTGGAGTTGTCCTGCCTTTTTATTGGGAAACATTTTGTCATTTCTAGTGTATATGGCCATGTTAATAGTTAGAAATCAAGCAAAATAGTTATTTCCTGGAGGCAGAAGAGAGCTGCTTGCTCCTCTCATCAGGCGCTTCCCGAAGGAGCCTATACCCAATTTCATCATCTGGGGACTGTTCCCATCTGGTCTGGTGTGTCTGGAATGCTGGCCTCCTTGCCAGTCCCTGGTCTAATGGGTACATGAGTCTGCTAGCTTCTGGCTCTGGAGAGATTGATGTGGGCAGCTCTGGCAGGGACAGCTCAGGAGATCAAAGTGTCTTTTGAAAGCTGCATTGTTGCTGACATCCCAAGCCTGATTAGATTGTGACTGGATTAAAGAGCCCTGATGCAATTAGTGGCTTCTCTTCCTTCCCACCCTGGGCAGGCAGAGGCTGCCGGGCAGGGTCAGGTGGAGACAGGGGTATGAATCCCCTCTCTGGCTCCCGGGGAGGGTAATTTGGTTTCAGTCAAGGCAGTTGTCCTGCTTGCGGTGCCCATGTCACTGTCTGCTTCTTGGCAGCCTGAGCAGGATCCCAGCTGTTCCGCCTGGTAGCAAACCTGCTGTGGTTAAGGGCTCAGCAGAACGACAGCCCCCATGAGGCAGTGTTTTATTCTCCAGCAATCACTGAGCATGGATACACAAATACGTTTATTCACTCCGCTCTCAGCTAATATTCCAGCATGTACTGTGTGCTGGGCACTCTCCTAGGCATTGGGCCTGACTGGACAAAACCAGAAATGATTCCTGCCCTTCTGGGAGCTTCTGTTTTAGTAGAGGAGGCAGATAATAAGGGAGTAAATGCCAAAATAAACAAAATTCTTGGAGATTGTTATAACCACCACAAAGAGGGTAAATGGAGGGCTGAGATATAGAAGGGAACCTTCCCCCCAACTACTTGTAGCTTCTTCCTCCTCACCCAGGTGATCATGGAGCCACATGCCGTATTGAGAAAACAGGTGCCGTCATCCACTCTCTTCCCTTTTCCTCTTCCCATACTTGTCCCCCACCTGCCTATTTTCTGGCTCTTTCTGCTCTACCTGACCTCTAGATGCCAGTGAACTTTAGGACTTGCCTTGGGTCATTTCCCAATCTCTCTCTAAATTCTTTCTCTAAATAATTTTGTCCAGTTCCATATATTTAAAAAGACATCTTGGGGCACCTGGGAGGCTCAGTTGGTTAAGTGTCTGACTCTTGATTTCGGCTCAGGTCATGATCTCATGGTTGTGAGACTGGGCCTCATGTTGGGCTCCACAATGAGCATGGAGCCTGCTTTAGATCCTCTCTCTCCCCCTCTCCTTCTGCCCCCTCCCCTGCTTATGCACTCTTTCACCCTCTCAAAAAAAGTAAAAATAAAAATAAAAAGACATCTCTATGCTGACGATGACCAATTGGCCTCCCCAGCTCAGAATTCTGCTTAAAACTACAGAATTGCCCATTACCCACTTTCTTGATCATCTCACAGATTTCTTTTTTTTTTTTTTTAAAGAAGATTTTATTTATTCATTTGACACAGAGAGAGAGATCACAAGCAGGCAGAGAGCCAGGCAGAGAGCGGCAGGTGGGGGGGTGGGAAGCAGACTCCCTGCTGAGCAGAGAGCCCAATGCAGGGCTCGATCCCAGGACCCTGAGACCATGACTTGAGCCAAAGCAGATGCCCAACCCACTGAGCCACCCAGGTGCCCCCATGTCACAGATTTCTTTAATCATGTTTGAGGGGGACACTTGACTTCCTCTCCCTCACCTACCCTGCTGACCCCAGGTTCTCCATCTCACTCAGTGTCACCATCCACGTAGTGACTCAGTGCAAAACCTACAAGTTATCCTTGGATTCTCCCTCTCCTTTTTTTAAAAAAATATATCTTGAAACTGTTTCCTTTCATCTTCAGTGTCATGTCTTAGTCCAGATAACCCTTATTTCTCTTCTGGACCTCTGCAACGATCTCTTCCCACGTCTCCCCTCTTCCAATCTTGCCCCTCTTGCATCATTAAAACAAATTGAATAGCATCTTGACCCCAGTTGCCAAATACTGGAAGGATTTCTAACCTTTGCCCATCAACTTATATATTATTATTTTTCATTTTTTTAAAGTTCTAACCTTTTTAATCTTACAAATTAGAATCATTGTTTTTACTTAGACAGTATTTGTTTTAATTTGTCTATGTCTACTGTTTTCTTTGCTCTCCATTCTTTTTTGCATCTAACTCTTCCTTCTTTTATTTTCTTTCTTTCTCTCTCTCTTTTTTTTTTTTTGAAGAATGTTCTTTAGTTTTTTAGTAGTAAACTCTCCCAGTTTTTGTTTCTCTGTAAATGTTATTCTTTTATTCTCTTTCTTTAAAGATAATTTTTCTGGGTGTATTTTTTTTTTTTTTTTTTTTTAGAGATAAAGAGTGTGAGGGGAGGGCAGTGAGGGGCAGAGGGAGAGAGAAAATCTTAAGCTGGCTCCATACCTTACATGAGGTTAGATCTCACGACCCTGAGATCATGACTTGAGCCAAAATCAAGAGTTGGACACTTGATTGACTAAGCCACCCATGTGCCCCTGGGTACATACTTTAAATTGTCTGCTATTTCTTCTTAACTTCTTTAAGTTGTAACTCCACTGTTTCTCATTTCTGTTGTTGCCATGGAGAAGTCAGTTGTCTTTCTCATGACTACTTCCTTGTAAGTAAGCTCATTGCCAGACTGCTTTCAAGATCTTGTCTTTGCCTTTTGTGTTATGCAGTTTTACTGCTATGCTAGGTGTGGATTTCCTTTTATTTATCATATTTCAGATGTTTTACTTCCTGAATTTTGGGATCAATACTTGTCATTAGCTCAAATTTGTAGAGGTATCATCAATTTAAATATTGCCTTCCTTCATTCTCTCCTCCAGGAATTCCAGTTGCACACAAGTTAGACCTTCTCATTCTATTCTCAATGCCTCTAAGGTCCTCTTTCATATTTTCTTCCTCTTCATTTATCTTTTCCATATTCTGGCATTTCTCTGGATATCTTCCTCTTCACTAATTCTCTCCCAAATTGCATCTAAACTGCTGTTTTCACCAGTCTTCTGAGATTTTGATTTTATGTATTTTTAAAAGAGATTTTATTTATTTGGCAAACAGAGAGAGAGCACAAACAGAGGGAGTGGCAGGGGGAGAGGGAGGAACAGGCTCCCTGTTCAGCCCAGGACAGGGCTCAACCCCAGGATGCTGGGACCATGACCTGAGCTGAAGGCAGACGCCCAACTGACTGAGCCACACAGATGCCCCTTTATGTAGTTTTTCTTTTTTTTCCTAAAGATTTTATTTATTTATTTATTTATTTGACCTTTTTAGAAAAAATTAATTTCTTTTCAGCGTAACAGAATTCATTGTTTATGAAACACACCCAGTGCTCCATGCAATCCGTGCCCTCCATAATACCCACCGCCTGGCTCCCCCAACCTCCCACCCCCTACCCCTTCAAAACCCTCAGATTGTTTTTCAGAGTCCATAGTCTCTCATTATTCACCTCCCCTTCCATTTTACCCCAACTCCCTTCTCCTCTCTAACACCCCTTGTCCTCCATGATATTTGTTATGCTCCACAAATAAGTGAAACCATATGATAATTGACTCTCTCTGCTTGACTTATTTCGCTCAACATAATCTCTTCCAGTCCCAGCCATGTTGATACAAAAGTTGGGTATTCATCCTTTCTGATGGAGGCATAATACTCCATAGTGTATATGGACCGCATCTTCCTTATGTATTTTTAAAATTTTTAAGTGGTTCCATTTGTCCCCCCCCCCCCCCCGCTTAAAGTTGTTTCTTCTTTCCTAATAGTTTCTTATTTTTTCTTATTTTTTTTTAAAGAATTTATTTATTTATTTGACAGACAGAGATCACAAGTAGGCAGAGACACAGGCAAAGAGGAGGCAGAGAGGAGGAAGCAGGCCCCCTGCCGAGCAGAGAGCCCAATGTGGGGCTCGATCCCAGGACCCTGAGATCATGACCTGAGCTGAAGGCAGAGGATTAACCCACTGAGCCACCCAGGCGCCCCATATTTTTTCTTATTTTTTTAAAAAGGTCTTCTTTATTTATTTTAGAGAGAGTGCAAGCTCAGGGAGGAGCAGAGGGATAGATACAAGCAGATGCTGTGCTGAGCATGGAGCCCGACACAGGGCTTGATCCCACAACCTTGAGACCATGACCTGAGCTGAAATCCAGAGTCAGATGCTTAACTTACTGAGCCACCCACATACCCCTTTATGTAATTTAAAAAAAATTTTTTTAAATGGTTCCCTTTGTTTTTTCTCCTAAAGTTGTTTCTTCTTTCCTGATAGTTTTTTTCTTTCTTTCTCTCTCTCTCCCTTTCTTTCTTTCTTTCAAGATTTTATTTATTTACTAGAGAGATAGCACAAGTAGGCAGAGCACCAGGCAGAGGGAGATGGAGAAGCAGGCCCCCTGCTGAGCAGGGAGCCCAATGCAGGGCTTGATTCCAGGACCCTGGAATCTGAGCTGAAGGCAGCTGCTTAACCAACTGAGCCACCTAGGTGCTCCCTAATAATTTCTTATTGAATGTTCATCTTTATATCTTTTATTTCTTTAACATAACATAAAAATATAGCTCAAAAATACTTTCTCGTATCTTTGGGGTTCTGGGTATCTAAATCTAATAATTCTTTTTTTCAGTACTGATTCTCACTCATAGTGGCCTCTCCTGTACTTAATACTTTTAAAAATGTGAGCATGGGGTGCCTGGGTGGTTCAGTCAGTTAAGCATCTGCCTTCAGCTCAGATCATGATCCTAGGGTCTTCGGATCAAGCCCCCATCAGGCTCCTTGCTCAGCACTGAGCTTGCTTCTCCCTCTCCCACTGCCTGCTGCTCCCCCTGCTTGTGTAGCTCTCTCTCTGGCAAATAAATAAAAGATCTTAAAAGAATAAAAATTAAAATGTGAGCTCATTGCTTGACCTTAGTTTGTAGGACATCTATAGGCCCAACATGAGAAACTTACTGCAGAGATGGTTTGGTTTTGCTTTGCTTAGTGAAGAGGGATTGCCTGGAAACAGGACCATATGAGCATACCTAGAAGATTTGGTTCAGAGAAAGGGTCCTGAGCTCAGCTTTCTCACTTAAATTTATTTGCCTAAATATCAAAATACCCTCAATAATCTTAACAGAAGTCAGTTAAACTTTCATATTCTGGATTCCTAACAGTCTAGGTCAGCTCTTTACTACCCACCAAAGTCCTCCCACTCTGAATCCTTAACCTCTTAAGACCTGGCCTCCCACCTCTGTGACCTGAATTTTCAGACACTCCACACTAAGCTCACGTTCATATGTATGTCTCTGGGGGGAGGCATTATTTGTGGAGACATTCTCTTTCTGCTGTGAGATCTCTGATGACGAGAATGTGTCCTCATGTTTTGGTTTGGTTGTGGGAATGGGAAGGTCTTCAGAGCTCCTTGTCAGCCAGGTTTCAGTCACAACATACACGGTGCGTACTTGTTGTATATGATCAGCTCATGGGGCTCCTTGCTCCTTGCCTTTCAGCAGCTTCCTGTTACCCCTTGAGTCAGTCCCTGCTTCTCACGGTGGCTCACAAGGCCCCAGGGAATTTTCCTTGTTGTCTCTTCAACTTTACTATTCATGACTCTTCTCCCCTGTCTCTATCTCTAGTTACACTGGTCTTTTTTACTTCCTAACTACCAAGCTCTTCTTGCCTGTATGGTGTGCATGGTCTTCTTTTGCTTACAACAGTCTCTTTCCTGCTCTTCACATAGTTCTTAACATCAACATTCTGAAAGGCCTTCCTTCATCACCTGCTATAACTTATGCTTTCAATCGTTACTGTCCACCCCAGCCTCCTGCTGGTGGGTAACGTTTGTTGTATAGATATTCTAAGTTATATTTTAGCTAGATTTTTTTTTTTTTGCTTTTATGATCCATGATTTTATGTGTTGTTTAAGAAATTTTTTTAGCATATCATAAAGACATCATGTTTATTTTCTCCTACAGTGATTCTAATTTGATTTCTTCTTTTTTTAAAAAATTAAATTTAATTTTTTCAGTGTTCCAAGATTCATTGCTTATGCAGCACACCCAGGGATCCATGCAATACATGTCCTCCTTAATACCACCAGGCTCACCTAACATGAAAAACTAGTTGTTTTTATCACTATTTGTTGAATTTCCTATCATTTCATGCTGATGTGTAATTTTTTTTCCAAAGAGAAACAGAGTGTTGTATGTGACTAAATAGGCTTAAGTCAGTTACCAGTAGTCATATGAGGTTTGGGATGCTCTATTTGGATATTCAAGGGGAGATGTGTAGTAGTCAGCTGGTTAGACGGATCTGAAGCTTAAGGAAGATATAGAGTAAGAGATACATTAATCAGTACTACATGGTACTTAAAACCATGGGACAGAATGGGATCATTAAGGGGATGCATGTAGATAAGGCAGACAAAGGGTCTTAGGACTGATCCTTGAGGCTGTGCAACATGCACAAGTAGGGAGGTGAGGAGGAGTAGCAAATGAGGCTGAGAGGTCGCTAGGAAGTGACTAGTGACGGAGGAGGAAAGCCAAGTATCCCAAAAGTGAAGTGAGAAAAATTTCAGAAAGGAGTGAGTAATCAATTGTATTGAGTGCTGCTGGTGGGTCTTGTTAGCTAAGGCTGAGAAGTGGCATTGCTTTGGACAATATGGAGGTCTTTAGTGATTTTGATTAGTACAGTTTTGGTGTAATGTTGGGTATTGACTCAATCAGAATGGGTTGAAAGTAAGAGGATGACAGGAAGTAGAGACCATGAATATAGACAACTCTTTCAAGTCTTGCTTTGTGATGACAATAAAACTAGGAGGAGACATGGGGTGAAGGGAGGATTTTCTTTTTTAAATATAGGAGCCAGTACAGTGCTTTTGTATAATGATGAGAATGATCCAGTAAAGAGAAAAATATAATGATATAGGAGAGAATAAGGAAAATTGCTAGAGTGATGTCCTTCCATAAGTGACAGGGAATAGGATCCACTGTTTGGAGGCTTGGCTTTAGATTGGGAGTGCAAATAGACTTATTGTTGGCAACCATTGGTTCATGTGCAGACTAGGATCAAGGAGGAGCTCTGAGTTGCATTCTTCTTGGAACATCCAAAAACCTCTGACCATAAAAAGAGTAGTCCTATCCTGCATGATACCTATCATAATTGTCCTCTAACTCTCTGACCATTCCTAAGACCAGAAAGATCTTGGACTGGTTACTAATTTTTTTTTTTTTAACAACCCAAGGGGTTTATCTACATGGACTGAGGAGGACATACCAGTCAGATGCCAGGGTGTGGCTATAACTTTGGGAAGCTAGACACAGAGAGAGTATGTGTACCTACTGAAAGAGAAAAGCTTGAGAGAGTACCTGCACTGTTGACCAGCAAGACCCTTATCAAGTTCTTCTAGTGGAATGAGAAATCTAAATTTAATTCTTAAGCATGCCTCTTGGGAATTTGACTTCAGGATGTGATATCCTTTGTTGAAAATTAATTGGGCTCCAGCTCTCTGCCAGGTCCTGGGGATATATCATGAGTGAACATTGTCCTTGCCCCTTCAGAATTCAGACCCTGGTGGAGAGACAGACAGCGAGTCCAGGAAGCAGACTGAGAGAACCTTCCTGTTATAGACACGAGCAAAGAGCTATAGGAGTCATGGGAATATGGCTGCAGGGCTGGGAGCTAACTGTAGAGGGGTGACACCTTCTGCTGACTAATGAGGAGGGGAATGAAGCAGGCATGGCCTGTGCTGTCTTGGCAGGGAGAATGCCCAGGCCAGCAGCTTCAAGGCTAATTAAGTAAAAAATGATGCAATTGATTTGTTTGCTTCCAGCTGAATAGGACTTGATCAGCATGGAAAACCAATGAGTTTAAAAATTTCTCCACTCTGAGCCCATAAGATGACCTCAGCATCTTCCCTCAACCCTGCATTCCAGTGTTGAAATGTGATATAATTTAAATATTTCAAAACACATCTCTGTAGCTGCATGAGTGGACCACACCTACCCACAGCAGATTGTTATGGTTACCTGTGGGTGTGTGGAAGTGGAAGGCAAGGAGGGGACATTGAAGGGATGGTAGGAAATGACATGATTGGATCTGCTGATGCAAATCATTCTGGTGGTGCTGAGGGGGATGAACTGGAATGGCTAAGACAAGAGGCCAGAGGCCCAGGAGGAGCATGTTGCAATTCTTCAGTCAGGAGCTGAGGAAGGGGGTGCCTGGGTGGCTCAGTGGGTTGGGCCTCTGCCTTTGGTTCGGGTCATGATCTTGGGGTCCTGGGATCAAGCCCCACATAGGGCTCTCTGCTCAGCAGGGAGCCTGCCTCTCTGCCTACCTGTGATCTCTCTGTCAAATAAATGGATAAAATCTTAAAAAAAAAAAAAAAAAGAGCCGAGGAAGGTGGTGGCAAAAGGGAGGAACAGATATTTCCCAGGAATTGATAGGACCCCGGATCCTATTTCATCCTTGGCAAATTCGCCGAAATGTTAGATGCCTGCTGTTTCATTACGACGGTCAAATCTTGAACTCAAATCGTCTACCTTTGCTGAATTCAAACAGTTATTACTACATATTCCTCTTTAAATTTAATTTCAGCAATTTAAAAAATGGCAGTAGGATGCTAAATCCCAGGTGCTTGGTTTTGGGTTGCAGAGATGAAGGTTACGTGGGCCTGTGGCTGTGGATCTTTCGTCTCTTCTGGTTGGGGAGGAACAGACACGTGAGCTACACTCACCCTGGAGCAGGAGTTGCTTACTAAATGGGCAACCGGAGCAAGGAGAGAAGTTCAGACAGAACAACACGGACAAACGCACAGAAGTGTGGCAGCATCTAACAGACCCAGAGACATTCCACATGTGGTTAAGGGTCCAGAATCTGAAGTTAGACAGCTCAAGATATTTAAGTTTCCGTGCTTCAGTTTCCTCAAGTCAAATGTGGTTATTAATAATGTGTATCTCAGGGTTGTTATGAGGATCAGTGATACCTGTAAGTTCCTTAAAGCAGTGCCTGGCACATGGTAAGTCCTCAACAAATGTTAGCGGGTATCATCTGACTAAATATTTAGGAATTAGAGAAAGACGGATGGGGGAGAGTCGGAGGCACAGCTATTCTTGCTTTTCTTTAAGAATACTCATGGGTGTCGGGTGCCTGGGTGGCTCAGTGGGTTAAGCCGCTGCCTTCGGCTCAGGTCATGATCTCAGGGTCCTGGGATTGAGTCCCGCATCGGGCTCTCTGCTCAGCAGGGAGCCTGCTACCCTCTCTCTCTCTCTCTCTGCCTGCCTCTCCGACTACTTGTGATTTCTCTCTGTCAAATAAATAAATAAAATCTTAAAAAAAAAAAAAAGAATACTCATGGGTGTCAAATAGTATAGGGGAGAGGGTCCTAGGACCAGGTGAAGATTTATTAAAAAATAGCTGTTAAATTATTTCCATGGGCTAAATTGTTGCCCCGATCCCTAAATTTCCTATGCAGAAGCTCTAACCCCCAATGTGATGGTATTGGGAGATGGGGCCTGTGGGAGGTAGTTAAGATCAGACAAAGTCCTAAGGATGGAGCCCTCATGATGGGATTAATAGCTTTATAAGAAGAGGAAGAAAGAAGGAGATATTATTCTACCATGTGAGGATGCAGCAAGAAAGTGGTCATCTACAAGCCAGGAAGAGGGCTTTTACCAGGAACTGATATGGCCAGCATCTTGATCTTGGACCCCCAGTATCCAGAACTATGAGAAGTAAATGTCTGCTATTTAAACCACCTGATTTGTGGTGTTTTGTTATAGCAACCCTAGCTGACTAGTACAGACTTTGGTACCAAACAGACAGGTGCTCTTGTAACAAACACCTAAACCTATGGAAGCAGATTTGGAATGGGGTATCACGCAGAGGCTGGAAGAGTTCTGAGGCATGCTATGGGCATTTTTATTATTTTTAAAAATAGATTTTATTTATTTATTTGAGAGACAGAGATCACAAGTAGGCAGAGAGAGAGGAGGAAGCAAGCTACCTGCTGAGCAGAGAGCCCGATTCGGGGCTTGATCCCAGGACCCTGAGATTATGACCTGAGCTGAAGGCAGAGGCTTTAACCCACTGAGCCACCCAGGCACCCCTGCTATAGACATTTAAAAAAATATTTTATTTATTTATTTGAGAGAAAGAATACGAATGAGCAGGGGCGGGCAGGGAGAGGGAGAAGCCAATTCCGCACTCAGCGTGGAGCCTGATGTGAGGCTTGTTGCGGGGCTTGATCCCAGGACCCTGAGTTCAGGACCTGAGCCAAAGTCAGACACTTGACTCCTGAGCCTCCCAGGCGCCCTAGAGGTGTACTGTAGAAATGTTAAAGGTGATTCTAGTTGAGCTCTCAGAAAAGAGGAACATGTTGGAAATTGGAGGGAAAGCAATCCTTGTTATGACGTGGCAAAGAACTTGGCTGAATGATGTTCTAGTGTTTTGTGGAAGGTAGAACTGGGGAGCAATGGAACTGGATATTTAGCTGAGATTACTTTGCAAAGTGCTCAAGAAGAAGCTTTGTTCCTCCTGAATGCCTAGAGTGAAAGGGAGAGGAAAGAGGTGAATTAAAGAAGGAACTTTTCAACAAAAGGGAGCTGGCACTTGGAGATTTGGAAAATTCTCAGCCTTTCCATCTTGCTGAAGCTGAGAAAGTTTGTGAAGAGAACAGTGTGGCTCAACAACCATTTGATAACAAATCATGGGTGTGACTCACAGACTTAATCAGCCATTTCGGCAGAAGCCAGGAATAGAGCTGGAATTATGCCAGCAAAGACACTGCCAGTTTGAACTAAGGGAAGGAAGGAATGGGGCAACATGAAGGCAGACTGTCAGCCTTCTTAGATCATGTGGGACAGGACCATAGAGCCAGTCAGTGGGGAATATGGGCTACTCTTCTGGGAATGGGAAGGACTTTGAAGGTGACAGTCAGAGATGATTGGGACCACCACATGTGACAAAGAAACACCCGGTTTGTGGTGTTTCATGGCATTTTGTTACAATCATTTACAACTGGGAAGAGGGAAGGTGTTTGAACTCCATGTAGCTGGTGGAGTCTGGGCTTTCATCCTGGGCAAATTTCAGTGTATTCTCTAGAGCAAATCAACTCATTATTCGCAGACTGCCACATTTCAGGACCTGGATTCAAACAATATTTTCTATGCAGAGCCATTCCTCACTCTGACAATTTAAGGCCAAGGCTTGTCTCATAAACTAGAGGAAAATAACAGAACGGCGGCTCCTGATGTGGACTGTGCATGAGCGGAGGGTAGCGGAGGACAGTACATGGATTTTCACTGAACTGGCCTTTCAGTCGATACAAACCCATTGCACCCTTTTTATCCGCACAGCCTGTATAATGACCACAGTGCCGGGAAATATTGCCCTAGCTGAGACCCTGAGGCCTCCAGTAATGGAAAAGGTGGACATGCTGAGATCGCTCACTATTTCACTTGTGTAATGGTGTGCCTGTTGGGCCTCCTCTTGGTCAACTTGCTGAACTGACCATTTCTGCTTTTGGGGCAGGGTGTGAGAGGATGACCATTTTAGGATTTCTCTGTGTTTGTCCTTCGACCAAGAGGTGTTTGTGACTAATGAGAGCTTCCGTCTTTCCTTCCTGCCACCTCCACCTTCCATTCTGGACCCATTAGTGTTGGCCAGACCTCACTGGAGTAGCATTGTTAGAGGAGGGGCATTCAACCACACGTTCTCTGGTGGACCTAGAGCCTGAAGCACAAGAATGGACCAAAGAAGCAGAATTACCCACCGACTCTGCTCCCCTCTTAGCAAGGAACCTGAGGAAGAATAGCTCAGCTCATTGAGTGTCCGTGTGTATATGTGTATGCACATGCCAGGCTCTAAGCATGTCAGTTAATTAATTACATGCATATTCTCATTTAATTTTCACAGTTCTGTGGAATAGGGATGTTTTGCCCAATTTACTGATGAGGAAGCTAAAGCTCAGAGAGTTTGAATAATTATTCGAGGTCACTCAGCTAGGAAGAGGAAGCACTGGGACTTGCATGCAGGTTTTTCTGACTCCAGAGGCCTCTCCCCCAACTACTCTGATGTCCTGTCTCCTTGATACTAAAGTAGTCCATGCCTTGGTCCTTGCCCACAGAGAGAGACACTGTGCCTCGGACTGGCTTCTCAGAGAGGGGTTGTGACCTGGACAGATGCCCCCCAAGGCGGCTCCTGAAGAGAAAACCAAAGGACCTGGATGCTCAGGTAGCCGACGTCATTCCTCAGGATGAAGGCTCAAATTTAGAAAAGAGGAGCTGGGGAGCTCTGGAAGGTTCTTAGTGGTCACGTGGATGACACTTCTTGTTTTACAACCGATGGAATGCTGGCTCAGAGGAGGTGGCCTCTGAAAAATCACAGAGCATGTGTTTGGGAAGCAGCCAAACAGGGTAAGAAGCTTGAGAAGGCGCCACACCAGGGCAGGACTTCAACACCAGCAGCGTCCTCTACTGAGCAGCAGGGCGGTGTGGAAACCAGTCTCTTGAAAGACAGCCCTGTGGTTAGACATCTTCACCAAACTCTTCTCACCCTCCAGAGACATTAGTTGGGCTGGGGGCAGCTGTTTCTCCACCTGTAGATGAGTAGACGAGTGTCTCCGAGTGTCTACGGTGCTTAAGCCATTCCCTGGTCACCTTCAATCACTCTCAAACATCACTTTGAGATGGAGGGCTGATGATAGTGTTGGCGATGGTACGTGTGCGCGCGTGTGTGTGTGCGCGTGTGTGTATGTATATGTGTGTATAGGGGGTAAGGATTCAGGCTGGGGAGGAGGCAGCATAGCATGGAGAAGTGGCTAACACAATCAGTTCTGGACGTGGAGAGGTGTCTGTTCAAACCTGTGTCTTGCCGCACGCTGTTACTTAACCTCCCCAAGCAGAGGCTTCTTCATCTGTAAACCTGGAGTGCCGCCACTGTCTTCTCACAGTTGTCATGAAAGCTGACTGAGGTCAGGCCCTAAGCACAGTACCTAAGTATTCAGTGAGTGGTTTTGCAGAAATATCAGCTCAGTTCTCACAGGAGAGTTTATAAACGGCCACCCTGATCCCAGCCACCACTGCATTAGGCTGAGAGGGACCTCCCCGCCAAGGGTCACAGCCAGTAGTTGCAGAACCCTGATCTCCATGTGCTTGCCCTGAAACAGATTTCAAATAGTACAAAAACACAAAGGGTGGAAGGTTGGCCTCTCTCTCTTCCACGATGGCCATGAGCAAACCCTGTATCCTCCTAGACAGCTCTGCGGGTGACGTGTTTGCCTTTGGAATTTCCCTACATTATTATAGTATTTTTTAAGGGTCTTAGTGGAGAATATTCCCTGAGACTTTTGGCACCAGGTCAGGTGCCTCCTCTCTGAAGAACCCCGTGTCCCTAGATGACGTTCATCTGTGAAAGACCGGCTTTCCCTTTTCTCCGATGAGGAGGGTCACTGGGACTTCCTGCAAGAGAAGCTGACATCAGAATTTGGAACCCCAAGAAAAAATCCAGGCCCTGGGGCAGCCCTTTATTCCTGCCTGTCTCCTTCCTCAGTATAACAGGAACAAAGCAGGCCTAGAAGCTCAGACCTGCATGAAATTCTAGCTGTGTAGATACAGTGTCAGAGAGAAGAGTACAGTTTAGAAATCCATGAAGTAGGATGAAACAAGAACTGACAGGTCTGGGGTGAATGGCAGAGAAAGACAGATGGACTCGTGGGAACATTTGTATAGATGGCTATAGATTTCTCCTGATTTAATTATCACAAGATGACAAGAAGTAGGAAGTAGGTAGTTGCGCATGTTACAGACAATGAACCTGAGGTCTTTGGAGGGGTGAGGGGATTTTACAAGGGTTGTGCACGTGGACAACTGACCCATTGTGCATGCTCTGAGCATCCCACCTGCTCACCACTTACTCATCAGCTGAAGACGCTCGGAGGGTGAGGAAGAACGTGTTTTGCAAGAGAATTGTTCATCTGACCAAGGAGGCTTTAAAAACTTGGGGATAAAGAGCAAAGTACCAGACTACCAATCGTTAACTGTAGAGAATAAGGGTCTTGACCCTGAAGGAAGAAGAGTGGAAGTATACAGCTGTTCTAAGGAGGGAGAAATGAGGAGGTGTGACATGGACAGTAACTATGATCTCATGTGCAGATCTAGTGACATGCAGGGTACAGAGAATCAATAAAGAAACTAGCATTTTAACAAAAAAAGATCACAGAGTATCTCAGATACAGAAACTTGATGAGGAAGCAAAAGTTCAGGTATAGCTAGGGGGAGACTTGCAAGCAAAATGACCCCACAGAGGGGTCCTGCATGAGCTCAGATATCTAGCTTTGCATAAAAGAACAATTGCCAAACAACTAGGAAAGCATAAGAGAAGTATGAATGTACAAAAACCATATCAGAGTAAGTCAAGCTCAGGATGAGATGCAGCTTGCAGAAGCGGTTCCTGACCCAAACCAACCAACTACCACCGCCACCACCACCACCAAAATGGAAGCTACCTCTGAGGCAAAAAGCTAAAACAAGGGCTGAAATGCTAGGCCAGGGCTTGGAGCCAGAGGATGATATAAACAGATGATGGAGAAAGCAGTTGGTTTTGCTTCTGTCTTCTTTAAGCAGAATGACCTTAAAACTGCAAAGGGTAGAACAAACATGATTAAGAGGGAATTGAAGTCTTAGATAGGTCAAGTGATAGTGCAAAGCAGCTTTAAACGAGTTCAAACCCACATGAATTACTTCCAAGCGAGCTGGAAGAAATTGCAGATGTGACAGAAATGCTGCCCTGAACGCTGAAGAGTCATGGATAATGACAAGGCCACACACCCGTGGGCTTCCTTCTCTTTCCTGAAGGGGAAATCTCGGTTCCCAAGACTTGATACTGACACTTGGCAAGATCTCAGAGCATACCATGAAGTCGAAGTAGTCTTGGCAGAGGAAACAGTGTCTCTGTGGAGCTGGTATGAGTTCACCGAAACAGGGCAAAGTAAGTTGAGGTAACCTCTTTGGGATGGGAACTAGAGTGGTAGATGAGAGGAGCACATGATCAAGCATTTTGGTGCCACTCCTTAGAATGAACCTGTGAATGAGAAAGAGTATGGTCTGAATGCCATCTCGGGGAGGAAGCAGGTCGAATGCCCATTCCCAAGATGTGTTGGTAAAGGGACTGATGGTGCTGGGGTCTCTGAGAAGGCTCCATGATGAGCCCCTCCGTTCCCCACCTGCATTCTGAACATGGGGAGATAGAGGACAAGAGAGTCAGCAGATGAGAACTGCAATATCATCTTTATTAGTGATCAAGGCTAAGTTTGGAAGACTTTGCTTGGTGTAAGAGCTAATTAAACCCCTCAACTGGACAGACCTATCCACTCAGCCACAGGCAGTATGGACCCCATGATAAACACCTCTCTTCCCCACCTGCATTCTGAACACAGTGAGATAGAATACAAAAGAGTGAGCAGGTGAGAGCTGAAATGTCATCTTGATTAGTGACAAAGGCTAAGTTTGGAGGACTTAGCTTGGTATGAGTACCAGTTACACCCCTCAGCTGGACAGACCTATCCACTCAGCCTTGGGCAGCATGGACGAGAGCAGGCCTCCTGGAGAAGAGCAATGATAGGTGGGGGGATGGCAGGAGTGTCACAGCCACACATTGACAGAAACAACAGGAGCTGAAAGAGGTGGTCCAGACCCTGCCCCACCACCTGCCATGTCATTCTTTAATTTTGTGCCAGTCTCACTGTGACTTCCACTTACTTTTCTTTCTCCTTTATCACTTAGCTCTCTCAATGACTTCCTGGCTCATGGGGTGTCCTCTATTAAATATAGAATAACATAATGTTTTTTGAACTATTAACTGATTTATTTTTCATTTCTTGGTAAGTTTTATTTGTTCCTAGTTCCTACTTTCCTCAAGGACTTAATCAAGAGTGGTCATTGTTTCTAGAGAAAAATAAACATGGCCTAGACAGAAGAATCACTGCTCAGTTTTGTTTCAAAATAGTATTTTGTTGAAAAATAGAGTTTAAGTTCATAGCAGCGACAGCAGTCTGAAAACTTGCAAGAACCAGGCTGACAAATTCTGTTGGCATCCAGAGAAATAAACGTGGCCTATATTTATTCAGTTTGCAAATTGGGTAACTTGGACTTGAATTGTTCCTTAACTCCGAGTACCAGGGATCCCAGGCCTCCTGGGTTAGTTTGGTTGTATGAAGCACTTTGCCAAGATGGAGGTGGGGGATTATGTTCTCCTATAGTTCAGCTGAATGAGGGTGGGGGAAGCTAACCAAAAAATATCTTTGCTTCCCCAACGTCATATCCAGTTAATGATGGAAGCTTCATGTGCCAAGTCCAGGTTGGAATTTAAGCTCTCTTGGTGTGACCTGGGCAACCTGCTTAACCTTGAGTTGCTCTGCCATGGCTCCCTTGACTAATGCTAGCCTGCCCACATTAGTAGCTGTGGGCACCACATGAATCCACCCCAAACTCCAGCTTAGGGAGCCCTCCAGATGTTGATTTGTTGGTATCATCTTGAAATGTTCTCATGAGGAGGGTCCCCTGGGCCCCTCACTCTCTTGGCTAGATATGTGTCTTTTCTTGGTTAGCCTAGAGGGATTTGGCAAACTTACATCAGCCTGTCACTTTGGTTCAGGCCAGATACCCTCATAGAATAGGCTCAGAATCCATCAGCTCTCCTTGGACGCAATTAGCCAGGCCACTAGGGCAATATGAGCCAGGCTTTCTGAATGCTCTGGCCTTGGCCTTTCTGGGAGGGAAGTCAGACAGTTATAGGATTGTCATGAAGAGTAAGTAAGATTTTACAACGTGCCCATCACTGTGTTTGGTATACAGTGGGTGCTTGTAAATATTGGTTCCCCTTGTTTCATAGTGCATTCCAAGGGGTTGTCTCAGTGACGAGAAAGATGATGGCTTTTCTTCTTTAAAATTCATAATTTCAAGAGAGATGGAGAACAGAGAGAGCCAGTGTGGGAAAAAGGCCAGAGAAGCAGGATGTGCTGCTCTTTACCTCTGCTGAGATACATCTCATAATAGCTACTTGGCCCACTGACGCTTAGTCACTTAATTTGTAGTCACCTCCATTAGTCACTGCTCCTGGGTAAGTCTTATCACAATTATGATTCCTTTGCTTTATTTTTAAACCCAATCTTACTGCCATTGGAAAAACCAAGTTGGAACCCAGCAAAGCCAAGTGAACAAAACCTGCAGGAGAGATGAAATCTTCAGATCAGAGGGACTTATCGGTGGAGAGTTTTAAAAGTAAAGACAGGGTTTTATTGGGTAGGGGATAAATTGGGAAGTCAAAATAAGGTAGGCTAAGGGTTGGTCTCAAAGAATCCAGCAGGGCAAACACCTTGATTTGATGCTCACAAGGGAAGGATCTGATGGAAGAGCCTCAGGCCAAGCTATTTGTCTCAATGCAGTTCTTCAACGTGGACGCACATGGCAGGGCTGCAAAACTGACACTAAAGGATGTTAGGGGTTTCTGGAAAACTAGAATAACATTAATGCTGCTGCCTCTCTGGGGGTGGGGGAGGGGATGCCTTAGTGGGCGAGAGAGCTATACTCTCTACTCTCAGAAGGAGCCAGGCTCTTGGTTATGCTCTGCTGTTACCATCTTGGAATTTGTAATGATTTGATCATTGAATTTGTGTTTTATAAGAAAAGTCTGATGGTATGAAGGAGCACATGTGTGAACCGAGATAGTCCAGGCAGCACACGCGCAAGTCTAGGCCAAGTCTCCAAACACAGCCGGCAGTGGGCAACACACATGCTGAGCAGTTGGCCTGACCATCTCCTGTGCATGCCTGGGGCAGTCCAGGGCACTGAGGCCAGACAGGAGAGGATGATTGTTGTGGCCACAGTGGTAGCGCATGACTGTGGGAGAAAGGAGGAGCTCCCCGTTGGCCAGTGCTGGAGTCTGCAGTAGAAGCCTGTCTCCGTGGCCTCTGTGCAGATATTAACTCTGAGTGCCTGAATAGGAACTGCAGGCACAGGCAGTAAACTTTGTGAGCAAATTATTACAGAATAAAAGCATCCATATGGGCATTGCAATAAAGCGTACAAGAGAGCTATTACGATTCTTCAAAGACTTTAAAACCTCTGGGTTTGAAAGCTGTTGCAGCATTGCACAGTAGACATCCACAGGCTTAGAAATAGAAATTAAATTTAAAGATCATCACATTCAGTGGAAGAGAACCATATTTTCTTATTTTAAAAACAGATTTTATTTATTTGTTTGAGAGAGAGAAAGAGAATGAGCATGAGCAGGGAGAGGGGCAGAGGGAGAAGCAGGCTCCCTGCTGAGACATCCCAGGGCCTGATCCCAGGACCCTGGGATCATGACCTGAGCTGAAGGCAGGTGCTTAACTGACTGAGCCGCCCAAGTGCTCCTAGATCCATATTTTCATATGATGCTTTGGATGAACCAATCATTAATGAAAAAGACAATTTTTCCCTTGTAATTGAGGTCCAGCCATATAATGCATGTGCAGACATTTTGGATGATATACAAACCATGATGCCACTTTTGGTTTGTTGTACATCTTCCTTAAGTTACAAGAAATGTCAGAGGACACATTAAAATGCCATTGTATAAATTTGTATTTAAAATTAAATTCAGACTTACACAGAACTGAATTATATGAAGAGTTAAATCTTTTTAGAAAAATTATTTTGCAAGAATTATGAGCTCTAGATGGACTAACATTTCTATTTTGAAAGGATTTATCCGAAATGCATCCCAGCGTTGTCACAGTTCACAAAATACTCTTAACAGTTCCAGTAGCAGTTACATCATCAGAAAGATCCTTCTCAAGATAAAAAGTTACCAAAA
This sequence comes from Mustela lutreola, assembly GCF_030435805.1. NCBI lineage: Eukaryota > Metazoa > Chordata > Mammalia > Carnivora > Mustelidae > Mustela > Mustela lutreola. The sequence continues at coordinate 66,644,073 of NC_081303.1, read as the reverse complement.
GTTATTTGCAATCTTGCATTTGCCAAGAGAGACTATTCAGAATAGTCCTACCTAAAGCAAAGATGAAGTTGCTGAAACTATAAATTTCAATAACCTAGTAAATGAATTGCTAGTAAAGCAAGCCAGAAAAATCTCAACCAAGGTATTATGTTAAGATTATTTATTAACTTATATTTATTATACTTATTTATATTTATTATTATTTGTATTTATTAGTAAATAATAAAGTATTATTTTACATAATTATGTAAAATTATGATGCCAAAGTATTAGTTTTGCAATTTATAAATTTATGTTGTTATTCACATATTACCATCCCACCTATTATGGTTTAATACAAGATTTTTAAAGGAAAAAGCTTTACATTTTAGTACCTTTAGTTGTACTCCCCTGTGCTTTTTGAATAAGGGTCCCCGCATTTTTATTTTGTGCTGGCAGACGAATTATGTAAATAGCCCTACTCTGAGGGCTGCATCTCAGCTAGCCTTAGGATGCATTGTGGAAAAAGGATCACTTTTCTCATCTGCTTTGGTAAAAAAAAAAAAAAAGCACTTCATTTTTATAAAAGAGAAAGCTCTAGAGATTATCTAGGGGCAACAGGTGGCCTCCTCCTCTGAGGTGAACACCAGGAGCCAAGCGGTCAAGAGCCCATTCATTCACTGCTGACTTGCCAATCCTATTACAAGGCCTGGCATAGCTCAACAAGCATTTGTCAAATGGAGGGAATGTGCATGCCATCGTAGGAATGGGGAGGCTGAGTTTCAGAGAATGTAAGCACAATATTCAAGAGCAATAGGAGTATGGGTCGAGTGGGGAAGGGTGAACTAAGAGAGGATGAAAACTAAGGTATCCTGACTTATTCACACGTGGGATTTTCAAACCTGTTCCTCGGAACACTGATTCTGGGCACGTTAATGGGGCAGCCGTAAAGTCAGGGTGCAATGGCAGAGCAGATTTGGGAACTACCACATTAAACAAAAGTAGATGGGTTTTGGCTTGTTAAACTACAGTGTTATCCACATTATTAGCATTCCAACGTGCATGTGACTTTCCAAGAAAAGAATATGCTATGTAGTTTTTGTTCAGGTTGATGATCATGAGGTCTTTATTTGGTCATCAGTGTTCCTCAGACACAGCCTAGGGAATGCTCATCTGGTACCTTCCTTTTTGGTTTCTTCTGGGTGTGGTCTCTAGCAAAAGAATAGAAAGTGATGCTGAAATTCTTCAGCAGCCAAACTCTGGGACCCAGGCTGGAGTGCAAGGTTAGCTCTTGATTCTTGAGCCAGGCAACATGGTGCTGGGCAAATGAGCATGGATCCACAATCTGTGAGCCCAATGCCTCTGCTCTCCTTAGCTGTGTGACATTGGGTAAGTCAACTCATCTCTCTGAGTCAGTTTTCCTAGCTCTAAAATGGCAACAATATAAACCTATATCCTGGGTTATTGGAAGCTTATAATGTATGTGACATGCTGGAGTGCAAGGCCAGGCACATGACAGCTCTAAGTGTGGGCTCTCAAGTTTCTGCAGCCAGCATGTTATCCCTGGTAGCTGTTTCACAAATACTTCCAAGGTGGCAGAATCATTAATTCAGATGACATCTTCAAGGAGACCAACCTAGAGAATGTGTGTAAGTTGGCATAAAGCATGTTATTCTTTAAAAAAAAAATTTTTTTTAAATCTATTTTCAGCATAACAATATTCATTGTTTTTGCACCGCACCCAGTGCTCCATGCAATCCGTGCCCTCCCTAAGACCCACCACCTGGTTCCCCCAACCTCTCACCCCCTGCCCCTTCAAACCCCTCAGGTTGTTTGTCAGTTCTATAGTCTCTCATGGTTCACCTCCCCTTCCGATTTCCCTCATCTCCCTTCTCCTCTCCATCTCCCCATGTCCTCCATGTTATTTGTTATGCTCCACAAATAAGTGAAACCATATGATAATTGACTCTCTCTGCTTGACTTATTTCACTCAGCATAATCTCTTCCAGTCCCGTCCATGTTGCTACAAAAGTTGGGGATTCATCCTTTCTGATGGAGACATAATACTCCATAGCGTATATGGACCACATCTTCCTTATCCATTCGCCTGTTGAACAGCATCTTGGTTCTTTCCACAGTTTGGTGACCATGGCCATTGCTGCTATAAACATTGGGGCACAGATGGCCCTTCTTTTCATTACATCTGTATCTTTGGGGTAAATACCTGGTAGTGCAATTGCAGGGTCATAGGGAAGCTCTATTTTTAATTTCTTGAGGAATCCCCGCACTGTTTTCCAAAGTGGCTGGGGCAGCCTTATTCTTCAGGCAAGGAGAGTCAAGCTTAAAAGGGTGGAGAGCATGCCAAAGCTCAGGCAGCTCCCAGGAGACAACAGTGGGACAGGAACTAGATTTAGGAATTCCAGAAGCCAAGCCTCTCACTGCATGTCCTGCTCACACACAACCAGGGCACAGAGCATATTTCCATCATGTGCTCACTGATGGGTGGAAGGATGCTTACAAACATCATAGGGAACATCTTCTACATGGGAGACCCTTGGGTTGCCATCTGCTGCTGATTGTCCAAAATTATCTGGTCACTGTGAGAAGTGATTGGCTTCTTGTAAAGCAAATTTACTCTTGGTAATGAATAGTTGGGGCAGGTGCAAACCTGCTAGGTAGGTATGTTATATTTTTATGTATTGCTAGTTGAACTCATTAATGAAATACATTGACAAAATAAATAATATGTGTAATTCAATAATGTGTGTTGGTGCCTAGTGCAGTAAGCCAACCTTAAAGTAACAACTATTAAGAGAACCAAACTGCTTAAGGCATAGATTTGCTCTATTTGAAGACAGGGAATTAATAGATTTCTTCTTTTTTTATAAATACTAGATAATAAATATTAGATTTAACTTTACAAAGTTCAATTTGTGATGTAACATTTGCCTTTCTACCTATTGCTTAAACAAAGCCCTGCCACGTGTTTGCATGAGCTGAGAATGCAGTATTTTTTGTGACTCAGATAACATACACTGCAAGGCAGGGATGAAGGGAGGGGAGTGTAGAGAAGAACGTACCAGAGAGAAGTCAGATGGAACAGAAAGGGCCATTTGCTTGCTGATTGCCAGGTGGGGTATGAAGGCGAGGATGGATGTGGAAATTTAATTCTTTTTTAGGGATGGGAGCTGCAGTGGAAAATCGCTGTGCTGTCCAGGAGGGAACCTGAGACTGGAGAGCTACATGCTTCTCTGGTTCACTCATCCCATTATTTAGAGGGGAAAACCCCCTCAATCAGCCCTATAGGCTACCTGGTCTCTTTTTCCACTATCACAAACCTTACCCAAACTAAAGGAAGACCAAGGACTGTTTTGGTCATCAAAGGATGATGTCTTGGTTTCATTAAGTGTGTTGTAAAGTGTTTACCAGAAATACACATTCAGAGGATCATTGAACTCACAGGACTGTATCTATTCCCACTCTTTAGTGCCTTAATAGGTGTAAGGATTTTCCCAGAGCCCCCCAGACTACACCCATCTTCCTGTCCAGCTCCTTCTTTCACATCTCTCTCTCCCTCTCTCCTTTGCAGCCCTTTCTGTCCTCAGTTGTCCTCAGGGAGCGTACTGATTTGGGTCCTATGTGGTCCTAGGGAAGCCGGAGCAAATTTCCTCCTCAGTTTTCTGGCGCTCTCTCTCTCTCTCTCTCTCTCTTTTTTTTTTTTTTTTTTTTTTTTTTTTTAGGAGCAACAGGATTTTAATAAACAGAACCCATCCCAAAGCCATGACTACGACAGTTGTACTTGCACCAAAACAGCATAGAAAACCAGGATGTGGTGGGAGGAGGGCTCAAAGCAGGTGGGGGCGGGGCAAGAGGACAGGAGCAGGGCCTGGAGGGGACAGGGTGCGTCCATCTGCAGGGAGAGCATTGTGCTTTAGCCCAGGGGGGAGGGGGAGGGGTGGGGCAAATGCACCGCAAGGTCCCCACTTTTTCCTGCTGCCCTCAGCACCCTGGGGATACAGGCATCTGGGCAGACCTGCCCTTTATTGCTGCCCACCAGCATTAAACACCCCCGACCCCAACACAAGGGACAACCTTGCAGAGCGGCCCGAATTGAGGCAAGGGAGCTAAGTCTCTGAATCCCCAAACTAGCTAGTCCCTGGCTGTGTGCTGCCCCTGGGAGGGGGCATGACCTTGGGAAGGTGGTTCCTGTGGCTCAGAGCAGATCTCAGTGACAGCTGCAGCAGTTGCTGCCCGGCCCAGCGCCTGGGGGTGAGTGGACTGACCCAAAAAGGGGATTTGGGTGGATCCTTACAGGGACCACCCCCAGGGATACGGGACCCAGTCAAGAGAAAGGTTGGAGGGAAGGGGTAGAAGGAGAGAAGAAAAGTGTCTCGGGCAGAAGGGGAAGCATGTCCCAGACAGGGACAGCAAGTGGAAAGATGTTTGTTTGCTGGGCTGCAACATGCTGGGGAGAGCAGGGTGGCAGATGAGGCTGAAAGGGGAGGGGAGGGGCACGGTGTGTCAGCATGGTAGGCTCATGTCCTGTTTAACCTTTCAGAGGGCATCCCTGTTTCTCCCATTTCAAAATTTGTGTAGCAGTAAGTCTCTGTCCCCAGGCATTGACATAGAGCCCCTTTGATTGAAGAATTTAGGCTTACGGACAAAAACAAGAAGAGCCCAACACGTGGCCGTATAAGTGGAATGCCTGGGATGCATAGAATGCCCCAAGACACATCATGTAACACACTCCACCTGCTCTGCGCTGTGCTCTGTAGGACAGGCTGCAACTACTTCCCTGCTCTAGTGCATCCAGAGCCAGGTTGTCCCAGCTCCCAGGTCCCCATAAAATTGGTGGGGTCCTGGGCTGCAGCCTCACCGCTGGCCAGCTTTTCCATCTCCAAGCCTGCCTTCCTCATTTTCTCACATGTGTGTCTCCTTCAGGAACTCTCTACTCAACTTTCTGTACACACCTGTCCATCTTAGTCTGCTTCTCTGAAACCCAAGCTAAGATGGTTGGCATTGAGGTGTCGTCCTGGGAAGAAGATACAAAAATGCCACCTGGGAGCTCCCACCATCCAGTCATCCAGCAAGGAGGACCTCAACACGGATGGCAGGAGGAGGAAGGAGGGCCCCGGTATGTGCAGCAGTGCAGTTGTCAAGCCTAGGATAAGATACCAGTGGAAGGGGCTGCACTGGCTCACGTAGTATCTTGGTCATTAGAGAGGTTTGAGGGCAGTAGTAACTAGGAGGACTACGGCATTGGTGTCAGTCACTGAATGCCACTGTGTCATTGAAAAGAGATGATGGCAGGCTCAGAGTGGAATTAATCTCTGGCAAAATGTGAGAGCCAGAAACCTCCTTGGCTGCATTTAAGACAATACTACTCTCTGTAGAAGGGCCAGGAAGAATGGAGAGTCAGGCTCAGGCCTCAGCGAAGGATGAATTCTAGCACTGATGGGTCTGAAATGCCAGCGTCAGGGCCCTAATAGAGAAGAAGCAAGTGGACCCTGAGACTCAAGATGGAGAACTTTGGGTAGATGCAGTTGGGAATCTTTGGCTTACAGATGCCCCTGGAGCCACAGAAGTGGCCTTCTCCTCTGCTGGGTGGACGCCATTGATCACGTGGAGGCTTCTGTTGAGGCGGGGGTCTTCCAAGGTGATGCTTGTTTCTCTCAGAATCTACCTCTGGCTCCTCTCCTGGCAATCGCAAGGGCCACATCCCAACACAGTTTGACAGAGGATATGCTGGGCCCACTAAAGAGGAGAAGGACTGACTCGACACTCTCGTTGCCGCAGGGCCTGTCTGACAGGTACCAGCGGGGGTCTGGTAGGAATAGGGACTGACTCCTGAGGTGCTGGGTCAGGGCACCAGACCGTAAAGTTGGGGAAAGAGGCATTTATTTAGATACAGGAGCACTCTGAAGGGCCTTCTCAATTTCAGAGCTCCCTGTAGGATCAATGACGCTCAGCTTCTCTCTCTGCCCAATCATACCGTTGTCAGTTCCTTACAGATCCCTCAGCCTTCTCTGGGTGACCTTCCTTGTAGCTGTCCCTCCCAGAGTCTGTTCCAGGTTCTCTCCTGTGTGCCTCCAGTCCATTCCGTGCTTCCTCCATTGTAACATGTATAACACCTGCTCACTCTCCTGCCTGTAGTGCCTTGAACCCTGGAACATAGTAGTTGCTAAGTTAGTGACTGATTGCTGAATGAATGATGAAATGGATATGAGTTGAAGAGACAGAGTTCCTCTCAGACCAGAGTAAGACCCAGTGGAAATAAGGACTGTAACTAAAGAAAGAAGGGGCAGAAAGATGGGCATCCTCAGAATAATAATGAAAGGCAAATCTTTGACAAGTGCCCAGCCATGCAGCATGCAGGAGGAGGTGCCTTAGCCATGAAATTTTGCTTATTCTGATCCCATTAAGCAAGGCTATGTCTAATGTGGAGATGTAAGATAGAGTTGCAGCCAATGGATCTATAGAATTTCTGTAAGGTAAGACCCTGCTGTGGAAGTAGGTGCCCCAGAGGCAGCCCTAACCTATTGCCATTGCACATTTGATCCTTCTAACACCTTTTCTGTTCCCAGGCTCAACAAACAGCTCCAGGTGTGGTGTGGATTCCCCCATAGGTCTCTCCCATAGGTCATGGGGACCAGAGTGCTTAAGTCCATGGAGCAGTTATAATTCCTCTTGTAAGTGAATGAACTTGCAGCCTGATTTTATACAGTGACACTGTTCTCTCTGTACTGGCAAGCCATGTTTCTGAGCCTGGGAGAGCCAGGGCCAGGGCCTGGATTGTGGGTGAACTCAAGTAAAGATGCACCTTTCAAATATCCATGTTGACTATGGGGATCCCGTTGGCTTTTTCTAGAGAATACCCTGACCTCACACTTGCTGAGAACCTATTCTCCCTTTTGGGATTTACTTGAAGAGTAGGACAGGGACTGGGTGGTCAATTTCCTTTTTACAGCTAATGATATTACCTAGTGCTAGACTCCTCATCATTATTTAACAAAGACCAGATGAACTAAATGTCCCTATAGTACATGGCATCTCTTGGAACCAGGGAGTTCCTGAATCAGGGTGACTGGTGGACTGATGAGGAGGTCTCAGGGCCTGTGGACTGAAGTGGGTCCTCTGCAGGACTTCATATGGGATCTGGGATGCTTATTGCTCTCAGGGACCCTGGGAATGCATTTTGGGTCTATGGGACAGCCCTGAACCTCAATTTCAGAAATACTAGTTGGAACTAATTTTGTGTCTTATGGCTTGGACTAAAACCATTTGTATACTTTGTATACTAAATCCTTTGTATTTGTATGTAGGATTTCCTCCATTTTACTTCAGGAGAAACTGAAACCCAAAATTACTATCACCATAATCATGATCAAATTTTTGGGTAACAACTAACTGTTCTGTACTCCGACTATTTGGAAAATTTCTCATTACAATCCCCACTCTAGCAGATGGATGGCATTATGTCAAGCAGTGGCAACAGCCTAGACATATCGACCCAATCAATGTATAGGTATTAGACTTCATAGATTTTAAGAATGTAATTTTTTCCCACAGTTATCATCTCTGAAAGTGGGGTAAATCTTATAATCGATGTCATGTCACAGTTTAAACTGGAAACAATTTTTCTTTCCTAGTGTTACATTAAATTATGGTGTCTTACAATTGATGATGTCTTAGATTAAATGAAATATGGGAGTAAAATGTTACACAGCATTCTTGATTGAGGGGAAGCTAGGGATTGCAATTTTTTTTCTCATTTTTGTCTTTCATAATTAAATATTTTTTCTTATGGGGAGGAAGATAATTATCTAAAAGGAAGAAACACTTCCCAAAATAAAATTAAGAGGAAGACAGTCACTGCTCCGGATGAAGGGTGCTGGCCTTCTTGCTGTCGCTGCCCTGGCCTGGGGACTGCCAAGCCTATGTTTACCTGGGTCTCCCTCTCTGGGTGTGATCTGAAAGCTTTATACCCCTTTTCTCACTCATAAAACCTTACCTCTCCTATCTCCTAACTTCACAGAATTGGCCAATCTGAGCAATAGTTCTGTGAGAATACACCATAGCAGTTACTGCTAGTAAATCCGTGCTTTCTCTTTTCCCTTCCTCTCCTGAATGATGTGAATTTTAATAGTGGTTTAAGGGAGCACTTCTCATGGTAGCCCCTTAGAGGCATCCGTAACAAGCTGGTAGGAGTCAGGTTTTAAGCTATAGGCTCCCTGAAATCACACCATTTATTATGGGAGCTCAATTTTCATACTGCTTTGTGGTTCACAAAACATATATTGGCAAACATTTTATTTTTTTAAAGATTTATTTATTTATTTATTTGAGAGAAAGAGAGAGAGAGAGATCAAGCAAGAGCACACAAGCACAGGAGGGGGGAAGGGCAGAGGGAGAAGAAGAAAGTCTCAAGCAGACTCCCAGCTGCGCGTGGATCCTGACACAGGGCTTGTTCTCACCACCCACGAGGTTCTGGCCTGAGCCAAAATCATGAGTCGGACACTTACCTGACTGAACCACACAGGCACCCTGGCAAACATTTTCTTATTAGAGGCTTACAAGACCTGGTGAAGTAGGCAGGGTAGGCTCTATCGCTGTCTTTCTGATGAAGAAGTGGAAGGCTGGAGAGATGATGTGTTTTGGTCATTGGCTGATGAGAAACTCGGACCTGAACCAGGTGTTCTGATTCTGGAGCCATTGTTCCTCTTTGTAGGACACAGCGGTTTCCCTTGCCTGTGACTAGATGGGCTTCAAAGAAAGCTAGATTATTCAGAGCCTGATAGGTTAGGTCAAAGATGTGTGTCTTTATCCCAAGAATGCTGGGAAGTCATTGAAGATTGTAGGTAGGAAGACAAGATGAACAGATCTTAGTTTATTTGTTAAAGAGCTATCTGGGTGCGGTGGGGAGAATGGACGGTAGGAAGGCAGGAGTGGTAACATTCAGGAGATGGGAGCTAAGGCAAGAAATGATTGTGCCTGTCTAGATACATGACAGTGGAGGGGAGGTGAGTAGAAGGAATTCTGGGAAGATGGTGGTTTGAGCAATTATCTTACTGCCTTTCTTTCGTAGCTCCAGTCCAACCACCAGCTAGAGATAGAGTGTTCCAGGAATAATATTCAGATCTCTGGGTATGTTGGGAGCACATCAAGAGATAGAGGAAAAGCCATGGGGCAAAAAGTAGAGCTATGACAGGGAGGTTGATCCATGGACACCATAGAAAATCAGTGCCAGCCCGTGTGGTTCTAAGAGCACCTGCTGCTGTGCCTGCTTCCAAGGGGCTGAGGCAGAGCTGCAATGAGGACTGAGCTCTTCCATCCCTGAGACATGTGGTCATTATTGCTGAGGAGATGGATTGCAGAGATGCTTTCTCCGGAGGTTTCAGCAGGCGAGAGACAACTCGTCACGTGGGTCAGGGCCTGCTGTGCTTTCCAGTGCATCCAAGTTCATTGCCATCCTTGATGGGCAATGACCTGGGTTCAAACACAGAACAAGCCGAGAGCTCACAAAGGAAAATACAAGGAACCCAGGGACTCACAAGAGCCTCAGAAAGCAACAGTGAGTAGAACATTCAGAGAAGTAGCTCCTTTGGAATAAAACTTCTAGAAGAGATAGATATCAATCTTAATTTAAAAATAATACAAGCACTTAAGGAGAATTGTACAACATTAAAAAAAAGTAAGACCTCCTAGAATTGGAAAAAAACAACTAATAGTTAAAATTTTGAATTTAAAAATTAAGGAAGTGATGATCACTGTTGTAAACAGGATTAGTGATCTAAAAATTCAAGTGAAAGAAATCTCTCAGTACAAGATCAAAAATACAAAGAGACAGAAATCATGAGGGGAAAACGAGATTTGGAGAGTAGATATGGGAGGCTTAACGCAGGAATGGTAGGAGCCTGGAGGAGGCAAACTAGGGGCAGTTTGGTGATCAGTGCCAGCAGGAGTAGATGGAGAAGAAAGGTCAAGGGTGTCTCTTTCCTTGGCTTCTGGTTTGGACAGTTGGATGGACAGCAGAGCCACTCCCCGAAATGGGCTGTCTTGGAGGTAAAGTGGGCTGTGGGCAAAGCAGGAAGGTGGGGGAACGACAGGGTCAGTTTAAAAGTATTGAACGTGAAGAGTATATGGACATAGAAGTGATGTTGAGTGGCTGTCAGATCGCGTTCTCGAGCAGAGGCGTCTGGGATGGAGGCAGAATTGGAAATCACCAGCCTATCATGGCAGATGGAATAGGAGGCAGCGAAAAGAGCGCCTTGAGTGGGAGGGAAAGAAACTTGTCAAGAGACAGGCGGCCCCATATTCTTTCTCTTCTCTCCCTTTCCTTTGTACTTCCCATTCTTGATGTCACACGGTGCACACATCCCACGTGCTTTCTTATCACGTGACATGGGGCTTGGTGGGGGAGAAGCAAGGGGAAAAGGGAAAGAAAGAAGGAGAAAATGGAAAAGGACATGAGTAAGAGTCACGGGAGGGGTGCCTGGAAATGAAGAAGCAGCGTCATACCTGCCCAAAGAGTTACCAGTTTTGACCCCCTGAGCGCAGGGCTGACAGTGAGAATGTAGTCTGTCGACGGGAGCGGCTTCGCAGCAAGGCTCCATGGACATAAAGGGAAAGGGGGAATTAGCATTTATTGAGCAACTACCATGTATGGAGCCCTGGATATGGTCTTTGACATTCACTCTCATTTAATTCCCTCCAGTAGCCTTATAAATAAGGAGAGCAAAGCTCAGAGAGGTCAAGACATTTCCCTAAGATCAAAGAGTCCGGAGCAGCATTGGATGACTCCATGCTTTTGCCACTGTACCATGAAACATCTCTACAGGAGAAACCCTGGCAGCCAGGAGATTCAGATTCTGACCCATTTGACTCTACTTGTATATCCCCAGGGCTTTTATTATCTCAGGACTTGCAAAGATTTACCTTTTCTCTTCACACAGAGTTGAGTACACGCTGCCAGCCTGACCTTTCAATCGGGACTGCTCTCTGGTTCTTCCAGGGTACTGGCCAGCTCAGACAAAGGGAGAAAAATGAGCTATAATTCTTTCTGGGAATCAAACGGCTGCTTCCTTGTAAATACCTTAGAAAATCAATCCTCTGTGAATTAAACTCTTTCATCAGCTATCAGCCCAATTCTAAATCATTGATAAGATGGAAAACCTCCCAATTCATGGATCAAAATCTCAAGGTTTTATCAATGCAAATAAAATAAAAGCAGTAACCTTTGGGGCAATACTCAGCAGTTACTCACTTTGAGAGAAGAAGAAATTCTTGCTTTCAACTGGGAAAATGCCTGATATTCTCAGGATTGACATAAGTGACATTTCTTCTAACTCCATTTATCATCCTGAAAACCACATTAACAGAAATTCTTGTAAGTAGCACATACTCTATTAGGTGCTGGAGAGTCAGGGGAGTAGCAGGTTAAGCCAGAGTGCTGGATTTCTCAGAATCATCCAGATTTAAAGTATTCACTTACGTGGTCCTTGTCAGTGCATTGACATCTGTCAGAAATTTTATCCTGACTCTAGTTTGGAGACTCAGGTTATTACAGGCATATCTTCATAGATTTCCTTTTTTTTTTTTTTTTTAAAGATTTTATTTATGTATTTGACACACAGAGAGAGACAGTGAGACAGGGAATACAAGCAGGGGAAGTGGGAGAGGAGAAGCAGACTTCCTGCTGAGCCAGGAGCCTGATGTGGGGCTCAATCCCATGACCCTGGGATCATGACCTGAGCCGAAGGCAGATGCCTAAGGACTGAGCCAGCCAAGCGCCCCTCTTTATAGGTTTCCTTAAGGACTTGGCAATTATCTTAGAGTGCCTGAGCATGCATAATGTGCACTGGGCAATCCAATCCACCAAACATTAAAGGAATGATGTTTAGCCACATGTGTTAGGCACTCAAGTTAGAGAAGAAAAAACATGTAGTAGCTCTTTGTTTACTGTCCTATGGTCAGCAAACAGGTAAGGAAATAGAAGCTGAACATCCAAGTAAAGATAGGAGACTGAATACAAAGCTTTATCTCCTCTCCCTCAAGATCCCTTAAAATAATATTAAATCACAAAAAAGTTATCATCTCTCTACAGTAAGAGAAAGATTTCAACACCTTCTGGGAGATGGAGAATAGTTGGAGAAGGGGTACCAAGTGAAAGAGAGAAAAGGAAGGGCTACAAGGGAGGGGGAAACGTAGGTGCCCACGGGCCCTGGAAGGAGGCCATCAGCCATTGCAGAGGGGGGTGCTGTGTGCGCCTGTAAGGGGAGGAAGAAATTGCAGCTACATACGGAAAGTCAGTCTCTCCCTTACTCCCTACACTGAGTGCCTCGCATCAAGGCACATATTCCTCAACTCAGGCAAACAAAAACATAAAAAATGGGAGTCATTGTTAAAGAAATTAAATGAACTGAATAGCAGATGAGTCAATACAGGAGGTTCAACATCTGATTACTAGGAGTCCCCCAAAAAGAAAGATGAAATCGAGGAGAGAACAGTGTCAAAGTAACTCAAAACTGGGGGCGCCTGGGTGGCTCAGTGGGTTAAAGCCTCTACCTTCAGCTCAGGTCATGATCTCAGGGTCCTGGGATCGAGCCCCGCATCAGGCTCTCTGCTCAGCAGGGAGCCTGCTTCCCCCCCCTCTCTGCCTGCCTCTCTGCCTACTTGTGATCTCTCTCTCTGTCAAAGAAAAAAAAAAAAAGAAAGAAAGAAACTCAAAACTGAAGGAGCTCCTTAAAAGCTTCTGAAGAGGAAAGAAACAAAAACAGAATGTCCACAGGGAAACAAGAAACAGCCTGGGATCGCCTTCTCATCAATAACCTTGGATGTCGGTAGTCCACTGAGACGTATCCTCAAGATTCTGAGGGAAAAAGAATTTTAAACCTAAAGTCTTTTATCTTTTCAAACTAATGTCAAACACGAAGGTAGAATTATTTTTCAACTTGTAAGGACTGGGAAATAGTATCTCCCATACGTTTTCTCCGGAAGTTGCTGGAGAGGGCACCACACTGTAGGGCTATGCTAAGACAGGAAATGGTGCATCCAGCCCTGGAGAGTGGCTGAGTCCATTCAGCAGGCCTGGAGTGTGCTCAGGAGATTGGACTCGGGGAGGTCTCTGGAGGGGGAAGTTGCCAAATCTATTGAATGTTTGTATGGTATGATATCTTTTTAAAAATAAAGATTTATGGGCGCCTGGGTGGCTCAGTGGGTTAAAGCCTCTGCCTTTGGCGCAGGTCATGATCTCAGGGTCCTGGGATCGAGCCCCACATTGGGCTCTCTGCTCAGCAGGGAGCCTGCTTCCCCCACCCTGCCTGCCTCTCTGCCTCTCTGATCTCTATCTGTCAAATAAATAAAAAAAATTTTTTTTAAATAAAGATTTATTTACTAATATGTGTGGGCACAAGTGGAGGAAGGGGCAGAGGGAGAGAATCTTCAAGCAGACTCCCCTCTAGTGCAGAGCCCAACATGGGGCTTGATCTCACAACCATGAGATCATGACCTGAGCCAAAACCAAAACTCCAACACTTAACCAACTGAGCTACCCAGGGACACCTGGTATCTTTTTAAATACATGAGTGGTTTAGTTGAATCCCAGAAGTTTTGGTAAGTGGCATTTTCTTTTCTTTTCTTTTTTCTTTTTTACTGTTATTTAAACTATATTCTAAATTTTATTGTGATTTTTTCACTGGTTATTTAGATGGCATAGTTCTTTCTTTCTAAACATATGGAGACTTCTTATAATCTTTCTGTTATTGATGTCTGGCTTAATTGCATTATGGTTAAAGATACTCGGTTTGATTTCTGTCCTTTGAAATGTGTTGAGACTTGCTTTATGGCTCAGCATATGGTTAATTTTTGTAAGTGTTCTGAGTGTGCCTGAAAAGAATGTGTAATTTGCAGTTGCTGGGTGCAGTGTTCTAAATATGTCAATTAGGTTTGGTTTGTTAAACATGTTGTTCAAAGTTTCTATATCCTTACTGATTTCTGCCTCCTCTTTCTTTCAACTTCTGAGAGAGGTGTATTTAAATCTCCCCTTGTTTTTATAGATTGGTTTATTCTCTTAGCAGTTCAGTTCGTCCGTCCGTTCTTCCTTCCTTACCTGTTTCCCTCACGTACTCTATGCCGGGCCTCATGATAGAGGAGCAGACACAAAGACACAGGGCATTATAGTTCAATGGGAGAGAGCTTTACACAGAAGGGGTGTCCTTGTCAGCATATAAGATCTGGGTTTGGGACGCCTGGGTGGCTCAGTTGGTTAAGCAGCTGCCTTCGGCTCAGGTCATGATCCCAGCGTCCTGGGATCGAGTCCCATATCGGGCTCCTTGCTCCGCAGGGAGCCTGCTTCTCCGTCTGACTCTGCCTTCCACTCTGTCTGCCTGTGCTCGCTCTCACTCGCTCTCTCTGACAAATAAATAAAATCTTAAAAAAAAAAAAAAAGATCTGGGTTTGAGGAATCTCCAGTGTAAGCCCATCAATGTAATCAGATATAATAACGGCAAAAATGACATGAGTAGGAGTGGAGAGGAAGGGACAGTTATTCTACCCGAGGACATTAAGGAAGATTCCATATGCAAAGTTTTGGTGTATAAAGGAGAATTTCCTTTTTTTCCCTCCTCCAAGTTTTTGTTTCAATTCCATCTAGTTAACATACAGTGCAATATTAGTATCAGGTGTAGAATTTAGTGATGCATTGCTTCAGTACAACACCCAGCGCGTGTACTCCTTAACTTCCATCACCTGTTGAATCCATTCCCTCCACAACATCCCCCCTGGTAACCCTCAGTGTGTTCTCTATAGTTGAGAGTATTCCTGAGTTACTTGGAAAATTCTCTTACATGTAGAAAACCTAATTGTCTGGGGTGCCTGGGTGGCTCAGTGGGTTAAGCCTCTGCCTTCAGCTCAGGTCATGATCCCAGGGTCCTGGGATTGAGCCTCCTCTTTCTGAGCTCTCTGTTCAGCAGGGAGTCTGCTTTCCTCTCTCTCTCTGCCTGCCTCTCTGCCTACTTGTGATCTCTGTCTGTCAAATAATAAATAAAATCTTAAAAAAATAAAAAGAAAACCTAATTGTCTGAGTGTGTTCTGTAACTGAAGTCCTAAAGTACACGGATATCTTGTAGAGATCACTTAAGTTGAACAAACATTGATTGGGCTCCACATGCTTGTCAGGCACTGTGCTAGGCACAGCTGCTGCCCTGAGGAATTTGTGTGTAGTGAGACAAACCCTATCTCCCATGAGATGATTCCATATACATATAACAGAAGGACTGGTGACAAGACATAGCTTTCATTGTTGTGAATTATTCTTTTTAGAGAAAAATTGGTCCCTGGACCAGAAAATTCCAGGCTTTAAAAACCATTTACTAGGGAAGGCAAATAGCTTTGTTATGTGTAACACTGCAAAATCCTGATGCTCACATGTTGGGACTTTTTTCATTTGCATTAAGAACACTTCCATTCATCTTTCTAGGCTTCTTAGCCTTCTTAAGAGAAGAGAGAGAGAGAGAGAGAATCTCTTATTTTAAAATTAATTCCACTTAAATGTTTAAGATGGATCTTTCAAAATAGAGAATCTGAGTTACAGGAAGACAAATGGGTACCTATCTATGGGACACACACCATATGTCTTTCCCCAAGTCAGAGGGGATGATTCAGTTGGCCCAGCTTCAAGGTCACAGTCAGACCCAGATCAAGAGTTGCAAGATCAAGGCTCCAGTCCTAGCTAGCCCTGCCTCTTGCTAGATGTATGTATGACCACAGGCAAGTCATCTGTGTGATCCTCCCTACCGACACGTAACATATTGTCTAACAGGGAGCAGATCCTCAGTGAATGTTGAACTAAGCATCTCAAGTTCATTTTCTATACCTGGGACATGGGACTAAGTGCTCCTGTCAAGAGAAATTAAATGAGAGCACAGGATAAAACTCTGTAAATGGCAAAGGGCAATACAGATTTGAAAGAGTTGACTTGAATCCATACCTGGTCATGTCATCTCTGAGCTGGTTTCCTCATCCCTTAGAGATTTCTGATGAAAGTGAGTCTTGTTATTGTCACTGGTTTTGTGAATTTGGGTGAGGTTCATGGCATTTTTCGATGGAGTGGATATTGAAGGAAGTGTGGTGTACTCTTTAGAGCCCTGTTGAAATGAATGGAAAACAAACCATCTCCACCAGCAATCTTAGTTAGGACTAATGAAAACCAAGGGTCAACTCTGACTCAATGATCATATTTTCTCTCTGGTCCTAACCTATTTAAATTATTGAATGTTCTGGAGCCCTCCTCACTTATTTAAGCATTATGACCCTTTACTTATGGGCTTCAAGATAAAATTATGGTCTCCTCCCCCTAATGAGATGAAAGGATTTAACTGAGTTAGCCCATCAACAGCCCCTTCTGAAGCCTGACAGATCTCTTTCTGGATGACAGGCACTTGATAACAGTAATTCCAGGACCTTTCCTTCCCTTACACTCACTTTCCTGTGCTGAGTGAGTGATAAGAAAGCCTTTGTGACATCCTCAGACAGAATGGAATCAGTGCCACTTATGGCTCTGCCTTCTAGAGACCCATACTGGATCTAAGAGACTTAGAAAACTGGTTGTGTGGATGGAGCTGCAGGATTCAGCCTTCTGAGTGGGTGGTGTTGGGGTTTGATCTGGAGACAGGCAGGAGGGAGGGAGCTGAGCCCTATCTTCTTGAGGTTCCTCTGGGAGAGGTATGAAGGCAGCTGCTACACTGTAGAGTTGGTGGGGCTAAAAGTCCTTTTGTTAAGGGAAGGTCCTAAAGGGTCCACCAATCCAAAAGCCAGTTTCCTAATAGGGCTGGAAAAAGTGAATCACTATTCCAACTTTGGGCTAAGAATGGTGGTATTGCACTGCACTGGGTGGTGGGGGCTACAGGTAGATTCTGGGGATGGACATGGCAAAAATGAGGCTTGGAGATGGAGAGCCCTGACGGGGAGGTGCTGCAAGGCAAATATTAAGCAGCTGGAGGGTGGTGGAGGGGATTGTTGAATCTACCATATGGCCTTCTCCTTCCAAAATTCACCTTCCGCAGATGCCAATGCTTTTGAGAAAGAACCTGCATTCCAGCCATCAAGGATACTGATGATGTGTCCTTCTGTTGAATCAGTGTAGTGATTCTTCTTTTCTTGGGTACAGTCTCTCTTCCAGACTTTATGCTAAAGACTTGACAAATATTATTGTGTTTTATAATTATTATAATCTTTTGGGGCTAATTACTATTTACAGATAAGGAAACTGAGGCTCAGCATGGTTAAATAACCTGACCACTGTCACACAGCTCATTTCTACTTGACACAAAAGAAAAAGCCCATTATTCATTTATTTATTCCACAAATTCTCCTTGAGATACTTACTGTGTGCAAGACCGAAATTACCAAAAGCTCATCACCTGGTTTCTTTCAGACTTAGCTTCATTTCTTTCTAATTTGTTCAGCTAGCCCAAGAGCTCCTAGACAGATAGGTATTAACGTTATTTTGAAAAGCCTCCAGGGAAGAAAGTTTCTTATGTTCTCTTGGTGAGTGAAGTTTCCCAGAATTTCCAAGGATCTCTTAAGGCTAAACTAAGACCCTCTTGCTACAGTTGAAGCTGATTTCTTATGAGGAGATGGGGAGCAACTAGAGCCAAAGGGCAGTCTTTGAGAATAACCTGTCCTAGAAGGAAGGTAGATAGAGTGAGATGGGGTCCCGGGATCAAAGATTATTAGTATCGACTGGCGCTAAAGACTCTAATTTCTATTTCATATGGATGAACCTAGAGAGAATGAACAATTTCCCCAAATTACTGAGCTATGTCGTGGCAGGGCTAGAACCAGAGTCTGAGGCGCCTTATTTCCAGAGAGGCAGAACAATTGTGATAGAAATCTGGGGCTTTTTGAAGCAGGCGGGTCACAGTTCAAACCCTACTCTGCATTCCCTAGCTGTGGACTAGGCAGTTTTGCAGTCTTGCATACTTGGTGCCTTGGTTTTCTGATCTGTAAAACGGAGCTGATGTCTACCTCATAGAGGTGTTGTGGGGATTAAATGAGATAATATATGGGAGTCCCTGAGGTGTAGTAGTCTGAGCGATAGTAGTAGGGGCTCAGTTACTCTACTTCCTTTCCCTGCATGAACCCAGGTTTTATCGGCTGTATTTAGTTAATGTAACAAATCACACCGAATCTCAGTAGCTTAGGACAACGATAATCATTGATTACCACTAACAGATACTGTCAGGCAGGAACTTGGCAGCCACTTCCCTGGGCGGCTCTGAGGTCTTGTCAGTTTCCCATTAGGTGTCAGCTAGGCTGCATCATCTGAAGGCTTGATTGAGGCTGGGCTATTCAACGTGGAGGTGTTTCACTTACATGGCTGGCTGGTGGCTGGCGGTCTCCATTCCAGACTACACAGGCCTCTCCACAGGGCTGTTCGGGTGTCCTTACAACATGGTATCTGAGTGAGCAATCCAAAAGACCAAAGTGGAATCTGCACTGTTATTTATCATCTAGCTTTGAAAGTCATACCCTTCTGTTGTGTTCTATTGGCCACGGAGGGCTAGCCCTGATTCCCTCAGGGAGGGAGCCATAGAAGGGCACAAGTCTGAGGAGGTAAGGACCACTAGGGGCTGGCCCACTGTCTCCTGGATGACATACTATTTCGAGGTCCACAATTGTGCCAAAGTGACACATCTCATCTTACCTTCCTGTGTCCTGAGTGTGGACTTGATACAGTTCAATAATTCCTCCTGGCTTCTCAGGCCAGACAGGGGCTGTGCCCCCTTAGTGTCTTCTGGAGTTCTGCGAATGCTGTTTATAATTAGCCAAGCAATAATCCCCACCGCTGAGCTAACTCCAAGGCTCATCTGCTTGCTTCTCTGGAGGTTTTTAAATAGACAGGGATGTGTTAATGACACAGTACATTATCTGTCTGTTACCGTTTTGGCAGGCAGCGTGGAAGCGTGACTTTTTTAAGGAGGAGTTAATCAGTATTTAAAAAGCAGCTCCCCTGGCAGAGGCATGAAGCAGGTATCAAAAGGCTGCCTGGGAAGGCTGAGGTTGCAGAACCCTGGGCCCTGACATGATCCCCTGTGAGTGGCTAGTGGGCATGGCCAGCTGGGCTCATTACGACTGACATCTTCCCGCGTCCTCTGCACTTTGAACACATTGAATCTGCTCCCCAACTCAGCATCATGCTCAGGGAGGAAGCCCGTGAAGTGTGATTGCTGCTTTCTTGTTGATCGCTCTCAAATCTATTTGCCCTGCCCCCTACCAAACCTATTTCCTGAGCTCCAAGAACACCTGCTGCTCATTTTCATTGGATGTTCCACAAGCATGTGGAAAATGGAACTCATAACTTCTTTCCCACACAGACTCATGAACCCTCCTGTTTTCTACCTTAGTACAAGGCACCACCATTCTCCCTGTCCCCGGAGCCAGACACCGGAATGCTATGGTGCAATAATCAAGATTCGGCCCTGGGGCCGACACTTAGATCTGCCGTTTACAAGCTCGGTGGCCATGGGCAACCCAGTCCACTTGATATGTCCCCGTTTCTTCTGGAAACCTGGAGATCATAACAGAAACTATCCAGGAGGACTGTTGGGGGAAGTAAATAAGATAATCCCTGCCCGGCATACAGCAAGAGCTCAGTAAGTGCTCTAAGAATTCTTAAGCTCTTCACATTCCCTTTCCTAAATATTTCCTGAAATCATCAACATCTTTCCATTCGCTGCCCCCCAGCCTGGGTCACCATCATTGCTCAGCTGAACGAGGGCTTCCTGATGTGATTTCTGCTGCCAGAGAGAGATTTCAAAAGTACACATGTGAGTGACATCATGTCCCTGGTTAAGCAGGACCCCTTTATTCTTAGGATCTGGGGCAGATTCCTTCCATGGGTGGAAGGTTATGCAGGTTTTGCTCTGCCTGCCTCTTCAGCCACATCTCCCCTGCCTGTTGCTGAAATGCTTTCAGTCCCTCTGATGGACCCCACTATCTCTTACGAAGAGGCCTCACGCAGGTTTTTCCCTCTTCAAAGAAAAAATTCCCTGTGGAGCCCCTTCTCTGCATTCACCGTGGATCTTATTGTTGAGAAAGAAAGGAAGAGGCAGGTAGAGGTGAGTCAGATCAGGGTGTTTTATCTCTTCCTCTCAAAGTACTCCTAGGCCTTCAATAGACCCAAGGATGTAGGCGATGTTGGCCTCCCAGGTGGCAGCTGATTGAAGAGCTATGGATGGAAACTTTCCAGTGTCCCCAGGTGTGTCCCGTGACACCTCCAGTTGCCCCCTGTTGCCTGGCCCTCGGTCTCTCTCATCCTTTAATCCAGAGATCCATCACTCCGCTGGGAAACTGTTGGCAGATCCGGCCTGGGCCGGCCTCCCTTGGCCTCCTCCCTCGGTGACACGGGCTAATCTTCCCTCCCCTTCTCCCTCCGTGGATTAGACTTTGTTGAAAGTACATGCCACTGGGCAGAGACCGAGCTCCCCTCTGAACCCTTGGTGCCTGTGGAGGGCTGGGTGCTTCACTAGGACGTGTTGGATTACCGTATGAGTGGCGGCTACGGTTTTCAGGTATCTGTATGCTCAAGAGTATCTGCACGTTTTCAGGTATCTGCATGCTCAAGAGTATCCGCACGGCCTCCAAAGCTTCCTCTTTGCTCACAGTTCACTCTTATTTTCAGAAGCGGGTGCAGAAGTCAGATCCTTAGCTTGAATACGTTTGGCGCTTCTTTGGGAAAAAACAAAAACAAAAAACAGAATTCCTGTTTTCATCCAACAAATATTTATTGAGCGTTTCATATGTACGAGATGCCGGAGGTGCAGAGGTGAATATGACATGGTCCCAGGCTTCCAGTTATCATGGAGTTTCCAGTTTGGAGTTAAATAAGGTGTTGAAAAAACATTGTTGGGTGGATGAATAAATAAGGAATATGACTATTTAATTTAAAAAAGCAAAGTTTTTAGGGGCACCTGGGTGGCTCAGTTGATTGAGCATCTGCCTTCCACTCAGGTCATGATCCCAGGGTCCTGGGATCAAGGCCCCATCACATGGGGCTCCCTGCTTAGCGGGGAGTCTCCTTCTCCCTCTTCTTCTGCCCCCCCACCCGCTCGTTCTCTCTCTCCCTCTCAAATAAATAAATAAAATCTAAAAAAAAAAAACAAGAAAAGCCATTAAACTTTATAATTGCTTGGAACACCGGCATGTGTGGCTACCATGCAGTGAGAAACCTATCTGTAAATTCATTTTTATTTATTCATTCAAACTATAGTTATTGAGCATCTATTATATATTTTTAAAAGATCTTATTAATGGAGAGAGAGCGAGCAAAAGAGTGAGATAGAGAGAGAAGAGGAGCAGAGGGACTGAGCACCGAGCCCCGTGTGTGGCTCCATCTTGGACTCTGAGATCATGACCTGAGTCAAGACCAAGAATCAGACACTCCAGCAACTGGGGGTATAGCTCAGTGGTAGAGCATTTAACTGCAGACACTCAAGCTACTGAACCACCCCGGCGCCCCTCTATTATATTTTCAGCGTGCGAATATATGCTCATTTCTGGATGGGAGCCATTAACCCCACCCAAAATATTAAGGGCCTTTCAAGACCAAATGCGATGTCAACACAGAAGAGCTATTTGCAATGCAGATGAGCCGCCAGCCCCTGTAATAAACTGGCTGATGACACAACCACCCCCCCCCCCCCCCCCCGAGAGCTTCTGGTGAGAAGATCAGGTTTAGCAGTTTTAATGAATTACAAAGGCAGTGAAAACTGCTTCTAATTTGTGTATCATCCATGTCTGAGTCAAGGCATCCATCTGTACCCGGGCAGGACTGCCAGACCGCTGGCCTTGTTTGTAAACCAACACACCTGCTGCGGGTCAGGGATTGTTATCCTTCGTGGGGACACATTCCCTTTGGAGAATCTGCTGAAAGCAATGAACTCTCTCCCCAAGAAGAGGTAGGCCCAGTGTGCTTAGCATTCAGGTCGAGGGAACGCATCCCTGGGGGCCCAGAGTCAGGGTCGAGGTCTCTGGAGTGGAGTCACATGTCTGGTTCCAAAAGTGGTTCCCCGAGGCTTGTTTTCATTCCTTTGGAGCTGGAACTTGGGTGGTGTGAGGGACTTCAGAAATGGAAGGAATGCTCGGGGCGTGTTGGGGCATCTGTTAGCTGCGGTTCCTGGAGCAGCTTAGGAGCACCTCAGGACAGGGCCGCAGCGCGGGTCGCAGGCATTGCGAAGGAAAACTTTCTCCCTGTGTTCACTACACTGCAAGCGGGCCTTCTCTGCGGGAGTGCCCAGACCCAGAGCTCAACCCAGAGAGGCCTTTTCATGGGCTTTCCAGTGGATCCCAGTTGTTCGGTTCGGGCTGGCAATGCGGGGCTCCTGGGTAGGGGGTGGGCTGGGGGAGACCAACAGCCACGGCCTCGCTGTGTGTTCTCTCTGCGGTCTCTCTCCTGTGACCGTCTTGCTCCTTGCTCCAGGGAGAGGCAGGAGGACAGCATCCTCCCATCATTGTCGACAGAGATCTTTGTGTCTCTGTGAGTTGGGATGCTTCTCTCCCAAGAAGCTGGGCACAGTTTCCTTGAGCGGCTGAGTTAGAAGCTCACAGGGAGGAGGGTTCTCTGTTCACCTGACTCCGTGTCACCCCAGCTTCCTTCTCAGTGGCATCTGGGGGCTTGGGGACACATTTCTCTGAGGTCCCGGTGGACAAGGAATGCCTTAGGACGGTGCGGTTCCGTGGCAGCCCAGCCGGTCAGTTGCAGTCCGGGGCAACCCCCCCCTCCACCGGAGCCAGGACTGGCCCACGCCTCTTCCCGGACAGGTCCTGCAGGCGTGCCAGAGGTGCACAGATGTGGCAGCGTTCATTAGAAAGCCTGATCCCTGATTGCTCTGTGCCTCTTTGGGCCTGAGCCCTCCCCATGTCCTTCTGTTTCTGAAATCCGTGGGAGTTTTCAGGCCTGACACGAAATGCCTGGCAGCGTCGGTGACACCTCTGTCCTGGCGGGAGGACCTCAGCCAGGGCTGGCGAAGAGCTGTGAATGCTGGAGTCGCTGGGGTCATGGTCTGGGAGCGCGCCCACCCGAACCACGCCGCCCGAGGCTTCTAGCCCACGGTTCACTCTTTTTTTTCCCCTCTTTTTTTTGACAAAATCCAGCTTTTCCACGACCAGTGTTGCATGAAACTGGCTGTTTGAAATATATTAGCAGCTGCTGTTATATCCAGCTGGCAGGGCGCCAGGGAAGGAAATTAAACTTTGCATCTCCCCAGCTCTCCCTCCCCACTTCCGACTAACCCATCGATTCTGTTCAGAGTGTGCCCGGGAGTGCCAGCTCTCGCCGTGTGCCAAGACCATGGCGCTTGGATTTCTCAGTGAGTTCAGACATTCATTTAGCCCCTGCCAAGCCCCTGACGGGCTCCAAGGATTCTAATGTTATTCCAGGGAAGGGTCCTCGTCTGCCCAGTGTCTGACCCTGAGGTGGGTATAGCCTATGCGGAGATGGGGGGGCTGGTCGCCAACATCCTAATTTGGCTTTTTGATGATGGAGAGGAAACAATTTACAAAGGTCAGAAAAGCCATACATGTCAACAGTTTAAGAAAGCAGCATGTGAATAACAAATACGGTTCTCTTTATCTTATGACAATAAACTGTAATCTCTCATTGGGAGAGAGTACAACAAATGGACAGAGTGTCTTCTTGTGAAGACACTTACCGCCACTGTGCCCCAGGAGCTCTGCCCCTCTCCCCCAAGCGATTCTACTCAGACTGCCTCTTGGCTCATGTCTAGGGCCAGGTTGGGGCCACAGAAATGTGGAATGTGGAAGGCCTCTCCTGGCCGCTGGGGAACTCACAACCCACTCGGAGAGATAGCGGACCGGTCCTCATTCCCGTAACACAGGCTGTGAGGACAGCTGCGGACCAGAAAAGGCCTCCACGGTGCAGGGCGCAGTTCGTACCTTCGTTCAGCGAACACTGAGCTCTTACCATGCTCCAGAACGCTTCTTACGCTTGAGAGTCGAAGCCTAAAAAGTATTTCTGTCTTGGAGGAAATCACAATGAGTAGACACGGAAAAATACAACTTTTGTAGAGAGAGGACAGGTTGGCTCTGGCCAGTCTTGGCTCTGGCAAGACACTTTCCCACACCGAGCCTCTGCTTCCTCCTCAACAAAATGGAGGAGGCTGAGGACCGCCTCAAAGCGATGGGGAGGCCTATGGAAATGAGACAGGCATGTGAAGAGGGTTTTCAGGAAACAGTAAAGCATTAAATGGGAGCCGCTCTGAGTCACTGGGCGGGTTGGAATGGGTACACTTGGGGTCCCTTGGTCCTCTGTCCACAAGACCTGACTGCTCCCCCTGCTGGAGCGCCTCGGGATTCGGCCCTCTCAGCACTCCCGCACCCTCTCGGCCTTTGCCGGGGAGGAGTCCTCGGATCTGTAGCGCTCATCCACCTCTCCTCCCTGCCAGGCTTCTGGAACCCTGGGGGGGGGGGGGTGGGGAGGGTTGCTACCAAGACGTGGTGTGATATTTGCCGAAAGCTTTGCCCCTTATTTATTTGTTTATGATTTTTTAAGTTTTATTCTGGAATATCTCAAACACATACAAAAGTAAAGAAAATAGTGTAATGAACCCTAAGTACTCAGTCCTCAAGACCAATAATTATCAATACGTATCCTGTCTCATTTCGTTCATAACGCCACCTACACCTCTGGTCCTCTGGATTATTATAAAGGAAAACACTTAACACACACACGCACACGCACACACATATACATGCGCGTGCGCACGCGCACACACACACACACACACAGATCACAATACCACTATCACACCTAAAAATTTAAAGATTGTTTCATAATATCATCAAACATTTAGTTGGAGTTCACTTTTCCCCGATGGTCCCACAAATGTTTTCGTGGGGTAGATGTCTTCAGATCAGGATCTGAACAAGATGCACACCACATGCTGCCGTTTTGATGCAGGTGTGTGCTCCCCTAGAAGGGAGGACGAAATGATTTATGCAGGAAAGGGAGAGAGTGATTTCAGGACTAACACGCTCCAATAGCACGCAAGGTCCAGGGCACACGTGGAGGAGTTGACTTGGAGAGGCGCAGAGATCCAAGGATGTGTGGTCTCAGAGTCGGCAGCAGGAAGGTGAGGGGATGCTTATCTGGTCGCTTCTATTTTCTCAATCAAATACGAAATAGGCAAATTGCTTTGGGCTGGGGAGAATCTGAGCACCGCTCTGGACAATCTTCTTCATTTGATAGGTAAGGAAAGCAAGACCCAGAGAAGAGATTTGCCTAAGTTTCCCTGGACAGTTCATAACCAGCTTAAGCTCAGAACCTAGATCTCCGGGTTCTGAGCCCTGTGTTCTTCTTACTCCCTGTCAATCAGCAGGAGGAGATGTCTCTGGTTTCCCTATAGAGGCGGTTGGCTAGACTCTGGTGAGCTACCAGGGAGCTGTGTCCCTGGGGATCGTTACTGGAATTTCCACAGTGGCTTTTTGGTGTGTCTGGATATTGGGGGGCATGATTGATTGATTTGTTTAATTTAGAGATTTTATTTATTCATGAGAGAGAGAGGGAGAGAGAGCAAGCACAAGCGGGGGAGGAAGAGATAAAGGACAAAAGAAGAAGAGCCTGATGTGGGGGCTTCATCCCAGGGTCCCAGGATCATGACTGAGCTGAAGGCAAATGCTTAACCGACTGAGCCCCCCAGGCGCCCCTGGGTTGCATGATTTAAATCCAAGTGTTTGGTCAAGGAGGAGACTCAAAATTACAGAATTTCATACTTAAGGAGGCACCTCTAGGTGCTCCCAAGATCCATGCTCATTGCTAAGATATCCCTCAGAGCCCCTTATAATCCTCCAGTAAGTCATTGTTCAACCTCTTTCTTTTTCTTTTTTCTTTCTTTCTTTCCTTTTTTTTTGGGGGGGGGGAGAGAAAGTGAATGTGAGAGGGAGGAGGGACAGAGGCAGAGAGAGAGAGAGAGAGAGACTTAAGCAGGCTCCATGCTTGGCGTGGATCCCGACATGGGGCTCAATCTCACAACCTTGAGATCATGACCTGCGCCGAAAGCGAGAGTCAGATGCTTAACTGCCGGAGCCAGCCAGGCCCCCCTCAGCCACTGTATGCTCACGTGCAGTGACTGGGCGCTCCCCACCTCTCAAGCAGGGTCCCCTACTGTGGGACATCCCTAATGGCAAGAGAACATCAGGCTAATGCGGGGTTGAAACCTGCCTCTGTATAATTTCTACCCACTGAGTCTAATTCTGCCTCCGGAGCTGTACAGTGAGACTCATCTCCCTTCTTCTTGACAGCCTTTCAGTGACTGGGAGCTCCCTCCCAGGGCCCCCTGCTGAGAAGTGACACTGCTTCTGAACGTCAGGAAGCAGAGCTGTCCCCAGAACGGCAGCCTCACCCCAAAGCTTGGAGGACCAGATTCTCTGGATAGCTCAATTTCTGTTGCTTATTCTAGTGGATGCCTGGAAGTCAACTCTGCTGCTGCTCCCATGTTCTGCTTCTTAAAAATGCATTTTCTTTTCACTTCAGTGTCCTGGGACCCCAGCCACAGCTCTCTAGTACACCCCACTTGTCTTGCCTGTACCGCCGCGCGGACCTGGGGCACGCTGTGGGCAGGACCCGCTTGCTCTGCCTTCCCCTGTTGGAGTCCCACAGGGAGGTCCAGGGCCCTGAGCCTCGGTCAGGAGGCTCCTGCGCGGACTCACTGGCCGATTACCAGTAGGAAGTCTCTGGCAGGGGAGGTGGGCGCGCTCCTGGGTGTGGCGATGTCAGGGATCCCTACACTTACCCCTCACTATGCCAATTCTTCCCACATAGCAAGGTTCACCCCCCGACCTTCCTCCTCTGTGAGGTCTTCCCACTGTGCTAACCTCGTCTTTCTTGGGAATCTTCATCGTAACAGCAGTGGCGTACAGGTCGGTGCCATCTTTGCCCATGGGAAGGAATATGTGATGGTGGGTGTTGTTTGCAGTTGCAGCAGTGGGGACCACAGGAAGCAGACCTTCTTTTAGTCCGTCTGTTGTTTGTAAATGTTCAGTGCAGAGCTCCCCTCCTCATCGCCTGCGCGGGGACGGACACCTCAGCACTGCCCGCTTTGGTAAGCCACTGCTTGACGGTGACTCAGGTGACTCACAGCTTGCAGGATGGTTTCTCTGATTGTTGCCTGAACCTTAGTTTTCTCCCCCAACCCAGGCATAAGCCGCTGATGGCTTAGTGAGTCTCACTAATCTTTAGCCTTTGGCCCTTCTGAACCTGGGTGCATACTTGTGACTTAAGAAGTAACTGCCTAGGGGCACCTGGGTGGTGGCTCAGTGGGTTGGGCCTCGGTTTTCCGGTTTTCCGCTCAAGTCCAGATCTCAAGGTCCTGGGATCAAGCCCCACCTCCAGCTCTCTGCTCAGCAGGGAGCCTGCTCCCTACCACTCCCCCCCCCCCCCGCCTCTCTGCCTACTTGTGATCTCTGTCAAATAAATAAATAAAATCTTAAAAAAAAAAAGAAGTAGCCCAATTTCATGAGTGAATAACAGGAGAGGTTCCCCATTCCCAGCACCCACAGCGGTGCACTACGGTTCTCATCTCCCTTGGAACCATCCCTTCTGAGCAGCCTCAAGGAGGAGAGAGACTGGAGTGAGTAGGCGTTCGTGTGTGTTTGTGTGTGTGTGTGTGTGTGTGTGTGTGTGTGTGTGTGTGTGTGAAGGAAGAGGGAAGCACAAGGGTTGAGAACCCTTCACGCCCGCCACCCTGGCTGTGGGAGAAGGCGGAACCGGGATGTGCTCTGGCCCCGCTGGTCTGCGCCCACCCAGAATCCTCTGCTCTAAGCGGGCAGGAGTCCTGCTTCTGCTGGCCTTCTCTCATCCTTCCCCCTCCTCACTGCCACCTTCCTTTTGTAATGACTCTGATGAGTTTCAAAGCTTAGAGCATCCCTTTCCTGACCTCAGCCGTCCGTATGATTGCATTTTGATTTGGCTTTGGCTGAGCACTTGACCTATTATAATTATTTTCCCAAAGTGCCTGCAGTCCCCAGTGCACAGAGCTAATGATCTGCAGAACACGCGCCGAGTGATCTCTCAGCTTCTGAGGGGTCTGGGGCTCTGCAGCCCTCGCCTGTTGGTTGAATACTGGGTGCTTTGGCTGGACAGCTTTGAACTTCCCATTCAGGGTTTTGGCATGTGGGAGGTTCAGTAAGGGCCCCATTCCTTCCGGGGGCTGGCTGGCAGTGAGTCACACCCAGTAATCAAGAGGACGCTTTGCCTGTATATTCATTCCGACCACATGGTGGCCAGCCCACCTTCTGGGAATGAGGCCACCATGGGAAATCATTTCATTCAATTACTTAGTTCATTCCGTCATCTATTCAACATCTTTTGAGACCCTACGACATGGTAGACATTATGCCGGGTGCTCTGTATCTGGTGAATGAATAAGATATGGCCTTTGCTTTCAAGAAACTTGGTCTAGTCAAGGAGATGACAAGCACATAGGAGAGTCTTATATGTGCCGAGGGAGGCGCAGATCGAATGCCACAGGAGTTCACATGACAGAGGGGAAAAGCACTTTCAATGAGGGGACAGGGAGGTCGTCTGGGAAAGGATATGTTTAAGCTGGACTTAGAAGATGGGTTTAATTTGGCTCTTGGGAGGCAGAGACTAGAAGCAGCCCATTGTGTGGGTGAGTCTGTAGGACTTTCTCCTGAAGGCCCATCAGGGGACCCCAGCTTCCTCGAGGCCAGCAGCAAAGTCTCTACAGAAACCTTGCTGGCCTCCCATCCTCACTCCCTCCGAACCAGAGCAGAGATCCTCTGCAAATGACGTTCAAGGTCATGTTCATGAAATGTCATAGGCTTATGGCTCCACAGTCTTCTTTCTGGCCCATCTCACGGAAGCTGAGGAACTTCCCCACTTCCAACTTCTGCAACCTCCGTGCTCCCCACTGGGCCCTCTCCAGGGTCTGGATGAATCACTCTAAGTATCAGAGATGCTGCCCCCACAGACTGGAGGCCTGAGAAACACACCTATTCCCAGACCCGCCACTCCTGGATAACTTCCTCCCCTTTGTTCCTTGGCTTAGGCTGATCTTCCCTCCTTCTCCCTCCTCCCAGGGCTGACTCCTTATATCCTTCTAGACTCAGCTCCAGTGCTGCCTCTCCCTTGGGACCCTCTTGGCATTCCCATCAATGCCACCGTTGCTCAGAAGGTCTGTATTTGAATCTGGTACAGTTGGTTCTCTGCGGTCAGGAACTCTGTGTTTCCATCACCAGTGCCTACATAGTAAGTGCTTAATTGGTGTTTGTTGGATCAAGAAATGCAGACTCTGTAAAGCAGATGCCTCTGCAATGAATGGGGATTGAAGAAAAGGACTTTGCCCATTTTTCCTAAAGCTGTCATGATATTGAAATTATGTCTCTGCTGTGGCCGTATTCTGGCAAGCCACGAAGACCAGGAACTGGACTCAGAAGTGGGAAAATCTTATGGGATGCGACGGGAGGTGGTGTCCTATGTGGCCTGTGGACCTGGCTGACGGGAGACCTTCCGGGTGAGACTCTTACCCAGATGCACGGCCTTGATAGTCTTCAGATCAGTGGTTCTCCAAGTGGAGTCCCCAGACTCCATTAGTACCACCCGGCAACTGCTTGGAAATGCAGATTCTCAGCCCTACCCCAGAGCTACTGGGTCAGAAACACTGGGGCGGGGGCTCAGCCATCCATGTTTTAACAAGTCGTCTGGGTGGCTGAGATGTGCTGAAGTCTGAAAACCTCTGGCCTAGCCCAGTGCTCCTTAAACTGCACTCCGTATAAGAATCACTTGGGGAGGGGGGCACCTGGGTGGCTCAGTGGCTTAGGCCTCTGCCTTCGGCTCAGGTCATGATCTCGGGGTCCTGGGATCGAGTCCCACATCGGGCTCTCTGCTCGGCAGGGAGCTGGCTTCCTCCTCTCTGTCTCTCTCTCTGCCTGCCTCTCTGCCTACTTGTGATCTCTCTCTGTCAAGTAAATAAAATCTTTAAAAAAAAAAAAAAAAAAGTATCACTTGGGGAACTTACCTAGGATGAAGATCCCTGGACCCCATCGCAGAAGCTGTGATGCAGGAAGTCAGAGAAGCCCGGGAGTGTGCACCCTGGGAGACTGGGGACCCCGCTCCGGATCATGTGTTCGGTTCATCCCTGGGGCAGGAGCTGATTGCTGAGGTCCCCGCTGGAGCGGCTGGCCTCCGGCGCTGGCTGGCCAGGAGCTGTTGGTGCAATGAGAGGCAGCAGGTGGGCCTGGGGGGCGGGTGCTCTGGCAGCCTTCCAGCTGGCTGGGAGAGACCCTCCGCGGGAAGCCATGATGACCCGGAAACGCAAGGGGCCCCCCGCCTGAAGTGGGACAGTCTTTCCCCCAAAATAGCCTAGAGGGGTACTGGGGGAGAGCCTGGCATTTCTGCCCCTTTAAACATGTTTGTCATTTGCATTTAAAAATAGAAAGAAGCTCATGAATAATTTGTGAGTCGTGAGCAAGCCCCTTCAAAATACGGTCATGAATAAAATATCCCGCTTTGCCTCCTCTAATGGCACCGGCCTTTGATGTTTTATTGATGGCTCCCCGGCCCTGAGTGCTGCCAGGCTCTGGGATTAGCTCCTGTGCTTGGGCCCACGACCCTCCCAGGCTGGGGGGTCTGCCCTTGCTTGCTGGCTGGCTTGCTTACACGTAAATATACCACCTTGTTTTAGGCGGTTGGAAAGGGCCGCCTCAGATCCCTTTGGAACAAGAAGCATGATTACAGGACTGTGGCAACCCCTGCCCTGGCCGCAGAGAGGCTAAGACCTAAATCACCAGAAGCCATTGTTGGTAGCAAGGTGAGAGTTTAGAGCAGGTGCAAGTGTGTCTCATTTTATTGCTTCCTAGGAAGCCAGGCGTGAAAAGCAGACATTAAGGAGCTATAAATAATTATCCCCTGGAGCCTGCATGAAGAGGTACCCTGGAGGCATGTGCCCCGGTGTGCCAGGGGCTCTGCCTTCCCAGGGGAGGGGTGTATGTGTGTGTGAAACAAAGGTGGAAGCCCCAGAGAAGGAGCTGGAGGTGGGGCTTGGCTTAGCATCCTACCTAGGGAGTCTAGGCACCTGCCAGGGACCCTATCTTCCGGCAAGTCCAAAGGACTGCCTGAATACGTCGCTGTCTACACAGGCACAGGAAAAACTGGGGGAGAGTGGAAGTGGGCAGCTTCATGGCTTTTAAAGTAAAAAGAAACAAACCAACCTTATAAGGAGAAGAAATTGCATGGATGAAGAGGATGCTGGTCGTGAAGTTCCAGGCACTGGGTGTCCTGACTTAGGGGAGCCCCCAGCTTCCCTCCTCGAGGTTGAGCTGGATGGGCTGGGAATTCACCCTGGGACAACAGGGAGCTGAGGCGCTTTCGGTCTGTCCTGGGATAGAGTGATTGTTGGAGGTGGGACGGTTTTGGGGTGGGAATGGGGAGACCCTGCCAATGTCTTTGACTTAGGGCTTGGGCCATGTCCCCAGTTTGCTGAGAGAGATCACCGGAACAGTGGAGGGAGTTGTAATGGGTGGGGACAGAGCCCTTCAGAATCTCAGCCCTGTCAGAGTGGACAGCTGCAATCATCCAACTACGGATCCGGGTCTGGTGGTGATGAGAAGAGCCAAGGGACACTGGGGACATGGAAGAAGCAGCTGAAGGCATTCAGGCCGGAGAGTGGGAGCACCTTGAGGGCTAGAGATCACAGTGGTCAACACAAAGATGGCATGAGCTCTCCGTGGAGAGCTCCAGGTCCGGCCGCGCTCTTCTTCCCCTTCTGCATTCTGTGACTGACCGCGGAGTCCCGGGTTAGAGTCTCCAGGCTAGTCTCCCATGGAGGGTAGGACACTGGTTCCCACAAGATGCAGAAAGAGGGGCGTCTGGGTGGCTCGGTCAGGTAAGCATCTGACACTTGATTTCAGCTCAGGTCATGGTCTCAGGGTCATGGGATCGAGCCCCACACTGGGCTCCACACTGGGCATGGAGCCTGCTTGAGATTCTCTCTCTCCCTTTCCCTCTGCCTCTCCCCCAATGCACACGTGTGTGTATGCACATGTTCTCTCTTTCTCAAAGAAAATAGAAAATAAAAAAGATGCAGGAAGAGGTCGTGGCATGGAGGCAGACTGAAATGATGAGAGAGCACAAGCCTTGGTGGGAAGGAGAGACCAGGACAGACAGGTCCATGAGCCTGCGCCCCGCCCCCGCCCATGACTCAAGGCAGCAAGGTGGTCTGGATAAAGTGGGTTCTATCCTGGTGCGGGGAGGTGGGAAACATTAGTACTAGACATCTGACTACTATCTGCTGGCCAGCTGTCACAAAAATATGAAGGATCCCTGAGTATTATGATGTAAATCGCAGCCCTAGGGCTCTGTAGCATAGAGTGTGCAGCGGCCTGGGGGGCCGTGGGCAGGGGGCTCATGGCTTCTGCCACAGGCTGCCCTTCTAGGGGAAAGTGTGTTTGAATAGGATCACAGCCTCCTGCAAAAGGACATCATGGTTTTCCGTGCTGGGAGTAGGGACTAAGTATTTTTTTAGGGGGTCTCTTAGTCTGTTTGGGTTGCTCTGACAGATTGCCGCAGACTGGGTGGCTTACCAATGATGGGACTCATTTCTCACAGGCAGCCGAAAAGTCCCATTTTTGCTTTTGTTTCACTGAAAAGTCCCAGATCAGGGCGCTGGCAGACTCGGCAGCTGATGAGGGCTGATTCCTACTTTATAGACAGCCATCTTGCTGTGTCCTCCCATGGTGGAAGAGACCAAGGAGCTCTGCGTGGCTCTTTCATAAGACAACATGACCACCCTCATGACCTAATGACCTCCCAAAGGCCTCACCTCTTTTTTTTTTTTTTTAAAGATTTTTTTATTTATTAATTTTAGAGAGAGAGAGCACAAGTGGGAGGGCCAGAGGGAGAGAGAGAGAATCTCAAGCAGACTCCCTGCCGAGCACAGAGCCCCACTTGGGATTCGATCTCATGACCCTGAGATCACCACCTGAGCCTAAACCAAAAGTCAGACACTGAACCAACTGGGCCACCCAGGTGCCCTGGCTCTCCCTCTTAATACCATCCAACTGGGAGTTACGGTTTCTGCATAGGAATTTTGGGGAGATACATTCAATCTATAGAGGAGGAATTGGGGGGTTGTGGTGGGTGTATATGCTAACAGTGGGGTTCCCTGAGGCCCCTAAAGAAGACCATGAGTGTCACCAGGTGTCCCCCCAACACAAGGACACAGCTGAAGGGATAGAGGGCTTTACTGGTGGTCGAGTTCCTTCATGCTGCTTATTGGACCAAGGG
Organism: Mustela lutreola; assembly: GCF_030435805.1. Lineage (NCBI taxonomy): Eukaryota > Metazoa > Chordata > Mammalia > Carnivora > Mustelidae > Mustela > Mustela lutreola. The sequence goes on along the minus strand of NC_081303.1, from coordinate 66,610,775 downwards.
CCAATGCCAGTCTCTACATCTCCGTGTAGAGCCAATATTCAGGTGTGAGAGTGTTGATTTCAAAGGGGGTATAGAACTGTGTGTGTGTGTGTGAGAGAGAGAGAGAGAGAGAAAGGAATTGTGGCTGTTGTGTGAATTAAGAGACACTTGAGCACCAAAGTGTTCATAGGAGGTGAGAACAGCTCATTGCTGTCTTGCCCACGCAGTCTGGGACCTGAGCTAGCTATTGCTGAGACTCAGGAGAGGCCAACACCCCAGAAAAGGCAAGTGGGGAAAGAAAACATGTTTCCAGGCCAGAGGACGGAGGAGATGGTCCATTTCCTCATCATGCCTCTCAGCCAGGGTTCAACAGAGCACCCTTCCTCCGGAGCCTTCTCCGCTGTCCTTCAGGACGTGGACAATAGGCAGGAAGGCGGCCCAGCCCAGCCCAGCCCAGCCCCGTGGTCAGGTGGCTGGGAGTCTGGGGTGCTGTCCCTGGGCCAGCAAGCCCCAGCTTCCTCGCCGGTAAAGCAGTCATTCCATTACTTGGCGTGGTTGTCGTGAAGGCGAAATGAGGGCTGTTTCAGCACTTCGCACGTGGTGAGTCGGTGAGTGTAATTTTCAGTGCTTCTTGAAAACCAAATACATAGCGACGGGATGAATATCACTGTAAAATGTGGGTAAGTCTCTATATACTAAATATGATGAATTAAAAACTTTTTGAAAGGCTATTACACATGCATAGAAACAAAATAGGGCAGAAGGATATGTTGCTCAAAAGAGGTTCCCCTCTTTCCCTCTTCTTAGTTCCCAGGTTCCTTCTCCCAAGGGATGATCAGGGCTCACCCTCTTGCCGAGAGGGCTATGTTTCAGAGCCCTGGCTCCCCCCTTGTGGGCCAACCATCGCAGCCTCCAAGATCAAGGCAGCTTCGCTTGCCCGGGAGCCAGTTTTGCAGAACACAGGATTTGAAATGTCTAACACAGAAATAAGCGTTCCCCACATTTGTTAGACAAAGGATTTGTTTTCTCACACCCTGGTGCCCCAGACAAATACCTCCGCCTTGCTGGCCCCTTGAATGGCTGCTGGCGTGTTTCTCTGTGATGGCCAAGAGGCAGGAGCCAGTGCACGAGGCATGGACGAATGCCCCGTGGAGGCGGGGGGCTGGCAGGAGGCTGTGTCTGCACCCCTGGCCACTACCCCTTCTCACTCCATTGGCCCCTGGGAAGCAACCTGTTGTGATGGGGATGTTTATGAGTAAACCCTGGGCTTTTGAAGCAGCAACTACCATGGCTGAAGTCTCATTCTGGCAAAAGATAGGCGAGCAAAGCCGCGAAAATGACCTCTCACTCTCTGGGTCCCCTAAAGATGCCATCGGTGTCGATTGCTGCCTGGGTTTATCCGCAGGCACTGAGGCCGAGTTACGAGACCCCTCCAGCCTCCCCACCCCTCCCCTCCCCCCTCCCCCACAAGGAAAGGCCAAGCCCTGGGATTCCTGCTGGGTCCTCACGAAGACTGGGTGCTGGGCTTTGTCCCGAGGATTCGAGCTCCAGGGAGACTCTGCCCCGCCCCAAGGAGCTCATGTCCCAGGTCCATGGGGGAATGGGCTCTGCAGGCCTGTGCACCAGGCCCAGCTCCCAGATGCAGTGGGAAACTCACTCTGAGGAGGAAGATCGGCTTTGCTTGGTTGGAGCCTCCCTCCACAAGGCTGCAGTAAGTGCGCCGGAGCACTCGGTTCTAAGGGAAGCAGTGTTCCTAGAATCTCCTATCCGTTCGGCCCATGACCCTCTATTCTGAGGTCCCAGAGCTATGGTATTGCTTCCTGACCTCAAGAAACTCATAATAAGTGAACTGCCGAGCTGCCGACGTGAGTGTAGAGGTGTGTGCCAGCCGCTGGAACGACTACGCCCTGTAGCAGGACTGGGGCAAGGGAGGGTCAGCATTTGCCTAGGGGCAGCTTGTGCAGAGTCACCGAGAAATTAGCAGGACCTGTTCACAGTTCTGTCCATGGTCATGCACAACCCTACGTGTCTTATACCTGCTTCTCCTTACTATTTCCTTCTTTCTTTTTCCCATTATGAACTCACCTCCATCAAAGACCCAGGAACTTCTGAAGAATTTTCATGGGAAAATGGCTGCCCAGCCAGGGTATCCTCACCTCTGATGAAGACCAGTGGGCAGGGCCAGTTCAAACTCAGTAAGGCACTCAGATGAGCTCCTGGCAAGTTGGGTCTGAAAGACAAGGCTCATTCTACTCTAACCCACTGGGCTTCTGTAGTTCCTCATGTCCACTTCCGGCTGGCTCTGGCCTCAGGGCCTTTGCACTGCCAGGTTCCTCTTCCTGATAAGCTCCTTCTCCAGGTATTGGCTCGAAACCTGCTTCTTTCAAGTCTGTATTTAAATGCTACTTTCAGGGTGCCTGGGTGGCTCGGTGGGTTAAGCCTCTGCCTTCGGCCCAGGTCATGATCCCAGGGTCCTGGGATTGAGCCCCACATTGGGCTCTCTGCTCAGCAAGGAGCCTGCTTCCCCCTCTCTCTTTGCCTGCTTCTCTGCCTACTTGTGATCTCTGTCTGTCAAATAAATAAATAAATAAATAAAATCTTAAAAAAAAAAAATGCTACCTTCTCCGTGAACCTTCCCTGACCATCCTATTTTAAGCCCATCAGTCTTTATTTCCATTTCCTGCTTATTCTTCCCCAAAGCACTTTTCTCTAACATAGCCTCTATTTTGCTTACCGATTTTTCTTTATTATCTATCACTCTGCAACCTCCAACTAGAACATCAGCTCCCGAAGGCAGAGTTTTGCCTGCCTTGTTCACCACTGGGTCTCCTACCCCTAAAACAGTGCCTGGCACAAAGCAGGTGTGCCCAACGTGTACGTTGAATAAATAATGAAGGATTGGGTATTTCTGGGGGCTGAAAATTGGGGCCGAAGGGAGGTTCCTCTTACACCTCCACTGAGGGACTCTGCATAGTGGTTGGGGGCTGCAGAAGAAATCGCTGGGCAGCTCCTCTGCTCCGTTGACTCTGGGGCCCCTGTCCTCGTTCATGGAGGATTCATATCGCGCTACCAGGCTCCGGTCACAGGCTTCCTCTGGGGCTCCTCTGGGGGCTTGGTACTAACGGGCAGTGTTCTATTCCTCTTCCCATCCCCCACATAGTAGGTGCTCCTGGGAGGTGTGTCCAACTGAGTGGGCCCCCCATGCTCTGTTCTGTGAGGGGCCTGCTCATCACAGGCAGCATTTCCCTAGCATGACTTGGCAACAGGGTGTTAAACGGAATATAAGAATGTCCTTGTTCTCGGGCCCTGCGTTCTGTCTCTGCGCACACACCAGCAGGGAGATCTCTCCAAGGGAAGGAGGCGGTGCGGGGTCGGGGTCCCCAGTCAGCTTGGTTGCTTTCTCCCGCTGCTTTGGCGGCGGCCTCCCTGCCCTGGGGTCCCAGGCTGTGTGGTTGCTGAGCGACTCACCACCCCAGACCCACCGCCCCCAAGTTCTGTTTCCTACTAAGGGGCACTGCTCCTCCATGGGACTTGGGGGGTCTTTATAACCATCTGTTGACCACATGGAGAGTCAGAAGAAATAGCCCAGGTCAACTCAGAAGTGCCCAGGGACAGATTCTCCTGCCTGCTGCGTTTGCTGCTGCCTTGCGGACCCCTCTGTTTGGTGGTCGGGGGGGGTTGCTGTTAGGAAGGGAAGAACAGCCCCCACTGAAGACCATTTTTCACTCTCTCAGAATCTTAACAAAAGATCCCTACAGCTTCGGCTGGAACCCATTTCTCTCTGTCTTTGCTCGGTGATAGGAAAATAATTGGTTCCCATCATCCTCAATGTAGATAATCTCGCCGGACTGAGCAGTTGCTGCGTTCAGACCACGCTGTCGGGTGCAGACACAGACAAGCTCCAGGATTTGCGGTTAGAGTCTATTAAACTGTTTTGTGTCTTTGCCAGGCTGTGCACTTGATTTTTCGTTTAGAAACTACGAGCATCAAGATTCTAGCATCTCCCACCCGCTTCTCGCTTCTTTTGGAGTTTCTTTTGTCTTCCATCTCGGTTCATTCTCTGTCCTTCCTCATGAGAATGAGACTTGTGGCTTCCTTCATGTTGACCCTGGGCTTATCGAGCATCTTTGTGCTTTGGGTGGTTTTGTCCCATTTCCTCGGAATCTTGACAGTGAGGAACTGCAGAAGCAGGGAAGGGATACTTCTGCTGGGAGGTATGGCTGGAGGATGGCTGAAAAGGCCACCTGCTGTCTTCCCTCATTGTTCTAAAGTCTCTGACCCTGACCGTGGGGAGAGAAGAGCAGGCCACATCTGGCAGCTCTATGAACCATTTCAGAAAAGAGAGTATGCCTCTTGTCTTAGTTAGTTTGGACCGCTAGGAGAACACCATAAACTGGCTTGCTTCACCAACAGGCATTTCCTTCTCACAGTTCTAGATGCTGGAAGTCCAAGATCAGGGAGGTCAGATGGTATGATTCTAGTGAGGGAGTTCTTCCTGGGGGAGGAAGAGAGAGAGAGAGCACGCAAGAGAGCATGTACAAGAGAGTGAGCTGGGGTCTTTCCATCCCTTTATAAGGGCACCACGCCCGCCATGGAAGCTCCTTCCCCATGACTTCATCCATGACCTGATCTCGTCTCCAAGACTAAAATACCCCCCCAACCTACTTACCTCCCAGTCTCCAAATACCATCTCTTTGGGTGATATGCATTCAACATATGCATTCTGGGGGACACGCTCAGTACGTAACGCCTTCCTGCCAATGGTTTTTATCTTCTGTGCTTTCCCAGAAGGTGAATTCAGTCTTCCTTCCTAGCTCAGAGTGATAGGCTCAGGACCAGCTGCCTTTCAGGCCAGTGTGACCTTTGCTTTCATCTCTGTGGTGGACATTCTCCAGTGGCTGAGATAACAGAGGGAAGCCAGAGGCCTGCGATGGGGCAGTACATCCAACTGGCTGTTCATCGCCACACACACACCCCTGGGATCTGTCACACGAATGTCCTTTCCTCCACACAGGGTACTCAGAAGCTCCCGGCAGGGACCGTGTCCCGGCGCTGCTTCAGCACATTCTGTGTAGTCACTTGCATGCTTTCATGGAACACCTACAGGTGGGCTTGCTCTGAATCCAACTGGAATCAGATAATTAGTTTACAGACAGAAAATATATACTGTTTTAATTTTTCCAACTTGAGTAAGGATTGCTTTGGGAGCTGTGCACAGCATGCTGTAAAAATAACTCCTTTTAATTATAATTATTTACTTAATGAATCACACCGATAGTAGGTACATGGAGTGTTGAGGCAGCCCACGGAGTTGCCCAAAAGCGTCATTTGTCCCAGGCCTTCTGATTTATGATGTAATTTCACATCCAGTCTTATCTTCTGTTTGCAGGGAACATTCCGAGGTTCCATACACCTAGTAAGAGGTAGTGCTGGGTCTCAGTTTTGAATCTTCCAGCTTCATGTCTTGTGCTGTTTCTGCGTGCGTCAGGAACATCACACAAGGCATGAGGACAGTGTCCTTGGAATCTTCACCCTGACGCTTAGAACCCATGTGACCCTCAGGAGTCACTTCAGCTTTCTCAGCAGCAGTCAGTGAAGGCCCCATGAGTTGCTGAGATAGGAGACAGTCAACCTGAGACTGCGCTGGAATGTGTGAAGTGTAGATCTCAAGCCTTCCCTGGCCTGGGACACCTCCTGACGCATAGGAGAGTGGGAGAGGTCATAATTACTATTGTTATTAGTAAATGTGATTGGCAGCTGCTTCATGGCACGTGGCCCAGACAGAAAAGCACCCGGAGGCTGCTCTTCCTGAGCTCTTGATCCCCCTTCTCTGTTCTTTTCCCCTCCCATTGAACCTTGCACCCCATAACATGTAATTTCCTTATTCATTATGTCTATTGCGTCTCTCTCCCTCGTCTAGGATGGCAGTTCCGGGAGGGATGGGTTTTTGGTGGTGTGATCCTGAGGATTTCTCAGCATCTAGAATAGTGTCTGGTTTGTGCTGGACACTTAATGAGTATTGGCTGAAATAATAAATCTCTTGCTCTTCAGATCGTGCTGGTGGTCTCCTTACTTACACAAGTAGGGGCTTCAGGGAGGGGGCATGGCCGGAAGTTGATCGGCCGGCCGAGGAGACCCGGGCCTTTCTGTAAGACAGGGAAGGAGAGCCAATTCCCCTTCCCCAGGTTTGAAGTTGGGACACCCGTGGGGATCTCCAAGGGACCCATACCTGGGCTCAGAGCAGAAAGAGTGCTTGGCAGGGGTGGGGCAGGACGTTAGGTTGTTGAACTGGGTGCAACATAGAGGCTGAGAAATTTGCAAGGAAGGTGGTTTCAGCTCAACATGAGATGGATTTTAGAAGCGCCTCTGGTCCCAGCACTCTTGGCATCGCTTTTCTTTGAGAACAGTGAGCAAAGTACGGTGTCCAAAGCCGTACCGGGGTGAGAACTTGTGTCCTGAGCACCTTCCGTCAGCTTAGTGGGGTGGCAAGGGAAGACAGGAATGGGTCAACATGGCCGTGTTCTTCCTGTTTGGACTTTCGGCTCTCTTTGGGATGAGTTTGGGACAGAGGGTTCCTGAGAAATTAGGAGTGGGTGGGCTGAGGAGCCTCAAGAAGGGGTCATTGAACCCTCTGCTAACAGGGTCAAAGATAATTTAGGGAATTAATTTGAAAAACAAAAGAAATGTGACCCTATTTGTGCCATAAGTTGATTAGGCAGGTTGTACCATTTCTTCACATAGTTGACAATAAATATTGTTGGAATATTGTCTTTGTTCTTCCACATTTCTTCTCTAAGTGTGTGTCTGTTTCTCTGTGTGTGTGTGTATTAAACCAAATACATCATTGTTTCTTTTTCTAAACCATTATATTTTAATATAGAATTTTACAGTTTCTTTTAGTGAAAAAGAAATGCCACTTATTTTCAAGTTTGCCTCAACTGTCACTATGTTCCCAACCCTCATTCGTATATTTGAGCTTTATACGTGTACACACACACACACACACACACACACACACACAGTGTGTTCAGCCATTGCCAGGCATTGTTTATTTCTTAAATGAATTAGGAAAAATGTGCCAATTGCCCTTTCTCACAGGATGTACTTCAGACTATGCTATTATTTATTTATTTATTTATTTGGGGGGATTATGCTTCTTAATGGAGAAGATGCGGGAATCCCTTTTCTGAAATGTGCCTTTAAGGTTGCTTCCCATGGAATCGCTCATGTCCTGTGTGGCTCACTTGGGGGGAGTGTCCTAGTTATAAATACCTATGTTTAAAAATGTACCCCCCCCCATTGCCCCAGGAGATGCATGATAGACAAAATTTTTTTTTCACTAGTGGAAACCACTATTTACCATTCTTTGAGTATCCAGGTCTCCTTGCTTTTCCTCTTTTGAATATGTGTGTGTGTGTGTGTGTGAGAGAGAGAGAGAGAGAGAATGAAAGAGAGAACAAAAATGAATTTTGACTCCTAGCCCTCTCAAAACTGCTGGTCCCTCAGGAGGATCCCATCTCTCTCTCTTTTTTAAAGTAATTATTTATTTGACACAGAGAGACATACAGCGAGAGAGGGAACACAAGCAGGGGAGCGGGAGAAGGAGAAGCAGGCTTCCCGCTGAGCAGAGAGCCTGATGTGGGGCTCCATCCCAGGACCCTGGGATCATGACCAGAACCAAAGGCAGATGCTTAACGACTGCGCCACCCAGGCACCCCCAGAAGGGTCCCATCTTTTGTGGCAAACAGCCGTGATAGCTGTAGGTCCAGTAGAAAGAACGGCTGTCAGCCCGGTGACACCAAGCACTTGCCAGCCAGGTGCTGGCTTCTGGCAGAAGAGCAGGGCAAAGAGGAGGCGGGAGAAGTGGGCTGGGGAGGTGGAGTGGCCGGCCCCGGGCCGGAGATCTATGCTCCTCTGTTCCTTCCTGCCGGCAGAGTGTTCTCAGCCCACATGCACGCCATGATCTCCATTCCAACTACACTTCCTACTGTCGCTGAGCTAGGTCTGACTATTAAAAAAACGCGACTCGAGGGAGAGAAGGCAATACCCCAGAAGCCTTAACTGCCTTTGGGAGCTCAGACTCTTCACGTTACCTTGTTTTAGTAGAATCCTAGGAGGCAAGTGTTGAACTAAGGGAAAATCATTTAGCAAAGGCAAAGCAGAAACTGGCCAAAGGGTGCCCTAGAGAGGAGTAGTGGTGGGGAGGGGATGAAAGGCAAGGTTTCCCTCTGGATTTCTAGAATGTTCTCTTTTCCCCAGTTTCGCAGCACTCAGTTGGCCTTAGCCCACCAGTCGTCCTAGTGGGCAGGACCCTGGCATCTGTCCTCCCTACGTCCCAGAGCTACTTGTTCTGAGGCCTCCCTGAGGCTTTAAAAAAAAACCCAGCCGCTGCATCTTTAATGACCAAATTAAAGAGAGAAGATACTTTGTTGTTGAATACATACTGTATTTAACTTTTTTTAATCCCAGAGAAGTGAAATGCAACATCTGTTTGAGTTTATGTAACATCCAAAGACTGACGATTCAGAATTTCCTAATTAAAGTCATTTTTAAGGCACTCTGCAGAGCCAACTTTCGTCTCTTCCTCCGGTGGCTTTTTCTCCAAACTGCAGCAGAATACCTGGTTTCTCTTTCTTCCAAGCGATACACACATGCTCATGCTTTTCACCTGCTCTTTGTCCAGACAACACCGAAAAACAGCATAGTTCCAAACGGGAAACAGTGAGGGAAGGAAATATATTTGTTAGAGGGGTAAGGGGAGGGGGACACAGAGAGGAAACTTTCGAGTAAATTAACGGATGGGGTTGGTCGTAGAAAAGAGAAGGAGCAGAAGGGAGAGGGAACAAAGGTGGGGGTGGGCCAGGGGGCTGGCGCCCGGTGAAATACAGGCTACATTTCCCAGTGAGGTTTCAATTAATCTAGCTGTTCCTTCTTCTAAGTTTTTCATTTGCAAAGTTCGGGCCAACACAAGGGAGGTGTGTCAACATTCTGGAAATTGTACGTAGGTCCGTGTCCTTTCTTGTGCTCATGTACTTATGAAGGGTTGATCTTAGAGATAGGTAGGGTTGGGGGGTGCTCTAAAAAGCTCCCCTGATAAAAAATAATCTCCCTTACTGGCCCACTGCTGTGCCTGAGATGCTCACCGTGAGAGCCTCTCCTTCAGATTAAGGCATTATCTGTAGCCCCAATTAAAACACACATGTCACCTGGAAGGGATAACACTCAACTCTTCAGCACCCACCGACTGAACCGTCTGTCACCTGTCAGAGAGGAGGACCCTGAGAGATGGGACGTAGGGCAGGGACATTCTGTCTAATGGGGAACGGGGGAACGAAGGCTTGGTGGGATGCAGGAGGGGACAGGCTGGGCAGCGGAGGGTGTGTGTGGCCTAGTACTCGCCCCAGGAAATTACCCGATGAGGGAGATGGAGTACTAAAAAACACCTCTTCCCACATCCCAGGTTTCCCTAGGCTGTGTGTGTGTGTGTGTGTGTGTGTGTGTGTGTAAAACAGTTTGTTTATACCTAATACAGAATTCTGGTGTATATATCTAATACAGAATTCACCTGGGCCCACTGTGAGCATGGCACATCTCTATAGATCGCGATGGTTTTGTGCAGCACATGAACATCACACACATGCACACATTCACACACGCATTCACTCACACTCAGCAATGGAGAGCTTGTAGGTGCAAAGGGGGAGATGTCGCTTCTCAGCCCTTTGGGATTTGGATGTCGCGCAGTTGTTGGGGGAAGGATTGGCTCGGGCGGGGGGGTGAGACTCCTTCCTCATTCACTTCAGGCGGCTCTGCAGAAACGGCCGGCGTCAACAGCACTCAGCACAGGCCTTCCCATCAGGATTGGGATTCGGAGTCACCACAGTGCCCTTTAAACCTCTGGAGTTGGGGAGTCCAGGGCAGGTGGAGAGAGAATCTGGCGGGGAGTAGGTTTCTGTTCCTAGGAAAGCTGGACACGGTTTGAGAGCCCCCGGGCTGGGTGCAGGCACCAGCCTTGGGGGTGCAAAATGCTGAGACCTGCCAACTCTCTGGGGATCTACCCAGGCTGGTTGACCGGATGGGTAGAGTGAGGAGGAGGGGCTGGAGAAGTGGGAAGAGAGTTCTCATTCCCCAGTGGCCGCTCCCATTCTTGGTGAGGCAGAAAGCTTCGGAAGTAGAGGATAAAGGATGTGAATGGAGGGGGGGGGGATGGAGGGAAAAAAACACTAGAAGTGCTTCCCAAACCTAGCTTCACATTGGGATCATACGGGTACTTTTAAAAACGCCCACGTCCAGGCTGTAGCCCCAGATTCTGCTGTAATGAGTTTGGGGAGAGGACCAGGTATGAATGGTTTTTAAACTCCTCAGGCATCTCTCGTGTGCATGTGGCCTTTGGAAGGCAGCCCCAGAGCAGAAGGAGAAGTCTAGGTCCGAGATGCCGCCCCCCCCCCCCCCCACAATGCATAGAGGCTGGGGAGAGGGGACGGGCTGCTGGGAGCTTCTACTTGGACAGTTGACCCTCTGTTTGCTGATTTGTGTGGCTTTATCATGACTAGAATTGGTGGTTTCTAATCCTACTTCTGGCTGAAAATCAGGTTGGGGTGGAAGTGTTTGGGTACAGAGAGAGAATCCCCCCTCCTTTTATCTGTGGCTTCAGAGAGGAGTCACTCACTGTGCTCTACGGGGCTAAGAAGACAGATTCTGGGGATGAATGCCTCAAAGATGGAAGTGGGTTTTCTGCTGTATAATAAATACAGATTTCCTAAACGAATCAACCAGAAAGCAAGCCAATCAATAATCCAATAAATAAAACAATGCACACCGTTTTTGCCCTCTTAGGGTGGCTCTCCCCTTTCCCCATCAATCCTGCTGACATGCACTTTGCCCTTGGTCCCCTGAAGACACCCAGCCTGGGCATGCCAGGGGAACAGGACTGCTTTGGCCCTGGCTCCATGGATCAGAGAAATCTCGAGAAGAGTATCCACATTGACCCCCTGACGTGGAGGAGGGAGGAAAAGGTGAGACACGCCTTCCCGCTGTTTCCCACCCAAAAGCGTAGGGAAGGAAGGCACGAGTCTGGAAACCAGGGCTGGGCCATCTTAGGTGTCTGAAGTCCAGGTTGACCAGCTCTTTCTCCCTGGGCAGCTTCACTTAGAGGGTCAGGGACGGACTTGAGATCTGGATGGATCCAATCTTTTCACACACAAAGATACGGCAGGCACAGCTCCCACTTCAGTGCAGCCCACCAAGGGCCGAGCAGCCAGCCCAGCCAGTCCATGGGGAGTGCTGCATGACCCGTCGTGGGGTAGGAGAGGCTACAGGTCATGGGGTGGCAGGACGGCGAGGAGACAGAATGGCACTCGTTTTCATGGGAAATCAGCTGTCCAGGTCTTCCGCTTCTAGAACCACCAGCCATGGCTCCTTCCTCCTCTTTAGTCTCTGCCATATGGTTCTGCTTGCTGGACGTGCCTTGTCCTACCAGGGGACCTGTATGTGGACATGGAAACATGTAAATAAGATGGGCATTAAGACAGTGACCAAAGAGTGTCATTCCTTAAAAGCAGGTGTTTATAATCTGGGCTTTATAAATAGAGGTCAAGGGGACGAAGACCCTGCGATTTTATGCAAAGTTATTGGAACTTCTTTACATATGCATTTCTCAGTAAAGATGGTCTATAGCTTCTATGTGGGTCTTAAAAAATGATTAAAAACTAAAAGAATATTAAGGGATTCCAGATGACACCTAGGTATAACCCACCAGCAAGCCACAAAGGGATAAAGAAATGGGTGGGGATTCCAGAACCCTCATCCCCAACCCAGCCCCATGGCCTTGATTCTCAGCATCAAGGCACAAGGAGATTTGCAAGACTTGCTGACTTACCAAAACCCTGTGGCTTACCCCATATTCCTGTGCCTGGATGCACGCTCCAAATGCACTAAAATTTGTTGAGTGTAGGCCTACACTACTCAGTTGAAGTTGTCAGTCCGTTTTCCTTTTGAAGACAATTGGCTACCACTATCTTTGTGTGGGGGAGGGTATTTGTATGTAACCCTCTATATAATCACTGTGGTCCTGAAGAAGGGGGCGAGCTGCATCTTTCAAATAAAAAGAATATTTTTGAATGCATGGAAGGAGGAGTTGCCCCGAGGCAAATCCAAGCACCAGGCCTCCTCCTCTTTCTTCCCTGATCATTTCTTCTGCTTTGTGTCTTTGGATTTTTGATACACTGCCTTTGCTCACAGGGATGCGAAGCTGTAACGTCAGAGCAAGTTTTTCTGAGAACAAATGAACACGGCTGCATTTTCAGAATGTATGCATGGTTTCAATTTTAGGAAGAAAACAAAACCCCAGTTCTTACAGAGGTTGTCAAATCAACTTGTAGTTGTTTGAAGTTTGCAAACAACCTCATTATATGTACAATAGCCGATAAGCCATTAATAGCCGATAAGCCTTTCTAGAAACCGTTCCTAGACTCTAGACTAGCTGCTGTGCTCTACCGTCTACAATGCCTGTTCCTCGTCCTGCAGTAAGTGAGGGGCACTGATGGGGCTAGGCTCTGCCGGCCCTTGATATCTTGCATGGCGCACAATGACAGACGTGGGGGATGATGGCCGAAGATGGGACATGAGGCAGGCACACATGGGCAGAAGCCTTGAGACAACCTCAGAGCTGTGGCTGCTCATAGACCATACTGGAGAGAAGCCTGTGTGCAAAAGTCACATCCTGGTGACGACTGCTTTATAGGACCATTCCATTCATTATTACAATGTTCATGTTATGTTACATGTGTTAACATGTTTGACTTGCTCTACAATAAGGGTGACTTTGGGTTCGTGTAATTTTCGTACAGGAAATATTCTAACTGCATGGTTTCCCCCAAGGAAACTGCCAGTATGTTCTCACAGCTTTAAAAACTTTGAGAGGGGTGGTGACTGCGGCCCTGAGAACAGGCCTTCTTCCCGCTTCACAGGTGGAAACATGAAGATGCCTCGCATGAGACTGCACATTACCGTCCATTCAAAAGGAGCGGTCTCCCGGTGCCTGGCATCTTCCTGAGCATTAGAAAGAGGGAGCTGGCTTGGGAAGTGCCTACTTCTTTCCCAGAGACAAGATCGTTCTGTGCTGTGAAAAGTCTGGACTCCAGCTGAGTTTCGAGCTGTGTGTTCTCTCACAACAAAGGCCCTCTCTCCCTTCTGATGAATGTGCCCAAAGAAGGCCTTTTCCTTTGTTTGATTTTGTGAGTGACTCTTGGGAGCAGGTGTTTTTTGTGCTGTTTTCGGAAGACCCATGGAATTCTTCAGGTCAGACAGCAGACGAGTCTTCCTCCCGGAGGCGTGTGTGTGTGTGCATGCGTGTGCACCTACGTGTGCGTGTGGGAGGGCGGGGTGGCGTAGAGCCTCGGTCCCCGTTCATCTGATATGCCTACGCAGGGCCCTTCTTTCTTTCCTAATTAATTAGAAGTAATCGCTTTCTATAGTTTCTGGTACGTGAGGGAGTGAAGTGGGAAATAATTTAATTGGCTGTCTTGCTTTCAAAGCTCAGTTTAATGAAATAGTTCTCAGCCTGAAGTGCATGTATTATCTTTCCTGTTATTTTTCCAATTAACATTTCATTGGATCATGTCTGTGTGGAATATCCTAATTGGTTTGGAGGGTGGGGTGAGGGACAGGAGCAGACGGAGAGAGAACCAGCTGTTTCTCCCGTCGCCAGAGCCCGGGAGGTATGCATGCGGCTGTCGGCTGTTCCTGGTGCCTTTCCTTGGAAGAGATCACACAGTGTGACAACAGAATGCAGCTTGTCACCTCACCTGTCCTCAGCAAGTCCTCGGGCCGGACAGGCGTCTTCCAGGCAGACCGAGGGAGCGCTCGCTAAACGGAGGTGACTTGTGATGCGTGGCGCCAGAGCAGACGAGTGGTGCCCAGAGCTTCCTGTGAGCCCCGTGTCTCCCCCTGGGTAGGGCCTCTGTTTAGTCTGGCACATAGTAGCGGCTCCGAATAAACACTTGCTGGAAGAATGAGTATCCCGGGGGATCTCACGGCAGCCACCCCCCAGCCTCCCTTCCTGTGAAGAAGGCAGCGCGTAGACGACGCCAGCGCAGGGCTGGGAGTGGGCTGAGGGAAGCCAGGCATCCCGGGCAGACACCGGGGGATCCTCCCTCTCAGCAAGGCAGAGTCGGTGTTTGCACAAACCCGCATCTAGGGCCTTCTGAAGATTTTGCACCCTGAGTGCCTTGGTTGACTCAGCCTCTTCCTGGGCCTGGCCTGAGGCCAACTACTCTGTCTTCCTTCCTGCCTCCTCCCTGTTCCCAGAGCCCTGGGGGCTCCTGGACCAGCCTGAGACCCGCCGCCCATGCAGCCGTCTTGCTGTTCGAATGCTTCGCATGCACCGCCCGAGCCGCCCATGGTCCCCAGGGATGCCCGAGAGCAGCTGGGCCACTGCTCTGGGTCTAGGCCTTCTCCCCTCAGGGCTGTCGTGCTAGCGTCCATTTTCCCTTCTCTCAGGCATTTCTGACCCACACTCAGTCGCGTGAAGGACTGCGCCACATGTTCTGGGTTAGCTGAGGACCACTCGGAGCCTGGAGGCAGAGGACATGCTCCTGCGTGTGGCCCTGTGGCCTGCTGCCCAGAGGCCTGGCTTCATACTTCTCCTGGTGAGAAAAGCGGGTCAGTTCTCTTCAGGACCACTCTCCAGTTGGGCAAGAGTACCTCTCTCCTCAGAGGGCCTGTGGTGCTGGCTCCCAGTGGGGCCAGGGGACCTTGGGAAGCTGTCCTGAGGCAAGCTGTGTGGCCGGCCCAGGTGGGGCCATGTGGAATGGTGCCACCGCGGGCACGGTGGGCAGAGAGAGGGGCCATAACCAAATATGGCTGCCATGCAGTGGGGCAGCCTGAGGGGTGGAACATTTGAAGAAGTATATCCTCTTTCATGTGTACCCTCAGAACCCGATCTATAGTGCGACCTCCAAACCGTGGAGTCCTAGCCAAGATCTGGGGCATCGGAAACTGTGTAGAGACAGGGCGGTGGGAAAGCCTCACTCCCAACAGTATATATATAATTATTTTCTACCTCTGTATCAGTGGAAACCCACAAAAAGGTAGGGGTATGTGTGTGTGTAAAATTATTATTATCATAATTTTCCACCTCTATATCTCTTGCCTGAGCTCACAACAGGAAAAGTGCCTCTGTCCCTGGCTGGCTCTTCTAGGTGGCTTAACCCAGGCAAAGTGTGCTGGGATTTCAAGTCTGGCCCAGATCTGATGTTCAGCCCCCTTTCCTTTCCAAAAGGCTTGTTGGAGTTGCAGCTATGACTTCTGCTCACTGTTGCTTTCTATAGGGCTACATAGTAGTCTCCTTTCTTTTCCTGACTGGCAGGGTCCAGCCTCTCCAGCAAGGTGTTTGGGGGTGGGGTGAGGGGTGGTAAAAGCCCACCATCCTCCACTGAAGGCCGGCAGGCTTGGCAGGCAGAGTCGGTCTCCCTGAAATGGTTTTGGGCTTCCCAGGAGGTGGAACTTGAGATCGTGCATTTAGCTCTGGGCCCTGTGATTCTACCAATGTGACAGTGCCTCAGAACGACTGTGATGTTGGCTGGGTTGTATTAGTGGCTCAGTTAACAGCAGAGGAAATGGAAGGCCGGGTGAATTAAATGATCTGCTGAAGGTCTAGTTCACCAGCTGGATCTCGAGTCATGCTGAGGGCCTGGGCTCTGGCCTCCAACTTCAGAGCCCCCAAATGGGCCTCCCTTCTAGTGAGGAGTAGGAGAGAAATCACCTGAAGGCATGGAGCCTGGGACAGTTGAACCCAAACTCTTCAGGAGCACTCTGTCTTGTCAAACCGCATCCAGGGACCAATCACAAAGGATGAAAGCCTGCATTCCTGCGGACGCCCTCTCCTAGTCAGTCAGCCCCACCCGGGGAAGAGCAGTGGCCGGATGGACAGACAGCAATACTCTCACAGAACAAGGAGTGAATGTTCCGTGAGAATGGAGTGCAGGCATGCAGGCAGACGACGGAAGCTCAAATCCTCCGCGCACGACTAACATTAGGGTGACCTTGGAGGGGTCACTTGACCTTTCTCCTCCAATCCTTCAGCAGTAAAATGGGGACATAGGGGGCAGCTCTTCCAGGATCGTTGAGAACAAAATGACATAATCTCTGTAACTGTGCAGTATCAAGTATGACATACTAACCAAAGGGGAGTTGTTGTTCATACAAAGGATAGAAAGATTAGGCCAGTACTAAGATTTCCTGTCTTCCACAGAGCTCTACATAAAGGACAGTAAAAACCTCTTATTAACTGTGAAGCATGGTATGGCCGGAGGGAATGGTTAGCAGGGCTGAGGTTAGCGGTGGGATCCATGGGCAGGGGTGAAGTGTGGTGGGAGAGCACGGTCATGGTCCTCAGCAACCCAGACGCATTCCCATAAAAGTGTTTGAGGATGGCCAGATAACCTTGGCTGTCCTCTGGCCTCTGAGCTGGCAAGTCCCCTGCAGGCCTTCTAGAGGCAGATGTCCTACTGGGAAACTGGAACCAGATGTACTCAAGATCTCAAAAGAAATTAATGGCAACAAGACTCTGGGGTAAAAATATCCGTGTGCACTGAGCTTGCTCACTCAGCTCCCTTCTATCTGAGGATCATTTAGGCTTAATTACAGAGTTCAGGCGTTCATTGGGTTTTTGATTAATTTTCTTTTCAGTTTGAGGAGTGTGAGAGTGTAGTGGGTCCGTGTGTGTGTGTGCGCGCGCGCGTGTGTGTGTGTTTACATCTTTCTTTGCAGCTCAGTTGGGAGCTGGCTCTGGTAATGCCTAATTGTGCCCTCCGTTCTAACAAGAATGTTTGAGGTGCCACCCGGAGCTCAGAGAGCCATTGTGTGTGCACTGCCTCTGCCCCGGGGGCTGCTTCTGCCACATCGAGGGATGGTGGCTGGCAGGGTCTCGCTCAGCTGGGACCCCAGCTGTGGGATGCACGCTTTCCTTCTCTTTTCATGCTTATGGGCTATTGAAGGGGCTCTGAGACCAGGAGAGCAGATTTCCTCTTCTACTAATGACCAGGACTGTGCTGAGAGCTGCCAAGTGACAGCAGGTCCCCAGCCTGCAGTCCTTAAGAGGCATTTTTGGGGACAGTCTCCCTGGGGATTGCAAGGTTCTCTGCCTAAGAAAATAGGGTTTGTCCTCTTAATTTTAATATGTCCACTCAGTAGCTGGTAGGGACTACATGGCTGTGGAGAGGAAAGTGACTTGCTTTCTCCCTTGCTTCCTTCTCTTTGGTGCCCTCCAGGCAGGGAATGCCTGGGGGGAGGGGGCGTGCAGTACAGTGTCTTAACGTGGGATTTGGAGCCAAATGGCCCAGTGTGAATCCTAGCTCCTGACATTTCCCATTTGTGCGCCCATGGTAAGTCACTTAGCCCCTCTGGATCTCAATTTATTGTCTCTAAAATGGGGACAGTAATATCAACAACAAAATTACTCCCTGCAAGACTGTCTGGGGACGAGAAGAGGCATATAGAATAAGCCTTTAGTAAAATACTCTATAAATCACAGTTCTCTTACTTTACTGCACAGAATTGCTGCTTAGAATGTGATTTTGCCCTATGAGCTATCATCCCTAGCAGCAGGAGACAAGGGGTTGTAAAAAGCCCATGGTATGGGAGGTGGCGAGAGGACTAGCCTCCAACCTTTCCGTGCACTGTGGACCAAAGCACTGAGCCGGGAATTCAAAATCCATGCTGCAAAAGGTCCAGATTAAGAGTTCAATCTCAAAACAGCTGTCATGGATAAGAGGGAGTCTGGAATATTCTTTTTTTTTTTTTTTTGACATAATGGTAATGAAGATTTCACCCTATTTTTTAAAGGGGGAATTCAGTTGTCTCTAGTGCCGGGAGGGTGAATTGCCCAGGGGCAGACACTGGAGGGGACTCTGGGTCTCATGTAAGTTTGCGCATGCTGTGGTATGAAATTTGGGAGACCCAGGCTCTTCTCTCTTGGCTCTGTTGCTAATTAGGTCTGTGACCCTGAATAGATGAGCTATTTCAACTGGACCTCAATTTCCTTGAGATTGTGGAAGAAAAGATCTCAAAGGCGACTACATTTAAGATCTATTACCTGACAAAATGCTGTTTCCTACATGGAATTAAAAGCTCTTGTACCGGGCACCTGGGTGGCTCAGTGGGTTAAAGCCTCTGCCTTTGGCTCAGGTCATGATCCCAGGGTCCTGGGATCGAGCCCCACATCGGGCTCTCTGCTCAGCGGGGAGCCTGCTTCCTCCTCTCTCTCTGCCTGTCTCTCAGCCTACTTGTGATATCTGTCTGTCAAATAAATAAATAAATAATCTTAAAAAAAAAAAAAACAAACAAAAGCTCTTGTACCACCAGTCAATTATGTGTGTGTTCAGAATCCAAGTATAGCCCTGAGACCACCCAACTAAAACCTGATCAAGGTACTGAATGGCCTGCTGGCCATTCAGTGCCTTGATGATGGCCTGATGGCCCCTGGCCATCATCTGATGGCCCCTGGCATCAGACCTCAAGGGACTCTCAGGGGAAGAAATGCCAGATGGGATGATGGGGTGACCCCAATAGAGATTTCAAGGTGACTTCTCTCTTGCTGGAAAGCTTTCGTTTGGCAGTACCTTGACTAAGCTGAAAGGTAATGATGGAAGGATCTCAGAAAAGAAAAAGGATTGTCTCCATGCAAAGCGACTTCAACTTGAACACTATCGGCTGCAGGGCAATAGAGCATTCTGCCGGCGCATTCCCAGACGGAGAGACCCACTGCATAGCTCACAATAGTATTACAACAATAATCATAATGTGTATTTGCCCAAGGGCTTTTAACTTTGATAAGCACTCTCCTCTCTATTTTTCTCATTTTGTTATTATATAATTTTCCAGAAAACTGGCCAGGTCGTTTCTTTTCAAACTCTGCAAAGTGCAAATTTTCAGCAGGAACAAATCTAGCCGTGTATGCTGCCCCTTGCATTCTACAGATCTGCCTTTGAAAAAGTTACACTAAATGTAAATGTGATTGTGGAAGTCATGTCTTGTTTTAATGGAGGGGCAAGGGGAATTTAAAAAGAGAAATCTTGTACAGGATTTTGTACAATGGTCATTTCTCATTAACCAGTTGTTTGTTGCAATTCTGGATTTTTAAATATCAGGTTTTCTTAGCATAGGGCCGCATGGGTTGGATTCCAGGATTGGTGTCCAGGCATTCTATAAAGGTGGCGTCTAATTCAATCAGAGAGACAGTTTGTTGTTTCAGACATCAGCGTGTAAAATAGGCAGTTTATTTCAGCCATGGAGCTCTTTGGAGCGCCCATAAAAAACAAGGAAGCATGGGAAGGACAGTGGAATCCAAATGTAACAACTGAATTATTTTTAAATGGAATGTCTCTAGGTCTTCTGTGAGTCACTGATGTGTCATTAATGTGCTGTTACAAACAGCTCAGCTTGCCATCAATAACTCATCTATAAGAGAGTGGTTGGTGGTTGGGGTGTGAGGTTAACACTACAGGATTTCGAGTGGATCTGTTAACCCTTTCTTGCAAATAAGCACCATTCCCTGGGACTAGAACCTGAAAGAAATTAGATTTGGTTGTATTTTTAATAAAAGTAATGAAAAAGTCCTCCTGTTTTTTCCTCTTCATTCTGAAACTCTGGTAGAAGATATCATTGGAGCCAACCATAGGATTGTAATAATTACTCTGAACTTCAACTCTTTCGCCTCTGAAATTAGGCTGCCAGTATCTATCCATAAAATCTACAATGACATTGTGACAGTTTTACAATTATTTTGCTTGGGGGATTTTAAATGAAGAAACCTTGTGTGTGTATGAGTATGCGTGTGTGTGTGTGTGTGTGTGTGTGTGTGTGTGTGTGTGTGTACCACAATTTGCATGACTGAGAATAAAAAGAAAGGCTCTTTTCTGGGTGACGTACACTAGAACAGCTGAAAGAATCCTAATGGCAAAGACTGGAAACTCTTTGGGGCCCCTGGGTGGCTTAGTGTGTTAAAGCCTCTGCCTTTGGCTCAGGTCATGATCCCAGGGTCCTGGGATTGAGCCCCACATCGGGCTCTCTGGTCAGCATGGAGCCTGCTTCCTTCTCTCTCTGCCTGCCTCTCTGCCTACTTGTGATCTCTGTCAAATAAATAAATAAAATCTAAGAAAAAAAAAGATAAAAAAAAAGACTAGAAACTCTTAAAATGTTTGCTGGTGGCCTGACTAAAGGAAATATGGTCTCTCATCCTTGTTAGTTGGATCTCAGCCATTGTACAACGTGAGAAGCTCAGATTTTCATTAAAGAGCTTTGAAGTTAAGCATTATGAGGCACTTCCTCACAAAAGCTCATGCAGTTGAAGTTGAGCTTCTGTGAACTCGAGCTAAAATAAACATATATAAAGTGTATGTCCTAGGCTACAAGGTCATGTGTAGGGACTGCTGGCACCTGTGTTGGTCAGGCTATCAGCATCCTGGCGTGTATGCTTGCATGTGGGCATGTACATAGGCATATGCATTCTGTATGTTCACATCATCCAGAAGCTAAAAAGACCCTGAAAGAATGAAAATAGTCTTCTTATTTGTTAAAATGTTCTCAAAATCCTACGTGGATTCCATGGTTTATAAGCAATTATCTTTTTGTAAATTTAGAGTTGGTAATGGGAACAGGATAAGCAGCTGTAAACAAAATCACAATTAACGTTTCACCAAAGAACATGGTGAAGTCCCCAATTATCATAGCTTGTGCAGAATACAGGAACTGTCTATCCAAATACTGTGATTAAGGATATTCGGAACTAAAATCTTAAAAAAAAAAAAAGATATTCAGAAAAATCAAATTTTGGAAAGAGGTAGGTAGATGGAACCATCGAGGCACCATCTGTCTATTCATATCAGAACTCTGGACAGTTCCCAGGAGGTGCCCCCCACCCCTTCAGAATGGAGCGAATATCAATGTATCTCTAATTCTCTAGGTGCATCTTTCATTCCACTGAGTATGTTGAAGATCTGATTGTCTACTAATGAATTCATAGGTATTACTTTGTAGTAGCAACTCGTTCCTCCTTCTCCCCATTCTCTTCACCGCCCGACTTCCATCCCACCCCCTTCCCCAAGCACCCTCTAGTCAGACAGCGGGACTGTCTGTCTTACAAACACCTGGTGTGGATGTTTTCACTCCCACTTCTAATTGGTTGGAAAGCAGCATTTGCCACAGGCACTGTTTAATTTTGTTTCCATCCCCTCCATCTCACAGGAAAGAAATGGTCAATAGTTCAGGTAAAAGAATCATCCTGGTCAGCTCCGAAATATGGCTACTTGCATGGTAATCACAGCAAGTCTGTCAAATCAGTGATTTCTTTATTCCTAAAAGGAAGGGACTTTTCCTAAGGATTATGGTTCTGCCGCCCCAGAAGCAGGCCTGCTCTTCGTTAAGTGGCTGCAAAGGCTGGCAAACCAAGAGGTCTGCTTTGGCTCAGAAACTCAGTTTGGCTCCTGCCACCCCTGGCAACCTCACTGCGTGTCATAGCGCCATGTGTTCCACACACAGTCAGGCCAGTCTGCGTCTACTTAGGAGGGATCACAACCAGAGGTGGTCCTCGCTTGGGCCTCCACATGAGGACCTGGGCATCGTTGGCATTGGGTTTCACTAGTGCATTAGGGGGGATGGGTTCCATCCGGCTCAGGATCCGGGGCTGTTCCTGCTGAGTCCTGCCCACCAGCCGAGCCCGTTGCCCCAAGAGCTGAAGAGGGTCCACCTCAATGTCCACCCTCATCCTCCACTTGATGGTCTGTAGAATGATCTTCTCCTTCGTGGTGGTATTCATGGCCACCAGCCAGGTAGTGAAACTTTGGTCCCTCTTGATCCTTGTGAGCAGTGGTACATTGCTGTCACTCACTGGCACTGCCCACGTCACACTTGGGTAGAAGTTGTCATTCATGCTGACGGAGAACCTGGAGATCTTGTTCGTGGGACCAACCAGGGTCACAGTTTCCGTGGTGTTCCCGTACCAAGGGTAGCTCACCCCATCTGAGTCACTGATGGCTTTTACTCTCCCTTCCCTCAAGTCAGGTAGTTCCCAGCTTGACCTGGCAAAGCAGAAGAGATGCACAAGAAAAGAAGAGGCTGAATGAATTTTTTAAAAACTGAGGAGATGTTCACCACTTACTAACATGGTCAACTTGGGCAAAATGGGAAGTTCAGAGGGGAATTCTGGTCAGAAAAATTCTATGCTGTGATGCTTTGGTATTAAATAGGGACAAATCAGAACAACACAAAGATTAAAAAGCTATACTAAACAAGTTAAATAAAGTCATAGCTGGTCCAACTGGACATAGAAAGCTCAGAGAGGCATTTGTGAGCCCCATGGAGGCATCAACTCGTTGGGATGGTGGAATTGTAATCAGATGGTGGAACTGTCATCAGCTGATTAGAGGTATTCCATTGCAAGAACCACTTTCTTGGGAAGTATGCGTGTGTGTAAGGTTTGTTTGTTGGGAAGAGGTGGTGAAGTCTGATGTCCTTGGAAGGAAGTATCAGGTGGAAATGAGGGCAAAAGGAGCAGAGTTAAGGGTTACACCGATTTCCCAAGAAATCATAGTAGTAGAATTTCTACTCAACAAAGAAGGTTGCTAAAATTCCAGTCGTTGGCCAATCTAGCACTTGGCAAACAGATGTAGAAACTGATACCAAAAGGAAATCATGGTCACCTTGAAAACCACCTCAATGCAAATGTTGTGCCTTAGGCTGGCATACATAGTCTCTGACTATGTTATCCCACTGACTTCAGGTCCAGCCTGGAAGTCCAATTTTTTAACTTAGCAAACTTGTTATTCTGGATACTTCGCTACTCTTCGTGGCTGCTCCTGATCATACCCATGTCTCTCCCCTCTGCTCATCATCACTACCACTGCCATCATTGCCGCCATCATCATCAACATCATCACCATCATCATCATCATCATCGTCATCACAGCCGATACTCATTGAACACTTGCTCTATTCCAACCACTGTGCTAAGTACTTTAACTATGTTATTTCTCAGTTAACATTCAAAATATCCCAAAAGATACATGAATTTCTATTTCTATCTTGTACACAAGAGGATGGAGGTTTAAATATGTTAAAGTCCACACCAAGGGTTCTATAGATTGTAAAAGGTGGGGCTGGGAATTATCTGTCTCCAGAGTCCATGCTTTTGACCACTCCATTTTACCACCTCCTGGTTCTGGAGAGAGCCAGAGTGGAGAGGACCCAGTCTGTCTCGTGTGATTACAGGTCCCAGAACAGCCCCAGGGAGCTGGACTGAACCCAAATAGAAGCAGAAGTTTAGTCAGCAGAGGCTGCCTATGCATTCTCCATATACCCACTGCTGGCACTGGGAGTGATTCTCAGTGACATTGCAGAAGAATTTAATAATTAAAAAAAAAATGAGATGCTCCACTCATCAGCTAAGACGTGGCTGCCTTGTTTGATAGAAAGGTCTTCCTCTTATGAAGTGACAGAAGATCCTACAGGGCTTTATACGAATGGCTTAAGAGAGAGTTCCCTTGTCAAGTTGAGGCTAAAATGCCTCAGCATCCTTTACCGTCACACAGAGACTGAGCGACACTAATTGCTGCCACTGGCTGGTCCCCACAGCACCCCTGTACTAGTCAGCCCCAATCTGAAGAGAAGGGAAGGCAGGGCTGCCTGGGGAGGTGGTGGGCCCACCGTTGCAAGAACTTTTTCTCTTGTCTCCATGCCCCTGGTAACTGCTGGGAATAGCTGCAGTATGTCATGACTGGCAGAAATGAAGAAGAGGAAATGACCTCAAGTAGAAAGTCAGAGGGAGCCCATTTTGCTGTACACGCTCACTGTAGCTGCGCCGATGAGTAGCTCCCCAATAATACTACAGCTGTGTCTCACTGTACAGAGGGACGTCAGTGTTGTTTGAGTGGGATGAGACCATATACGCATCAGAGGTCAGGTGAGACCCAATCTGCCTGTAGGGTTTATGAAATCAGCTTCTTGCCCCCAGCTGAAGTGTGGGGATGATAATTAAGTCACCAGGCATTTACTTTCTGTGTTGCCTCAACTCTGTTCTCCATTTAGGTGGCAGTAACCAGGCCTGCTTTGGGTTCCTTTGGTTCCTTTGTGGGACGGGGGGGGGGGGGGGCAAGCATTCTTGGCAGTACCAAATTGTACTTGTTCTTCCGTCTTGGACACTGTGCCAACTGTGGCATATTGGTTGGGGAATTTTCATTCTGGTGTGTTCTTGGTTTTTGATTCTGGTATAACACTGTCCTTCTCAGGACTGGCTATCTTGCTAGTCGATTAAGAAACTTTGTCTATTGAGTCTTTACAGTTCCTATTTTTGGCCTTACCTTCCTGCCTAGAGTATGTGAGCAGACTTAAGCCCAGGGTTCTAGACGTCAGTCATGTGGGAAATTTACAAAGCTTAGTTTGGTTCCAGATTTTCTGCAAACAGAGATAATACAGTAAAGTTGCACTCTTGTGCCTTTCTTGGGGGAGAAGGAAGATACCCTTTTCTTAGACGATTCTGTGGAATAGAGAAATAAAACAAGTTTCTTATTCATCACATCAAAACAAAGGTACCTGGCTGAGAGTAGCCAGTGGGCAAGGTGACCTTGGGAGGCTGTGTTTTCAATCCATTCACATTGCTGTGACTTCTGACACTGCTCTATCGGAAATCCTTTGGGTCTGAGGCATGTTCTCTCCTACAGCCCCAGGGACTGAAGGGCTCCATCATTAAGGGAAGGTTTGATTTTGGAAGTAGCCAAAATTCATTATGATGTAAGTCTAGTGAATAGGTTTCTTTTTTGCAAAAATATCATATTTTTATTTCTTTTATGAAAAATAGGTACTAATATACATTCTAAGGTAGTGGTGGTGCTTTTTTTTTTTCCTCCAAAAGAGTTATGCCTATACAGTACATGACTGGTTTATGTAGCTGATAAGCTGGCTTTGGTAATAGTATTCTTTTCTTTTCTAGATTTATTTATCTGACAGAGAAAGAGACAGAGAGAGAGAGCGAGAGAGCATAAGCAGGGGGAAGGCAGGCAGAGGGAGAGGGAGAAGCAGGCTCCCCACAGAGCAGGTGAAGCCTGATGTGGAACTCAATCCCAAGACCCTGGGATTATGATCTGTGATGAAGGCAGATGCTTAAACACTGAGCCACCCAGGTGCCCTGGTAATGGTTTTCAAAGAAGTCCCTGATAAACTCCAAGGGTGATAGGACCCTGGAGTCACTCTCTGACCATTTAAGAGGACTGCTTTGAAGTGCTGGAGGCATTTCAAATTCCACGTTGCCCAAAGTGAACATGCCACCTCCAGCATGCACTTGGCCCTTGCCCCCGTCTCTGCCAGGGGTGATCCACTGCTCACCCCGTCTTCTAGACTGGAAGTAAGGGTCCTCTTTGGCTCTTCCTATGCCCTCCCCTAGACTGTCTCAGCTGTTGCACCACTGTGCCCCTGAATTTTGCTCCACGAGTGATGTTTGAATTTATTTCCTTTTCTCCATCCAACTATCACTGCCCTCATTTAAATCCAAGCCCTTAGCATCTTCCACCTGGGCTACAGGTAATGGTCCATAACTAGCCCCTCTGCATCTAATCCTGATCTCTTCCAAACTGATCTTTTAGCTGCACTGGTGTTCAAACACACAGACATGAGTCTGTCCTTTCTATACCTTGAGCCCTTCCAAGACAATACTGGCATCACCCACATGATAAGAATCAAGTTTCTTAATATATGGCCCTCCGTGGTCTGGCCTCCCCACCTCCACACACCATGCTGTTTCACCTCTTCCTTTTTCCTCCTGCCATGCCTGCTGCCTCCAGCACTCTCTCCCCCGCTAAGGTCTCACTGGATCTAATCACTCATCCTTTGAGAACTATCACCTTCATCACCTCCTCCAGGAAGCCTTTTCTTCCATGCTCTCATGGATGTACGTAGTTCTTTACAGGTCTCAGGTTATATTATAATTATTTGTTTATGTGTCTGTTTTCCTTGAAACCTGGGGTTGTGATTTATTTCAATTTTGATTTCCTTGAGACCTGGGATTGTGATTTATTTTTGAATCATTAGTATCAAGCACATTTTTGGCTTATAGTAGATCTTAATACATTTTTGTTGAAGGAATATATATCTTATTTGAATCACTTTCATGCCTATCTACCTGGAGCTTGGTAGAGCTTGTATACAACAAAATGCTTTATCACAGTTTTACCCTTTATATATTCCTTTACCTTTAAAAAAAAGACTAAGATCTACCATTCATGTATTCTATTATTAGAATTAGCACCATGCTTAGCACTAAAAGTTATTTATCCTTGAGGGGGAGGCAGACAAGGCACACACACAAATAAAAATGAATGAACTTGGGGCACCTGGGTGGCTCAGTGGGTTAAGGCCTCTGCCTTTGGCTCAGGTCATGATCCCAGGGTCCTGGAATCGAGCCCCGTATCAGGCTCTCTGCTCAGCGGGGAGCCTGCTTCTCCTCTCTCTCTGCCTGCCTCTCTGCCTACTTGTGATCTCTGTCTGTCAAATAAATAGATAAAATCTTAAAAAAAATGAATGAACTGGTGAATATAAATGTATTTAGTGACAGTCACTAAATTATATACATATATATACTAAATTGTGTATCATATATATGCCATATATATATATATACACACACCATATAATATGGCATATAATTATACCATATGTATACCATATAAGTGGTAAAATTATATACCATTATATGTATAATGATATACCATTATATGTATAATGGTATATAATGGCCATTATATACCTACATACAAAAGTGAATGACACAGACTCAGAGTGATACAGGATGTTGGAGACATGGACATCCATGCAGGCTATAGGGGGAGAGCTTTGCAGAGGAAATGGGTATGAAATATGGGATCAAAGAAAGGCACACCCCAGTGGGAGGTTCCACCCTGGGCAAACATGTGGCCTTAAGCATGAACATGGAGTGTCCAGGAAACAGAAGGACCATCTAGGAAGAGTAGAGACAACGCTGAGTGGACAGTGCAGAGTCAGTCTATGAAGTAGCCTTTAGTAATGGGCTTAGGCACTGGGCTTCATTCCAGAGGTGGTAGGATTTTTGAGCAGGGGATAATGTGCCAGGAAGTAGGGTAATGTAAGAAGGAGAATTAGAGGGCCAACAGGAGAGAGCCTGGATGTTTAGGAGCTTTTGCAACATTGTAGGTGATCTTTAATGAGCCTTCCATCTAGGCTGGAAGGAATGGAGGGGAGGTAACTGATTGCTTGTCACAGACAAAAAGAAGGGATAAAGTAAAACACTCAGAGGAGCCACACACAGTTGACACGTGTGTGTGTGTGTGT
This sequence comes from Mustela lutreola, assembly GCF_030435805.1. Taxonomy (NCBI): domain Eukaryota; kingdom Metazoa; phylum Chordata; class Mammalia; order Carnivora; family Mustelidae; genus Mustela; species Mustela lutreola. The sequence continues at coordinate 66,583,445 of NC_081303.1, read as the reverse complement.
GTGTGTGTGTGTGTGTGTGTGTGTGTGTGTGTGAAGTCATTCTCAGAAGTAACAAGGTGTGGTCTCACTGCCTCTGATATCCCACACCCATCCCTGGACCCACCCACAGTCATATTTCAGGGCACAAAGTCCTGACTCCTCCATGAGGGAGTGAGGATGGAGTCACGTTTGTCTTTGCATCTTTGCCTGGAACACAGTGGTCGGCACATCGAGCACATGCATGACTCCTGTTTCCCTGTGTGTCTCATGAGCTCTTCCTCACCATCCCTTGCTGATTCTGCTTCATCTCTCAACCTTTTACCCTTGGAAAGTGCCAGGTCTCAGTTTTTGGTTCTCTTCTCCTTTCTATCTACTCACGTTCCCTTGGTGAATCCAGCCCCACAGCTAAGTACCATCTACATCCTGACAACTTCCAAAGGTCTATCTCCAATCTGGATTGCTTCCCTGAGCTCTAGATCCAAAGACCCAACTGTCCACTTGCCAACAACTTAGGAGTCACTCTCGACCACACTCTCACATTCCATGTACTATCAGCAAATCCTGTTGATGTCAACAAAATCTATCCAGGATTTAACTCCTGTCCATCTATCAAATCCATTGCCCTACCCTGATCCACGCTAGAGCTGTTCCTCCTGGACTGCTGCCCTAGCCTCCTGACCAGTCTCCTCCTTGCTAAAACCTCTGCTCTGCTGCCCTGGTCTATTTTCAACATGGTAGTCACAGTGATCTTGTGAAACAAATGTGAAATTATATTATTCCTCTACCCAAAATGATTCCATGGCTCCTAAGCCACTCAGGAAAAGCCCAAGTTCTTGAAAGAACCTATGTGGCCCCACAGGATCTGGCTCCCCATTTCCTTTTGGCCATTATCAACTTTCCTTTCCTTCTTGCCCATTCAGCTGAGCATGCCAGGAAGACTCCCACCTTAGGGCCTTTGCACAGACTCTTCATTTTATCTTAAGCATTCTTCCCTCAGGATCTTCAAGGCTTGCTCTCTTGGTTCCATTATTGCTGGCTCAAGCATCGTGTTCTCCGTGCAAATTTTCTTGCCAACTGTATTTAAGACCACAGCTTCCTGCCCCAGCACTTCCCATCTCCTGACTCTCCTTTACTTTTCTCCACTGTCGAATACACTGTATTACTTACTTTGTTTATGGTCTCTCTCCCCTCACCCGGGTCCTCAACGGTAACCCTCAAGAAGGTAGGGATTCCCTGTTTTATTCACTGCCAAATCTCCAGTACCTAGAACAGTGCCTGGCACATAGAAGGAGTTCAGAACTACCTGCTTTTGTGGAATTGCACAGCTGGAGAGAGAGCTTAGGAGAAAGTCAGGGCTAGAGGTGTAAATTTGTCAACTGTCTGCATGGAGAGGATTGGCTGATTGGTGATGGTGAGATGACTGGGGATAAAAGAGATACCTTAGGAGGTTTGTTCAGATGGCCAGGAGACAAGAGGAGCCTCAGAAGCAGAAGAGTCCGCAAACGGGAACAACTCACTTCCAAAGTCAAGAGAATTTCAGGAAGCCATTATTGCCAAAAGCCACATGAACCGAAGAGAGTGGGGTTAAGAAAAAGACCTTGAGAATTATTAATTATCAAGACAGCAGTCAGGATATGTGGTAGAGGCCGTCCTTCAAGGGGTTACAGAGAGAATGAGAAAGCGCAAGAAAACACTTGGAGTTCAGGTAATTCCTTCAAGAAGTTGGGCAGCAAAGGAAACGGGAGAGCGAGGTGGGGAGAAGGTTGAGCAGAGGGGCCGAGAGCAGGATATTTGGAGCCCAGGTGCCTCGGCTTGTGAACCAAGTGCTACCACCTACTGGCTGTGTCAGTTAGGCAAGTCACTTGCCCTCTCTGTGCCAGCTTCCCCACCTACAAAATAGGACACCGTAATAGGATTTACTTGATGTACTTGGTGTGAGCATTAAATGAGGTAATGAATGCAAAGTATGTAGCACTGCATGTGGTACAAGTGAGATCTGACTTGAGGTATTAGTCAGTATTGAGAAGAGCGATGGGGGGAGGGCTGGGAAGGAAGGAAACTAACAGCCACTGATCCTTCCATGGGCAAGCAGCTGACAGCAGCCGTGTGAGGCAGGGATGTTGGTATGCTGATCATACAAGGAAAAGAAGCTCAGAACGAACTGTGCAAAGTCCTTCCAATGGGAAGGGCAGCCCCAGGATCTGAAGTCAGGTCTCTCTGACCCCAAACCCTGCTCTCTCTCCTTTACCACACTTGTGGGAAAGTGCCTTAATCTTAACCTTAACTGTAAATGAGTTCTTCATCTCATTTTTTCTCTTTGAAGTTTCCGCCGTGCTGAATGGTTTGGTGGTTTGGGTGTCAGTCCCAAGGTAACAGCAGGGTGGTCTCAGACAAGCTGCTCCTGTCAGCCTCAGGCTCCTCTTGTGTAAAATGGAAGGAGACTAACTCCTCACAGGCTCCTTACGTCTCAGAGCTATTACAAGGATCAGCTGGAGTGATGGAACGTGAGCACTTCATAAACTGTAACATTCTGGGTAGACCTTAGTATCTGTTTCCCCTCCTCCTACAACCCTCTCCTCATGGTGATAAACACAGAGTTTTCATTTTAGACAACCAGTCGTTGACCCAAAGCTCACAGCTAATGGACTCACCAATGGAGCTAATAATGAAAACATCGATTATTGCAACCTTCATGCTTTCTGCATCCCATTTTTAGAAGAAAAAGGCAAATATCATTTAAACAAGCTCATGTGAAACATTTCATTCAAATAAGGGGTCCCTGGGTTGAAGTCCAGGTTCCAGCCAGTTCTCCCAGTGCCCACGAGGGACAGTGCAACCTCTCTGAAGAAGCCTTTGCTCCCCATGAAGCCTTGTGGTCACCACGGGGATGGAGGCCAGCAGCAGCATTCTCAAGGGCAGGGAGAAGCAGCACTGCTGACACTGATGTCCCCTGATGGATGTGTAGTTTCAAGCCTGTTTCAAGCTCCAAGGGAGGCTTTGGGATCCAAGATGACATGGCCCCTCAGCCCAGGTGAGAGGAGTCCCTGCCTGGCCTTACGCTGTAAGGGACCCACTCTGGTATCTTGTAGCTTTGCCAGTCCACACTGAGCAAGAGGCCTGTGGGGCTAAGAATACATGCCCACCTGAAGCCTGTTGCCCTCCTTCTAGACCACAGTCTGGGTATCTGGGATCTCAGTATTCCCAGCCCTTAGGGCTCCAAATGTGCCTCCATGGTCAATGCAGGCCTTTTTCCCATTCTGTCTTCCTAAGGGCAGCCTACTCTACCTGTAGGTGCCAAAGCTTGGCTGTTTGTTGGGGGGTGCACATGGAGTTTGGACACGTGTGTTGGACATCCACATGCATATGTGTGATGGTCCATATCTCTCAATATGGTCATGAGCCAGGGTGGGAAGACGAGTGGGGCCAGTTGGGGTCGGCTCTTCCTGCGCTGCTACACTCTAGCACAGAATTCTGAGGAGTCCAAGGATTCTAAATCTGAACCTTGTTTCCTAGGTTGTTATAAAATTGTGTCTATCGGGGTAGGAGGACAGAACTGATGCGATTTAGCACTTAAGTGTGACTTACACCTGTAGCTTTCCATTAGTTGACTCAGAATTAAATTTAGTATTTAGAAAATTTAGAAAATAATTAAAATTAATATGTGGGCCTTCATTTGTGTTCTTTCCTTGGGCCCTACAAATGTTGGGGACAGGTGGAGATCTCAAGCCCCATAGCTTCAGAACCCTGGACAGCTCCAAATCAGTACTTCCTTTTGCTTTGTGTGCTTTTTTACTCACTCACATCTGTTCAGTCTTAACATTTACAGAGTACTCTCAGAAATAGCTTTGCACACACTTCTTAGATCAATCTCATGAAGTGGGTATCATTCTACTTTCCATTACACAATAGGGAACTTGCTCAAGGTCATACGGCTAGTGATGGGCAGAGCTGAGTTGCGAATCTAGGATCTGATTCAAAATCACATGCTTTCCTCACACTGACTCCCTGGTACTAAATTAGTGGTCCAAAGGCTCTGAAAAAATAATGATAATAGTCATGGGTGATATTAGCCAATAGATACTTGCTATCACCACATCAGTTGTTAAAATATTGAAACTTTTTTTTTAAACAACTGCTAAACAGACACTTTCCACTCTCCCCAGATACTCCCAGGGCCCCAGATCTCTCCAAAGTCTACCAACCAAAGAGTTAATTCAGGCAGGACAGGGGACCTCGGAAACCCTGCTCCAGCTCCAAGGCCGATATTAGGCCTGATCATACCACAGGCACTGCTCTGAGAGTCTGTGGTCCGTCCACCCTCTGACCTGCTCCTACAGGAATTTGGCTGCTGTGTTAACTTCACTGCACTCTGATGGTGGGAAGGGGCTCCTGGCTTCTCTCTTCATCTTCAGGGCTCAAACCTATGGCATTACCACTCAGGCATGTGGAAAATTAAAGAGAACGTCGTGTTTTCTGAGGATTCAGGCTTTTCTCCATCTACTGCAGGGACAAGCAGTCAGTGCCACATCCCAGAGAGTCCGTGGCTTAGGATCACTTCTGACTTGGCAAAGACAGGACCAACATGAGTTGCTGGAAGTAACAGCCCATGGCTGGTGGGTGAAGGGAGAAGAGAGGAGGAAGAGAAGCCCCTTTCAAGGAGCATGTGGGGGCAGGGCTCAGGGCTGGGGAGAGGGCTGCAGTGGGAGGTGGGGGAAGCAGGAGTTCAAGGCCGCTGCCCTGTGTCACCTGGTGAGTCCAGACGCCCACCACCTCTAGGCAGCCTCTCAGCCTGTTTAGACACCAGTCCCCAGCCCGGCCCTGGCAGGGCTCCCGGTTCTCAGATGGTTTGCACCATGATTACAGAGTAAGTTTTTAAAATTAGGTTTTTCCTCATTCTGCACTGTTTATGTCAGACTCCAAGAAGCCTCCCACCTCCTCCTCCGCCCCTTCCTTTCTGACCACATCCTTTTTTCTTGGCACACAGGGAGGTATTTTTTCCCACAGCAGAAAAAACAATTTCCAGTGTTTTTAAAGAGCCCTCCATGTTGGGAGAGGCTCCATGTTTCACTGAAAGGCTTCCCTTGCAGCCACACTCATGTTCTGTCTAGACTGGGTTTCACTAGCATGAGAGACACCTTCTTATTACACGTTTATCCTTCACTACTTTCTCCAGCGGACCCCCTCGCCCAGTAGATTTCTCAGAGGCCTCTGCTGGCTTGTTTATATTTGACATGCCTGAGGTTTCGGGTCAGTAGCCAGTTTTCTGGGTCATGTCTAAGGACATGGACACCTCTGCCTCCAATTCTGAGCTTCTTGGAGCAAAGCACCCTTCCCTACAGACAGCTGCAGGCCAGGGCAGCTGAAAGAGTGAGTGTCCTCACTCATGCTTGTGGGGCAGGTATGCGGGCCCAGGCCGTGTCCCAAGGGAGCACAGTGTCTGCTATCCTGGCACAGGCGCTGTGCTGGGCATGGCGAGGGTCCATGCCCAACCTCCAGGGGCTCAGTCTGCACTCAGAGACTCCTCCCCTGCTCCTGTCCTTGGAATGAGGGTTCCGCCTTCCCCACCCAAAGGTGGCTCCAAGGACACAGCCCTGAGTTGTGCTGTGGCGCTAAGGCCATCTGGCTGGTTCACAGGTGCCAATGTCCAGAGCTGCACAAAGGTCAGTGTGAGCCCCCCGCCCTTGCACTGCCTCCCCAGGTCAACGCCAGCCAGCCCTCAGCCTGCTCAGCTCTGGTCCCAAATGCTTCACACTCAAGATCTGCAATCCTGTTAGGTCCACCCATCGCTTCCTATTACAGAATAAAGACATTTTTTTTTTTAAAGTCATCTCTACACCCTGTGTGGGTGTAGAGTGGGTTTGAACTCACGCCCCGAGGTCAAGAATTGCATGCTTTTCCAACTGAGCCAGCCAGGTGCCCCCAAATTACTTATTTTTAAAAACAAGAACAAAATAAAAATAAAAGGAAAGACCCATAATCTTATGATCATAGGTAACTACTTTTAACATCCTTGTGTATCCATGCAATATGGATGGACAGAATTTCTCAGTTTTAACAAAGCATCTATCTGTAGTAGTAAAATCCCAAAATGAGAGGAAGAAAACACAGGTCCACCTTCCCTCTCCTCTCGTCCATCATTTGCTGGGCGTTTAGGGATGAAAACAGACAGTACAGCTGACTGCCATGGCCGCAGTGGGCAGCCTCCCCCACCGCCCCACCCGGCCCCTCCAGGCTCTTCCAGCGCCTTCCAGTGCCTTGGAGCGGTGCTCAAGGGTGGTGCTGGCACATGGAGGCACACATGCCGATGGCCAATGGGGTTGTCAGGGCCTCAAGGGGAAGAAATCTGATTTCAGAGGAAAGAAACGCTGTGGACGTTCTCTTGGGATGAGCTGCTCCTCCCAGGACATAGGACCCCACCCACCTAGTTTTCCCAGGACTCCAAGGACACTGGGAACTCTGGCTGCTGCCCTGGATCTCAGCTGGGCCTGAGATCTCCCCTCTAGGACCCTCATTTGGTCTCCTCTCTAGGACACTGGCAGCCTCCTGATTGAGTCTCCGGCACCACCTGATGCTGGGGAGCCAGTGCGGCTCCCCATGAGTGGTTCTAAGCCCCTGCTTGTCATGCTTTCCAGCCTGTGCATTTGGGGCAGAAAGAGACATGGCTTCCATCACTCCACCTGGTCCCAGCCCCAAGCCAGCCTTCCTGGGAGCTCCTACACCCCAGAATCCAGCTCCCGTGATGATGACAGGCCTCTGACCCTTGCAGCACCCAAACATTTTCTTTGCATTTTTTCCTTCGTTCCATCACTGACTGGGAGGAGGCTTACTTCTTTTTGTGTTAGTCAAGTGAGATTCCTAGTGTGGAATCTTCTGGGTCCTCCAGGTGGGTCCCTGCAGGAGGATACCTTGGGGCCCTCCCACTTCCCCAGTCCGGGGAGCTGCCAGCTTGGCCCCACACGCCCTGTGGTCTCATTGACTCTTAGCACAGAACATCTGCAGCTTTTACTGTTGTTTACAAAGACACAACTGGTTTTCTGGGGGCTGAATCTGATGATGACACATGCAGACAGAGACGGGGAATCCTGAGGATGGCTGGTGGGGGGCCCCAGGCAGCCCCCAGAGCAGGCCGCCTCTCTGCCATCCCACGCTGACATCTGGACCCGCTGCAGACGGAGGCTGGGGCCAGAACTCCGAAGTCTTAGTATTTGTTGGCCTAGATCGTAGTTGTGGTTTCTTCCCATCTGGTTTGGGAATCATTTTGGGGGACAGCTCCTCAAGGTCAAGGACATACTGGTAATGACGTGATTGCTAAATCTTCTCCAAGATGAACAGGAAGTCACTAGATATTTACAACTGAACGAGTGAATGAATGAACGAACCAGAGCAGGGCTCCCAGGCCCAGGTGTCTGAGAGGCATCCAGAGGTGCCTGAGCCTCTCTGATCCCAGCCTGGAGAGGAGAAGTTGCCTCTTCCCCCTCCTGCCCACCGTATCAGCCAGTCCAACAGAACAGCCCACAGGGCTCAGACTGCTTCGGGGAACCAGAACTGGGGAGGTACATAGAAAGGCCAACAGACCAGGGGAGAGGCTGAAAGACCTGCTCTGGGCCACCAAGCCAAGGATGGGACTCAGGAGTGACCTGAGGGTCTGCGTACCAGGGATGGGGAGTGTCCAGGCAGGGTCTGGGGCATGGGCTCCTTGGCCTCAGTGGTTAGGGGGGCTTACAGGATAGAAACTAGAAAATGAAATCAAAGATCTATTTATTGGAGCAAGAACAAGACCAGAGGAACCAGACTGAGCACAGTGTCTATGGTGACAAAGTAGAAATCAAGGCAGACAGAGGGGACTCCAAAAAGTCCAGTGTTCGTAATACCGCTGTTGCCCACAAGAAAGGCTGAGGTTAACTGGGGGCCTCCTGGATGCTGAACATTCTACTGGATACTTGATACAGAAGCCCCAAAGTATGCACACGTTACTCCCTTCCATACCCCCCCCCCCCAAATAGGGCGCTGAGGCTCAGGTTAAATCATTTGGTAAAGTCACAAAGCAAGTAGGCAGCTGACCTGATATGAGCCTGACTCCCCAGCAGCTGTGCCCACTTGTGGCTCAGAACCAGAGGCTGTTTGGCAGCCAGTGCTGACCTGAGCACCCTACCCTGCTCCCCTCACCCCCACCCTCCCAAAGTCCTGGTTCTCTGTACGGGTGACACTCCAGCGCAGGCGTGTCCCCAGGGGAGGCATGGTGGCCGAGGGACTTGGCTCTGCCGGGTGCCACCGGCTGGCTGCTGGGAGCACGCATCTCTCCCCAGCACCGGCACCGGGCAGGGCAGACAGAGGGACACAGAAGGGACGAGACTGAGGACGGAAGCGGTGTGGGCTAGCGGCACCGACTCTTCAAATCGGAGTTTATCGTTTTCATTAACTTTCCACTGTACGTTCTTCACACACCGCATTTCGCCGCACGCTGAGCCGGGCGGCAGATGGGGGGGGTCACCAGCACCAGTGGCGCTGGGGGCAGACGATATGTGGCTGCGGACGGCTCCTTGTGTGTCCTGGCGATAGGGCCATGAAAATGGATTTCTAGACAGGTCCTTCTTAGCACACAGAAGGGCTGCCTGTTGCAGGGAAGTGGAGGTGGACACATGTGTGAGCAGAGAGGAATTTGCAGAGGTATCACCGACCTAGAGGGGCAGAGAGATTCCAAAAACGCATTCCCCCGGCGCTTGGTCCAGGCAGGATGGCCCGGAGCTCTCGGCGAGGGAGGTGCTGCACACAACTGCTCTCACTTAATCGGGAACAATGCTCCCAGAGGGCTTCTGTTATCACCACCCCATTTTGCAAAGAAGGAAACTGAGCCACAGGGAGAGGGAGTCACGCCGGGATAAGGCAGCTGGTAAACCGTGGAGCCAGGATTCACACCCTGGTCACCTCGAAGGCCCATATTAAAGCACTCTGCTCTCCAGAGACGGAAGGAAGCTACCATTTCTCAAGCTCCTGCTCTGTCTACCGTGCCCGGTACTCTCTACGGGTCAGCTCATTCAATCCTCATAACGTCCTCGTGAAGGAGGCGTCGGTAAGCCCTGGCTCACCAAGGCTGCAACCCAGACAGAGAAGAAGCTTCTGTGGATTCTCCCAGTTGGGAAGTGGCAAAGCCGGGGTTTAAACCCAGGAGAGACCCCACACTCTTTCCCCTGCCCTGGGTGCCTCCCACTTGACCATGTTGTGTTTTCGATTTTAAAAAGTTACGTTATTAACAAAAACAAAAAAAAAAAAATAAAAAGTTACGTTATTTATCTGTCCCCCACCACCCCCGCATCTGCTTTCCTTGTTAATCGACTAACTCCTTTGATGCCTTATTTGTGAAGTTCTGCATCCATGGCCATGTGTGTGTGTGTGGGGGGGGTGGCACACCACTGGCTGTGGTCTGGCTCCTGGCGGGTGTCAGCTGTAGACCATGACCTCAGTGCAAGGAAGAAGGTGAGGGGTGCGCTCAGGCCAGAGAACGTTCCGGGGCGCGGGGGATGCAGGAGGGCACCTGCTCCTCCGTACTTCGGTCTTTTGGATGCTCTTGTAAAATGGACCGTTTTCCTAATTTCCTTTCGAGAGCCTTCGATACTCTTGTGTACAAAGAAACGCAGCTGACAGGGAAAGTGTGTCTGCCGTTGTGTCTGCGCTCTGGGGAAGGCGGCTCTGCAGTCCGCCTCCCCCAGCGCGGGGTCCAGGCTGCAGACGCTTTGAGCCAATGGTGCTCAAGCTGTGGGGCATCTCGTCCAACCCCCGGAGGACTGGCTTTTGCCCCTGGATGGATCATCTCTGCTCTGAAGATGCCGGCACCCGCCTGAGAACGGCTGGCTGGGGTGCTGGCTCACGACGGAACCCTCCGGCACCTCACTCTCTTCAGATGTTAAGCTGAAATCCGGAGCATCATGCTTTTTCTGTCTTTGGGAGCCTGTCCCAGCTGTGTGACCGGAAGGAGCCATGGAACCCTCTGCACTCCGTGCTCCTCTCTGGCTGCTCTCTCTTCCCGGGGGAGCTTCCCTCTCCTCCGCAGGCCCCTTGGCAGTGAGCAGATGCGTCGGTCTCGACGTCAGAAGATCTGGGCCTGCATCTCGGCCTGTCCCTCAGCCGCACAAGCCCCTGCGCTGCACCCCGGCTCCCCTCGGCCTGAGCTGCTGAGCTGTAAAATGCAGACAATAACGCCCCCTCAGAGCCAGGAGCCACCGTGCACTTTACATGGGAAGTCTGCGGAACGCTAGGTTTTGTGCCCATTAGAATTTCCTGGGTTCACTGAGTGACATCCAGCTGTGGCCAAGCCATTTCCACCCCGTGGTCCTCTGGGAAGAGCTTCTTGGCCATCCCAGCTCCCCTGACTTCTGGAAGGCTGTGTCACCTTTGCCCACAGCACCCAGCCACCCAGATGGAGGGGCAGCCTCCCCAGCTCCTCCCCAGCTTGCGACTTTTCCTACTGCAGGTAGAATAGATCCCAAACCCCTCACTTTCTCCACTCACCCTGCCAATCCGGCCTCTGGGACCCTACCCCTGGGCCTCATCTCAGACCACGCTGCCCGGTGCGCTCAGTGTTCTGCTCCCACCCTCTCCCCTTGTAGTCCTGAAACATGCCAGTCTCTGCCCTGCACCAGGACCTTGTCACATGCCATCCGGAAAGCACTGTGCCCTGCTATTGATGTGGGTAACTCGGAATAACCCTTAGCTCCCAGTGCCAGTGGTGCTTTCTCTGGAACCTTCCCCGAACTGCCCACGCCCTCCCTCCTGCCACGCTGAACTAAACTAGGTTTCTCTTCCAGAACCTGTGCCTTTTCTGATTCACAGAACATATCACCGTTCACTGTATCACCGTTGGCAATTACATAGGCACGAGTGTGTTTGTGCTTTAACGTCCGTGTCTTCATGCGGGCTAGAACACGTGGACTCTGGTTACCCCCACAGACCAAGTACCAAGTACCAAGCACCACAGGTGGGCCCGTGGTGGGATTGCAGAAGCACGTGAGGTGGGGTAGTGAGCGTCTGCAGGAGGTGAGAGGGCGGAGAGTCTTGGGGAGGTGGTCCGGCTGCTGGCCTGTGCAGGGTGGAGGAGGAGCCTGGTGGGGCGGGCAGGGGGAAGGCGGAGGGCTCAAGACATGAAGGAACCCCTGAGAGTGGCTGGTGGAATGTAAGATTTTAGAAGAGCGGTGGGAAGGGTGGTCTGTTTTAGGGCTCCCGGAAGGGGTAGGGGCTGCCTCCTGGGTATCCAAGTGCCCAGGGAGCTAGGAAATGGACCCAGCAGGAGGACAGGGCTCTGTGGAGGGGCCCGTGTTGCGCACGTCCCTGTGGTGGGGGTGGCCCTGCCCTGCAGGCGTCTGAGGGGTACTTGGAATTTCACCGGGATCCCTTGAATTCTGTGGGAGGGAGCTCCCTGGGAGGCACGGGGCTCTTGCCCATAACTTTGGTGGGGATTGAACAGCAGCTTTTCCTCCTGGGCTGGAGCCCTGTGGTCAGCAGCACTGCGTGGACTTAGCAAGGCTTGGCCCACATGGTCCTGAGTCACACTGGGGCTCTGGGTCCCCGGGGCAGCAAGTATAAAGCCAAACAGTAAAGGCTGCGGTGGGAAGCCAAACAGGAAGCTGCTAGCAGCCTTGCAGAAGGAGCTCTTTTTAAATACAAAGGTTCCTACCAAGGTCAGTTATCCAAGGCTCCTCCTGTCCCTTCCAGACCCTCCCGTTCCCAGTGCCTTCCTTCTGACCCTGTGCATTCCTGTGGGTTGGAAGAGGTCCGTGTGCAAACCTGAGGCACCGAAAATCCTATCCTGCATGTGCTACTGCTTGGGGCTCCTGAGCACACAGCCCTGGAGAGGACACTCCGTTTTCCAGGCCAGGACCCCACAAAACATTCACGGATACAGGAACTAGCCCAGCCCCCCACATCAGTGCCCAGTCGCAGAAATGGACCCCATACAACAGGAAGAATGGGCTGAAAAGTAAGTCTCCGGGAAGGAAGTGCCATGAGCCAAAGGAGGCGGCCGTGGCGATGAAGACAACAGGAGAAGAACCTCCCGACACCATAGGTCAAGTCCATCTTTCTACGGCTCCACCTAGCCTCACCGAAGGGAACGTCACCCTTATCAAAATCAATAATAAAGAAAAACTGCATCAAAGATACGGCTCATTTTAAATTTAACTCCATGATGTCTCAAGCCCTTGCCCTGTGCCTGGCACTGTCCTCGGTGTAGGGGACACCAAGACTCGAGACAGGGCTATTGACATCCCAGGCAATGTTGACGGTATTTGGGGAGGACGGGCTTCGTGGCAGATCACTTCACTGCAGTGTGGGATATCCGGGGACAAAGCCAAGTCATCCTAGGGGAGGCAGGAGAAGCTGGAGGCCAGCTGGGGAGAGGAACAGGTGGTGACGACAGTGCTGATCGAGGCCCTGCCCTGCACGGGCATCCTCCCCCGGGCTTTGCACACATTCACTGGTTAATCTCACAACTGCCCAGGGAGGCTGCAAGTAGCACTGTCCGCTTTAAAGGGGACCGCGGTGCAGGGGTGAATGACCTAGCCTGGGGTAATGTGGGGTCTGAACATGTCCCATGCGGAATCCCGGATGAAGACTGAGTGGCGGAGGAGGGAGCCGCGTGGCCCCGGGCAGGGAAGCCACAGGATAGCTTCTGAATGACTTGAACGTAGGGTTGGGCCAAGAGTGAGGGAAGACCGGGGCGCCTGGGTGGCTTAGTCGGTTAAGCGTTGGACTCTGCTTTTAGCTCAGATCATGATCTCAGGGTCCTGGGATGGAGGCCCGAGCTAGGCTCTGCCTTCAGCGGGGAGTCTGCCTGGGATTCTCTCTTTCCCTCTTCCTCGGCCCCTTCACCAACTTGCGCTCTCGCTCTCTATAAAAGAAAATAAATCAACCATAAAAGAAAAGAGTGAGGGCAGACACGGGGGGAGGGGAGCGGGTGGCCTCGTCCATGCCCCCATGACGGTGCGGTCAGGTCGATGCAAGGGGGTGGGCTCTCAGACACGGTTCCTCGTGGATCCCCCACGTCTCGCTGCCACAGAGATGCTCTGCAAACGTTCGCTGACCGAGCCAGTGGGAAAATCAGCAGCGCCCAAGACCGGCTTAGCACGTCACAGTCCACAAGGTACTCCTCAACGACCCCACTTAACTCTCACAGTAACCCCCTCGGGTTGATGGTATGTCCTCCATGTGAGAGCCAAGGAAGCCAAAGCCCAGAAAGGTCAGGTGGTTTTTCTTAAGGTCTAACAGTGAGGAGGTCACGGAGACCGGTCTTGGACCCCCACCTGCCGTCTGTGTGTGTCGTCTGCCATGCTCCCCCTGCTCTCACGGAGGCAGGATAGCCGGAGAGCCCAGACACTGGGGTCCACATGGCTGAGCTGCCATTTTTTTTTCTGAAATGCAAAGAGGATGGGAGCCTCTGTACCAAGATTCTATTTTTCTGATGAATTTTCCAGAACTGGCTCTCGGGGAGACTCTCTGTCCAAACTGCCTGTAATACACTTAGTAAACATGAGCCAGAAATAATTGGGTAATAAGCTGCCATCAGTGCTAATTATCTGTGCCAGTGGAGGCGAGCACTGGTGTGGAGAATACAGAGCTTTGGGAAATTGTCCCTCTGATGGTGGGCACGGCCTCGCTCCTCCTCCAGGAGGGGACCCCAGGCTGGCTGGGACCCTTGGGGTCGCCTGTGCTCTCCACCACCCCTCCTCCTTGACCTTGCACCCAGGGAGTCCTGCTCTGGCCCTCCCGGAGACCGTCCGTCATGGATTCAGGTGTGGTTCTCTGCCCATTTGCTTCCTGCTGGTCTTCGAGCTTCAAGCTTCCTTAAGCCTCTCATCCAGGACACAGGCCTCAGTGTTCCTTTACTCCGTGCTCCTCGGCTGCAAGCCAGCCTTGCTCCTCTAGACATCCAGTCCTGGCCCTTGGAGCCCCTGGGGAGCGGGCTCCCCAAAGGGAGTTTTGTGTCTGCAGACTAGCTTTGATGATAGGCTCAACCGTCCCGAACATGCTCCCGTAAATGTGGTGCGTCTGTCTGATGACTTGCGTGCTAAAGTGAGAGTGAAGAGGCCCCAAGAAATGTCATTCTAATCCGTCATTTTGACTAATGAAGGAACAAGTAACTTTAATCTTCCAACGATGCCCAGGTCACGGAGGAGTACACTGGATCTCAGACCTGCCGCTAAGCATCCAGGCTAGGATTAAAGCCAGGCCTCTCCGAGCCTCAAACCTATCCTTCTTCAAGTCCACTTGCAAACTTCAGCCTGAGTTAAGGGTATGATGAGGAACAAATACACGGGGGCAGATACTCACTAAAGGAGTCTTGCAGAGAAGCATTTTGGAACCAAAAACTCTTGCTGTGACATATACATGAGGACCAATGCATTTTTCCTATTTTACAAGTTTCTTTAAAAATAGATACTCCAAAGGGATGCCTGGGTGGCTCAGTGGGTTAAGCCACTGCTTTTGGTTCAGGTGATGATCCCAGAGTCCTAGGATTGAGTCCCGCATTGGTCTCCTTGCTCAGCAGGGAACCTGCTTCTCTCTCTGCCTCTCTGCCTGTTTGTGTGTTCTCTCTCTCCATCTCTCTGACAAAAAAATAAATAAAATCTTTTTTTTTTAAATTTTTTATAAACAAGGGGTTGGGGAACAGGGGTACAGGTCTGCGAATCACCAGGTTTACACACTTCACAGCACTCACCAAAGCACATACCCTCCCCAATGTCCACAATCCCACCACCTTCTCCCAAACCCCCTCCCCCCAGCAACCCTCAGTTTGTTTTGTGAGATTAAGAGTCACTTATGGTTTGTCTCCCTCCCATTCCCATCTTGTTTCATTTAAAATCTTAAAAAAAAAAAAATAGATACTCCGTTTTTTTTTTTAAAGTGGGACATGTCAGTTTATAAAGAAAGATCCAGAAGAGGTATTGGGTGGGACAGGGTTGGTAGGAACACACAGCCAGGTGGCGGCTCAAGTCTAGTTGTACATGGTTGTCGTGCACGGCCGCGCAAACATGCGGGTGGTCACAAATTCTAATTTTCATGCATTGATTCCAAGCACCCGCCCTTCCCTTTCCTTTTACCTAGGAAAAAAGTGGTGCAATTGTTCCCTTTTGTTCGGGACCAAAATATCACGAGATGCCAGGCCCTATGAGACCCCCCCACTTTCAAGCAAAGGGCTTGCTTCCTTTTATATAAAATGTCTTTCTGTCCCTCGTCACTTGCAAAGGCTCTAAGACCTCCAGCCTATGCTGAATGAGCGGAGGACAAGGAGGAGAGGAGAGTGCGTCAGAGCAATTCTTTGTGAAAGAAAGCAGCAGAAACTTTGCAGGGGCCGGGAGTCGGCAGGCAAGAGGATCACAAGGAAAGAGTTCTTTATTATTTTGTTAAAGAAAGCAACGAAATTAGCTGACTAGATGAGGTGCTGGAGGTGAGGTGGGCATTGATTGTTGGGGAAGAATGGGTGCATCCTGATTGGCTGGGATGCTACCAGGACAGGGCTGCTGGGAAGGGAAACCACCTGGTCCTGAGGACAATGGCAGCTCCGGGGGGGGGGGGGCAGGGAATAGAGGAGGGGGCGCAGGGGACCTGGGAAGAGAGGTCCTCGGGGTGTGTGTGTGTGTGTGTGTGTCTTGAGGCCACACTTCACGGAAGTGGAGGTTGGGGAACAGGAGCAGGTTGGGATCAGGGCTGACCTCACATAGAAGGCTCTGAATGCAGCCCCAGAGAGGTTGCTTTTGAGAGTGGGGGACGGTGCCAAGATGCTGCCCGTGGTCATTGCCAAGAGAAGAACGGTGGCCGCTGAAGGCCAGAAACAGGAGTGCTGGGAATTAGGGTTATGTGGGCCCCAATGGGAGCCAGGAGCTGGGGGACAGAAGCAGAAGTCCCCCATCCTGCTCTTGGCGGGGGGAGCCTCTCCACCTGGAGGATCGTGTGGCTGTGGGCTTCTGCTCCCTGACAGAGTGTGGCGCTGGGCATCTTCTGGGCAAGGTGGACCCAGCGGAACCCTCGGAGGTGCTGCACCGGGCTAGAGCCTGGCCCCACGCTGGCCCGTTCGCTTGGGACAGATGTCCCTCTGCTCCAGCCCGTACCTTCCTTAGAAGGCTAACAGTGCAGGCGTGTCCTGTAGACGTGGGGACAGAATGTGCCCGGAACGTGTTGGCTCCGTACGGAAGCTGCTGTGAATCAAAGTGGCTCCGTGTTCTGGAGGGAACCCTGAGGGTCGCAGAGGCCAGGCGAGGCCGGCAGAGGCCGGCGGGTGCAGGGAGAGACAAAGCTTCTGTTGCAGTGACTGCAGCAGTACTAGCTGCTGTGACGTGCCCTAGGGTATAGGGCATTGGATACTCTTAATCCCATAGTCACCTTTCTGCACAGTGGATATTATTAGAACCGTTTAATATATAAGAATGTGAGTGCTAAAACTACCTGTCTGACGTGACGGCTCAGAGGAGGTCACACTGGTAGGCCACTCGGACCCCCCAGACCCTCCTCTCCATCCTCATTAGGCACGGCACTCTCCATCCTCACGCACCTGCCGTTGGGGGCCTGCAGGAGCTAGCTGGCAGGCCCGCACTGCTGAAGACGGCCACGCTGCCCCCTTCCCAAAGTGCTTGCCCGGGCCCTATGGGCAGGGAGGCTTCCCGGGGCGGGGACAGCTTCCTTTCCTTTGATCACAAACAACTCCATGATAGGTACTGCGACTATCCCAGTCCCACAAGAGGTGGCACACCAGGGCAGCTGGGGTGACCAAGCCGGAAGGACATGGGTAGAGGCATGCCCAGACATCACAGGGGCTGGTGCTGGCCTGCGATGTGGGCACATCTGGGGGTGTGGGCACTCTTCTTAGCTTCCTAGGGCTACGGCCTGGGCTGCCAGAGCCAGCAGGGGAGGGGTGGGAGGGGCTGCACCAGGAAGAGGGACTGCACAGCCTTCCAGCAGAGCTCTACAGCTTGGACTCCCAGGCACCCAGTCTCGGCTGCCCTGCCCCTGGCCCCATACTCCTGAACACCCAGGGACAAACCCCCCGGCTCCGCCCACCTCAGTCATGCCTCTCCTCACCTGCTGAGAAGGGGGCATGGGGAAATGAGCAGGGAAGTGCCCAAGTGAGGGACCCAGTCAGTGACGCACAGACCCTCCCAGGTAGGAGACGGTTTCTGGGGACGGAGCAGGGGAGCACGTTAGGAACCGTTTTGGGGGGTGACACTCCCCCAGCAGGGAGGAGTAAGATACGAACTCCTGAGGACCAGTGACAGAGTGACCACAGAGATGGTCAGACCCTCAGTGCAGGAGGCTGCAGACCGGAACGAGAGTCCCCCGCTGGGAATGGCAACACCCAAAAATACGGAGCCGCGCTTCTCGCCGGAATGCTCAGCGGCCCACGTTCAGCCGAGACTGGCTTCTGGATTGTGGGTTAGAGTAAATAAAGAAGATCATCTAAGTAACATAACCATAGGTTTTTAGCTTGAGATGACATCTGGTACCAACATATTGTCTGTCTCTTAAGAAGCTCAAATTGCCAGTCGTCCTGGGAGCCTCTGCTGCTCTCAGCAAGGTTTCCTCCCGAGTTGCTCCGCCTGGTAGGAAGGAGCACATGTGCGGACTTCCAGCCGCCCTTTGGGCCTCTGAGTCTCCGAGGTGACCCCAGAGCCACTGCTGGGGACAGGTGGCCACCATTGGAACACGGGCAGTGTCTCTGGAAGGGGCGGCGGGCTCACCTGCTCCCACCTGTGGGCCAGAGGCCCCAATGGCCTGCGCGCGGGTCACGGCGCACCTGTCCCCTCTCCAGAGAAAAGAGCTCCAAGCACTACCTTTCCCCATGCTTAGTCAGTGGCAGCAGTGTTTCTGGAAGGAAGGAGACACGCCCCACCACAGACCTAAGTCCTGGCTCTAAGGTGTCCGCACCACGTGACCCAGGGCGCTCACTTCCCTGCTTTAGGCCCGTTCCCTCATCTCAGATGTGGACTCAGGAGAATATTTCCGACCAGCCTGACGTCGCCCGAGAGGCCCGCTTTCATGTTCTCCCGCTCCTGTCCTCGCCCCGGGGCCCCCCCAGGACCACCGTGCGCGGTCTGCCTGCACCCCACTGCACGCCGACCTGTGCCACGGGAGGTCAGCCCAGTTGCCGGAGAAACCGGGCCAGCGTCCTGGGATCCAGAGGAGACGAAGAGCGGTCTTCAAGAGGAAGCGAGCGGGGCTCGGTCACTGGCCCTGGTCCCGGGGGTTGTGAAATCCTGACTGCGCCTCCTCCTTCAGCACAGCGGGGCCTCTCTGAAGAGTCGGGGGTGGGGGGGTCGGGACTGTAACTGCTCTCTTCCTGCTGCTGCTCCGGACTCTGCACATTTTCTCTCTTCCTGTGGCCGAGGCCGGGGCGAGTGGTGAGCACTCGCAGGTCGGGCCAGCATTAATGTCCCCACCCTTGTGGGTGGCCAGTCACTCACGCCGTCAGCGGATGTCACAAGCACATGGGCCGCTGGCTGGCTGGGCCTCGGTCACCGCAGACTCCATGGTACTTGGAACCGAGTCCCACAGGAAAAGTAAGTTTGGGGACCCAACTATGGGAGACATGGCTTCGGGCACCTCTCGGAGCAGGGCTCGGGAACACGGAGACGACCCGCCGGGGGGACACGATCCTGGGACAGGCGCAAGGTCGGAGGGCCTCTGTGCGCAGCACTGGGCGTTGGTTGTAAGGTGAGTGTCGCTGACACCACGCAGTCATGCTTTGGGAGGTCCGGTGCCCCTGAAACGTGAGGAATGACAGAGAAACCCGCAAGGACCCTCCTGAGCAATGGAGAGGTCTCTCCGGCAGTGGAGAGAAACAAAGTGACCGGCATGAGCTCTTTGACGACCACACCTGGAGGGCAGAAGGTTAAAGGTGGGAAGACCTGTTATAGGTTGTTGTTGACAGGGTTCTCCTGACCATCCACAAGACGCTGGCCTGGACCTGAGCCTTCTCTTTCATACGTCCCTTGGATCAAGCAACTGCGAGGTCCAGGTGGCTGGGATCTCTCCAAGGAGGGCCCTGCTTGGGGCACCTGCTGTTCTCTGCACCAAGAAGGTCGCACATTTATAAAGTTGTCAGAAGTAGGACTCTCTCCACGACGGATGGGCAGGGATAGGAAGGAGAGGTTTATAATAGGCTCACATTTGCTCTCTGCACCCCAATACATGGGCATCTGCTTTTAGACATTGGCTGTCATCAAGACACTGATGAGAATGGTCTCACCCATGCAGCGAGAAGGCCAGAAGTCTCAGATGTGTCCAGGGCTCCCTGCGACAGAGGCCCGAATGGCTGGTGGCCAGCAAGGGCGGCTGACTGGGAGGTTCGTGAGTCGTGTGCAGGGTGCCTGCGGTACCCATCGTCTGTTCTGGAAAAGTACAAAGTCTCTTGCTTTCCTTACGGGTAACGGGGACTCTCACTTCTTTTTGGCCACCTACGTTGGGGGAAAATTCATATTCACAAGGTCTAGGACGATGCCTGTACTGGTCTGCACTGGTCTGGGAAACCTCCTGCACAGAGCTTTGGGGTGTGCCCTGTGAATGCACGTCATTCAAGTTTGGAGCCCACCTAATCTGTACTCGGTGGATGTTCAATATTATCTAATTTCCTCTTATATTTAAAATAGAACCGAGAGAGTAGGGCTCCTGGCCCGCCAGAGGCTGGTTCATTACCTGTGGCTTACCGTTCTTTATTGCTCTCTGGCTAAATTTCCACTCAGGTTCTAGAGATCTTGCCTAAGAGAATATAAATTGAGTTTGGGAAGTTGCACAATCCAGGTTCTCATGGACTTGATTAACATCGAGAGCCAGGGCTCAGCGGCCTGGCCTTCCCCGGCTGTAAGTCTGCCATTCCGTCTCTGGAGGTGGCCGGGCCGTCCTGGCTCTGTTCCTTCTGTCTCACTTCTTGGGTGACTCTCTCCACTGCCTCTGCAATCCCCTTTGAGCTGAGTCATTCCCATCTTCAGAATGCATTTACAAGGGACTGATTTTCTTAGTCACGGATCACGTTTCTATTATAATGGCATTGACAACCCTGGGCCCCAGACAGACACAAAACAGAGGCAGGACGAGGGAAAAAATACAGGCAAGAGCCCAGAGCCGCGTTCTGGCTTGGCTTCTCCTCCTCACCTCACTTCACCCGGTTTTTTAAAAAGCATGAATCTGGTTTTCCTGGCCCAGGGTCTGAATTAGCCGAGGAGAGAAACTATGGAGCTGGAAGGGGCCCTTTTCCCTGAGAGCTCTCCCGCTGCTGCGGGACCCATCTCGGGGCCCTCATGGCATCACCTCCTCTGAGGGAGCTGAGAAAGGACTGTGAGGGGGACCGTACGCCCTGGAGCTCACGGATGCAGAGCAGGGTGCCGGCTAACCCCCTAGTCTGCACTGCCTGCCGCAGATGCCCCCCTCCTCGAGAGTGGCTACAAGAGACCAGCTTCCCTGTCCCCGAAGAGGCGGGCGTCCCCCAGCTCCTGCCCTCAAACCCAGTAGGATAGGGACGCGGCACGGAGGCCCTGGCCTGCCCTCGGTTCCGCGAGTGCTTTCCACACGACAGGCGCCAAGCTCGCTTCCCTTCGCAGCGACCCTATCAAGAAGTACTGGGGTTACTCCCACTTCACAGATGAGGCCAAGAGCGGCTCTGTTGTTGGCCCACAGTCCTATCACTAGGAGGCGCCAGAGCTCAGATACGAACCCAAGTCACTGCACTCCACGTCTGTATTCTTGGGAAATCCATTTATTTATTTAATCACTCATTTATTTACTTTAAGATTTATTTATTTGAAAAAGAGAAAGAGTGCATGCAAGCGTGGGGAGGGGCAGAAGAAGGGGGAGAGAATCTCAAGCAGACTCCCCACTGAGCAGGGTGCCCGATGCGGGGCTCGATCCCAGGACCCTGAGATCCTGACCTGAGCTGAAATCAAGAGTCAGACACTCAACCGACGGAGTCACCCAGGCGCCCCTTGGAAATCCATTTAAAGTGCATTGTTAACCTGGCTAAGTTACAGAGATGAGAGATTTAAAAAAATGTTTCCTAGTTAAAAAAGTAACACTACAGAAACGACCTGTAGCGAACCAGGCTCAGCTGTGCCCAGTCTGCAGCCCCAGACCTGAGTGCCTTGTCCCCGCCACGGTCGGGAGGAAGGT
This sequence comes from Mustela lutreola, assembly GCF_030435805.1. NCBI lineage: Eukaryota > Metazoa > Chordata > Mammalia > Carnivora > Mustelidae > Mustela > Mustela lutreola. The sequence goes on along the minus strand of NC_081303.1, from coordinate 66,562,325 downwards.
GCAGGCGTGGGAGCCACGGGGAGCAGGCTGGCTGTCACCGTAGCCCTCCCCCTGCTTTGCTCTTGGCTGCGGGATGCCCCCACCGTGGGCCCTGAGTTCACAGTCCTCCCCCAGCGGGGTCCTGCCCCCACAGCCTTCCCGGGAGACCATGTGGGGCAGCCAAGGGAGACCTGGTCTGCAAGGGAACAGACCTCCATATTGTCACTGTACGTCCAATGACGACACAGTGTGAGACAGGCGTAGAAACCACATCGCAGAGTTATGAAGATGAAATTAAATGTGTGATGACAAAAGCTGTGTTCAAGCTTTATACACACTGGCAATTAAGTATGTAACTAAATTTATTTTCATCAGGGTGTGAAGGACCATTAGGATTTACTCTTCTGCATTAAAAAAGAAAAAAATTTACATATTTATCTGAGAAAGAGACAGTGAGAGCTTGAGTGGGGGCCAGGGGAGAGGGAGAGGGAGTCTCAGACGCCCCAATGAGTGTGGGCCGGGCTCCATCCCGAGACCCTGAGATCATGACCTGAGCCAAAGAGTCAGACACCTAACCGACTGAGCCAACCAGGCGTCCCTACCCTCCTGCATTTTCTTTCTTTCTTTTTTTTTTTTTTTTTTTTTAGATTTTATTTATTTATTTGACAGACAGGGATCACAAGGAGGCAGAGAGGCAGGCAGAGAGTGAGGAGGAAGCAGGCTCCCTTCTGAGCAGAGCCCGATGCGGGGCTCGATCCCAGGACCCTGGGATCATGACCTGAGCTGAAGGCAGAGGCTTTAACCCACTGAGCCACGCAGGTGCCCCACCTCCTGCATTTTATAAAAGAGGAATTTGATCAAAACAAATGGCACTCAAATGAGTGGCTTGTTGATGTGGCATCAGAAACTCCTTCCAGCAGGTGGGGGACTGGACTCAGCCCCCACCCCAGCCCCCAGAGGCTCTGGCCCTGTCTTGCCTTTCTAGCTGGTCTCCCTGGCACGCTCGCTTGGGCGCTTTCCCCTCAATAGCCTGACATGGGAAGGGGCTGTTTCCTGGCACAGGGGGCTGCTGCATGGGGGATATGGAGATGGGCCGGTGTACAGGTGGGCACAGGTCTGAAACCTCACGCCAGGCCTCTGTCAGCTCTGCCATGCGAACTGGGGAAGCTGGAGGAACGCGCCATCTCCAGCAGAAGCAGCGTCTGGATCCAAACTGGGGTGAAACCACGAAGGCCAAATGGTGGCCAAAAGGGGGTCATGAGCGGAGCTGGCCACACGGTGCCCACGATGGGATCCACCAACCCATGCGTACCTGCTGGCACACGAATTCTTTCTAGAACAAGCTATGGGACGATGACGAAATCAGACAGACCCCTTTCATCCTTTCCACGTTAGCCACAGGCCTCCTCTGTGCACATTCTACGCTGGGCATCTTTGGGGGGACCACGTATGCTGACAAAAGGGCATTTCTGTTGCACAGCAGAATTTGAGAGGCGCTCCCAGCAGCACGATTGAACCGGATTCGTGAAACGGACCTGTACCAAACATGGTCTCGTGCCCACCAGTGCTCGGGAACGTGAAGTTCGGGGAGGAAAGGTGTTGACGGCCCAGCAAGGGTGACGAGCCTCTGGTCCGTCGGTCGGTCGGTCAGTCAGTCACACAGTGGTTGGGACTTTTTGGAACTGATTTTGGTATAGATCTGCCACCTTTCAGAAAAGTCTGGCCCTTGAGGCCAGAGGGTCTAGGGCCTGAGAGAGGTGTGGGCCCCCCAGGAAAGTGGCTCCTTCGACAGGAGGAGATGCAGAAGGTAGAAAAGGGGACTTTCACCTCCTTCCAATGGTTCTGCTCCCTTCTGCTCTGCAGCTAGTAGTCTGGGGCCTGACCACAAGGGCCCCAGGGAAACTGAGGCAGCCTGGCAGCTGTCAGTCCCCCTTGCAGCGAGCTGTCGTGTTATAGTCTCATATAGGCACCGACACCTCCCACCTCATGGAAGGCAAAAGCAGAAGAGGAACAGGAGGCTGCTGGGTCCTGCTGTGTCCATTGCTCTGCCCACCATCTCCGGGGGCTGCCCACCGTCCAGCCTCTGCCTCCCGCTCACGTTCCTGCTGGCAGTGCTCTGGCTCACCGAGACCCCAGTTTTCTCTCTCATGCAATACGGCCGTCATTCCCTTCGACATTTGTTAAAAATACATGCGTCTATGTGTATATTTCATGGGCACCAGCAGTGACCCGGGCTCTGTGCTGGGCCCTGGGGAAGAATGACGAGTGTGACACAGAGCCTGGCATGCAGGGGAGGACCAGGACAGGAGGGCAGGCATCCCCACCCCGCAGGGTGTGAGTGCCTCACGCGCGTGAGCGCATGGGAGACGCACCTGGCCCAGCTGGAGGAGGAGGGGGTCATGGTGCACGGGGGTCGAGGGAGGCTCAGGACCTCCGTGACAAGTTCAAGCCAAGCGACGTCCTAATGACCCCCTTTTGAAGATGGAAATGCAGCCAAACCACTCCTCTTCCCCAAATCTTTCGGCGGCTCCTATCACTGACAGAAGGAAGCACGGGCTCCTCGGGAGGCCCACAAAGTTCTCCCACTCTGCCTACATATACACCTGTCTCCTCCATGATGGAAGCACCCAGAAGGCGGGCCTGTGTCCAGCTCAGTTCTTCAAATCCATGGCCTGTAAGAGGTGCCTGAGGAATTTATTATAACAGAAAGAATCATTTCTGAGATCTGAGTCACTGTCCCCAGAGAGAGGGCCCATTCTGCTTTCCCTTGGGTCTCACGGCAGGAAGGGCCCGAGCTCCCTGTAATCTTGGTCAGTGAGGGGAGAAGAGGAGGGTATCACGGAATGGGAGGCAGCTCCGGCCCCTCTGTTCCCTGAGGAGAACCTCTTGACAGACAGGAGTCAGAGTGCAGCGTCCCCGGAAAGTTCTCTATGAAGTGCCCCTCCCCCCAGTCCCACACACGCCCTCCCTCCGAGCCCCCAGCTCCAGCCGGTGCTCTGCACACACCAAGCCTCGGCCAGTCTCTGTGTGCAGCGGGAGCCCTCTGCACTTCCCACCAGGATGGGGTTTCTAACAGAGACAAATTCTCCTGCACTAATTTTCAAGGAGAAAAGAAATGCACTTCAAGCAAGAAAATTGGGTATCTGGGAAGCTGTCCAGCCAGGAGATTTCCAGCAGGACTTGGAAAAAACCTAGTCCATCCTGCATTACAACAGGGTGCGGGTGGGGAGGTGGCCTTTGCTCTTCCGTTCCCCAGCTCTGTGCGCTGTGCTGGTCGCCTCCGAGGACACAGAAGAGGGGACACGGAGCCTGCCCAGGAGAACAGAAAAATGGCGATTCGTTCTTCTTTCCTGAGTAGAGGGCAGCTTCTTTGTGTTCCGTTCCCCAAGCTCCACGTCGGCCACCATCTTGACAGAAAAGACTGTGTGTCTGACCCACGTCTATACCAAGGGCTCCTGACTCCCAGGGAGGGAGTCCGGTTTTGCACCAATGGTTCCCCTCAGCCTTCTTCGTTTGGTAGCGCAGAGATGGTAATTTTTAAATTCTGGGAGGAAGGATGAGGAGTGAGAGGTTTAGGAAGGACACATGGTACTACGTCCTTTCAAGATGTAGCCGAAAGCAGCTTTTGGTGCCTTGACGTGACGCACGTGGCTTGTTCATTTATCCCTGCAAAGGTCTACTGAGTGGCTGAGACTGTTCTAAGCTCTGGGCTCACAGAAGGAGGCAAACAAGGCTCCCGCCCTCAGGCAGCTTGCCCGGCTGGGGAAACAGCCAGCAAACACCCAGGGCAGAGGGAATGAGGGGTGGGAGCTGCCTTGTAAGACAGGTGCAGGGAAGGCCTCTTTGAGAACGCTGTCACTTTGTTATCCTAAGCAAATACCCGCATGAAGGGAGGCAAAGAACCACGTGGGTATGTGGAGGCCGAGACGCCAGCACGGGCAAAGGCCCTGGGGTGGGAAAGCACTTCATGTACTCCAGGTGGGCTTAGGGGAGGTGGGTGGAAGTGAGGCCCAAGAGGGTGTAGACACCATGGGGCGGGGCGGGGGGGACAGATCCCACGGGCCCTGAAGGCCACGCTCAATGAACTCTGGGTGTTTATTATGCATCTTCTACGTGCCAGGCAAGTCCTCGGACCCGGGGATGATAAGGTGAACAGGTTGTGGCCCTTGATTTCACACAGTTTAGGATCCAGTGAGTGATGAGAGAGAAAGCTGTCCAGCCAGGAGATTTCCAGCAGGACTTGGAAAAAACCTAGTCCATTCTGCATTACAACAGGGTGCGGGTGGGGAGAGAGAGGAGCCCAGGACCCTGCAGTCAGTGCTGGGGAGAGGGGGGCAGTGGGGACACGGACGCCTTCCAGAGGAGAGGACGCCAGAGCTATAGCGGGAGCAGCTGTGTCCCCGCCCCACCTCAGTCAGGTCCCCTGACCTCTCCAAGCCTCCACTTCCTCAGGCAGAAAGCGGAAACAATACCCCTCCTCTACAGAGAAAACATGGTCCCAACTGCGGACATGCTTGGAAAGCCGTCAATGAAGGCAGAATGAAGTGCATGCCACATGCCCTGTTCCCCAGTTAAAGAGCTCCTCGTGTCCAGGTCCCTTGAGGAAGAGGGGTGTCCTTTCACTAAGCCCACAGCTGGATGTCCGTCATCCCCGGTGTGTGTTTCTGCCGAGTTGTCCTCCGGGAAGCTCCCTCCTCTCCGGCTCACCCACACCTGACTTCGGAGTCCAATACTGCTTTTGTTCTATTATCCTGAGCACCCCTTGAGCCTTAAGACTATCTCGAGGAAGGGGGGGTGAGAACAGTGGACCCCAAGGTCCCATGACCCTTCGTTTCTAAGGGACTCGCCCTGTCATCGCTCCTGGCCGAGGCTCTACTGTGTCCCTTGGATTGTATCTTGACTTCTGCCTTTCCATGTCTCCTTCTGCTTCCCTCTCCAGTTTAGGGGAAGACGCATGTCCCTGGGTAGGATTACTGCCTAATTTTGCATTTTCTGAAGCTTGCAGCTTGCTCCTGGGGCCCCTAGTACAAGCACAATGACAGACTCTGAACCTCAAGTTGGCCCTCGTTCCTTTAGATGGTCGGCCCCTGTGGTCTCAGCACCCCCGGCACCACATGTCCTGATCGGTCAAGTGGGGGCTTGTCCCGTGTACTAGGTGGCCATTTACTCCCACCTGAGAAGCGTAGTTCCGAGGGCCTGTTTCCTCCCAGTCTTAATGGCACTGATTTTTCTGTGGATACCTGCTTTCGTGAGCCCAGATTTCTGTTGAGAAGGTGGTTAGTGGTTTTATGGCTGAACTGTAGGGAAATAGGTAGGTCGAAGGCTCTGGGGGTCTGACTGGTCTGGAAAAGAATTTTAAATACCTCAAGGGTTCTCCTATGTTCTAAAGCTTCTTCCTCGATGAATGGGGCCCTAAGGGCTGGATGGGGGCAGGGTTTCTGGATGTCTGGGAAGGGCACAGGGGTTGAGAGAGTCGGGACTGCAGCCGGCTTAGAAAGCTAGGCAGACAGCCCACGGGAGCACCCACTCCCAAAGGCTGGGGAGCACTCACTCCCCAAAGCTGGGGAGCACCCACTCCCAAAAGCTGGGGAGCATTCACTCCCAAAAGCTGGGGAGCACCCACTCCCAAAGGCTGGGGAGCACTCACTCCCAAAAGCTGGGGAGCACTCACTCCTAAAGGCTGGGGAGCACTTACTCCCAAAGGTTGGCCGGGCTGAGCAGACTGGACCGAGACAGCTAGGGAGGGCTGTGGGGCCCAGGGATGCCAGGCCAGGAATGCACTGGAGGGAAGGAGGCAGAGCTGACTGGGTTCTCCGAGGTAAGTGTGCTGGGCTCTGCAGCTCATCTTGGGGAGGAGGGGAGAAAGAGGAGGGAGAAGGAGGGAGCGCACACCAGTGGGACCAGTGGGTGAAGCCTCGAGGATGTGGAGTCTGCCTTCACCACTGGAGGGGCCTGGGTAGAGGGGGCTGCTGTCTGTGGTGACAGGCCCTTGGCAGGCTGCGGATCACCAGGGCTTCAGGAAGGGGGAGAGGTGCTTCCAGCATGCGGGGCGGGGGCACTCCATAATCCCGAACATCCCTTGGAACTCTAGGAGTCTGACATTCTATGAAATTTTTATCAAGTATATCCCAAGATAGTCATCTAATATATAATTTCAGTTAATCACACAGCAAGTAAAAGAAGCAACGATTTCATCTCCTAATGGGTTTTATGCCTTCATTAGATAAAACACATAACTTTATTAAGTTAGGAAAAAGCTTATTGGATCTGTGTACTGCCTTGACTGTGGCGGTGGTTTGTTTTCATGAGGGCCTGCAGATGCCCAGACTCGTCGAATGAAAGATTGAACGTGTGCAGTTATTCACATTATCAGTTATATCTCAATAAAGCTGTTAGTTTAAGAAAAAAAAATATTGTGAATTTAAAAAAAGAAAAAGAAGAACCTTATTAGTTCTCTCATCCAGGAGACCTAGGGCCTGTGGCCTGTTTTTACAAATAAAGTTTTATTGGAACAGCCACACCTATTTACTTACACATCCTCTTTGGCTGTTGTCGTGCCGCAGCGGTCGACTTGACTAGTTATGACGGCAACCATATGGCCCGTGGAGCCCAACGTATTTATGATCTGGCTCGTTAGAGAAGAAGTGTGCTACCCTTCTCTCTAGTCCCATCCCCCCGTTGAGAGGTAGGAAGACGGAGGCTGACAGAGTCTGGGGACCTCCTTCAGGCTGAACGCACTGGTGGCTGAGAGGGGACAAGAACCACGACATCAAGCCATGTGCTCGCTTCACAGACACAAGGCCGAGGGCGGAGGTGAACGGATGGGCCCAGGGCCACTCCCACCAGCCGGCTGCGGGACGGGGCTGACACCCTGAGTTCTGATCTCACGGGGCTGTTCCAAGAAGGCAGAGGCCTTGGCGGGCAGAGAGAGCTTCTAAGACAAGAACTCCTCTGGCTCCTGGATCCCCTCTCAGCATTAGCATTCACCTTCCGTTAGCCAACAAAAGGACACATTTACAACGGTCTCGAGTTCAACTTGAAAACCCTTTCCTCAGGTTTCCAGGGAAATTACTCCAAGAGGCCCTGATGGGTTCAAATGATTTTTAACACACCCAGTTGCCTTCAGTTCCTTCCGTGGCATTGGCTACGAATAGCAAAACACACGAGTACCTGATATTTACCTTCTTTTGAAATAAGAGATTCCAAACGAGAGAATGCACGGGGGAAAACCACCCTATCTGCTCACAGTCATATTTAAAAGAACAGACAGCCAGCCGGAGGCTCACGTTGGGCCTCTGTGTTCTGCGCGGGAGATTTCTCAGACCTACGAGATCAATCGACGGCCCGAAGGATCTACGTTAGTGTAGGAGAGTATCCGTTGGAAGCAGACCCTCCCCGTCTCCCTTCTCCCCACTGCGGCCCCTCAGAGGGCTGCTTTCCTCCTCCCTACCATGTACAAGCCTTTACGGTTTCTGCATTGCCGCTTCTATCACACATCTCTCCTGGACAGAGAGCGATGAATATTCACGGGAGAGATTAAAGAGCATCAGCATTCCCAACGCAAGTGGTTAAGAGACTAAAGTGCATGCTGGGTCCCTGAGAGACTCCCCCCCCGCCTCCCCCCCCCCCCCCCCCAGGCCTGGCCAAGGCCATACATTTCACACGGGCATGGTTCCCTGGACCCAAGAGCTCCTGGCTAGCGCAGACACAAGCTTGAATTTCAAGGGTGACTTTTCCCAGCCAAGGGAGGAAAGCCCGGGACCAGAGGCAGCTTTGCGTGGGGCTAACCCTGTTACTCCTGGCTCCGAGCTCAGCCTGCCCTTCTCAGTGGCCTCAGCTCCTCCCCGCTTACCGAAGACCACAGCTGACATGTACCATGTCAGACAGCAGGGGTGGGGCTGGCAATCAGAGACGGAGAAGGTCCTCGTCTCTACATGTTTTGAGAACTGTGCTGGGGCTTTGCCTGTGCCGCCTATTTAAATCCTCACCCAAATGAAAAGGTCACCATTCTTATCTGCGTTGTACACACGCAGCATCCCCAGCTCCGGGAAGCTAAGCAACTGGTCCAGACACGCACGGGAAGGAAGTGAGAGAGCTGGGCTCTGAACTCACGTGTGTCCCGGTGCCCTCCATCACACCGAGCCACCTCCCCAGTCTGGGGGCTGCCTTTCACGGCGGCTGCTGGCCCACGGTGCCTCAACTGAGCCCAGCGGCTGCAGGAACCCGCAGGTGCCCTGGGTGGGCTGCATATCGAGTGGAAGCAAGGAGAGGCTGGACTGGCGAAGGTCACTGGGAGAGGAGAGGCAGATGAGGGGAACGAGGGAACAACTAACGGGATTTGTGTGGAAATCCAATTGTGTATGTTGCTGTGAATTATTGCGATTGATCTTGGCTGGCCAAAGTGCCTGACATACTGACAACTGTGCTCGCTGAGGCCCCAGGGGCTCCGGATGAATAGGGGACGTCCCCGAGGGCCACAGCAAGGGCGGCTGAAGACAGCGAAAGCGTAACACTCCAGCAGCCCCTGGAGTGAGGCAGGCAGGTGAAAACAGGGGCTGATGGCTGTTTCCAAGAGGAGGGGTGGGCGGTGAGTGGAGGGCCTCCCCCAGGAGCAAGTAGGTAACCTGGATGCCCGCTCCAGGCAGAGGGGTCAGCCTGGCTCCGGACCCCCCGGTCGCATCGGCAAACATCTCTGATCTTGTTCCTTACAACTAAGTCCCCAGTACCTCTACCTTCCATCCATTTGGGCACAGTTAGCGGAGGGAGCGATCGTGGACAGAAATCAATACAGCGAGACAGACACATCCCAGAGCTTCAGCTCAGAGTAACTGCTCTCAGTCTCACGCCTCACCACAATCATCACCACGAGGCCCACCGCAAAAACGTTCAGGATCTGGGCAAGAATTTAAAAAAGCCCACACGCCACAGGAGTAAATATTTGAAAGTTATAAATCAAGCCTACCAACTGCTAGGTAAGAAAGATGCTGTTCTGCTACCGCAGCTACCGGACACCTTCCCATCTGGAAGATTAGACTCCAACTCAGAATTTTCAGACTTCACAGAGCTCTGTGTTGGCCCATGGTGGCGAAGGGTGACACACCCATGGACATGTACCTCAAGGTCAGGGAGGGGCCAGACCCACGTGGTGGGACAGTGAAGTCCACGGTCCAGGCTCTGCCTTGATGCACCGGCAGCCTCTGAGGATTCCCAAGGCTGTGGAGGCCCCCCCAGGAGGCTGACCTGGGGCGAAAAGCTCCCCATGGGCCCTGGGAGCCTTTCGAGGCTGTTTCAGCAGGGAATTCAGGGGTCCTGGGTCCCTGAAGTATGGCCTAGAAGGAGGAGTTCGGACATAGATGTCTCTTTGGCCATTCAGAACTCCTGCTTCATGGCACGCGGGGCCCTCTTAAAGCATGGGGCCCAGGGTGGTAATGATCTCCACTGACCCTCCCTGAGTGCCATCTCCTAACAGGTGTCCCAAGCATTTTGCACGGGCTAATTTATTTAATCCTCTGCTCCGGTGCTTCTTGTCATCATTCCACAACTGAGGAACCTGCGACCCAGGGCCGGAAGCCACGGGCCCGAGGTGACAAGTGATGGATGGAGCCAGGCTGTATGGCTGCCCTCGCGTGGCCGAGTTCACCTGTGGCACACGTAAGGCTCACACGGCAGCCCCCTAGAGAGACCCAGAGCCCTCAAGGCAACTCCCAGTCGGGCACGATAGAGAGCCTGCTATATGCTCCCAGCCACAATATTTGGGATGACTCTACCGCAACCTCTTCTCTCTGACCGCTTTGCTGAATCACAGATTCATCCCCAGACCTGGGGGGTAGGTTTGCTGAGGCGTCATTGCGAAACACGGGAAGTGAGTTAGGGGCTGGGTTTGTGTGTGCGCCTCAGCCAGGAAGAAGGAAAGAAATCCTCCCTGAGGGAGAGGAGAAGCCCAGTCCGAGGGCACGTGTGGGCTGATGCCGTAGCTGATAACTGGCAGAAGGCCACTGGGCCGGGGACCCAGATCTACCTGAAGCGCCAGAGACGGGAGGCTCGTGCATGAGCGAGGTTGACGCGCGGTGACGGCAGCTGCCCTTGTACTGGGGGAGGTCCAGAGAGGAAGCTACTGTACTGCATCTTAGAAGCCCAACTCACCTCTACCCGAGTCGGTTAATGAAGGGGAAGGAAAAACCCAGGAGTGTGGTATTTACAGATGTTTGTAAAGCGTGTTGTCCCGCATGATGTCGGCAGGCTCCTGTCTGAGGCGGTAACGGACAGCAGAACAGACACAGCTGGGACCCACTGACGGATGGTCAAAATATCAATCCAGAAGAGAGAATCATCACGGATCTGGGCTCAAATCCTCCTTCTCTCCCGCAGTGGCTATGTGCTGTCGTGTGTGTCGTCTGCCTGAACCCTGGCATTCTCCCCTCTGTAAAACGGTGACAAAGGACTTTCCGGGATTACTGTGAGAACACAGTGAACTAACACGGACGGGTAAGGCCTCTGGGACATAGAAGGTACTTGGGCAAAATGCCATTTCCCCCTTGAGGCCATCCTGGGTGCCTCTGTCCCCTGCTACGTGCAGGATTCTGGGGCACAGACAGAAGTAGCAGAGGCCCGGGTCTGCTTTCCACAGGAGCCGCTCTAAAGGAAGGTTGGAGACCAGACAGACACTCTGAAAAGAAATCCCTCCATGGCCATGACCGCAGAGCCGCGGGGATGGTGCCCAGCACCACGGGGACAGCGAGCACAGCCCAAAGGGTCTGCTGCACAGGGAGGGGGAGGGGCGGGACACAGGGCCTCTCACTGTCTCTGCTGGCTGCCCACTTCCTACTTTCAGGCCTTGACATTCGAGGCCGGGCCTCTCACATAACCCAGGCTGGTCCAGGGACCCCAGGAGACCTCTGTCTCTCCGTGCAGAGACACAATGGACAGGCTGCTCTCGGTCACCTCAGTGTTTCTGGCATCAGTCTGCCTTCTCTGTTCCTACTTCAAGACATCTCTATGTCCAATGTGGGACTCGAACTCATGACCCCAAGGTCAAGAGCCACGTGCTCTTCTGACTGAGCCAGCCAGGCCCCGGGCTTCTCTCCTGGACTCTGGCGGCTCCTAACGGGTGTCCCCTCTCTACTCTTTCTAAGCTGTCTTCCACAGCGTGTCTGTGTGTCTCAAATGCATAGCCAACCCCACTTTAACACCTCCAATGGCTCCCTCGCTGAAATCCCAGCTCTTTAGCAGGGCCTATTAGGCCCGTTTCATTTGCAAATGTCACAGACCAGCTTGAGAAAGCTTGTTTTTTTTTTTTTTTTTAAGGGCTTACTGGCAGCACCCTGGGAAGTTCACAATGCAGAAGCAGGAACTACAGTAACCTGGGCAGTTCCTGGGATCTTGGGCCAGGACTGAGGACCCCTCCACAGGGTGGGTCCTTCAGGCTCCCGGAACCACATGTCTCCGCCACACAAAGCACGGGGGGGGGGGGGGGGGGTGAGGGGGGGGGGTGGTGAGCTGGCTTCTCCCAGCTCAGTGGGGATCCCAGGGCTCATGTGATTGGCTGGCGTGGGTCACATGCCCATTCCTCGCTCACTCTGTGGCCCGTGGAATGGGGGGAGGTGACTGGTCCTTGAGCTCCACCGCAGGGCATACTAAAGTGGGGAGACAAGTGGGATTGGGGTTAAAGTCAGAAGGGTAAACACAAAAGCCCCCCATGATCTGATTTCATAGTCCACTTAGCACCTCACTACTCGGTGTCCTGCCTGGAACCTTCCCTCCCAGGAGCCCCAGTCCCCTTGCACTTCCCAGCACATGCCATTTTGTCTTGCTCATATCTTCAATACCTGTTTCCTGGGACGTCTATACCTTAGTTGCTTGGGTCAGGCCTGCCCATCCTGCTAGATTCAGTTCTTGTTCCCTCTTCCAGGAACGCTTCCTAGAGCTTTGGATCAGATCGGATGTCCCTTTCTGGCACCCAGCCCGCCTGGGCATCTTTACAGTACTTCCCAGGAACGACGTCCCCCCCCCAGTCGTAATGACGGCAATGAAGACAAACACATACAACGTTTACCGTGTGCCAGGCACTGTTCTAGGCAGCAGCCCCACCTGAAGTCATTTGCCTCTCACCCCGACCCTAGGTGTATTACCAGGGGTATTACTAGTGTAGGTGTATTACTAGTCCCCATTTTACGAAGCAAAGAAGCCGAGGTACAGAAGCCAGACCCCAGAGCTAGCAATCAGCAGAGCCGCGTTCAAACCCTGCACTCACAGCTCTGAGTCTGTGGTCCTAACCCCTGTGTCTAGAGCCGGCTCGAAGGGCCGCAGTCTGCCCTGCTGGGCTGTGAGCCGTCAACGGCGGGGACAGTGACAGTCACCCTCACACTCCAGGCGATGACAGAGCCCGCACTCACCAAATACTGTCTGACAGAATCGAATCGAACTTTCTCCAGGGGCGGCAGGAGGAGAGGGCAGGAGAAAAGGCTCCTTGAGCTGGACTTTGCAGACCTGTGGGTCCGAGGCCGAGCTGCCGGGGCCCTGGCAGATCACATGAGCCGGCCAGAGCTCTGCTGCCCACCAGCCCTTTCTGCGAAATGCCTCTGGCTGACTCAGCCACACTTTTTCCTCTGCAACTTGTCTCCGTATCCTTGAAGTGCACTTGGCTTTCTCTGTGGGTAACGACGTCTTGCCTCGTGGCACAAGAGGAGGCTTCTACACTGAGCTGAGACGCAGTTTTTGTCAGCATAACGTGATACAGCCAGCGTTGGGGTGTGCAGCGCTGGGACACATTTCACCTAGAGTTGTGGCATTCCTCGGTCTAGCTTTGCTTTCCCTCGGCTGCTGGCCCAGCAACGGGCAGGCCTCTGACCCAGCGGCTTTCCTAAAGAAGCTATCACACGTCCCCTGACTTGATTTCTCTCGCTGTGTATTGAAGCTGACTTCAACAACCGGCCTCAGTGGGCCACGGAGCTCAACAGAAGGGACTACTTGTTTCTAGAAGGAAGGCAAGTTAAACATGGCCCAAGTTTCCTTCCAGTAGAGACCTGAACCCAAATTACACCCCAGCAGCAAATTAATCAATGTTAAACTCAGATACGATGAGACAGCCTTTTACTGAGTCCTTCCTATGGGTCAGCCTTTGAGCTACACTATTAACAACTCCTATCTAATTTAATCCTCATAAATCTGTGCCAATCCTTTTGACGGTGTGACGAGCACCTGTTTACGGCAGACTCTTTCTGGAGTGGGTCCCTGGGACACGGCAGTGGACAGAGTCAAAGACCGAGATCTTTGACTTGTCTACAGACAGCAAGCAGCAGACGTAACACACAAGCACACCACGAGGTTAACTACAGAGCAGGCTAGGGACAAGACGGACCGAACAGTAGAGCAGTGGAGAGTGGCTGCGAGCGCTGGGGGCCTGGTCTAGGTGGGCCCCGTCGAGAAGATGCTATTTGAGCAAAAATGTGTCAGAAATGAGGGAGTCGGCCCTCGGGATATCCAGGAGAAGATCATTCTAGGCAGAGGGAATGGCCAGTGGGACCGACTTCAAGGTGGGACCGTGCCAGGGGTGCTCGGGAAACGGTGAGGAGGCACGAGAGGCTGGGGAGGTGTGAGGCCAGAGAAGACGAGCGGGAGAGGCAGTGAGGGGCTAATATCTCACAGGCCCTTGCAGGTCACGATACAAATCACTTTACAGAAGAGGAAACTGAGGCAGAGCAAGGTGATACCCACGGTGACGTGACCTGCAGGTGGGAAGTATCAGAGCCGGGACTGAGCCCAAGGGGTCTACAGCAGAGCCCAGGTGTACATCCTGAGGTTGGATGCCCCTCCCCCTACACACGGCAAACCAAAGCTGTCACCTTTTTTTTTTTTTTTTTTTTTTTTTTTAAGATTTATTTATTTGAGAAAGAGAGTGCGTGAGTGTGCACTTGAGTGGGGGGTGGTGCGGAGGGAGAGAATCCTCATCTGTCTCCTTCCTGAGCACGGAGCCTGACGACCCTGAGATCATGACTGAGCTGAAATCAAGAGTCGGACACTTAACCGACTGAGCCCCCCCAGGAGCTCCACACCAAAGCTTCCTGATATCCGCCCATGTCAACCAAGTTAGATCTGATGGGACCCAAGACTCAGAAATTCCCGACAAGTACTGACAGTTCCTCTTTCCTGTCCTGCCTCCTTCCCCAGCTTCTTGGAGCCACAGTCACTGACAAGACTCTCTGAGCTCAGTCCTGCCCCATGATGGGCACCGGATGCGGATCAGTACGTTGCCCCTGACCACCACCAATCTGGGGGAGACTGGGGATTTTCCCGGGACTGTAGAGCATCACTCCCTCATCTGTCCCCACACACGGCAAGTCCACTTTCCATGCAGGGGGCCAGGATCTGGTACCCCGGGCATCCCCAACCTTGAGGCTCTACAGTTCCTCTTTCAATGGCTGGGGCCCCACTGGAGGGGCTCAGAGCTCCACTTAAAGCATTAGACACACGTTAGGGGCTCGATAAACAGTTAGCCCTGTTGTGACTAACAGTACAATGGCATTTGCTGCCACCAAGAATGTATTGGACAAGTCATGCCCCGCTGTGCAGCCCAATCTTCCCTGTAATATGGGCTTAATATTCCTACTGGAAACTTCCTACTTCTATAGAAACACGTAGTTTCCAGTCATGGCCACTGCCGGGGCTACTATGCGTGACCCAGCCGGATCGTTTGTGAAAAGCTCTACACCCGGAAGCCGCTATTTTCAGGCATCAGCTGGAGAAGAGAGCGGACAAGGTTTCAAGCTGGATCTCACTGTCCACACCCACAAGCCAGAGCCTGGGGGGCCTGGTCCCTGGGCCTCTCCTCCCGCTGTTCCACCGGGAGCAAACCAGGCACGGGGCTGTCAGCCAGAGTGGCCGAGGCAGGACCGCCTCCTTTGTCCTGCGGTGGCCCCACAGAGGCACGCAGCATCCCTCTGGCTGGTTAGCAGATAAATACTGATGACTTAATATGTACGTAGGACGGACGATGGATGGGTGTCCCGGGAGCCATTGCTTTCATTGTCCCTTCTTGGATGCATTTAAGGATCTCAACGTGATAATTGCAGAGAGCTGGAACGAAAGAATAAAAAGCCTGGGGGGAGGTAAAGCAAGGTCCAAGGAGGAAAAAGAAAGCCACTGGGTCGCCTGCTGAGAGGACACGAGGCCAATGTGACTGGTGGCCCTGGGAGGGCAGAAGCCTTTGGAGGGGATACCGGCTCCCGCTCCCAGCGTCCCGGCTCTGTTTTCCTGCTGGTGGTGTGAGCCATGGCAGGAAGCCCAGCGGTACCAGAGCAGGCTCAGAGCTCCCGCCGCGCATACACGCCAGTGTACATAGACTCAAAGCGTCCTGGTGTATTGTTAGAATATTCAGAAAAAATAGCATATGGCCTATGCGCCGTGTGCGGTTCTGCTCCTGCTGTTAACTTAGTTCATTCCAAACTCGGATTCTCTCTGCTTATAAAAAAGTGCTTTGCCCAGGGACCAAGGCCCCAGACTGAGCTGCTTCTCTCTTTGCTCACTGAATGTTATTTTTTGAGGGTCACATACATCATGCCTAAAAAAATTGTAAATAGATCTGAGAAGCCCGTCCACTCTGGAAAAACAAAAGCATTGAGCAAACACGCGGGTGTCTTTTCCCACAGGAAGTGTGGGAGGCCTGTCCAGGCATGGGCGCGGCCGCCTCTGGGAAACCCGCACGTTTAATGCTTTTCCTGGGTCCCCCTCCAGGGCCCAGGGTTTCTGATTCCCAGACTCTCCTCGGCTCCTCCTGTTCCATTAATGGCCGCGTCTTTTTCAGGAATCCAGATTCCACATTTTTGTCCCTCCGCCTCCTCCCCGCCCCCCTCACCCCTCACCAGTCCTGCTGCCTCTTGGCCCCTCTTCATTCGCCCTGTGCTCCCCGGTCCCGCGGCCACCACTCTCCTTCAGGCCCCCACACACCTTGTGTCCCTCACTCCAGTCCACTCCAGACACTGCCACCAAACAACACAGCTCTGACCATGCACTCTCCTGCTCACACACCTCCCATGGCTCCCCATTGCCAACCTTGAGAACGACTGGCCCAGCCTTTCAGAGACTGGCCATCGGGTCTTATGTCCGGCTACCTTGTCCTCTCAAGCTGTGGGTACCCCTGCCCGCCATCACACTGCTCCCTCTGCTCAGACCGGTGCAGGCCCTGCTGTCTAGCTCCCATGGCTGAAACCCTCCTCAACCTTTGGAGCCCCTCCCCAACATCCGCTCTTCCAGGAAGTTTCCTCCTGGCCAATGGCCATCTGACCACCTCCTGGCGGTCTCAGGCATGCACGCTCTGCATTCCAGTCCTTTCGGTGATGGAAAATTCCTCCCACTAGAGGTTATCACCCATGAAAACAGGTACTGCTACTCATCTTTCTGGCTCTCCCTTACACACAGTAGATATTAAACCTTAGAAGAAAGACACTTGAATGGCGCGAAAGGAAAGCACAGACATATCACGGTTCCTGCTGTATCTCAGAGGGCTCTGGCTTAGAATATGCTGTTCCTTCTTTCTGCTTCGGCATAATTCTGGTCAGATTGGAAAAGACCAAAATGCTGAAGGATGCTGATGGTGGCACCCACGGCGTGTTCTGCAGGGGCTCACATGGTAATCCTGTGTTTCCTTGTCATCCTGGGGATTGATGCCGTGGCTCCCAGCTGGGGGGCAATTTTGCCCCCCAGGGAACACTTGGCAATGTTTGGAGACACTTTCAGTTGTGATGGGGAGGTGCTGCTAGCTCTTAGTGGGTAGAGGCCTGGGGTGCTGCTAACCGTCTTACAATTCACAGGACAGCCCCCACCACAAAGAATTGTTCAAGCCAAAGTGTCAATAATTCTCCTGCAGAGAAGCCCCGAATTACTGTAAAATCGGCACAATTAACCCTGTGACTGAGCCAGAGAAAACCAAGGCACCGACAAGTCGGGTGACTCTCCCCAGACAGCACAGCTACGTCTGTGGCAGGAACAGGCCAACCCCCAGGTTCCCTGGTTCCCAGCTGCGTCCCTTCTCCTAGCGTGCCTGTCCACCTGCATACACGCCCAGCATGGCAGAAATTCAAAACAGCAGACCGGCCGAGATCGCTGTTAACAAGCCTGGTGGACGTTCACGTGACCACAAGGGCGTGGGCCAAGGTAAAATAATTTGGTCTTCCGGCCACTCTCCTGAGCTGGGATGCTTTCCTAGAGTTCCTCCAAATTAAACAAGCCAGCGGGAAGCAAAACCAGGGAACCCTCATCCCCTTTGGCGGGTCCAGCAATGCCCCGGGGCCATGCAGGGAAAGGAAAACACGTCCCCCTCCCGTCCATGGATAACTAAGCCCTCGGGGACATGGTGGCTTTGCTGAGGCCCCAGAGTACAAGGCTGGTTTTTTCAGCTCCAAGTGCCCTGAAGCAGCCTGGGAAGCAGCCCAAGGTGAGCCGTGCTGGGAAACCCGACAGGGCACCTCGGTTACTGGATTCCTGGACTCCAGAGAGCAGGAGGGCAGCTGGCTGGCACAGAGTGGGGAGGGGCCCGAGAGACGCAGAGGCCACTTTGGAGTATCTGGGCCCATGTCCTGGAACCTGCCATCTGCGGGAGAGAAAAAGCCTGAAGAAGACGGACGGGCAGAGGGCATTCGGGGGGGGGGGCGCGAGCACTTCCGCTAGTGTGTATGGGGCGGCCATGCGAAAAGATGCTCTCGGGGGCTCTGGGATGGAACTGAGATTCATGGAGAAGGCGACAGTTGGCAGATTTGGGCACATTGTGAGGAAGAAAAGGGACAACTGTATAAAATAACATAAAGTTCCAAGTCACCGGGACCCAGGGTAAGTGGCGTGGTCTGGGTGTGTTGAGGGAGCTCCGAACGGGATGCCCCCCAAATCCTGAATGTTTGCTGAAGGAGAACACAGTGGGGCGGCTAGGTGTTAACTGTAGGTTCTGAGCCCGGGGCCTCGGCAGCACAGCTGCCCCGGGGCGGGAGACGTGACCTGAAAAAGCCCAGCCCTGCATAGCAGGAGATGCTCAGCGGGACGCAGAAGACCTCCGTCTCAACAGTGACAGGGACACACAGGCATCGCTTTTGCTCGGATCAGAGCCGTTGCCTGCAGTTTAGAAGGTTTCTGCTTGATCCAAGGCTGAAAGTCAGGAAGGCCCAAAAAAATCCTCTAAGTATGGGTTTCTCCAATTTTTAAAAATTTGTTAGCAGATGTCTCTACAGCGAGAGCAACAGGCCATGAAGACGGGGCACGGAGTAGCGGTCGCCAGGAAACAAAACTCACAAAACGAATACGGTACGTTGGGTGGTACCGTTCCTACCGTGTTACATGGCGGGGTGGGCGCAGTTCACACACCGAACTGGGGAGGGCCTGGCTTTTCTGTTCCCACTTTGCTACTTAGAGGGGAGATTCCAGACCTCCCCTCTCCCCCCGACATAGGGTGAGGACAGGGACACCGGCATTGACCGACATTCAAAATCTCGCACTGCCACTGAAGTGTGACCTTGGCCACGTCATTGAAATTGAACATTGCGGCTCCCTTATTGGTCAAATGGGGATAACTACTACTACTAGTACTACTACTACTACTACTAGTACTACCAGTACTACTACTAGTACTACCACCACCACTACTTACCGTCACAGGGTAATCGTTGCGGATGAAATGAGGTATCTGTAATGCGCACGGAACAGGGAATGTGCACGGTGAGCGGCTGGTGAACGCCAGCCCTCATGACAAGGGCTTTCCCACATGTCATCTCTTTCCCCTCGTACCACCATAAGGAGCAGCTGCGGGAGGCTCCCCCACCCCTCCGGTGCCTGGTTCTCCACCCAACCATTGTGCCCCCTTGCCAAACCATTCTCCCTAATTAGGCAGAGACTCTCCTGTTAGGATGAAGGCATCAAGGTCTTGCTTCCAGTCGCTTTCCATAAAAGAACCACTATAATATATGGATATATATTGATATGTATATCAATATATCAATATATAGATATACATATCAATAACAGGTAATATAATATATATCAATATATAGATATACATATCAATATATATTATATTACCTATTATACACACACACACATGTGCATCAACGACATGACTCTGTAACGTCAGCATCCAATATATGGATATATATTGATATATATTGATATGTATATCAATATATAGATATACATATCAATATATATTATTTTACATATTATACATATTATATATATACACATATGTGTGTATACACACACACACACACACGTATTGTATCAACGACATGACCCCGTAACGTCAGCTTTGTTGCTAACTGCCCAGAAGTGTCATGAGATAAGCAGTGGCCTGAGTCACAACGCCAGCTCATTAGTGCGATCAAACAGTGCGTCGTGGTATCTGCCGGCTTCCCAACACGACCCACGATGAAAGCTGTAAGAGCAGTTCGTGGGTTGTCCACAGTACTCCTTGAGCCTTCTGGGATATGGAAACGATCTCTGGGGCCAGGTCAGATCACCAGCGTTGCCAGGAATTTGTTGGAGATCTTGCACTTGCAACAAGGAGGGAAGGTACAGATGGTTCATTTGCTAAACTGGTGGGATCTTGGCAGGAGGCATTGCTGACTCTGGGGATGGCCAAGTGGCTCTCTTCTCTTTGGGAGTAGATAGCTGCTAGAGGCTGCACCTGTGCTCTTCTCTTGGCTTCATGCACGGGGAGCAAGGGCAGAGTTCTGCTGATCCAGAAGCTGCACACAGTGCCTGAAACCCCTAATAAGGCCCCCTTTGGTTTTCCACAAGGGCAGGTTATGAGAACTCTAGGGAGAGAATACCTGTTATTTTGGAATTCTAGGTTTAGAGATTTCTGAACTTTCCCAAAGATGCACCTTAGAGGAACTTTGTTAATGAAACAAAAGAACCTGCAATTTGTGTGTTCTGACAGCAGGTGGCAGCCATGTGACCCAGACGCCTTCCTCCTCCTGCTGGATGGTTCCCCAAACTCCGCAGGTGTGCGACTATTTCCGCGGATTTAGTAGAACGTCGATTTAGTAGAATATAACTTGAAAGCAATATGAATCTGCCAAACTGAGAAATCTTAAACAAACAAACAAACAAAAAGAACCCTGGGTGTAACAAGGAACACCGAATCTGATTTTTACTGGTTAGAGATGGTTCCCGATGCAAACCTCACGCCTATCTAACTGGAGTGGGTTTTGTACAGCTGCAGGCAGCTCTCTCTCTGCCGGCACTGGCGAGGAGAAACTTGCCACCGTAATCACGCTGGTTTGGAACCGCTGCCTCCCTCCTGTGAACACTACGATGTACTGAGTACTCACTTTTACCAGGAACCAGACAAGACTTCCCGCTGCTCACTGCCACCGCATCACAGTCCCACGGCTCCGCATCATCATCCCTGTCTTACCAATGAGGGACAGACTCAGCTGGTGACAGAGCCACATCCAAACCCAGACTTGCCAGACCCTTACACATGGGCTCTATCCTGCATGTCCCTCACTGCCTTTGCCAGATTAGAAGAAAAGGAATATACCGGGGTTTCCCCTGATGCTGACAGTTCTTTCCTGACATGTCCCTACAATGTTCATTTCCTGTCTGATGGGAGAAGTCTTCTACTTTATCCTTCCTGAAAAAATAAGGCAAAGCAAAAGAACACATAAATCAATTAAGAAATGGGCAGAAGACTTGAACAGACATTTCTCCAAACAAGATACACAAATGGCCAATGGACACATGAAAAAGTGCTCAGCGTCACTCGGCATCAGGGAAATACAAATCAAAACCACAACGAGATCCACCCCATACCAGTCAGAATGGCTAAAATCAACAAGTCAGGAAACGACAGATGCTGGCGAGGATGCGGAGGAAGGGGAACCCTCCTACACTGTTGGTGGGAATGCAAGTTCGTGCACCCACTCTGGAAAACAGCATGGAGGTTCCTCAGAAAGTTGAAAATAGAGCTACCCTACGACCCAGCAATCGCACTACTGGGTATTTACCCCAAAGATACCAATGTAGTGATCCGAAGGGGCACATGCACCCCAGTGTTTATAGCAGCAACGTCCACAACAGCCAAACTATGGAAAGAGCCCAGATGTCCATCGACAGATGACTGGATAGAGGAAATGTGTTTATATACAATGGAGTATTACTCAGACACCAAATAATTGAAATCATGCCGTTTGCAATGACCTGGATGGAACCAGACAGTATTATGCTGAGCAAAATAAGTCCATCAGAGAAAGACAATTTATATGATCTCATTGACCTACGGAATTTAAGAAATGAAACAGAGGTTCATAGGGGAAGAGAGGAAAAAAATAAAACAAGACGAAAACAGAAAGGGAGAAAAACCATAAGAGACTTAATGACAGAAAACAAACAGGGTTGTTAGAGGGGAGGGAGATGGAGGGAGGGGTATGTGCATGATGGACACTGGGGAGGGCACGTGAGGGAACCAGCACCGGGTGTTATAGAAGACTGGTGAATCCCTGAAACCAATACTACATTAATTATTATGTATTAATAATAATATTGTAAGTATGTATTAACTAATATAATATTAATAATACTAATCAATATATTGTAATCATGTATTAATTGAAACATTATGTATTATTAATACATAAGAATATACTGTATTATTTTACATTATATTAATGTACCTCCATCTCTGAAACCAATAATACATTATATGCTAATTAATTGAATTTAAGTAAAAAGTGGAAAAAAAAAAACCAAGACAAAGCAGTCCCCGGCCCCCTCCCATTCTTCCACTCCAGGCGCTCTCCACATGAGTGTGCAGATTGTATTTATTTATAGGTTCCCAGAATTTTCCCACTCATGGACCTCAGCGGAGCTTTCATCCAACTCCCTCTCTTTGTGATACGAAAAAACAAGGCAAGAGACGTTCAGGGACAGCCCAGGGTGGGGCACTGAGTTGGTAGAGGCTGGAGCTGAGCTCAGGGGTTTTCCCTCTTAGGGTAGGGCTGTAGGACCCCCCCCCCCCCCGCCCGACGTTCTCGAAATCGTATCAGAGAGTTCTAGAGAAGCAGCCACTTGAAAGAGACCAGAACATCAAAAAATAACCATAATAATAGAGATTAAAGTGATGAAATGGGCTTAGCAAGAGTGGAGACTGAGAATTTAAAACACCTTAGTAGGTCAGACCAGCATTCACCCCACCTTCCAAGGCACCCCTGACCGGGGTATCCCAGAAGGTCATGGGAGAATATGGGAGATGCATCTAGAATGTTAACTTTAAGTATTTTGGAAATGTCCCCTAACTTCCATTTAATAACCCCATTTATATCTGTCATCCACGACTCTCTGAGAGTTCATTCCTGGAATCTATTTATAATTTCAGCCCATACTGTTTCTCGGAGTAACGATTTTTGCACATTTACTACCTACAGTGCAAAGTACTACTTCCTTTTATTTGGCCTAAAACTATCAAGCTCTCCGGCTTGGCTCAGCAGGGCAGGACGAGAAGTCATTAACATCTTTCACCTGAAGAATTATTTTTAAAGAAGCTAATTAAGTCTACAATGAAAACAGGTATATTACTATGCAAAAACATTAATTAGGCCAATTTTGAGGTTCCTACAAGCGCCCTGAAGGAGTTCAGTCCATGTGCAGGGGCTTATCTTTCCAGAAGATTTCCAGGTAGAACCTACTTGTTGTAGGATTTTTCTTTCGACACCCGTGTGGACACGATTGAGGGCTGCCCCAGAAGAAACACACACAAAAAGTCCCTTGTGGGGCAGGAATGTATCATCTCTAAATGACAGCGTAACAGCAATGAAA
Source organism: Mustela lutreola (assembly GCF_030435805.1). Lineage (NCBI taxonomy): Eukaryota > Metazoa > Chordata > Mammalia > Carnivora > Mustelidae > Mustela > Mustela lutreola. The sequence goes on along the minus strand of NC_081303.1, from coordinate 66,539,552 downwards.
TCTCCAAAATACATTCTTTTGTTCTCAAAGTCCAAAACTCTGAGGACAATTCCTTTCTGAACGAAGGGTATCTTGGGAATGAGCCTAGCAGCTCAGGCTGGGAGATGGGCTAGCAGGAAACACCATCCTGATGGAGATTCGGGTTACATTACCTGAATCCTTCTGGATCCTCATTTATAATGAAAGCCTGCACCAGCCCTTGTCTGTTTCACTCTCAATAAGGGATAAGCTTTCATTGCTTTTCTATCCGGTCCAATCGTACGAGACATGCTGGGTGAGGCCATTCTCCTTGAAGAGTCAAAGAAAGGGCAGATGGATGGCACGGAGTCTCCTGTGGCAGGCGAGGAGAGAGATGGAGAGGCACCCAAGCCAGGGAGAATTCCAAAGGGAACAATTTCCATCATGGCCCCAGGCTTCTGGGATCAGCTCTAGCAAGGCCCTGACGCCGTGCTTAACGCCGTGCCAGCTGTCACTTAGGGGCTGGGAGGGGTCAGTGCTTAAATGAGTTTCTCTTTCCCCTGAAGGGTCCCATTCTGTGTGCCTTCTGCAAAGGTAAGGCAAAGGTTAGTCATCCGGGGTATTTTAGACTCAATACATACGAAACTCATTTTCTAAAAGTTGGTTTTGATACTTTAGGGAGAGATGTCATCTCCCCCACACCATGGAAATCTGCAGGGGTTCCTGCATTCACAAGACGGAGCAGGAAAAACGCAGCAACAGGGCAAGCATCAGCACTCAATCTTCCCGAACAGCCCCTCCGAGGGAGACCTGCCATTCACCAGTATTTTTAGGTAGGAAAAGTACCGTGTCTTCGACAAACTCTGCCACTGATGGGCTTTTGTCTACGGGACCCACTGGGAACTAGCAAAGAACAGGGAGGGTGTAACAGAACGAGACTGTGAGGATCCTAAGGCTCGGAAGGAGGCAGAGATCTGAGGAAACTTCAATCTTCTACCACTGTCGGAGTTCACAGCGTGGCCTTTTCCAAGAAGCCCCACGTGCTTTCCAGAGGGCACGTTAATCTGCCAGAGCCCAGGAGTGGGAAGCCGAGGCCCAGGTGGGGCCGGGCATGGGGCTAGGAGGCAGACGTCTCCCCCTGTGCTGATCCTGGTGCGGGGGACAGGACAGCTGCAACCCAGCGCCTCGTCCTTCTGCTCTGGCTGCCGCCGCCCTTGTTGCCAACTCTCCCTGCCAGTGTTACTACCAACCGTGACCCTTCCTTCTCTCTCTTCCCAGCAGCCTAGCTTTACTGATAAGCAATAATCCCACATAAAAGTCTCAAAGAGCAGATAAGCGAGGAAAGGGGCCACTGGCAGATCTGCTGAAGAGAAGAAAAGAATGAGGTCAGGAAGCATCTATCCCGGGCTCCAGGCTACCCTGCCTATAATTGGGGCAGTACGTCTGCCCCAGATCCAGAGGCCTGGCTCCCCCCTCGGCTTCCACATGGGAAGAGAACCTGGATGTCTGGTGGTGGAGGGCTCGCAATGCTTACCTACCCAAATACAGACATGGCTGGCGCCTGCGTGTTAATGAAGTGCCTGGCGCAGAGCAGATGCTCCGAGAGTCAGCTCCTTGAACGCACTAGTCCTGCATTCCACGGTTTAGAAAAGTGTTTGCTTACTCTCTCCCCTTCACTCCTCCCAACCAGCACACGGGAGGGGCCCTTACACTCCAGAGCAACACAGGCAACGAAGGGCAAGAGAAGGGCCCCGGAACCGGAACTTCTCATTCTGTTACTCTAGTATGTCCAGGAAAGGGAGGTTCTAGGCTGACCTGGCTAAAAGAGAACAGATTTCTATGCCCAGGATGATGAGAAGAGAACCTAGCGGAGATCTAGCGGAGGGATGGCAAACAATTTCATTTTATGCGCCAGCTCCGATTTTCAGCAGCTGCTGCCGGCTCCAGGAGCCGGGGGGTCCCTGGGGCTGCTCGGTGGGAGAGTGTGCTATGATCGATTAGCTATGTCTGCCCCAGGCACAGAAAGGGCTAATGGGACCACGATGTCACCATGATGTCACCTATTGGCTACATTTTCTTCTTCAAGAACTTATTAATTTTGCATAATAGTACTTGTTTATTTTGTAGCTAATAAAGTTTATTAGAAAATTAATTCATTCTATGTGACACAGCCGGACCATAGCAGAACTGAAATTTGGATCCAGGACTCTGAACTCCCAAGTCCAGGACTTTTTTCACTATGTCATGCTCTCCTGGCCCTACTACCAGTCATGGCTCCACGAACACAGATGAATGAGTTCTACCCGGATTCCGTTTTTTCACTTTGCAGGTTAAAAGGGCTCATTCCTGTTTTCTCTATCTCAAGGAATTACTGGCAATCAAATGAAATGTCAGAATCCTAGAACTCGGAGCTCGCAGGCCGGTGTTCCTGCTGCTGCACCGTGATGCTATCAACAGACGTGAAGACACAGAGAGCGCAGCGCAGTGGAACGGAAACGAAGCATCTGAAGCCCAAGATTCTGCTTCACTTGCATCCGCTCCGCACCTGCCGGCTTTCTCGCTCAGCCCCACGTGCAGGAGCTCAGGAAGAATGAGAATGGAAGACAACCCAGGCTGGCAACGGAGGCAGCCCCAGCCCTTCCCGGCGGGGGGGGGGGGGCAGCTTGTTCCAGGGCTGTTGCAGGAGAGAGCACATGGCTGGGGGCAGAAGCCGTGTGCTCTCATATCCCTCCCACCCTTGCATCCTGCTCTCCAGGGTGGTTGTCCCAGACCTAGTCATCACACGTGAGCTGTGTCGCTGCAACCTGGGACACTGCTGCTCAGAGAAGAGGATGATGGCCGTAGGGGCTGTGGAGAGGGAGGCTGTGGGGGGGTCGGTCTGTGTTTTGAGTTGGGAGCTCCCCTTTGTCTCCTGCTTCTGCTCGCTCCCTGTCGAAGCCTCCATCCTTCCTTTTATTGCTCGCAATCCCGTCTCTCCCTCCTCCCGACACCCTCGTGGTCCAACCACATCGCCCACCCTCTGGGGTCCTCTTTCTTCGGCCTCAATAGCACAGCAACCTCAAGGAAAGGCAACCACCGCCCCTCCCCTGACAGGTTCAGCAGTGGGTTTTGGTACCACACGTAAAACCAGTCACTGTATCCACCACATGGCTCATAGAGTGGGAGTTGCTGGAGGGTGGAGGGCACATTTGGTCTGGAATAGAGAGAGGCCACTCATCTTAACTAGCTTGAGACTTACAGGATTGTAGGGCTGGAAGGAACTCACAAGGTCATCTTGTCTAACCAGCAGCCACAGAAGTCCCGAAAGTATCCCTGAACGCAGAGGCCTTCCTGGCTTCCGGGCAGCCCGCTGTGCGGTTCCAAGAAGCTCCTACCTACCCACCACGTTTATTTGTCGATTGTCTCCACTTGCTAGAATATGAACTCCGTGAGGGTGGGGATTTTTGGTCTGTTTTATTCATTACTGCATCCCCTTGCCTAGAATAGTTCTTGCTATCTGGCCGTGCTCAACAAATACTTGTTGAATGAATTAATAATTGGCTTTATTTCTAGCCTCTGAGGTCTTTCAAAAGAGTTTACAACTTTGCCTTCTGTAGGATGGTGCCTCAAATAATCCAAGACACCTGTGCCCTCTTCTGCCTGTGACTGAACTTTTACAGTCCCTTGAACACTACCTAAAGAATATCCAGACCCTTTGCCACCTCGGGATGTCCTCTGAAGGTGCTCCAGAATCACAAAGCAAGCAGGATAACCAAAATTTTCCCAGCTCGTCCAGGCTCTTTTGTTACTCTCTGGTCTCTGGACACAAAAGCCCAGAGTACCTCACTGCCTTGTAAGGGGGGAGAAGAGGGTGAGCCGATCTGACAGAGCTTAGGCTAAAGGACAGGACTGGCAGACGCTAAAACAACACCCACGAGAATTCGTGGGGAGCCCTTAACCGGAGTCAGGCCCTGGGCTGAGCCCTGGGCTCTGGCCACTTCATTCGTCTCTCCCCAAACCCTCCAAGCCTCCCACGGGTGCGGTGGGTAGGAGGAGGGGCTGCGGGAGCTAAGACACAATCTGCTAACTTACCTTGGATGAGAGTAAGGAACGAGAAGGACGAGGCAAAACAGCTGGCAAAAGGCAGCAGAGACATCCTGAACCCAAATTAGTGGGGCCGGCAACCAGGCTTCCCGAGGTAAAGGGACAGGCAAGTGCCAACTTCTCCTTACTCAAGAAACGAATACCAAAACTCAGAACTGCCTGACAGTCCCTCAGAGGTGTGGTGTGCACACTGTGCGTGTGTGTGCGTGTGTGCGTGCATGGAGAGAGCGACCCAGAGCCCCAAGGCGGGGCGTGAAGGTGTTTTCACGGACCCAGGCAGGCTCAGGCATTTCGATGCGGGAATGTGCTGAGTAAGGGAAGGGTCTAGGAACGGTTCTGCTCCTCTTTATGAATGATCGTGATGTGGGTGTCACAGGAATGAAATCAACAGATGGCAATAAATTTGTAGCAAACGAAAGAGATGGATTTAAATTTGGGATCCCAAGAACCCTTCAACTGCTTCTAGGCAAGAGAGGCCTATGAACATTAAATATCTCCTAAAGGATTAGCTCAGCTCCCAGAGCGGGGAGGCAGGCCTGGGGAGGAGGAAGCTGGCTGTCCTCAGCACCAAGCAGAAGTGGCAAGAAGAGGGGAGCAGAGAGAGGACTCCCATTCCTCGGAGCTCGTGCAGGCTCTTTATTTATTTATTTATCTATTTATTTATTTATTTAAAATTTTGATTTTATTTATTTATCTAACAGAGAGAGAGAGAGATCACAAGTAGACAGAGAGGCAGGCAGAGAGAGAGAGGGAAGCAGGCTCCCTGCTGAGCAGAGAGCCTGATGCGGGGCTCGATCCCAGGACCGTGGAATCATGACCTGAGCCGAAGGCAGAGGCTTAACCCACTGAGCCACCCAGGCGCCCCATTGTGTAGGCTCTTGACAGACAGGAGTGGGCAAAGGTTTATCTCTCAAACCTCAGCTATTTTCTTCAGTAACAAGGTGTAAACTAACTTTCCTCCAGGCGGAATCTTCAGCTTCAAGGGGAGAGACCCCTTGAAGGTATCTATCAAAGATAGCCCACAGGCGAAGGCGGGGTCTGCCATTTCCTTATGGAAGAAACTTCCTCTCTGTTCTCCCCCACGGGGCCTCAACCAGGGGCTTCTCTGTGACTCATTCATCTGCCCCCCGCCAAAAAAAGCAACCCTCTCTTCCAACCCCCTACCTATGAAAAGGAGTAGTTCTGAGTTTCTTTGAAAAGGCCAGATATGGGGAGAGCAGTGGGGGGACTCAAAACCACCTGCGACACCGGACTGTCATTTCCAAGGCCCCTGGCAGACTTCAGCTCCTCAATTCTCAAGTGATGCCAGAGAAGACAGGTGGAAGGCGGCCCTCCGGGGGGAAATCTGTTAATCGAGGTAAAGGAGGTGACACCTGGAGGGCCCTGGGACAAAGGGACAGGTGACCCCTGTCTGACGGCCCCAGACTCAGGAGGCCAAGGACCACAGCAATTGCCATTCCTGCCTCAGACTCTCAAATTTTGGATCAAGACTGTTTCCAGCATGTTCTTTTTTCCAAATCGGGGTCGCCTCCTACTAAACCGAGGTGAGACTTGACATTTTGGATGTGTTTCCATCTGTCTCACTAACCTGTCTGAATGGCAAACAACTGTCCCTGAGCGCGTATGGCATCCTGCCTTCCAGGGCGTTGTGCAGGTCGGGTCCAGAGGCCATCACGCCATCAGCACTTCGCTCAGGTTTTCAAAGGGAAAGGAGTGTTTTCAATGGGCAAAGGCCGGTGGTGGTGGGGTGTGTGTAGAGGGGCCCATGTCGTACCGGACACCCACCTGTTGCTGGGTTTCCCGGGGGAGAGGGATAGATGAGTCTGATGTTTTCTCAAATTCCCTTTCAGCTGCTTTGTGACTTCCAGAGAGGCCACAAAGCATGATCTTAGCAGAAGTCAGCGAAATGCCCGCCATGGATCTGCATATTGTCAAAGACAAGCACAAGTCAGACACATTCCTGGCACTAAAACGAGCCCATCTCTGCAAGTTTTCCAAATGAAAGGTGACTGGCTCTCCTTGGTTGGCTGCTCACCAAGCTGACGTGCAAAGGCAGAACCCGAGGGCTGGAAGGGGGGGCAGAATGGGCGAAGGTTGTATCATGGGTTAGAAGAAGCTTGTTAGTCGCATCCCTTGCCTTCAGGCCTTGGACATATCACATAACTCTGCTGAGTCTTGGTTTCTTCATTTGCAAAAAAGAGATGATACCTCCCCGCCTTCCTCACAGCTACGGTGAGGAGCAGAGGAAATGTTACGAGCCAAAGCTCTTTGTAAATTTCTGTTACCGAGATGAAGGATGGTTATTATTAACATGGTCTGGAAGGCCCAGAATCTTCCCTGAGGACAATTCATGGGAGTGCTCTGGGCCTTGAGCTCAACGGACGGATATTTCACAGCTACTGCAACGGCCACTTTGTTAAAGAGGCCTCAAGGGCCAATGTCTACCTTCTCCACTGTGGGTTTTATGACATCTGGGGCCACAGAGCATTATGTTTGTTTAGGACCCTGTCTGAATCACTTTTTTATGTCTGAATTAAACTTACTGATTGTTGGCTCAGGGTGGCACATTAAACTGATATTTTAGTTCAGAACCCAGAAAGCCAGGAGGACGGAAAACTGGACAAATGGTGGAGAATGAGTCTCGGGGCATCTCCGTCCACCTGGGCACAGGTAAACAGGCTCGTGAGTGTGAGCATGTGTTTCATTCTGGCTCACAGGGCCTGCAGTTACCCTCAGCTTCCCCTTGGAAGCTGTAGGTCCTTTGCCTTCCTCTGTATTCAGTGCTCAGGCTCAGCTGATGACTTTGGATAAGGACCCTCGACTCTGTCTTTGTGGGTCTCGTCCCCAGCCAAGCACGTGCACAAAACCATCAAGGTTCCTAAAAATTCTGAGCTCATAATTAAATCCAGGGGCTTTGGGCTCTGGGTCTGGGGTTCAGGAGAGAGCAGATCCAGGAGGCGATGAGCAGAGGGAAATCAGTCCTGGGAGAGGCGGTCAGGAAAGAACCGAGTGCAGCCTAGTCAGTACAGCAATGGACACAGGTAAGGGAAATTTGCTGACAGCCGGGATGGGGAAGACGGTCTTAGTATGAAGTGAGGATGGCCGGAAAAGTCCTAGGGGCTTCTTTTACTGGAATGCTGGGGTTCTGGAGACTCAAAGCAGGCACAGGCCAGGATAACAAGGTCCACATGGAAAGTCCTCCCGTGGCTGCTGCTCGTTCGTGAAGACCTTCTCTGGGAACAGAGTCCCAAGGATGAGCAAGTTAGAACCTGGTAAGGACCCTTTAGGAACTGGTATAATTCTGCCTAGAGAAAAGGCAACTTATGGCAGTCTTTCAGTGGTCTCTACCGGTCTATCGGGTTCTGCCTCCTCCAGGCAGGCCTCCCTGATTACAAAGCCCACAGTGGACCCCACATAGTGCCAAGGGCTCTGGCACCACAAGTTTGGGCGAATCAGATGATCTTTAAAGAACTTCGGTTTCTTTGTGTGTGTAACGGAGGCAATGTGAAATTCAGCGAGTATTAACGAGACACATTTGGGTGAAACTTCTGGCATACCCTGTTCGTCCGGTGTCTATCGGGCAGCAACGAACGGATGCCAGCATGCCAGTCAGATGGGGGAGGTGCAGCTCAGCTCTCCAACGGGCACCACCTGCACCTGAGGGAGGAGGTGACTCATTCTGCCCCTTGGAGCCGCCGGGAGACCCAGCTGAGAGGGGAGGCACCATCCCTGCGTTCCCGGTGCAGCGCCCACCCGGGCGAGGTCATTCCTGCAGACTGTTGTGTGTTTCTCAGAGGAGGGTCAAGGCCCGTATAAAAAATTAAACTCGGGGCGCTTGGGTGCTTCAGTGGGTTAAGCCTTTGTCTTTGGCTCAGGTCGTGATCTCAGGGTCCTGGGATCGAGTCCTACATCAGGCTCTCTGCTCAGCAAGGAGCCTGCTTCCTCCTCTCTCTCTGCCTGCCTCTGCCTACTTGTGATCTCTGTCAAATAAATAAATAAAATATTTAAAAAAATTAAACTCACTGAATTGTTATAAAAAAACCAACATGTTTTACAAGAAACTGCATCCTTGGAGGATCTCAGCTGATCTGCTGCTCAGCCGTTTGTACAACCTGGGATGATTGCCTTGACCTCTTCTCGCACCTGTGCTGTTGCTGGGCCCGCGCGAGAAGGCAGTCGGGTTGGGGAGTTCCGGGTTGGGGATTCCTTTCCAGCTTCTCAAGTTCTATCGCCTTTTCTTTTTCTACCATCAGCTACTGAGAGGGAGCCACCAATTTTGAATCAGGTGGCAAGTGTGGCCCCTTCCTAACCGCGTGAACCTGCCAGATCGCTCAGGTTTCCTGAGCCTGGGTGTTCTCCCTTGTTATAGGGACAATGACAGCACGAGCTCGAAGAGTAAGTCTGAGCCTCAGCGGAAGTACCTAGAGAAAAGCACTTCGGTAGATGCTAAAGTTCCAGCCTAGCCTTGCGTCACCAGATTCTAGTTTTATGTGACCCCCGACTGCCTTGGGATCCCCCAACCCCAGAGCAGCTCGGTGCAGGAGTCCACACCTCTGTCCCCACGTCCGGGCAAGTCAGCCCAAGGAGTGCCTGGGCTGCACCAGACACGGGTGCCTTCTCGGGGTCCCCTGGTTACGCCTTCCAAACAGCAGAGAGCATTGCCTCCCTACCCCCTCCCTCCTCCTGCTGGTCCTTCTCGGAGCCATCTGGAAGAGAAGGAGGCACACAAGCTCACCACCTGCCAAGGGCCGAATGCCAGAGCACAATGAGCCTCGGGGTCAGGCCCAGGGAAGAAGAGCAAAGAAAGCAGCAGCAAACCCTTCTGAGTCTCTGATCCCCTGGAGGGACCCTGGGGATGGCTGTGCTCAGACAGGGCCTTGAGAGCTTCCTCTCCAGAAGAACATTCTGGCTCATCAAGGTAGACTTAGGACCCTGAAGTGTGTACAGATGGGGACCAATGCCACAGCCACTGGGCAGAGTCACCTCAGCACCACAGAGAAACTGAGTCACTGAGGCAGCAGTATGCCTCCGGCGGCTGAGGCCGGTGCCCAGTACGGGTCTTGCCAGACTCCCTCAGTCCAAGATCCTCACCGTGCCGTGGTTCCTTTCTCCGCTCCCAATGCTGGGGGAGCTGAGAAACCTCAGCTCTTCTTACTGAAGGGCCTCACCTCGACTACCAGCTTGCTCTGAAAGATATTCCTTCCCACCAGAAAAAGGAGCCTCTAAAAGTGTATTTTTTTTTTTTTTTTTTGCCTTACTTTTGCCTATAGTTGAGGAATGGAAGAGCCTAGTGGGGAAGTCATAATGTAGTTAAGTAAGTATCTCGAAAACCCCGCCATCGCAAATCTCTCATGGAATCTGTGGCTGAACTTACAAAACTGATTCCCCGGAGCTCCAACACGAAGAGGAAGCAAAAGCAAAGAAACAAACAGGCTCAGCCTTGAAGTGTATGAAGCAAACTTGGGCAGCCCGCAGGGTGAACACTCCTGGAGAGGAGTTTCAACGGACCTTCTCGGTAGCGAACCGAGGGAGCAGATAAAACTCGGTGGGAACACAGAACATCTGCACAACACAACGAACAAGTCTGATATCAGGGGCATAAACAGTGCATATTCAGAAGCCGGTTGGAGGGACCCAGAGCCGAGGTTCTGAGCTTGTCTGGGAGCTGATTTTCGCCAAGGAGCTCAGGGTCAGGGCGCTCCATCTCAGTTCCGTCCTGGGTCATGCATACGTCAAAATGTTGACAATCAGGGATGGCAGGACAGAAGAAACCGAACCACTGAGATTGGAAATGGTTGCAGGGAGAGCCGTAACAGCTCAGGAGTTCGATGCGTCCCTGTAAACAGGTCCGCGCTCTTGAACTCTGGCTCTACTTAGTGCTTGACCTGTCTCAGTGAAGACAGCCTCACCATCTACCCACTTCCGTCTCTCCGGCCACTCTGCTTCCATTTAATCAGAGATGTTTCTAATAGAATATTTTTTCAATGTATTTGTTCTTTTGGAATAGCATGAAAGCATTCCAAGATGCTTTTCCTTTTTTTGTGTGTGGCAAGTCATAAACACTAAGGTGACATTCTATATCCTAATTCTGATGCCCAGACGTTTCAGGAAGCACCAGATGCTGAGAGTAAATCTTAGAATAACCCCTATCGGCAACCAAGGGAGGATGGATTTCCCTCGTGAAGCCCTGAAGCCCTAAGCACATCTGTCCGCTGATCCAGAAGCATCCCTGGTCTTCTCGGCTCAGGGGTGGTGGTTTCTCCAGGGTGGGGGTCCCTGGCCTGGGACTCCTCCATTCTGAGTCTGAAGCCACCACCACACACGACAGAAACGGTGGTGCGATGTGAGCGGAGGGAAAACCATCTGAGGCCCCAAGTGCTCACATCCATCCCCGAGGGTGCTGTGCCCAAGCGTCCGGGCTTCAGGTCCTGGGCCCGTGTGACCCTTTGACCATTTGGCTAAGGAGAATTGGCTGCTAAATGGAACAGTCTGCACAGATCCCAAGGTCAAAAGCTGACAGCTAAGTCTTCTGCAAAAACCTTATCCGGTGGACCCATGCCGCATCTCCCCTTCCATTCTAGGCTGAGGGCCTGGAGGCTCCTGCAGGAGAAAGGGGCCCTTAGCTCCAAGTCTGCACAGTGACCCCTTCTCAGCAACCTTCAGGTCTGACCCTTGGTTTCTCCATGCAACAGTTCCCTCTCTGAGTCTTCTGCAACCCCATGGGGGTCCCCTGGTGTTGTGATGCTCTGGGGGACCAGGGCTCTGACAAGATGTCCTCTCTCAGGGTCATTTGAAAGAGACGGCAGCCGGTGCAGGAGGAACGCACCTTTGCTGTGGAGGGAGGTGCCTCTCGGGGTGCCCAGCCCCAACCTTCCCATCCATCTCACGCACCCCTTAGTCGGGGAGGGTCGGCTCAGCTACCTGACCGGAGACAGTTACCCTAGGGCCTTTCAGCAGAGAAGAGTGTGGGGGGCTGGTCTTTGGCCTTGGGGTGGGTTGAGATCAGTGGAAGCCTGGCTTGGGTCTCCCAAGTTCACCCCCAGGAAGGCAGGGCGGGACAAAAGGTCAGGAGCTGGGCCTCACTGGGCAGGAGCAGTTGGGCTCTGGCTTCCCTCGGCCCCGTCCGCACCCATCCGTTGTACTCTTTCCTACATCTTAGGGTCTACTCCCGACACCCAGGCCTTTCTGATGGCCACTAAGAGGACAAGGGCAGTGAGCCATGTTCTCCAACTTCCTTCATACCCCCTCCCTCTGCAGCAGATTTCTGTGAGGGGCCTGGCCCTGGAGCCTGGAGCATCGGTCCGTCGCCTCCCTACTCAACCCTCTCTGCGATGTCCCTGGCCTGCTGGTCTGGCCTGAGTTTCAGCTGCCTTGCCAGACTTCCAGAACTCTAGTTCTGCCCCTGTAGGGCACAAACAATTTTCTTCAAAAAGATTGTTCCGTGGCTTTTGAAACCCTAACACCCATCCTCAAGAGAGGAAGAGTGCCGGCTTAGAGGGCACCTGGAGGGGGACGGGGTGGCTCTCGGCCTCCCAGGGCAGAGGACAGCACGGCTCCTCTGAGCTGTCCTACCTCAGAGAGAGAAAGGGAGTCTGACAGAGAGGGCCCAGGAGGACAGGGGTCCGGGGCAGGCACCTGGCTAAGGCCCGGCTGACAGGGTGACTGGCCCGAGAGGAGAAGAGGGCCAGAAACCAGGCAGGGAGATGCTGACGTGGACACAGAGACGGTGCACGAGGTGGACAGGGACCGGGACTTGAAAAGGCCATGCAGGCCAACAGGACCACCGTGAGGGGCCCAACGAGGCCAGGAGATCTGAGGTTGCCTCGTCCTCCAGGGAGGGCCGGAGGTGGGTCCCCGTGCAAGTTTTGAGAGGGAAGTCCAGGCTGGACAGGAGCGTGCCAGGGGGAAGCAGACCGCTTGACAGTGGCTCAGACCTTCCCGAGGCATCATGAGGGCCAGGCTGCGGTGGCACGAAGACAGAACTTTGGAGCCACCAGGTGGGCCGAGGGGGTAGGCTGCTTGGAGGCACCCGCGGCCCCCTCTGCCGGCCTTCCTCTAGATGCCCCCTTAGATCCCACCAAGGGCAAGGTGTGCTGACCTTGACCGGCTGGCTTCCGTTCCCCTCCACCCTTCCCTTCTTGAGAGTAAGCGGCTGCATGCTTAGATCATGCCCCCGTGCTAAAAGGCCTCAAGTGATCAAAAATAAGAGGAAAAAAAAGGGGGGAGAGAAACCCAGCTAAGAGCCACAACAGGAACAGAGTCTCCCGGCTGCTAGGATTTTCCTCTCAAATCTGCCCCAGCTGTTCTGACCCCCAGGAGCCTCCCAGCTGAGCCCTGATGTCAGGGGAGAGCCCCCCCCCCCCATCTGTCACCTTTGACACCACTTGGATCTTGTTTCTTCTGGACCTGCCAGGGGCCACGAAGCTACCTTGCCTGCGTGTGGGCAGTGGGCCGGGGGGCCCATGTACGGCATCGGCCCCTGGGCGCGAGGGGGTGGGAGGTGGGGGAAAGGGATTCTGGGTCGCTGGGCGCCCAGGCAGAATCCCGCATGCTCCACACACCCCTCCCCGCTCAGGCTGCCAGACCCTCCTCCTTCCTGCCATCTGTGATGGGCATCTCTGGGGAGACCCTCTCCTTTCCTGCTTGCTAACGACCGTCTATGGAGTGTGGGAGTCGGCTGGTCTGTCCACTCCGGCAACTGTGCACACATCCCTTGGGCTGATGAGGGTTCCTCCCTGGGCTGCCGAGGGCCAGGCCCTTCCTGAACTCTGGGCTGCTCCCTCCCTTGGCGATCTCTGCCCAGAAACTTGGACCCTCAGCAAACAGGGAGCAGGGTGATGAGGGCAGGGATGAAATCATAGGGGGTGGGGACCCAGTTCCTCCTTCACGGACTAGGGGTGCCCAGGGTCAGAAGGACTCGGGTCACTGGCTGTGTCACGACCTGTCTCTGGGCTTCAGGGTCCCCATTTGTGAAGATGAGCCGGGGGCGAGAGGAGTCCCCACGTTGCCCTGACACTCCCGACCCGTGGCTGATTCTGCTGGCCTGCTACCTGCAGTCTTCGGGGTGTTTCCCTTGAATCTAGACTCTGCTCTGACTGGTAGGAGGTTGCGGTCACCTGCCAGGTGGCTGGCAGGGTAAAGAATGTGAACTCAGGTGCTGAGCGGGTCCCTTGGGTCCAACCCCCAGACCCCAGCCTCATTAATGTCACGTCCTGACCAGCTGAGCAGGCCAGCTGGGAGGCGAGGAGGCTGGCTATTTCCGATATGATGAAACCCTTTGTTCCCCAGGTTTGCTCAGGAAGGACCAAGGCAAGCACTCAGGCAGTCTCCGGAATGCCCCCGATCCGTTCATTAGTTCGTTCTTCATAGAGGCAGCCTCTTGTCACAGAGTCTCTGGAAACCTGGTTTCTAATGCCGGCTGTCACTGATTAGCTGCGTAACGCCAGGCAAGTTAGTCAACCTCTCTGGGCCTCGGTTTCTTCATCTCTGATACAGGGAAAGTAACAGCCTCACTCACAGATGCGCACGTGGTGCCCTGAGCGAGAGACACGTCTTCAACAAGCGGCTGACTGTCGTTGAGTAAGCTGCTTATGGCCTCGCGGGGAGACGGACAATAGGCAAACGCCGGCTCCTTCCTTAAAGTCCACGTGTGGCCCAGCACCAGACAGCCTCCCTGGCTCTAAAGGCCACGAAGAAATTTTGGGAGTGTGGGCTTAGTTTTCTGACACAAATTACTTAAAAAAATGTGAAGGTTATTTATGAACGTTTGAAACAGAGTCTCAATTATCTGAGTTGCTTTAAAAAAATCTGGTCTTGAGGGGTTCCTGGGTGGCTCAGTCAATTGGGCGCCTGCCTTCGGCTTGGGTCGTGGACAGAGGGTCCTGGGATCGAGTCCCACGTTGGACTGTCTGCTCGGTGGGGGGGTTCTGCTTCTCCCTCTCTGCTCTCCCTCTCTCTCTCTCAAATAAATAAATAAAATCTGTAAAAAAAAAAAAAAAAAAGAAAGAAAGAAAGAAAAATCTGGTCTTGAATGGAGTCCCCCCAGCCTCTGGTGTGAAGGCTGCCATTGGGAATGGAGGCCTGGCTGGTGGCCCTTAGGAGGAGGAAGTAAGGCAGCATCCTGTCCCAGACCAGCCTGAGTCCCCTCCAGCCTCATGGTCCCCACATACCCCAGCGCCCGACCCCGGTCCCCTACCCATGGCTAGAGCAAAGCAACATCTCATTGGCCTATTTCTGGCCATTCCCAACTTGCCAAGGTGTGTCTAGGCCCCCACTCATGCCCGGAAGCCCCGACCTCCTCAGCCCACCTGCCCTTCAAGACGCTGACCTCGGATGCTGGTTTATTACTTCCCATTCGCCGGGCCTCTGACAGCTTCTGAGTGCCCCCACCTGACACAGGCCCAAAGCCAGCTTGGAAAGGTCAGGCCCCAGGAGAGCACCAGCCAGAGGCTTTCTGAGGCAGGCCTGTCCCAGAAACCCCAGTAAGGTGCCATCAGACACCACGGTCTTAAATTTATTTCACTTTAATCTGACACTTGATCTTAGCCAAAAGGCCGAGAAGCGATCACTTTAATCTGACAGCCCGCACGTTTCTCTTTCCTTCTGTTGAATACATTGAAGTGTTCTCTCTGCCCTCTTGTCTTCAGAGGCCACAAATGCAGACTGGCCCAGAGGTGCCCAATGTGCACGGCTCTAAGGGTGACTTCTTTTGTTCCCAGCTCCTGTCCAGGGTTGGCTGACTGTGCACTTGGCACCGGGAGGCACTAGGGCTGGAGCTGAGAGGCCTGGGCCCCGGGCCTGCCCCACCCAATGTCTGCCAGGGTGACCTTGAGTGCACTCTGTCATCTCTGGGCTTCCTCTTCCACGTGTGAAATGGGAATTATGGTTGCCCTAAATATGTTTCGTGTTTATCATCAGGTTAATTATGGGAGGTCGTCTTACAAAGAGACAAAGTCATTTTATATGGAGAGAATAAAGTGTATTAATGACAGCAGACACACTAATGATAATTTGGATGCGAATCATTTCAGGTGTTGGTCCTACCTGCTCACCTGGGCTAGGACATCTGCAGTGACAGCTCCTTCTGGAGCTGCAACAGCATGGCTCACACACTCTAGAATCGTCCCCAAGTCCTAGGTTCCTCTCTGAGCGGGTGATTTCTGGGTGGGATGAAGGGAAGCCAGCAAAGCCAGCAGCCTCCCCCAATCCCTGGCTCTGAGCGGGGCCCGGGAGTAGCCGCTGAGCTGTCTGGGACCCCCCATCTTCAGAGTCAGGACGCTTTCCTGCCCGGAAGCCAAAGGGCCACAGCCACAACCTCCCTGGTCCTTGAGGCTGATTGAGAGTCATCCTCTAGTGACAAGGGTCACGCTCCATAATGATAACAGTAAAGCAAGCACAGCCCATTTCAGTTTGGAGAGCTCTTTCATGGTTTTACCCCCAGTGACGGCGACAGGGCAGATCTTATCGCCCAGTGACATGTGTGCAGAGCAGACACTGAATTGTTAAGGCATCTGCCACAGATCACGTGACGGGCACTCGAACCCAGGCCTTCTGACCCGAACCCTGGCACTGGGGAGTCGCCATCCTCAGCGGGTACAGGGAGCTGTTGGTTCCCCCCGGCTAGCATCCTGGAACCTAACGAGGGAGAAGGGTCCCCAGGGCTAACATGGCAGCCTGAGGGGGCCTTGGGAGGGGAACAGTAGTACCACAATTCCCAGGAGCCAAGGGGATGCCGGCCCGGTGAGCCAAGGGTCCTTTTGCCACCAGAAGGGGTTCTTCTTTCTCTTCCTGATCATCTGTCCAAACAGCGATGATCTGGAGAGTCTAGGGGACAAGCAGACTCTGAAGCCCAGGAATTGAGTGGTCTGGGAGACAGTCGTCAGCTGGTGACTGCCATGCTGCCCATCGGGGCTGACACGGGACCATCAAGGAAGGTCCTGAGAAGGCAGCCCAGAGCCACAATCTGCGGCCCAGACTAGCCGGCTTAGGGTCCCTGAGAGCTAGGGGCTGCCTTCTGTGCCCCCTGCACCCCCAGAAAGCACTGGCTCTCACTCCTAATATCTACTGCCCCCCTCAGCGGGAGCTCTGAGATGTCCGCACCCCTGACCTCAAAACAATTCTCTCCTTTTCCAAAGGTGAGAAAACCCACAATTCAGAGAAATGTACTACAGCAGGACGCTTTTGGAAGAAACTAGGGAACTGTAGCAGGACAACAATATTTTGCAGAGCGAGCTCTGAGCGCCTCCTTCATAGCAGTGAAGGCAGTGGGTTAGAAAGAGAGGGGGGCCAGTGGTGGCTGGGGCCTGGGCTCCTGGCGGGGCCGCTTGGATCAGCTACTGAACCTCGCTGCCACAGGAGGGACCCCTGGCTGCTGAGATTTCCCGGGTGGGGGCCGTGCGCGGAAAGCGCTCGGCACAGAGACCTTCCGTGGCTTCTCCCTCTCCCTTCGCGGCCTTTCAGTAGCGCATCTCCCATTCTCGGGAGGCTTTCCTGGGTGCAAACGAGTCTCCCGCCACCTGGACAAACGCGCCCTTCTTTCTAAAACCCACTGCAACAACTCCAGGGTATCTCGCTGATTTGGGAGACCCAGTGAGAATAGCAGGCAGCTCCCCCAATACCTTGTGGGGGTTTCTCTGCGGCTGGTGTGTGCGTCCCAACCCCTCCCAGGGACCCCGGCACCACGCGGGCCCTGCCTGTCTGGGGGTGGCCACCAGAATGCGCTGCTGCTGCTCACTTCCTGTTCTGGCTCTTCTCAGGACAGCCATTCATAAACGGTGGCCACTTCCCATGGCCTGGGTAGTGTGAATACGTCAGAAACGGTGGCGCCTCTGGAATCCACGACCCAAGTGGCCGCATGAAAAGGGAACTACAGAATCACCCAACCGGGGCCTCTGGGAAACCAGATCCTCTCCTCGAGGAGCGATGAAGCAGGAGTGAGGCCCCAGGCCTTAGCAGCCGTAACCGCCAGGCTTCCTAGCGCTGACGGGGACGGGGTGCTGGCTGGTCCCCACCTCGCCGGGCCAAGCATGGCAGCAAACAGATAGGCAGGGTACAGGGTCAGAAGTCAGTTGCCGTGCCGCCACTTGCTAGGCTTGTGCCCTTGAGTCCTCTAACCTCCCTGGGCCTCAGTCTTCCCCTCAGAAAGATGGGCACACTGACAGCATCGAGCTCCAGGAGGGGCAGCCGAGATCAGAGCACTGTACAAATCGGGGGGTAAGGGGTATTTGGCATCTTGTGCCCCACACCAGCATCTGCAGTTCCCTATCCTATCGCCCACCTTTCTCTTCGCCTGGAACATGGAGCATCTGCAGACATGGCCCCAAAGACAGCCCTTGCCTTTGCTGCCCGGCAGAAGGTCACCGACGCCCTGCTGTCCCTGCCCACCCAGTGCCTGGCTGCGTTGTAGCATCTGGGTGACACCAGCCATATTTCATTTTCACCTCCCCTCCTAACCCAAGTCCGACGTCTCCTCCGGTCCCTCCCACCCCCTCCAGCCCCGGAGTCCTGCTTTATCTCCAGTGAGCTTAATGCTTCCTCATCAGATCTGCTAATCCTCCCTGCTCCTCTTCTGCGAGATGGAGAAGATTAGAGGCAAAGGGTGAGGCCAGCTCCCCTTCAAGGGCACTCAGGATTCTCAGAAGGGAACGGGATCCTGTTTCCCATCTGATGCTCTAGACTGGGAGCCCCTGACATTTCTGGGGAAGAGCAGCTCTAGCCCCTTCCAGGTCATGAGCTCTGCCCTCTGCGGATGCAACAGGAATGGGACAGGGTGGGTATTGGTGCAAGTGGCCTGGGGGGCTCATCAGATGCCCGAAGGAGCCATCTCTATGACTGGCGCGGGCCACACTCAAAGCCACACCGCACGCGCAGGCCGCGTGCAGCCACGGACAAGAAGGGAAGTGTTAGCTTTGAGGGAAATGACCCAAAGGGGTGAGGTACTAAAGCACCCACAGTCCTGCGATTCCGGCCACGAGGCAGTGACGCGGGCGAACGGTGCTATGACACCGTCTCCAGGTTACGTCTCTGCGGGCAGACACCGAATGCCACTTGATCACAGGTGACGTGAAAGTGAGGCTTCGGTGTTTGGTGCCCCCCACTCCTGGTGCACAGATCTGCATGGAGGCAGAGGACGTGACAGAGGGAAGCCCATGCTGAGCAGCAGCGGACCTGCTGGGGACGACGCAGAACGCAATGACACGAAAGCAGAGTGGCGTGAAACTGTGTGTACGCTAAGCCACGGCTGGGGTGTCTAGAGTTCAAGAGCTTGATCGGGTTAGCCTTGGGTGTGACCGGGAAAGCTGATTCTGAGGGGGGCCCAGGGGCCTCAGTTAAGCATCTGACTCTTGGTTTCAGCTCAGGTTGTGATCTCAGGGTCATGAGATCGAGCCCTGCGTTGGGCTCTGTGCTCAGCGCTGAGTTTGCTCTGGGTTCTCCCTCTGGCCCGCCCCTCCCTGCTGTGTTCTCGCTCTCTCTAATTAAAAAAAATAATAAGGCTTAAAAAAAAAAAGCTGATTTTGAAGAGAGAGACAATTTGTTGAAGATGACACAGAGTACTTGAGGTGGGAAAAAATGGCTCATTTATTTTTCAAATGTTTATGGAGTATCTGCTAGGAGCTCAACACCATTCAGAGAGCATAAAACGGATGTGATACCTGCTCTCACGGGGCTTACATTCTCGCAGAAGGGTCAGGTGTTAAGTAAACGTACAGTTACGTTCTTACAAACTGTAACAAGTAAAAGAAGAGTGTCTCATTCAAGAGAACAGAAGAATCTTCATTTAAACTGTGAAATCTGGGTGGCCTCTGACGAGGTCAGGTTTCAGACCTGAATGAGAAGTAGGAATGTGCTCGAAAAAGGTGGGCAAGAAGAGCATTTCAGACAGAGATCAACACAAGGAGAAGTTCTGAACTGGGATGAAGTAGTGATTTATTTTGGAAACGGAAGCAGGCTGACATAGCTTAAGAACAGAAATTCAGGGACTGCGAAGAGGCCTTCACAGAGCCTCCCGATTACAATGGAAAGTCAGTAAACGAGTTAAAGCAGGAAAGTGATGACATTTACATTTTGAAAATCTCACTTGGAGGGAGGGCAAGAATGAAGGTGGGAAATCGTCTGCGGAAGCAGGTGACCTGCCCTGTGAGGATATTTGAGCGGTGGCCGGATTACAGAGCTATGCCACAGACGGGACCAGCGGGCTTTGATGACGGACTGGATGTGTGGGAAAATATTCTAGGATGACACACAGAGGTTTTAGCCTGAGCAGCTCAGGGGCTGGAGGTGTTCTTAACCCACTGAGCCACCCAGGCGCCCTGGAGGTGTTCTTTATACCAAGCTGGGGGTAGATCAGTGGAGAGGCAGATCTGGGGGGGAGCGATGGCGGCAATCAAGAGTTCTGGTTTGGATACATGAAGCCTGAGATGCCTTGGAGACAGACAAGTGGAAAAGGTCCATCGACACACACACCTGTACTGCAGGTGACCGCGTATCACACAGGCCATCTACCGCCATTGGGATGGATACAATTCCCCTGGGAAAGGATCAGATGGGGAATATCCTCATGAGTTGTACTCTGAGGTAAGACAGAGAAAATGCTAGAAGAACAGCATAAAGCTAACAGATGGGAGTGATTCAAGATGGAGGGATCTGTCAACTATGCAGAATATTGCTGAAAAAGTGAGTCTCTCAAAACCACCTGCTGGCTTGGTAACACGGAAATCACAAACTGCACCCAAACGATTCTGGAATGGATAGAAACCAGCTTGGTTTGGACTGGTTTGGCAGCAAAGATGGGCAGGTCGAGTCCAAGTCTCATCAACATTGGCTCTGACGGAGGAGTAAAGATGGGCAGGAGTAAGTTACGAGCTCTGCAGGTTTCACCCAGGCCAAGGGTCTCCCAGCCCCAGGCTGACCACAATTCCTTTACCGCTCTAGAAGATGACGCACACGGGCTCAGAGTGGGGAGCGCCTTTAGCCATTGTCTGTTCTCCCCTTGACCTCAGATTCACCTCCTTCATCCTTGACACATGAACCCCATTCTCTGTCCACACCTCACTCTGGAAACCTCTTAGGTGGCATACTTTAGCTTTCTAAATTGTTTCATCACAAAGGTTTTACGTCTCTGTTGAAAGTCCCTGCATGCTGTGGAGGTAGGAAGAAAGTATGAAGAGCCTCTCTGCACTGCACCTCAGCCTTCTCTCTTCCAGGTCATTCCCAGCAGACCCTGGCCTGCCTTTCCCAGCAGACCCTGGCCTGCCTCCGGACCTCACCTCCCACTGCTCTCCTACTCGAAAGCCCCACCCTGGCCTCCTTATGCTCTCCTAAGACACCTGAGACTTTCCTGTCCCCATGTATTTGCTGTTCCTCCCTTCTAGAACGAGCCCCTCCTTCTCCAGCTGAATCTTAACCATTGCGCACACCCAGCTCCAGTCCTTCTGCCTCTAGAAGACCTTGCCTGGCCTCCTGCCCCTCTTCCCAGCATTTCTGCTACAGCACTTGGGAGCAAAGCCTTGTTCTGCACATGCCCCTCCCTCCCTCCTGCATGAGGAACGATGAAGCTGCCTCCTCCATCCTTTGCTTTCTGAGAGGTGCCTGATGGATATTTGTTTATTGATGGGACGATTGACAAAAAACCAGAGCCCTTCCTTCCCAAAAGATGAAGCCTTGGATCAGGGCTGCACTTGCGGGGTTCACCAGGGCCAAAGGAGAGCTGGATAAGAGGACGTGAGTATTCACCAGCCTGGCTTCTATGCAATCATGTGAGGAAGTTCCAAATCACTTGAGTTCAAGTTCAAATTAAGCTCCAGCATCATGATCATCAACTATTTCAAATGCTCCTTCAGAAACCTACTCCTTCTTGGAAATGCAGAAACTTTAAACCACAAAAGCTCATGTTTTCTTTTAAGTCTGTCCCCAGAAGTTTCTTGCCATTTAAAATTTTGGATTTCCTCTGGCAGTGCCTTTTAAAATGTTGAAAAGGCAGCTTTCTAACCTATACCCTCTGATCATATCATGCTTCATGTAACAAGAGCATTGCACGAGGTGAAAATTCAGCCTCTGGTGTTTTTTTCTCCCACTCAAGATACCGGCTAAAGTGTGTAATAACAGACTGTGCAGACTTTCATGCAGTATGAGATCCTATGAAAGAGTCTGCACTGGCTAAGTTTTCAGGGCATAAATATTTTGAGGGTTCAGTCAAATTTGGCCTGTAAAGTATGCTTAAGCAGAGCAATTATTGCAAGTGTGAAAATAGGTGGGCTCTGGATCCGGATCTCCAATAATATGCTTCACAATTTCTTGGGTTTTGTTTTGCTTCCATCGATATGAACACCAAGATTCTTAAAATACCGGCAGTGGCAGTTTAAAAGCAAAGCTCTTTTCCTAGCCCCAGAGGCAAGAATTCAGCAAGGGAAGGTCAGGGAATAAGTGCCCCTCAGACCTAACACCGGTTCATCCCCGATAAAGCTGGTTCCCCTGGGGATACACGCTCCCCCAGATTCAAGAAGTTCAACTACTGTGTTTATAACTCAGCTCTGCTTTTCCTGAGGTAAAATATATTTTCTTTTACGGAAAGAAATTATTCATTTGTTTGCTTTTGCTTTACTGATTCACAACAGATACAAAGCAGCAGAGAGGCCTTGCTGTGCAGTTTGGGGAAAAGTGAGGCTGTTTTGAATCAGTCCTTCCTGGCCTTCTCTGCAGGGGCCCCAGACTGCAATTACTGACTGCTCCCCCCCCCCCCGGCCCCCGCAAGGTGCACACTGCCATCAGGGCCAGGACAAAAGGGAAGGCCTTTCCCTGGCTTGGCTGGAAATAATGGGTTTCTAAAAGAACAGCTTTAAGAGACCCCTGTGTTTTGATATAATCATCCTTTGGAGGGTGTGTCTGTTTTTAAATGGCATGAATCACCTAAAATAATATGTCCCCCATTGCTTACATCCGGCTGTCTTCCAGAAAGATAAGAACAGAGTGAACAGAGGCATATAGGAAGAAACCAGGCTCTCGCCCATCTTCACAGGGAATGCGCTTCCTCCAGCACTGAGTTTTTATGCTTAAAGAAAAAAGTTCAAACTCTTTGTGGGGAAGGCAGGGGGAACAAAACAACCCGCCAAAATTTCTTTCAGCACCTATGACTAGTGTTAACTTCCAGGCTCTCAGACTGCAGTACAAAGCCTACGAAATGCCATTACAAAAGATAGTTTGGTGTTTCAAAATAGAAACTCTCTTGCCCCATATATTCAACGCATGAACCTTGGGAGCTCCAGAGTCTTCGGCTAATACATGAAATGAGGCTGGGTTTCCAGAAAAGGGTTTCTCTAGAGGCTGCAGGCTAATTAGCGTGCTCTAGACCAACACCGTTAACACAGGTACAATGCAGGCCCCAAAGCTTTTAGCCACTGTGGTCGCCAACTGCTCAGAGCCGGCTTCTGCAAGGAGACCCGCAGGGAGTTCAGCAAGTGAGTAACTAACAAGTCCTGGATGCGACAGCCCGCAGCCTGCGGTTCTGGGGCAGGCTGCGGGCTCCCGGCGGCGGCCGCGGAGTCGCCGCCGTGCGGGGTCTGCCCGCAGCCGCCCACTTCGGCGCGCACCGAGCGGCGCTGCTGAACGAAGTTGGAGAGCTCCCAGCTCGCCGACTGGATTCGCCGGTGGGCGCTGGGAAATCCTTCCCGGCGCCGCAATTAGCAAAGTTCTGGAGCAAGTAAGGACCCTGGACAGCCAGCAGACGTGTACTTTCCGGAGCCCAAGGAAAACCCTGCGCCGCGCCAGCCCCAGGCTGCTCGCACAAGGTGCCTTCCCGCTCCCCACCGCCGCACAACTCGTCCAGAGGGCGCCGAGCCAGACAGGCGGCTCTGCCGGGTTTGCGGCTCCGAAGGGAGACGCCTGCAGGCTTCCCGGCCTGGGCCACAAGGGCTCGACTTCAACAGCCGAGGGAACAAGGGCACAACCAGCGAGTCCGGTTCGGACGCCCGGGACCTTCTCCTCCAAGCCCTCTCGGGCTTTTCCGAAGGACGCGCGGCACAGCCCGTGCGCCCCCGGCACTCCACGCCACTCCTCTCTCCACAGGTCCCCCCAAACTCTTCCCGGGAAGCCCCATCAAGCCGAGACGGCGGCCCGAAACTCCCAGGGCACTCGCCAGCCACCCCCACGCCCGTCTCTCGAACCCTCCTTGTCGCGTTCTCGCCACCCCGCACCGTCCTCCTGGCGTTCACGGGGAGTCAGAAGCAAACCACGAGAAAATGCCTTCGCGAGGAGCCTCCCTACACCCGCCCTGTCACTGAAACAAAAGCGCAGGGAGGAGGGAGGTGGGAGAGGAGGCGGGAGGAAGGTTTAGAAAGAGGATGGGGAGAGCGTTAAGAAGGAGCTGAGGAGGAGGGTCGGGGTGGGGAGCAGAGACGGGGCCAGGGACCCCGCTCCGGCTCCGCGCCGCCGGTCGCTTACATGCCCAGGTCGCTGTAGGTGTTGAAGAACTCCATCTGGTTGCACGCCTGGATCCAGCCCACCACCCAGGTCTCGTGGCGGGGGATGGGGGGCATGACCACGCGGGCCGAGGCTTTGAAGTAGGGGGTCTTGTAGCGCAGGACGATGGGCGAGGTCTCCTCGATGCGCGTGGGGCACTGGTCGATGGTGGCGCACACATCGTACACCACGATGTTCTCGCGCCGGATCCGCGCCTTGCAGGTGATGCTTTGGATACAGCCCATCCTGCCGCCCGGCGCCGGCGCGGCGCGGCGTGGGGCAGCGCGGGGGCCCGCGCGGGCAGCCGGGGGCGCCCGTCACGCCGGCATGGCGACGCGCCGCCCGCTCCGGGTCCGGCTCAGCTCGCGCCCGGGAGCGGGTAGCCGCCGCCGGGCATCCTCCGGGGAAGCCCCCTCCTCCGGCCGCCGCGCGGGGTCCCCCCCGCCCCGACGCCCGCCCGCCGGCCCCCGCCCACGCCCGCCCCCTCTCTCCGGCAGGGCGCGCGGAGCGTGCGCTCCTAGGAGGCGGCGGGCGCCCCCGCCGAGGGCAGAGGGGGGAGCGGCGCTGCGCGGAGCGGTGCCCACCCGGGGCCGGAGCCCCCCGCCCCTCGCCGGAGAGGAGGAGGAGGAGGCGGCGGCGGCGGCGGCATGGAGCCGGGGGAAGGGCGGCGGCGGCGGCAGCGCCCGGTCTGTCTGCCTCCGCGGCGGCAGCAGCAGCAGCAGCAGCCGCCGCCGCCGCCGCCGCTGCATGAACCTCTGCACCGCGGCTGCCCCCCGCGTGCAGCGCACCCAGCGGCGGGCGAGCGGGCGGCCCGAGCGGCAGGCGGAGGCGGCGGCGGCGAGGGCGGCGGCGGAGACCCGCGCGGGCGCCGGCCCCGCCCCGCACTCCCCGGCCCGGCCGCTGGGGGCTGGGGGGCGCCGGGGGGCTGCGGCCGGGGGTGGAGGGCCCCTCGGGCCGGGCTGCCCGGGACGTGATCCGCGGAGGAGCCTGGCTGTACGCCATGAGTTTTGTCCCTCTCCGGCTGCCGTCCGGGTGGCGGGCGGGGGGTGGTGATGTGCACGGGGGGGGGGGTGTTTAAAGGGCCGCGGGCGCCGGGGTGGGGCCCTGCACGTGGGGCCGGCGCGGGGCGGGGCTGCGGTGGGTGGTGCCGGGGTGGGCGTGCGGGTTAGGGGGGGGGGTCCCCGGCGGGGCCCGGGTGGGGCCGCGGTGGGCGCGGCGCTCCCGAGTCCGGTGGGAGCCCGTCTGGGGCCGCGGGGGATGGGGGAGCGGCCGTCTTCGGCGGGTGGGTTATTGTCATGTGGTTTGTCAGGTTGGAGTTGGGCTTGAGCTCCCCAGTACCCTACCTTGAGGAAGCCTCCGGGAGCGGCTCCGACTGCGGTGGGTTTACGCCTTTCCCCGACTGGATTTGCTCTGGAAGCTTTTCTCTCCGCCACCAGACGTGGGGAGGGCACCCAGGGATCCGCCTCCCCCACCCCCGAGCCCTAACACCGCGTCACCCAAATGCCAAGAGTTTGGGTTCTAGCATGAGCTCAGCTTTTACTCATCTCCTGCCTTCATCGAAATCTTTTCTTTCTCCGAAAATGCTCTTTCAACAAACCCCCCCACACTGGGGCATTAGAACAGCGGTGGACTCACCCTAAACGCGGCGTTTTGATCGTCCCTGTGTCCTGGAGCCGGGTCGTGCCCCGTAGGGCCATCTAGCTGGATTAGAACGCTGAGCAGCCTTCTTGAGGTTACCCAGGGTAGCCTGTGACCTGCTAAGAACAAGGGGAACTTAACATTTTTGGAACCAGGCTGGATTTAAATAGCAACGGCTTAATGATACGAGTCCAGGACACGGGTCTGTAGTAAGGCTGGAATCTCAGGGGCCCACCCTTGTCCTAGCTTCTCCAGAGCACAGCACGTAGGGGCTGACCCGCTTGTCGTCTGTGAATGAATGAGGGACTAAAGAAAGAGCAACCTCACTGTCATGGCCCTACAGTAACTGCCGATGTAGGTGTTGCACGTTGTGTGCAGTATGACCCAAGCCATGCCTGGGATATTGTGGTCCCAGGTACCAGATGGGAAATGATATTTAGCAAAGGCTCTTTCTGGGCATCTTTTTACATTTAAAAGCCCAATAGCATTTCTTTAAGTATTTCTTCTCTGATCGTTGAACATGTTGCAGGGTCTGGTGCCCAAGTGTGAAACAGTGACTCCCAGGCGGCAGGGGGTTGACTACGGTTAGTCTTTAGCTAGGACAGATGCGATGAGTAATTTAAAAGTCGGTTGAGATAAAAGCATTCTTCATCCTTGTTTTAACTTTTCTGGCACCTTGATTCACTTTGTAGTTAACAAAAAAGCCGTTTTTGCCTTTTGATAACACGCTTCGGTCATTTTACCGCCTTGCTCCAGATCTCAATCATTCAGTCCTTTCATTCAGGAGATGCTCACGGACTTCCTGGCAGGGGCCGAGCATTGTGCTACACGCTAGGATTCAGAGATGAACGGGGGCTCACGGATCACTGGAGATAGACCTGTTAACAAGATGTTAGCGTGTGCTGTGACATATACACAATAGTGGTGTGTGTCCAGTACTGTGGGGGGCCAGATGGGCCAGCCCCTACGAGATAGAACCGTGGCTCTCTTGGAGTAGTGACATTTGAATTGGATCCTGAAGGTACTGTGAGAGGCTCTCGGAGAACACGAGAGTTTTCAGGCAGTGTAGGACAAGAGCTGGGCAAATGCAGAGTGCATGGAGGTCTGCAAGAATACAGCATGCTCAGGGAGATAAAGAGCTCACAGCCAAGGCGCTCCTCAGTGTTGGATGCAGACCGAGGGCATCTGAGTCACTGGCCAGGAACCAGTTATCGATAGGACGCTATCTTGATCTTCACTGGAAGCCAATGAGTGCAAGGTTTGCAGTTTGAGAAAAATTACCTAGTATCCTTTTGGAGGATAGACCAAGGATGGTTTCAATGCAGGGGCTCAGGGTATTGTGATGATAGATGATTTGGCCCAGAGCTAGGGCAGTGCCATGGAGCTGGAGAGGCCTGGCTGCATTTGAGAGTCATTTAAGAGGTAAAATCGATTTACTTGGTAACTGATTAGATGTTGGGGAAAGAGTCTGGCCAACTCTGAATTTCCTGGCTTCAGCAATAAATACATTTGATTTAGTAATAGTCAAAACAAAGAGACAGAATTGGAAGCAGATTGAGATTGTGGGTTGTCATGCTAAGTTTGAAGTACGGGGAGGGTATTTGGGGGGCGGGGCCAGAGTTTGAGTCCCAGCGGTTATGAGGTTCCAGGAAGTAGACAGAGAGAAAAGCACTCAAGGGGCGGAATGTAGTTAATTGTTGTCAGGCTGCAGTGTCAGGGATAAATATCATCCTTGAGTTTCTGGTAGCACATATTAAGCCTTGGTAAACCAGGCAGAGCAATGGCAGCCTTCTCCAAGTGATAGATAAAGCATATAAAGGAGAATATACCTACTTTCCAAAATTAAAATGAGGCCTTGTTATATCTAGTAGAGTACCAATGAAATATAACTCATTATTCACAGACCTGGACCCTTGACATTCTCAGAGGGTTCATCCATGACCTTCATGAGCCTCCAAAATCATGAATGTCACCATGACATATCATTTCCACTATAAAAAGCAGTAAAGTGTGAAAAATGTAAGGGATCCTTTTAAACTCTTAATGGTTCTATAAAGAGGGGACCAAGGTGATTTCTAAAGTGACTTAAATAAATTTTTCCACTAAAATAAACTCCTTACTTCATGACATCTGTACCTTATTAACTCCATGTTTCCCTGGCTCTGCAAATCAAATTAAAAAAAAAAAAATCTTAGCTACAGTAGGAGCGTGACTTCATAGATGTCAAAGAGAAGAGCTGAGCCGTGGGGGGACATGAATGCTAGCCATCGGGTGTGGTCCATTCACCAGCTAAGTAGCTGGTGAGTCCGCTCTAGCATCCTGGCAAGCCATTCAGATTTGTGTCTCAGCAATTACCTCATGGCGGAGACCTTTCAGATCATGCAATGGAGACGGTGTTCATCCATGAATATTCAGTCTGCAAATGCCAGTGGACTGCTAAATCCATGTAGCACGCATGAAAGTCCTCAGACGTGGCACGATCTCTCTGTGCTGTTCTTCTATAAGCTCCTCTTTCTCTCTTGGAGTAGTAAGTGTCCCTGCCCCGTGAGCCTCACCTACTCACCTCTCTTAGCGCCTTTCGTGCTGTGTCACCGTAGAATGCTCACGCGGGTCTCCTTCAGTGAGCTGTTCACACCTCCAGGGAATGTGGCATCGTGTCTTGTTGCCCTGAGCTGGGCTCCCCGCCTAGGAGCTGCTCAGTAAATGTTAAAATGATTAAAGTTATTTTTTAATATGATAAAATATTATTTCCCATAGCCTAACTAGAAGCTTTGTCTCCTTACCTACAGCAAGACTATATTTTTATTCTAGTTCTTTCTGCACGGTACTTCTTTGTCCTCCCACTCTTCCCTCACGACATGCCTTCTTGATGGTAAGTGATGCCCTTTGTCTCTGAGCACCATATGCCATCTCAAGGGTCATCCACTCTAGGCACCAAGAAAGGGAAAGACTTCAATGACGAGACATTGATGACAATCATTCCTTGTGAATAACCTCATTCGAGTTTATTCTCAGGGCACAGCACAAATGTTCCTTTGTATGTCGTGCTTTTGATGGTCTTGGGCATGACAGAGACCCTCAGTTCCCCAAGTAGAGCCCCAGAGCACACTCTCCGGGATTCTGGCCTTTGCACCTCCTTTACAGTCCACTCCCTCAGCCTCCGATGACCCCATGCTCAGTCTTTCCAGAAGCAGGGTGATCTCTGACTTTATTTTTCCTACTGGTTGACTCATTACTCAATTTGTCAAGTGTGCTTTTTAGAAACTCTCGGTTACAAGGGCCTATTTTCTAGTTAACCTTGGCAAGGGTATTCAGAAACTGGAGAACAGATTACCATGAGTTTTTTGCCTCTGGAGCTGTTAAAAACGGAGATGGATTTCTACCTAGCTTGGATGTCCTGAAGACAAGCAAGAGAGCAAATGAATCCTCAAGGTCCAAGAGTTCAGGGTTAAAGAAACAACTTGACTTTTTGGTGTGAACTCCCCTCCCACCACGTCAAGTCAGAGTAATCAGGCTAAGCTCAATAGGAAGTGGACCGTGGCCATGGACTCTTCGCAGAAGGCATTTGGCCCAAGATGTGGCAGCTGCTTCACATAGCCTGTATGTATCAAGCCTTTCCCACCAGCCTCATATTACCTTAGGCTGCAGAGACTGTGAAAAAGGATGCCCTAGTTGCTCAGCTGTCCTGTTGAAGGTCACTCATGCCTGTCTCTGCCATATTCAAGTCCTTTTCTAGGTCCTTCTCCATAGGGTTTAATTTTCTTCTTTTAAACCCATGATTCTGCAAATCACGATTCTCCTCCTGGCTTCTCTGACTCCTTTTGCTTCCCCGTCTCCCGCAGAGTGTGCCCAAGGATCTCTCCTCCCTACCTGAACTCCTTCAGGGCATGTCCCCATGCTACTGGTTTTAATTATTATTTTCCATGGATGTCTTCCAAGTCGGTCCCTCCAGCCCAAACATTTCCTCAGTTCAAGGCTAGCACGTTCACCTGCCTTCTAGATGTTTCCATTCAGAAGTCCTGCCGTCTTCTTCCTGTCAGTGAACTGGCACCTCTCTCACTGCAAGGCAGTGTCTCCTCCTGACTACCCCACTTCTGGCCGGAGGCTCTTCCCTCCCCATCTTTGCCACTGTCTGCCAACAATCCAGTGAAAACAAGTTTTGGTCACGATCCTTCTTTTTGTAGAAACTTGCAGTGTCTTCTTGTCGCAGATTCGCCACAGAGCTCATGGGTTGTTGCAGTGCTCCAGGACAGGGCCCCAAGCAGGCTTTTGAGCCTTCTTAGCCTCTGCTTCCGGCATACCCTGGGCCTCACCCTGAGCAGACGACCCGCCATCCCCTCCACAGGGCTCCAGCCTTTCCACTTCTCTGTCCTTCTGTAAGCTCAGTCCCCGGCTGCATGTTCAAAGCCCACCCTGCTCCCTGACGATGATAATGATGGTGACCGTGTGTGTCTCACTGAGTCTTTACGTGAGTCCGTGAGGTGGTACAGTTATCCTCCGTTATGGATAACGGTGCAAAGCAAGGAAGGGACTGCCCCAGGTCAAACTGGTAAGTGGCTGGGCCAAGATTCAGTTCCCTGTCTGCCCCCACACTGTGACCCTCTGACTCCTAGAAACTGTGAGCATTTCAGCCAGAAATGATCTTTTTTACCCCTGAACTCCTGCACAGAACACACACTGGACGCTGAGTAACTCACACATGAATGAGCAGAAGAGGAAGATTTTAGAATAGCTTTGAGAAAGACCAAAGGAGAAGGAAGATTCAAAGACAAATCTAAGATGTTTAGACTAATTGCTGAGAATGATAAGGCCTCTTTCCAAGTAAATCACATGAGCAGAGGTGAAGGGGAGAGGCTGGTGGGTTAGGGACTATAGTGACCTTGATATCAGGGCATCCAAGAGTTTGACTGGGGAAATCACTGATGGACCCATCTTGCTTGAGCTGTCATTTTAGAAACGACAGCTTAGTGCTATTCCTTCCTCCTCTCATTTCTCCCTCCTGCCCTTTCTCTGCATTACCTTCTCTCCACTTTCTTCCAGAAATATCACCAAGCCTTTTCTTCGTGCCTGGTATTATGATGCTGCTTAGAGACAGTGAGGCGTATGAAATACTCTCTCCTGTTCTTACTTTGTTCCTAGCACTCATACTTTAAAAAATATCATTTATTTACATGTCTCTCTCAGGACTACATGATCATCATCTTGAGTTTGTGTCTCATATTTAATTCAACTTTGTGTCCTCAGTTGTAAGCACAGTCTTGTGTGTTGTGAATACTCAGGTGATGTTGAGTCAAGCATAGCCTGGTGAGGAGCAGGAGAAAGGGCATTTTGGGCTGAGACCTGTGCTCCTCAAATTATACATATAGAACCCCTGATGAGCTTGATATAATGCAGATTCTGATTCTGTAGGTCTGGGTGGGCCTGAGACTCTGCTTCTGTGGTGAGTCTCTAAGTCCTTGTGAGCTCTGTCCTCAGAATGGGATCTGATGACCCTCAGCATTGGATCCAAGTTCACGATGCCTGGTGGAGAGGTTGGTGTGTAGGAGGCGGCTGGACATAGCATGTGGGGAAGGAGGCGTGGGGATCGAGGAAGCCAAAACAAGGAGCTGGGACCAGGGCCTGCAGCTCCCTGGGTCTCCATGAGGCAGAGGGAGACAGAGTGAAACATTAACGCTGTTGAATTCGGACATACCTGGGTTCTGATCTCAGTTTAGACAAGAACGAGCTGTGCAATTTCGGTGGTCCTTAGCTTCCTTTTCTCTATCAAATAGGAATAGGGAGAACACGACGTCTACTTTGTGGGGCTGCCGCGACCATTCATTAAATGTCCATCTCCTCCTGCAATGCCTAGGGCATGGTAGGCGTTCAGTAAATGCTGGTGAGCATTTGCCCCATTCTAGAGGATGCCAGCATCAACCTGGGCACAGGGTAAATCTCGATCCCTGCCTGCGGGGGCTTCCAGAGTGGAAGGGTCATCGGTGTGGATGGGCTCCTGGCCATAGCCTCTCCAGTTTCTGTTTTGGTGTCATTACTGGAGGGGATAGGCTGTGTATTGGCTTCATAGCATCCCCAAGTGGGAGGACCCCTTTCTATATTTCAAAAAGATCTTATTTATTCGTTTATTTGAGAAAGAGAAAGTATGAGTGGGGGAGGAGCAGAGGGAAAGGGACAAGCAGACTCTGCTCTGGGTGCAGAGCAGATGTGGGGATCGATCTCATGACTCTGAGGTCAAGACCTGAGCTGAAGTCAAAGGTTGGACGCTCAAACCAGTGAGCCACCCAGGTGCCCCCAAATTTCTATTTTGATGTATCTGGTATTAATGAATGTTCCCATATCGTGGTGGTGACATATATACGCGGGAGATACAAAGTACCAGGATCTTATGCCCCTCCCGGCGATGAAGACGACTTTGTCATCTGGCCCTTTCCTACTGCATAGCATCATCTCTGGCTCTCCCCCTCACTCGCAGAAGCCACACTGAGGCCCGCACAATTTTGGCTTTTCATCTTCTCATTCCACAGGCACGCCAGCTCCGTGAGGGCGGGGAGCTTTGCCTTTTTGTTCACTAATGCATCCCAAATGCTTTTGCGTGTGCCCGGTAGGCACCTAATAAATATTTATCGAATGCATAAGTGCTCAGCACTTACCTTTTCTCTCTCATGGGTGCCATTCACGTAGGCAACTCATCCCTTGGGGCTCCACCTACATGTTCAACCCCCTTGGCGGTGCTTTTGACCACCCGGACCCAGCGCGGGTTCACTAGCGCGCATTTACACAGCCCCTCTACCTCTTCCTCACAGCCCTTATCACCATAGGAATTACTTAACCACTTCTGTGATTATTTAATTATGATCTCTCTTCCTTTGCATGATAAGCTGCACAAGTGTGGGAACTATGTTTAATTTTTTTATGGCTGTTTCCCTAGGCGTCAGAGCAATGTCCCATACATATATGTTTGTACACAGATCTCTGCGGAGTGAGTGGGGGGGTCTCATCTTGCTAAGCTGCCCACTCTCCCCGTCCTTCTAGAGTTGCTGCCCTCTCTCCCCTGAGCAGTCCCTCAGTCCCGCGGTGGGAGAGAGAATGGATCCAACCCTCGCTCACTGACTTCCATCTTGCTGCCCACCTTGTCACTGCTCCTGGAGTTGCCCTGGCTTTTTTTCCCCTGCCAGGACGCATGTGTCACTCCAGAAGCAGCTCTGGCGCCGAGGTCTGGCTTTCCTGACATCATGCTGTACCTGGGGGACCAGACGCGTTTCTCTCAGTACCTGCTTTGGGATTTTCCTGTCAAGCTCCATGTCGCACCCTTCCTGGATTGCCGCATCCGATCTGTGGTGCGGGCATGTATCTGAGATAAAGCGGGAGGACCTGAGGCGCTGGTGTGAGGGTCCCCAGGGACTGACTGTGGCAGGAACTCTAGTGTGTGTGGTCTTTACTCGGAAAATTCAGCCTGAGCCTCAGTCCAGGCTAAATAAACACACACACACACACGAGGGTACAAATCTCTCAGAGCATTTACCCCTGGAATGAGTACTTACATTTACTACTGCTGGAACATATTGATTTATGAATGGAAGCGAGTCCAGATCACATTATAATAAAGGGAATGAGCAATATAGGAGGAAAACAATACAGAGAGGAAGGAGAAAACCTGAGAATCTCTTTAAATTGGGCATTGTGTTTACTGGAATAGAAACTAACTCTATCTGTATCACTCAGTTAGTACCACTCGCAGTGGAAGAAGTAACATTAGTGTTTACACTTCCTGAGGCAGCTGGCAACACCCACAATACTGTAGCAACACGAGACAAGCATCCAGCAGGCCACACATCACAATTTCACTTCACAGCCCACCGCCCCTGCTCCATGAAGCTGGGTGAAGAGGACCATACTGTTAACTTAAAATGTTCAAAGTACAATTGACTGTATCTTAAAATAAGCTCACAGCCTTGCACAGGGAGTTTTATTGGAAAGTTATGTCTCAGGCTTTGTGTCCTGAAGTTAATGGAAGATTAGAAGTGATACCAACTCCCTGACCGTGGGCAGGTCACATAAAACCTTTGAGACTCAGCTTCCTTGCTTATATTAGGAATTCAAAAAGATGATCTTCGTGGATATCTTCAGATTTCCTATTTGTTCTGGGAAACACCTTGATAAAATGTTTGGGGCAGAAGGTGAGAATTCCATGACAAGGAATTTGAGACCTGGTAGAAAGATGTTGGTGGGTTCTTGGTTCTCCCACAGAAATGAACGTGAATTTGAGGGATAAAGAGAAGACAGGGAAGGAAAGAGTGGATGGCCTGCTAAGATGGGTAGGGAGACATCAGGGAAATCTGATGTCCAGTTTTAAAAGGTCTGTATTAATTTTTTTTTTCATGTAAAAGACTCACTCTTCTTGTCCCCAAACCTTTAACAGAGTCTTTCTTATTTATGAAGACTCTCTCTCTCTCTTTGTGTGTGTGTGTGTGTGTGTGTGGTGTCTATGTAAATTAAAAAGTAATGCTGAGTTCCATAAGACAACTGGATGAGAGCAGGAGCTGAAAAGTGGCATGAAGTCAGAGTCAGAGGATGCTTTGAGGACATCAGCCTCTTGGAACTGCAGAAATCTTGCAAAAGCAAATGAGCTTTCTGAGGGTATGGGTTAAGCATTTGAGCTAATCCAGTCTTTCTTTCTCAAGAAGGAGGACCTGAGAAAGCCAGGTCACATGCAAAAACACAACACAAGGGCAGAAGTCTTTGTGAGTATTTTCTCCTGGAATAAGCAACTGTTTTTATTACTGATGGAAACTGCCCTGCCCTGCTCACCTTAAATGGTTGTTAAGGGTTGAGGAATGCCATCAGAGAAATGTTTTTTCATTTTTCATCAGGTGAAAAGCTTTACCAATGTCAGGTATTGTTACCACTACTACTGTCATAGGGACCTAAATCTGTCTCTGCTTGTGTCCCTGAACTTTGTACCTCAGTGTTCAATCTAGAAAGCATTACACAAGGATTATTGTCTGTTCTTCTTGGTTGTCAAAGATCAAGAGCCACCCCCTTAGGAAGAACATCTTTCTAAGCATGCTATGGTAGTAGCTAAAATGAATGCAAAACAGGGGCACCTGGGTGGCTCAGTTGGTTAAGCATCTGCCTTCGGCTCAGATCATGGTCTTAAGGCCCTGGGATTGAGTCCTGCATTGGGTTCCCAACTCAGTGGGGAGTCTACTTCTCTTCTTCTCTTCCTTCTCCCCCAGCTCATGCTTGTGTTTGCACTCCCTCTCTCCCATAAATAAATAAATAAATAAAATCTTAAAAAAATAAAATGAATGCAAACGAAATAATTCTGGAGAGGTAAAAGGAGACTAAGCATGTTCTTCCCATACAGGAAGAGATTAAAATACTACATTATACAGATGAAAAAAATGATCAAGGGGAAAGAATTCAGCTCCTTTTCTGCATAAAGAGTGATGGGATCTGAAAAGGGGGAATGGAAAAGAAATTCCCAAGGTGAGGAAGGAGTAGAGACAAAAGTAAGAGACTTTATCTACGTTACCCAAGTTTCGCAGGGATGGGGACACAGCTGGGCAGAATAGGTGAAGGTGAAGATAGATGAGCAGACATGGTAAAAACCAAAAGACCAACTAGAGAGATTAGTGTAAGAAGATACCTGTCAAACAAGAATAAAGGGACCAATCTCAGGTGTGTCAGACTGGCCAGTGACCCCCAACACCCCAAGGTGAAGATGCCATGACTGTGGGAATGGCTGACTGTGTCTGGGTGATTCCATGATTTCTAAGATGTAAAATGGGAAGGCTCACTGGGCTATTGGCTGTATCTACTTGTCTTCCATTCAAACATGTTCTCTTTTTCATTTTTATTAGTGTTCTAAGGGCTTCGCTAGAGATAAGACCTTCTGCTAGCCAGAAGATGTAGCGGTCAAAGGGCAGCCAGGGTTTCTACCAGGCTGGGGAGACCTCCAGTACCTTAGCCTACAGTGAAAATCATTGAGAGGGCATGTGGTTCAGAACTGCAAACGGGATGCCTGCATCTAATTTTCACTTCCTTCAGGTCGAGGTGGGAAATTGTGGCATATGCTGAAAGGAACAGGCAGCAGAGGGTACCGTGAGCCACCTGGGAGCGGATATCACTGCTCTGCCATTATCTCATTCCACAATTTTGGGTGAACACTTTATCCATCCTCAGCTCCAGTTTCCTCCTTAAAAAATGGTATTAATTACATCCTCCTTATTATCCTCAAAAGGTATATCATATGTATAAATGGTTCAGCGTGGTGGGGCTTCAAACGCATGTCAATTAGATGATGTAATTTTGAGTGGAAAGATGATGTGTTTCTTTTTGGAACCCTTCCAGTCTCTGAGGCTCATTTCTTCCTTGTGGATTAGTTCCCTCTGTGCCACAGAACACTAGACTCTATCTCAAGTGACTGTCAACTATTCTCTAGTGCAGTATCTATTGATCAGTAATTTATGAAGAGTCTCCCACGTTACAGGCACTGTACTAGGCATTGAGGATTCCGAGATGAATTCGACACCATTCTTGCTCTGATGGAACTCACAGTCTGGGAAGAAAGAATTGTAACAGAAGGTGAAGTCCTATAAGATGGGTCCCATTGGAGTGCTGTGGAGAGAGACAGAAGATGGGGAGGAAGAGCCTGAGACTAAAAGCAGAAGGCTTCTCAGAGCACCAGAAGAGATCTGTTCTAGAATATGAAGAGTGAATAAGTGTCCCGAGTGAGAAAGCTAGAGAGGACACTGTTTGCGGGGGAAGAGCATGAGCAAAGGCATGAGCATACAGAGATATGTTATATATTTAGGAAATGCTGAGAAGGCTGAGGCAGATAAATTCTGAGTGAAGAGTGGAATGGGAAAGGTGGAAGATGGGATAGGGTGGGTTGCTGGAGGCCAGGGCTATTAAAGGGATTTGGAGCAGGTTGGAAAAGCAATGGAATATTGAATCATAATAGCTTTCCTGGGTTACACCCTATCTGGGCATGAGGAATTATCTTTGTTATATATTGGTAGAGTAGATTTGCTTAAATTTGCTGATGACATCTAATGTTGTTCTTCTGTGGTTTATTGTAATGCCATTGTCTGGTTTTGGTATCAAGATAATGCAGGCTTCATAGGAAGAGTTGGAAGTGTTCCCTGTTTGTATTATTTTTCTATTGCTGCTGAACTAATAAACACAGATTTAGTGGCTTGAAACAACAAAATTTATTATCTCACAGTCCTGGAGGTCAGAAGTCCACGGTGAATCTTACTGGGCTAAAATCAAGGTGTTGGCAGGGCTGACTTCCTTCTTGGGGCTCTAGGAGAGTCAATTTCCTTGCCTTTTCTGGCTTCCAGAGACTGTTGCATTCCTTGGCTCACAGCCCTGTCTTCCTTCTTCAAAGCTAACAGTGTAGCATCATCTGATCTCTAATTTCAATTCTCCTGCCTCTGTCTTTCACTTGCAAGTGCTCCTGTGCTTACCCTGGGCCCACCAGGATAATGCAGGGTAATCTCTCCATCTCAAAATCCATAGTTTGGTCACATCTATAAAGCCCCTTTTGGCATGTGAGGCAACTCATCCATTGGTTTCAGGGATTAGGACATGGACATCTGTAGAAACCACTATTCTGCCTACCATACTCTTCTTCAATTTGAGGGGAGAGTTTGTGTAGATTTGGTATCATTTCTTCCTTAAATGTTTGGTAGAACTTGCCAGAGAAGTTTTCTGGGCCTGCAATTTCTTCATCCAAAAATTTTTAGTAAAAAAAAAAAAAAAAAGTCTTTCATAGCTTTAAGACAATTCAGGTTACTACTTCTTTTTGGTAGAGCATTGTAGATTATGCCTTTTAAGAAATTTGTACCATGTCATTGAAATCACTGAACTTACTGTCATAAAGTTGTTTATCATACCCCTTGTTATCCTTTTAATTCTATAGGATCTATTGTGATGTCCACTTTCTCATTCTGATGTGGGCCATTTGGGTTCTCTCTTTTTTATTCATGATCAGTGTGTGTAGTGGTTTATAGATTTCATCGACATTCTCAAAGAATTGGCTTTTGGTTTCCTTTTTCTATTGCTATTCTTTCTAAGATTTTATTGATTTCAACTGTTAGCATTATTTCCTTCTTCTTACACGAGGACCACCGATTACACATATGTATGACTCCTCACA
The DNA here is from genome assembly GCF_030435805.1 of Mustela lutreola. Classification (NCBI taxonomy): domain Eukaryota; kingdom Metazoa; phylum Chordata; class Mammalia; order Carnivora; family Mustelidae; genus Mustela; species Mustela lutreola. The sequence continues at coordinate 66,502,258 of NC_081303.1, read as the reverse complement.
AGAGATCATACATATTTTCTTGTTCGTATGCCTGACCGTTTTTCATTGGATGCTAAGCACTTTACATTCTCTGTTTTTGGGTGCTGAATGTTTGGTACTCCTTTACATGCTTTTGTGCTTTGTCCTGGGATGCAGTTAAGAAAAAAACAGTGGGGCCCTTTTGAGGCTTGCTGTTGACCTTAGTTGAGTGATACCAGACAATCTCATCCCACAGTAGTCTTTCAGATGTCTTTCTAATACCCTACATACTTCAGGTTTCTCCACTCTAACTGTTGAAAATGATACCCAGCTCTGTGTGGGCTTTGGAAGTTGTTTCTCCTGCTCTTTTCTGGTGGGTCTTTCTCTTGTCTCAGCTAGTTTCCTCGCACGCAATCACTAATCGGTATTCGGCCAAAGATTCCAAGGGAACCCTCTGAAGACGTCTGCAGTTTTCTCTCTCTGCACAGGTCTGTGTTCACTGACATCTGGCTCTGTGAACTGGAGCTGCCTTGGGTTCCTGAATCTTCCAACGGCATCTCCCAACTCTGGGAGACTTTGCCTGGGTCTCCTCCTCCCTGTTCTGTGTCCTGGAAACTCTTCCCTGACATCATTTTGGGACACCGCTGGGCTTCCCTTGTTCTTCCTTTCTCAGGGAACTTTGTCCTTTACTGCCTGTTGTCCAGTGTCTGAAACCCATTGTTCCATACCTTTTGTCCAGCTTTTCAGCTGTTTAAGGAGGGAGAGTAACTTCAAGATGAGTGGACCTCATCTTGTTTGGGTGGAAGTAGACATAAAATAACTTAAAATGAGATTGCTTAAAGGCTTGGTTTTTAAGAAACCTCAGATTCAAAAGAATGGAGCCATGATCAGGAAAACCTAGAGCACGGACACCGGGAGTGGGGTAAGGAGCAAGAGACTAATCTCAATATGCCTAAAATCTGTGTCTTCGGTTCTACACTGAGGCAGATCAGAAGTCCACACTGTACTCTTCTGAAAGCTTAACTAAAGCAAGACATAGAAGCCCCCATTATCACTGGGACCTGGGGCATTGACTCACCCTGAATTCTAGTGAACCCACTTACCTCAATCTGCTGTAAGTTGCTGAAGTCTGCGGGTGGTGTTGGGCCTGGGCTCCTGGTCGCAGTAGATTTGCTTGGCTTCCTCGAAGACTCTTTCTGCCTGTGTTTCCAGGGAAACTGGTCAGAACCCCATGGGGAGTCCTAACCCTCAACACTAAAACTCAAGACTGAGAAGTGAAGCCATCTGCCCAAGGCCTCACTTCTCCCCTCTGGGATCATGATTAAGTCTGTGGCAGAGTTGTGATGAATGGCTTTCTTTCCCTGCAGTGACTCCGATCTCCTGGGGGCAGCGGCTCTGCTGGGAGGAGGAGTAAGAGTTGGGCAACACCCTGGGCTGCAGAAGAATCAGTGGCATGGACGCTGAGCATCCCTGAGCATTCCCTCTCAGAAAGACAGATGGGAACAGAGTTACCAGTGGGTTAAGCCTCTCCCCCAGGCCTAGAGTCCTCATTTCAAAGACAAGATGGCCTATGAGGTCCTTTCCTTACATGGCCTTGGAATTCAGTACTTCTTCCTTCTGGGTTTCTTTTTATTGAGACAGCATCCTTGGAAAGTAGTGCCAAGTAGGGGCTGCTGGGGTGGCCTGCCAAAGGTGTCTCTGACCTCCCTGAATGATGAAGGAAGGCCGCTCTCCCAGTGCAAACTCATTATTCCTATAAGGATGACGGGTGATCACTGTGATGACCCATGCCGGGTGCCATCCCTGTACACTTGCTCAGAAGGTGACTGCAGGGTGCGAGCCCACCTGTGCCCCGTCCAGGTGCTGAGTCAGCTGCGGTGACCCACACAGGTCAGGACACGGAAGGTACGTGGTGGGGCCTCCCTGAATGAGCAAGCCCTGAGGCTCTATGGTCGTCGTGGGCTTGGAGACATGCATTTAGGAGCTGCTCCTGGGGTACGGCATCAGCGAAGTGGCACACAAAGCCAAAAATGACACCGCACCTGCCACGGGGAGTTTCCCAGTCTGGGGAAAAGAACTATCCTACAAAGTAAAAAGTTGCAATATCTACAAAAGCAGTGATTCACGAAGCCCAGGAGGAAGAGACCACTTAATTCCAGCGTCTTCTTCACATGCTGCCTCCTGGAGCTAATATTTGTTTCCTAATCACGTGCTCTAAAACCCCTCTTATGTTTGGGGTATTTTGTGCAACACAAGCCTCCCCTCCTCAAGGAGAAAGGCTTCCAGCCTTCCTTATAGCTGGGGTTTACTCACAGACCCAAGTTCCGATGGTCAGATATGCTGCCTGGAGACTTCGATTAGGAAAACAATGGACTGAGGAAGCAGGTGCTGGAAACTGCATTCTGCTGAGGGAAACTAGGGAGCACTGGGCTGCTGGAGGCAGGAGAATTTGGGGCTTCCAGGGTCAGGAGTGTGAACTGTGTGCTGTCAGCCCCCCACTACCCCCCACCCAATGGGGTCTCCTCAGAAGCCATCCGGAGTGTGGTCCCAGGCCCACCCCAGTCTTGTGGCTCCCAGGCCTAACCCTCCCGCACTCCTGGACATTTTCTGAGTTACCCAGTATCCTTTAATAAATTCGTTTCCTGCTTATGGTGGCCCAAGGGGGTTCCGTGATGTGTGCCTGGAAACCTGACTGAAAAACCTCGGGCCAGCGTTTCCTGCTCATGCGAACGCAAACGGGACTCACTTGTTCTGTGACTCAGGTGTGACTTCCTCACGGTGGCTGGGTCAGAATGAGTGAGCAGACCCTAACCCGCCCTGCAAGCAGTGAGCACAAATGTCATTTCTGGAAGCTTCCTTGTGACATCTGCACTCTAAACATACTGTTAAAAACAAAATGCAGCTGAGTACATTTGATGGAAAGAAAAGAAAGAAAGAAAGAGAAAGAGGAAGAGAGGGAAGAAGAATGGAAAGAAAGAAAAAGAAACAAGCTCAGAATGGTGTTGTTTGCCCCGATAGTAGCAAACTAAGACTTAATTACAGTTTTAATTGTGACCTTTTAAAAGTTAATCAGAAATTTCCCAATCAGCACTCGTGAGGTAACCTGCATGAAAAAAAAAAAAAATAGAAAACCCCCACTGTTGTGTGTCAACTATACTTCAATAAAAAAAATACATATTTTAAAAATCATATTTTTATCCATAGCAAAAAAAAAAAAAAAAGAAAGAAAGAAAGAAAAAGAAAAAAAGGAAACCGTTTCCTTCCCTGAAAAGAAGATGTCATGATCTGAAACAAACCTTTCTCTCTCTCTCTCTCATTTTGTTTTGTCTTTTTTTCCCCTAATAACTTCCCTGCCTCACCTTCCTGCCTATTAACACCTTCCATTTCATACAACTCCTTGGAGTATCTCTCTGCCTTTTGGGTGGGATGCTGCCCTGTTGATGAATTGCTTAATAAGGCTAATTAGACCTTCAAAAGCACTTCTTTCCGTCTGTCCCGCTGCTCCCCTGGATTGGACCTTTGTCTACTGTATTTGTCTCCCCATTCAGTTCCCTGCCTCCAGCCCCTTCACTTTGCAGACCACCTTCCATGCCACCAAATTTAATCAAGTCCCCCCTTCTAGGATAAAACCCTTCGGTGGCTCCTTATGACTAGTGGACTAACGTCCAAGCTCCCTTGCGATCTTGCCCCCTGGGAAACTGGTTTAAACTCACTTCCTGCTCCTCCCTCATCAGCTCCTGTGTCTAGCCACCCACCAGTCTCCAAACACCAGGTGCTCAGAGCTGCCTCTGACACGCGCTCCTCTCTCTTCTTGAAATGTCCTTTGTCACATTATGCGTTGGGCATACTCCTACTGAGCCTTCGGATTTAGTGAGGATGCCGCCAACTTTGGGAAATGGTTTTTGCCATTTCCAGCAACGTGTAGCGCTTCTTTTCTGTGCTCTCTAGCCTTCTGACAGAGCACTCACCACATTGCTGTGGTTCTGACTTACCCACGTGGCTTCCTGCTAGATGGTGAGGAGTGAGCGGCAGGGCTGGAGTTCCTCTGCTCAACTCTGCATCTTCAGGGCCAAGGACAGTGCCTGGCACTTAGTAGATACTCCCTTGATGCTTGTGAATTAACTAACTAATAATGAAAGTGATTGCAGGAAAGAACCTTGAAAGTTATCTAAAACATTGGCAAACTATATTTCCCAAATAGAGGTTGTCATTAAAGTAGGAGGATTGTAACCACTCTAGCGACCACCAGCCCCTCTCCGATGGGTCATATGCATCTCCTGAGGGGAATCTTTCTGCCCTGGCAGCCTGAAGACAGACCCAGGAAAGGAAATGAAGCACCTGTTAATTTACCAGCACCTAGGAATTTGGAATAGTAATTAACACAAAGCTCACTAATAGTTAGGGAGTAATTAATAGGTAAATGTTGGCATTTAGCAAAATGATGTTTTTTCCTTTTTCTACCCAAGCAATGATTTTAAGTTGAGGATGCTGAAAACGGCTTGAAATGGGAGGAAATCACTGCAGACAGGCCCTGTATTTAAAAGGCAGTGCCACCGGTGGATGCCCGTCACTGCTATCACCACAATGGCAAATGCAAGCATATACTGAGCCCCCGCCAGCCAAGGCAGAGGTGCAGAACCGAAGGCAGTCTTGCTTTCTCAAAAACCTCTCTTATGAGAACAAATTACACTTGCAAAGCAAATGAATCAAGAGGGAAGCAAAGTTATCATTCACAACCCAGAAGGACCCTTTGCAATACAAAAGGTTCTCCCATATGGCTCCTTTCAATAGGGAACTCCTGGAAATACTTAAAATATCATCAAGTTTATGAAGAATCAATTAAGAACTAATTTTTTCAGCAACCATTCTGTGGCACAATGGGGGTGTTAGCTACCTTTAGAATTGCTTGCCATCGGCCTTTTGCCAGCAACTAGTAGGCAGCAACATTGTGTAAAAGAAAATGCATGGACAGGGTCAGGACCCCCGGGCTTGAGCCTGGCTTTTGACCATGCTGGCTCAGCCTCAGTGTTCTCATCTGGAAGTGGAGCCAACAGTCTTGGGGGCAAGGAAGTGGGACAGAAAATGAGTGGAAATGGCCCATGACATAGGTAGTTACTCACACCTGTGTTGTTTTGCTAGGGCTACTGTAACAAAAATTAGCACAGACTGAGTGGCTTAGGCAACAGAAATGTATCATCTTGGTTCTGGAGGTCAGAAGTCTGAGATCAAGGCATTGGTGGAGTTTGCTCTTCAGAAGGCTGTTCCATGCCCCTCTTCTAACTACTGATGGTGGCCTGGCAATCGTTGGGGTCCTTAGCTCCTGCTGCATCACCACGATCTCTGCTTCATCATCTCAAGTCTGTTCTTTCTGTGTGCATGACCCCATCTTCAGTAATGGCATTTGCAATGACCCTATTTGCAAATTGGTCACATTCTGAGGTCCTGGGAGTTCAAACTTGAACACGTGAATTTTGAGGGGCCACAATTCAACCCGTAATAACTCAATAATGAATTATTGTTCTGTCCCTAAGTCCCTGAAATGACAGGCAAGCTGTGTTTTTTTCTTGTTAGATATTTTGCTTTTCTTGGTTAGGATGTTGCCAAGTAAAAGACATTTTTAGAGAAACAACAGCAAGGCACAAGGAGAAGATTTGGAACATAGAAATCAAGACAAAAGGAAACGCTAGCAGAGAGCAGATTGGGGCAGCCGCCCCAGGAGCACTTCTTTCTCCTGCCAGGTTCTTGTATTCCTTGCCTCCCAGGAAAGGGAGCGCACTCGTCATGGATTTGGTCACATTCTCCTTTGCCACGCTGACGAGTACGAGTACGAGGGAGGTCTGGCACTCTATTCTTACCATGACTCACTTTTTACAGGAAGAAGATATCTCACACCCAGTGGAACCATCCTTCTGTCAGATGGAGACGACTCTCTGCTTCCAGAATTCTGCCAAATCAACCACAGGAACAATGACTTGGTCATTTCCTCCCAAGCTTGGTTTCCAGTAAACTCCAAAAAAAAAGCCAACTGATGTTGTTGCCTGCCCCCTCCCCCTCACCCAGATTGTATTACTATTGGTGGAAGTTTGGAGGTCAGGGCTGGAGAGTCGGTGACACAGTTGTTTTGTGCTCTGGTCCCCAAACAGTGATCCTTGGCTCTTGGGGTAGATCAATGGTGACGATGACCACATTAGCTCCCACTTCCTGTATCCAAGCATTAGCTAATGCTCTCCCACGCCACTGTTGGCATAGCCACGTGTCCTGATTTGACTGGAAATACCTGTGTGCTGAGGTTTCTCCTCTTGCTGCTCTTGTGACCTTGGCTGCTGCCACCACCTCGTCGAGCTCAGGTTAGCCTGCTGGAGGAAGAGACACTGCATGGAGGAGAGGTAAGCCATTTTGCCCAAGCCACGACGGACTTGCCAGCTGCAGCGCCACTCTGCAGCTGAAGACAGACGCATGCGTGCCCAGCCGATATTAACAGAGTCTGGCCCAGATTGGAAGAACCATTCAGCTGTGAGAGGCCCCACACTGCACACTCTCCAAACTGTGAGCTGCCGTTACGTATTTCTTTGTTTTTTTCTTTTCATTGTTTCTGTAAACCACTTGGTGTTGAAGTGCTTTGTTATGTAGCAAAAGCTCCACGATATTTTCCTAAGAGTTCTCCTGGAGTCTAGTACTGAATCGTGTGTGATGGGATTTTAGGGATGGTTTTCTCTGCAGCCAGGTGAAATTTGGGGAATCTGGGCTAGGAGGTAGGATCTGTTTTCAATCATGCTCTGCGCCCTTTGGGACTACAGGCTTGTTGTCAAACTGGCCTTGATTCATACTATGGCACGGTGTCTCTGTGGTGTAACAGCTGTAAAAACATGAACATCTCAGTAGCTTCACATCATAAATGTGCATTTCTCCCCCATGTCATAACCCATTTATATATTTATATACCGGGTGTCTCATACATATGTGAGAATCTGCAGAGCTGCCTGGGGCTGGCTAGTCTAAGAGGGCTGGCGGGGATGGCTTATCTCTGCTCTGTGTGGCGTCTCATCCCCTCATAGGCTAGCTTGTGTTTCATCACACTGGCATGTGTCCACGTTAAGATTTGGGGGCCCAGGTTTCCTCCACCTAGTGCTTCATCTGAGCCCTCCATGGGACCCTTGGCATCCAGCCAGGAGACAAGAAAAGAGAAAGGGCATGGAGCATCTGGAGGTTAGGACTTGTTGTAGGGACCAGGGCCAGAAGGGGCATAGACCACTTTCTCCCTTATTCTATTGGCTAGCACTAGTCACATGACCCCACCTAAATACAAAGGGAGGAGAACCTGATCTAGCAGTGTGCCAGAGAAAGAAAGAAGACAGATGTTGGTGAGTTCCAGAAGTCTGTCTCATGTAGCTACCCCTTAACGAGGTGCTTGGGCCAGTTATTTGACTTCTCTGAAAGTCAGAAACTATTTGTTTCACATGGGTTGTGCAATTTATGCAGAAGGTGCTTGCTCCAGTCTGGGTCTCTGCATTCTGGTCTATGGTCATTCAGACTGGAGGAACTGAGGTCGTTTAGTGCTACATCCTTATGCTGTTGTTTTCCAGAATCAGGCTCTGTTTGGCATACCAATGGCAGGGCAGTGGGAACGGTCCACTCCTGGTGCAGGTAATAAGTTGTTCTTTTTTCCCCCAAATTTTATTTACCCATCTTTAGCGAGCGCGAGAGAGACAGACAGTAGGGGGTGGGCAGAGGGAGAAATTGAATCTTGAGCAGACTTCACACTGAGCTCAGAACCCCATGTGGGGCTCTATTCTAGGACCCCAGGATCACAACCTGAGCCAAAACCAAGAGTATGATGCTCAGCCAACTGAACCACCAGCTTCCCATAATTTAGTGCATTTTCTGTGGAGTCTTTTCTAAATTACAAAATTAACTGGAAGTTAGCCTATTTTGTATTATCATCATGTGCCACCAATAATAATAAAATACTTCTTCCTAAGTAAAAATTGTTATCTAAGTGCGGAACAATGGTGGCATTACTATTTTTTAAGAAATTCTTTATGTAGGGGCACCTGAGTGGCTCAGTGGGTTAAAGCCTCTGCCTTCAGCTCAGGTCATGATTCCAGGGTCCTGGGATGGAGCCCCACATCAGGCTCCTTGCTCAGTGGGGAGCCTGCTTCCTCCTCTCTCTCTCTCTCTCTCTCTCTCTGCCTGCCTCTCTGCCTACTTGTGATCTCTGATGTCAAATAAATAAATAAAAAATTTTAAAATAAAATAAAAAGAAATTCTTTATGTAAATTCTATTTAGTTAGCATATACTGTATTACTAGTTTCAGGAATAGAATTTAGTGATTCATCAGTTGCACAGAACACCCAGTGCTCATCACATCACACGCCCTCCTTAATGCCTATCACCAGTTACCCCATCTCCCCACCCACTTCCTCTCCAGCAACCCTCAGTTTGTTTCCTAGAGTTCAGCATCTCTTATGCTTTTCCTCCCTCTCTGGTTTCATCTTATTTCATTTTTCCTTCCCTTCCCCTATGTTCATCTGTTTTGTTTCTTTAATTCCACATAGGAGTGAAATCGTATGATATTTGTTTTTCTCTGACTGACTTATTTCATTTAGCATTATACCTTCCAGTTCAATCCATCCCATTTACAGTGGCACCCAAAACCCATAGGATACTAAGGAATAAACCCAACCAAAGAGGTAAAAGATCTGTACTCTGAAAAGTATAGGACACTTATGAAAGAAATTGAGGGAGACACAAAGAAATGTAAAAACAGGGGTGCCAGGATGGCTTCATCATTAAGCGTTTGCCTTCAGCTCAGGTCATGATCCCAGGGTCCTGGGATCAAGCCCCACATGGGGCTCCCTGCTCAGCTGGAAGCCTGCTTCTCTCTCTCCCACTCCTTCTGCTTGTATTCCCTCTCCGTCAAATAAATATATAAAATCTTTAAAATAAAATGGAAAGACAGTCATGCTTATGGATTGGAAGAACAAATACTGTTAATATTGAGATTTAATGATATACATAGCTATGATTGAGTCCTAATGCATAAGCCCCTCATACACTTTGGATTTAAGAATATATTATAGAGGTATCTAGATTTCAGATTCACTTAAGCATATTTTCAAATAATCACTCCAGCAACTGTGTTTCACTGTTTAAAAGTTTTAAACATGAATAAAAAAACTTCAAGTGGTCACATCGAGTGACAAAACAGAAGGAACTCCATTCTGTTTTGTTGTCTTCATAGGCATTATTAATTTTTACTTTATGGCTTTAAGGCAGGAATATCTAGTACCATGGAGATTGGAGACACAAGCTGCTCTCCAGGAGAGCTTGAACTATTCTGAACCACCGTGAGTTTACTGGGAGTTCACCAAGTTCACTTCCATGTAGAATATAGCATCTATATAAAGGGTAAGTGTCTTAGTCAGCTTGGGCTGCTATAGTAAGATACCATAGACTGGAAAGCTTAAACAACAGACATTCATTTTTCAAAGTTCTGGAGGCTGAGAATCCAAGGTGAAGGTGATGACTATTTGGTTATTGGTAAGGGCTCTTTTCCTGGCTTGTAGACAGCTGTCTTCTTGGTATATCATTACATGGCAGAGAAAGGAAGCTCTCATGTCTCTTCCTTTTATTATAAGAGCACTTCTCCCATCATGGGGGCTCCATAGTGGTGAAATTACTACAACCGAATCATCTCCCAAAGGCCCTCCATCCTAATACCATCACATTGGGGTTAGGGCCCCAACGAATGACTCTGGGGTAGGACACAAACATTTGGTCCATAACAGTAAGTAATGACACGGTGCTGCTTTGAAGATAATTTGTGGGGAAGCTAGAAAATTATCTGCTTTGGATTCAAATTTGCTAGCTTAATCATGGGCCCCTCTGCAGAGGACTGGTCTTTGGTGACCTCTCCTTGTCAGCACTCTACTCTCCACTGGGGTTTCTGCAACCACCTTGATGTATTAGGATCTTCTCAGAAAGGAGGGTGACTGGAAAGGACTCCAGAATTCCAGGTCTCAGACCCAGACATTAACTGTGGCTTGGGCCAAGCCATGTCCTGGCTGGCGGGGCAAAGCCATGCTCATTGCAAGTGGGGCAAGCATAGGACCTCCTGAATCCCTATCTTCCTCTTTCTTACCCATAATCTGCTGCTCCAGCCTCTTTTGTTTGTTTTACCATCAACTGCTTCTACAATAGCTGTGTTCAGTTGTCCTCCTGTCCAAACGAGTATGTCGAAATCTGGATGGATCTTTTCTTCCCATACATGAATGACTCTTATTTCAAGTATCCCACATTCTTCCTTCCTTTTTCTTTTCTTTTCCTTTCCTTTCTTTCCTCTCCTTTTCTTCTTCTTCTTCATGACATTATTGTTCTCCCAGTCTCAGTAATCTTTGGCATGATCTCTTTCGTTGTCCATGGTTCACTGAGTTCTATAATCAAGTTTTCTCCTTTCCCGTCTACCCTGGCTTGGATGCAGGTCAGCTTGCATATGTGCCTATGCCTCATTATCCTGCTCGCACACCCTGAAACCTGTCTGCATGCTGCTGCCAGATGAGCCTTCCCAAATACTACTTCATCATGTCACGGCTCCCCCTAGCATCTGTGATGGTTTCCTGCTGCTAGTGCATCAAAACCACCTCCTCTCCGGCCTGAGGACACTCTAGCTAGTGACAAACAGACTTAAAAATTTTTAACTAAACATTTCGACTTTCAACTGAAGAGGTTTCCCTAAATCTAAATCTAAGCTTGGTTTCTGAGGAGCGAACACATGAGTGGGACAAAGGAGACAGCATTTTCCTCTGCGCACAAGAAGGATGTGTTGATCAGTGTCAGGGCTCAACACATATTTTTTAGAGAAAAGAAACTTATGGGTAGTATATGAAAATTTAACTTCCTGAGATAGTACACTTTGCCGTATTCATCCATCGATGCTGTTTTAGTTACCTAGGGCTGCACGAACGAACTACTCTCAAACTTGGGGGCTTAAAACAACCGTTTTATTATCTTCAAATTTCTATAGGTTGACTGGGCTCAGAGACACAGTTCCTTTGCTAGTCTATCTTGGGGTCTCTCTTGCAGTTGTACTTACTTGGAGGCTTGGCTGGGATGCTGGCCTAGCTGGACCTCTTCTCTCTTTAAGTCGTCTTACCCCTCCCTCTCCATGTAGCTTCTCCATGTCATCCCACCATGCGGTCTTTCCAGAAGGAGAGCCAGACTTCTTATGTGAAAGCTCAAGGTTTCCAAAAATGAAATCGTGGAAGCTTCCAGGCCAATGGAACTAAAGTCCTAGCTGGCACAGTGTCAGCTCTGCCTTATTCTGTTAATTAAAACAAGTCTTGGGGAAGTCCAGTTTCAGGGAAGGAAGGGTCCATACAATGGTGTGATGCAGGGAGATGTGGTTCATTGGGAGCCATTTGGGAGACTAGCTACCATCTTCTGACTTTTAATAATTCATTTTCTTTCTTTCTTTCTTTCTTTCTTTCTTTCTTTCTTTCTTTCTTTCTTTCCTTCTTTCTTTCTTTCTTCTTTCAAGATTTTATTTATTTATTTGTCAGAGAGAGAGAGAGAGAGTGAGCAAATGCAAGCAGAGTGGCAGGCAGAGGCAGATAGAGAAGCAGGCTCCCTGCTAAGGAAGGAGCCCAATGTGGGACTTGATCCCAGGACCCCTGGATCATGACCTGAGCTGAAGGCTGTGGCTTAACCGACTGAACCACCCAAGTGTCCCTCTTTCTTTCTTTCTGATTATATATATTTGAGAGAGAAAGAGAGAGAGCATGAGCTGGGTAGGGGAAGATAAGGAAGGACAAGCTGACTTCCCTTTGATCAGAGAACCTGACCCAGGGACACCAGGATCATGACCCGAGTCGAAGACAGATGCTTAACCAACTGGGCCACCCAGGCATCCCTGATTCATGTCCCTTTTATGTGAAAAATACACTTACCCCTACAAATCTCAGCCCAATATGGCATCAGTTTGAAACCCAGGATGTTGTCCATAAATCAGGCGCTGGTGTGGATGGGGCTCCCTGAGGCAGTCTCTTACGTGCACTTCCTCTAGTGCAGAGAACAGCAAGGGGCAGGTTATCTGCCCCTCCCCCACCCACCATATAATAATGAAAGAGATAGAAAAACTACAATTGACTTTCCTGTGTGAAAAGAGAGAGAAAGGGAGACACAAGCAGTCACTGATTTATAACAATTCTGAAAAATCCAGCCTGGCGGATGTCCCGATTTCTCTGACTCCAGGCAGGGAATATTCCTTGGTAAGGAACAATTTTGCTTTTTAGGAATGGTTCTTCTCGGCTCCTGGTTTCATCCTCTGGGCTCTGGTTCTGAGTTGTTCTTCCTTTTCCATAAGAATGGCCCATGTTTGTAGCTATGTGGCTCTAAGCCTGCTTCCTGCCTCAGTGGAAGTAACTGCCCTGAGTGAGGGCCAGCTGCGTGACTGGGTTACAAAAACTTCTCCAGCAGGGCCACCTCCTTTTCCTATCCTTCTGAGTTCCCTCACTTACTGACCCTGGGCTGTCTCTGCGATGCGCTTTAACCCACGGGCTATGGCCGAAGGGAAACCATGCTTCTAGCTCCAGACCCAAGTCTTCGGAAGCCTTGGCAGCTTCTGATTTTGTACTTTGGGGATCCTTGAGCCACCGTCCTGTAGGAAGTCTGGCTGCCCTGCTGCAAAGACTACAGGGAGAGCCCGCATGCAGAGGGTGAAGCTTGAGACCACACCAAGAAGGCGAGGAGCCTCCAGATAACTCCATTGCCATCTGACGGCAAACACACAAGAGAACCCAAGTGAGACCGCGAGAAGAATTTCTCACCAAGCCTAGTCAACCTAGAGAACTGTGAGACAGAAGGCTGTTGTTTTAAGCTATTCAGTTAGGGAGGCATGATATGCAGCAGCAGGTAAACAAAACCCATGTGTTTATTCACTGCAAGCTATTTAACTCTCCCTCTGTGCCTGATGCTGTGTTAGGAAACATGGATGCTAAATTAAATAAAACATTGATTCTGAACTCTTATTTGCTAATGAAAAATCTTAAGTAGAAATATTTTAATTTCACATTTTAAAGGTGGAAGATTGTGTTTCAAAAATATATCCATGCAGGGTATCCTTGTTTTAATTAAAGACTTTATTTATTTGAGAGAGAGAGAGAGAGAGCATGCACACGTGTGCACGCAGGGCAGGGGCAGGGGAGGGGCAGGGGCGAGGGAGACGGTGAGAGAGAATCCCAAGCAGACAGAGCATGGAGCCTAACTTGGGGCATGGGGCTCCATGGCACAACCCAGGCAAAACCAAGAGTCAGAAGCGCAGCCCACTGAGCCACCCAGGTGCCCCAGGAGTGAATCCTTTTGTAAAAATGAATAATTACTCTGAGACTTTTCAAATTTTTCATGTCAGAATTCTTACATAATAAAGCACATCTGACCTTTTAATAATATAATTCAGTCAATATCTTCTGAGCACTTACTATGTGCTTCCTTGTATATTTTTGAAAACTGTGCTGAAATTCACGGCCGTTTTCTACCTGGTATCTATTGGCTTGCCTGGGGCTTGTTTTCCTGAGTTACTTGGGGGATCCTGGGGATCCTGTTTTTGTCTGTTAGCATGTATTCCTGTTCCTAATGTGCATCCCCTCGGTGTTTTCTTATTGCTTCAGCAAGAATTACGTTCAGTTGTTCAGTTTCTAAATGACCTAATTAGCAGCACTTTTCCATTCTTTCTTTAGAATTCTCAGTCTCCAGTTGAACTCCCTCCCCATTACTCTTTCCCTCTCTGAGTTTTACTCAACATCCTGCTAATGAGTTCACGTTCCACTCCTGTCCCTCCATGGATTGCTGCCCAGGCATTTGGAGACCTCCTTGCCTTAATTATCAGGAAAGAAAAAAAAATCTCTTCTTGGTCTTTCCTTGCTAGACTCTGTTTGCTCTGTCTTCCCAGCTTCTTACCTCGTCTGTGTCTGCTTTTCAGGCAAAGAGAGACGGTAAAGCAGAGAGGAGCCCTAGAGATCACATAATTACACGAATGGCCCAACTTTGGCCAGAGAGCCAAGTGACTTGTTCAAAGAACCCCAACCAGTTAGTGGTAGAGCCAGGCCAGGACTTTGTGTCTCCCAACTAAGAAGTCCTGGCTTCACTAATGTAACGAAGGCCCTATCAAACCACATCACATGAATGCAAGCAGACTAACAGATGATTGATCAACAAGGCCTCTTTATAATATAATTAATTAATGGGTTTTACTTACATCTCTAGTCTTAGTTCTGGATTAATACTGGGGAGAGGAATAAGAGGGGAAAAAAAGCAGCACAGTGGATTCAGAAGCTGGAAGATGTATAGCAGTAGTTCATAATATTTTTTAGGGTTTAGGATTTCTTTAATAGATTTTATTTATTTATTTGACAGACAGAGATCACAAGCAGGCAGAGAAGTGGGCAGAGAGAGAGGAGGAAGCAGGCTCCCTGCTGAGCAGAGAGCCCGATGTAGGGCTTGATCCCAGGGCCCTGGGATCATGACCTAAGCCGAAGGCAGAGGCCACCCAGGCGCCCCTAGGGTTTAGGATTTTTTTAAAAGATTATTTATTTTGTGAGGGACAGAGAGAGCACGAGCAAGGATGGGGAGGGGGAGGGAAGGAGAGGCAGAGGGAGAGGGAGAAGCAGACTCTACACTGAGCAGGGAGCCTGACTTAGGGATCGATCCCAGGACCCTGAAATCATGAGCTGAGCTGAAGGCAGATGCTTAACTGACTAAACCTCACAAGCACCCTTAGGGTTTAGGATTTTGATGAACTCTCTTGAGCCCCTCATTAATTTATTCAGTTAATATTTGTTGAGTATCTCCGCGTATACGCCTCTGTGCACGCATATGCAGAGTTCACCAGATCTTCTCTTAAGGGGACACTGCAAAATAGCATACGGTGTCCTCATAAATGTCTGTATAGTGCATAGTATTACAAAGTCTATGCCCATAGCAATGGATCATAGATTTGTTGCTTTTTTGGAAAAATGGACACATTAATTCCTTGTAGATACTTTGTCTTTTTAATCACTCTCATGTTCCCGATGCCAAAACCATCTGATCCTTGTACTTCAGACGCCTTCAAGGGCCACGCGGTTAAGGTCAATGAGCGGAGTAGGCTCAGTGGTGCAAAGGGAGGGTGCTGGGGACTCTGATGGCATCGAAGCCATGAATCCCGCTTATAGAGTGTGGCTGCTACTCAGTGTCCAGCGACTTTTGTCATGCGGGAATTCAAAGGCTGATGTTACTGGAACTTCTGCCTTTTTTTTTTTTTTTAAAGATTTTATTTATTTATTCAACAGAGAGAGACACGGAGAGAGAGGGAACACAAGCAGGGGGAGCGGGAGAGGGAGAAACAGGCTCCCTGCTTAGCAGGGATCATCATGTGGGGCTTGATCCCAGGACCCTGGGATTATGCCCTGAGCCCAGGGCAGCCTGCCCAAGGCCTGAGCCACCAGGCGCCTGAACTTCTGCCTTTTTAGGACAGGCTGGAAATCTTTATTTTAAGTGAACTCTTCAGATTTTTAAAATGCTATTGGGGGCACCTGGGTGGCTCAGTCGGTTAAATGTCCAACTCTTGATCTCAGCTCAGGTCTTGATCTTATAGCTGTGAGTTCAGGCCCGATGTTGGGCTCCACACTGAGTATGTAACCTCCTTGAATAAAAATAAAAATAAAAGTAAATAAAAATAAAAATAAAATGCTGGTGGTTAATTTTAAAAACTTAAAACCACTATGTGGGCCAAATAAAACCTGTTAACCAAATACAAATTCTGGGCAAACAGGTGGTCCCACCACCTGGGACCTGGGTGGCTCAGTCAGTGAAGTGTCTACCTTCCGCTCAGGTCATGATCCCAGGGTCCTGGAATTGAGTAACTCATCAGGCTCCCTACTTAGCAGTAAGCCTGCTTCTTCCTCTGCCTCTCCCCCTCCCCTGCTCATACAATCTCTCAAATAAATAAAGTCCTTTAAAAAAGGTAAGGGTTGGGGCACGTGGCTGTCTCAGTTGGTTAAATGTGTCTTCAGCTCAGGTCAAGATCCCAGTGTCCTGGGATCAAGACCCACATCAGACTCCCTGGTCAACAGGGAGTCTGCTTGTCCCTCTCCCTACCCTACTTGTGCTCTCTTTCACAAATAAATAAAATCTTAAAAAAAAAAAAAAGGTAAGTGTTCAGGGGCAACATTTAAAAAATTTTTTTAATTAACATATAATGTATTATTTGTTTCAGGGTATCATCAGTCTTACACAATTGACAGCACTCACCATAGCATATACCCTCCCCAATGTCCATCATCCAGCCACCTATCCCCTGCCCCCCACCCGCCAGCGACCCTCAGTTTGTTTCCTGAGATTAAGAGTCTCTTAGGATTCTTCTCCATCCCTGGTCCCATGTTTTATTTTTTTCCCTCCCTACCCTCCACGACCTCTCAAATTCCTCATATCAGAGAGATCATATGATAACTGTTTTTCTCTGATTGACTTATTTTTTTAAATTTATTTATTTGACAGATCACAAGTAGGCAGAAAGGCAGGCAGTGAGAAAGGAGGAAGCAGGCTCCCCGCTGAGCAGAGAGTCTGATGCGGGGCTCGATCCCAGGACGCTGGGATCATGACCCGAGCGAAGGCAGAGGCTTTAACCCACTGAGCCACCCAGGCGCCCCATCTGATTGACTTATTTTGCTTAACATAAAACTCTCTAGTTCCATCCATGTTGTTGCAAATGGCAAGAGTTCATTTCTTTTGATGGTTGCACAGTATTCCAGTATATAGATAGATAAATAGATAGATATATCTATATCTATATCACATCTTCTTTATTCATTCATCTGTTGATGGACATCTAGGTTCCTTCCATAATTTGGCTATTGTGGACACTGCTGCTATAAACATTTGGGTATGCAAGGGGCAACCGTGGTTACTCATTGACCTCTACGGAGTAGTTGAACAAGCCATTCAGTGATTTGCCTGGTCAGTCTCCATTTGATGTCACTGAGAAAATCAAAGTATGTAATTAGAGGAAGTAAGTGGGGAAACCTCCCTCATTCCCTTCTGGTTTTGAAGAATATGGAATTGCCTCACTTTTATTAGTTCAAAATGTGTTGGTTATTCTAGAAATGAAAATGTAGTGTTGGCAGGGTCACCCAATGAGTCTGTTAGATGCCCGTTTCTACATGAGTCATGCTAATACAAGCCTACACATGGCATCTCAGATCCTCCTTTTCCAAACCCAACAATACGTGTCTGGTATTAGCTCAAACCGTTGGGTTCAAGGTCCTCAACAGTCTCCTCAGTCTCAAATCTAATTCCTGCTCTCACTGCTTGTCTTATTTCATTTGCTCATTTGTCAAATATTTATAGAGTGCCTTCTGGGTGTCAGGTACGTTTTCAACACCACAGGGATGACAGACATGGTCTGTTCTTTCACGGAGCTTACTTTCTGTGAAGGTGAGGGAGACAACAGTCAGGTAGACAAATGAATACGTAGCACAGTTGCAAATAGTGGTCACTGTTATGAGGAAATGGAATAAGAGTGATTGAAGAAAGGCTTTACTGCAGAGTCATTTGAGGTGAGACCTGAGTGGGGAGGAGCAGAGAGCAATACAAATATACAGGAGCAAAGGGTTCCAGCCAGGAGAAACATCTGGCACAAAAGCCCTGAAACAGGAACGGGTTCGAAGTTTCAAGAACCAGAAGGAAAATCTGTGACTGGACATCTAACTTGAATTCTTCCCTGCACTGGCCTTGTTCATGAGCTGGTTCTGAAGGCACTTGCCGATATCTATTCATCAGCTGCCTCTGCTGGTTCTCTCCAAGGTCCTGAAGAATGAGTGTGCCCTTTTTGGAGAGTTTTATCCCTTCCTCTCATCTATTACCCCAGTGTTGTAATGACCTGAGTACACATATAAACCTGTGAATTCAGGTAATTTTCCATGCATAGAAATGGCAAAAAGACTTACAGCATTTATAGCTTTCTTCTCTCTGGGACACAGAAATATTTTGCAGTAGTTCAGAAAGATAATGTCTTGAAATAAAGTAATGGCCAAGTAGAATTACTGGTACCTGGTAGCCTGTTAAGATGGGGGTGGGCAGTGAGGGGCATACTGAGTAAGGGTGATTACAAAGTGTCAGACTAGAGTCCCTGGGATTCAGGAAATAGGCTGAGATTTCAGGAAATAGAAAGAGAAGAGGCTTCTGTCAGGGCACAGAGCAGTATGACTAGGTTCGCCAGGTAATGGAGAGAAAGGCAGAGTTGGAAGGGGGTTAAAAAGGAGTTCCTGAATCTGAAACTGGGATTCCAGCAAAAGAATGCCTCTTTCTGCCACCTCAGATTGGAGGTCCAAATAAATCTTGCCAAGTAAACATAATTACAATGGGAATATGGTTCTATGCTGCTGTTGAACATAGATATAAGAATCTTCTAGTTGGTCTAGAAACTTACCCACCAATGATAGAATTGCTTTCATAAAGGTCAGAATGTTACCAGTCAAGCAAGTTAAAAATTGAGACAATTCCCTAGGAATTTCAGGCCAGGAATTTCAGTTTCTTGGTGCCATTTTGATTTTCCTTCTGCCCAACTAAGTAGATTTCACAAGCGTAATCATTGGTTTTTGAGAATCAAAGCACGGTGGCAGGCATGACCCTCATTATATGCTGGCTAATATTCATCAATCATTAAACAAAATTTATTGGGCACTGACTGTGCACCAAACACTGTTCTGGCTGCTGGGGGTGGAAAGATGAATAAGACATGGCCCTTCCTTCAAATTATCAACAAATCACACCTGTGCTGACTCTGACTTTTCTTCTTCACACTAGTGGTTCCTTTCCATAACTGATTAATACTACCTTTCTAAATAATCTGCTATGTGTCAAGAGCATGTGGGACGAACTTGTGTTTCCTCTTTTATTCCTAAAGCTAATTGCAAATCACCATCTCACCAAAGAGCTGCCTGATGCCAAGTGACTGCAGGTCACCTGGAAGGGGGGAGAAGTCTCGAAGGGGTCAAGACATGCTACATTTATTTTTTAAAGAGTTTCTATTACTAGGAATCATTTCCTTGATTATTACTTATGAATCCTCTCATCTAGTTCTTTGATAAAGCGGCTCAAGGGCCTGTGTTCTGGCATTTTGATGGAATGGGTTTATTTTCTCTACCTTGGACACCAGGCGTTACTTGCTAAAAACAGCAGAGGACCGAATCTCTTCCCTTAAGGGTCCTGGCAACTCTGCAGCAATTTGGGGCACTGAGCCAGCCCAGGCTCCATTGTTTCCTGATAGAAGTGTGTGTGTGTGTGTGTGTGTGTGTGTGTGCGCGCGTGTGCATGTTTGGTTGGGGTGAGGTGAAGGGGGAGAGTGAGAGGGAGAGAATATGCTTCAGTGTCTCCCTACTTTCAAAGGCAGATGGTGTTCTCTGCCTTAGCTGTCTCACAACTGGTTGCTCTGAAAGTAAAATAAAGTAAAATAGGGCAATAAATATGACTATGCCTAGAAAAAATGGAGTTGTGACACTTAAAAATATTATTTGGTAATTTTTGATAAAAATCAGTATTACTCTGCATTCCCATGAAAGATAGTATAGCCTAGTGGTTAAGGACATGGGCTCTTTGATTTGGACTTCACTAGCTGTGTGACCTTGGGTAAGCTACTCAATCTCTTTGAGCCTCAGTGTCTTTCTCTGTAAAATAAGGATAGTAACTTCATCTGCTCTGTGTAGTTGCTATGAGGATTGAATAACTTGTTATATGTAAAGTGCTTACCCTGGTGTCTGACAAATGGAATGCATTTACTTAGCCAAGTATTGGCTTTCTTTATCCCTGCCATGCCCAAGAGGACCTAACCGCTCTTTCCAAATGTATTCGTATAGAAGAAATAATCACCTATATCCTCCCATGACCCACTGAAAACCCAACATTTGCAAAAGGGAGAGACACCATGGACTCAAGGGAACAAGCTGATAAAGGACCCAAATTTCAATCCTGATGCTTTGGCCACTAGGCTATGTGATCTTGGACAGACTTTTTTTTTTTTTTATGGTGGTACTAGCATTTCTGCAATATGCAGCTGAAGAAGCTGAGGCCCTACCGTATTCTCCCAAGATAGTAGAAATGCTCAAGATCTCCCACCTTTGAAACTAACCAACCAATCAATATCAAACATTTTAATAAAACATTTTCTGTTGGTGGCATAGTCAAGCTTCTCTAAAGACTGTCTACATTATTTTCCCCCATGTTTTCACCAGAATTTACTTCCTGTTTTTTTAAAGAATTTTTTAAAAAAGATTTTATTTATTTATTTGACACAGATCACAAGTAGGCAGAGTCAGGCAGAGAGAGAGGGGGAAGCAGGCTCTCTGCTCAGCAGGGATTCACTTCTCAACAAGGCATGGCAATCTATCCTTGGTCCATATCATTGTATTACACCTGCTCTTTGTTGGCAAAAACCAGTGGCCATCTTTCAATCTTCATCTTCCTTAACTTTTGAGCACAAGGAGAAGAAGGCAAATGACCTTCACATGTGGTCCAGACATAGCAATTCCTGTTGCTGAAATCAAAATTGCCATTTAAAGGGACTTTGTTCTGTTGAAAACATCCCATATTCAGATACAAAATGTGAATTATTCAAGTAATCAAGGAAACTAGGTCTACTAAAATATCTTACTGTGACATCAGACACCAAAAGTGAAATCTGATGACAGGAAAATGATTAGAGCACAAAGCAATCTGTTGCTTTGTCTGATATGAAATGATGATGGTGAAGTAGGCACCTGCTGCCATTTGTACCTGACGGGTCCTAATACATTTCAGACCATCGTCTAATCATTCTACTCCCGTCCAATCAAGACATATTTGTCCATGTCACATTCCATCAAGACCTTCATCTTTGTTAAAGGGTTGTTACAAAGATAGAAGCAAAATGTTAAATGTAGTCATTTGCATTACAACAGACATTTTCAACGTTTAGTTCCAGACACAGAGGCAGGTGGGTGCAGGCAATATTTTTGGTCAGGGGAACCTTCTGCAAGCCCCTTGCAATCCACCACCCCTATGGAATTGACTGCATTTTAATGGGGCTTTTGGTGAAACTGCTACTCTGAGCTGAGTCAGATCATTGCGGAGTAAGTTTATCATTCTCAGGGGCTGTCAAGATGATTAAATAGGGCTGTTGTGCAAGAGGTCCCAAACGGCACCATCAATGGAGTGGAATAAACAAATACTGGACTGGGAATCAGGGGAACTGGTCTGGTCTGGTTCTGTGACTCTCGGCAAGCTCCTCCTGCTCCCGCAGCCTGGGTATTGTCACTGGTGAGAGAAGGGGCTGGCCCAGGTGATTTCTAAGGTCATGCCCAGTTCAATGATTCTGAAGTTATTTTTTAATCTCCTCTCTCTTGGCTCTATAGCTCTCCTTCTAATTTCTTTGACCTGTTTTTACCTTGCCTGATTTTACGACTACTTTCCAAAGTGATTACTTCTTATCTCTCTGCCTCTTCACTTACTTTCTGGCTAGTTCACTCCAAGATAACCCCGGGAAATATGCATCTCACAAGCAAATCATCTTCTCGGTTGGAGATAGTATATCTCTGTGCTATGTTCACAGCAGAGCAATTACATGGTAAATTCAGGATGTGTTCAGAAGAGTCACTTTTACAAAGCAAGGCTCTTCAGCTTGAATTCTGGGTCCTTTCCTAAGATTGTATACTGATGCTGTGTGACATGCTGATTGGGAGGCTGGGCTGCAAACCAGATAATTTAACTAGATGACCAGGCCCTATACAGAGTACACTGGAGTCTTCCTATGCCTCTTTTTTTGATAATACCTTCTCTAAGGATTTTTAAACTCCATGTTTGATGAAACCTTTTTTCTTGCTCCATTTCCTCAAACCCAAGCTGACAGAGAGCTGCAGCATAGAAGCAGTCGTGACTCACCAGTTAAACAAGTCAACAAAACCATACCCTCTTTCTTGGGGCTCAATTAGTATTAATATGATGAGTTTTTTTCTTTTAAAGATGCACACTTAGAAATACTGTGAAGGGAACAGGGGTGGCTTGGCTGGTTAAGCATCTGCCTAGGGCTCAGGCTGTGATCTTGGGGTCCTGGGATCTAGCTCTGGTTGGGCTCTCGGCTCAGCAAGGGGTCTGCTTATCCCTCAGCCCCTCCCCCCTCTTGTTCGCACTCTCTCAAATAAGTGAATAGATAAAAATCTTTTAAAATATACTACGAGGGGCACCTGGGTGGCTCAGGGGGTTAAAGCCTCTGCTTTCGGCTCAGGTTGTAATCCCAGGGTCCTGGGATCGAGCCCCACGTTGGGCTCTCTGCTCGGCAGGGAGCCTGCTTCCCCCTCTCTCTCTGTCTGTCTCTCTGCCTACTTGTGATCTCTGTCTGTCAAATAAATAATAAATAAAATCTTTTTAAAAAAATAAATAAATAAAATAAAATATACTACGAAATTCCAGTACATCAAGGATAATGAGAATGTCCTAAAAGCTTTCCCAACAGGGGTAAAAGATAAAACACAGGACACACAATTAAATCTGAAGTCATATAAACAAGGATAATTTTTTAGAATAAATATGTCCCAAATATTTCCTTGTTTATCTGGAATGGAAATTCAATCAGGTATTCTGTATTTTTACTTGCTAAATGTGGCAATCCTGTTTTCCAGAATCAAGCTAGCTCACCCAAAAGACCCCATCAGCAACAATGGATGGTAAAAGGCAATTTGAGTGATTAAAATTTTCAAAACTCCGAGGTATTATGATTTCCTTCTAGAATTTGTTATTATCTACCCAACTCATCAATGAAGTATATTAGATAAATTAAAACATTTTGAGTCATTTAAGGACTTAGAAATATATAACTTATCAGGAAGATGTCCAGCATGTGTTCTAGTAAAAGAAGAGAACAAATAAAAAGAGGAAGACATGAGATCTATAAAAGTGTGACTCGGGTTCAGAAAGGCAGTGAAGAGGATTCCTAAGACAGCAGGTGTCCAGCAGAACTAAGATAATGATCTTAGTAATGATCATTTTTAGAGTTAGTAGTTCCAAGCATGGGCCTTAGGGTCATGCAAAAAAGTAACCAACATTAATTCAACGTGCCTCTATTTTTCTTATTAAAACAAGGAACCACTGTCTGAGTACATTTCTTACTTTATCAGCTTTGGAGGGATGCATCTGAAAGACATAAGAAGTCCCCCAGCTGTAGGAACTCAACTCTTTCCTCAAGATTTCCTAAAGCCATGCAGATGCTGATACTTCTGGTCTAAGAGATTGAGAGCTAATGGGATAGTACATTTCAAGGAAGTACAAAGAATTCTTAACCACACCAGAAGTAAGAAGATAGCTAGAGCATCTTTGCATTATCTTATGAAAGGCATCTCTCTGGATTTTCTACATGATTTTTTTTCTTCCCTATCTATGGAATTGTTGCTCTCTGGCCTGAGATATTTCTGTTCAAGTCCAGGGATAGTTCATCCCTTTCCTCTTGTGTAGCATTTCCTTGGGACCCTGGACTACAAGTACTAAGGGTGGTTCTGTTCTAAGAGGCTCCACCTGTCTGTGCCTCACCCTGAACCAAGGTTCCAGAACACTCCACCAGCAGAACGAGAAGATATCTTACTTGCTTGCAAGAGAATTGGGTTCTGCTGGTATTTTTCAAGCCAGACTCCAACCCTGACACTCTGGTAGTTACTTGGGAGAATAATATTTGTCTTGCTTATCTTCGAAGGCTGCTGGAAGACTCTAGTGAGCCATTTTATAAAGTACAACATGATCTACAAATACAAGGGTTTTATTATTATTAAAAACACATCTCATCTTCCACTGGAACGTCTAGATAAAGGAATGCTGGGTATGACAAACAGTTGGGGCTAAAAGGAGAGAAACACTAAAAAACTCAATTACCAAATATCACACAAGTACCACAAAGAGTGATTACTTGATTAATTAATGATAGAGCCCCCATGTTTAGGTTTTTCAGTTATGTTGGTATCAACCCTCTTTGCCTATCAGGATTTGCGTATTTCTGCCCAAACCATCAAACCACTGAGGCCTAACTGACGCGTGATTAGCGTGGGCTCTGTTAATTGTGTGGCTGAGTTTTATGCATGAAGCTGTATCCTTGATTTCTCTCCCTTAATTTCCTCCTGTTTAACTGTTGGTCATAAAACAGCTTCAAATATATCTGCTGAGCATGAGAGCAAGTTTTGCAACTTGAAAAGTGCCTGAGTCAGTCTGGGCATTTCATGTACTAAAACAGACTTGAGGGAACTCTTAGGCTGTAAGATGGATTGCTGCTTGGTTTCCACTCCCAACCCTGCTGGCTCCTTTTCTGCAGCTGCTGGCTGAGCCAGATCTCATTTGTTATCATTAACCACATGCATAGCATCCATAGTGGCAAGGGGCTTAATCACTTTCTTTCTGACAACCCATCAGATGTGGCCCTACTCATCCTCATTCTAGATGGATGGAGATGGTGACACCTGCCAATCCAGTCTTCCCACCATCCATTTATCCTTTAAAAAAAATATATTTTTTCAGTGTCCCAAGATTCATTGTTTATGCACCACACTCAGGGCTCCATGTAATACGTACCCTCCTTAATACTCAGCACCAGGCTTAGATGCCCTTCAACAGACGAATGGATAAAGAAGATGTGGTCCATATAAACAATGGAATACTACACAGCCGTCAGAAAGGATGATTGTCCAACTTTGTATCAACATGGACGGGACTGGAGGAGATTATGCTGAGTGAAATAAGTCACGCAAAGAAGTTGCCTCTTGAAAAACATACTGGTATATGTGAGTTGAACTTAACAAACACTTGATTTGTGTCTGTTCATATGATCATATGATTTTTCTCCTTTGATTCATCATTATGTTGAAATCACACTGATAGATTTTTTTTTTAAAAGATATCAAGTCATTTTTGCTTTTGTGGCATGAACCTACTTGATATATACATTTACATATATGTTAACATATATTTACATTTATATTTACATATTTGTTGTATATATTTCTACATTTAAATATGTATTTACCCTTTTTGTTAACAACACCTGATTTTCCTTTGGGAAACTACCTCTCTTCCCACTCCTCTCTTTATAGTCTCTGTGGTTCAAGCAGAGGTTCAAGGAACTGATCTCAGTTCCCTTGCTCCAGGGCTAGCCTTGAACAATTAGAATTCCAGTGATTGGTGGAGGGATGGGCATGAGACCCAAGCTCAGCCAATGAGAGGCCGTTCTGGGACTTTAGGAAAAATTACTGAGAAAGAGAGGCTTTCTTTTTCCTCCTAGGTTTTTAGACTGGTAAAACTTGAAGCCTGAAGTTTCTGGACTCTTTGCAATTAACAAAGGAGAACCCAGTTGAGAATTAAGCCAGCACAGAAGAAAGGAGAACCAAGAGATGGAGAGAGACAAACTCCTACTGGCATCATTGGAATATGTGCATTCAACCATGCTTGAAGACAAGTAGTTTTCTAAGATATGTGCCAGTTTAAATAGGTTTTTCTCACTTACAACTTAGAGCCCTGACCCAAATGATGATGCTCATGATGACCACTTTCAGCCTTAGCATGATATACGTGTAGAGATCCTTAAGAAAAATTTGAATGAGACTGAAAGAATTAAGTCTGTAGGAAATAAAGTTCATAATGTTAGAAATATATATATATATATATGTATGTATTGTTTTTAAAATATAAGTTTTTCCCCTAGAAAAAGTTTGCTTGGATCCATTGACACTTTCCCTTGTGCTGCTAGAGAGGTCTGATTGAAATAATTCTGCAACTTCTCGTTGGTAGGAGAACGTACCATGTACTAACTGGGGGTGACCATGTAGCTCACTAATATCATTCACTCCTTCGATGATAGGGTGCCTGAGCTAGATGATGATGGTTTGACAGGTGAACAAGATAGCGCTGTTTGCTTCCCTGATGGAGATTATGCTCTCATAGATTTTTTTAGTGAATCAAGAATCTGGCATCCATAAAGGAAATCAGCAGATTTTGACAATGAAACCCATTATTGACAGATCCTGTGACTGATTTCCAACGTGTGTTGATGATGTCATTAGTTACAGAAACATTCTTGCTTTGATGTTCACTTTAGTTTATGATGACCTTCAGATCTTTTTGTTTTCAACCTTGAGAAGAAAAAGTTTCTTTAAAAAGGAAATTGAGTCAGCTCAACCACAAGAAGGTTGTACAGACTGAAAAGTGCCACCCATTAATCCTATTACTCTAAAACAATTGGCTTTCTTTGCTAATATTTTTGTAGATTTAGGGCCCTTTTACTCCAGGGAGCTGTAAACAGTTCATGAGATTGAATGGGTCTTATTTTCTCCAGTTTCTGCCGATTGTATCAGACGCCAGAGTTATAGTCCCCAATTTGCAGAAGGAAAAAACCAATGCAGAGAAGCCTAGGGAACTAGTTCAAGTTGTCATAGTTAGAGGCCAGACAGATACTGATCCATTCTTATCCTTGTGAGAAGCTGTCATCCCTCTGAGCTCCCAGCCTACACAGAGTTGATGTCTCCTCACTCAGTCCCTCCCTTCTATC
The DNA here is from genome assembly GCF_030435805.1 of Mustela lutreola. NCBI lineage: Eukaryota > Metazoa > Chordata > Mammalia > Carnivora > Mustelidae > Mustela > Mustela lutreola. The sequence continues at coordinate 66,475,718 of NC_081303.1, read as the reverse complement.
CCCACTGCCACAGCCCTAGCTGAGACCTTAGTCAATATAATTTGAGGACTGTGCAATTTCCTCCTTGTTCTCCTCACTGCCACTTATACTAATCTTTTCTACTTCCCAATCTTTCCAGAGGAATCTATCTCGTGCACAGCAATTAGCATGTCACTCCTCTGACCAGAAACCTTCATTGGTTCTCTTTTGCTTGCAAAGCAAAGTCCAGATTCCTGAACCAGGTAAGCCAACCCCCATAGGATTGGGCTTCCATCTACCAAGCCTTGTCTCCATGTCTTCCTTTCTGGGATTTCTCTCTCCACTCCCAGACTCATCACTCTAGCACAACTCCCCACTCTCCAGGGAAGCCCCCTTCTTCCCTCAGCCTTTATTCCCATGATTTCTCATCCTGGAATGTTGGCATCTCTGTTTTCCTGCTTCCCCAACATGTTCATTTACTGAACTCCTTCTGGGAGTTGGCAAAGGCACTTCTCTTTCTGGGTTTTGAGAGAGGCACTTCTCTTTCACTAAGCTCTCTGAGAGCTTTCCAAGCTGCAAGTAATTTCTTCATATTTTCTCTCCTCATTATATTTTATTTAAGCCTGCATTTTAGTCTGATATTTATTTACATCCCATTCTGTCTCTCCTGACAGTGTGTAAACTCATCAAGACAAGGAACCATGCCTGTCTCTTCTTTGCAACCCCATTGTGTCTGGTGCTTTGGGAGAGAACTACAGAAGCACTTGTGAACGGACAATGAGTGGGTTCTCTCTCAGCTTAATTAGTCAGTTGCTCTCTAATGCTTCACAGTTCTTAAGAGCAGCCTATTTCTCCTGTCTACAGACACGAAGCCTTCTGAGATGACGTGCCCCACCGGGAGAAGAGAGGCAGGCTCCAGGTGAAATCCATGGGGAGATACAGCCACAGCAGTGACCTCCCAGCTCCCAGAACCAGCTCTGTGCCAAGTATATTTGGGGGCATTAGCTTTGGAGCCCAAGGCTGTGTCTATACAGTGTAACGGAGACCTGCCTCTGTACGAGATTTGGTATTTGTGCTTGTCATGAGGGCACAGTGCCCAGCAGTGGTTCAGACTATGTGCAATGGTTCTAATTTGGTTGTTAAAGCTGCCAAAAGAGTGACTAATGCAACTGACAAAAATATTTTTGGTGGACAAATGACATCAACCACTTGACCACTGGTCTCTATTTGAGTTGGAAAATCCAAATGAAGCAAAATAAACAGTCCATAGGATGAGGACATATTTGTCAGGGGGTGTGTCTCATGAGGAATTATCTCCTTTCCTGGGGTCATCATGTGCAGAGCAGGGACGCTGCCATAGCCCTGTCAGAGTCCTTTCCCTTCCTGCTCCTTGTGTCCATCTCCCTGAGAGACGCTCTTCTTCCCTTTCAGGCTGAGTATGCATCGAACTATTTCCTCTTAGATAAAGTCATTTGCATTTGCCTCCCAAGATGACTCTCCTTTCATTGGGTGCTGTCCATATTTCTAGTCTGGTAAGTCCATTTATATTATCACTTGGCCTTGCTTGACGCTTGGCCTATTTCTCTGTTCAGTGTTGCCATGACTTCAGAGTGACCACAGAGCAGGCCAGGAGTACACGTCCTTCCATTACGGGAAGAAGGTGGGGAGAAGAGGAAGAAAAAGCCAACAAGAAGAAAAACAACCATATTGTACTTCCTGAGCAGGAACAGGCTGTGGTTTTGTACAAAATTTGCAGCGAAGAACAAGTCATACAGATAATAATAAATAGCAAACAACAGGATGTGTACACACCAACTTTTTCAGCCCTCACCCCCACTCTCTGAAGCAGATCCTGATTATCTCCCCTTTAACGGAGGAAGCTGAGGCAAGAGAGGAGAAGTAATGTGCCCAAAACAACACAGCTAGAAAGTGGCAGAGATGATCCTGTGGAATATGCATGTCATTATACAAATCTTATGTTTCAGTAGTTTCAAAATGTCCTGTCCTTAAGCTCAGGTGCCAGATATGTCGCTGATTTCAGTATCTGTTTGGGAAACCCAAGCAATATCATTTTCTTCATAGCTCCAATGATCCACCCACTCCTGGGGCATTTTTGCACACTTCTGCCATGATCACACTTCTGCTGAGGTGATCAGGTACAGTGTGTGTGTGCGTGCGCATGTGTGTGTGTGTGTGTGTGTGTGTGTACACAAATATATGCATAGGAAACAGGTTTTGGGTCATTATTTATTTTACAGAAATGTGATCCCATTATAGACACAGTTATTCCATTTGTCTTGTTCGCTCATAAAAACTAATGGAAATCCTTTCAAGGCCATTGTTAGGGAAAGAATTCATGCTTTGTAATGGCGGCACCATATTTCATGGCACGAGTGTATTATAGTAATGCACACAACCCCCTATAGATGAACAGTCACTTTGTTTTCATGATCTTAATTGTAATTCTAATTGTAATTGATACAGTGTTGGTGTGAATAATGTTGCAATAAGAATCCCTGGGTGTGTATTCTTATGTCCTGGGAATTGTATTTCTGAGGAAACCAATTCAATGGTGGTTAGAATATTTACAGAGCTGTGCAGTCATCACAACCCATATCAGAACATTTTTATCTCTTTTCAAAAAAAACCCATACCCAATAGTGGTCACTTTTCACTTCTCACCAACCTTCCATCTTTAGGCAACCACTAATCTATTTTCTGTCACTATAGATTTCCTAATCCTGAGCATTTTGGAGAAATGGAATTCTGCAGTATGTGGTCTGTTATGATTTGCTTCTTTTGCTTAGCATAAAGTTTTCAAGGCTCTGCCATGGCACAGGAAGTATCAGTACCTTACTCTTTTCCATGGCTGAATCATATTCAACTACACAGCTCTACTACATTCTGTTTGTCCCTAAGTGGTCCTTTGGACTGCTTCCACCTTTTGGCTACTGTAAATAGTACTATTTTGTACATGGTGTACATGTATTGGTTTGAGTCTCTGTTTTCAATTCTCTGGGGTACATACTGTGTTAGTCAAGCTTCTCCAAAGAAACAGAATCAAGATATAAATGAAGAGATTTATCTAATGGTGTTGGCTTATGTAATTATGGAGGTCGAGAAGTCCCATGATCAGCTTTCTGCCAGCTGGAGTCCCAGTAGACCAGTGGTAGATTGAAGACCTAAGCCGGAGAGCTAATGGTACAGATTTCAGTCTGAAGGCCTGAAAAGCAAGGGCTCCAAGGGCAGGAGACTGATGCCCCAGCTCAAACACTCAGGCACAGAGCAAAGTCAACTTTCTTTGGCTTTTTCATTCTACTCAGGCCCTCAATGAATTGGGTGATACCCACCTGCATTGGGAAGGACCCTCGGCTTCACTCTGTCCACCAACTCAAATGCCAGTCTTTTCTGGAAACACCTTTTCTGGAAATATCCAGAAATAATGTTTAAGTGGTCATCTGGACAGCCCAGTCAAGCTGACATGTAACATTAACCATCACATACACCAAGGAGTGGCATTGTTGGGTCCTATGGTAAGTATATGTTAATTGTTTCAGGAATTGCTAAACTGTTTCCAAAGTGGAAAGTGGAACTATTTTCTTCATTTTTTTTTTATTGCTCATTACTAGTGTATAGACATACAAATTATTTTTGTGGGTCAATCTGGTATCCTGAACCTTTGCTGAATTCACTCATTATCTCTAATGGTGCATGCGTGTGTGTGTGTGTGTGTGTGTGTGTGTGTATCTTGATTCTTTAGGAATTTCTATGTATAACATCATATTACCTGTGAAAAGAGATAGTTTTATGCCTTCTTTTTTGGGATGGTTGCCTTTTATTTTATATTCTTGCTTAATTGCACTGGCCAGGACCTCCAGTACCATATTGAATAAAAGTGGTGAGAATGGGCATCCTTATGTTGTTCTTGATCTTAGGGAGAAAGTTTTCAGTCCTTCCCTATTAGATATGATATTAGCTGTGAATTTTACATAAGTGCCATTTATCAGGCTGAGAAAGTTATCTTCTATTCCTAAGTCATTGAGTATTTTTAAAAAAGATTTTATTTATTTATTTGTTTATTTATTTGACAGAGACACAGTGAGAGAGGGAACACAAGCAGGGGGAGTGGAAGAGGGAGAAGCAGGTTTCCTGCCAATCAAGGAGCCCAACGCAGGGCTCAATCCCATGATCCTGGGATCATGACTTGAGCCGAAGTCAGAGGCTTAACAACTGGGCCACCCAGGCATCCTGAGTTTTTTTAAATTATAAATGTGTGTTGGACATTTTTAAATGTCTTTCTCTAAGTCTGTTTAAATGAACACATGATTTTTGTCCTTTATTCTGCTGGTATGGTGTATTACATTAATTAAACATTGGATATTAGCTAACCTTTCATTCTGGGGATAAATCCCACTTTGTCATAGTATATGATCCTTTTTACATGTTGTTAGATTTGATGTGCTAGTATTTTGTTGGGGAACTTTACATCTATATTCCTAAGATAAATTAGTCTATAGATTTTTGTGATATCTTTGACTGCTATTGGTATACAGGCTCATAGAATAAATTGGGAAAGTTTCTCTCTTCTTTGAGTTTTTGGAAGAGCTTGCAAAGAATTATTTAAATGATCGGTAGAATTCACCATTAAAGCTTTCTGGGTCACGGCTTTTCTTTGTGGGAAGTTTTTTTCAATTAATAAAGCAATCTCTTCTCTTGTTATAAGTCTGCATATCAGTTCTCTTGTGGAGAGCTTCAGAGCTTTCTGTTTTCTGACATACCTTTTACTCTGGGCAAGATTTCTGGGTTGATTTTTTGGAGCTGGATGCCGGGATGTAGCCTGCTTCTCTTGGAATGACTCCTGCTTTACAAACAGGCTATTGGTCAGAGGTGGTAGCTTCTGGTCTTCTCAGCTTGCCTCTCCTGGTAGAACCTATATGCAACAAGTGAGCTGGGGTGGTAGCCCTCAATTATTCTCATCTGGCGGCATATAGGGTAGAGCCTTCAGCATTTGAGTACAGGCTGGGGGAGAAATGGAGTCTCTGGCTTCTTGGTTTTGCCTGCCTACATTAGCCCCTGGGGGAGAGTAGTGGACAGGAATGTGAAATGCACAGCTTGCTCCTCCTGGGTTGATACCAGACCCTTGATTGGGAGGTTAAGGGAGAGAGAACCTCATCCTCCTGACCACACTTGCCTGAAATGAAACTTCCATCACAGTGAACTGGGGGCAAGGGGAGAGAAGGAACAAGTTGTCTCACAAGTGGTGTAGAGTAGATTCTTGCATTTTTTTTTTACCAAAATTAAGTAGATTTTCTTAAACAAGTGCTTCTTTGCTCTATGCCCTTAGGACCATTTCTAGAGACTCTAAAATGTTGGTATTTTAAAATATAATTTTCTTTACAAGTTATCCTTGTTTTTCTGGGAAATGGGGTTTGCATATACCCTGATGGCGACTCATCAGAAATTGTTCACCCTTTCCAGCGTTAGTACAAGTTTCCAGATTACTTCTGTAAAAGGCTGCATTGGCATGTGGGGGTATTTTTTCTCTGTATCTCTGCCAATTGCAGATATCACCAGCATTCTTACTTTTAGCCACTCTGATAGGTGGAAAGTGATTTTTCCTTGTCACTTTATATTTCTTGACTACTAGCAAGCTTGAGCATTTGTTTATAACCTTTGTGGCCATTTGGGTTTGCTGTTCTGTTCCATTCAGTTCGCCTCTTCATGTCTACCGTCCATTTTTCAATTGGTTTTTCAGACTTGTTCCTGAAAATTTATCAGAGCTCCTTTTATAATAGGGATGTTAATTCTGTTTATTCTCTGAGTTGCAAATTCCCCCCAGATTTATCGTACAGCTGTAGAGGGTTGAATTGTGTCTCTTCACGAACAGTTTGTTGGACTAACCTCAGTACCTCAGAACATGCATGACCTTATTTGGAGATAGTATTTTTTCAGAGGTAATCAAATTAAAATGGGGTCATTGGTGTGGGCCCTAATCCAACATGACTGGTGTCTTTATAAGAAGAAGAAATTTGGACACAGAAAATACAGAGGGAAGACCTTATGAAAACCCAGGAAGAAGAGAGCTGTAACATGCAAAGAGAGAGGCTTGGAGCAGATCCCTCCCTCATAGCCTCCAGAAAGAGGTCAACTTTGATTTCAGACTTGCACTTGCTGTTCCCTCCCTCTGGGTGTTTCCTCCACCTGATATCCTCTTGGCTTTCTACCTCAATTCTTTCCAGACTCTGGTCATGCATTTTTTTTACTTTAAAAATGAGTTATTCTATGACCATGTGTGTCATTTGGGGACCACCAGGAAGCAAAGGTCAAGACGGAAGTAGAAGTATGAGAGATGCAAAGGGGGAAGAGCAGCAGTGGGCAGAAATAGGTTTCAGGTAGGAGTGCAGATAGGACAGCGGTGTTAGGAGAGAGGGAAGAACAGAGGATGGGGTTGGAAGATCTCCAGAAGAAAATACAGCTCTGAGAACATCTTAGGACTTGGTGAGCTCCAAGAACAAGGACTGCCTAGGAGAAGGGTCCTATGGGGGTCAGGAAGGTCAGCTGTTGTAGCCACACCACAACATGCCCAGGTATGGCTGGGAGGAGCTTGCGAAGCGAGGGGCCTTGACATGACTACTGCAGGGGATCCTGAAGGCATGGCAGCCACTGATGGCAGGTTTTCTCTTGAAGAGAGACCTGAGAGTCTGCCACCACGGCTATCACACCACCCTACACACAGGAACAGCCCTGCCACTCACTCTCACACTCAGCTTTGTTCTTCCTGGTACTTCCTATCACTTGGTTTGCTACTTAGTCATCTATTTGTTTATTATGTTCCCCTTCCAAGATGAGAGCACTGTGAGAGCAGAGACTTTGTCTTGAGTGAGCAGAGAATCCTGGGAACTGAATTGCACACAATAAATATCTGTCAAATAAAAAAATAGGGACAAGTATGCTTATCTCTTCCTGACAGCTCCAAGGTTTTCAGTCTTGGTCTTTCCTTAAAAGAAAACAATAAAAAAGAGAAAAGGTCTTTCCTTTCCCTAGATTGTTTATGTAATCATCTAGAGTTTTAGCAAACTTTTAATCATTTATTTATTATTTTTGCATTTAAATGTTTAAGCAATGTGAACTTTATTCTACTATAAGGCTTAAGACAGATATACAAAGTTTTTCTTCCAGATCGATAATTAGTGGGGCCAACAATAATTATTAAATTATCCATAATTTTCCCATTGTCATAAAATGGATTATCATATACAGTGAGATCTATTTCTGGATTTTATATTTTGTTCTCATCTGTTTTCTGTTTTCCTCATCTCATGGAAATAGATGATTAGTTTGACTACAATGGCCTTATCATATATTTTGTTATCTGATAAGTCAAGAGGTCCTCCTTAGGCTATACTTGGTCACGTTTTTCCTTTACATAAGTTTTAAGATCATTTTACCCAATTGAACAAACTAATTGAGATTTTCATTGGAAAAAATTTAGGAAATGATTTCAGGAAAAGTGACTTTTTTTTAAATTAATTTTTTATTTTTTATAAACATATATTTTTATCCCCAGGGGTACAGGTCTGTGAATCACCAGGTTTACACACTTCACAGCACTCACCAAAGCACATACCCTCCCCAATGTCCATAATCCCACCCCGTTCTCCCAAACCCCCTCCCCCCAGCAACCCTCAGTTTGTTTTGTGAGATTAAGAGTCACTTATGGTTTGTCTCCCTCCCAATCCCATCTTGTTTCATTGATTCTTCTCCTACCCACTTAAGCCCCCATGTTGCATCACCACTTCCTCATATCAGGGAGATCATATGATAGTTGTCTTTCTCTGCTTACACAATGGAATACTATGCAGCCATCAAAAGAAATGAAATCTTGCCATTTGCGACAACATGGATGGAACTAGAGCGTATCATGCTTAGCGAAATAAGTCAAGCAGAGAAAGTGACTGTTTTTGATGCCAAATTTTAAGATTGAATTGTGGTATGCTTTTGTATTTTCCCCACATTGTTTTATATCTTTAAGATTTTATATTTTCTTCATATCAGTCTAGTGCTTTTGTTGCTAAATTTCTTAAGTATTCTATAATTTTTGTTCCCATTGTAAATGAAATATAACCTAAAATAGTTAATGGTTTGTTTTATGTTATCCATTATTTGCATAACAATAGATAATTATATATCTATGAATTAATTTCTACTGATTTGTTAGTTGTCTTTTTTTTGTCTATTGGATCTATCTAAATATAAAAGAGGTATAATGAAGTCTCTCACTATATTTGAAATTTTAATTTCTCCTTAACATTTCTAAGTTTTTTCCTTAAGTATTTAGGTGCCATGATTACTTTAAGCACACAGGGTTATGAGTCATATTGTCTTCCAAAATTTTGCCTTATGACTTGTCTCAATACATAATGTTTCCCTTTATGCTGTTAATCTGTTTAAATTTAAAATTTTTTGATCTTAGCTCCTGGTTTTTAAAAAAATTTTCAAAGTAACATATAATGTATTATTTGCCCCAGGGGTACAGGTCTGTGACTTGTCAGGCTTACGCACTTCACAGCACTTACCATAGCACATACCCTTCCCAATGTCCATAACCCAACCACCCTCTCCATACCTCCCTCCCCCCGGCAACCCTCAGTTTGTTTTGTGACATTAAGAGTCTCCTATGGTTTGTCTCCCTCCCAATCCCATCTTGTTTCATTTTTTTCCTTCCCTATCCCCCAAATCCCCCATTTTATCTCTCAAATTCCTCATATCAGGGAGATCATTTGATAATTGTCTTTCTCTGATTGACTTATTTCGCTCAGGATATACCCTCTAGTTCCATCCATGTCATCGCAAATGGCAAGATTTCATTTCTTTTGATGGCTGCATAGTATTCCATTGTATATATATACCACATCTTCTTTATCTGTTCATCTGTTGATGGACATCTAAGTTCTTTCCATAGTTTGGCTATTTTGGACATTGCTGCTATAAACATTTGGGTGCACGTGCCCCTTTGGATCACTACATTTGTATCTTTAGAGTAAATACCCAGTAGTGCGATTGCTGGGTCATAGGATAGCTCTATTTTCAACATTTTGAGGAACCTCTATGCTATTTTCCAGAGTGGCTGCATCAGATTGCATTCCCACCAACAGTGTAGGAGGGTTCCCCTTTCTCCACACCCTTGCCAGCATCTGTCATTTCCTGACTTGTTAGTTTTAGCCATTCTGACTGGTGTGAGGTGATATCTCATTGCAGTTTTGATTTGTATTTCCCTGATGCCAAGTAATGTGGTTAGCTCCTGCTTTTAAAAAAAATAGTTGTTTGATGCCCATGTCTTTAATTAATTAATTAATATGTTTGCTTTCTTTTAAATATGTTTATAGTAAATAGCATATGTCTAGTCTTGTTCCCTTTTTCCTCTGCCACCTGCTGAACAGTCTCTGCTTGTTAATGGGAATTTAGTTATTTAACATTTATTGGAATGACTGATATACTGGACTTTATTCTTCTCATGTTTATGCTTTTTTAAAAATTTATTTCATAGGAGAGAGAAGAGATAAATCTTCATTCTAGAATAGTAGAGCTTCCCTATAACCCTGCAATTGCACTACTGGATATTTACCCCAAAGATACAGATGTAGTGAAAAGAAGGGCCATCTATTCCCCAATGTTCATAGCAGCAATGACCACAGTCACCAAACTATGGAAAGAACCAAGATGCCCTTCAAAGGAAGAATGGATAAAGAAGATATGGTCCATATATACAATGGAGTATTATGCCTCCAACAGAAAAGATGAATACTCAACTTTTGTATCAACATGGATGGGACTGAAAGAGATTATGCTGAGTGAAATTAGTCAAGCAGAAAGAGTCAATTATAATATGGTTTCACTTACTTGTGGAGCATGAGGAATAACACGGAGGACACTGGGAGATGGAAAGAAGTGACAATTCATGGGGGAATTGGAGAGGGAGACAAATCATGAGAGACTGTGGACTCTGAGAAACAAACTGAGGGTTTTGGAGGGAGTGGGGGGTTGGGTGAGCCTGGTGATGGGTATTACGGAGGGCATGTATTGCATGGAGCACTGGGTGTGGTGTATAAACAATGAATTCTGGAACACCGGAAAGAAAGAAAATAAAATAAAATGAAAAACCTAAAACCAAAACCCAAATATATGTAGATGCTCCCTGGTCCAGCAGGTGGAGCTTAATTCCATCCTGCAAGGGCACCCCCATTGCACCCCCTCATCCCCACCCCATCGGGAGTCGGACACCTACTGGCTGGCTTCCAAACAATAGATCAGGGAAAGAAAATATTTTACAGTTATGCCTGAAACCTGGCCAACGCTACCTGAAACAAGTGATGAAAATTCATGTCACCAGTGATGTTGTGTGCATGTCATCTATCACCTGATGGGATGTGATGACAGGGCATTTCACTTCTGTGGTTTTTCTTTCCAAAAATCATAATCCCCGTGTAACCTCAAGAAAACATGAGACCAAACCAGCTCTGCTTAAAAAAAAAAAAATGTTTTTACGTTATTTCTTTTCTTGTATTTGCTGGTGTGTTCACACAGCTCTTGACTCCTTTTCCTGCTCCATCTTCCTTGTTAATGCGGAAGCTTTACCTTGCTTTCCCTTTTATTGATGCATGATTCAGTCTCCATACGTTAGAGATCAAACACATATGCTTCTTGCATTATTTGAAAACAACATACCAACTGTTCCCTCCACTAAGTCACACATTTCCCCCGAAGACACTTTTCCCCCGACTTTACTCTGCCCTAATAAGGGGAGAACTCTGGGAAACCTTAACGTCTTCCTCTTCTTCCTCAGCTGTTGGGCTTTGCCACTTCTGGGGCTTTAAGTACTTTTAGTTCAGACAATTTTCCTGTAGTATATACCTTGTGTTTCAAGAGACCTTTTATTTATTTATTTATTTATTTTTAATTTTTGATTTTTTAAATAAACATATAATGTATTTTTATCCCCAGGGGTACAGGTCTGTGAATCGCCAGGTTTACACACTTTACTGCACTCACCGTAGCACATATCCTCCCCAATGTCCATAACCCCACCCCTCTTTCCCAACCCCCCTCCCCCCAGCAACCCTCAGTTTGTCTTGTGAGATTAAGAGTCTCAAGAGACCGTTTCAAACACATCTATTTCATATTCATAGACAGTTCACTAGTACCCACTGAGAGTCCATTGTTCACATGGCGTGGCCCAGCTCATGCCCATCACTGTTTCTTCTCATGTATTTCTCTTCTGTCTCAAGAGCTCTGGTTTCAGTTCATTAGTCATTTGCTTAAAGTCCCCCGCCCCTGATTTTTTAAAAATGTGGCTAGTGTGATTAAAGATATTAATTTTTAATTCAATTGTTAAAAACATCTTAGTTGAAATATAATTCACATGAAGTATACAGCTCAGTGGTTTTCAGTATATTCAGTCATGCAACCATCACTAAGTATGACTTAGCCCATTTCACCACCCCCACCCCCAAAAGGAACCCCATACTCTGTACTCCTCACCCATCGCCATCACACCTGATCCCATCTCTGCTGCTCCCCCAGCCCCAGACAACTGCTAACATTTTCATTTTCTACAGAACTGCCAATCTGGACATTTCATACAAATGGAATTATATAATGTGTGGTCTCTTGTGGCTGGTGTCTTTCACTTAGCATCATGATTTTAAGGTTCTTCCAACTTACAATTCTTCCAACTTTTTGACTGTTGTAATTAACGCTGGTACGAGCATTCACGTACAGGATTTTGTCTAGATAAATATTTCCATTACTTTGGGGTCTATAGCTAGGAGTAAACACTGTGTCACATGGTGTCTCCATGTTTAACATTTTGAGGAACTGCCAAACTATTTTCCAAAGCAGCCACACCGTTTTCCACTGCTATCGGCAACATAGAAGGGAACAATTCCTCTTCCTCCCCCACGCTCCCTATTATATGTTTTGTTTTATTTTATTTTATTTTATTTTAGCCATCCTGGTGGGTCTGAAGTGGTATCTAATTGTTGTTTTGGTTTGCATTTCTCTAATGACTAATGATGTTGAGCTCTTTCCATGTGCTTATTGGCCATTTGTATATTTTCTTTGGAGGTGTCTACTCAGATCTTTTGCCCACTTTTTAAAAATTGAGTTGTCTATCTTTTTAAAATTGAATTGAAAAGAATTCTTTTTACATTCTGGATACAGGTCTCTTGTCCAATATATGATTAGCAAATACTTTCTCCTATTCTGTGAGTCATCTTTTCACTTTCCTGATGGTGTCCTTTAAAGCACAAATTTTTTTTTTAAAGATTTTATTTATTTGAGGGGTGCCTGGGTGGCTCAGTTTGGTTAACCCAACTCAGTTGAGTTAAGCCTCTGCCTTCGGCTCAGGTCATGATCTCAGGGTCCTGGGATTGAGCTCTGCATTGGGCTTTCTGCTCAGCAGAGAGCTGCTCCCCTCACCCCCGCCACCTGCTTCTCTGTCTACTTGTGATCACTCTCTCTATGTCAAATAAATAAATAAATAAATAAAATCTTTAAAAAATATTTTATTTATTTGAGAGAGAGAGAGAGAGAGTTAATGCACCAGTGGGGGAAGGGGCAGAGAGAGAGGGACTAGCAGGCCCCTGCTGACAGCGGAACCCAAGGTGGGGCTCAATCGCAGGACTTTGAGATCATGACCTGAGCTGAAGTGAGATGCTTAACTTACTGAACCTCCCAGATACCTCCCAATTCTTTTTTTTTTGAGAGAGAGAGAGAGCTCACAAGTGGAGGGTTGGGGAACGGAAGGAGAGAGAGAGAGAGAGACTTTTAAGCAGGCTCCATGTCCAGTGTAGAGCAAGTGAGGGACTTCATTCCATGACCCTGAAATCATGACCTGAGCTGAAATCAAGAGTCAGACACTTAACCAACTGAGCCACCCAGGCACCCCACAAATGCTTTTTATTTTGATGAAGTCGAATTTTTCTCCATTTTTATTTGTTGTTTGTGGTTTTGGTGATCTACCTAAGAAGCCATTGCTTCACCCAAAGCCATGGAGACTTACTCCTAAGTTTTCTTCTAGAAGTTTTATAATTGTCACCTTTACTTAGGTCTATCACCCATTTTGAGTTAATTTTTTCAGGGTAAAAAGGGTCTGGTTTTATTCTTTTGCATCTGGATATGCTCCCCGGACTCTTTTCTCAGGTGAACGATTGGAGTGATGCCCTCCTTGATTTCTGGTATGTTCCCACGCATTTCTCTTTCATTTTAGTCAGGGAATAACCTTGGCTGGATTTAGGGTCTTGATTGTAGTCTCAGCGTTTGTGGATGTTTTTGTACTGTTCTTCCCCTTCCAAGGTTGTGGTAAAGAAAGCTGGTGCCATTCTGATTTTATTTCCCTTGTAAAGCTTATGTTCCTTCTATCTGAATGCTTGGCAGGCTCTTTTTCTTACCTAATGTTTGGAATGTTACTAGGATATTCTTGGTGGATCCCTTTTTCTTCAGTCCTGACACAACTCCAAGAGGCCATATTTATTATGTGTCCTTTTTCTTCTTCTGGGATATTTATAATCCACCTGTTAATTTTCCTAAATATGTTCACCATGTCTCATATGTTTTCCTCCACAATTTCCTTCTCTCTATTTTTTTTCCCTCTGTGCTTTGAAATGTTTCTTATTTTTGACCATCCAGGCCACTCATGTGGGTCTCAACAGTGACCACACTCTATGCGATTTCTCTACTGAATATTATGAGATCTTTTTCTTTTTAAGTTCCAGAAGACCATTTGGTTGTTGCTGCTGCTGTTGCTGTGTGCACTTGAACCTCCTTGAGTACTCATTATTTCTATATTCAAGAAGATGACATTCTTCGGAAACTCTGTTTTAGTGCGTTGTTCAGTTTCCTCTGATGGGTAGTTCACTCTGGCGGCCAGAGGAGAGACATTTCAGCTGCCTAAGGATGAGGTCTGCTTGTGTAAGCCCCTCACATGGCAGCAGCCCCAGCCGTGGCAGAAGATGATGCTGTCCTCACCGTGGGCTAGGGCAGTGTATGCAAATTAGTAGATTGCCAGGGCCATGGAAGAAGCCTCTTTGCTCCCTAGTTTTACCATGCTCTCCCATCTTCTGGAGTGGGAGGTACTATGTTTACTAGTCCTGTTTTTCTTGGCCTTTTAGGGCCAGGAAACTGAGGCAACTTCCCTGGGGGCTCCAGCTCTTACTGTGATTCTCTGCTTATGACCTCAGCCTGGAGCTCTCCAACTCTGGCTCCAGCGCAGCCCATTATGGAGAATGCTTGCATAAGTTCTCTCAACGGCTGCTCTGCGATACTCAAATCCTCGCTTGCACCTGCTGTTCAGAGGCCTCTGAAGCCATTAGAATTGGGCATGGCAGAGAGATTGAGGGGAGGGAAGAAGTTCAGGTCCTTATCTTCCCAGGACTCTCTGCCATAGATCAAGTCACTACAATTTTAATTGTTGATTTAATTCTCTGTCTCCTTAAGTGGAGTGTATCCTCTTAAGCCTGGGCCTGAACCCTATTTTTGTACACCCAACAATTGGCATGGTGCATGAGCTATAAAGGACTTCCATTAACGGTATTTGGAATGAATGAAAATGAATATGAAGCTGCAATGAATGACTTGATCAGGCCTCAGGAAATCCATCTAGACTCTTGTGTTGTATACAAAACCTCTGACCCTGATAATTTAGACAAAGGGTACTTTAAGGATCTTATGTATGTATGTATGTATGTATGTATTTAGAGAGCATGAGTTGGGGGAGGGCAGAAGGAGAGGGAGAGAGTCTCAAGAAGACTCCCCATTGAGTGCAAAGCCCAACATGGGGCTTGATCTCACAACCCTGAGATTAAGACCTGAGCTGAAATCAGGAGTCAGATGTTCAATTGACTACGCCACCCAGGGGCCTCTAGATAAAGGTATTTTATTGGAATTGAGAGGAGTCTAGAGAGTTAGGCTTAGAAACAGACAGGAGTAAAGTCACTCCCCAGGAAATGAGAGGTCATGACTCACTCAGCAGGAATGTGGTCAGGGTCACATTAGTGGAGGAATGTCCTCTGGTCACTTTTTAAAAAATGTTTTTACATTGCCCACTAAATATTCAAGATCCTGGGAAAGAATTGATTAGCTGTGTCAATGAAAGACAGCATGGTGGGAAGGATTTGATCCATTGTCTTCCAAAGTGGAAGGCAGGCATCTGGGGTTCCTATCCCACCAAGGCTACCCACAGAGGGAAGTATGGTGCCCCCAAGGGGATAGCAGCATGTAAGGAAGGAGAACGTAGTGCTAGGTGCCCACAAAACAACATCTGTTCCCAACAAGGGAGTATGTTAGAAGACAGGTCTCTGATTGCCAAAGCAACGCAAGTGATCCATTCATGACTCCCTTCCCTTCTCCCTGCGGCTGGAACCCCTGACACCACTGCCAAGGCTGGAGGGAGGGATGAGAGGAGCAGGGGCAGATGAAACCGCTGCCAGACTCTTACCCTCCCCCTCCCTCTTCCAGCCCCTGCTGCTCTGAAATGGAGCCTCTCCCACTTGGGAGGCAGGGGAATTCCCAGAACGTGTTTTAGGGAAAGCCAGATGGGCTCCTGGGGCTCTACAGTCAACCCTAGCTCATGCCCTTCTCTCATAAACACAGTGTAGAAGATGACATTTAGGTTCTCAGATTGAACAGGCTTTTGTGGGTTGGTTTGAGACTCTAGTCCCTACATGCTACTAGTTTCCAAGCAACCTCTCTTCCTCCTTGTCTCCCTTTCTTTACAAATGTTTACTGAACAGCAATCATTGGAAACCAAAATAGCCTCTTTCTTCATGGCACTTACAGTCTAGTGGGAGAAAACACATGTGAAACAAACAACCACATGTCGAAAAAATGCATTTGCAAACCGGCTCCATGCTACACGTAGGAAGTAGAGGGTGCCATGACGGGAACCTGATTCAGGAAGTAGAGGGTGCCATGACGGGAACCTGATTCAGGAAGTAGAGGGTGCCATGATGGGAACCTGATTCAGGAAGTAGAGGGTGTCATGACGGGAACCTGATTCAGGAAGTAGAGGGTGCCATGACGGGAACCTGATTCAGATGGCGGAGAAACAGAAAGGCGTCTTTGAGGAAGTGACATGCGAGCCGCAGACCTGAATGAACGGCGGGTACGTCGTGGCCCCAGCAAGTGTCTCTTTCTCAGGTCTCCTCTCACAGCAAAAAGTCACAGTTTCCAACCACAGGTAGTGTTCAGGTGTGTGTGATTGGGGTGGGGGACATTTCATTGCTGTCGTCACAATGATTCAGGGAATACTACTGGAAATTAGTGTGAAGAAGCAGAGACGTTAAATGCCAAAGATGGTTCTGCACAACTGTCCTTCTGCAAATGCCAACAATACCTTATTCTAAGAAGCCCCAAAGGCTGGGGGTGCCTGGGTGGCTCAGTCGGTTAGACATCCAACTCTTGGTTTTGGCTTGGGTCAGTATCTCAGGGTCATGAGATGGAGCCCTGCATCAGGCTCTGGACTCAGTGGGGAGTCTGCTTGGAGATTCACTCCTTCTACCTGTCCCCCTGCACATTCTCTCTCTCTAATAAGTAAATAAATCTTTAAAAAATAAGAAAGAAAGCCTAGAGGCTGAAGTCAGTTTCCTGGCAGTTGGCCTCATCAGAGAGCTGCTCCTTCCACAATGTTTGCTCTCAAAGTCTTGGGATGGAAACAGATTGGCATAGCTTGGGTCCTCGCTGTCCACCTCTTCACCAAGCAAAGGGGCTGGGTCTGGAGTGGTGACTCAGAGTAGGGAAGGGGGAATTCGCTGAGGAAAACAGTGGAGCTGTGGGCAGAAGGGGAGGCAGGGCTCCTGGGCAGGTCAAGTAGTTGATGAGCATGGCAGAGGTAAGAAGGGCAGCCATGCGACAAGAAGCTTGATGGGGAGGCCAGACCATCCAGGGCCTGGTCAAGGACGTTAGACTTCTCTGAAGTGCCCTGGGAAACAGCAGATAGGTTTTAAGCAGAGGAAGAGGGTGACAAATCTGTGCCACACGTCAGAGCCTCGGATAAGTTTAGGTTTCGTGGGCATCTGGCCCAGAACTTCCTCCATGGAGGGAACATTTTCTCCCCTGCCTCTCACCTTCTCCTTTCTCTTATCCCTTTGGGAGGTGTAGCTTACTTGTCTTATAGCCAGAGGTAAAGGACAAAGGCAGAGTTGTGCCCTGGGAAGGCACTGTTCTTCCACTGGCTTCTGTCAAGTGTGATTTTATGAACTGGATCACATTTCAGAATTTCTTTCTGCTCTGGAGATAAGAGGTAGGGCTGGGCAAGTGTCCTCAGCCTAGGAAGTCACTGTTTTAATCCAATTAAGGACCTAGTGGGAAATCTTTCTCCATCCCGGGGATGTTTATGTCATGATGGCCAAGGCCAGGGCTTTGCCAGCACATCTTTGCGAATTTCATCAACAGTGGCGATTCTTGTTGACTTCTGGGTCATTCATGAGTTTGCTCAACGAGGCCCGTTCCCACACCAGCCTGAGATTTGCCCTGGCTTTTGCTCCCACCCAGATGTAGTTCCCATTTATCCCTGAATATGTGGGATTCTCACTCTGCCAGCATTCCACGTTGATGAGAGCATTCCCAAACAGGCCAATTTCAGTTGGAGCACCACTTTTATGGAAGTCGTTGTCAAATGCGTCACGGACGCCCACGTCCCGTTGCTGCTTTCCCATCACCTGCTCATCCCTTCATTCTGTCTCTCTCATGCCTCCTCCCCTTGCTGCTCTCCCAATCGGGCTTGTGTGTCTTAACTGTGGTTAATACACATAACATAGTGTCCTTTCCTTGCCCTTTCTAAGTGCACAGTTCAGTAGTGTTAAAACTATTCACACTCCTTTTTCAAAAACTTTTCCAGAACTTTTTCATTTTATAAAACTGAAACTCTACACCCGTCACACAACCACTCTCCCTTTCCTCTTCTCCCCAGCCCCGAGAAACCAGCACCCTTCGTCTCATTTCTGTGAATTTGGCTACTCTTAGATGCATCTTGTAAGTGGAATCATACAACATTTGTTTTTTGTGTGACTGGCTTGTTCCACTGAGCACAATGTCTGCAGGGTTCATCAATGTGTCCACTTTTTTTCCTTTTTAAGGTGTTGTATGTGTATAACACATTTTATTTATCTGTTCATCTATTGATGGATGCTCGGGTTGCTTTTTCACTTTTTAGCTATTGTGAATATTGCTGCTTTGAAGATGGGTGTGCAAATGTCTCTTCAGGACCCTTTCTTCAATTATTTTGGATTTATTCCCAGAAGTGGAATTGCTGAATCATATGGTAGTCCTATTTTTAACTTTTTGAGGAAAACTCCATACTGTTTTCCATAGTGGCCGCGCCACTTTATAGTCCCAAGAGTGGGCAAGGCTTCCGACTTCTCCACATCCTCACAGACACTTGCTGATTTCTTTTGTTTCGATAGCTGCCATCCTAACGGGTGAGGTGACATCATGTGGTAGTTTTGATGGGCATTTCCCTAATGATTAGTGATGTTCCACGTCTTTTCATATGCTTGCTGGCCATTTGTGTATCTTCTTTGGAAAAATGTCTATTTAAGTACTATGCCTATTTTCAAATAAGGTTACTTATATTGGTGTTGTTAGGTTATAGTAGTCCTTCATATATTCTAGATATGAACCTCTTATCAGATACATGACAAGAAAATCTTTTCTTCTGTTCCATAGGTTGCCTTTTCACTCTATTACTCATGTCCCCTGACACACAGAAGTTTTCAATTTTGATGTAGTTTCTTGAAAGTTTTCAGGATTTTAGAGATTATCCCATTTCCTTTAAAAACTACCATTTTTGTGGGCTTGCTGTTTTTTTCCTATCATCTAGTACTGATTCTTGCACTTTTATTGGGGGTTAGCATTTCTGAATCGTACCTGTTGGCATCAATTTCCTCAACACAAAGGAAATCCCAATAACCACTTGAAAAAGGAAAAAGAAGAAAGCGGGATAGGTCGTTTGCCACTTTGTTTGGGAAAATGAAGAAGTGCCAAGGGTCCGGGTTAAGCGAAGTCAACATGTAATACCCTTAGCTCCATGTCTCATCCTGCTGCCAATCAGTTCCTCCTGCCTGGGACCCACGTAAAAGAAATTGTTATTTCCACTTAACAGATGAGAAATCCGAGAATAAGGAAACGTATCTCGCTCAGCTTCACACAATGGTATGCGTGTAAACACCATAAACATTTTTCTATTCTGTGCCTGGTCTCCAAGGAGCTATTTCCAAATTCTTCTGAAAATTGGTGGCTTTCTTGTCCTCACATTCTTCTACCTGGACTCTGCCCTGTGTTCTGGTTGATACCGGCTCCCTGGGCACACGCAGGTGCATGAGTTCACTAATCCACACCTCTCTGTGGAAGGCAGCCTGAGGCTCAGGGAAGGCAAAGAATTTTGCCCAAGGTCATCCTTCTGGAAGGGTAGAGGTAGAGCAAAGACTTGTACCCCACCCAGTCTGATCCCAGAGCTATCTCACCCCAAGTTTAGATCGTGGAAGAGTACATGAGTCAGATTTTCTCGGCTTAAATCATCTTCACACTAGATGTGTGACTTTTGGTAGGACAGAATCCCCCTCAGTCTCAGTTTCTTCACCGGAAAGCAGTCTGTTATCTTTTCTACTTCATGGGATTGAGCAATATATTTAATACCTGATTAATAAATGAAATAATACAAGCATGAGTGCTTAGCAGATATACTGGCCCACAGTAAACACCCAGGAAATGTCAGCTATTATTATTATTTTTCAAAGATTTTATTTATTTATCTGAGAGCATGAGTTGGAGAGAGTCAAAGGGAGAAGCAGACTCCCTGCTGAGCATGGAGCCCGACACGGGACTGGATCCCAAATTCCTGAGATCATGACCTCAGCCAAAGGCAGACACTTGACTGACTGAGCCACCCAGGTGCCCTGTATTATTATTGATTTTATAAACAAATTCAATCCAAATGGTGCATACCATAATGTCGGTATAGCCTTACCCTAGTTCTCTATAAATATTCTTTTCCAAATAGTACATGAGAAAAGGCCCACGTGGAAGAAAGTAGCTAAGACAGAAAAATCTCAACAACTTTGCATTAAGCACGTTGGACTTACTGTTTCATGTAAAAGAAGTCAGAGACAGACAACAGACAACGGAGAACTGGTACAGCAGCACCATGAAGTCACACAGGACCAGGCTCTGTCTTTTTTCTGCCCCACATCTCTGGAGCATAGCCTCCAACTTCCAAGTAACCTTATAGCCCCAGACGGCTGCGGGGGCTCCAACCATCACCCATCTGTTACAGACAGTGAGGAGGAGGAAGAGTAGAAGGGCAGAAGGGGCAGGATTCTGTTTTACGGACTCTTCCCAGGAATCTTTCATGATTCTTCCATTTACTTATCATTACCCGAAATTAAGTGGCAGGCTGGGAAATGCAGTCTTTTAGTTGGTTTCATTCCCACTGCCTGGAATTCTGTTACCAAGAAAGAAGGGGAAGGGCTGTAGGATGGCAAGTTGCAGTGGCTGCCTCAGAGACACACGTGGCTGCCTGTTGAGCGGGTGTGTTCCTTACACTCTAGAGTTTCTTCTGAGGCTGGAGAGAGTCTCAGGGAAGGAGAGACTCAAAGATCTCTGCATACATGTTTAAAACATTGGAGTGACACGGAAGGTTTATTTTTATAAAAGTATTCCACTGCCCAAGGTAACTCTGCAAACCACAGTTGGTGAGGACAGACAATGTCAGTCGATTCTAAACAAGCCTGAAGGCAGGAACACTACAGAGAGGCATGGGGAGTGGCTAAACTTGGAAATCTGAGAAACAGAGGAGCACGAACGAGATAATAAAGAAGTCAGCTGTACGCGTGTCCCTGTAGCCAGCCAGAGCGGTGATCACCTTGATTTTGTTGCCCTGGGTGGTGGAGCTGCATTGGGAAGGGGTGAAATCTTATTCCCTTGTACAGATGGCTGTGCCCATCTTTGGTGTTGGATCGGAACTCACGTTTGGATTACATCAGATTTAACCACAGGTATGCAGACCTAATTTATTGTTTTGATCAATGATCCCACTGACCTTTCCAGGTTTATTTCAAGCAAGCAAAATCTTGGCTTTTCTGAGGTAGTTCTATTCTCAACTTTTCTGTTCCAGCAGACTCACAGGGACATTCATGCTTGTCAGATCATGTGTTCTGACTTCTGGTCCTTGAAGCTCTGCCAAAGGATCGATTCACTCTTGCCCACGTGCTCTGTAGGCCCAGGGCATCCGTGGGCATTTGATCAATATTTGTTGACAGAAATTGCTGCTCCTCATTCAGCACAACTGAGTTTGGAAACACAGTGGCCCTTGTTTTAAAACTCTTCAGAGTCTCTCCAGTACAATCGCCTTATAATGAGGCTGGGTGATTTCTTCAGTGGCTAAATTACACGGAGGGATCCAGTGAGGAGCCTCCAGACGCTGAGGTCTGTTCCAGAGAACAGGGCTTCGAGAAGGGCAGTGACCACTTGGTTGATCAAAACCTTGCCCTTGGGTTTGGCTGGGCAGTCCTGTCCTCCTGATGCTGGAGGGATCCCTGGCCACTGCTGCCTCAGGGATGTAGGACATGGAGCCCTCCCTCTCCCCCAGCTCAAGGTGCCTCTTCAGGCCAGTGAACACCTGAATTTGCTCAATTCAGAGTGTTGATGCTGTGAGAGGAGCCGCTGCTGGAGAAAGGGTGAGGCCCTCCGCCCAAGAATCCTGCTTTGGGCCTCTCTTCCTCACTGGGGGCCCACCTCCTAGAGGTTCTGTGGAAGGTTCCCTTTCTGACTTCTGCCCCAGTGGCTACCCGAGCTCTGTCACCAGTCCCCCAGAAAGGACAGCAGTCAGGGTCAGGTACTTGTTGCCTTGCCTCAGGGAGAAATTGTTCCTGGAAGTGCCAGTCGGGGGACTTTGCTATCCATTTTCTCACAAAAGCCCTTTGAGAAGACATGGAAGGCTCTGGAGCACTGTCCAGGTCTGCAGGGATCTGAAGTCAGTGTTTCTCTGGGGGGAAGAATTCTGTATTGCCCACCACCACCGACTTACTCATGCAGCTCTGAAACCCACAGGAGGCTGTAGGGGAGAAACACCACATCGTAGGGAAGATCAAACATGAAAATTCAGGGCAATGTGTCTGTTCCTGTGGGCATGAGTTACTCAGTGGCTTGATTGGGAAGCCTTTGTGGTAGAAAGCAGGGCTTCAAAACCTGGCTCTGAGTGTCCTCCACATTAGAAGAAGGGGAAAAGGAACAGGGAGGAATCTGAGTGGGAGACGAATCATGAGAAATTATGAAGTCTGGGAAACGAACAGGGTTTCAGAGGGGAGGCGGGTGGGGGGAATGGTGAGCCTGGTGATGGGTGTTAAGGAGGGCGCGGATTGCATGGAGCACTGAGTGTTCTACTAGAACAGTGAATCATGGAACACAACATCAAAAACAAATGATGTGGGGCGCCTGGGTGGCTCAGTCGGTTAAGTGTCTGCCTTTGACTCAGGTCATGGTCGCAGGGTCCTGGGATTGAGCCCTGTATTGGGCTCCCTGCTCAGCAGGGAGACTGCTTCTCACTCCTGCTCTGCTCCCCCTGCTTGTGCTTTCTCACTCTCTCTGTCAAATAAATAAGTAAAAATAAAATCTTCAAAAAAAAAAAAAAAAGCCAAACTAATGATATACAGTATGATGGCTAACATAACACAATTTAAAAAGAAAAAAAACCTGGCTCTGCCTCACATTCACCTGGGACGCTTGTTAAAAATGGGGAATCTTGGGTCTCACACTAAGATATACTGAATCAGAGGGACTGGTGTGGGGATCAGACGTTGCATTTTTGACAAGTTCTTTGGGTGGTTCTGAGGCAGCCGCTGGCTAACGGATATCCGTGTGGGGAGAGAGCGGTTCTGTGGGAGCAAACACTGCGCCGTGCGGGGGGTCGTGGACTCTGCCTCCCAGGGTGGCCCCAAATTCCCCTCCGGTCTGAACCCGCAGACCACCTGGCAAACCAACGGCTGTTGGGAACACCACAGACTTCCGAGAGATGAAACTTTCAGACCAATTTACATGACGCAGGGCACGAGACAACTCTCCAAAGGAGGGAACAGATCCCAAAGGGTGAACCAGAACGGGGAGCAGTGGAGAGCGTTGTGAAGGCATTTGGGGAAGACTGCGATTGTGGGTGTTTGTAGGGCTAGAGAGGATTTTAGGAAGAGGGATGGGTAAAGAGGAGTTTCTGGGTGTCGGCAATAGAACCGGCCTCTTTGCCTTGTCTTCTAAGACTTCCCTAAAGACCTACATGAGCTTGCTGTTGTTGGATTTATTTTGGAGGTCACACCATGCTGAGGCTGCCCTGCAGGCAGCCCAGTTGTAGTGGAAAGTCAGGTGATAGATGAAAAATAAAATTAAAAAAAAAAAAGACAAAAAAAATAAGTACTGCCCTCACAGGGTTGTTGCAAGGGTTTGAGGTAGCCTCTTTAAAATGTTTATCAAATAGTAGATGTTTAAAAAAAAAAATGGTAGCGTCTTTGGATTACCAGTCATTACGGAGGGCCCACTACATACTGTGTGTATCTCCTGGCACTGAGAACATGGGTTACGGAGGAGCTCACAGCTGAAGTGAGTCAGTTAACTTTTACCATAAATACAGGCTCCAGAAAGGTCTAATGTGTGGTTCAGACACTGCCTGGTACCTGGCTTCAGAAGCTCAGAAGAGGAGTCTGGAAGGAGTAAAACCCCATATTTAAGAATCTGGCCAGATTCAAGAGAGTCTGAGCTGGTAAGTGCCCTAGAGACCATCGATTTCATTTTCCACGTTTTACTGATAAAGAACTGAGGACAGCAGAGCGGAAAGACTTAGGACTGTTGATAAACTATTACTATTTTATTCAGCGTTTAAAGATGTGGTCATTAGTTAGGGGGCATCTCTAGAAATTATTATAATATAACCCTTCTTAACAGATAGTTAGAGCATGAAGAATAAAATGCTGGTGCTGAAATTTACCTAGGGATCATCTGGTTCAGATTGCTTATTTTACTAATGAGTAAACTGGGGATGTATTTTATCTTGTTTACTGCTGAGTCATAGCCTCCTGGTGAGTGCATCTGGGCAAGA
This sequence comes from Mustela lutreola, assembly GCF_030435805.1. Taxonomy (NCBI): domain Eukaryota; kingdom Metazoa; phylum Chordata; class Mammalia; order Carnivora; family Mustelidae; genus Mustela; species Mustela lutreola. The sequence goes on along the minus strand of NC_081303.1, from coordinate 66,451,627 downwards.
ATCAGGGTAGAGAATAGTAAATGACAATACAGCAGTCTTGAGCTTTTTTTTTCCCCCCTAGAACAGTGTTGATTAACGGCTGCTCAAATACACTGCCTTTCCTTTCTTAACTGACTAGTTTTATCTGGTCAAGTAGCTCTAAATTAAGTGGCATAGACGAGGTGGAAATTGTATAGACATGACATATGTCTACACATGGGCAAAGGATACAAGTGTAAGTCAGGATACATTTGAATGCAAAGTGACATAATGCCTAACAATGGCTTAGGCAACAAAGATGTACAATTATCCAATGTAGCAAGATGAGAAATCTGGAGATACAAGCATCCAGTCTGTCAGGAGACCCAGGCTTTTAAAAATCTTCCTGCTATGCCATCCTCAGTATATTGGCTTTTTGTCCATAGGCTGACAGACCTATGGTGTCAATGGTGGTCTCAACTCCAAGCGTCATGCTTCATATACATTCAAAAAAGGAAAAAATGCATCAGTTTATTATGGAACAAAATCCTTTCCAGACACCTGGGAAATTTCATCAGTTCTTACAGCTAGATCTGTGTCATGTGTCCACCAGTTCCCAGCAAAGGAAAGGAGGTTACTCTGTGTGGCTCAGATCAATGACAGTTCACTGCCAAGGTCTGAAGGAGGGTCGCTTTTCCTTTGAGATGTTACGTTTCGAACAATGTGAAATTCTACAAAGAGTAGGCTGGGACTAGCTGGGAGTAAGCGAGGCCAGCGTGTAGTGAGATCTCACTGCAGGTGAGATGCATAGATCCTGGAATTGTTTTTGGAGTAAGATATTGTAAGAACACATATTTATTTATTTATTTTTATTTTTATTTTTTCTCACCATAGTACATACCCTTCCCAATGTCCATGCCCCCGACCCTCTCCCTCTAACTCCAGTCCCCTCCAGCAACCCTCAGTTTGTTTCCTGGGATTAAGAGTTTCTTATGGTTTTTCACCCTCTCTAGTTTCATCTTGTTTCATTTTTCCCTCCCTTCCCCTATGATCCTCTGTCTTGTTTCTCAAATTCCACATATCAGTGAGATCATATGATAATTGTCTTTCTCTGATTGGCGTATTGGGCTTAGCATAATACCCTCTAGTTCCAACCACGTCATTGCCAATGACAGGATTTTGGTGGTTTTTGATGGCTGTATAGTATTCCATTGTATATATATACCACATTTTCTTTATCCATTTATCTGTTGATGGACATCTTGGCTCTTTCTGTAGTTTGGCTATTGTCGACATTGCTGCTATAAACGTTGGAGTGCACATGCCCCTTCGGATCACTACATCTGTATGTAAGAACACTTTTTAGGTAGGTTAAACACATGGAGTTTAGAGTCAAACATGCTAGGTCTGAATCTTAACCCCACTACACACTAGCTATGATTCAGTTTTCTCATCTATAAATCAGGGATAGTAATAATTTACCTCATAGCTTTGGTGGGATGATGATGATGGTGATGGTGATGATGATGATGATTTTATAAATAGTAAATAGTTAATGTTGTATAATTGTTAAATACTTGAAACAGTATCAAGTACATAGTAAGCACTCATGAAATGTTACCTGCATTTATTTTGAAATATTTCCTGTATATTTAAATTCTGTCCAATTTTCCCAGCACCATTTATTGAAAAGAATGTCTTTTTGCCATTGGATATTTTTTCCTGCTTTGTCAAAGATGTGTTGACCATAGAGTTGAGACTCCATATCTAGGCTCTGTGTTCTATTCCATTGATCTATGTGTCTGTTTTTGTGCCAGTACCATGCTGCCTTGGTGATCACAGGTTTGTAATGCAATGGAATATTACTCGACCATCAGAAAGGATGAATACCTTCTCCTCTCCATCTACCCTTGTCCTCCATGCTATTTGTTATACTCCACAAATAAGTGAAACCATATGATAGTTGACTCTCTCTGCTTGACTTATTTCACTCAGCATAACCTCTTCCAGTCCCGTCCATGTTGCTACAAAAATCGAGAAGGAAGTTGAGGGAAATTGGAAGGGGAGGTGAACCATGAGAGACTATGGACTCTGAAAAACAATCTGAGGGTTTTGAAGGGGCAGGGGGTGGGAGGTTGGGGGAACCAGGTGGTGGGTATTAGAGAGGGCACGGATTGCATGGAGCACTGGGTGTGGTGCAAAAACAATGAATTCTGTTACGCTGAAAAGAAATAAAAAATTAAAAAAAAAAAAAAGAAAGGATGAATACTCACCATTTAATTTGACATGGATGGACCTGGAAGAGATTAGGCTGAGTGAAATAAGTCAAACAGAGAAAGACAATTATCGTGTGGCTTCACTTGTATGTGGAACATAAGGAATAGCATGGAGGACCTTAGGAGACGGAAGGAAAAATGAAGGCAAGGCAATCTGAGGGGGAGATGAACTATGAGAGACGATGGACTCTGAGAAACACACTGAGGGTTTCAGAGGGGAGGTGGGCGGATGGGTGAGCCCAGTGATGGGTATTAAGAGCACGGATTGTGGGGTGCCTGAGTGGCTCAGTTGGTTAAGCAACTGCCTTTGGCTCAGGTCATCATCCTGGAGTCCTAGGATCGAGTCCCCCATCGGGCTCCCTGCTCCTCAGGGAGTCTACTTCTCCCGCTGACCTTTTCTCCACTCATGCTCTCTCTCTCATTCTCTCTCTCTCTCTCTCAAATAAATAAATAAAATCTTGAAAAAAAAAAAAAGAGCACGGATTGCATGGAGTACTGGGTGTTATATGCAAACAATTAATCATGGAACATGACATCAAAAACTAATGATGTACTGTATGGTGACTAACACAACATAATAAAAAAATTATAAAAAAAATAAAGAAATTCCATTTATCTTCATTTGAGTCAAAATTATCTAAGATCCTTCCCTATTCCTCAAGCCTATTCTGTAAATATAAAACAGCATCTGGTATGGATGGGTCCCCTCCTGGGCGGGGGGGGGGGGGTGTCTCTTTTTTAGCCCAAGAAGTATGGGCAGAATTTCACTGGCACTTCCTTCTAATTTTTCAACAACTCTAGAGTGAATCCTATTTAAAAAGCTTACTCAGGCCCAGGATCCATTTATTTGATCTCAAATTGGATGTCTGCCTCTCAGGTCCAAACCAAACAGTGATGCAGTTACCAGGCCTGCTCTCATTTCTGGCTCCCAGAGAGCTGCTCTTGGCCAGCCCTTCGTCTCCCAGGATGGTGGGGCACATAGCCCACCAGGCTTTCTGTCCCAGGCCCAGCAAACGGAGCCAATTTGGAAAATTTAGAAATGCTCAGAAGACTAGCAAAATAATTGTCTCCATTCAGTTTACAATACTGACGGACGGGCACATTTCCTTGGAAGCCAGTCACCAGATTTCTGAGTGTGTCTGAGAGCAAGTGCCGCAGGTGGTAAAGATTAGAGCCATCACTGTGGTCCCTCCTTCCAAGACGGCAGGTGGGCCAATCTGTTCAAGGTCCTTTTGCCCACATGTGCCCTCGACAAGTGTTGGCATGATGGGTGGCCTGGATTTTACTGCTATCCTTCTGCTTCTTCCCAAGAGTCTCCCTGAGAGTTCTGGAAGCAAAGAGGACCCCTGCGAGGGACTCAGCACTAGGAATTGGGGGTCCAAAGGCACATGCTTCTTGCATAGTGGACTTCAGATCATGACTGGCAAACACCTGGCTTCCCAACATGGGCGAAAAGGAATACTTGTTTCTCTTCACCTGCTGATTCCAATGTAAACTCTGCTGGGACTTCCATAAGGTGTCTTTGCTGAACTTAAGAAAGGTCAGGAAGCTGGGCAACTTGGATTTTGGATGATCATCTGGGCAACTGGGAAAACCCAAGGAGGCAGCATGTGGCTGGGACCTTGTTGTGACACTGTTTCACACAGACCCTCCGATCACAGAACTTCCCGTACAGCGTGGCCCCCAGCAAAGCTTGTTGTGGTTTTTCTCAGCTTCCTTTAGAGGGGAGTGGAGGCTGGGCTCGAGAAGTGACCGGGTGTTGGTTCTGGTGCTCGTGATGCACGGGAGAAACTCTCCCTTTTAGGAGCTGGCACTAGGGGCCACCTCTGCCTCCTTCTGGGTCTTGGGTCTGATGGCTGCACTTAGTCCCCTCAGGTTTCTTTTGTTTCTGTCACACACACACACACACACACACCTGCTGCCTGTCTGTCTGTCTCTGTCCTTGCTGCAAGTCAGTGACTGCTGAAAATATGATTTTCCAGTGTCCCCCTGCTGCAGGTCCTTGACTGGTAACAGAAGAACTACAGAAACCATCCGCCCAGCTCACATCAGCAAGCAGACTGCCAGCCCACGGGGAGCCCAACAGGGCAAGGTATCAGGCCCAGGCCCGCTCTATCAGATGCAGGGTTCCCACACTCAAATTTCTTCCAAATCCTAGTGTGCAGGAGTGGAAGGACTCTGGATAACTGGGACCTGCTCACCCCACCTCAAGCTGCTCCCCAGCATCGGCTGATGATTGCTAGGAAAGAATGAAGATACCATATTGTGGGAATATCTAATTTTCTCAAGAGAAAGAGGTAGGAATAATTAAAATAGCGTGTTTCACATTTATAAAGGGAAGCCATTTTGACTTTTAGTTGAAATCCCCTGAGCTGTGTTGACCGTCGATGCGACGTGTGTTGGACGCCCATGGCCATCGGTGTGGCCCATGCACTGCCGCATTGTGACCCATCTGCTGACATTGTTTGTCGCCGCCTTCAGCTGCCCTGGTCACATCTGGGCTTCCAGAGGTTTGTGCTTGCCTTCCAGAGCTGACTGACATTTGAAGGGCTGTACAGTCTTTTTGGAAGAAGGCAAGCATAACTTGTGAATCACAAATAAAAAAATTAAATGCTCTTCTGTTTGTTTTCATTGTTGGCAAGCATTTATATATTCCGTCTTGCATATGGAACACTATCATTGGAGATGTGAGAGGAAGCACATTTGGTATGAAAACTGTCTGGCCATTAAGCATCAAGCTTGCGGGAAGGCAGGCTCGGGTTTGAATGTGGGTGCCCTGTTTTCTTTCTGTTTGACCTTGGGCAAATTACCCCCTCTGAGCTCTGCTGTCCTCATTTCTCCCAAGTGGAAAATAACACCTCCTTCCTGTGTTGGGGGAGATAATAAAACGGAGAGCACCGAGCACAGAGGGAGGCTCAGGAGTGCCGACTCTTCATAGCAACCCAGATCCATGCTTCAGAAATACTCCACACACATATAGAAAACCTCACCTGGACTGATTGATAAGAAGCTGATTATAATCTTAATGTATCCCACTTCGTGTGACTGTTCATGTTTCGTTGAACAAACATTCACATGTTTGGTTAGGGGTGCTCCCCTAGAACCTCTATTACCTTCCTAAGATCTGGAAAATTCTGAATTCGGAAACACATTTCCCTCCACGGGTTTGGATAAAGGATAAACAATCTGTAGTCTTAACAACATGTCAACAGGAGGAAAAGGACACAACCCAAACTGAACACAAAACAACATGGAGAGCTAGAAGGGGAGAGCAAATACATGATTAGAGATGGTGGGGGTGGTAAATTTGGGAGGACTTCCTGGAGGAAGTGACCTTGGGGCCTGATTTCAGGAGAAATGAAAGAACCACATTTGGCGAAGAGAAGGCAAGACAAGCCAGGGGAATATAGAAGATTACTGAACGTCTTTCCAAGGCTTCTAGCAAATCAGACTTGCTTTCAGGGCTGTGCAATCTTGGGAAAAGACATGAGAACCTTTAGAAAGATGCTCCTGGGGATAGGGAAAGAGTCTCTGGCTGGGTAGGGGGGGATGTGAAGACTGGAGTCAGAACACGCACACTCTGATGAAGCCCTATTGGAGTGAAAGTGTATTTCACATGGCTCCAGAGGGATGCCTTGTCTCTCTACCGAGGATCGAGCTTGGGCGGGGACAGCTCTCTTCATGTGTCTTCTGCATATACCAGTGAGCAACTGATGCATTTACAGATGTTCTCCTGGAGCTGGAACCGTATGAGCCAACATTCTAAACCACACATCCTCAATCTTTCCCACTCTGCGTGTCTGTTTCTGATAACTTGGAGATGGAGCCACTCACTCTGGCTGAGTGGGGAGAGGCAGGGGGAAAGGCAGTGACAAAAGCCGGTTTGTATTTCAGAAAAGCTCTCTGCCACTCTGGGCATAAAAGATGGGCCATCTGAGGCTCAGAAACCATGTATTAATTTATCATTTGACTCCCCGTACTTAGGACAGAGCCAGACACATCCTGGTTTAATTTATTAACAAACATGATGCCCATCTTGGCAAGGTCTTCCAGCATGGAAAAAAGTGCATTGATGAAATGATATGATTAAAATGTGGTAGAGGGGGTACCTGGGTGGCTCAGTCAGTTGAGCCGCTGACTCTTGATTTCAGCTCGAGTCATGATCTCAGGGTCCTGGGATCGATCCCTGCATTGGGCTCTGTGCCAGGTAGGGAGCTGGCTTGAGGATTTTCTCTCTCTCTGTCCCTATTTATCTCAAACAGATAAATAAATAAATCTTTTTTTTTTTTTTTAAAGGTGGAGCAGGACCCACACCTCCTTCACTCTATGGGAGCAGCGGTGGTTGCAGGACAAGGAAGGCCCATGACTAGAATTCTCCGTAGTGATGTTTCATTGCAGTTAGATGTGCTACTCTTGTTTCTATTAACTGTAGGACAGGACCTAAGAAAAACATGAGGAACAGAAAAACACCAGCCACTTCCCAGACACCAACCCTTAAGGGTTAGCCTGTACTAATGGATGCAGCTCTGGGCTCTGACTCTAACACAGTATCCCCAAGTCTTTCTAATGAAAAGATACATTTATTTTCTCAAACTCTTTTTTTAAGGTTTATTTATTTATTTTAGAGAAAGAGAGAGCATGAGTGGGAGGGGCAGAGGGCAAGGAAGAGAGAATCTCAAGCAGACTCCCAGCTAAGCATGGAGACTGATGCAGGACTTGATTTAAAGACCCTGATAATGACCTGAGCCAAAACCAAGAGTTGGACGTTCAACTGAGTGAGCCACCCAGGTGCCCCTATTTTCTCAAAATCTTACACTCACTCTTGGGGACAGTGCTCCCAAGAAGATGAGGTAGACCCATGTTGTGGGGGTACTGAGAGGTTGAGAAGTGAAAGTATTAGAAGGGACACAGAAAAGACACATCATGATGGTGCCCATGGAATGCTCATAGATCTTGGAGAGCAGGGGCACTCTCACTTTGCTACCAGAAAGTGACAATTTGCTGGTTGCAGATCACTTGTTTGAGCCAACCTTAGGTGTGGGTCCTGCACCACCTTTAAAAAAAAAAAAAAGATTTATTTATTTATCTGTTTGAGATAAATAGGGACAGAGAGAGAGAAAATCCTCAAGCCAGCTCCCTATCTGGCACAGAGCCCAACGCAGGGATCGATCCCAGGACCCTGAGATCATGACTTGAGCTGAAGTTCTATGACTCTAGAGTTCCATGACTCTAGCTCTAGTTCATCTAATTGTTGTTTTATCTGAAATTTCCACACACAAATCTGCAGAGTTGAAATTACTGTTCCTCCTTTCTATGTGTGTTGGAGAGGGCTGCCTCATTGCTATGTTGCCTCCAATGGGCCATCTTCACTTAAGAGATGGCCCAACACTCTTCTCAGGATTACCTGAATTTTCACGTTTTTGGATTCCTGTAACAGCACTGGTGGTGTTGTTGAGGATAACAGCCCCTCACCCACACTGGGCACTGGGTATCAGACTATTCTGAGCACCATGCATACTTTATCCCACACAATCCTCACTGTGCCACGTTGTGTGGGTACTACTGTGACTTCCATTTATGAGTGAAGACACAAAAGCTTTAAAGAGCCAAATAACTCAAGGACACATGGTCATTAAGCAGTGGACTGAGGATTTTGATTCAGGCAAATCTGAGGAAGAATGCGCTGAGTTCTTGATAAATACTGAGTTCCTACCATGTTCAACCACTGTGTCCAATATGGCGGGGATTTCAGAATGGCTGCACACAAACCGCAGTCCTCAAGGAGCTCTAATTGTGTCCAAGGGAGGGAAGAAATCATAAGGCAAATGGACCTAGAACACGATACAGGAACATAAGAAACGAGCAGGGGCTGGTCATTGTGACAGACAGAAGAGCCATGGAAACAGGCATGGCTCCAGGAGAGACCCACAGAGGAGGCCCGTGTGGGAACCAGAGTTTCAGAAGAAGAGGAAAGTCAATGTAGGGAGGGAGTTGGCCAAAAGTGTGGACATGGGTTGTGCTTGGTGTGTTTGAGGGACAGTGAGTGGGACAGGTTGACAGGAGAAAAGTTCATGAAGGAAAAACAAGGAAAAAGAACTTTGGATTGAAAATGTGAAGGATTGGGGGAAAAGGATGAAGAATTTGATTTTCCTTCTGTAAGCCAGGGGGGCTGGTGAATTTTCCAAGTGTTAGAATTATATATTACTTTAGGAGGAGTTACTGGCAGAAACATGCCCATGGATTATAGGGGGAAGACCCTTGGAAACTGGCTGCTCCAGAGAGTGAACAGCAGAAGGGAGTTGAGGGAAATTGGAAGGGGAGGTGAACCATGAGAGACTATGGACTCTGAAAAACAACCTGAGGGTTTTGAAGGGGCAGGGGGTGGGAGGTTAGGGGAGCCAGGTGATGGGTATTATGGAGGGCACGTATTGCATGGAGCACTGGGTGTGGTGTATAAACACTGAATTCTGTTACACTGAAGAAAAAAAAAAAAAGAACTCAGAATTCTAGGGTCCAGTGATTCCAAAGTTGGTTAAATGGGGGCAATGCTGGCAACCATGCATCCCATAGCAAGGTGGCGTGATTGCTCAGAATTGCTGTAGCTAAATCACTCCCAATGACAAGTGTCTAGACTAACTGCAGACCTGGAGCTTTGTGCATAGGAAATTTACAACTAATTAATTTACCGATATTTCTCTTCCCAATTTAATTATCTTAAGGATTTTAAACAAGTATTGCCTCTTTTGACCTCACCAGCACTTGAGTCCATTTTTGTAAGAGGACATCTAATTGAAACAGTTGCTTATGATCTCAGAAGAAAGGCTCTCAATGTACCTGCTCTCTATCGCTCAACCACAGGCTTTTAAGACTCTTTGCTCTTGGCCCAACACAGCTGGGACCAAGGGCTGCCACCATTCATAATTATTCAGGATCGTGACTCTCTTTGACAATCTGATCATAATCTTAGGGGATTGTCCATCTCCTGAAGTCCTTTATGAGGCCAGATTAGAAACTTGAAGCATTGAGGAAGGGGGATGAATTGAACAGAAAATATATTTTTTTAGAAAGGAGAAAGTGAAATATAATCTTAAAGCATGAAAAAAGTTGAATGAACAGAACTTTTTAAAAGAGTAATTAGTTTAGGAATTATTCTCTCCTTTCCCTTACAGTGTGGTTCAGGAATCCTTGCCTCTTCCCTGTCCCTCAGGGTCATCGTGGGCAGCTTGATGGTTATCGTGGGCCTTTGCTTGTAGAACCCCTTACCACCTGTGTCCCAGTCACTTGAAGAGCAGAGCCTGGAATGCTGTCCAGCTAGAGGATGCTAATGGGCTCCAGGTAGCTCAGGCAGAAGTAGTCCTTTTTAGCCACTGGGAAGGGAACGCAAAGACAGGAAGAACTGTTGTGGGGTAAAACATTCCTTTTGGTTGGACTCCTGTGGGCCCTCCTCCAAGCGTCCTGCCCCTCAGGCCCTCCAGTCTATAAAGACAGGGCTCAGAAAGCCACTACTGGACAGCTAACTTGAATAGGGACAAGTTACAGCTTCTAGGCCTCCTCAGCTCTGGGTTGGGGGTGGTGGCCTTTGGCCAGAACACTGGGTTTCCTCAGAGCTCGATCAGTAAAGGTCTGTGAGGAGGGATGTGAGGTCAGGGTTGACAGTCATAGATCAAAGGACGCCAAAGCTCTTGGGTTACAGAAAGGACTCAACCGAGCCCTTTGTGTGACTATTGGATGTGGTTTCTCTGAGGTCCCACAGCTGGATGAGAACCCAGGGGTATCCTCCACTTTCTCCCTTATTCTTCACAGAGCTGGAAAGATGGCTGATGCTATATAGGTAAAATTGCTTTATAAATTGTAAAGAATAGATACATATCATCTATTGTGTGTGTGTGTGTGTGTGTGTGCATTATAAAGAGACAACTGTCCTAGATACTGAACACATAGAATGTGGATAAGGCTTCTGATTCTGAAGAAACTTATGTTTAACTTCCAAGCTCCCCCATCCACTTAACTTTCTAATTTACTTAGTTTCTCTGAACAACAGTTCTCTCGTCGACAAAATGGGAGTAACAATTATGTCTACCTCATGGGCTGGTTGTTTGGCTGGGGCTTGGCATACATGCCGTCCTTAGTAAAATCTGTCAAACAAATGAGGTGACACAATCCACTTGCTCAAAATAGTCTTAGATGTTATGTTCAGTTTGTGGAAGGCGTGTTTCCATCTGAGCTCATGCCTGGCATATCAAGATGGTGAATGGCTGTTTGTTGAATCCGTGCACAGAGGAATGCCTTGGTTTTCTTTGTCATTTTTGGTCAATGAGTAAAGCCAGGGCCGGGTGGCAGGGTGCTGACTGTCCAGGGTAGGTGCTGGCAAGCTGAACCCACAAGAAGAAGTAAATGAGTCTTAACACTTCAGTGTCCTGGTGTCGAGTGGAGGTGACATTGGAGCACGTGACTATGGACCCATTTCTGGGAAGAGATTTGTGGAGAATGGAACCTGAATCTCCAGCCATCCAGGAATTATTGGGATTTCTTTTCTCATCCTAAATAAATATGCATATTTTTGTGCCTAGTTATATATTTGTAGTTTTGTATTTTTTTCTTAAAGAATGTCCCCCAAACTGTACATGTTTTAGATATGACTACACCTGGATCCTCCCCTATACATTTCTCCCATGAGAATAAGCTAACTGGGGTCATCTTTCTTCTTCAGAGAGCAAATGTTCAAGTCCAGAGCTAGCCCCTGACAGCACACTCACACAATATGAATTGAGTTTTGAGGTCTTGGTTGCCTTGTAGGGACAGACAAGGTCATGAAAGACACAGATGTGATGGGGTAAAGGAAAAATTGTCCCAAATGTAGACTAGGACAGAATTTTTTTGTGAGATGAATTTCTGAATCTAGTTGTGGGAAGACATTAGCATTTCTGATAAAAATGCTTAACCTATTTTCTGAAAGTATAATGGGATTGAGACTTGCTCTGAGAAAACTAACCACCCACTCACCCACCCACCCCACTGACTGTCAGTTAAGTGTCTAGTGACCTTCAACTGAACATTCTTCCTGTATCTAGTCTAACAATAATTATCTACCCATTCTCTCCTCTATAGTTTTCCTACCAAGAGGAAATCTTTGGGTTGGTCTACTGGAGGCTATTTCTCTTGTAGCAAGATTATAATAAATCCTGGACTGATCCCATAACCAGATTTTCTGACACACTCCTCTCTGCTGCCATTTCTCATTCTTTGAACTATCTTGACAACTTTCACCCATTATATATATTCTTCTGGGGCTTTCCTTCTGCATTTTGTCTTCTTAAATGTCCCTGTGGAGCTATCTTCTCTCCCCAACAGAACAGCAAGTTTTGTTTTGTCTTGTTTTTTTTCAAACAAAGATACAGTTCTGTTCATTTCTTCCATCTTTCTTTTTCCTGCCTTCCTCTCTGACTGCTGATTCCCCTCCAGCTCTAGCACAGGTTGGTACATAAACAGGTCTCCATATGTATTGGACCAGGGACTGGTTGTTTCCTTGGAGGTGCTGGAAGTGAGCCATGTTTTGTCCCAGGTCACTTTGACCTGGTCAAGGTAACATACCTGCCAGACTTGGGGTCCCTCAATCATGAACTGGGTCCACAAGCCAAAGCCTCAAACCTAGGGTCTGGAACATGGGGGAGGAATACAGCATGAGCTTTTTGGATAGGAGGCTTTGAGTGTGGTTTGAACCTTATAGCAGAGAATGCTTCTCTGTTTCTACAATTGACTACCCCAAGCCTTTATTTGTGTGTGTGTGTGTGTGTGTGTGTGTGTGTGTGTGTGTGTATCAACTAATATTTGAAATTTCACAATGATGGGCTTGGTTTAAGAAGAAATAGGCCCATCAAACACACATGGTCCTCACAATCATCCTTTGACCTACTATGGAATTAGCTCTTAGTGATTGATCAAAAGGTCTGATGGGGCTCAGGTGCAGACTCTCCCACTCACTTTCTGTGTGACCTCTGTGAGTCATTTCATCTCCCTGAGCCTTATTTGCCCATTTGTGAAATGCAGACTTGCCAATGCTCAGTAATGAAATAGACCCTTTTGAATTTCAGTTTCTCCAATTATAAAATGAAAATGATAATAAAATAAGTGGATTATATCACTGCCCAGTGTTTTGTACTTTTTTTTTTTAAGGTTTTTTTTTTTATTTTTTTTTATTTTTTTTAAATTTTTTATTTTTTATAATCATATATTTTTTATATACATATATTTATTGTTAAGCTGTTTTGTACTTTTTAAAACTCTTGAGCATGCAGGAAGGTCCTTTGAGACTGCACATCAAAATTTTGGAACACTCTTGGCTTGAAACAGACAAAAGGGCTATTCTAAGGCTACAGGTATTTCCCCCCATTAACCCAAGAGTGAAAAGTGGCCTTTAAGGCAGAGTCTTGGTTCTGAAGAAATAGTTTGGATGAGTCCTCTTTTTGTTTAGGTGAATGTAAGTCACGTAACTGCTCTTTTAAAATTTTTTAAAGATTTTATTTATTTATTTGACAGAGAGAGAGACCACAAGTAAGCAGAGAGGCAGTCAGAGAGAGGGGATGAAGCAGGTTCCCTGCTGAGCAGAGGGACCGAAGAGGGGCTTGATCCCAGGACCCTGAGGTCATGACCTGAGCTAAAGGCAGAGGCTTAACCCACTGAGCCACCCAGGCGCCCCAATTTTTTTTTTAAACATTGACTTTGAAGTTTGTGAAGTAATCCAAATGCAAAAATTTAACCTGGGATTTTAATATTTTTAATCAGGTAAAATTATACATAGTAAGGACAGATACAAGGAGAGAATTCAGCTTTATAAAAATATAAATTTGTTCTTTATAAAAATATAAATTTGTTTTTCACCCTCTACTTCTTTCCCAATGGAGCTGTGTTGAATTTGAGGCAGTTAGCAAAATAAAGCCAAGAATACTTAACCCCACAGGATTGTTGTAAAATACTTATTTCAACATTGTGTTTTGCTGTGAGCTGTGATGGTTACTATTACCGAGCGTAGGAGAGTATCCCCTCCCTTTTCAGCCTGTGGCCTGAAGGTCAGGGACTCCTAGGGCACAGCCGCTGCGGGGTGCTGTGGGATGGAGTGTAAGTGCTGGGGCTGAGGCCAGGGAGCAAGGCCTCAAAGTCCAGGCAGGGCGAGGAGCCTGCCTTAAGGTTATGCAAGGCCCCACAGCTGGGTGGGCCATTCTATGCCACTCAGGTCACTCCCTTTGGCACTTTTGGGCCGCAGTCCAACTCTATTCAGTCAGGACACTGAGGCCCCTTGCCTCACTTTCTTCGTTTCTCTTCTGACCCTAATTCCTGTGATTTTAGCACCTTCTACACAAACAAGTTCAGTAAACCCTTTTCTGTCTGTAGTGGGGCCGGTTGATCCATAGGCTGAACCCAGGATGCGGAATGGGGCGGCTGGTTCTCCCTGGAGGACAGAGAGGGCCCAGACTTTGGAACCACAGTGCTGAGCACCCGTGCGTAGTGGGTGGTCAGGATCGCCTTTCTCCTCACTTGTCCCACCCCACACAGCGGCTTCTCATCGTCATCCTTTCCGACACACACAGTGTCCCCCCCCGCCCCCCCCGTGGGCGGAGAAAGGACATCTTTCTCTGTCTCATGGCGCAGAACGAACCTGCGAAGAACGTGGCAGTCAGAGCAGAAGCAGAAGACCCCTCCCACTTTTAGCAAACAGAAATGCTCAGTAAAACATGTTTAAAAATTTATTTAAATACGTAACTGAGCTATGTATTTAAAAAAGCTATATCTTAAAGAAAGAGAAGAAAATTTCTAGGTGCCGGAAAAAAAAAAGAGAGGGCCAGAAAGCTTGAGTGGTAGATGGGAGCTAATGCTAGAATAGTCAGGGCAGGGCAGAGGGGAGAGAGCGGAGGGGAGAGGACCCAGATAAAAGCCTTCAGGCCAAACAGACACATGAAAAAGTGCTCCACATCACTCGGCATCAGGGAAATACAAATCAAAACCTCCATGAGATCCCACCTCACACCAGTCAGAATGGCTAAAATCAACAAGTCAGGAAATGACAGATGCTGGCGAGGATGCGGAGAAAGGGGAACCCTCCTACACTGTTGGTGGGAATGCAAGCTGGTGCAACCACTCTGGAAAACAGCACGGCGGTTCCTCAAAATGTTGAAGATAGAACTGCCCTATGACCCAGCAGTACTGGGTCATAGGGTCATAGTAAATACCCAATACTACTGGGTATTTACCCTAAAGATACAAACGTAGTGATCCAAAGGGGGCACGTGCACCCGAATGTTTATAGCAGCAATGTCCACAATAGCCAAACTATGGAAAGAACCTAGATGTCCATCAACAGGTGAATGGATCAAGAAGATGTGTTATATATACACAATGGAATACTATGCAGCCATCAAAAGAAATGAAATCTTGCCATTTGCGACAACATGGATGGAACTACAGCGTATCATGCTTAACGAAATAAGTCAAGCAGAGAAAGACAACTATCATATGATCTCCCTGATATGAGGAAGTGGTGATGCAACATGGGGGCTTAAGTGGGTAGGAGAAGAATCAATGAAACAAGATGGGATTGGGAGGGAGACAAACCATAAGTGACTCTTAATCTCACAAAACAAACTGAGGGTTGCTGGGGGGAGGGGGGTTGGGAGAAGGGGGTGGGATTATGGACATTGGGGAGGGTATGTACTTTGGTGAGTGCTGTGAAGTGTGTAAACCTGGCGATTCACAGACCTGTACCCCTGGGGATAAAAATATACGTTTATAAAAAATAAAAAATTTAAACAAGCAAAAAAAAAAAAAAAGCCATCAGGCCAGGTGGGGATTTTAGTGCCCACCTGGAAACAGGAAATGAGGCCTCACGCCTGTGCAAGGAGGGGAATTGAAAGGGAACCCCCTGTGTCTTACTAGGAACCTCAAAGTCTGTCCCTTCCTTGAAGAGAACACTAGAAAAACTCTGCTGGTCTGAGGACCTTGCCATCTGTTTGAGACCCTCTGCAGAAATCTCATCACCTTAGAGAAATCACAACTCTGAGTATCAAATATTCAGTCCAAATTACCGGGAAAATAAAGAATGCCGGTTTGCCAATTTGAGAAATGGAAATGATAATGGACCCCGCCAGTATAAACCTCTCTAGGGATGAACCCACAATCCTGGGCATATGAAGGTCCAAAAGAAATGATCTCTTCTGCTGGTAAGCATTAAAAAATCAATCAATCAATCAATCAATCAATCACAGGCCCACACCAGGAAGCAAGGTTCATGAGGAAATAATAAAATTAATACCCTAAAAATTAGAGAAAATCAAATAATGTTGAAAAGACTGTAAAATATGAATTTTTCAGATCATGACAATTCTGAGTACTTCCTCTACGCCAAGCACTGTTGTAAGCACTTTCCACGTGGCACCTCCCACTGGATCGGAGACGGACACTGTGCACACTGTAGAGAAGAGGAGACTAAGCATGTACTGGTCAGCTAAGGCCACGCAGTTAGGAAATGGCGGAGCCGGATTTGAAAGAGCAGACCCTCTGCAGTACTCACCTCTGATCCACTATGACAGAGACTGAAGCTGTCTGGCCAAATCCATGGCCACCTCCCTTCAGGGTGATGGACTTAGAGTCCAGCATATGGTGGGCCCACAACCCGATGTTTCCCAGCCTCTCACGTAGTTAGGTGAGACCACGTGTCTTGCTCAATTCCCTCTGTGGGTTGGTGCCACATCCTGGCTGGCTCCTGATGACAGTAGGGATTTCTCCTCCATCCCTCTTTCCCTTTCACATGGCTCCATCTGAGATGTGGTCCCAAAGCTTCAACCATGCCCAAGAGGACAATGCTCTAGGAATGACTAAAAGGATAGAAGGAATCTCGGTTCTTCAATGTCTGCATGTATGGATCCAAACCACTCACTAACCTGGGTGACTACATGAAAGCAAAATACCTTTCTATTTTCCCTTGAGCTTCAGAATTAATGTTTTGTCTGTATTTCTGCTTTCGTCCCTTTCCGAAACCGCTGTGTCAGTTGATGGTCAATTCCAGATCGGTTACTTGGCAGGTGGCCGTCCCCTGCACCAGACCATGACTACATTCCACACTGGCCTGGCAGGAGAAAGAGACACCATAAGACAAGAAGTGGACAGAAGAAAAAGAATAGATAGATTTAAGAAGGAACCAAACAGGATTTTTAGAAATGAAAACCACAGTGACAGATTCTTGTACCAAAAGTTTTTTGAAGGAGTTTGCCACAGAGGCACTGGTTGGGTGAGTAGCTCAGGATGAGCCAGGAGTGAGGGGAGGTTGTTTCTGTGGCTTCTCTCTCATGAAGGAGCGTGAGGAAGAGAAGCAGGGAGGATCATGGGGGCCTGCGGGCTGTAGTGAACAAAGACAAGGACTGCTGTGATGGGCGAGCCATTCAGAGAGCAGTTGCTCTGGAGACCAGTGCTTGTGGCTCACCTCTGCTCCCGGGGAAGGCCATTTGCTTTGTCTGCTCTCTGGTGGGGGTTAGAAAATCACCTCAGACTCTACTGGCTCCTCTTCCTGATTCAGGTGAATGTTTGTCTTCAATCTTTCTCAATCTCTATGTGGTCCAGGTCAAGAGAGCCCCTGGGGGTATCCTGAGTGCCGTGGCTCCAAACACAGGCATCTCTCCTCTGCTCCAAATATGCCACCTTGCCTCGTTCATGGGCAGGACTGAGCCAAATGGGAAGGAAAAGACAGCAAGGGTACAGCGAGGCTGGGCTTCTGTCCAGTTGGAAATGTCCCTTTCTATGCCATGGTCCCACTTTCAACTTTTGTCCACCGCTTTAGGGCAACCGGTGGCCATGAGGAGGATTTGCAGCAATGTCTCTGTTGTGAACGATAAGTGTATATGTCCCTCAAATTCAGATGTTGAGATCCTAAGCCCGCAAGGTGATGGAAGTAGGAGGCAGTACTTTTGGGAAATAATAAGACCACAAGGGTAGGACCACATGAATGAGATTAGTGCCTCTAAAAAAAGAAACACAAGAGAACTTGCTTTGTCTCTTTCTTTCTCTGTTCTCATCCATGTGAGAGACCACAAGAAGAGGGCCATCTGCAAATCAGGAAGGAGGTTCTCACTAGACCCTGGATCTGTGAGTGCCTTGTTCTTGGACTTCCAGCTTCCAGAATTAGGAGAAATAAATGTTTATCGTGTACGCCGCCCCGTCTGTGATAGGAGCCCAAACAGAGATGATCTCACTTTTAATTCTTGCCCTCTTGGGTCTATGCATGCTTCTATTCCACAGCTGGCATCGAAAGGACCCTTTGGAATCATTGTCTGAGACTCTCCTGGCAGACTGAAAGCTGCAGGATCCAGGCCCGGGGGTCCAAGAGTTAGGGTGAGGAACTAGGCTGGTTTGCTCAGGACTAGGACTAGGGGGCTTCCCGAGGCTCTGGATTTGCAGGGCTGAAACTGGGAAAGTCCCAGAGAATCAAGATGGTAGTTCCCCCTACTAATAGGACGTGCCGGACCACAATGCTCCCACTTTAAGAAATGACCCAGGGGAACTGAGGAATTTATTTTGGGATTGTCATCTGTGGAGCAAAAAAGAATTACCAGACTGCACTGAGTTTTCTCTGGACCTCAGACCTTTCTTTTCCTGACTATAGAGCTGAGGATCGATGAAGATGACCATGGCTCCTATCAAGCTGTGACAATGATCACCAACCCTGGTGACGCTCCAAGTTATCCTCTCTATTCATGCCTCCAGACAAACCTTAAAGTCTCACCCTCTAAATAACGTTGTGATCCAGAGATACCCAAGATTAGTCTAACGACTCATTTATTTCCAGCGGTATCGGAGACAATTAAATTCGAGCACAGTCAGGGAGTCTAGGCTGTCCCTTCAAGGGGAACGGCCCAAGACTTGAGCAGTTTCACCCAGTTTGGCCAAATGTTTGCAAGTTGGATCAATTTACTTCCTCCTGGGGATCCGAATCCATACTCCATGCTTTGCCTGGGAGAGAGGTCTGCCTCGGATGGCTGCTCATGCATTTATGTTACTCTTTATTTATTTGTTCGGAGGCACAGGATGGGCATTGAATGGTGGTTGGAAGGGTAACAAACCTCCAGCCAGCTGTGTGCTGGAGTCAGCTTGTACTGGCTTCGAGGAGCCAACTGTTCAATTTTCAGGAAACTGGACAATCTGTTACTAAAAATTAAATGAACTCAGCCATTAGGAAAATTGCATTATACAAACTTATAATTAAATTATATTAAAGCAAAGGT
Source organism: Mustela lutreola (assembly GCF_030435805.1). NCBI lineage: Eukaryota > Metazoa > Chordata > Mammalia > Carnivora > Mustelidae > Mustela > Mustela lutreola. Next base: position 66,433,128 of record NC_081303.1, on the reverse strand, counting down.
GATAAATATATAAATATTCATCATTTTCTAATTATTTTACTATTCTCTGTGTCCTCATCTATGTGGTAGAAATAGTCTGTAATGGGGCACCACGAGGCATCTCTCCCTAGCTGCTCTGTGGTGTCAAGCTGGCAGCTCACAACAGCAAACAGCCCACGTTGTCAAACATATGCCTGCACAACACTGTGTAGAGTTCTCATTTACTGAGGGCCTACTACGTGCTAGGCACAATTCCAAGACCTTTGTAAGTATTTACCATTCATTCGGCCAGTCCTGTTGCATTGCATACAATATGCCAGGTATTGTTATTACTGTTGTTGTTAATCATCATTATTATTGTTAGCTAACATTTATCGAGTACTTACTGTGTGTCTAACACTCTCCTAAGCACTTTTCAGGAATTGACTCCTTAATCCTTTGGATAACCCTTAGAGGGAGGTTCTATTATTATCTCCATTTTACATATGAGAATACTGAGCCACAGAGGAGTTAAATGATTTTCTCAGGTCCACACAGCTAGTGGCTTGCAGGTCTGTATCCCGAACCCAACAATTTGGGTCTGAAACGTGTGCTCCTAACCGCGAGGCTCTCTGCCTCTCATTGCCTCTCTGCACCATGGATGCAGCAATGACCAAGCCAAGTCCTTGCTCTCATGGGGCTTATGTTCTGGTGGATGCGGAGAAGATGTTAAACTATAAACATGTAAGATGTCAAATGGTGGTCAGTGCCATGGATAAAAATTAAGCAGGGCGAGGGCACGTTACTTCATTTATCTTACTTTTAATCTAATACCATCTGCATTACAGATGACAGAACTGAGGCTCAGAAACATCAAAACCGTACCTAAGGAGGCACAGCTAATAGATGGTAGAGGCTGGTTCCAAAGTCTGTGCGTCGTCCCCTTACATGCCTGCTTTCCTCCACTCCTGCAAGCTCCCAGCTTACCAGGCTCTTACCAAGCTTCAGTCTCCTGTGCAGACTCAGCTCAGCAGCAGCCCGCCCTGTGTCTGCCCTCCTTTGTTCCGCTGTCTCTTAAAGCCCATGAAAGGATAAACAAGTTCCAGCTGACAGTGAGGCTGCAAGCTGGCAGGGCTGGGGGCCCGCGAGAAGCCAGCATGAGCGAATGTTCCACCTGCAGCATGGAACCCGCCACACTGCCTTTCTCCACGTTGGTCCCCAAGGGGGCTTTGTCTGAGAAAACAGACTTATTGTGGCTAATATAGGTCACAGGTGGGAAAGGCTGGGGACTGACAAAGAGTTTAACTGGATTCCATTAGCACTCAAAACAAGCTCAGAAGGATAGGCATGGCAGGGGCTTGTGGGATCCGCTCTTTTAAGCACTGCATTGTCCCACTGGAAATACTGTATTTAATGTCAACGTGGCTTGACCTTTAGTTTTGGTGGCATTTACTAATTCTATGAAAGCAGCCATTTCTCACTTCCCCTGAAGCTTAACAGAAAATCAGACCATTAGTTAAGCCCAGCCCAGCCCATGTGGAGGGAAAGGTCTCTGAAATGTTTCCCCCACAACCTGAAAAAAATATATAGGACAACCTCCATTACTTTGGTTCATTTAAATTTTTGACACCAGGGGAATCAAAAGAAAGTGGTGTTTTAATAATAGTTTAAAGCATCAGTTTGACATCTTTGGATATCAGAGATGAGGGCCAGATCTCTCAAAGTGGGCCTGGTTATTGGGTGAAGGAAAGCTCTCCTGTCACAAATATTTCAGGATCCCTGATCATTCAGTGATGAAGAGCTACCCAGTGTATTAGTTTTCCATTGCTGTCCTAACAAATGATCACAACCTTAGTGGCTTAAAATAACACCCATTTGTCATCTCGAAGTTTAGGCAGGAGCCCAAGTGGGCACAGGTGGATTCTCTGCTCATTGGCTCACAGAGCCAAAATCAAGGTGTTGGCCAGGTTGGGCTCTGATCCAGAGGCTCCAGGGGGAGATTCTGCTTCCAGGCTCTTTCAGGTTGTTGGTGGAATGAAGTTCCTTGCGGCAATAGGACTGAGGTCCCGGTGTCTCTGCTGGCTCTCGGACAGAAGTTGTTGTCACTTCCTTTTTTTTTCTTTTTTTAAAGATTTTTATTTATATATTTGACAGAGAGAGAGAGAGACAGTGGGAGAGGGAACACAAGCAGGGGGTGTGGGAGAGAGAGAAGCAGGATTCCCACGGAGCAGGGAGCCTGATGCAGGGTTCAATCCTAGGACCCTGGGATCATGACCTGAGCCGAAGGCAGATGCCTAACGACTGAGCCACCCAGGCGTGCCGGTTGTCATCACAACTTGAGACCATTTGCATTCCCTGGCTTATGATATACGCACCCCTGGGCTCCCTGGAGCATCAACCACAAGAGCTAAGGCATGGAATCAGCCTGTGTTCATCAATGTATAAGTGGAAAAGGTGTGACTATACGTATTTTACTATACACCCATACCTATGTTCTCATAAGCCAGACAGAGAAAAACAAATACAGCTGTGGTCTCACTTACATGTGGAATTTTTGAAAGTTGAACTCACAGAAACAGAGAGTAGAGGAGTGGCTATGGGCTGGGAGTGGGGGACATGGGGAGATGTTGGCTAAAGGGTCCAAAATTCTAGTTAGAAGATGGATGAGTAGGTTCTGGGGATCGGACACACAAAATAATGATTATAGTCAACAATAATGTGTTATATACTTGAAAGTTACTTAGAGAGTAAGTCCTAAATGTTCTTACCACAAGGAATGGTAATTATGTCATGTGACAGAGGTGTTCATTAACTCTACAGTGGTAATTGTTTTGCAACACAGTAAGTGTATCAGATCAATATATTATAGGGGCACTTGGGTGGCTCAGTGGGTTAAAGTCTCTGCCTTCAGCTCTGGTCATGATCCCAGGGTCCTGAAATCAAGCCCTGCATCAGGCTTTCTGCTCAGCAGGGAGCCTGCTTCCTCCTCTCTCTCTGCATGCCTCTCTGCCTACTTGTGATCTCTGTCTGTGAAATAAATAAATAAAATCTTAAAATATATATATATATATATATATATATATATATATAAATATATATTTTTATATATATATATTATACCGTAAGCTTACACATGCTGCATTTCAACTATATCTCAATAAACCTGGCGTGGGGAAAGCCAAGAGTTGCTTGGAAGTGTGAATGCTGAGACATGAGATACCAACTCATGTTCATTCTAGGCATTTCCAGAAAAGACTGATTTATTAACAGCCTATACTCTTTTCTTTCTAGCACTGATTTAGGTGATATCCTTCTGATAATATCCTGTATCCTTTTGAGCAAAGCTGGGGTGGGGGAGGGGTAGCCAGCGACAGCAAATGAAGACTCCTTCTCCCACTTGGACTCTCTTTGACCTTCAAGCCACATCTCTCCTACTTCCAGCTAGATAAAGTTCTCTGCTTTTACATGCTCATATGATTAGATTGGGTCCACCTGGATAATCCAGGCTCACCTCTCTATTATAAAATTTGCAACCTTCGGGGCACCTAGGTGGCTCAGTGGGTTAAGCCTCTGCCTTCAGCTCAGGTTATGATCTCCGGGTCCTGGCATCAAGGCCTGCATCGGGCTCTCTGCTGGGCGGGGAGCCTGCTTCCCCCCTCTTTCTCTGCGGGCCTCTCTGCCTACTTGTGATCTCTCTGTCAAATAAATAAATAAATAAATATATTTTTTAAAAATTTGCAACCTTCATTCCATGTGCAAAGTCCCTTTTGTCAGGCACTGTAACATATTCCCAGGTTCTGGGGGTTAGGACTGGACTTTTTGAGGGAGTTATCTATCATTCTGTCTATCATACTTTGTATCTCCTCGACCCCCATGGGGCTCAGATGCCTGGCTCACAGCATTCTGAGGCAACACTGTGAAAGTGCCTTGGGAACCCATAGACCCAGACAGCTGTAAGGTTTGAGACCCGTTTTTGAGGTGAGATAAACAGATGTGTGGTTAGAAATCAAGACTGCCAATTTGTGTGAAATGGGTATTTCCAGTTATGATTTTCTGCCCCTAAATATTAGGATCACTCCTGTAAGGACATCCATCTATCCATTTTCACAAGCACTTATTGGGCACCTACTGTGTGCCTGACACTATTCTAAGTACTGAGGAAACTGTACTGCAGAACAGACAAAACACCTGCTCTCATGAAGCTTACATTCCAAGGTTGGGAAGCACAAAATAAACTCAGTAAGTTATACTATATATTGGAAGGTAAAAAATACTGTGAAGTGAAAAGAAAGTAGGGAAGGTGGTAAGGAGTGGCCTAAGGGGGTGGGGGGCAGCTTTAGATCAGGCTAGTCAAGTAGGGCCTCTCTGGGATGTTTGAGGGACAGGTAGGAACATCGAAGGAAATGCAGAAGGCAGTTAGAAATTCGGCAGCTGTCCGTGTGTGCATAGACAGCTTTGATATTTTCCAGCCATGAGACTGAATGAGTTCTTCATGGGGGTAAATATCGACATGGAATAGACTCGAGCTAAGGGATGAGTCCTGCAACATTCCAAAGTCAGAGGCCAAGGAGAAGAGCAGAACCCAGCCAGGAATGTGACAATGAGCAGCTGGTGAAGCAGGGGGACAGTCAGGAGAGGGTGGCATTCTAAGAAAGTGTATTGAGGGGAAGGACTTTTCATCTGTATCAAATGTTGCTCATGGGGGAAGAAAGAGGAAAATGGATAGTTGACCATTGGATTTAACAATTCATGGGTCCCTGGTTCCTATGTTGTGGGAACAACATCCTGATCCGAGAATTGCAACAGAAAATAGAGAAAGTGGATTTGGAGGCAGCAGTCAGTATAGACCACTTGGGAGATCTGAAGAAGAAAGGAAATACCCGGGTTGGGAGGAGGGGGAAACACCGTGTTGTCAAGAGATTTTTTTTTTTAAGATCAGACAGCATGTTGGGATGACAGCTGGTGGGGATGAGGAAGTGGGGAAGAAAACACAGAGGGCATGTGGGAGAGAATGGTTATTTCCTGGAGTGGGCAGGAGGGTGTGGGGCCTGGAGGGAGGAATGACTTTGGAGAGCGGCATGGACAACGTGTCCATGGTCACAGGAGACAAGGCAGAGCACACTGGTACAGATACAGGTAGATGGGTCGGTGGAAGCATGTGGGTGTGCTTTTCTGGTGGCTTGTATTTTCTCAGGTTAATGGGAAAGAAGGTCATCAGGGAAGGGAAAGAGACGAAAGGAATAGTCTCCTCTTGGTGTGGCCATTGGTGAATAGAAGCTGAGATCCAAAGGACCGCAGGAAGAAATAGGGAATCTAGCAGTAATCCCAGCCCCATGGAGAAGTCCTCCCCTTGTTGTCAAACACTTGCAAGATCCAAATTGAGTCGTGGGGAGAGAGCTAGCTAATAATCCTTATAGGTATCCCCCAGTCTGATTTTTAGGGTGGGGGCAAAGAGCAGAGGGAAAGAGAGGGAATCTTAAGCAGGCTCCACAATGTGGAGCCCAAGGCACTGTTCAATTGCACAATCCTGAGATCATGACCTGAGTCAAAAATCAAGTGTCGGGGGGCGCTTGGGTGGCTCAGTGGGTTAAAGCCTCTGCCTTCAGCCCTGGTCATGATCTCAGGGTCCTAGGATCGAGCCCCGCATCAAGCTCTCTGCTCAGCGGGGAGCCTGCTTCCTCTTCTCTCTCTGCCTGCTGCTCTGCCTACTTGTGATCTCTCTTTCTGTGTCAAAAAAATAAATAAAATCTTAAAAAAAAAAATCAAGAGTCGGCTGCTTAACCAATCAGAGACACCCAGGCGCCCAGGCGCTACACAAATATCCCTTCTTAAGCAACCATTTTGTGTCTGGCACTGTACAAATTGTTTTCCTTTTTTTCTTTCTTTTCTTTTCTTTTTTTTTTTTAAGATTTTATTTATTTATTTATTTGAGAGGGAGAGAGAGAGAGAGAAAAAATGAGCAGTGGGGAGAGGCAGAGGTGGGGAGAGAGAGAGAGAGAGAGAGAAGCAGACTCCCCGCTGAGCAGGGAGCCCATTGGCAGGCTTGACACGGGGCTTGATATGGGGCTGATCCCAGGACCTGGAGATCATGACTGAGCTGAAGGCAGACACTTAACTGATTGAGCCACCCAGGTGCCCCAGCTCTGATTGTTTTTTAGCCAGTACTTAAATCAGTACACAAAGCATGTCCTGAAATTAAGGACTGTTGTCCTCATTACAGACAGTCCCTGACTCACGATGGTGCCACCTATGAGTTTTTTTACTTTATGAGGGTGTAAAAGCAACACAATTTAGTAGACATGGTAGTTCAAATTTTGAATTTTCATCTTTTCCCCAGGCCAGTAGTATGCAATATGATCTTCTCTCAAGATGCTGGGCAGGAGTAGAGAGAGGCAGCTCCCAGTCACCCACCCAATCACTTAAATACACTTGCAACCATCCTGTATCCACACACCATTCTGCTTCACTGCTAGTCCAGTATTCAGTAAGTGACATGAGATCCTCAACACTCCATTATAGAATAAGCTTTGTGTCAGATGACTTTTCCAACTCCAGGCTAATATAAGAGTTACACCACATGTCTAAGGTATGCTGGGCTCAGCATAAGGTATGCTGAGTAGGTTATTATGATGCTCAGTATCATCATATGAGTATGATGCTCAGTAGGTTAGAGGTATTAAATGCATTTTTGACATGACATTTTCAACTTAAGTGGCTTTATTGCAATATAACCCCATCATAAGTCAAGGAAGATCTGTATTACGGTCATTTTATCGAAGGGAAACTGAGATCCACGGTGGTTCGATAAATTATTCAAATCTTCAAAGCAGATCTGCCAGGTGGTGGGTATTATGGAGGGCACATATTGCATGGAGCACTGGGTGTGGTGCATAAACAATGAATTCTGTTATGCTGAAAAGAAATTAAAAAAAAGAAATGCAAAAAAAGGCAACAAATTGTCTTCATTTTTGTCATTTGAGAAAGTATTTCTCTTTCACGTTTGAAGAATATTTTTTGCAGAATGCAGATTTCTAGGTTGGTGGGCACTTCTTGTTCAGAGAGCAGGGAAATTGGGTATAATGCTTATCTTTGCTCCACTGTAAATAAGGAGCCTGCACCCCCACTGGCTTATTTCAAGATTTGTTGCTTATCTTTTTCTACAGTTTAAATATTATGTCCAAGTGTGGGTAGTTTTTGGTTTGGTTTGATTTGGCTTTGGTTTTGGTGGAGTTTGGTTTTGTTTTTGTTTTTGATATTTATCCTGATTAGTATTTTCTGAGCTTCCTGGATCTGTAGCTCAATCTCTGAAATTAATTTGGGCAATACTCTGTCATTATTCCTTCAAATATTGCTTCTGTTCCTTTTTCTCTTTCATCTTCTTTGCATATCCCATTACATGTATGTTGTATCTTTTGTAGTTGTCTTGCAGTTCTTGAATATTCTGTCCCCCCTCCCTTTTTTTCCAGTCTTTTTTCTCTTTGCTTTTCAGTTTTGGAAGTTTCTACTGACATGTCTTCAGGTTCAGAGAATCTTTCCTCAGCTGTGTAGTCTACCAAAGAGTCCATCAAAGGCGGTCTTCATGTCTGTAACAGTGTTTTTAGTCTCTGGCATTTCTCTTTTATTTTTTATTAGAACTTCCATCTCTCTGATCACATTACTCATCTGTTCTCACATGCTGTATACTTTTTCCATCAGACCACTTGACATATTAATCAGATTGTTTTAAATTCCTTGTCTGATAATTGCAACATTCCTGCCATATCTTGTTCAGTTTCTTCTCATTGTGATTGTTGCCTTTTAGAATGCTTTGTCATGTTTTCTTGATGGGTGGACATGATGTACAGGGTCAGAGAAACTGTAATAAATAGGTCTTCAGTAACATAGAGGTAACATGTGGGGAAGGGGAAGCCTTCTCCAGTCCATCTGGGTCTCCGGTTTTCCCGAGTCTGTGTCTCTAAACTGTGACCTGCACAGGGGCTTCAGTTTCTCCCTCCCTCTGGAGGACAGGATTTCTAGAGGGTACTGGAGCTGTATGTTTCTCTTCTTCTGTGTGGAAACATAAAGTTAGAGTTGGGTATTACCCTTCCGCCAGGTCAGTCAGGCTCTAATTAAGTTTCAGTGGGTTGGGCTCTGATAAAATAGTTTCTCTTGACAGCAGCCCCTGTTGAAAAGGATAAAATCCTCTTGCTTATTTCAAAATGGCATCCTTGCCTCTCCTGCCAGAAGCATGAGGAGACTTTTCTCTGATCCTCACTGTGAGAATCAGATAGAGTTCTTAGAGGAGCTCACCAAAGTGTGGGACTCCCATATGAATGGACTTTGTGGAGTTTTCATTCTCCTATTTGTCCTCACCGAGCCTCCAGCCATCTGTCAATCAGAGTTTAGATATCCTGCCCTGGGGCAGTGGTTTGCCCTTGGATATCACGTCTCTGATGAATGTAAGGTGAGTTGTTGACTTCTTTAAAAAGTATGTCAAGCTTTTTATTTGTTGTTAGGACTATATGACTACTTCCAAGCTTCTTCTACACCAGACCAGAAACCGGAAGTCCCTATTATTTTTTCAGGAACTTCTCATCACAACTCTGGATATGAAGTGGATGTTGTGGTGTGCGTGGGTGGCTCAGTTAGTTAAACGTCTGACTCTTAATTTCAGCTCAGGGTCATGACATCAAGCCCCACACTGGGCTCTACACTCAGCTGGGAGTCTGCTTAAGGATTCTCTCCCTCTACCTCTGTCCTTCCCCCTGCTCACACACACCCTCTCTCTCAAATAAGTACATAAAATGTTTTTTAAAAAATAAAGTGGGTGTTGTTAGCTTAGTATCAATGATAAGGAAAGAGGCTGAGAAGGCTAAAGGACTTCTTTAAAGCCACATTGCTTGAAGCGGCAGAACTGCGGTCAGACTCAGCTCTCACTTCTCCAGGTGGCCATTCTCCTTCCACGGTGCTAACTCTCTCTGCTCACACCCCACATCACAGGCTTGTGCTTCATTTGACCGATTTGTGCTGGTGCTTACCTTGGAGCTCTTTAAATCAGAACCTGTGTGTTTTGACCTGGTTTTGTAAATTGGTAGGTCTCCTGGGAAAATCCAGCCCTGATCCGTGAGTGGTCTATTACCTCATTCCTTTTTAACCTGTGACTTTGGCTTCTCCTTGGGGGGAGGGGGAAGGAAAGAACACGAAGTGAAATGTGTTCATTTTATTACTTGCTATTAGCTCCAGTGAGATGATTTAGGATGGCATAATTTGAAAGGGAGAGCCATAATATAGCTGTAGGAATACATGTGATTCCCATTAATTTGTGCAGAAAGGAAAAATGGACTTACAGCCATAAGGCCAGGGCTGGAGTTGAGACCTGGCTTTGCCCCTTGGTTGGCAAGCAAGCAGGAGCCTCAGCTTCCTCATCTACTAAGTAACTACTCTCTTATATTTGCATCAGAACTCAATTAAAAAGCATTTACTAACAGTTACTGAACACCTTTGTGCCCAGCATGATGCTAGTTTAAAGGAAGAATAGAAGAGAAATATACTGATGCCTGTCTGCTGGGTATTTGTGGAGAATGGACAACTCTGTGCTTCTGGAAATAGGTTACATGCTATTTGTATACAGATCTTGTATCAGTCTCCTCTGTCCTGCAAAATCAGCTGAGGCATCTCACATCTTCTGCCTTGGCCTCTATACTGAGGTTTTTGCTCAATTTCTTAATGTCTTTGGCTACTTTCCAGCTAACTGCTTCTTTCTGTTGGTCTGGGAGGCTATCTAATCCTTTTGATTTCCAAACTCTAGTTTTATCTAGCCCAGCATCTTTCTGCAAAGCTCACCACTTTTCCACCTGAAGGCCTATCCTGGCCAAAGGCCCAGGGCTCCCTTCCTTCATCAACTCCACAGGTCACCTCATCTGGACTTGCTTCACTTTTAAAGAAAGGCAAGGACCCAAGAATGTCTTTCCAGTATCTCAGTATTCACTTATAAAAAATAAGTAATGCTTATAACTGAGCACACTTAACAGTGTAAGACCTCCCACTTCATACCCAAGAGTGGACACCAAAAAATCTGCCCAAATTATGTCTACAGACTTGTCTGCATTTGTCATTCTGAAGCCTGCTCTGGTGAGGTTCATCTCAGGAAAAGAACATTGGAGTCTGCAGTGAGTTGTCTCAAGAATGTGGCAAATGAGGTCAACATCCAAGAAACAAACCAGGAAGACTCAGCAAACAGTGGATACGCTTGGCCATGCCAGAGAGGGTCAGCCCTGAGAAGTGCTTTGTCAATGTGCTGCTGATGGCGAATCAGGGAATACTCAAGTGCAGCTGTGGTGTGTCCTTAGGCTTGGTCTTCACTGCAGGAAAGAGTTGTGTAATCATCCTTTGGTAAGAGCAGTTTGGCAAAATGACCAGGCTGCCCTGGACGTGGGAAGAGGGAGTTAGACTAAGAAATCTCACCAAAACCAAAAATGAAGGGACCATATTGAGCAGCAACAAGGATGTGGGTCTTCAAAAAAGTTCTATTTTTGTGCAGATTTTGCAACGCCTGAAGAGGACATCCCTTAAGACCAGTTATTCTCAATTGGGAGCTCTTTTTCTCCCCCAGAGGGACATTTGGTCATTAACTCTATTCTCTAGTTTCCCTGAAGAGTACAGTTGGCCTGGGAACATGTCTTCTCAGCCATGTTTTCTCTTATCCCCATCTTAGTCCTGACACCCCAGTTAACTGTGGGATAGTTGAAGTGTCATAGGCCAGGAAGAAGCCGGAAAACCTTGTAGAAAGGCATGAGCAGAGGGTGATGGGGGTACAAACATGGTGAAGAGATGCCTAGTGGAACTTTTAAAAAAATTTTGATGCCTTCTTGCCATCCCTTTCTTTCCTCAAACAATTAATGAGGATCTACTGTGTCCAAACCCAGTGTGGGGCATTGAGAATACAAAGATGAATGACTCAATGCCCATGCTTGAGAAATTCACAGGCTAGTGGGGGAAGAAAGCCATAGAATATGTGGTTAGTCCTCCAACAGGAGCATAAATGGAGGGCTCTGGAGACCAGAAGTCTGAAATCAGTGTTATTGGGAAAAAGTCAAAATGGTAGCAGAGCTGGTTCCTTCTGGGGTCTCCAAAGGAGATTGGCCTCCCAGCCTTTTCTGACCTTTGGAGGCCACCTGCATTTCCTGGCTCAGGACCTCTTCCCTTCATCACTCCAATCTCTTCTATCATCACCTCTCCTGCCTCTTCTTCTGTAATCACATCCCCCTTCCACCTGCCTCTTGGGACAAGTCTTATGATCACATTTGGGGCTCATCTAATTTAAGATAATCTCTCCACCTCAAAATCCTTACCTCAATCACATTGACAAAGATCCTTTTGCTGAATAAGGTAACATCGTTTCAGGTTCCGGGAATTAGGACCTGGATATCTTGGGGTGTCATTATTCAGCCTGTTGAAGAGTTATAGAATGAGGACAAGGGCATTTGGGCTGAGCCCTGAGGGATGAGTAGGAGTTCTGTCCATTTTCCAAGTGAAGGGGATATGACATGGAAGGCCTCACCAGCTGAGAAACTACTAAGATATTTAAGTACCTGGACTACACAAGGGAGAAAGACAGAAGCTGACACTAAAGAGGGGAGAAAGGACAAGTCACAAAGTCTTGAATGACAGACCAAGAAGTTTGGATGTGGCATTTTATTAATTAACATATAATATATTATTTGTTTCAGGGGTACAGGTCTGTGAATCATCAGTCTTACACAATTCACAACACTCACCATAGCACATACTGTCCTCAGTGTCCCATCATCCAGCCACCCTATCCCTCCCCCCGCCCAGCCACCCTCAGTTTGTTTCCTGTGATTAAGAGTCTCTTATGGTTTTTCTTCCTCTCTGGTCCCATCTTGTTTCATTTTTCTCTCCCTTCTCCCCACGTACTCCTGCCCTGCCTCTCAAATTCCTCATATCAGAGAGATCGTATGATAATTATCTTGCTCTGATTGATGTATTTCATGTAGCATAATACCTTCTAGTTCCATTCATGTCATTGCAAATGGCAAGATTTCATTTTTGATGGCTGCATAGTATTCTATCACATAGTATTCTATGTATCTACCACATCTTTATCCATTCATCTGTTGACAGACATCTAGGCTCTTTCCATAGTTTGGCTATTGTGGACATTGCTGCTATAAACATTCGTGTGCACGTGCCTCTTCAGATCACTACATTTGTGTCTTTAGGGTATATACCCAGTAGTGTGATTGTTGGGTCATAGTGTAGCTCTATTTTCAACTTTTTGAGGAATCTCCATGCTGTTTTCCAGAGTAGCTGCACCAGCTTGCAAAAATGTTGTAGCATTTTTGACAACAGAGCTATTCCACAAGGGTTGGAGTGGGCTATTGACATGACAGAGATGATGAGGTCTGAAAGAAGCCAAAGAGACAGGTATCCATCAACTACCAAATAATAGAACTGATCTTATAGGGGCTTCCACAGGCTCTGGTGATGGGAAGGTCAGAGAATCTGTGATATCAGGGTATCAAGGCCACCCTGAGATTTAACCCCTGTCCAGTCCCATCCTCATGAAATCTGCCACTTTGTGGATGTTCAATAAATATTTGTGGGTTATGTGAATAAAATGATCTTCTAAGAGGGAACCAGACAGATGACCTTCCTTGTTTGGGTCCTGGGGTTGGAGTTATCTTCCCAGGTTCACCTAGGGATAAATCAACCTTCATTAAGAAAGAGCACAATCCTCTACCCTGGCTCTTCTTAGGGGATCTTTCTGGTATGGTGCACAGTGAAGAATGCCTTGACATTCAGAAAGAAGACACAGAGCAGAAGGAAGTACCATTCAAGAGCTTGTAGAGCCCATCTATTCCCACTTTGGCTCCAGTTTAGGCTTCCAGAGTAGGTCTGGCACCTGTGCTCGATCAGTCAGTGCCCTCGACTGCTGTCCCCCGTAGGGAGCCCTGGACAGAAGCTCCTGCCACCCTGTCTGCCCTACTGTAATTAAAAAGAAAACAATCCCCATTAATGTGCACAACCGCAGATGGACAGTTGAATGACCCTTTTTAGGCAGCGAAGATGGTCCTGGGGCTCACAGTTACAGTCCACAGTCCGAAAGCACAAAGCATGGCTTCAGACCGGCCAACCAGACTTTAATTCCTTCCATACCACACATTATTATGTGATTCCTGTCACCTCGGAAAGCTCGAATGATTAAAAGAGTTTATGTTTTCTACTTCCAAGAATCCCTCTTGCAATTTAAATGATTCATGTACCCAAGTTTTGCAAAGAGGAAAACAACCTCATTGTTATTTGCTCTGTTAAAGCCCTCAAGTGTTCAGCTTATTATTTTGTTATCTGGTAAAATGGGGGAGTTTATCTCTAATTCTCTAACCCTTTCCATGGGGATTTCTTATGGGATAATAAAACTCCTTATTTAACTAGCAAAGAAACAGCTCCTGCTCTCATCTTCCCTCCTGACTGGGGAGGGAGAGAGGGAGAGAAACTGTCCATCACATGCTAGGATTGGGCCCTGGAGCACATTTCAGAAGAAATGGGCAGAAGAGAGTCAGAGTGATAAGAGTCTTCCTCTATCTCTATAAGCCTTGCTCCAGAACAATCACATGGTCACGGTAGAGACTGCTGGCTGTCCCCCAGCGTTCAACTTCTCCTGCTTCCTTCCCTTATTTACACAGATTTTTTTAGTTTTACTTGTCCTATTTGTGTGCTTGTATTTAGCTCTATGTAACTTTACCGCCTGCGTAGGTTTGTGTATCCGTCACCACCGTAAAGATGCAGAACTGTTCTGTTATCATAGGGTCCCTGATGTTGCCCTTTTGTAACCTCACCCACCTCCCTCCTGTCTCCTCTCCACCACTGTCCCTAATCCCTGGAAACACTGATCTCTTCCATTTGTCTGATTTTGTCATTTCAAAGATGTGTATATAAATGGAATCCTTTCTAGAGTATATAGGATTTTGAGATTGGCCCTTTTAAAATCTAGCATAATTCCCTTGAGATTTATCCAAATTGTTTTGTGCATTAATAATTTTTTTCTCTGGAGTAGTATTCCATGGTACAGGTATACCACAGCTGGTTTAACCATTCGCTTGTTGAAGATGGCCTAATTGTTTCCAGTTTGGGCTATGAACAGCTGTGTAGAGGTTTTTGTGTGAACACAAGTTTTCATTTTTCTGGGATAAATGTCTAAAGGAGCAATTGTTAGTTTGTGTGGTAGATGCGTGTTTAGCTTTATAAGAAACTGCCAAAAATGCCTGTACCATCTTACATTCCTTCCAATGATCTATGAGCGGTCCAATTTTTCCACATCCTGTCTGGCTTTGACACTGTCACCATTTTTAGTTTTAGCCAGGTATGTAGTCATACCTCCTGTGGTTCTAATTGGTATTTTCCTAGTGGCAGATGATGTGGTCCGTCATTTCATGGGCTTACTTATCTTTATATTCTCTTCAATGAAATATCTGTTCATGTCTTTTGCCCATTTTCCACTTGGATTGTTCATTTGGGAAAACATCGAAAATGATTTACTGAGTCTTGACAGTTCTTTTTATGTCCTAGCTACTATCTTTCATCTGATCTGTGGTTTGCAGTCTTTCTTTCTTATAATAACTGAAGGGTCATTAAAAAACCTTTGGTTTATACTGGACACCTGGCTGTCCAGCTAGGGACAACCTTCCCAACTTCTCCTGCATCTAGATGTGGCCACATGGCCAAGTCTGGGCTAATGAAATGAGAGCAGAAATGATACATGCAATATTTGAGTCATCTCTAATGAAAAAACAAAACCACGTGTACTGAATTTCTATCTTCTCTCCTGTCCTGCAACCTAGACCTTGCAGCAACCTAGCTTCAGTGATGCAGATGAGGGCAGTGCCTTAGAGCAGGGTGGGCAGACTCCTTGCAATAGGACACATAGGAGATACTCTAGGCTCATAGGCTGTATGGTCTCTGTACAAACTGTTCATCTTGTTGTTGTAACACAAAAGCATCCATGGGTCATATGGAAACAAATAGGCATGACTGTTACATAAAAACAGGTGGTCTGCTCACAGACTTCAGTTTGCTGATCCTCCTTGGCAACCTAGTCAAAGCCACAGATACAGGGAATCAGATCCCCGCAGCATCACACAGAGCCATCCTGCCAGCCTGAACTGCTACCTTCAAGACGAACTCGTGAAAAAGAAAACAAAAAACAAAAAACAAAAAACAAAACTTCTGTCCTATTTCAGTCACTTTAGTTTAGGGGTTCTTTGTTGTAGCAGCTCAGCCATGACTTTGTCATGCAGATATTGGAATTTACGGAGCACTGACTGTGCTCAGCATACAAAGAGGATTCCAAGGTAAGTTGTCTAGCTCCTTGCCCAGACAGAGCATGCAGTCAGTCCGGTGTGAGAGCTGCTGGTAGAGTGAGGCCGAGCTGTAACCAAGTAAGTAATAAGGAAAGCGGTAGGGGTAGGAGTGGGGAGAAGGCAGGAAATGCTGCGCGCCCCACACGGAACAGTCGTTTTATGTTAGTGTATCACTGAAGGTTGGGAGAAGTCTGTTAGGTTTCCAGTCCAGAGATGAAAATAATGGGTTTCTAGAAGGTTATTGAACTTTCCTGCTGGCAGAGATGAATTTAAACCTTTGACAAGTGTGCACTCCAATTATAGATTTATTCATTATGGACACTTTCAGACTGGTCTGAGTCCATTTCTTCTGGACCCCTCATTGCTACAGGCTTCATCAGATTCAATTAAAGTCAACTCATGAGCAATTATTAAAACCAGGACCAGGGAGGCTAGAGGAATGAAGGAAAAAAAGAGAGAGAAAGAGAGAGAATTAGAAAGGATTTCATCTTCAAAAGAAAAGGTTTTTTTTTTGTTGTTGCTGTTTTGTTTTGTTTTTAACAATGTTGGACTTTTCCTGAGCCCTGTGCTCCTACATAGCAGCTACAGTCAGGAACTCCCCCTAAATTTTGTGTTCCTGGGTTGTCTAACCACAAAGGGCCTTCCTGCCCTTGCATATTCTGCGCTAAGACCTGTCTCCATCCTTCCTCAGGACAATTTCGTTCATGATGACTCCCTGGTTTACCTGCCTCTATAACTCTCAGGTCCCCTTCTTTTTCCTTAAGACGCTTCTCATTAACGAACATTCTCCGTGTTGCAATAATATGGATTAAACCACGTCCTTTATTGCCAGCACGTTTTGTCCCTCACAGTTTCGATGCCGACTCAAACAGCATCAGACCTGGCCTTTGAATCCTTGTTTATACGGGCCACATACTGAGACGCTTCCGCCCTTCGTGCTCTCTTCCTTACTTCTGACCTGGGGACACAGCAGTGGGCCCAGCCCCTGGTTCTGTGCTCTGGACTCCTGTCCCCTGGTAACACAGTAAGTAATTGACTTTGATTCTTCATGAATACTCAACTGACTTCTGGAAATGGCTTCTCTTGGCTTTCTTGTCTGACAATTTGGTGTTCTTTGTAAACAGATGAATGTAAATGTAACAGGTATAATGTCATGAAACACATCTTTTCTCTATTGGATGAAAGAGAACAGAATCGGATTTGTTAGTCTTTCCTGTTTATCTAGTTGTCTGAGCTCAGATCAACTAAGAATTTGCACTCACTAGGAAGGGAATGGTTCCTTAATATTGACTGGTGAGTTTTCTATTTCTGTGTTTACGCTTGACCCATGGCTAAAATTTTGCACTTAAAGCTATATGCTCTTCTCTATGTGTGTCTACATGTTTATATATCTGTAATTCAAAACAGATTTTCCCTCTCATTGTGTGAGTATGGAATATTTTCCTACCTCTGGATTGTATGAACAAATCAAATTATAAAAGCTCTTTTAGGAGTTCAATTCTGATGGACTTAGATGTAAAATGTGCTTTGTTAAAAAGCATGTTAAAAAAAAGAGGTATTGTTAATGTAAAATAACTCAGAAGTGTTTTAAGAATTCAAGTTTACATAGTTTATGTAAATCTCTGGCAAACGAGGTTAGTTTAATAATTTTGGTTTAATAAAAACAGTTGTGTTTTCTCTGAATTATTAAATATAATAAAAGCATACATTTTTATTCTGCTTGGGTATGGGCTTCCAAAACTTCTACAAGGTTAGCATTACTTCTGCTTCGTGTTTAAGATTATGAAAAAATATAAAGTTGCATGTGACCAAAGAGAATCATTGTTCTGAAACTTAATTTATTATGTTTTGTAGTATAGAAACTGAAGATAATTCTAAGATCTTTAGGCAACATAAAACCTTGGACTTCTACTAAATTGAGTTAATGAATGAATATTCATTGGATACATCCATCATGTCTAAGTACGTTAGAAAACTGAAACATTAATTACTACTCATAATTTTAGCTTTATATACATTTGCCTCTTATTTTTATATGGTGCAGGGAAGCTATATATTTTGGCTTTGTTAATGAGCATGTTCATTTTTTGCCACTTTGAGACACTGTGCTATAGAGGATGTGTATGGCTGTAGGAAGTTGTGAGCCTCACTAATCTGCTGCAAAGTCTGGTATGTGATAGATTGTTCACAGCTATCAGCCCTCTAATTTTTTCTGCAGAATACAAGTTACTGTGGTCAAACTTATTATCAGTATATGTGAGATGACAGAGAGAAACAATTTTGTATGCAAGATAGACAGGATGTGTTTTTGCTAATGAAGAATGAGAGTCATTTTGTCCTAAACTAAAATGACTAATGGTTGCAGAAGGAGAAGAAGGAAGAGGAGGACCCAATCTGAGTGGGTATAAAATCTTACAGAAGATTTGTGGAAAGGAGCTTTTATTTGTTGTGGTCAAATCTCACCAAGATTTGGTGGACAGATTTATAAGATTCAGTTACGCCGAAGCAAAACTAGAATTTGCTTTTATCTCTGTTAAAATACAAAATTTTCTCATATTATTGGTCTGCACTTAATGTGAGGTTTTAAAATGTGGTTCTTTACTTTCTGTGTAATCTACCTAGATTCCATCACCTTCTATATTTTTATGTTGTTTTTTATTATGTCCTTGATGGTTTAAGAAAACAAAACCTTCTCACTTAGGAAGGAGCTAAGGTTCTTTACAATGATACTAACTTCTATGTTTATTTTTATGTTTTATTGTTGCTTTGAAATGAGAAGCAAAATGTTGCATTGCAGGTACCCAGATCCAATTCCCATCTGAGATGTTCAGATCTCTTAACAACTTTTGCTTTTTGTTTTTCCAACATCCAATTTTAAGTGATATCTTTTGCACCTAAAACTGTCTTTGAGATTTCCCAGAGGGTCCTTGGAAAATCACAGAAGATTCATTCTTTCATCTTGTAAATGGAGAGGTACTAGAAATAATGCTTATTTGATATGATATTATTGTTGAATTGCAAGCAAAGAGTTGTCAAATCAGAAGAGATGTTTAGGCTTTCCTAGGTTAAATTTGTATGGGTAATGTTAATAATACAAATATTTCAGAATTGCATGTCATATGGGAAGTCCCTAGAGATTTGTCAGTCCCTCACTGTCTACAATATGCTGGATTTATCAAAGTCCTGGTAATGCTTTGCCTTATAGTTGACAGCTGTGTAGCATTCATCATATTTTAGTATTTTTTAAAATGTTGCCTTTGTTGCAACTTTATTTCTTTAATTTAAACCTAGCATCTTTTTTTTTTAAAAAAGGTTTTATTTATTTATTCAAGAGAGACAGAGAGAGAGGCAGAGACAGAGGGAGAAGTAGGCTCCCCAAGGAGAAGAGAGCCCAATGTCAGACTCAATCCCAGGACCCTGGGATCATGACCTGAGCTGAGGGCAGATGCTTAACCATCCAAGCCACCCAGGCACCCTAAATCTAGCATCTTTTAGGGTTGTAGTTTTCCAGCGGAGTTTTACTGTCTATGGAGTTTTATTAACTCCAAACCTTAATCAAACTCCCTGATATATTCTTGGTATTTTCTACCTATATGCTTGATATCTTTGTGGTATATTATGACTTAGAATTACAATATATCAAGTATGATGTTTTTGCTTTGTGAAGATTATGTTCATCCATTTTTATAAATTATACATAATATCCACAAATTAAAAATAATCATCATTATATATATAGATATTTTATCTTGTTTTGCACAGAAACAAACTCCACTGTCACTTGTGTTATTCCTACATGAACACCTATCAGATCTTTTACCCTTGGAAATCACAAGTAAGTGGTAAATATGCAAACTATGTCTGGTCTGGGTAGAGATTTAATTGTCCCCCCATACTCTTTCCTGGAAAAACCTATGTACCAAAAGTAGATCGAATCCTGTTACCTTGGTCAAACTGTCAATCTTTACCAAAATTTTTAATCCTTTTAGTTTTCTTCAATATCTGGCTAATGTTCTCCAAACAAATTCTTCCAATTTTTCTTACTCCTACCTGATTTAAAGTCACTCAGAAATAAAACCTGACTGCCCTGATTCCTATCAAGATTCTAGGTGAGAATTGGCCCTTTCCCCTAGGATCTGAAGAAACCCTGCAACCTGGAACCCAGAAACTTGACATAGCCTGCAAAGGCCAACCATTCATGGGCCAGAATTCTCCTTGGACAAACCACTAAGGAAGTCCAGCAAATGTTGGGTCACCCATGCTCTTAAACAGGAGGTAACCAACATAGTGGGTGACATCAGCAAGAACATCAACATCCAGACATGAGAGCTTCAGAAAACTTAGAGTAGCACTGAATAACCAAGAACTTCCTCCACCAACCTCTTGGGATGTATTGGACTGCCAATCTTCAGAATCCAGTTTCTGGCTCTGTACCTTAATGTTAATATTTCCCTTTTTTATTTTAAGAATCCTCCTTTTAAGATACCTAGTCTCCAGAACCCCCAAACAACTGATCTCTGTCACCACTTCTCACCAGGTAGTTCAGCTGGTTTTATAGGAGCATGACTAACAAGACGCCTCATGAGACTTTCTTAGATCTTATGTCATCTTCTTGGAGATTTATGATCACCTTTGAGTTGTTCAGAAAGGAACGGTGCTTGTCTTGAACAAATGAGGGGAACTGACAACGTTGAACTATTTCTGGGCCTTGTGCTCCCAGGAAGTTGTAACAGTTAAGAAATCCACCACCACTTTGTGTCTCCAAAACAGCTAACCAGAAAGGACCACCCTACTCTTGCAGATTCCAAGATCCATCTCCATCCTCCCTCATGAATCCTGTCAGTCTCATAGATGACTCTCTTGAGTGTCTGCTTCTATAAGCCCTAGGCCTCCTTCCCTTTCTGTCAGAGGTTCCTCATTAATAAACATTGTCCTTATTGCAATATTCTGAATTAATCATATCCTTGATTGTCTGGTACATTTTGTCTTTCATACTTTTTACTGTTGAGTTCTATCAATTGCTTTGCCTCTCTGAGCCTCAATTTCCTCATCTATCAAGGACTGTTAATTCCACCTCTGAGAAGCGTGAAGATTGAATGAGAGGAAGCACAGGAAAGAACCTAACTAAGCACTAAGTAAGTGCTCAATAAATATTAGTCCTTCTCCTTAGAGGAAAACAATCCCAAAGCAATAGGTGACTAGAGTAGGAACTGGTTAAAAGATAGGGGTTAAGTCAGTGTAACTTTGTCTCTACTAATGGGAAAAACAATTCAGAGCAATAGGTGACTAGAGTGGGAACTGGTTAAAAGATAGAGGTTAAGGGGCGCCTGGGTGGCTCAAGTGGGTTAAGCCGCTGCCTTCGGCTCAGGTCATGATCTCGAGGTCCTGGGATCAAGTCCCACATCGTGCTCTCTGCTCAGCAGGGAGCCTGTTTCCCTTTCTCTCTCTCTCTGTCTGCCTCTCTGCCTGCTTGTGATCTCTCTCTGTCAAATGGATGAAAAAAATCTTAAAAAAAAAAAAAGATAGAGGTTAAGTCAGTGTAACTTTGTCTCTACTAATGGGAAAACAATTCAGAGCAGGTGCCCTGACATTGAAGGAAACAACACTGGGCAGGAGCACCATTTCATATGGGGCAGAAACGATAGCACTGATGTATGTTGGAAGCATGTCTTCCTTCCCTGTAGGAGGTATACTGCATATTAGTGCTGAGATCTTTAGAAAAATAATTTACCTTTACAACCTAATAACAAGGAGTATCTCAAAGGGTAGTCCTCCTTCTACCTTGGAGTGGCTGGGTGGCTGGGTGCCTACATTGTGGGTTTGCTAACTATTTCCAGGGAGGTGCTGGTGGCTCTGTCTGGCAGGTGGAAGGACCACACATGTCGCTTGTATTCACATCTCAGGCCAGGAGAACATAGACCTAAAAACAGGTTAAGAGCAAAATTTCTGACCGCACTTACTGGATTTTTCCATAATTCTCCTAGTTCTTTGCAGAGCCCTTTCTAACTCTGCTGGCAGGGAATGAGAGCTTCTAAACATACTTCAAGATTACTGGAAAGAAGAAATGCTGAAGAAACTAAGGACATTACATGGACGTTTACAAGTGAGAGAACAAAGTCACTACTTGACAATTCAATTGGAAACTCAAATTGCAGCCGTTAGCATTCATGAAATACCAGTTTTAGATACACAAATGCAAAGTAATCAGAAAAACATTTGCTCCTGAAAAGTGATCACTGTGGTGCTTTGCATTAAACCGTAATCAACCTGAATGTAAAATGAGCAAATTCTAAGACCTGGAGATTTTAACCTCTGAGAAGAGAGACTATATTTGGAGACCTTGAGAAAATATGGCTCACGTATTTGCTGCTTTCTCTTATGGCTCTGTGGTCCTCAGTAAAGTTGCTTTTTTTCACACTTGCAATTCTTTCCTCTCCACCAACGCCTTTAAATATACATCTTACCATCGGGGTCAAATTACCCAGTAAGTACAGGCAAGCACAGTGCCGAAGTCCCACAGAACTGTTTTAATTTCCTTTAAAATCAGAAGGGAAAAAAGAGAGAGGTGCCTGGGTGGCTCACTCAGTTAAGCATCCGGCTCTTGATTTCAGCTCAGGTCATGATCTCAGAGTTGTGAGATCAAGTCCTGTGTCAGGCTCCGCACTCATTGCAGAGTCTGCTTGGGATTCCCTCTCCCTCTCTGCCCCTCTCCGTTCTCGTAAGCGCACACGCACTCTCTTTCTCTCTCTAAAATAAATAAATAAAATCTTTTTTAAAAATGGAAAAATGTTCCATGCTCCTGGATTGGAAGAATAAATATTGTGAAAATGTCCATGCTACCTAAAGCAATCTACACATTTAATGCAATTCCTATCAAAGTACCATCCATCTTTTTCAAAGAAATGGAACAAATAATGCTAAAATTTATATGGAACCAGAAAAGACCTCGAATAGCCAAAGGGATATTGAAAAAGAAAGCCAACGTTGGTGGCATCACAATTCCGGACTTCAAGCTCTATTACAAAGCTGTCATCATCAAGACAGCATGGTACTGGCACAAAAACAGACACATAGATCAATGGAACAGAATAGAGAGCCCAGAAATAGACCCTCAACTCTATGGTCAACTAATCTTCGACAAAGCAGGAAAGAATGTCCAATGGAAAAAAGACAGCCTCTTCAATAAATGGTGCTGGGAAAATTGGACAGCCACATGCAGAAAAATGAAATTGGACCATTTCCTTACACCACACACAAAAATAGACTCAAAATGGATGAAGGACCTCAATGTGCGAAAGGAATCCATCAAAATCCTTGAGGAGAACACAGGCAGCAACCTCTTCGACCTCAGCCGCAGCAACATCTTCCTAGGAACAACGCCAAAGGCAAGGGAAGCAAGGGCAAAAATGAACTATTGGGATTTCATCAAGATCAAAAGCTTTTGCACAGCAAAGGAAACAGTTAACAAAATCAAAAGACAACTGACAGAATGGGAGAAGATATTTGCAAACGACATATCAGATAAAGGACTAGTGTCCAGAATCTATAAAGAACTTAGCAAACTCAACACCCAAAGAACAAATAATCCAATCAAGAAATGGGCAGAGGACATGAACAGACATTTCTGCAAAGAAGACATCCAGATGGCCAACAGACACATGAAAAAGTGCTCCCTATCACTCGGCATCAGGGAAATACAAATCAAAACCACAATGCGATATCACCTCACACCAGTCAGAATGGCTAAAATTAACAAGTCAGGAAATGACAGATGCTGGCGAGGATGCGGAGAAAGGGGAACCCTCCTACACTGTTGGTGGGAATACAAGCTGGTGCAGCCACTCTGGAAAATAGCATGGAGGTTCCTCAAAATGTTGAAAATAGAACTGCCCTATGACCCAGCAATTGCACTATTGGGTATTTACCCTAAAGATACAAACGTAGTGATCGGAAGGGGCACGTGCACCCGAATGTTTATAGCAGCAATGTCCACAATAGCCAAACTATGGAAAGAACCTAGATGTCCATCAACAGATGAATGGATCAAGAAGATGTGGTATATATACACAATGGAATACTATGCAGCCATCAAAAGAAATGAAATCTTGCCATTTACGACAACATGGATGGAACTAGAGCGTATCATGCTTAGCGAAATAAGTCAAGCAGAGAAAGACAACTATCATATGATCTCCCTGATATGAGGAAGTGGTGATGCAACATGGGGGCTTAAATGGGTACGAGAAGAATCAATGAAACAAGATGGGATTGGGAGGGAGACAAACCATAAGTGACTCTTAATCTCACAAAACAAACTGAGGGTTGCTGGGGGGAGGGGGGTTGGGAGAAGGGGGTGGGATTATGGACATTGGGGAGGGTATGTGCTTTGGTGAGTGCTGCGAAGTGTGTAAACCTGGTGATTCACAGACCTGTACCCCTGGGGATAAAAATATATGTTTATAAAAAATAAAAAATTAAAAATTTAAAAAAAAATCAGAAAAAGGGGGCACCTGGGAGGCTCAGTGGTTAAAGCCTCTGCCTTTGGCTCAGGTCATGATCTCAGGGTCCTGGGATCGAGCCTCACATCAGGCTCTCTGCTCAGCGGGGAGCCTGCCTCCTCCTCCTCTCTCTCTCTGCCTACTTGTGATCTGTCTGTCAAATAAATAAAAATCTTTAAAAAAAATCAGAAAAGGAAGAACTCTTAGGTCAAAGAAAAAATTTCAATATACAGTATTAATATATTCATCTTTATGCCAATGCAAAGAATATAATTTAAGATGATTTTTTATGGAGGCGGTGCCCATGAAAACTGGTGTGCCTGGGACCCACAAGTCATAGTGCAGCTTTGAGCAGTGGGGGCTATTTGTAATTTAGAACTGTTATTAAACCCTTAAGGACAGGGGTGCCTGGGAGGCTCAGTCAGTTAGGTGTTTGCCTTTGGCTCAGGTCATGATCCCAGGGTTGTGGAATCGAGCCCTGCATGGGGCTCCCTGCTCAGAGGGGAATCTGCCTCCCCCCGCCCCTCTCTGCCCTCCCCATCCCCCACTGCCGCTCATTCTTCTTTCTCTCATGTTCTCTGTCTCTCTCTTGCACTCTCCCAAATAAATAAATAAAATCTTAAAAAAAAAAAAAAAAAGCGCTCATGGACACAGAAACTCAAGGGTTACACTTATTTTGTCTTAAGCTAAAGCTAGCAAGGCCCCAGATCAGCTTTGCAGGCCACCAGCCTCTTGGCTGGGGCACTTGTCACTTGCAAGGAGCATCTTGCTCCTGTGGGTTTCAGAAGGTCTCCTGTCTCACCCCACCTTGGCTCCAAGCATGGGCTCCAGGCCCTCAGCAGCCACACTGTGAGGTTTTTGGAAGGTAACAACATTCTGGTGGCAGGGACCATTAGAAACTCTGATTTGTGGCTGAGTGGCTCAGTGGGTTAAGCAGCGGACTCTTGGTTTCAGCTCAGGTAATGATCTCAGGATCCTGGAATGGAGCCCCATGTCAGGCTCCCCACTCAGTAGGGATTCTGTTAAAGGATTCTCTCTTTATTTCATTCCCGCCACTGTCTCTCTCTCTCAAATAAATGAATAAAAATTAAAAAAAAAAAAAAGAACCTCTCATTTGCCTATTACGGAGGGACCACAGTTAAGACTAAACTTACCACAGTTCAAAGCAAAAGTCAAGTTACATAGTTCAATGTAGGATTTTCTTCTTCATTTGCATGAATTTAAATTTTAAAATGTATGTAATACAAACCTTAAAAGACAATCCTATAATTTACTAATGACCTTTAAGATGACAATAAAATTATGTGAAAAGAAATAGCCAAACTGGCGAGAAGAGCCTATTTACTAATGCAGTATTTGAGTATCAGACCCCGGGCACATACCAGGCATCAGTCTCCTTCCTGGGGTGAGCAGCGCCTGTTAGCAGGTCAGCAATCTGCTTCCTCTTCCCTATCTCTTCTCGAGGAGCACATTAACCTGATATAGTAGTAGTGACCACCATTTTGGGGGCTCCTGCTAGGTGTCATACCTCTTCCATAAATTATACCTGGATAGTACAAAAATGCTGCAAGGTAGATAGTAACATTTTTATTTTATTTGATCTTAAAGATTTTATTTATTTATTTGACAGAGAGCGAGGGAACACAAGCAAGGGGATTGGGAGAGTGAGAAGAAGGCTTCCTGCTGAGCAGGGAGCCTGATTTGGGGCTCAATCCCAGGACGCTGGGATCATGACCTGAGCTGAAGGCAGATGCTTAATGACTGAGCCACCCAGCCGCCCCAACATTTTTATTTTAAAGATCAGTCAGTGAGGCATGTGACTCTTGATCTCGGGGGCCATGAGTTCAAGTCCCACCACGTTGGGCATAGAGAGTACTTAAAAATAAGATGTTTTTAAGATTAAAAAATTTTTTTGTGAAGATTCATTCATCTATTTACTTATTTATTTTAGAGAGAGAGTGTGTAAGCAGGGGGAAAGGGGCAGAGGGAGAGAGAGAATCCTCAAGCAGACTCCCCACTCAGTATGGAGCCTGATATGGGACTTGATCTCATGACCCTGAGATCATGACTTGAGCTGAAATCTGGAGTCAGCTGCTTGGCTGACTGAGCCACCCAGGCACCCCACTTAAAAATAAAATCTTAAAAAAATGAAGACCAGAGAAGAACTGGGTAACTTGTCAATAACAAGGAGCTGGACGTGTTGTAGAAAACTCTTGACTCTGCTCCGTCTGATGTGAGGCCTTGGGTTCCAGATGCTTACTAGTAGTTGCCAACCACTGGGATGTTCAGAATTCAAGATGGAAATGGGCTTTGCAGGTAGAGGCAGCTCGGGGGTCTTGACGGGGAGGGGGGCATCCAGGGCTGGTTCCTAGATCTCTTAGTGTCCTCCATAGGACAAGTGATGGCCTTGGACCCTCTTTGATCTTCCTCCCAGGTCAGGAGCATCTCAGCCTCCAGAGGCTGGGTCACACAGTCGGCTTACTACCAGGACTATTTCCCGGCTTCTCTTCCTTCCTTCTGGCTTCATCTCAAACCCCCACCCCTTCTGAGACAGTCTTCCTCAAAGACCCCAGCCCAGCCTGGCCTTTCCCTTCACCATCTTCCTCCTTTGCTTCCAGAAACAGGGGAATCTTATGCTTTGTATTATGCAGGAAGAAAGATCAAACTCACATCCTTATGGGTTTCAGTGCTCAGAAATCCAAATGAACAGTGAAGAAAAGTATAGACTGTGCCTGACAATCATTTCCCCCATTTTTGATGCCCTGATTTGAAATCACCTTTCCAGGCCTGAGGGGGCCTATGGCTGGTATGTACTAGTGGCCACCCAGCACAGGGACAGACAATCTGAGGCTCTCAAAGGTCTTAGATTCCCCTTTCTCTCTGGGTTTCAGGCGAATGCAAGCTCTTCTGGAACACTGTTGCTGCCTGGCTGAGGAAGGTCATGCATTTGGAACAGTCCTCTTGGCACCGAACCGCTCCTAGAGACTCTTCCAGCAGAGCCTGAGCGCTCAGAAAACTGTCAGCCTTTGAACGTGGATGTGTGAAGTCAATTAAGAATCAAGTGCAAATTCATGTCTTCTCTGGTTCTTTTTATGTGTGCTCTTTACATCTTACCCACGAGACTGTAAATTCTTGGTAGACAGGGATGAGCCTTTCATTTATTTTGTGCCAGAGGCCTCCTCTTTCTCTTGCTGGCGCTCCGTATGTGTTTAGTAAGTATTTTATGTGTAAGAGGGGAGAATGAACCAACTTTACATTTTCTGCAACACCAGCTCAGGGCTATACCTTCTCTTGGATCTGAGCAACAAGCAAACAAAACACAGTGTATATAGGAAAACCTATTCCTAGCCAACCTAGTCCAAGTCTCTCTGCTCGGTGGAAATCATGGTCTTTATTGGAGCTGATGGCAGCTCTGAAAGAAAAGAAAAAATGGTTAACAGTTCTGGGTTTAAATTCCACCAAAAAAGAAAGAGAGAGAGGGAGAGAGGGAGAGAGACAAAGGAAGAAGAAAAGAGAAAAGAAAAAAGAAAAGAAAAGAAAAGAAAGGAAAAGAAAAGCAATCAAGCATTGGGTGCAAGTAATGTGAGAAAAACAGCAGAGGACTTCTTAAGAAATGCACCCCTCCACTCGCTGTTCCCAACCAGGCTGTCTTCGTGCACATTAAGGTTGCTTCTTCTGGTTGTGGGTGAGGTTATTAAGACTGACTGATCTCCTGTTTGGGCCTCCGTGGAGATTCTGCTGCCTTGCACTAATTTATGTTCCATCGAGCCCCAAATAAGCTTAGGGCACATGGCAAATTGGATTTCAGGAGACAATGGATCTTGGAACAGGCAAAACTCAAATAAATGATGTTTACTGCCCTAGAGATAGGATGTTGCTTTAGTCCTTGTGTGCGGACTTGCTTACTTGAAGGGTGCCTTATCTCAGGGGGAAGGGTGAGAAATGGGGGCCGTGCCCTTCTCTTGCGAGGGTGGGGCAGCCTGTTGCGCAGTCTCTCCAGAAGACCTGCTGCCTCACATCCTTGGACCTACCGTCTCTCCACATCCCCTCCTCGGCTCCACAGGTAGGTCTCCTTATTTCCATAGGTCCTTGGGATTAACAGGGCCAGTAAGACCCTACCAGCCTCAGAACTGATGGGGCTTAAGTTAAATACCCACAGGGCTGACCAACTAGCCTAGCCCCAAGCTCCACGGAACTGATTTTTAAATCCTCAAGAATCAGAGCGAGGGCTGTTGAGCCGCAGCAGTGGGGGCGAGATGGATGGGGCAGGGAGAAGAGGTGGGCCATAATTTGGAGCACCTGGCTTAGAACTCAGATCCCTTTGCCAGCACTCATATCAGTTTCCGTCTTCTTAACACTTTGGCATTTGCTTGTTTGTTTGTTTAAAAATATTTTTAAAATATTTAAATATTTCTTAAATATTTAAATATTGAAATGTTTTTTAAGCATAGGCTCCATGCCCAGTGTGGAGCCCAGTGTGGGGTTTGAACCCGAGACCTTGAGATCAAGACCCGAGATGAGATCACGAGACAGATGCTTAACTGACTGAGTCACTCTGGAGCCGCCTTTGGCATTATTTTTAAGCCATTTATATTTTATATAAATATTATTTTTATAATATTCATATATTATTTTAATATATGAATGGCACAAAAGAAGTAAAAATATTCAAAAAAGTTGGTGGTGAAAGGTGGGATTGCCTCCCATTCCTGCAGCCTTTTCCCACGGTGATGGCCATTACCCACTCCTCCTGGGTCCTCCCTATCTTGATCTATGCATATGCAAAAACATGTGTATATGCTTCTTATTCTCTAAAAATGCAAATGAACAAACTTTTACACTCATGGTTGTTAAAGAAAATCACGAGACTGCTCAGTAGGGATTGACATAAACTAACATAAACTGGAGGTTAGGACAGGAGGTTAGTTTATGTCAATCCCTACTGAGCAGTCTCGTGATTTTCTTTAACAACCATGTAGGACGCTGAATTATAAAAATGCATCGTAATTCTTTTCTTTTTTTAAGATTTTATTTATTTGACAGAGATCGCAAGTAGGCAAAGAGGCAGGCAGAGAGAGAGGAAGGGAAGCAGGCTCCCTGCTGAGCAGAGAGCCCGATGCGGAGCTCGATCCCAGGACCCTGAGATCATGACCCGAGCCGAAGGCAGAGGCTTTAACCCACTGAGCCACCCAGGTGCCCCATCATAATTCTTTTTAAAGTTCTCTGTGAATCGTGAGATAGTTTCCAACAGGTTGCTTTTATAAACAATGCTATCAGGAATAACATATCATGGACATATCAACCACATGTGTGTTGGTATATATGGAATAAAGTCCTAAGAGGAGAACTGTTGTATAAAAGAGTATATGCTTTACAATTTTGATAGATTTTGCCCAGGAGCTTTCAAATAGAGATTTTTCACCATTTACCTTCCCACCAGCTCTGTACTTGCTACTTTGTATGGTTGTACCTGCTACTCTGCATTGTTGCCAACATACTTTCAAACATTCTGACCTTCTATCATCGAAATAGTAAAAAAGGAAAATATTGTTTCAATTTTCATTTCTTTTATGAGTGAGGTCAAGCAATTCATTTTTTAACTTATTAATACCTATAATGTTTTCTTCTTTATGCTTTTTGGATGTTCTATTGTTCTTTTTGTACCTTCTTTTTTATATTTAAAAATATTTTATTTATTTATTTGAGAGAGAGAGAGAGCATGAACAGGAGAGATGGGCAGAGGGAGAGGGAGAAGCAGCCTTCCCATTGAGCAGAAAGTCTGATGCGGGCTCCATCCCAGTACCCCAGGATCACGACCTGAGCAGAAGGCAGATGCTTAACCAACTGAGTCACTCAGGTGTCCCTTTCCTTTATCTTCTTGATTTGGATACTTTATTTTTATTATTGCAGATTTATTAACATCATTTTTAAGGTATATTTTCTTTATTGTTAAATTGTTATATAAACCTAACTTCTCTTCTTGTATATTAATATAAATGTACATTTGCTGAACACTACTCATAGTTTCAGACAATGTTTTAATTACTGTTATTTTGTTGATGAAATGTGATTTCAGTTTTCTTCTTTTAACTATATAAGACTTGTATAAGAGAAAGGCTTTCTTGTTCTTTCTAGTGCTGCTAATTGACTTCTATTCTATTGCATTGTAATCAGAAAATATTGACTATCCTCATCGACATTTTGGAATGTATGGAGACTTTCTTTGGTCCTAAAAAATAGTTAACTTTTAAAAACTTTTCTTGGGATCTTGAAAAAAATGATAGTCTCAGTTTTCACCACAGTTGTACATGTGTTAGAATTATGTATTATGTATGACTCATATAACTCTGAAATTTTACACACACACACACACACACACACACACTATTGTTTTAGTCAGGGCTCTCTAGGGAAACAAAGAAAGAATTTTTTTAAGAATCAGCTCATGTGAGTGTGGAGAACTAGCAAATCCCAAATCTGCAGGACAGAAGGAGGCTGGAGACACAGCCTGAGTCCAAGGGCTGCCTGATGGCCGAATTCCTTTTTGGTCAGGGGAGGTCAATTTTTGTTCCATTATGGCTTTCAACGGATTAGATGAGACCCACCTACACTTTGGAGGTTCATCTTTCCTCAACGTCTACCAATTTCTATGTTAATCTCATTTGAAAAATACCTTCATAGAAACACCCAGACCGTTTGACCAAAAATCTGGGCACCATGACCCAGCCAAGGTGACACAGAAAAGTAATCATCACAAATATAAATGTATGTATTGGAGTTGTATACATTTTGTTCTAGCATTGACTTTTATATCTATACCTGCATATGACACCAGTCTCCTATGTTTGCAAGAGTATCTTTATTATCTTTAATGAGTGAATAGCATTAGAGGACTTCTTTCTCCTCTTTCCTTCCTTCTTCCACATCAATTTCCATCAACTATATAATTTTTCTTAGTGTTTAACTTCCAGTTTTCCATATACTTATATATCTATGCCTTGGATTAGCAGCTTCTAATTACAAAAGATAAAATAATCAATTCTTACATGATCTTGCACCATCTGTCCTCACTTCACCTCCTAAACTTTGCTAGTGGTTTCGTGCCTGCAACTGCCAGGGGTTGGGACCTTTCAGTCTGTTCTGTAACCCTGATGTCCACATCTGGTTGGGACTCTAACTTCAAGTTAAGGATTCATTGCTCATGGCTAACTTTTGGACCAGTTTTCCCATTTATTTCTTAATTTCTCCAAGAGTCCTCAAGAAGTACTCAAGGTTAGTATTATTTGAGTTCTAGCATGCTCCTAAGAGCTTTTCCTGCTGGCTTTATATCTGAACTAATTTTTACAGAGTATGAAATTCTTGGGTCACATTATTCCTCCAGGACTTTGAAAATACTTATTGCACACCTATTTTGTTTGTTTGTTTTTCCACTGCTCAGACCATTTATCACTTAGTCTGCTCTTCATTCAGCCCATTTTATTCTGTTTAGGGGATACAATCTTCTTCTAGCTGCCTCACATATTCTTTATCTTTGGAGTCTTGTCATTTTATCAGATTATCTCTGCTGTTGGTCATGGGATGGTTTGTCCTCTCGACAGGTGGAGCCCAATTTTCTTTAACTATCGTACGTCATTGTGTTTTATTAACCATCCCTTTAACTGTACCTGTTTTTGTCCCTTTATTCATTTGGGTCACAAATATGTGGAGCTGCCATTTTCTGGTCTCTCTGTTCCTCTTTAAGTATTTTATGGACTTTGATTTCACTTTTAAAAATTTCCATTCCATGTAGTTTGCTGCTTCTCTGTCCTGCTTTTCATGTCATTGCTTTGTTTTCAATAGGGTTTGTTTTTTTTTCCCCCCCATTTGTGGTACTTCCAATTTGGTT
The DNA here is from genome assembly GCF_030435805.1 of Mustela lutreola. Lineage (NCBI taxonomy): Eukaryota > Metazoa > Chordata > Mammalia > Carnivora > Mustelidae > Mustela > Mustela lutreola. Next base: position 66,401,428 of record NC_081303.1, on the reverse strand, counting down.
TTCATCTTGTGATCGATTTTACTCTTTTTTCCTTTGCCAGATCATCTTTCATCCAGTTCTGCTTCTTGCCATGTTTCCTCTGCACTTCTCCATCTCTGCTCTGAAGTCTTGTTTTTATGGAGGCGATCACTTGGCGATCATTATTTTTGGTCAGATTTTTCCTCTGCTCTAGGACAACAGCTTTCTTGTACAAGTGCTTTTACTTTTCCTGTTGCCTTTACCTTTGTTTGATTGTTTGTTTGTTTCCCTCCTCGTAGTTCCTTTCGGTCTTGGAATTACTTCTTCAAGTTAATAATCATCTTTGAGTCAGCGGGGTCCTTTCAGAGCCAGCTGTTGGCAGCAGATTTGCGGCTGGGAGGGCCAGAGCTCCCTCCAGGCTGTGGGCATCTCCCTTCTGACAGCACCATGTCAGCGTGACCGCTTTCCTCCAGCCAAACTAGGTTGGCCCAGCAGGATATTCCCAATTTAGAGTCTCTCTCTTTCCTCCTGCCATCCTGGTAGACTGCTTCTTGCAAACGTGGCAAGTCTGTGTGATTCCTCATTTAGCTCCACCTTTCCCACTTCTCAAGGCTTTGTACCAGAAAGAAATATGGAAAATCCTACCGCCGCCCTGTGGTTTGCCCCTCGCGCTGGGCGCATGCTTCCAGAGCTCTTTCCTGCTGGCTTTGCCAAAAATCGAAAGCCCTGGGCGGCCCCTTTCAGGCCTTCACACACCCCTGTGAGACCTTTCCTGTAATTTGGGAACTTGCCTCTATATTGTGGTTTGGGTTAGTGTCTCCTAATTTTATCCACGAGGCAGAAATTCCCTTTTTGATTTGTTTTTTCAAGGTTTCTTGTGAAGAGAGGGGTGGGCCATCAAACCGGAAGTGTTCTTCATAGCAGACCTGGGTGTTTGGCCTCCAGAAGGGATGGGTCCCTGCCAGGCTCTGGGATGGTGCCAGTGATCTCTGTCTCTGGTACTCACAACTTGTGTGATTCTCTTTTTGAGCAGGGCAGGAGCTAGGGCTTGCTTCCACAAAAATAACATGGCAAAGATGATAGGACGCTATTTCTAAGAAGATGTGACATAATATTGCAAACTGTCCCACCAGGAGCCCCCGGCGGTGTTAGAGGAAGCGAGAGACCATGCACTGGAGGCCATCATGGCAAGGAACCGGAGGATGGGTTCTAGCCAGAAACCACCTAGGAACTGAGAGTAGCCATGGGTCAACAGCGGGCAGGAAACTGAGGCCCTCAGTCCCGTGCCCCCAGAAGGACCTGCTTCCTGCCGGCCACTACGAAACTTGAAAACGGCTCTTTCCTTAATCAAGCACTGTGAGGAGACCACACTCCTGGTGGGCACCTTGACAGCAACGTTGTGAAGGACTCAGCCAACCCGTATCCAGATTTCTGACCCGCGGAAACCGAGAGACAGTAAATGTGTGCTGTTCTCGTTGCGAAGCTTGAGGGGGGCCGCCATTCCCTACAAGCGGATAACTGAGACACCACGTCCAGTCTGCGCTGGAAAGAGCCCAGGGCCGGCAATCCTCTAAGGTCTGGAAGGGCGCCACACGTCTACACGTCCGCCGGTGTGAGGCTCATCGCTTAGTGCAGAGAACATCAGTCTTGCGGTCGGACGATGTGTACCGGGCCCACCTTGGGTGGTGTAGTCAGCAGCTGTGTGGTCTGGGTTGAATCGTCTCATCCACCTGAGTTTCAATTCCCTCAATGTTTAAATACGGTGTTAACTGGACTAATAGTTCACGGGTGAGCAGGAAGCTTAAAAGAGACTAAGAAGATGGGGACCTTGGGTGGCTCAGTTGGTTGAGTGTCTGCCCTCGACTGAGGTCGTGATCTCGGGGTCCTGGGATCGAGACCCGCATCGGGCTCCCTGCTCAGCAGGGACTCTGCTTCTCCCTCTGCCCCTCCCCCTACTCATTCTCTCACTCTCTCTCTCTCTCTCTCTCTCTCAAACAGGAAAATTTTTTAAAAGAGAAAGGGAGAGATTAATAAATAAAATGCTGTACGTCATTCCTAGCACAAAATAAGTGCTCGTGAAGATCGATCTTGCTGTCCCAGAAGCGCTGGGAATTAAAAGTTCCTGGTGCCCGCACCCCACCCCCCAACCAGATTCCGGGATTTGAGTTTTGTTTTTTTTCCCTCAGGGAAGCTGCTCTAGTAGAAGGAGCACTGGACTGGGAGTCAGAATTGCTGGATTTCGATCCTCTCTGTGCTACTGCTAAGCTGGGTGAAATGAAGAAGTCATTTCTTCTCTCCGGGCCTATTTCTTCACCTGAAATGAATAGTGTTTGTCCCTGCTTCTGTCATGAGGGTCCAAGGAATGGGTGTCTGTCAGACGCTTGTGAGACGTGATAGGGAACTCATGAGCATTAGTAACAACATATTATAAAACCAAAATTAAACTCTTGGAAGGGGTGTTTATAAGGATGCCTCATGGCCTCGGTGGCTGAGCCCGGACAGGAGCTCGCTGGCCCGGCGCACTCAGGAAGGGGCACAGGTGTGATCTGGTAGCTGAAAGCATGAGTTCTAGAGCAGGACCACTGGAGTTAAAACCCTCCCCTGCCACAGAGGGCTGAAGCCTAGGGAACTACTTACCTCTCTGGGCTTCTACCTCCTGAGCTGTAAAATGAGCGTAAAGAGTGACCACTGCTCCCCAGGTTGCTCCGAGCACAAAATGTGCCAACGTATTTGAGCACTCTGAATCCAGCATCTTAGAAAACTCTGCAGAGTACGGGTTCACTGACTATCAGCTGCCATCATTATTCTCGAAGACTCCTTTATCATTAGGGAGCGGATGATGTCAGTCAGTCCTGTTACTGTTATGGTTCTCTGTTTCTATGCTCTTGGTCGGGGAATGAAGTTTGGGTTTTATTCCAATTCGGCCATCTGGCACTTCCTGTTTGTCTCCTCGTGGGGATTCCACAACAACTGATTAAGGGAGGGCTGATCTGAACCAAATCGAGTGTAATAAAGGACATCAAAAACGGCTTAAATTCAGTTTGTGACTGAGTCTGCTCTCTTGAAATAAGATATGGCTAACAAAAGATTAAAAACTAGGAGGGGGAAGAAGTTACAAAGATGCTTCTTTTTCAGGTGCTCCACACCTAAAAAAAAATAAAAATAAAAATAAAAATAATTGAAGTTCATTGTCTCAGGACAAAATGGCATAAATTTCCCCAAATATTTCAATTACACGAACTTACTCCCTTTATTGGAAGTGACCAGGTAACGAGATACTTAACTTCACTGAAAACAGATTCCCTTTAGAAGATAATTTCTTCGTTATCCTCAGAGGCTCTGGAAACTGCCGTTAGATTCAGAATTCAATTCTGAGTGACTTAAGGGAATACAACCTTTACAACTTTTCTTTCTAAATTATGGAAGCTCAAAGACTGAACGCGCCCTTTAAACTAATCTGTTATTATAACATCTCACACTATAGCACACATTAGAAACAGATGATTTTTCAATAATTTAACATACTACTAATTTTCTAAAGTCTTTCAGAAATTATGGTCTTATCTTTTCGTTTTCGTGTAAGTACGTTCAGGTGGATTTACAAGTAGAGTAAAATTGCAGACCATGAACGCTACTGGGTACCGACCAGGATGGCTCACTAAATCCCTCAGTAGCCTGTGAGGTAGGTGTGAATTTCTGTATTTATATGAGGCTCTGATAGGTTATCCAGCATCATGGGGCTGGAGGCATCAAAACTCAGCTCTATTCAAATTCTAAACCTTCATTCTTTCTCCCATAGATGCCACCCATCCACCATCAAGCAACGTTGACCAACACTGCACCCCACTCCAGGACACTCCAGATGAATAGCCCAAGTCTAGAGGAGAAGAAGGGGCTTGTCCGGACCCCACTGTGAGCTGGCAGCTGGCGGGGGCTTACTCAGCAGCAGACAGATGTGGGCTGTCCTTCCTTCCCTGCTTACTAGTGATGGGAGTTTGGATCATCTCTTTAACCTCCTTGAGCTTCCATTTTCTTACCTGTCAAATGAGAGCAAACTTATATCATCAGGATGTTCTGAGGGTTAAATTAGCTTATTATATGTCGAATACTTAGCACTAGTGTCTGGCACAGGGGACGTGGTCGGTTAAAGGTAGCTGTTTTCAGTGACGCGAGTAATCATAAGGGGAAATGGAATGTAGCCCCGTGAGTTCTGATAATGGACTTGTTCTAATTTTCATCACTCTGGTCCACTTATATAAATATAGCAACTTTATGACTGGTGTACTGTATCCTACCTACATATTTCTTTAAACAGATGAGCCTTGATTTAGGCCGCATTCACTTACAGGTAGAACGTGTCTCCATCTACCTGCCACGGACCATGCTGTCCTCCAGATACAGTCTGCTGCTATTATTTCCTGGCACTGGCCACTAAATTCCCAGCCTCTTGAGAAATTTGGAGTTATGCTTTTGCTCTCTGCAGCCTCCTGGGACCCCACCCTGCTGCTGTTCCCTCTGATGAGTCAGCCCTGGCAGGTGCAGGCTCATTACTGATTCCCTGGGCTCTCTGGGAATCAGGGGCCCTATTAATTTGCCTGCAACCCAGCTGCCAGAGCCCGCCTGCTTTCTGGCGCTCGCTGCCCCCTATCGCTTTCTGATCATATCACAGCGGCCCGTAATTGTCTAAGGCTACCTGTCTTTCTTCTTCTCTGTGAGCCAAGCTCAGCTGTGGATCGCTTTGTACTAATTGTTTATTTAACCCACCTCCCATTTGTCAGTGGGTTTCCCTCTGCACCACTCTTTCCTTCTGTGCTGGGACAGATGTACCCCCAAACCCTTACTGTTCTCCTGACCCCTCCTGTGCGTAGTCCCCCCGCCCCCGCTGTATCCTTATCTTCCTCTGTCAGCTTTTCCTCACACAGCAGATCCTCACCTTGCTCCCACTTTCCTAAGTACCAACATGTGTTTAACCCTTCGGGAGCCGATGCTTCATTTACAAAGCCATGCAGGTTTCTCCCCATTTTTCTCATGCTCCTGCTTCCATTCATCTGACGTTAGTTTGAAAAGAACTCTCTTGTTCCTCCCCAAGTGTGTCTTTACAAAAGACTCCAGGACTACATGGCCCACATCTACTCCAGGCCAGGCACCCCTCCCCTCTCCCTCACCCCCCTCTATTCTGCGTCCTCACCAGGTTGCCGTCTTGCTCCTAAACCTGCTGGAGTACAAGCCATGGTGGTGACAAGGCGCTCACTGCTCCGCGGTGCCCCCTCCATCTCTGGCGGGAAGCTCTGCTCACTCTTCAGCATGAGTTTCCGTTTCAGGTCTTACTCTGCCGTGAAATCTTCCCTGCTGCTCGGAGAAACACAAGGGTACGTTGTATTTGACCCTCGGATTTTGGTATTGGACGGAACATTTTGCATCCTACTGTGTACTCTTTTCTATCGTGTTCTTTTCCTGCCTTACTTGTTTCGGATATGCAGTTTTGCTCTCCTGACACGTGCTTTAGAGGACTTACAGGCAGAGCCACCAATGCTCAGACATCCTTCACGCTTCTGTCTTCATCTACTAGATTCTCTCCTGGACATCAGAATGCCCCGAGGAACGTGCCTTCCAAAGACTCCCGGGGCTTTTCCCAGCCCAGCTGAATGAAAAACTCCAGGCGTGGGGACATAACATCTGCCATTTCAATGAGCTCTTAGGGGGGCTTATGAAGTCACCCTAAGTTTGCTAACAACTTTATTTCAAGATGTCTCTGAAGCATCTTTACAATTTCTCTTCTTTTCCATTCTCACTGTCCTTGAAGCAAGGTCCCTGTCACCCAAAGCACACATGTACATACATGCACATGCTTCTTTCATTTTAATTTACTCTATGAACACCAAACAAATATTATGACTACTTAGCACGGGCCAAACACTGTGGTAGATGTTGAGAGGAGCAGACCATGACCTCTGTCCTTGAGGAGCCAACAATACAGAGAAGAAGGCGCACAGAGGCGCCCCCCACTTAATGGGAGGCTATGAACAAAAATGAAGCTGAAAAGCTAGTCGGCCTGGAGTTTGCGCCTGGAACTGAGGTGTTAGAGTGTAAGGGCTCTCTGTCCACACAGTCCCTGGAATGGCAGGTGTGCAGCTAACCTGTCTTCAGTTTAAGAGTGGAGGAGATGCATCCAAGTAAGCAAGCAGACAGACAAAGGAAGGACATCAATGCTTGGCTATGTGTCATGGGACCAGCATTTCCTCCATGACCCAGGTCCCCTCCATCCAAGAGCGCACACCAACAGGCTTTCCGCAGGACATGGGCACAGCCAGCAGCTGCAGGGGTCACGCTGGCTGAGGCCTCTCAGCAGGTGCCTGGCCCCAGAAAGAACCGTCCTCGTCTGTCCTCAGGACCCAGGCTTGGGAGAGACCATCACAACGTGTGTCTCCAGAACAAATTCCCCAGGGCAGCGACAGGACTGATTCACGACAGCCCGTGCATTCATGCGGGTTGGCGATTTCTACTGACCTCTTCAGCACTCTCGTTTCTCGAAACAGAGCCTGTCATTTCAGAACATCGAACACTTGAAAACAGCTTTTACTGTGGCGGTGCCATGGCAACGAAAAAAGGCTTTCCCCCATTTGCGCCAAACAAGAGCAAGAGGTGTTGGACGAGCACGCAGAAACAGTCTGCGGTTCGCCACGGAGGACGTTCATATAAATTGGCAGGTGTCCCTTCTGCCCCTGCAAATTGACAGAGTTGATTTTCAGCCTCCGTGTCTTGCGCTGGGAGCCTTGAAACACGGCGGGATCACAAATTCAGGGCAGCTGGCTTTTCTTCTCCCATGTGTTCCCATGTGTCCGTCACATGAACATTCTTTTCTGGTGATGTGGGGAATATTTATGCTAATGCCTTGGCTGTGGGTGATATTTTGATCAGACAAGTGCTCCTTAATCTCTGGGGCACTTTTCTAAGTCCTACTCATCACCTCTGCAAGGCGGCAAACTCCTGTGGATCTGGGAGGTTCAGACCAGACCAGCGTTGTTCAAACCTGCTTGTACATTAGAAGAGCCTGGTGGTGGGGTGGGGGGACATGTAAAAAGTGCGGATTCCAGAGACCCATCCTGACCTACTGATTCCAAACCCTCTGATGGAGAGACCCAGCAAACTGGCTTTTTCACTGGCAGCTGAGTGATTTCAATGTAGGCAGGCCTGTCCCTGGCACTGAGAACCACCTGCTCAAACACTCCCCAAGGCCTTCTAGCTTTGCTATGTGTGGATTACTCCTTCCCTGCTCCTACCTGCAGCCCACCACCATGACCGCACACAAAGAACTTGTCAGCCTCTTTCTTCAGTGACTCCTTGAGGCACTAGGAGGCCGGAGAGTTTTGTGGACGTTCAGCAAATGAGCTTTTTGCTCCAGCGTTGTCAGATTGCTGAGTAATGGTGGCTCCTTCCAGGATAATAGGGTGTCTTTGTCTAGCCCTTAAAGCTCATTTTCACTTGCACACCCTTTCCTACAGACTGGAATCATGAGCCGTTTCTGTCTGGCTGGCTGTGTGAGTTGGGATCCACAGCGGGGGGCAAACATGAGAATGAGGTTGACCTGGGGACATCGGCAGCAACAAAATCAGACAAGGGCTGAGAAGCATCCTTCTGTCTATAAATCCTCCAGGCCAGTGTTTCCTGCAGAGTCAAGCAATCTCGTAGGCATCCAAGAGACTGAGATGTATGCCAGGTGAGAAAGAAGAGTCAGCTGATTTCCTGTCCGTGGATGGATGGGCAGCGTAGGGAGGCAGGAGAGCAAAGTGGCTCAGGGGCGCCTGGGTGGCTCAGCTGGTTGAGCAACTGCCTTCAGCCCAGGTCATGATTCTGGGATCCTGGGATCGAGTCCTGCATCGGGCTCCGTGCTCAGCGGGGAGTCTGCTTCTCCCTCTGCCTCTGCCTGCTACTTCCCCTGCTTGTGCTCTCTCTCTTGCTCACTCTCTCTCTCTCTCAAATAAATAAATAATATCTTAAAAGAAAAAAAAGAGGAGGACAGAATGGTTCAGACCAGGGCCCCTGAGACAAGATAGTCCCGCCCTCAAATCCTGCATCGCTCCCTTACCAGACTGACTGGCTTAGAAAATTCTCTAGGGACTGACTTTCCCATTATAAAATATGGATGAGAACAGTCCTAGGGCACAGGGTTATTTCAGAGGTTAAATTTTAAAACCTGTTAAAGCACTCTAGCATCTAGAAGGCCTGGCATACAATCGGTGTTCAGAACATGCAATCATAAAGCTAATACGAGTCCTAAATATAAACTACAATGTAATGAGTTTTAGTATCTGTCACAGATCTCCTTATAGTGCTCCTCTGAGCGACCACATCTGCCGTGACTGTCAGTTCCCGGCCTCCTGTCTCGTGGATGGAACTGGAAAAACCCATCCTACCCCCTCTCTTTTTCATTCCCAAGAAGCCCACACCTTTCACTCTGTTTACCACATTGTTGGTTTGGCTCTACCTGTCTGAGAACCCGCGCCTCTCCTGAATACACCCTTGGCACCTTGATTGCCTTGAGGTATTTGCCAACTCTCCTTCGGAAATCATCTCCTACGAGCCACTGCTTGCTTCCCTTCTACCAAAGCGAGCTTTCTTTTCATTGATTTGAACTAGGTTTCACTTTCTAAGCGCAGCCTCTGCTAGCATTGTTAGCTTATAGGATTGCCATGACAACGAAATGAAATGATGTTCAAACGTACTTAGCACAGTTCCCAGCGTGTGGTGGCACTCAAAACACGTTACCGATTTTCATTATTGGACCCAGGGAGCCGGGGGCAAGGTCTTGGTCTCTGGGTGTCCATAAAGGGCTGCCATTCTTTGCAAAGCGGCCTCGGCTCTCGGCTCTTCTTTGATGGAAGCATTTTTGCCTTTTTGAATTTACCAACTTGCAGAAATTTTATGGCCTTGACTTGTCCACACACCCTCTTTTCAAAAACTTCATTTTTTCCCATTTTTAATTATAGTCTTAAAATTATATATATTTTTATACAATTCAAAGAATTCAAAAAATATATATAAAGCTAAAAACTGATCTCCCTCCCATTTGACAGTTTAATATGTAAACTTCCAAACTTTTCTCTATGATATATTTAGATAATGTATGGGACTTCCTGTTTCTTTTCTTTTTACTTTCTTTCCGAAGGTGGGCTCATACTCGATGTAGTTCCCATGACTTGTTTTCTCTACTGGCTTGTTTTTGTTTTTTCTTGCTCAATAGATACTGTGAATATTCTTGCATGTTGTGAAATACTCCTTTTTAGACAAGGCTGCATGGAATTTTAGAGCATTGTTTCCAGATTTTTCTTTTGCAACGGATTCTGTCTGGTTTCAATATTGATAATGTTTTTACTAGAGCACTCCACCTTAAACATGAATTTTGAGCTTGTTCTGGAATTCTAGGACCTGGGGGTGGGGGGGCTCCTTGCTGGTGGTGAGAAACAATGAAGGCATCCAATGCTATGATGGGGAAATAAAGACTTCGTGGGCTCGCAGCCGTCAAATCTAGTTTAAAACGATAAAACCGAAATCTTGGTCTTGGTGCACCGATTGAGAATAGATTAGATTTAACCTATTTTAGAGATGGGAAAGATGAGATAAGGGACAGATCATGATCACTTTACACCTGTACAGTTCTGATTAAACCCAAAGGCTCAGCTGGACTGTTTTTCCATTGAGAAACTTTGTTCTCTTTCTTCTAGAATGCAGATCTCAGGAAATACACCAACAACAGGGGCAGCCAGTCAACATCAAGTTGAGAAGAAAAATCCACAGGAGACAAAGCCTCCCCCCACCCCGCCCCAGTGAGCTTTTTATCAGTGAGATGTGCAAAGTTACTGTTCTCTGGGACAGTCGGTTGACCCTGAACAAGGAAACTTTCACAGGGAGGGAAAGACTCAGGAGGACACGTTCGTGGCCCGTCAGGAACTCCAGCCACCCACACGAATTTACTAGTGTTTCCGCGAGCACCTGCTCCTGGTCAGGTGAGGGAGCCACACTTGGGATCTAGTGGCAAACAAGGCAGACACAGATGCAACCCCGAAGGAGCTCCCGGGTCGTCAGGACAGAGGCTGGGAGCCCTGCCTCCCAAGGGGGAGAGCTACAGGCAATCACGGAATTTGTACAAAGTGCTTCTGACCAATTAATCTGAAGAGCTGCCCCCTGAGAGGCAGGCTGAGTTCTGTTTAGGGAGCACATACTGCTCTGCCTGAGAAGTGAGGTGTAGGGCATGTGAACCAACAGGAGGGTCTGGCTGGCATCACAGAATAAAGTGGGACAAATCAGGCCCTCTGGTTGGCCTCATATTGACCAAGTGAATGCCTAACAGACATAGTCCATCTGCGATCTGCAAGCATCTTTGCTCAGCCTGAAAGGAGGCACTGCAACGCAGGAGATACCCCCACGTGACTACTCTCATGTTCCCCAGGCTGGAGGCCGGACGGTGGATGGCAGGTGTATGTATATATGCATATGTATTTATGTATGCCTATACCCATAGCCTCTATATCTAAATCTATATGAACCCAAAGCCAGCTTCTTTGGTCTGATGCAGGGCATCATTCTGGATTTTGTATAAGTGGTTGCCTAAATCCCTGGCATGAGGTATAGAGCACAGAGAACATGACCATCTTTTCCATTACCAAGAATTACTTGGTCCCTCTCTGCCTCCACAATTCTTCCTTCTCTTTCCTCTTTCTGCCTACATCTTCATTCCTTCATGAAGTCAAAATACCCAGGGGACAGCTAGATCATACAGAACATCTGCTTTCATAAAGAAGGAACACACTCAAGTGTCTCCAGACCTCACTTAATGGTTCGAGGATTCCCTGCTGTTTTACCCTTTCTGTTTCTACTCCAGCCTCCCCACTGGCAGCCAGGTTCGAATTGAGTCTTCTGGTTTTTGTTCTCTAGCATCTTTGACCCATCTCCTTCCCCAGAGCTGGGAGGAAAGCAAGGGGCGGTCAGGCATGGCCCCAGACCTCAAGGAGCTCAGGATCTCCAACAGCATCCTCACAGAGCGTGGTCACAGAGTGGGTCCCATCTGTGCAAGCCACCATGGTGGGGGGAGCTTCACAAGCAAGCAGAGATGCTTCTGGAGGGATGGATGGAGTTACTTACTGCGTCGGGGGAGTTGGCATTGGGGTATTAGAGGGCACAGAGCTGGGCCTCTGTGGTGGGTGTAGGCAGAGCGTTCTAGCTTTGTGCAGGGCGGGTGGAGCTAAGGCTTGCCTCCAGGGTTGAAGAACCCCATCTCGGCTTGGGGGCAGGACCCATCCCCAGCTCCTAGTGGATACCGGGAGGTTAAGTGCGGGCCAAATCTTCCTGAAAGCAATATTCTGGAAACTCACCTGGACTGGAAATGTAGTTTTAGACAAGAAAATGGTCTCAGAGCCATGTCTCCTCTTTCCCCAACCTGCAGGGTAGAGGTGTGGGAAGTTCCCAGGGAGTGACAAGCTGCCTTCAGGGCAATTTCAGGAGAGCGGAAGGAGTCGGAATGGTCACCCAGATCCTCTCCTTGTGAAGAGCACCAAGAATCAGAGCCCAGTTTCTCCCCGCTTGGGGTGGAGCCGTGAGATTGCATCTTATAGGGCGAGCCCAGGAGGGCAGCCACAAAGTGTCTCTGAATTCTTCCTCCATGTTGAGATCCTTATAGCTCCGGAGTGAGAGAAGCTTCTCTGCAGAGAGGACAAACAGCAGGATGTGCCCAAGCTAACTTTTCAACAAAATCGACGGTCAGAGAAGCAGAGCCACTCTGTTGGTTGGGGAATGAGGAACTTACTGACTAGAGGATTAGTTCTTCCACACGTGTGGAAAAGCACGGGGAAGTAAAGGTCTGAAAAGGAGATTTGGAAGTCCAGAGGAAAATTATTAATCAGCCCTCCTGGGCTGTCCTTGTGAATGGACAAGTCAGAGCTTGCAGAGAAATGTTGACGCTGGGCACATCCAGGTCATGCAGTGGGACCACGAGAGGGGTCTTCTTGTATCCGTGAAAGGTCTGAAAGACGGTCTTCTTGTGTCTGTGAATTCGCAGACCGATGGTGGGCCCTGGGTTTCTGCTGGCCGGTGGGATGGAAGTTGGGAGGAGGAGCAGGGCACACTGGGTTCCATCCATGTCTCTACACCCATCCGTCTCACGAAAACCTTTGGAGCAAAATGGCTGTGGCTACACTTCTTCTTTGTAAATGTGTAAAATCTCTTTTGACCACCTACAGAGATGAAGTCTGGGGAAGACAATTCCAGCTTAGCCAAGGTGACACAGGATTAAACCACTGCAGCCTGTCGATGTTCTAGGCACTGGGTGTGGAAGCAGAATCCAGGGGGCCTGAGACATTAAAATGTGTGGAGCAGGGAGCCTGGTTGGCTCAGTCAGTAGAGCATGCAGCTCTTGATCTCAGGGTCATGAGTTCAAGCCCCATGTGGGGCATAGAGCCTACTTTTAAAAAAATGAAATAAAGACATTTTTAAAAAATTGTATGAGGTGACAGAATCTAGCAACGTAATGATACCTTTTGGGAACCTCTAAGTGGTTCAGTACGATTGGACCATAGAGAGCAAAATGATGAGCGTGATGAGGGTTGAGAGATGGATCTAGGCCTGGGGCCACGTTATTCTGTGATGTACATCGCAGTAGGACTTTTAGGCTTTCTCTTATGAGAAAGTACCACTTTAAGGAGTTGTAAGCAGGGGACTGAAAATGAGCACGTTTACATTTTAGACTCTGATTGTGTGCGATATTGGTTCCGAGGGGCAAACCTAGTGGCGGGGGCCACGGGAGGCCGCTATAGTGGCTCAGAGCCAAGAGAGACATGAATTTATGTCTGTGGGATCTGGAGAAGCAGATCAACGGAAGGGGTGTTGAGGAGAGAGAAATGTTGAATCCTGGAGCTTGACTGGACATGGGAGTGGTGAGAGAGAAAGCAAGGAGCCCAAGGTGACTCTAAATCGTTTTACTGGGACAACGAAAGCAATGATAGTGCTGTTCCTTGAGATAAGAGGGCCTGGGAGGGTGTCGGGTAGGAAGAGAATGAGTTCCATTTGGAGCCTGTTGCTTTACAGATGTTTGCTGGATTCATGGGTCTGGAGCTTGGTGAGGAGTCTGACCTGAAGATCTAGATGTTGGGGCATCAGCATATTCCAGAGTCCTTAACCTCGTGTGTTCAGAGACCCCTTAGAGAATAGGAGGAAAGGCATTTTCATCAGAAAAATGCACATATATACAAATATCTACATATACTTTCAGGAGATACACAGATCACTTGCAGTCCAACGGTAGACCCTTTAGGGACCGAACTGTGTTCATGGAGTCTGGATGAAGCAAGACAAGGAGATGGGAATAAAGCCCTGGGGAGAATAAGGAGGAGGAGCCCTAGATGGGGGAGCAAAACCATCCATCAGCAAAACCAGAGCTAAAAGTCAAGGTAAATCAGTTCAAGGAGAACATGGTATCATCATAAAACTATAGAAAAGGGGGCGCCTGGGTGGCTCAGTGGTTAAGCCGCTGCCTTCGGCTCAGGTCATGATCTCAGGATCCTGGGATCGAGTCCCGCATCGGGCTCTCTGCTCAGCAGGGAGCCTGCTTCCTCCTCTCTCTCTCTCTCTGCCTGCCTCTCTGCCTACTTGTGATTTCTCTCTGTCAAATAAATAAATAAAATCTTAAAAAAAAAAACTGTAGAAAAGGTAAGTGGAAAAAAAATGCATTCAATTTAGCAAAAGGGAGAAATTTAAATGTGGAAGAGCAGGGGCCACTAGACCATGCGTAGGCAGATAGGAAATGAGGGGACGGTTGAAGGAGAGGCGGTCCCAGCCCAGGTGAGGACTGAACGTTAGATAACGTGGCAGCAAGGAAGGAGGTATGCAAGCAGACAATGCACTGAGTGGAGAAGAGGGCAGCAGGACCTGGGGGAATTCGAGGTGCTGTCTTCCGGCTCTTCTCCGCCTCAAGAAGGGCACGAGGCCGGGTGATGGGAGGGTCCGCTGGCTGTAACTTTGACGTCAGGCTTCCTGGAAAGTGGGACGAAATTGTACTAGGGAACACTCTATGGTCCTTTCTGTTCAAAAGAAATGGTTATTTCAACATTTTATTTATTTATTTCAAATGTATCTTCAACACACAGGGCACTTTGAGCCCCTCTCCACTCCGGTAACAAACAGCTTGTTTCCTGGATCTATGAGTCTGTTTCTGTTTTGTTTTGCTTGTTTTGTTCGTTAGAGATATGAAGACATAGAGTGACATCTTAATGACACAGACAAGGGCAGGTTGGAGATGTTTACACTCTCCTGAGCAGGGCAGCACAGGGAACAAAAAAACGCTGAAAGTTACTTGCCAAAAGCCAGTAGGGTAAGGGTCTTCATTTCACTGATGTTATCATGATTATAGCTCTTCCCGTTAACTTTTACTGATACACAGGAGGAGAGTCCCCAGAATATTTAACTATGAAGTTCTGTTTCAATGTTTCTTATTTTGAAACACAAATTATACAAGAATAAAGAAGATTTCCTACCTGCACGTTTGAAAGAAAATTGTCCATCTGTTGCCATCACATCCAATTACTCTAGTATCTCCCACAGATGAGTGTACTCTATAAGACCTTAATTCAATCTTCAAAATAAGGGAATTAACAATAATATATTACCATCCAGCCCTCAGATTCCCAGTTGCTCAGTAATGTCGTTTATAGAGAAAGAGTCCAGTTTAGAATTACACCTGGCATTTGATTGTCATGTTTTTTAGCTTTCTGTCTAGAACAGTTCTTTAGCCTTTTCTTGACGTTCAGCTTCTTAAATTTTTGAAAGAATAAGCCAGTCGTGGCGAGACCTTCAATTTAGATTTGATGATTCTTCACACCTAGATTCAGGTTCTGCATCTTTGATAGGAATACCACGGAAGTGATGCTGTGATCTTCATACTGAATCTTTATAGAAAGATTATGTCCCAGTGGCACATAATTTTTATTTATCACATTGCTAATGAGTTACCTTTTTTTTTTTTAAAGATTTATTTATTTATTTATTTGACAGACAGAGATCACAAGTAAGCAGAGAGGCAGGCAGAGAGAGAGAGGAGGAAGCAGGCTCCCCATGGGGCAGAGAGTCCGATGCGGGGCTCAATCCCAGGACCCTGGGATCATGACCTGTACTGAAGGCAGAGGCTTTAACCCATTGCGCCACCCAGGTGCCCTGCTAATGAGTTACTTTGATCATTGATTAAGGTAGCATCTGCCAGACTTCTCTATGGAGAAGTTTTGCTTTCCCCCTTTTTAACTTATCAAGCATTTTGAAAGGACAAACTATGAAATCATGTTAAGATCTCATTTCTCATCATCTTTCAAAATATCTATTTGTATCTGTACATGCTCATAGAAGCCTATGGTATTCAATCAGTTATAATCCATCATTACCCATCTTTATTTTGATGTTCAAATTGTCCTAATTTTGAGTAGTGCAAATCCCTCCAAGCAGGCTTCTGTATCCTTTTGTCATGTCTTCATTTTTTGGTTCCTTTTGGTTGAGAAGGGTTTTTAGAAGTCAAGTTCTGGGAGAGCACCTGAGTGGCTCAGTTGGTTAAACATCTGACTTTTGATTTCAGCTCAGGTCTTGATCTCAGGGTTGTGAGTTCAAACCCCATGTTGGGCTCCACACTGGGCGTGGAGCCTACTTAAACCAAAGAGGAGGAGGAGGATTTACTTTATTTACTTTATTTCCATTAATTAAAATACTTGAGTTCATCCTGATAACTCTAATTCCCACCAAACACTATTGAGCTGATTCTAGTCTCCTTCCTTCCAGTACCTGTAACTCCCTCCTTCAACAGAGAAAACCTGGCTCTCTGCCTGCCTCTCTGCCTACTTATGATCTCTGTCTGTGTCAAATAAATAAATAAATAAATAAAATCTTAAAAAAAAAAAAAGATTCTCTCTCTCCCTTAAAAAAAAAAAAAAAGAAAGAAATGGCATTTATTCACTTAATCAGTTGTAGAATAAGGTGGTTTGAAGACTGAACTTGCTCCTTATAACTGTGCATAAACTCATCACCGCTGTTTTAACTAATAACCCGTCACTGTAGCTGTGCTATGTAGTCACTGTAGCTGTGCTATGTAAGGTCTCTTGAGAACCAGCAACCCCTGCCCCCGTGTTCTTCGCAGTCCCGCTGGTCTGTCCAGCCGATTCAGAGCTAAAGACTATCTAAAGCCTCATTCTGCATAGTCCAATCAGAGTTGATGATTCTTCTACCATTAAAAATTAAAATAAGGACACCTGGGTGGCTCAGTCAGTTAACTGTCTGCCTTTTGCTCAGGGTTCTGGGATCCCAGGGTTCTGGGATCATGGCTCTCTGCATCAGGCTCTCTGCTCAGCAGGAAGCCTGCTTCTCCCTCTGCCTGCCTCTCCCCCTGCTTGTGCACTCTCTCTCTGACAAAGAAATAATCCTTTTAAAAATTAACGTAAGAATCTTGCTTAGGCTTATACTTTCACAATGTCTTCATATGGCTCTAGAATTTGGAGAATATGCCTTAGGGGCCTGGGGAGGATATCTCATCTTGAAGCAAATTTCTGGTATTATTTTTAAATTTTATTTTTAAGATTTTATTTATGTATTTGAAAGAGAATGAGTGAGAGAGAGCATGAGAGAGGAGAAGGTCAGAGGGAGAAGCAGACTCCCCACGGAGCTGGGAGCCCGATGCGGGACTCGATCCTGGAAGTCCAGAATCATGACCTGAGCCGAGGCAGTCGCTCAACCAACTGAGCCACCTAGGCGCCCGGAATTTCTGGTATTTTAAAAAATCTGTTTTTCACCTTGGGATTCTAGGGGAGAGTCCCTTTGAGGAGAGCGTTCTATGCCTCATCCCCGCCTGACATCCTTCTCTCTCTCTCGCTCTCTCTCTCACACACACACATACACACACACACACACACACACACACACGGAAAGAAAGTCACTGTCCTAATTAAAGTCACTCTTTCCAGTTTAAATGTGTAGCTCTCATGTGGAGTTACTTTTTAAGCTTTAGTAGACGTGTTTCAAGCTTTGGTTTCAATGTGTTTCAGATATTTTGCTGCAGAGCCAAAGTTCTCTTACGTGAATGGTCGTATGTATACCGTAGCTATTGTCACAAACATGTGTGTAACTAATTGCACTCAAATTTATAGGACGACAATCATTTATCCTCATAGATCTGCATGTTGGCTGATCTAGGCTGCACTTGGCTGGGTGACTATGTCAGACTGAGTTGGCCTGAATCACAGCGGGGATCCAATGGGTCAACCTGGTCTGTCGTGCGCCATCTTCCTGGGATCAGCGGGCTGGTCTGGGACCCGTCTGAGCAGGTTCTTCGCCTACCCCGAGGCAGGAAGCCTTAGCTTGCAAGGGCTTTTCCAGTCTTTCCACACTTATGTCTGACCGAGAGGACACGGACGGGGACCATGGGTGCCCCGAGGGGTAGAGAATGGGACTTTTTACTCAACCTACGGCAGAATACCACAACAAGAGCAGGAATAGAAAAGGGTGCTGACTACCAGAGTTTAACAATTTTATCTAGAATGTTGGCTGCTTTAGATTCGTCTTCATCTTCTCTAATTTCTCCTTGTTTGAACTACTTGGAACTCCGTTGGTCGTTGGGCTCTCTTCTTCCTGGGGACCTCTCCCTTTTTGGGGACAGCGCAGCACATCAGACCGGCACTAGGTAAGCACTGAAATGAATCAGTGAGGGAATGAATGCTACCATCACTTCATTCCAGCCCTCCTTTCGAGTTTAGGTCCTGAGGCTCTCACTATCATATTTCTCCGGAGGCTAAAATTAGGGATCTACCTGCTGTAGTATTTCCATTTTCATTTTCAATCTACATTTTCAACCCTACATTTCAACCTACATTTTCAACCCTACATTCTAGGTTTCCTAGGGCACTGCCAAATAATGATTCTTCAGCATTCTAAGACAACCGAGATTTCTTCCAAAGTTTGAGTTTACGGATCTTATGGGCGTGTGTGTGTGTGTGTGTGTGTATGTGTGTGTGTGTGTGTGTATAGGACAATTTTCCCTGTTTTAAATCACTTGTTATTTTTCAAGAAAATTTTACTAATATTTTAAATTAATTTTGATGGGAGAAGATAAGAGCATTCTGTGTATTGTGTCACCGCTCATTAGAATAATGGTTATCATTTATGAAGCACCTCTACATGCTGGGCTTACCTTAGCTTTACTCTCCAAGACAAGCAAACAAAGTAGGCATTATTTAATTTCCTCATTTAATGGTAGGGGAAAGAGATGTTTAGGAAAGTTAAGTAAATTAGTCAAGGTCAAACGGATTGATCTGGACTCGGGTCGAACCAGCTACGCAGGCAGCACTCTTTCCAATACACCATGTTGTCTTGATTTCTCCCCTGGGTTGGCCTCATGGGTACCTCCCACCCCACCTCCCTCCTTGCACCTTTTCCTGGAGGAAATGATCATGCTCAGGGAATGCAATGGGAATACAAACCACTCTGCTGAGTGGTTTGATAAAGACAACAGCAATAACAATGACAAGAAACCTGTTTATAAATTGTCTCTGCTAAGCAAAGGGATTGTTCCTTTCTCTCTACCAAGAGCGGGGGAGAGGGAAAAAGGACTTATGCTCCGGAATGAAATATTTAGATCAGATACAGGAGAGGACTTCCTCCCGGGTTCATTAAAAACTGTCATGAGATCGCTGGAAAGTTGGCAAATAGTTTCATTTGAAAGAGGCATGTCAAACCTTCTTTCTTTTCTCCTTCTTCTTTCTCTTTCCACGGAAACTTTGTTTCCAAATAAAATGTCAAACATATTTCCACCAGCCCATTCCCTCCCTTAACAAATACTGAGTACCGACTGTGTGCCAGATACGCTGTTAGGTTGAAGACACAGCGGTGAATGCAAGACACAGACCCCATACACCGTCGGTCCTCGAGTTCTACTAGGGATTTCTGCTCAGTTTGAAAGGTCCACAGAGCTGTCCCCACCTGGCCCTCTGAGCAACCTCACCCTGCAGAACAGCAGGCCCTCTTTGCTCCCAGCCCTGAAGGCCTTTTGAAGGGAAGGGGACACCAGCCCTAATCTCCCCCTCCCTGGCCAGCATCTTCCGCTGAGGAAGCCAGGAAAGGGACGTTTAGTCTGGGACGCGCACAGATGTTTCTGCTGGGGATTGTTGTTTAGAACGGCGCTTCCTGGAAGCACGAGGGGTGCCCGGATTTCTTGCAATCTCTCTTCCGCCTGCGTCCCTCCTCCTCAACCCACTTGCCGTGTGGACCATCTTCCACGCAGCCGCTTGCCTTGTCTTCATAAGACTCTCTGTGGCTCCCTGTTGACCTCTTAATACAGTTCAGTCTTCTACACAGGCATTCGGGGGCCACGTGAGCTACCCTAACCCCAGCCGGCTTTCTGGCTTCGTTTTCTAGCACATCTGTCCACGTAGCTGCTGTCTCCTTCACCGACCACCTGCGCGATCCCCAAACACTCAGGACCCCCAACGCCTCCACCAATCAAAATCCATGCCAGCTTCCAGGCGCAGCTCATTTGCAGCATCTCCCCGAGGTCCCCTTATCGCTCTAGCAGAATAAATTGCTTCCTCCTCTGTGCTCCCACGGCCCTTTCTTGGGCTTCTCTTTAGCACATTTTTTTTTTTTTTTTGTTCTGCCTCGTCCGCACATGATATGTTTATGCGCCTCTTTCCTGCAACCCCTCAGATACTCGCAATTGAGGTCATGGGTCCATGTCCGCGCATCATTGTATTTTCCGGTGCTTTATTCATCAAAGGGCCTGCACAAAATATCTTACATTATTGGATTAAATTCTCGTACTAGAGTTCTGTGAGGTCAGGTGGGGCTGCTCCTAGAAGGGCGAATGACTAGATTTGTAATTCTGTCTTTAAGAGCTAAGCTAGCCCTTGGTCTAAAACAGACCTGGGGTCAAATCCCTAAATCTGTACTTACTCAGTGAGCTGCGGTGAATCACTTAACTTCCTCGAACCTCAGTTTTTCCCTCTGAAAAAAGGGAGCAAAACACATGCGTGATTTATCAGGAAGATTAAATGATCACCGTGTGCCTAGGACAATGCCTGTCGCACAGTAGGGAGTGAGAAATATTAGCCACCCCGGACTGGTTTTCTTCTGGGAGAAATCTTAGCCTATGTTACTGACTCCCTCCTAGGCACCAAGTGCTTGTCTACACATTTTGCCTGTATTTTATCCCTGAACCTTGATAACCACCCCAATGAGGAGGAGCTACTGCTTCCATCCCCACGTTACATCATGTAGCTAGTAAGGAGTACAGGTGAATGGGAATCCAGTCATCAGACACGAGACGCCCTGATCTTAACTAGGGATGCCATTTGGTGGATTAGAAAGTTCCAGTTTTAATGGAACAGGAAAATTGGACAGCGACAGCCTTCCTAAGCAAGATCTTGGAGAGCATCGGTCATAACGGAAGCTTCCCATGACACCGGTGGGAGCTGACCAGCAGGAGGACTTCTTCTGGTTGTGCAGAGATAAGCATCAGCCTATCGGATTCTCTGCAGAGTCTATGCTTTCAAGAAGGTTTTCTGTCCTTTAGATTGCTAAATAACTTCCCACATTTTTTTCAGTTATAATATTTCAAGGCAAAGTTGGCTTATCAGTTTCCTCAACACCTCTCCCCAAAGAGGGAGCAAAGCCAAATCAGCTCTGATTACACGGTACCTTCAACAGGGATAGATTGCAATAATCAGCTCTAAAATTTCATTTAGTTCCTTGGGAGTTCATGTGTGATCTATTTCAAAATGAATAAAAGGGGCGCTTCTTATACCATTCATCTCTTTTATTTGCCAGCATAGTAATTCCCATGGTTTGTTATCTGACTCACACTGGGGCTGGTTTAATCTGAATTATGCATATTCTACTGTGTTGCTATAATTTAGCCAAACATGATTTTGTATTATATTTTACTTTAAATAAATACATTCCCTGGGGACCAAAGCAAGAAAAACCCAAGCCTCTCTCCTCTCTGAAACCTTGGAGTTTGCATATTTAACACTTTTTTTTTCCCCTTTCTATTTAGTTCCTTGTTTCTTCTCAATCCAGAAACTTTAGATCTGCAGTGACTTTTGTGGCTGGATTTCTGGCTTTCTACCTGCTGAATCCAAGAGCTTTTATCCTGCCTCTCTCCCTCCCTTCCTTTCTTCCTTTCCTCCTTTTATTGAGATCTAATTTACATACCATAGAATTCACCTGTTTCATATGCACGGTTCAGTGATTTTAAGTAAATTTTCCGTGTTGTGCAACTCTTGCCACAATCTCCTTTTACAACATTTCCATCACCCCAAACAGGAACTGCGGGACTGTGTGCGGTCACTTTCCATTCCCACTGCCAGCCACAGCCAAGGAGTAATCTACCTTTTATCTCTATACACTTGACCTTTTCTGGAAATTTTACATAAATGGAATTACATAGTATGTGTGGCTTATTGTGTCTGGATTTTTTCACTTGGCATAATGTTTTTGGGGTCCATCCACATTGTAGCATTTGTCAGTACTTTGTTCCTTTTTTTTTTTTTTTAGATTTCATTTATCTATCTGAGAGAGAGAGAATGAGCATAGGGGAGGAGCAGAGAGAGAAGCAGGTTCCCAGCTGAGTAGGGAGCCCTGGTGTGATGCAGGGATGGATCCCAGGACTCTGGGATCATGACCTGAGCCAAAGGCAGAGGCTTAACTGACTGAACCACATGGGTGTCCCCACTCTTTTCTTCCTTTTTATTGTCGGAGAGAATTCCTGGTGCATCTGGTTTATCCACTCACCAGCTCATGGACGTGTGGTTTGTTCCCTCCATCTGGCTGTTATGAATAATGCTGCCAAGCGCACTCACATGTAAGCTGTTGTACAGACATAGATTTTTATTTCTGTTATGTAGATTCCTATGAGTAGAATTACTGGTCTTGGGGTACAATTATATTTAACATTTTATAAGAGACCACCAAAGCATTTTATAAGATTTTATAAATCATACATTCCTACTAGCGATACAGGAGGTTTCCAGTTAACCCATCTCCTTGCCAACAGTCGCTATTCTCTTAGACATTGGTGAGATGTTTTTGGAGAGAAGACAGTCGGAAAATGGTATCTAGATGTGATTTTCATTGCAGGTCTCCTGTGATGTGTAAAATTGGGCATCTTTCCATGTTTAAGGACCATTTATAAACAATAAATATGAACCGCAAGTCAATTCTTTTGCCCATTTACTATCTAGTTTTTGGGTTTTCTTATCCCTTCTTGATTTTAAATTATCCTCTTAAAATAACTCAAGTGTATTTTCTCTAGCATAAACTCAGCATATGCTTATTTTAAAACAAAGAAAGTGACACTTCACATTAATCGGGTAAATTGACTGAATTTGTTCTATCCTCTCCAGAAAGTCCACCAAAGTCATTGTGAAGTGATTTTTTTTTTTAAAGGAGTTAACCTGGAAGGATAAAAAGAGCAACACGTTCCACACACAGAGAGCAAATGGAAGAGAATTCATCACACGAGCAGAGTGGGGAGGGTCTACTCCAGCGTCTGCAGAGAGAGGTCTGGGGAAAAGGAGACCCACTCACCCAACAGACACCCCAGAGAGACTGAACACAGGAAAGCCTAAGCTTTGGGGTGCCAAAGGGAAGACAAGTGGCTATGACCTGCTTTGCAGACAGGTCAGAGCTCCCCCCAAACTACCTTCCCACCCACTCCGGTCCGTTGACTACATGTGTCCTCCCGATCTCTCCCTCCCCCAGGAAGTGGGAGATCCTAAGGGGAGGGTTGGAGGCTAAAAAGGGAAAGAGTGTGTCTCCGTGTTGAACCACAGGATCCTCATCACGACTTCCTCTTCCACCCCAGAACATGCCGAGCCCTGCCTCCTGATCCTCTGCTCACTATCCCTAGCCAGGAAATTGAAGAATTCTTTTCTGGAGAAAAAGCGTTGGTACACTGATGTTTGAGAACCACCCAGGGAAGAGCCTTTGTCACCTCTTGGTCACCTTATTCAAAGGCTCAATAGTTGGAGAATCACCTCCACCCCCAGATTAAGTATGAACAGAAAGTAAAAGATCATCGATATTTGAGGAAAACTTTACACATAAAAGAGGAGGCAGGAAATAGCAAGGAAACAAAGATGAAAAAAAAAAAAAGAACCCTCCTCAAGAAAACAAGTAGTTCCCCGGAGAACAGAAAGGTTTCAACAAACAACGCCACAGAATATTTTCATAAAGATAAGATACCATAATCACAAGCCAAATGCAGGATGCGGCTTATTGTGTAAAAGAACAGAAAAGCAGTTAGAGCTTCTAGAAACTAAAAATATTGTAATAAAATTTTTTAAAACAATGGAAGGGCCCTTGGAAATCTTCCAGAAAGTATTATAAAACATAAAGAAATGGACAACAGCAGAAAAAAAATGAGTAAATTGGGAAGATTGGCCTCAAATATTTCCTATTCTCTAAAGATTTCTAGAGGAGAGGGCAGAGAAAAATGGGAGGAAATTATTCGACAGATACAGAAATTTCTCAGAATTGAAGGGCAGTTGTCTCCAGTTTAAATGAGTCCATTAAGTGCCAACATTGTAAGTGGTGGGGGTGAGGGGAGGGTGTATGATTCCGAAAGTTTAGAGCATTAGAAACAAAGAGTGACTTCTAAAGAGAGGAACTGTGGGCCCCAAAGTCAAGGATGACATGGATTTCTCAGTAGTTATCCTGGATTCCGGACTTTGCTGGGGGAGCTCCGGCAGCTTTCAATTGAGAATTCTATATCTAGTCATCAAGGGTGAGGGTAGAAGACGTTTTACAGATACAAAGATTCTGAATGCTGAGCCCCTACACATCCTTTAAGGAGCTACGTGAAGGTGTTTTGCAGCAACGGAAGTGAGTAAAGCAAGAAAGAGGGGTGACATGTGACCTACCAGCAAACCGCCTTCACATCATCAGAATAATATCATCTCCCTCTACTTACTTAGATAGGCATTCTCATATAATAATTTAAAGGCAATGGGAGAGGGCACCTGGGTGGCTCAGTTGGTTAAGGGTCTGCCTTCAGCTCAGGTCGTGATCCCGGGGTCCCGGGATCGAGTCCCACATCAGGCTCCCAGCTCCACGGGGAGTCTGCTTCTCCCTCTGACCTTCTCCCCTCTCGTGCTCTCTCTCTCACTCTCTCTCAAATAAATAAATAAACAAACAAACAAACAAATAAATAAATAAAGTCTTTAAAAAAAATAAATAAAGGCATTGGGAGAAAGAAAGTGCTCCTAAGTATGCTTGGATGGTTTTAAAGAGTTAAATCTTCAAATACTAGGGAAGGAAATGAAGAGATAGATGCTGCCTAAGCTGTGTAGACCAGGATATAGAAATATAAATACATTATTTTAAAATGTTATTTGGAAGAAACGGTATGAGAGCTCCTTGCGACGTGTCTGCGCCGAGGGACTCGGGGTGGTTAAGGACGGGTGGGGGGTAAGGGTCACTACTTGCATCAACATGAAATAAAGAATTGAGCAAGAAAGAAAGGTCTTGGGGCCAAATGGGAACTGCTACCACAACAGAAGCCACAATAAGACCAAAAAGTAAGTGGGAGAAAAACCACTAGTGGTTGCACCAGGCGGAGACGAGCAGTGTTCACACTCGGTGTCACTATCTCTTTCTTTAGTCTTCACGAGCAGGTTCTTGTTTCTGGCTTTTGCAGAGCTGCGTTCATCCAGCTGGCTCTTCTGCTTTTCTTCATTGATTCTCGGTATAAACATTTTCCCACATTGTCACATCACATTCAAAGGAAACGTATTTTGAAAGGACTGCTTGGTAGCCCAACCGGGCAGCTGCACTCTGATTTACTTTTGTCATTGTCCTTTGCTGTGCTGTCTGCCCAACGCTCCCATATTCTTGGGAAGAGCCTCCTGAGAGATTCGCAAGCAGGCAGCCCCCCTTCCTCCACTCTGGCCGTGTGATTCAGGTGGGGGGGGCGGCCAATCCCCACCTAGCCTTCTGGCCGGAGCCCTG
Source organism: Mustela lutreola (assembly GCF_030435805.1). Classification (NCBI taxonomy): domain Eukaryota; kingdom Metazoa; phylum Chordata; class Mammalia; order Carnivora; family Mustelidae; genus Mustela; species Mustela lutreola. The sequence continues at coordinate 66,376,453 of NC_081303.1, read as the reverse complement.
AGAAGGGGGTCCAAGCCTGGGCAATCCAACGTTCCTGAGACTTTCTCCGACTGGAGCAGGACCAAAGAGCTCAAAGTGAGGATGGAAGCCTGAGCAGGGATGTGAGGCCAGACTCCCAGGACAGCCCCCCTGCAAGCAGAAAGCACCAGGAAACGGACACAGAGCAGGGACAGACCAGGGAACCAAACCAGAAGAAGAGGGAAGAGAGAGATACAGGCAGAGAGAGAAGGAGCCCAAGCTCACAGCCTCCACACCTATGAATCTCACTGTCCTTGAGGCCAATCTGATTCTAGCCCTTTCCGTAACTTGCTACATTGGCTGATAAATAAGTACTTCCCTTAGACATTGTCTACGTAAGAGAGGTCGCATTTGCTTCTGTGCTTTTTAAATGAATGAGCCTTCACCCAGGGTGACCCCTGGGATGGAACATAATATTCAAGTTGTTTTTAGCAGATACTTCATAAATAGTTATTAAGCCAAATTAAATGAACTCCCCTAGAGGCAGAATGGTACAGTGAAAAGAACACAGGCTTTAGAAACTGGCTGACCTGTGTCTGAATGACGGATCTGTAAGAACTCGGGCAAGTTGTCTCTTCCGGCACAGCTTCCATCGGTCCTCCCCCTCCTCCATCTCCAGCAGCGGTACAATCTCTAGCATGTTGGAGTTCTTTCCCTGTGGCTCACCCCACAGCAGGTGCTCTGCATGTGTTATCTCTGGATAAAATAATCCCCGGGGAGAGGTCTCCTTGTTACATTGTTCCGACCTGTGAAATGAGGATTCGGTGAGACAACCAAGAGATTGATGCTTCTCCAACTTTTTGCTTCCCGACTTAATCCTTCCACTTACCACTTTGCCAGCATTCAGAGTGACTGTCCTTGTGCTTTTGGACAGGTTAATATGTTTGCTTTTTGCCATCATAACTTGTTAACCTTTGTCCTCTTGTCTTTTAGCTTGTCTGTTAGTCAGTGTGAAATGTGCTCAGCAATGTCCTAACACAAAAGTAAAACTCGGCAAATGGAAAAACGCACTCTGCTCTTGCATGGGAAGACGGAGCATCCTAAAGAGGTCAGTTTTCCTCCATTTGTAAATTTAATTTAATCCGAGAGAAAGGAAGGAAGGACAGAAGGAAGAAAAAAAGAGAGGAAGAAAGAAAGAAAAAGGAAGGAAGAAAAAAGACCTTCCCCTTCCCATTCCCCTTCCCCTTCCCCGGAGTGGGCAAGTTGATTCTCAAGTTCATATGGAAAAATAAACAAGCAAGGGTAGTCAGAAAAAATCTGAAAACAAAGAGTGATGAAGAAGGATCAGCCCCTGTGGATAATAATGTGTGTCAGACCACCTCAGTAATAAAAACAGAGTGATCGTGATACTTGAATAGACACACACACCGTAACACAAACGGGAAATAGACCTGTTATTTCTGTTAATCAGAAATAGACCTGATTAACAAGAGAATTAAGTGGAGCAAGTGGTGAATGTGTGTCGACATTCAGATTCTGACTGCATACTCTGTTGGCAAGATGGACGAGAATTAACCTAATTTTATCAAAGTTACAAGTGCATTTACTCCCCCTTCTGGGAATTTTACCTATACATTTAAATGATAGGTATTCCAAAAATGACAAAATGGTGGGGATTCAAAAGGGGTCTGTCGTGGCATGTTTATAAGAAGACATCCAAGTTCCCACAACTGGGACACTGCTAGAATACTATTGCCCCTGCGGTAAAATACTACACAGCTCAAAACAACAACAACAAACTGGAAAAGTTCTCTAATTATTTCTACAAAAAGAAAAAAATGAAAAACTCCAGCATAGAACAGGGTATATCCTACATTGCATTTTGGGGAGGAAAGGGGACAGTCCGAATAGATGTTTGCATTGGCTTCTGTCTGCATCAGAAACACCGAAAAGCTACACAAGTTGCTAAGAATACAACCCTGGGGAAAGGGGCATCTGCGGGAAGGGGAGAGATGAGCAACACTTGCCAGTATCTCCTTTGTTACATTGTGCTGGGTTTTTTGAATCATGAGTTTATATTACCCGTTAGATAATTTAAAAAAACAAAACAGTAAGGGTTAGAAAAAAGCCAAGCTGTGAGTACTTAATGTGGGTAAGACACTGAGCTGCACTTGTAAATCCATCATCTCATTTAATCCTCACAAGAGCTCTGCGAGGTTTTATTTTAATCTCTGTTTTAGAGCTGAGGAAAAGAGTGACTTAGATCCCGTAAGCAATCTGTGCCTCCCTCTTACCAATCCGTGTCCCTCCCTTATTTCACGTCCGAGGGACATATTAACGTCTTGCAAGTTTGCACAGATCCTTTCCACCCAACTCCAACGGGCTGTTGGAATCTCTCTAACAATCAAAGACCTAGTTCACACCATATTTTTTTAGCCTAACAACATCGCTAAGGCCTTTTGTCTGCACGTTCTCCATCTCTTGGACTAGACTGTCAAAAGCATATAAAATAGTAACCTCCATCTGCGTAGTTTCCTGGAGTCTGCCCAGTCTCTAATTAAATGGAATATCTCTAACACCCTTCCAGGGACGACTTATTACTCTTACTTTACAGAAGAAGAAACTGAGAGAGAAACCCAGAGAGACTCAGAAAGACAAACGGGGAGCCATATCCAGGACCTCTGGCTCTAAGATAAATTCTTTCTTCCTAACACCACAGCTGCCTCTAGCTAGCCTTCCAGAAAATATCTTGAATATTTTATACCATATTTATTTTATTGCAAAAATGAACCCTATTTATTGCAGGAAAATGTCTGCATCAACTAGTCTAGGAAAGAAGAACAGAGATAGCTCAAGGATGGTGAACCAGGCCCTTCATTCATACCGGGCATCGCTGACTGGTGGTTGAACTTTGTCTCGGGTCTTGGAGGCAGCTTCACATTCTTCACGACCTCCAAATCGGCTCTGTCTCCACAGTCAGCCCATCTTCATTGAAGATGGACACTCGAGAAGAAACGTACTTACCATCTGAGAACCAGACGATCTCTGTAGCTTGCTGCTTAAAATGTGGTCTTCAGAGCAGCAGCATCACCATCTTCTGGAGGCAGAATCTCTGTCCCGTCACAGACCTACAGCATCAGAACCTGCATTTTTTATAAATATTTTATTTATTTATTTGACAGAGAAGGAGAGAGAGAGAGAGAGATCACAAGTAGGCAGAGAAGCAGGGGTTGGCGGGGAGCAGGTTCCCCACTGAGCAGGGAGCCCGATGTGGGGCTCGATCTCAGGACCCTGGGATCATGACCTGAGCTGAAGGCAGAGATTTAAACTGAGCCACCCAGGCGCCCCAGAATCTGCATTTTTATATGCTCAGGTGATTCTCGGAGTATGAAGTTTGAGAGGCTCCCCTCTAAGATTTTTTTCAGTGACAATTCTCCATGATTTCATGGCCTATGGCCCTTCCATCTCAGAGAACCAACCAGAGCTGCTTCTTCACCCTTCCCTCAGGTCTGGGGATTGTGAGGAACTCTGCTAAATTTATCTAGAACTTCTTCCAGGAATTTGGGGTTGAACAAGAAATTGGTTCCACTTGAAAAAGATCCTCCTGGGACTGGATTCGCATAACTGAGAAATGGGGAAAGAAGGGGAGTCCGAACACCCCTGTTTGGCTGCCATTGACTCTCTTGTTGCCTGGAGAGCTGTTCTCTGCTTTGCATTAACAGTGGTGAGGTGGGTCCCTTCTGCCCCAAACCTGCCAGCACCATGGAAAAATGGAATCCTAGATGGCTCTCCTGGGTGTGCCAGCATCCTAGACAGCCTGGCTCACATTCTGGGGGGAGGAACTACTTTTCCTGACACACTGTCTCTCTGATCACCACTTTGCACACTGCCTGTTTCTGGATTCCAAAGGCTACTGCTGTGTCAGTCAACTATCTCTCTCATGCACTTTTTTGACACTAAATTTTTTTTTCTTTGGGGCACCTGGGTGGCTCAGTTGGTTAAGCCTCAGCTCTGGGTTTTGGCTCAGGCCATGAACTCAGGGTCACGAGACAGAGCCCCACGTGGGGCTCCTCACTCAGCAGGGCGTCTGCTAGAGACTCTCCTCCTCCCGTCCCCCTCACGCTCTCTCTAAAATAAATAACAAAACAAATCATCAAAAAATACTTTTCTTTATATTCGCTTGTTGGCTTTAATTTATGACATGAGAGAAATATGTTTCCCATCACGAAGCTGGAATCAAATTATGAGGATTATTCACCAGTGGGGAGGACAAGAGCAGGTGGTAATTGAACAGAAATAACAATTTTCTGTGTTTTCCTAGAAACCTCTCATGGGTCTTTTCTTTATTTCTACATTTGTTGTATTATTTTTCCACCTTTATTTTAAATGTGTGTCATATGTCATCTAGTTATGAAAGGAGCATTTTTATTTTGAAATCCTGAAAAATTCAGAGGATTATAGGGGAATTAATAAGAAAACAACAAGTTCCATACTTAGCATTTTGTTCTTTTTTCATTCCACTCCTTTTGCTGTGACAGGGATCTTTCCCTGCTTGTTACTGTCTGCAACTCACAGAGGGGAGGCTTGTTGTCTCTTATTTCATGACAACAAGAAGGACAGTGACTGAGCTCCATCGCAGAGAGCAGCAGAATGAGTCAGCAAAATGACACAGAAGGGACCCCGACAAACCCAGAGCTGGACCTCTCCAAGGCACCTTCCTCTGACTCTTGGATGTTAGGCAGACATGCCCGAGCCCTAGCCACTCTGGCTTTTTCTGCACCGGTCCCCACATGCTCCCATCATAACCTCCACACCTATGAGGCTGAGCAGGTGGCCTTCTCCAGGACACTCTTCTAATTGGAAAGATATCACCGCCACATGACTGGAGGTCCTCTTGCTGTGTGAGGGCTGTTTCTTTGTCTCGGCAGAGATAGGACACAAATGTTCCCCATTAATTCAGAACCAGGCAGCCCTGGGTTCTAATTCTAATTCAGTTCCTTAGAGGTTTTATGATCATGAGCAGAGGTAAGTTCTCTGAGTCTCAGTTTTCTTAGCCATGATATGGGGTTCCTAAAACCTGCCTATGGGGTCACTGAAAGGATCACGGATCATGGGTATTTAATGCAGCTGAATTGGAACTCAATGAAGGACAGCTACTACTGTCACTCTCTGTCCCCACTCTCAGCTCGTTTGTAAGCTTATGTTAAACACACTTTTAATATTGGTTCCACATCCCATTTTCCCATATCTGTGTCTTAGAAGCAAATTCCTTCTAGAATTGTAGAATCCCAGGACATCACTGGCTCTCTCCTAAGATTTCAAACTCCCTCCCTCCCTCCCCTAGCTTTCTCTCCATATATTTTCTTACTAGTGGTAAAAATATACAAGGGGAAAATCAAACCTAGCCTCTGTCCTTTGGGAACCTTTAATCTCATTGGGGAGACAAGACTTAGACACAAGATACAATTAGAGAATAATAAAAAAGAGCGAGAATGCTCAAATGTGCTGAGTATAATGTTCTACGCCTCTGTCTGCTTCCGAATTCCATTCTTGCTTTATTAAACAATATCGCAGCGCTGCTGACTCATGTTCCGTTTCTGGACCCCTAAGACTGTAATATTTCTCTGCTGGGTGTGCACAGAACAAGTCAGAATATTCTATCGTGTATATTTCTGCAGCATATTCTACTTGGGCAGTTTTCCCTGGGTGTTCTCCACGGCACTTGTCCCCATCCGAGTTCACTGTCTGCCTCTGATAATGTTTCCATGCTGTCAGCCTTGTAACATGATGCATTCATTTCCTAACAGAGATATCTTGGAGGAATGCTCTTCAAACAGCTGTCTTAGCCACCAAGGTCTGGTATTTCCACATTTTCTCTCTGTACTTGGAATGCAAACTCTCAGAGTAGTGGGAGGGGGAAGGAGTGTTGGGTGGATGCTACATACCATGTCTCTAAGCTGATAGATGACCTTGGACATATCTCTTCCTGTCTCAGGGCTTTGGTTTCCTCCTAAGGGGAAGGAGGCTACATGGGAATTTCTGTGACAGACAGACATGCTGTGATTGCACATACAGATGCTAATGTTGATGTGAGTGATGTCGATGACAACTCTCTCTGTCACTGAGGAGTGAGATGGAGCTCAGCACCGCTTCCTCTCCTGTTTTCTTTACCTGAGGATAGTCTGTAGGATGGCAGCTTTTCCCTGAAAATGGTGGCAGGTCACTTCTCAGAGTCTTTCCCCCCTCACGATGGGTCTGTACCGCAGACCTGTTAGACTAGTGAGATCAGCCATAAGGCAACAACAGATGCTTAGCGAGAGCAAATGTTGGTTTCTTGGGTTTCCATTTCTTGTTAGAAATGGAAAGAGACAGCTTGCCAGGTGCCAGCGATAGAAAGGGAGAGCTCCCTGAGGCTGTGTCCTGTGGAGGATATTTCACAAGCAGCATGGCTGGAGTGTCTACTGCCTGAGGTGCCAGTGATGGGAAAGGAGACAGGGTAAGCAGATACACGGAAAAGTGCCATAGGAGCAGTGCATAGCTACCTTCACCCAGCGTGTCTGCAGGAGCACCAAACAGAACGTTAGACATGGAGGAGACGTTATAAGACCCTCTCAACAGTCATACGTGGCAGAAAATGGAAATGAGGCTTTGTGGGTTAATGGTCCTCTTAGAGGGAAATTCACGGAGCTGGTTAGTAGCAGGTCTCCTGTTGATGGATTCAAGGTCATTTCCACCACAATATTCTGCTTCTGCTGGGATTATTTGATTTTGGTTGGTTAGTTAGGGTTATATGGCATGGCTATATTTGAAAGTTATTCTAATATGAGAAGTGTGGTTTGGCTGGGAGGCACATATTTTGGGTTTGCACAGGTAGATTGTGTCTTGAACTTAAGAGGAGTTCAGCTAGGGGCACGGGGGTGGCTCAGTCATTAAGCCTCTGCCTTCAGCTCAGGTCATGATCCCAGGCTCCTGGGATTGAGCCCCGCATTGGGCTCCCTACCCAGCGGGAAGCTGCTTCTCCCTCCCCTTCTGCTGCTCCCCCAGCTTGTGCTCTCTTGCTCACTCTCTCAAATAAATAAAAAAAATTTTTAAAAAAGAGGCATTCAGTAATAGTGAATTTGAGGGGGGATTTGCTGAGCATACAAACAAAAATAAAATTCCCCTTATCCTTCTCCATTAATATTTCCTGATTGAGGTGGGAGTGACTGAGTCATATTCATGAGTAGGTCTGCCTAATTATAGACCATACCAGCTGGTGAGTGTGTCCAGATGAAGAGCCTCACACATAAATACCCAGTGTGTTGGAAGGTCCAGACGTTAAGGTAAGAATGGTGTCCTCCGTCAGCTTTGGGTGTCTCAGAGAATTCCCAGCCATGTCACAGAGGTGGGGAGATCTTAATAATACAAGGTACTTGCACCCGGGAATGAATGGCCTATTTTACCTGCATAGTTATTTTCCTCGTTTGGCATTAATAGTGCCAGAATAAAATATCCTACATCTTCAGGAAGCACTCATGATCAGACATCCACTCCTGATGGAAGAAGTCTACAGCTAGGAAGGAAATTTGTATTTATTGCTAGTTACAAAGTGTTTTTGTAGAGAAACATTCTGGGCTTTCCAAAGGTATATCAGTTATATACACGGTACTTCACCCCTCTGTATTTAATCCTTAGAAAATCATATATTTTGAGCACTTCATAATTATGTATTGCCTGATAGTTTCCAAAGGCTTTTACACTATCTGATTAGGACCTTACAACAGCCTACTGAGCAAGGTAATGCACTTTGTCCCATTTTGCAGAAGCAGTGGAGAAGGAGTGTCCTTGGGAGCTCTGTGGTCATCTACAGGCCATTGGGTCATCTACAGTCGTTCTTGGTTCAGGAGAGTGGATGGCTACTGGGGAGGCTGGGAGAGAGTAAGTGCCTTGCCCAAGGCTACATTCCTATTCAAAGGCAAATCCAAACGAGGCCCAAGACTTCAGACTATAACCAGTCACTGCCTGTCCACACCAGGAGCTCTCGAACACGGGTGAGCATCAGAATCACCAACGCATCTTATTCAAACTTAGATGGCTGGCCCTGTCCCAGAGTGTTTGACATGGATGTCTGGGAAAGGTAGGCCCCAAGTTCGCCTTTCAGTATTTCAGGAAGTGCTGATGCTGGAGACCAGACGCTGAGGAACCACTTCCGGTTCAAAGTGCAGTGCCAGGAGCTCCTAAGAAACACGGAATCTCAGGTCCCACCTCAAACCTGCAGAATGAGGATCTGCATTTTAACAAAATCTCTATATCTCAAGTACAAAGTTGAGAAGTGCTGCTGTCCACCCCAGCTGTCAGTCTGCAAGGCCCTGGACTAGAGGTTGAGGGGACAGGAGTGAACAATCGTAATTTTTCAGTCAGTCACTTTCTATCTGTCAGGCACTCCTTTCAGCACTAGGTGTATTATCTCATTTAATCCTCCCAACAGGGGCACCTGGGTGGCTCAGTTGGTTAGGTGTTTGCCTTCTGCCCAGGTCATGATCCCAGTGTCCTGGGATCAAGCCCCACAGCAGGCTCCCTGCTCAGCGGGAGTCTTCTCCCTCTGACCCTCCCCACTGCTTCTACTCTCTCTCTATCTCTCTCCAATAAATACAATCTTTAAAAAAAAAATCCTCACAATAACCCTGAAAGGGAGATACTAATATTATTTCCATTATAAAGTCAAGGCAATACCCTGGTGCAGAGAGGCTGGCAGTCTGCTTCAGACCACTCATCCAAGAAAAGATGGACCCAGGTTTTGAAGCTGGGCCATTCATGCTCCTTTACTATGCTACATATAAAGTGGGTTGCCACTCATAGATGAGAGGGAAAGCCATGCAAATAGAAAGCAAGAGAACAGATTGCTGGGGACAAATGCATCTGTGTGCCCCAGTGAAAGTCAGAAGAGCTGGCTGGGCTTCTGCAGAGATTTCTGATGATGTAGCTTTGGTGAGCCCCATTGTTTGTATCTTCACTTGTAGAATTGATCATAACCACTGATAAAGAGAAAAAGCTCCCCTCTGACAGCTAGACTGTGGAGGGAGGGTACCAAGAATTGAAAAAGAAGCCACGATTTGTCAAACAGACTGCATTCTGATTTGACAAAACAAACAAATGTACCAAATCGAAACCATAGTGTTCATCACAAGCTACCAAGCTTCAGATCTTGTAATACCAGTCTCTTCAGACCCATGGCTTCCAAAATCAGACCACAGACACGTTGATCTGAGGGTGACCCTGAACGGAGACACGTGTTCCAAGTACAGGGGTGTGGATTGTTCCAGCAACTTTCTTGTTGATTCCTCCCAAGCCCATCCTATGACTCACTTGAGCTCCCAAGACCGTAAATAGACCTTTTTCCTGACTCCTCTCTGTGGAGACACCTCAGGAGCCCCCGGGGACATATGGTTTCCCTTGCTGTAGCAAATAGGAATCCACTTTACTCACTACAAGTGTTTTCCCAGTGGCCTTTGCCTGACAGACTCCAACACAATAATATTTTCCGACCTACCTCACAGACTTGTTATAACTATGGAAATAAAGTCGGTTGGGCTCCATACATTTGTGAACTTCTCAGTTTGTTTGAGTTGTTATTTATGCTTTGTTCCATCGTCCCCCCACAAAGACAAGGATGCCTCAACTTAAAAGAGACCAGGTCTTATCTTCTTTGTGGTCACAGTGTCTAGAATGGTTCTTAATGCATAAGTGACTCAGTAATTATTGGTTGAGTGAAAAAACAAATACACAGGCAAATGAAGGAAATCTTTTTTTTTTTTTTTTTTTTTTTTAAGAGATCTTTCCCCAGTTCTTCTTTCCCAGGTTGCAGCCCTGTGAGTCATCCAGGTAAGAGGTTTGTAAGTGCTGGAAAGTGATGGCTACCACCTAAGCAGACTGTCACTAGCACTTTGTCACGGTTGCACATAACTTCCCTTGCCTCTTGAAAGTTTCCCTACCTGCAAGCTGCCTGGAATTGCTAGTGGGAATATTATTGCTTCCTTTGCCCACAACATTGATCTTGCTGCAGTAACCACGCAGCGCAGCGAATAGCAGCACATTTCGTAGCTCACAGAGCTGGTGGGTATCAGTGTATCAGCTGAGTGCCTCTTGCAATCACTGCCCTGTATTTAGCAGCACAATATTCTTAGGTGCTTTTGCAATAGACTTGCACCAAGCAGAAATCATGGTGCGTAGAACACAGTGACTCCATCAAATGTCCTTAAATCCTTCTGGCACAGAGAGTTCTAGCTATGGCTAGAATCCCCAGGGATAATTTTGATCAAGCAGAAGCTGCCAAAGATTCTTCCAACTCAGAAAGCACAGGGGCTGTCCACTGTTATACACATTCCTTTCTCTCCTAGCACCCCTTCTCCTGTTCCCCTCAACCCTCTTTCTGGGTGTCAGGACTTCTGAGACAGGCACCCAGAGGAGCGGGCAGGCATTTACATTGGCGTAGGAGGGAAGGGAGTGGACAGCATTTATAGGACCAGCAAAACCATGATCTCAGGAAGCACAGACCCTGCAAGATGGAGTTCAGACCTGTGGTTTCTGTGACCATGTTTTCTGCTGAGGTAAAGCCTACCCTACGGGGTATTTCCCAAGAGAAACAACCTCTACAATGTGCTTCCTTCCCAATGCCGGAGTGAGTACAAACAGAATGCTGCATTGGTTTCCCTCCCTCTTTGATCCATCAGAGGGACATTACCCCTGAAATAAAAATGAAATACATCCTTCAGACGGTCCCAGTGTCAGTCCAGAGGTCCCCTCCAGAAGTTAGAACGGAGGGGGCTTGTCCTGGTCCCGGCTCTCCTGCTCCCTGGGCTCCAGCTAGCATAGGATGGCTCCCATGCAACCCCCAGTTTCTCTTCCTGCCTAGAACCAGCTCTCAGCCTGGGCAGGGAGAGGGCATGATTTCTTTCCTAGCAGTCCTCCCATCCTGTTGCACTGGGGTCGAACTGGAACATCAGGTTTGAACAGTTACATACACACCCCACATACCCATCTCTTTCTGTGCATTTCCCTCGTGCATGCGGTGTGTACCTGCCCTAGGTTGTGAGCACAGGGCTCGGTCTGTAACAAGTGAAGGATAGATGGAAATTTGATTTTATTTTATTTTTTTAAATTTGCTTGTTTATTTGAGAGAGTGTGCACGCGTGTAGGGGAGGAGGCTGCCAGGGAGAGGCAGAGGGAGAAGGAAAAGGAAAGAAGCCGACTTCCTGCTGAGCGCAGAGCTCCATCCAAGACCCATGACATCACGACCTGAGCCAAAAGCAGGAGTCGGAAGCCTAATTGCCTGAGCCGCCCAGCTGCCCCTACAGACACATATTTTAAAGAAACGTATATGTGGACAAAGATTATGGGATTGTGGCGATTCAACAGATTTAAGATTCTTCTTTTGCAAAATGAAATCTTGCCATTTGCAACAACGTGGATGGAACTAGAGAGTATTATGCTAAGTGAAATAAGTCCATCAGAGAGAGACAATTATCATATGATCTCCCTGATATGAGGAACCCGAGAAACAAAACAGAGGATCATAGGGGAAGGGAGGGGGGAAATGAAACAAGACAAAACCAGAGAGGGAGACAAACCGTTAGAGACTCTTAATCTCAGGAAACATACTGAGGGTGGCTGAAGTGGGGGGGGTGTGGGAGGGATAGGGTGGCTGGGGGATGGGCATCGGGGAGGGCATGTGCTATGGTGAGCACTGTGAACTGTGTAAGACTGATGAATCTCAGACCTGTATCCCTGAAACAAATAATACATTATATGTTAATTTAAAAAAAAAAAAAAGATTCTTTTTTGCTGAAGGTGACTTTAAGGAGGCATGGACTGACTCTTGCTTCTTGAAGTTAAAAGTTGGAGAGGAAGGGCATCTCATCTGGCTGGATGATGCACTGCTGGAGACTTTCCTACCTAGCTGAGCCCCAGCACTCGGGTTTCTTCCCCAACATGGCAGTGTCTCTCCTCAGTCAACTTCCAGAGGCGAAATGGAGGCTGGCCCCACCCTGCCGGCTCCCCAGCACGGACAGAGCTGTCTCAGAAACAGACATGGTGAGGCGTTTCCTCCAGCCTTCCAGCACTATCCTGGAAAGGGGGTAAGGTTGTCCAGTGAAACCTCAGATCACAGATGGGAACAGAGGTCATTGCCAAGAAGAATGCTCATCCTTTCCATTGGAGGGCGCTGTCTCCTTTGGTGGGAGGAAACTCAGGTGTGATCCTTCCAGTGTTCAAGGAGGGGTGTGTGAGCCCTGAACTTCCAGCTTGACTCTTCGGGTGCTTTACTTCTTGCTATGGGTGATCCCCAAGCTGCTGCCTTCCTCCACAGCTGGGCTCTGCCCTGAAGTCATCTGAGCCGGTGCTGCTGAGAAATTTGAAAGGATGAAAGTTGATGTCTGGGGGACTGTTTGGAAAAGCTCTAATTCAGATGTGAGTGTTATCATTGTTAATTATAAGTTCAAACTCAAAGTGATATTATCACCACTAATTCTAGTTAGCTTCCTCTTTTGCGAGAAGACGGAGGATGAAAGCTGTACATTTTGTAAATTGATTACTAATGTTCAAAGGGTTAGAATGTAAGATAACACACCACGTTCTCACTAGATGAGGCATAATTTAAATTTTCTTTGATTCAGAAAACATTTCAGCATCTTGCAGTCAATCTGCTGACACAATGAGAAACTCTGATTTTTGCATGGTTAATTGAGTTTGGGGTAAACGCTCATTCACTGTGTATTTAGTAGTATTATTAACATATATTTAATCAAACAACACTTATTGACAACTGACTGTGTTCAGGGTACCATGATATGTGAAAACAGTAAGTAAAAGTCTAGATGGAGAACATGAAACTCTGTGAGACAGAATGACGGGCAGTTCCATTGACGGGAACCCTGAGCAAAAGGCACAGGTATGCTCAGGGACTAGAGAGACCACGAGTGTGCCCGCGAGTAGTAACCCTACAGACAGTGATAATGATAATTATTGCAACAAGAAGCCCAGCCTTGACTGAGCATTTACCACTTGTCAAGCATTGTGCCAAGTGTTTTCTGTTAGGAAATTGTTGCATCTCCACAATGACTTCGTGAGGAAGGTCCTGTTTTGTTTCTCAGATGAGGAAACTGAGGCACATAGTGGTTAAATGAACTGTTGCCTCAGTAAGTGGTGAAGCTGAGATTTGTGCCCAGGCTGTGTGACCCCAGAGCCTCTGCTCCCTGGGAGATTGGATGGCAAAGGGTCAGGGAGCAGAGCGTCTGTGTGCTCTGCTCCCTGACCCTTAAGATTATTAAAAGGGCACCTGGGGGGGCTCACTCAGTTAAGTGAGTGGCTCACTCACTCTTGGTTTGGGCTTAGGTCATGATCTCAAGGTCATGAGATCAAGCCCCGTGTTGAGCTCCACACTCAGATGGGAATCTGCTTGAGATTCCCCCCACCTTTCTCTTTCTCTATCAAATAAATAAATAAATAAATCTTAAAAAAAAAAAATTATTAGGCGCCCCTCCCTTCAAGCTATGCCCTTGGCCTGAAACTGCCTATCCACCCCTGTCCGCCATTCTGCATCCTTCCAGGAAGAGAGTAGCTGGAAGCGGGGAGAGCCGTGGCTCTAGCTCTCTTTGGTGCTGTCGGCCAGCCGTCCAACCTTGGATAAGCTCTCCGGCCTCACCCAGCCTCAGTGTCCTCAACTCTGAAACAGGAATGTAATTCCGGGGTTGCTGTCGGGATCAAGTTAGCAATCCCTTGTAAAACAGAACGAACAAACAAACTGTGAACTCACCGGTAGTAGCTAGTGAGGGAGGCTCCCCGGAATTTCTTTTGCAAAGATTTGTCGATCCCAATTATCCACAGTAAGAAGTTATGCTTGAATACAGATTAGCTCATCTTCCTCCTCCAGGCCCGCTGCCCTATCTCCGCTGCCTTCATGCCCCCAACCCCAACACAGCACCTGAGGGGTGCTGAATGACTCCCTCCCGCTAGGATGGATCTCGAAGGTCACCAGCCTCCTCAGCCCACTGGAACGTCAGCCTAGGGTGTAACCAGAGCAAGCACAAGGGTCATTTGCCAACAGTCGAGTGAGGTGGCAAGCAGGGATGTGGGGAACTAATGTCAGCCTCAGGAACAGTGTGGACCACTGAAGGACCCGTTTACCAGAGAAGGGATTGCAGAGTGTTAGATGTCAGTTGGAGGGAGCCCCAAAGGGGAGGACACTCGAGGGTGCCCCATTGGACCCAGGACTGGCTGTAATGGCATTCCTCTCCCTGCCTTCCAACTGACCCTAGTGTCCCCTGCCACCAATGCCATTAATGGGTTCTGTACGACGGGTCTTGGTCTACATCACTCTGCACACCTCATTTCCCCTGCTGGAAATAGTGGGCTTCTAAGTGAAAAAGTCCTTTATTCTGAGCCAGGCATTATACTAGATCCTTTACAGAGATTATCTCTAATTTTCATCAAAACTCCAAGGATAGTATTATTCATACCACCTTTTACTGCTGAGGAAACTGTCATCCAAACAATACAGCTGGTAAGACAGGGGAGTAAGTACTAAGGGTCATGGTTCTGTAGCTAGAAACCTTTGTTCTGGCCCCTCAGTGTTTTCTCTATGAACTGGGAAGACCCGTTCCCCTGTACCGCACCGAACAGTTACGAGATGGTGAATGGGACGGCATTTTGCCAGCCCGTCACGGCACAAACGTTTATAGGGCAGCTAATGCATGCCAGCCAACTGTAGTCAGACACTGGGTGTTATTTCTTCTAATTCCTGTACACCTCAGGATGTGTAACCCCACACCCCGTGCGCTCTCTTCTGAGCTCGTACTTGGAATGGAAGGGTTTTGCTTACACCATCGTTCTGGGAAATTCCACCTGACTCAGTGTATTATTAGCAGACAAAGCACTTCCCCGCTCATCTGTTTTCCCATCTAACAAATGAAAAGGAAGATAACTGGTCTGAGAAAGCTCTGGGAGAGAAGTGCTATCTGGAGGCAAAGCATTATTCAGGAAAAAATACATATATGTATCTCCAATGTGGGTGTGAGTGGAGGGTCCATTTTTAGTTGTTTTAACAGGTGAGCCGATGGGCAAGAAACACCAAAGGGGAAGCTGTCTATGCAGACACTGTGAGCCGCCTGAGATGTGGAGGCAGGAGCAGGTCTCCCCTGACTGCGGGAAAGGGTGCATGATACCGTTGCAGATGCTGAAAACACTCCATCCAAGTGAAATCGTTCCCCAGCTCTCGAAGGGCTTTCCTGGGGGTGAGGGGTTGGCATCAGCCAAAGCCAGGAAGAAAGGGATCCAGTGGGTTGCCCTGAGGGTGCCGAGGGACATTCTCTGTCCAGACGGCAAAGCACACACCGCACTGGGCACTAAAACCCCAGGGCAAAAAGGCAGGCTTGGTCCCACCTGCTAGGCGATGCTGTTAGAAGGAAAGGAGCCCAGAGTTCATCCTCCTGATCCGTAATGTGAATTTTATCTAACAGATAAGCATGGCTGCGTGGACATGACCTGGAGCTCTCACCCCGAGCTCTCAAGGCTTGAAGTCACCTTTTTACCGATGGCCCTGGCTGCATGCCAGACCCTAGGCTTAGGTTTGCTCTTGCTCCCTCTCACCTCAGTGAGAAAGGAGGGGGTTCACGAAGCATAAGGAGCACTGTTCTTATTATGCGGGGCTCCCACTGAGAAGCAGGAAGCATCAGAAATCCCAGGAAAACTTGGTGGGGGAAGCAGGGGCGTAGGAGAGCGGGGCATAGGGACAAAGATGCTGTGCCTGGAGAAGGCAGAAGCTAGGATTCCAAGAGTGAAGGGTTCCACATTGGAGCTTGAGTTCTGGCTTCCGAAGTTATGAGCCACCTGACCTGGCGCAGTCGGCTCCTCGCTGGGAGGACCAGTTTCTGCATTTGACTTTCTGGCCTCGGAGAGTGGATGCCTATTGGAGCATTCTCCGAAGTACAGAATGCTGTTAATGCATCAGGAGTTAGACCGTGCTGACAATGGGGTTAAAACAATGCAAAGAAGCAGACCCCCACCATCTTCATGCTTCCGTGCCCAGCACCTGGGTCATTGCCTGGCACAGGGTGACAAGGATGGTAACAAGCTTGGCTGTCCTGGGAGAGCAAAGAACCAGTGTATGGAGCATGCCGCACATGTGGACAGAGGAAGCGTTGCGTTCTCTCTGATACACAAAGCCCTAAAAAGTTCAACTATGTTCTAGATCCGTTTTTTTTTTTCTAAAATTCAATACTATATAGGTCTTTTTTAGAGGAAGAAAACCTTCTGTGGAGCCAAAGGATTAACTCAAATTACTGTTTTGCCTGTGTTTTTTTTTTAATTTTTTTTATTTTTTTATAAACATATAATGTGCCTGTGTTTTAACTTAACAAAAAGACATGAAAGCAGCTATACACTCCTGTGTTTATTAATTCCTATTGAATTATAAAACAAAACAAATCTATTAATTAAATCTAAATGGAACTAAGATGCAACACGATTCAAATGGGCATTAATTTAATGAGATGGATGGTGTCGGTTTGTGAAACTAATGTGACTAATGTTACTATTAGTAATAACTACTGTGTAAGTGTGAGTAAGGGACCGAGAGCTAAGGGACCATCCTGAGTCCACTCTACTCGTGCTCTCATCGGCCATGTGGTGACTCATTTCTTCCACCACGTTTTAAGACTCAAACCAGTGTGAAACATGTACCCTATGACATCATATACTTCCTGTTTGATAAAAAGACATTACTTTTATCATCCATCTTCCCAAATTATTTTCTTCTCAGGTAAGGACAAATAAAATATTACTGTCAATGAATATTGACAATAATGAACTCATTCAAAAACAATTTACTGAGCACCTGCTATGTTCCAGAGACAATTCTCAGTGATCAGACTATCTCACTAAGCAAAACAGGGGGACAAAATAACCCTGTAATGGGAAGACAATAATCAAGAAGATGAATTAATGTGTAGAGTCTATCATGCATTAGCAGTTAATGAGTGTGATGAAAAAAAAAAGACGAGGTAGGTGAATTACTGAGTCAGGAGAAGGGATATGGCTGGATGTTGCAGGGTTTTTTTCTTTCTTTTCTTTTCTTTTCTTTTTTTTTTAAAGATCTTATTTATTTGAGAGAGGGAGAGAACACAGGCCAGGGGAAGAGTCAGAAGGAGAAGCAGACTTCCCGCTGAGCAGGAGCCCAATGCTGGGCTTGATCCCAGGACCCTGGGATCATGACCTGAACTGAAGGCAGACGCTTAACCCATGGAACCCCCCATGTGCCGCATGAGTGTTGTAGTTTTACACAAAGTTTTAGGCTCACTGAGAAAGCTGATTTTGAGCAAAGACTTGCAAGAGGAGAGGAATAGCCCGAGAGAGGAAAAAGCCAGGCCTGAGTGAGCACGTGCGGGGTAAGGAGGCCAGTGGTGCCAGATGGAAGTGAGCAATGGGGGACAGCAGTGGTCAGAGACATGCGGAAGTCAGATCTTGTAGCCCATGTGAGCCATTGGAAGGACTCTGGCTTCTACTCTGAGAGAAAATGGATCTCATTGGAGGACTTGAGCTGAGGTACAACATGACCTGCCTTACCCTTCAGTCCTACTGCCCTGGCTTTTGTGTTGAGGTTGGGTTGTGAATGGGGTGGGAGGCTGGAGTAGAAGCCCTTTGCAAGGATGTGGGAGAAGGATGGTGGTGGTTCAGACCGGCGTGGTGGCAGCCGAGGTAGAGCGAATGGTCAGTCTCCTCCTGTGTGTTGAAGAGCCAAAGGATTTCCCTTTGGTTTAAATGTGGACTGTGAGAGAAAGAGAAGGGATCAGAGGCTTTGGCTTGAACAGCTGGACGGATCTAGCTTCCCTCCTTTGACTGAAAGAGGGAGATTAGTGGGCAGGGAAGTTTTGGAGATGAGGAGTTCAGTTCCGTGTGGGCAGGCCATCAGCAGGGTGATCATACAATTCATTGTCCAAACTGGGATACATGTGAGTATGGAGGAGAGAGTAGACAGTATTAATAATTACACTGGAACAACAGGATTCAACCAGGACAGGGGCGCCTGGGTGGCTCAGTGGGATAAGTGTCCGCCTTCAGCTCAGGTCATGATCCCACAGTCCTGGGATTGAGTCCCACATCAGGCTTCCTGCTCAGTGGGGAGTCTGCTTCTCCTTCTCCCTCTGTCCCTTCCCCACTCCCATTCATGCTCTCTCTCTCTCTCTCTCTCTCTCTCACACACACACACACACACACACACACACACACATTCTCTCTGTCTCTCTCAAATAATAAATAAAATCTTTTTAAAAAATCATTGAGGACTGACCCAGCCCAACCAAGAAATGTGGCCATCCTATCCAACGGCCAATAGAAACATTGAGTTGACAAGGGCTGATGTTTAGGAAAGAGGCCTGGGCCAGAGTTTTCCATTTGGGGGTTGTCAGCTTATGTATGAGGTTAAAGTCATGCAGTTGGGTAGGATCACTAAAGGAGTGAGTGTAGATGAAGAAGAGAAGAAGACCACACACACTCACAACATAAGGACAGAGACACTCCCACTTCAAGAAGTCCAGGAGAAGAGGAACCAGCAAAGCCAGTACACACACTCCTACATATGTGAGCACAGAGATCAAGGGGCAGGGTCAGGCCATGAGGTTTTCTTCAGGAAAAAAATTTTTTAATGCCTACATTAATATATTTTTAGATTACCATCAAAATATAAATGTAAAATTTTAAAATTCTTGTGGAATCACCTACATTCTTGAGAATATTCT
This sequence comes from Mustela lutreola, assembly GCF_030435805.1. Lineage (NCBI taxonomy): Eukaryota > Metazoa > Chordata > Mammalia > Carnivora > Mustelidae > Mustela > Mustela lutreola. The sequence continues at coordinate 66,357,728 of NC_081303.1, read as the reverse complement.
TGGGTCCCTGGTTTGAGGGACAGGGTCCCATTAATCAGGGGCAGGTACCCAGGACACAGATGGAGACTAGTGGTCCCCAGGAAATTGTTAGTTGCCTTTAGTACATAGAGATGACTGTGTGATCCTGCTGGAACCTGAAAATAATCCCTCATTTTGGAAGGGAAAGACAGTCACAACCCATTTTATAGAGGTAGGAACCTAGACGCTGAGTGAACTTCCTGTTCTTACTTCTTTATATACAGATGTGTGCCTCCTGAAACTCAGCTTTTACATCTGTCTGTTTTCTTTTCCTTCTTCACATGAGCCTTTGACCATACTTCCATACTTCCTTTTTTAAAAAACATTTTTAAAAATTTCTTTTCAGTATTCCAGAATTCATTGTTTATGCACCACACCCAGTGCTCCATGCGTACTTCCTTTAAAAGAAATCGCTGAAGGATTTTCAAGACTCCATCTGTCCCCATCATTTTTCTTTTTAAGTGTCTTTGTTCCTACCCCATATAAGACTTCCAAACTAAGGCTCTCATCCCCAAGACCCTCCAGACTTAAGAAGCTGAGATATCCCCTCCTCTTTGACTTTGGAAGGATTCTCTCCTAAGGATCTCTTTTATGTGACTGATTTTCTTTGAGTAGAAGCCACTTTCTCTGTGGAAGTGATAGTTTCCCAAACCGAGTCCATTTTTAGTGGATTAGCCCATAACCTAGGATGTGTGTCCTCTTGCTAATGAAGAATAGAAGGGGAAGATGGTTGGGTTCTCCATTTCTTCCTGCCCAGGGGAGTGCTGTGTTTGGGTGGAGGATGCTGGTTGACAGACAAGATGCCTGGGTTCTCAGGCTTTGTGTCAACCAAGTTCCTGTAGGCAGCCATTTCCCAATGCTCTGGTATGAAATTCAGGGCAAAATCTCATCTTGCTGTGTAGTCCTAGAGATACTTTAGGAAGTAATAACAAAAAAATCCAAAGAGTATGAGGGACACCTGAGAGGCTCAGTCAGTTAAGCCTTTGACTCTTAGTTTCGGCTCAGGTCATGATCTCAGGGTCGGGAGATGGAGCCCCATGTTGGGCTCCACACTCATCAAGGGGTCTGCTTGAGACTCTCCCCTCTCCCCCTGCCTTTTTGCCTGTTCACATGCTCTCTGTCTTTTTCTTTCTCAAATAAATCTTCTTTAAAAATCAAAAGTTTGGGGGCACTTGGGTGGGTGGCTCAGGGGGTTAAGCCTCTGCCTTCAGCTTGGGTCGTGAGCTCAGGGTCCTGGGATCAAGCCCCGCATCGGGCTTTCTGCTCAGCAGGGAGCCTCTTTCCCCTCTCTCTCTGCCTGCCTCTCTGCCTACTTGTGATCTCTCTCTCTATCAAATAAATAAATAAAATCTTAAAAAAAAACTCAAAGGGTATGAGATTTGCATTTGAATTATTTGAAATTGAGATTTCAGTGTGCCCGTTACTAGCTGTGTATCCTTAGACCAATAACACAATCTCATTCTACGTCAGTCTGTTTGCCTGTAAAAATGGGTATTATGAATGAAATTTCACTGCATTGTGGGAAATAAGTGGGACCAGGGTGAAGAGACCCTAATAATAAAACATTATACAAAACATTATATTAGCTGTCATTATTGTTGTTATCAACTTTAATATATCAAATAAACATTAGCAGATCAGTCATGGCCAGAGGTCTAGAAATAGCTGGAGAAACACAGAAGAGCAGAGTGCCATGACTTCTTCTACTTCATCATCACGGAAATGCTAACCTAATAGAAGGATTCTTACGATCGGTAATTTCAATTTCCATCTCTGCTGATAAATAAAGGCATTTACTTTGATTCTCTGCACTCAAGGGAAGCCCACTGTTCATTAGTCGTTTTGTCTCCTTTACCCCAAGCAAGCCTGAACCTGGTTGACTTTCCATTTGCTTAGACGGTGCCTTTCTTTGGAGAACTCTGTTTATTCATTTACTTATTCAACAAAGGTTTATGGAGGTTCCGCTATGTGCTACCCAGTGGCAGAAAACCGAATCAGACTTGGACAGTCCCCTCAAGGATTTTGCGGCCAAGTGGCTGAGACAACAGAAGCAGGTTATTATGGCAAAACAAAGCAAACACTGTAACAATGGCACCAACAATAGGGCCTGGGAATGGAGGGTAGCAGTGCTATTTTGGCTAAAGGACTTCAGAAATGGGACCTTACAGCAGGCAGATCAAGGGGCAGAGGGACAGCGTTTTGGGCCCAGGAGGGAAGGTTGAAACAGGACAGTAGAGGTCAGAGGTTCAGGGAAAGTGAAAGCAGATCAGTGTCACTAGAGTGTGTGTGTGTGTGTGTGTGTGTGTGTGTGTGTGTGTGTGTGTGTTGTGGGGGGCAGTTGTGGGAGGGGGAGAGAGAGATTGAACACGGGAAGCAGAAAGGCTGATTGGCGATATCCTTATTAAATAAATGGACAGCAGAGACAAATGTCTTTTCCCTTCCACATCTTGGCTTTTCCTGAGACTGACAATTCATCAACTTTTGCAAACTTCATTCCAGTGCTACTGGCTACATGCCAGTGCTGAATGCTAGGCATAAAAACAAGAATAAGACATGGGGGATATAGCAAGGACATCCAAAATCTTGACTTCAAGCACGAAGTTCTATCCTTTCCACGAATTTACTCAAATATTAATCTTCGACCCCGTTAGGATCACCATCCATTGACCATACCAGTTTTTCCTGCTCTTACCTTCATGTATTCATTTCCTCTTCCCCCAAATTCCATATCCTAGTGCTGCTGCCTCTTCTTTATAAAAACTTCACTTCTCCCCCCATCCCTTGTGCTAATTAGCTGGCGGAGTTCCAATCTGGTTAAAACCAACCGTCCTTCTACTCTGTGCCCACACTGGAGAAGCTGAGCATGATTGAAAGGAAGGAATGAAAAAGGGAGGAAGGGGAAAGAGAAGAAAAATACACTACAACTCTGCTTGCTCAACTTCCTCTACTTTATGACTATAAATCTCAAAAGAACACTCTAAATTGGCCAGACAATCCAACTATGTTTTCCTAAATATACAAATTCCACTTCCTAATCTCTGAGATTCCTATCCTATAACTTCCTTTTCCCCCTCCAGTGTCTGTCCCCATCCCCCAGCTGATGATCTTGCTTCAAAGACCTTCGGGCAGAAAAAAAAAAAAAAACAAAAAACACGAGGTCATCCTCAGACAGATGATTCTTCTAAATGTGGCACCCTCTGTCCTTCTGTGCTTTGTTCCCCATGCTTCTTATCTTCTCAAGATCTTTGAGAGAAAAAAGGACAGAGGATGATTTACGTTTTCTAGTTCCCAAGCAGATCGATGTGTTATTTTTCCAATACCCGCTTTTTTCCCCCCTAGAAGAAGGCTATGTGACGTTGGGTAATTGACTGAGCCAGTGAGTCTCAACTTTCCTGTCTGCACAGTGGGCCACGTCCTCTGGTTTAAGACAGTAAGTTGTGTAGATATTCATCTCAGATGATTCAAAATACGAAATTTTGAATGGAAGGATGATTTAAAGAAGTGTGGGCAGGGTTCAAGCAACACACAAGATAAGGTGAGGCATCCAAAGAGAAGCCACAGTGAGAGGACTCCCCAAGGACTCCAAGAGCTTGGGTCCCAGGAGCTGGAGAGGCAGCTGGGAGGCAGGGCAGCCCAGAGGAACCACAGCCTGGGAGCAGTCAGCTAAGCAGGGTAGCAGCCGGGGCAGGGAGAGACTAGCTCCTCCCTGCCTTTCCACTCCTCTGATCCCCTGCCAAATCCAGCAGCAACAGAGGCTAGGGAGCCTGAGCAAAGTGGTGCAGGGGCAGCCTCGGGGTGGTGGTGGGGGCCAGAGGCAGCCGAGCAGGACAGCATATAGACAGTAGGCAGCACCAAAGCCATTCTCTGAAGGAAGTGCTGCATTTCCAGACACAGACTTCCGCGTGAAAACTCCGATCACAGCATTTCAAGGGGAACACTGATAAGGAGCATTTGACCTTCCACCTCGCCTTTGTGCTTAGAGCGCATTTTCCCCTGGAGAGTGGGTGCGGGGAGGTGAGCCTGCAGCCCTGCAGGCCCCTGAGCTCCACCTGCAAGGTAGACTTGGAGAGACTCAACTTAGTTTCCAGACCGTGGCAGAAGCTCAGAGAAGGAAATCGGAACAATTCTCAACTTCCCATGCTTCTGCTGCTCATCTTTAAACCATGCCTTGACCTTTCTTTCTTCCTCTTCTTTTCCTCTTTTTTTTTTTTTTCTTTTGAAAGAGAGCCTCCTGGTTGACTAATTGTTAGCATGGAGCACGCATCTGATGCTCTCCCTTGGAGATTCTCGTCTTTGCTTGGTAGCAGTCAATCAGCATGCATGGCTCTCAACGATATTAGCATCCAAGATGGTGAGATAAACAAGCTCATTAAAAAGCAAGTTGTTACATCAAGCAAACACCTTAGACTAATAAAGCTTGGCATCCTCTGTGGTACACTCAGGGAAACAGTATTAACTGCCTCGGTAGCAGGCTGCATCTCAGAGAAAAGCCCAGAAGGCAGCTAGTTGATCCTGTAGAATTATTCAGATGGCCTCACCGATGTTTGGCTCCTTGGGGAAATGCTGGGCCCATGAGCTCAGAGGTACAATGTTTGGATGGCAGGAGATTTTCACCCATTTAGGTGGACTTTTTCAGTCATTTGACAAACATCTGTGGGGTACCCATAATATGTGTGCACAGGCTACTGAACACATAAGGTGTTGTCCTACCTACAAAGGGCTCCCATTCTTCTGGGTGACACAGGCTGGGCGACATAGCTGCAAACAGACCCAGGATCCAAGGAGTTTAGTGATCCAGGGAATTAGCCTGTGGGACACAAAAATGATATAATTATCCCAGTTGGGGCTGGGATACAGGGAGAGGATGACTTTTGGGGGGCCTGTAGATTTTTAAATTTATTCTAAGGAACAGTCAATACAACATAGCACGTGAAGTCATGTCTAAGAGCTTGATGGCCTTTTCTTTCCTTCCACTTGGAGACTAACTGAATTTATGGACACCGTATCTTCCTAGAGACCATACAACTTGATGCAACTTGGAAAGCGGTCCCCACCCCCAGGCCTAGAGCCATCCCTGAGGTAGGTGGAAAGCCTTGGCATGCATTGGGCTGTCATGCTCATCCTGGCTGGAAGGTCATGCACCGAATGTCCAGCTAGAGAAGTTAGGAGTCCAGGGAGGGCAGGACGCTGGGGACTCACTTGAGCCAAAGAGAGGGGTGGGTTGAAGTGATTAAGATGAGATTTGTAGGTTTCTATCTAAACTGGTCTGATTGAGGAAAAATTTTCAAGGTGCAAGTTCTCTCTGGGCCTTTCAGGGAAAGGTAGGACCTGTCTGATCTTGGCGAGGCATCCCAGAGTAGCTTTGTCCATATCTGAAAAGCTGGGTATGGGAGGTAGAAGTCTAACATTTCTTGAGTCCATATGATATGCTCTACAGCTCTGATTGGTGTTCCACCTACTTATGTTCCTATAACCCCACAAAAGTAGGGGTTTGGTTTGGTTTGGATGGATTTAGTTTTAAATCTTAAAACTAAACCATATTAAAAAGGATTTTAAGGTTCCAGTGGGCATACAGGACTGGATGAAATCACAGAGGAGATAAGAGTTGGGAGGTTTTGAGTCAAGATCTAATTGATCCTCCTTGTCCCTTATTAATCCCCCAGATTCCGAGCTGGGTCTGGGTACCATTTTGGCCCAGCCTTTGCTCCAAGGTGGCTATGTTCCCATGATGTCCTTGGAGTAGCATTTGATTGGTAGTTAAGAATGATAATGAGCCAGCATGTTATTGAGCTGGACTGCCCCAGTCTGTGAATGGGTTCTCAGGAGGCTGCTGGGACAGACCCACCAGCCATGAATACCCATGGGAAGCTAGTTAAGGAAGGAACAGCAAATCTGTAGGTCTCGAGGTCAATGTAGAAAGAAAGAGTTGTGATAATTTTGCTAAATCTATTAACCTCTAAAGAAAGCAGAGATTTTGGCTATTTTTTCTGGAAAACATTCTTTTTTACTTGTATCTTCCTAACCAGGGGTTTGTTCTATTGATCGCTATTGAGGTTATGAGATTATGAGATTATGAGGTTATGAGATCTTTTGCAGTAGGCACTGGATTGTCTAAAAAGAAAATTATTGGTTCTTTTGAGAGAGACATCATGTCTGTTTTTTCTGTATCCATATTATGTACCATTCCTGGTAGATGCCCGTAAGTATATGCTAAATTAATGAATTCCAGAATCACTAACTAGAGGCTATCAGTACCATGTGTGAGGTCATGAGTGGTTTAGGGAGGGAAGAAGAAGATCAGTGGGATCTAACATAACTTGTCGCTGATGGAAACAGACACAGGACATTGCTAGAGGCCCCTCATGTCACCCCCTTCTACCCCATCTCCATCTTCAATGCATTCCAAATGGAGGGAGGGGAAGCAAACATGGAAAGAGATTGTGATAAAAGGCAGGAAGTATCTGTCTCTTTTCACCTAGGTCTTTGCGGCTCCTTTCATCAGTATTTTGTCATTTTTAATGCACAGACTCTGTACATGTTTTGTTCAATTTATACCTAAGCATTTCATTGTTTTTGGAATGATTATAATTGGCATTGTGTTTTTATTGCAGTTTCCATATGTTTGTTGTTGGTACATAGAAATACTATTGATTTTTGTATGTTGGTCTTGTATTCTGCGATCTTGCTGAACTCATTTATTAACTGTAAGGCTGTTTTGGTGTATCACTGGGATTTTCTGTGTATCTAATCCTATAATCGACAAATAGAGAGTTTTAGTTCTTCCTTTTCAATCTCTAGGTCTTTCTAGGAATCATAAAAGCCAGACATGTTTTCCTTGTTTCTGATCTTAGGGAGAAAGCACTCAGCCTTTCATCATCATATACTATATTAGTTGTAGGTGTGTTTTATAGATTTCATTTATCAAGTTCAGTAAGTTTCCTTCCAGTCCTAGTTCATGGAGAGTTTTTATTTTAAACAGGCAATAAATTTTATCAAATGTTTTTTCTGCATCTACTGAGATAATCACGTGATTTTCTTCCTTAATCTATTAATGTGGTGGGCCACATTGCTTGATTTTTGAGTGATGAATCAGATTTGCATTACTGGGATAAATTCCACTTGGTCATGATATATTCTCCTTCAAACATCGCTGGAATTGATTTGATAGTATTTTGTTGACGGTTCATGAGATGCAGCAATCTGAACTTTCTTTTCTTAAAATATTTTTGTCTGGTTTGATATCAGTATAACACTGGCCTCATAATGAGTTGCAAAATTTCTCACTTCTTCAAATTTCTGGAAAATATGATATACAATTGGTATAATATCTTCTCTAAATGTTTGGTAGAATTCACCGAGTAAGCCACCTTGGCTTGAAGTTTCTTTGTTGGAAACATTTAGCTACAAATTCAATTTTTTCCATGGAGAGAGAATTATTCAGATTATTTATTTTGAATGAGTTTTGCATCTTTCAAATAATTGCTTCCTTCCAGCTAAGGTTTCAAAATTATGGGTATAAAGTTGTCATAACCTTCCCGTATTATCCTTCTACTATATGTGGGATCTGTAGTGATGTCCTCCCTTTCACTCCTGATATTGATCATCTGGGCTGTCTTTTTTTCTTGAGCAGCGTGGCTCGAAGTTCATCAATTTTATTGATCTTTCTAAGAACTAGTGTTTGGTCTCATTGATACTTTCTGTTGGTTTTCTCATTTCAGTTTCATTGATTTCTGCTTTTGTCTCTATTATTTCCCTCCTTTTGCTTTGGTTCAATTTGCTCTTTTTTTTTTCCCCTGATTTCTTAAAGTATATGCTTATATAATTTGAGACATTTCTTCTTTTCTATGCAACTATATAAAGCTTTAAATTTGCTTGTAAACACTGTTTCAGACCCATCCCACACCTTTCGATGTCGATGTTTTCTCTTGTGCTGTTTATGCTGGCTGCCTAGTTCCACAACGGGCTTACCCTTGGCTCAGAGCTCAGAGACAAAAGGAGATAGATATCCCCAAAGCTCTCCCCTTTCTGGCTACTTTTCACCTGTTGACATCCCAACCCAATGTGCATGCTAATGTGAACTCTTCAAAGTCTTCAAGCAACTGGTTTTTTTGTTTTTTTTTTTTTTAAGTAATAGTTTGTATTTTTTTAAAAAGATTTTATTTACTTATTTGACAGAGAGAGAGAGATCACAAGTAGGCAGAGAGGCAGGCAGAGAGGGGGAGGAAGCAGGCCCCCCACCGAGCAGAGAGCCCGATGCAGGGCTCCATCCCAGGATCCTGAGGTCATGAAGGATCATGCTGAAGGCAGAGGCTTAACCCACTGAGCCACCCAGGTGCCCCAAGCAGTTGGGTTTATTTGAACTATGTTGAGTGTTTTCCACTATAATCAGTGGGCTATGGAGCTATGGAGGGCTAACATCATCTTCATCTTGGCTAGCATTTGAAATCCTGTCTGCTTCTGAGTTTCCATCAAATTACCAAGTACAAAGCTGTGCGTTGAAAAATACTTTTCCATATGGGACTGACTAAACCCTTGCACTACCTGCCCCCCACCCCACTACTGCCAGAGGGAAGGGGCAGTGAGTGACTTGTAGAAAATATCCTTTGTTCCGAAAGGAAAGCATGCCTCTCCTGCTTTCCAAAGGAGTAGAAATCCCCAGGCTGCTTTCAGACTAGGAGTGATGCAGAGCTGGCCTCCCTTTCCCCTGTAGAGATCACAGCTGAGAAGCTCTGGCCAGTGAGTGAAGAGAGAGGTAGGCAGAGTCTTTCTGAATAAATGCTGAGTGTCTGCTCTGGATACCCCAGTCCCCGTGAGATCTCTGGATACCCCAGTTCCCGTGAGATCTCTCCTTATTCCATTCTTTTGCTCTTCCAGCAGACAAACACCCTGCTCAGCAGAGAGCCTGCTTCTCCATCTCCTTCTGCCACTCCCTCTGTCACTCCCCCTGCTTGTGTTCCCTCTCACACCTCTCTCTCTCTCTCTCTCTCTGGCAAATAAAGAAATAAAATCTTTTTTTTAAAAAATTAATTCTGAGGGGCACCTGGGTGGCTCAGTCAGTTAAGTGTCTTCCTTCAGCTCAGGTTGTGATCCCCCAGTCCTGGGATCGAACCCCACATTGGGCTCCCAGCTCAGCGGGGAGCCTGCTTCTCCCTTTCCCTCTGCCTCTCTCCCTGCTCACTCTCTCTCTCTCAAATAAATAAATAAAATCTTTTTTAAAATGTTCAAAAAGAGAAAAGTAATTTTGAGCACCCACACCCCCAAGACACACATTATCTAATTATAAGAAAACCATCTATAATGTCTGCTGTGTGTGTTAGGCACTTCCCCAAGCCTAGATTAGTAGACAGATTGCTGTTAATATATCAAATAAAAATGAGTAAAACTCACTTTTGTCTTTTTTTGTTTTAGATAAAAAGTCCATATTAATAGAAATTCTAATATTTTCTTCTCACACCCCCATGGGCATGGACTCCTTGGGTCGTACACAGCCCCCGCTTTTGTGACCACTGATTTAATCTACCCACTGAGAACGAAGTGAGGATCTGCCTGGTCTTGTTTCCTGAGTACCTGCCATGTCCTGGGGGGTACCTCTGTATCACGGACGGAAAATGAACATTCAGAAGGAGATTTCGTGACATGCTGATAAATTACTGGTACCTTTCTGGTCTCAGAGTAAAGGGTACATCTGGGACGTCATCCTCCAGCCATCCAATTGTCTTTTACCCCAATTCCCCAGAAATGGGACTTTCTTCAGCCAACCGGGGTCCTTTTAAGAGAGAAGTAGGAGGTGACGGGAAAACAGGAGACCCAGGGCTGCAGATATTCTGGTGGTTGCTGTCCTAGGAGATGGAAGGTCATGGGTCTCAGCTCAAAGGGGGGTTCATCTTCTCCCTGCCTCTCCCCGAAGCCGGCATGGCCACCTGCCCTGCCAGGGTAGCACCAGGAGAACAAGGGGCGACTCCCATCACTCTCCGCCTCTTCCTCTCCCCCTTACCTCTCTGCCAACACCTATCCGCTCTCACCAGCCTCCTCAGTTCCAAGCCGTTCCTTGAAAGTTCACTAATGAAATTCCAGTTTCTTTTGTAATTGTATTTTAACATGGTTCATGCTCTGATACCAACCTTAAATCAAACTCTTTGCAGAAAGACTATCACAGGGTGACAAGCTCCTTTCTGCATGCCTCATTACAGAAACATTTATTCAGAGCTTCCTGGATGATATGAATGGCTGCCTCTCACTGCTGCAATGACTTAATCCACTACAACCGAGGGATTTTAATTTCCTCTCCTGGGCTCCTCACTTTGGTTCCCTGCCTGAGTTTGTCCCTCACTTTGGATGCATAGCTGTGGCGGGGAGGTGGGGTGGGGGGCTTCACTTGGGACTAGAGCCTGGAAAGGGTCTTCTCTGGCACAGATCATAAAAACAGCCTCCAGCCCTGGACCTCGGTGGTTTGTCCAGATTCTGGCCAGCTGGTTTTCTCATCATGGTACCTGCTCTCTCCAAGGCCAACTAAATAGAAAATGTAAAAGTAAGCTCTTGGAATGGAGAAGCCATGACGGTAGCTTCAATCTTCTCAGAGGCCCTGGCAGGACACCTACAACGAGGATACTTTGTGAATATTTGTTCAGCAGTGGAGGAAGACAGTGGCCTTCCCAGGGACCCCAGACATGAAAACAGGGCCACAAGGGTGAAGCCGCTTGAAGACACAAGGACAACCTGAAGATGACACGGGAAACCGCATGTTCTGGAAAGAGACATTTGTGTGGGTTCCACAAGGGTGAAAAGTATCACTCAGAAGATGAGCGTAATGGGATGCGAGAGGGGATTTTCCTTTTTGCTCTGGAATTAGCAACGGGGACTCAGAGAAGACATGGAAGATCAGGCATTCACATTTTTAAAAGATTTTATTTATCTATTTTGAGAGAAGAAGAACACAGTCGAGGGGGAAGGGCAGAGGGAGAGGGAGAAGCAGGCTCTCCCATGATCGGGGAGCCCAAGAGACTCAGGGCCTGGTCCCAGGACCCTGGAATTGGGACCTGAGCCGAAGGCAGATGTTTAACCAACAGAACCATGCAGGTGCTCCAGGGGGCCACACACTTTTTAAAAAATTATTTTTATTAACATATTATATTACTTGCCTCAGGGGTACAGGTCTGTGAATCATCAGGCTTACACACTTCACAGCACTCACCATAGCACACACCCTCCCCAGTGTCCATAACCCCACCCCCCCTCTCCCTACCACCCTCCCCACCGCAACCCTCAGTTTATTTTGTGAGATTAAGAGCCTCTTATGGTTTGTCTCCCTCCCGATCCCATCTTGTTTCATTTTTTCCTACCCTACACCCACACCCCCCAACCCTGACTCTCAAATTCCTCATATCAGGGAGATCATATGATAATTGTCTTTCTCTGATTGGCTTATTTCGCTCAGCATAATACCCTCTAGTTCCATCCACGTAGTTGCAAATGACAAGATTTCATTTCTTTTGATGGCTGCATAGTACTCCATTGTATGTATATACCACATCTTCTTTATCCATTCATCTGTTAATGGACATCTAGGTTCTTTCCATAGTTTGGCTATTGTGGACATTGTTGCTATGAACATTCGGGTGCACGTGCCCCTTCAGATCACTACATTTGTATCTTTAGGGTAAATACCCAATAGTGCGAATGCTGGGTCGTAGTGTAGCTCTATTTTCAACTTTTTGAGGAACCTCCATGCTGTTTTCAAGAGTGGCTGCACCAGCTTGCATTCCCAGCAACAGTGTAGGAGGGCTCAAGGGGCCACATATTCTAACAGGAGTTTGAAACAATGAGAGCTGGACACTTCTTACATCTTCATAAGAGCTAAGCTGTCTTTGCTCAAATGTTCCATGTTTGTTGAACAGTTTGAACTCAAGGACATATGAACATCAAACAAGATTGTTTCTAACCACAGTCTCCAACATACCTCTCCTCACTACCCGTGTCCCCTCCCTTTACTGACACCTCAAGCAAACCCCATAGTTTTCCAGTCAGTTTCAGTTATAACAACTTCCAGGTCAGTCCACTTTAAGAGGCCCACCCCTCGCTCCAGCTTGGCTCTGACCTGTGGTCCCAATGAACTGGAGGAGGAGAGATTTCTTCTCTCTGTCTCTCTCCTCTCTCCTAGTTCCAGCTTAATGGGGGTTGAGATAGAGAGGCAGGAATGAGGAGGAGGACAAGGGTCCTCCCAGGTTGCTGGCTGCTGTACCTGGAATGACCTTGGAGGTAGTGAGTTTACAGACAGACCATAAGAGATCTCCAGAATTCAACTGCATATCCATTAATTAACCCATTTAATGGACTCTTACAGATGTAAGAGTTGTGTGGCCTAAGAGGAAGATCCAGGCAGGAGTGCACTGACATATTTTAAGAACTAAATAAATAGAAATATAGTCAAGTGCAGAAGCAGTAGGGGTGGGAGGTGAGGGGGTTGAGGGGGTATACTCAGATATCCCTCTGTGGCCTGGGATCTGGATGGTGGGAGCTCAGACAGTTATGTGTTTTGGTTCCGAAGCCTGATCATCTTCTACCTTAGCAATTGAGAAGGTCTCTTCCAAAGTTGTTGGATGACTGAATTATCAAGTGAGGAAGTACGTTTTTAGCTTGAGAACATTTACAGTTACACATACAAATGTTCATGAAAATTAAACCCATAGTATAATATTTTTATAAGGCATCTATACATGACTCCTGATCTCGGGGTTGTGAGTTCGAGTCCCATGTTGGGTGTAGAGACGACTTAAAAATAAGATCTTAAAAAAAAAAAAAAAAAAGAGTAGCAGGTCAATCTCGTGATTCTAATTCTAAGTGGCTAATTGAGTAATTAATTTGAACCTGAAACTTTAAGTGGAAATCTTAGGAGGTATTATATTTGCCTTAGAGCATTTAAGAAGTCTTAAGTTTTATCTTTGTATAAATTTCACTTACTAGATCTGTTTTATTCAAGCACATAGGGAAGAAGATTTTTGTTAAGTCAAACATATAGGGAAATTAAGTATATTTAATAGTTTAATGCATCAATGCAACTGAAGATATTTGAAGAAGTTAAACTAAGTTCGTAAATGAGACCTAACGTTAATCGAAGGCCCCCTTCAGAAGCTGTTGCGAATGATTGCTAGAACTATAAAAGAATCATAAGACCCGTAAGCTGAATGTAAAAGCTGCAGAAAGAGCTTGATTTGTTCACAAACGGAATATTAATTGTGACGTTAAAGTAACCTCAGAATAATCTTTTCTGTGCACCCCACCTGCCCTTGGCAGCCACCTGTCAGAGAGTTGTCTTCTGGCGGCTGCTCCTCCGGCTCACGCTGACTGTCCCCAGAAGCCCCGTGGGTGGCAGGCTTGAAAGCAGTGCTTTGGGAGTGGGGTGGGTGAGGGGCTTGGACACCCCAGCTCTCCAAACTCTGATCCTGGGTCTTCCAAGAACCTCCTGCAATTCTGGCTCCTGGGGCTGCCTCAACCACAGCTCTGCTCTGTGTGACTCGGGGTGACGCCAGGATTCCTCAAACGTGGCTCCTTCTGCAATGTCGGCACGTGACCAATGGCGCCGTGGGCTTTGGGGGCGTGGTGCAGGCTGCTTTACCACCTGGCCCTACCTTCATGTTCGTCTTCTCTTTCTCTTCTCCCCCCCACCCCACCCTCGGTGCCCACGATGTCAACCACTGATCTTCTTGGGGTTCTCTCACTCTGGTGTCGAGAAAACAGCCCACAACCTTGTGACTCATGACTAGCTGGCAATTCTCTCAATCCCTTTCTAACCACCCCCCTCCAAGGCTTTTCAGTCAACTAAGGGAATACATGGGTGCTCAATGGGTTCCATTAAGCAGGACTGGAGACCACAGACCCCCTGATTAGACCACACGGGTTGGGGGTGGCTCGTGTACAAATATATCTGGTGTTTGGACCCTGAAGGGAGATCAGCTGGCAGGTAATGCTTAGGTTCAAGCAGCAGGAACTTCCTTTTCAAGCATTTCCGGAACAGTCTGACCACTCAGAGGCAACAGCTGGCACCTGCTGTTGTTACTGGACACCCTCTCTTCCTTTGCTTTACCGGCTTCACTGGAGTTCCGAGCCACAGCAGGGTCCCTGGCTGTGAGGATGCCGCACCCAAGGACTCTGAGAGATCTGCTTTCCTTTTATTCCAGATTCTGCTTGTACCTTCTAAGGGAAAAAGCTTTAGTTCCCCCACCCCTGCTCCCCCAGGACAGTTAAGCTCTATTGGGAATAGCAGTGACAGTCAGAATAAAATCAACTTAACTAATGACGCATCTAGTTACTGAGCATGTATTCAACAGCAGTGTTGTTAAAAATGCTTTACATGTGGTGACATTTTCGGTTCTTATAACCACTCGACTGCTATGAAGTAGGTACTGTGATTACCTCCATTTTGTAGAGGGGGAAACTGAGGCACAAGAAGGGGTAAGTAACTGGCCCAAGCTCTCACAGCTTGGCCAGGACTGGAGTTAGGATTGGAACCCAAGCATTCTGACTCTGCCACATTCCCTAGACCTAGCAGTCGTCATACATTGTCGTGCACTCCTGGTTTCAGAAATTGCTGGATGCTCCCAGAGCCAGGGTGCCTGCAGAGAATCGATTCGGCGCAAACACCACCAGAAAATCCCATATGTATAAATTGGAACCAACCGATAAGAAAACAACAAGTCTTCCCCATTTTATCACCGTAATGTTCCTTGCAACAGAAAGGTTCCCTCTGAATGCACTGAATATGACTCTTCATTTGCCAAAGTCTAATTTGCCCACAACTTTTCCAGAAGAGATCTCTTAGGCAGAAGAAGTTCTCTGTGGCTCCACAGAGAGGAGCCTTTGGGGTGAGGTCCCATAGTGAGATGCAGGTGGTAGGGCCAAAAAGCCAATCACGTTTAGATTCAACCCAAGTTCATTTCATTGTGGATGCACTTAATAAATTCTCACCAACAACATAAGACCAGAGGGAAGGCATTTAAATATGCTATCTCTTGGTAAACAAAAAAAATTGCAGGACATTATGATGCCTGATTTATTTGAAATCTAATTCTTTCCTTAACATTCCGTGGAGGCAAGGTGAGAATTTTGCGAAGTTTCGAGTGGAATGCCAAGTCACTGGATAGAATTTGTCACTTTCACTGTGTCCCTTCCCCAATGCCTTAGAGCAGGAGTTAAATAAGAGCCAATAGTTGGTTGAAATCCAAGAGCGATGT
Organism: Mustela lutreola; assembly: GCF_030435805.1. Taxonomy (NCBI): domain Eukaryota; kingdom Metazoa; phylum Chordata; class Mammalia; order Carnivora; family Mustelidae; genus Mustela; species Mustela lutreola. Next base: position 66,342,483 of record NC_081303.1, on the reverse strand, counting down.
GTTTAGAAGCATGGCAGTCGGAAGCTGTCGGGGGCGCCTGGGTGCCTCCTTCAGTTAAGCGTCAGACTTAATTCCTGCTTGGGTTGTGATCTCAGCGTCCTGGGATTGAGCCTCAAGTTGAGCTCTGCACTGAGCGTGGAGTCTGCGTGAGATTCTCTCTCTCCCCCCCCTCTCTCTGCCCCTCCCCTTCTTAAAAAAAAAAAAAAGGAAGCTGTCACAAAGGCTGGCACAGTTAGTAAAAATCCCACAGCAGAGGCGCCCGGGTGGCTCAGTGGGTTAAGCTTCTGCCTTCGGCTCAGGTCATGATCTCAGGGTCCTGGGATGGAGCCCCACATCGGGCTCTCTGCTCAGCAGGGAGCCTGCTTCCCTCCCCCACAACTGCCTGCCTCTCTGACTACTTGTGATCTCTTTTTGTGTGTCCAAAAAAAAAAAAAAAAAAACAAAAGTCCCACAGCAAGGTCAGGAAGTCTAGGGTAGCAGTAAAGGAGGAAGCCTGGATCCAGGGAGTGCTAAGAAAGCAGTTCGGGTTGGAAGGGGTGTTGACATGGTGGCTGTTTAATAAGGAGAGGTGGAGGAAATTTATTTTCACTTCTGACAAGAAATGCGGCGATTGAGTGCATAACGCCGGTGCTGACATGTGAATGGGGTAGATTAGTGCAGACTCTGAAGCTGGGTTTTTAGATTTGTTTTTTTTTTAATTGATATATAACTGACATATTACATTGTGAAAGTTTAAGGTGTACAACATGTTGACCTGATACATTAGTATACCACAATATGATCACCACCATGGCCTAGCTAACACCCCTATCACGTCACATAATTATTCTTTCTTTTTTGTGATGAGAACAAGAAAGATCTAGTGTCTTGTCAACTTTGAAGCTTATAATTGTATAATCACTATATATTGCATATTAGTCTAATAGTTGAATGCAGGGTTTTGGGTGCCAGCCCCCACACAAAAACCCACACAGAACTTTTGACTCCCCCAAAACTGAACTAATATGCGTATCATCCACTGGAAGCCTTACCAATAACAGGGCCAATTAATACATATTTTGCAGGCCGTATGTTTTATATGCTGTATTCTTACAGTAAAGTAGGCTAGAGAAAAGAAATGATATTAAGAACATCATAAGGAAGGGACACTTGGGTGGCTCCGTTGTTAAGCATCTGCCTTCGGCACAGGTCATGATCCCAGGGTCCTGGGATCAAACCCCATGTTGGGCTCCCTACTCAGTGGGGAGCCTGCTTCTCCCTCTGCCTCTGTCCCTCCGCCCCCCGCTCATGTTCTCTCTCTCTCAAATAAATAAATAAAATCTTTTTTAAAAAGGAAGAAAATCATAAGGAAGAAAAAATACACTTATAATACTGTACTCTACTGCCTAGAGGTAGACCCGTATGATTCAAATGAGTGTTGTTCAAGAGACGACATATTATTATTATAGTCAGTATTGTTGACTAGTCAGTATTGTGGAGTACAGTCAGTACTGTTGAGTAGTTCTCCAGGGTGCACTCCTGGGTTTGAATCCTGGCCCCTCCACTTACTCGCTGCATGATGTTGGGCAAATCTCTGGACATTCCTGCCTCGGTTGTTCCATTTGTACATTTATACATAACATTTTAGGCTTATTGGGGAGATTAAATATGCTGATGTATATAAAGTACTTACACTGGTGGCTAGCACAGAGTCAACAGTATGTAAATAGGTAGCTATTATTATTGTTAAAGATGGGTATTTTTTTAAATCATGGTGGTACTGCCTTTGAAAATCTCCAGCAGTGACATACATCCTGGTCCATAGCACGTTTTGGAATAGCCCATCGGAGAGTGCAGACGTGCGCTAACGCTGATGTCCCACTGCCCAGGGCAGCCCTGGGACATTAGGCTTCTGGGACTTCCCCTTCTTGGGGCTTCAAGGGGAGGCTTAAGGACCCAAGCTTCCTGGAGAGACTCAGTCACTCAAGACTATGGCGCCCTCTAGTGTCTGATGACAGCAGCTGCTCACACGTTCTCCCCAGCACATCCCAGCCATCGGAGCATCCCCGAGCTTCTGCTCACCCTACTTTTCAGGGCCGCTGGGAAAATCCACCTCTTGCGACCAACTTAGAGACCTCACTGTACATCTCCCATTTGGGTCTCTTCACCACCCACAGCTGCAGTGGCTGGTGAGAGGCTCCCGGTCTGCCATGCACTTTGCACCACGCCGTTCTTTCTCTGTGTTGTTGACACCGTGGGAAAGGGACCCCATGGTCACATGTCAGCCAGTGAGGGATCTGCCCTGCTGCAAGAAAACAGAGCCCATAATTGTTTAGGTGAAGATGTGAGCGTATTTAAGCGGGAAATGTGCGTGAAGAGCACTCTGTGGGAGTTTAGAAAGGAAGAGACCAAGGAGGTCGCTTCTCTTTCAGGTCCTTGAGGGAGGTGGCATTGCAAGTGCTGTTTGGGTGGTCGGAGAAAGAACTATTGGCTGTAGAGTGGGTGGGCGGGGGTGGGAGGTAGAGCCTGCCCTGTGGGCGAGCTGAGAACGAACAATGCCTTGTTTCGAAGTGGGGAACCTCATCCTTCCTGAATGCTCTTTATTTCTTCCCTGTGCTGGTCCTCACGGCATTAGAGGTGACAGGGAAAATGGGATGGGTTGGGGGGAAATGGAAGCTCCCTTTCTCCTTGTTGCTGTCCTAGGATTCAAGTGTGGGAGAGGCCGAGTGGCCAAATACAGACACAACCACCTTTGAGCAGAGCAGCTTTCTTGAGCTGGTATGGGTATGGTCTCTTCTGGCCTGACTACTTTCCCTGTACACTTTTCCTTCCTGGGAACAACCACCACAGGTCACCCCATAGGATGTGTGTGCTGCCGGACCCACACATGCCTAGACACAGTGCCATGTGGGGTAGCACATGACTGCTGATCTCTGGGCCCCTTGACTGGTGACGGCGATGCCAACAAGTCTTCCTTTCCTCTTTACTGCCACTTTGGCAACATCCACCAGCACCTTGCGAAACACCGCCTTTTCCTGTGTGTGCTCGTGTCTGTGTGTGCGTTTGAGGACAGGATGCATGTTACACTTAACCATATATCATCAGTTCTAAGATGGAGGGGATTTTACTCACATTTAATCATGTCCCAATTTGAGAGGCTTCTACCATGTGACATTGGGTTTCATAACTCAATCAATGACTTTTTTTTTATTTCTGCAGTAAGATATAAATTTATAATAAAATTGGAATCTGCCTTATAATTACTGACATCTTAATGACAATAATTGATGAAATCTCACAAGAAGGAAGTATTTCTCCATTGCAATAAGCCCCAAATCCCTTCTGGAAGTCTGCTCTTCCCAATGCTACCCAACAATTTCCAATGCAAATGTTATTCTCCTGGACTGCTGCAACTCAGATCTAAGGCATTAATCTTTGTCGTGGATATCAGGGTGGTCTACCCAGGTCGCTCCCTCCAGCACTGAACCACTTGAAAATGCTGGCCGGATGCTCTCAGAGGAAGAGAGCTGTGTCCCCACTGGAGCCAGGCCACATCCAATGACTGGTTGATGTGGGGATGACTTTGAAGGGCCCTCCAACTCCAGAACTTCCAGTAGGATTGGCTGAGGGCTTTGCTGCAACTGCTTTGCAGTTCAACTTCTCCCTTTGCTCATGTTTCCTTTACTCCCTCAGATGTTTCACTGTAAGAGCCTTTTTCTGCATGCTCCGCTCCATCCCAGAGCCCTACTTCTAACCTGCAAACAGCTGGTACCGGGTGCAGCCTGAGAAACTCTACTAGGGAATTTTGGAGCTGGATCACCTGCTCATGGATGGAAATGGGATAAGGGTCTGGGTAACTCTACCAGGTAAACCCTACTCACTCACAGAGGTACAAATAGAGGGTGATGGGTCTCTAGAAGGGGCTGGGAGGATGCGTGGAAGAGGAAGACGATGAATGTAGAATGTAGATGTGGTGGTTTATGACACTAACCTTCCTCTTGTAAGTTTCTAGCAGGAGAAGGGCCCCGACAAAATCCTGGTGGAGCCTTTCTCACAATTTAATAAATGAAGCAAGGGAATATGGACAGAAGAAAAAGTGGCCCTCGGGAGCCTGGGTGGCTCAGTGAGTTAAAGCCACTGCCTTCAGCTCAGGTCATGGTCCCAGGGTCCTGGGATTGAGTCCCACATCTGGCTCTCTGCTCTGCGGGGAGTCTGCTTCCTCCTCTCTCTCTCTCTGCCTGCCTCTCTGCCTACTTGTGATCTCTCTCTCTCTCTTTCTCTCTCAAATAAATAAATAAATAAAAATCTAAAAAAAAAAAAAAAAGTGGCCCTCATGAATGTGGTGCAGCCCCCAGTATCTCCCCCCAGGGCCAAAACACGTGTTTTCTCAGCTGTTGGGAATGCTGGCGGCTAAGAGCTCTCACTGAGCCCCTCTCAAAGCCACATCCTCTGCTGAAGGGATCTTGCCCAAGGTTAAGCATGAGGTCAGACTGTCTCCCAAGATTGTTCACTGTTCCTCAAATGCCTTTTAGGTTTTAGAACCATATTAGCTAGACTAGGTCCTTTTTAAATAGAACATATTATAAATTTTAGGCTTTAGAGTGAGCTTGACAAAAATAGTGTACCATCGTGGTCAAGAGCAGAAGTTTAGAACTGCCTGCACTGAGTTTGAAGTCACTTTACTTTTCTGTGCCACAGTCCCCTGTCTGAAAATGAGGCTGATAATAATGCTTTCGTCTCACAGAGATGTTGTAAGTCTTGACTTTGATGATGTATGTATGATAATCTCTAGACATGTAATAGGCAAACAGTCTAGGATAGATACGATTAGCCATCCTATCTTAATTACTAGACTCTGTCTTCTCCAGGCTGAACCAGGCAGAGTCTGCGTCTTTCTCTGGAGAGCCGAGTGAAGTGTCTTATGCCTCACAGTAGTAAGTTCTCACTAAAGTATTTTAAAAATTCTTATTTTTTCAAACCCCATTAAGATAGTGAGAAGTCAGCCCACGGAATGGAAGAAAATATTTATAACACATCTGACAAAGGATTCGTATCAGACCAGATAAAGAAATGAGTAAGGAAAATAAATATTCAAATCCATAGAAAAATGAGCAAAAGACCTAAACAGAACACAACCACCGGAATGGCTCAGACAGAAGACCCCAGGTGTTGGGAGGACGGGAAGACAATGAGCTCTCTGTAGAGCCGAGGTTAATGTAAAACAGGGCCTTTGTTTGGGAAAACTGGAAGCGCGTACTTAAGCCAAGCATATGCATCCCCAGTGACCCAGCAGCACAACCCAAAAGCAAGCATGTATATTTTCACCAACAAATATTTAAGAATCCTCATAGCAGTACTTTGTATAATAGCGCCCCTCCCCTCAAAAAAAGGGAAAATGGAAATCAGCCAAATACTCAACAACATTAGATAGAGTAAACACCCTTATGGTGCAGTCACACGATAAAACACTAGAGAGCGGTGAAAACAAATAACCAACAACCCCATAAAACAAGAAATCGCTGAAACCTCGTGTTAAGAGAAAAAAGCCAGACACAACACGTACGCGCTGTAGAATGTAATTTTTATAAAGCACTCATGAGACAGAATTAGACTCTGCTCTTCTGAGTGAAATGGTGGCCACCTTGGTGGTCCTTGTGACCCACGGGGAGCAAGGGATCGGCTTCTGGGTGCTGGTCATGTTGTCGTTGCTGCTTGAATCTGGCGTTAGTGACATGGATGTGTTCAGTGTCAGGTGAGCACTGAGTCACATAGAAGTGCCACCACCGTCTTCATCATCATCATCATCATCATGGCCAGAGGACGAGAACTGAGAGGTCGGCGTACACGGAGAGGAAAATCATACAGAAAGGAAATAGAAAGTTCAAAGGAAAGACTTGGGAGTTGCCGTCGAACTCCATGCTCTGTTCCGATTTCTTTGGCCCACCAGGATTTCTCCAGGCCCCAGAGCACTGAGCCAACGGCTTATTTTGGCGGCTGTCACTGACATATGCAAACAGGCTTCCTAATGTGTTAACAAAGCTGACTTATGAGCAGCAATTTATTTTTATCAACATTTGAAGCTGATAGTATGGATGATGTTAATGATGACAGGATATTGATGAGCCAAATTAGATCCTAGGCTTGGGTGTGAGCTGGAAAGCTCTCCCCTCTCCATTTGGGTCCCTTTGTCCTCTCCAAGCCTGTGTCAATCTCCCTTAGTCATCGCCTACCAAGGACCAGCTACCGAGGACTGGCTACTCTGCCCTGTCCCTAAGATTTTTGCTTTCTCCAAGTCCTAATCTATATCCAAAAAATGAATTGTGCCTCACAGCAATTATCAGAGGCCAAAAGCTCATGTATCAGCCCTTGGAAGCAAGACTTCCAGTCCCCTCAGTAGGGACCTGGCATCAACCCACAGTTTCTGCAATGTGCCCTCTGCACCCACAGCTCACCTGGGCATCTCAACACTGTCATTTATATTATGAACAAGGACATGAACTGTCTCAAAAATTTATTACTAAAAAGTATATCTCTAGAAGAAGGATTCTTTCAATGCATTTTTTTTTTTAGGGTCTGAGTGTTAGGTCAAAAAAAAAAAAAAAAAAAAACAAACACCGGTCATTCCTTCTTTTTGAGCCCAGATCCTCGAGACAGCTACTTCTGCATGAAAATCAGAACATTGGTAGGTTCGTGACCCTATTGGATTTCACAAACACAGCCATCAGAGTCCTTCAAAGGTCACTTTGAAAATGACTCATTCACTAGAGAGTATTCCTGCTGAAGAGCTCATGATAATTCTTTTTTAAGAAGAAGGAGAAAATGATTAGAAAGTTCTTTTCCTATGTGAAGTCATGGTCTTAAAACATATCTGACTTGAGAAAACATCATAGATGCCATAACACCTGCAATCTTCCTCCCAAAGCTTATCCGTAAGCCTACCCAGACACTTAACCCACCCCCAAACCCACCACTGGCTTTTTATGATATTCATCAGAACTTTTGTTTTTCTCTTTCAGGCATGGCCAGGAGAGCAGAGGATTTTAAGGAAATATACTCAGTCTTTTTAATTTAATCCCATGAGTGAGTGGCCTCTCACTCCCATATTTTTGAAACCACTGCTGGAAACGGGATCCTTTCATGGTACCTGCGAGAGATGCAAGAAAGGTTCCTATCACGACAAGAACTTGGCTAGGGCATCGGGAGGCCTGAGTCTAGTCTCACGAGTGACATGATCCTGGGTCGGTGACTTCACCCCACTGGACTCTAGTCCCCCCCCGCTTTGAAAAACAAGGAAAATTCTTCTACCTTTCTTCACATTTTTGAGACCCTCATGAAGTTGTATGAAAGTGATGTATAAACTGTAAAATGCCAGCCAAATACAGAAGGACCGTTGAAATTATGCATATTTTCCCCACCAGGTGCTACTTCCTCCACTACTGCTTCTGTCTCCAGCACTTCCTGGGGAGAAAAACTGATTATCGCTTAGAGAAAAAGCGAGCACCAGGAAAATTCTAATCTTAATCCTTCTGCTCGATTTCCACCGAGGGTCATTCGTCAATATTAAGCTTTGAATTTTAATTTTAAACACCATAGTCCCAGGAAAAAGAAAAGGTCTCTTTTGTCTTTAATTCTGCTTATTAGAGAGCAGACACTGGGCCACCGCATAGTAATGGGAATTCAGTAATCTAGATTCTTGGAGTCACGTTTTTCCCTTGACGACCCACACATCCATTAACACAGGCCTCCTGGTCTCAATGACTGGAGAGACTCGAAGCGAAGCGTATGTGATGTAATCGGTAAGTGATACTCTTTGAAAGTTTCATGGCCGTGAATTCCCTCTGTTTCAGGATGCGTGTGCTGTTGTGATGTGACGTTTATTTTAATGGCCCCAGAGATACACTGAGCAATAGTGCAGCAAATTAACACCATCTTCTCGCTTGCCTGAAACTGTAAAAGGCAATTTGAACCACATTTAGTGTTTATAATTATTTTGTAATCCAATTTGCAGAATTGCAACAATTATTGGTTATGTAGATTACATATAAACCTTAATAAGAGATTTTGGTTCTTTTTAGGAGACCTAACACACCCACTTGGGCCCCTGGAAGAAGAGAGAAGGAGGAATATTTATCGCACCGTCTCTGATTTCAGTCTCTCCAGATTATCAGGGGAAAGCGGCAGAGAAATTTGTGACAGTAAATGAGAAAGAGGAGAGATATTCAGGGAAAAAACTCACTGGAGAGATGGAGGCTCCCTCTGGTCATTGGGACATGTAACCATTTTACCCATTACAGACTATCCTTGGCCTTCTGAAACCTTACAGCGGCTGAAGTCCATCTCAGAGCAGCGTGTGATAGGGAGCTGTCTTCACAAATGGTTCAAATTTCAGTGGCTTCCCACACTGGCATGGTGTGGCAGCCAGAAAAAAAGCCCTCGGATCAAGCTCTTCACTTGGAGGGTAGTTGGCTGGCAGAATTGCCTAGTACTGCATCTACCTTTGCACAAGCAGGAAATATATCTTTGGGCATTAAGCCTCGGAGACTGGAGGAGTCATTTATTACAGCAGCATAACTGGATTAGTCTGCTTGGACTGCCGTAACAAAATAGAGACTGAGGAGCTGTAGCAAGAGAAATTTATTTCCTCACAGTTCCAGAGGCTGGGAAGTCCCAGATCAAGGTGCTGGCTGATGCATTTCCTGGCAGATGGCCACCTTCTCTCTGTGCCCTCACACGGCAGAGAGAAGCAGAGCAAGGTGTCTATTGTCTCTTCTTGTAAGGGCGCTAATCGCATCATGAGGACCCCGCCCTCATAATTCATTGAAGCCCAGTCATCTCCCAAGGGCCCCCTCCCCAAATACCAGGTAGGCTTCAACACACAAATCTTGGGGGACCACAGTTCACTCCAAAGCAATAAATTACCTATCCTGGTTGATTCAGGGACGATTTGGGGATGTCTTAGCATCTTCATATCCTCTCATTAGGGTGTATGAAAATTTCGACATCAGCTTAATCTCTACATGTGCTACTCTGTCTTCCTTTGCTGCGCTGGAAGTGACCTCAGTGGAGCTTCTCCTAGCGTTATACTCAGGGAAGCACGTCATTAACTATCTGCTAACATTTGCAAAGCTCCTAATGTCCCCCTATCTGATGTTTCTATCGTATTTCCTTTTCTTGGGTTCTAGTCTGAGTGGAGGAAAGTTAGCATGTGTGTGTTTAACCAGTTCACACTCTCTTTGCCTCCCTCTTCCCTCTATGATCAACTAAGATGAATAAAATGGCCTTCCCACTGTCTCTTCCCATCTAGCAAGATTTCCCCATGTCACATTCTTCTCATTTCCAAGGACTTTTTTTGTTTTGCTGTCTTCCCCTGGGCCATAGGGTGGGTGCAAGGGGAGAAACTGGTTTATTGATATGGGCAAATAGAAATATGGTATCCATGTTTCCATTGTGTGCTTGCAAATGCCATTATTTTGTCCATATGATATTTAATACAAAGTGATGAGGTTCATCAGGGGAGAAATTGGGCCTATTTTCTTCACATTGTATCCCTAGACGAGTGCATACCCTGGCACAGGAAAGGAGAGCTATGTTCATCCTTCGGAAGGGACATGGGGCCACACCGGACAGGCGTCCTAGACCTCAGTCTGCCTTCTCTTGCTCTAATACATCCTTCACACTTCTTGGCCAAAGCTTGGCTCAAATACTATTCCCTCCATGACCCCCTTCAGGGAGAATGAATAACACATAACAGTTAGTATGACAATACTCGTTTCAGCCTTAATTGTTTCTATGACTATTTCCTCAACTAGCTGCGGCAGGCAGACCCCTGCTTTACTAAGTTTTGATTATCTCTCCCTCTCCTTAGTACCCTCAATGGTGCCTAGCTTGTCGACTGTACTTGGTATTGGATAAACATTTGTTGAATTGAAATGATTCCCCACTGTCATTTTCTCTCTTCTTTGACTTCTTAAAAATAGAACCCCACACTGCTTCTAAATGATTTTTTGTATGTCTATCAGCAACATCTTTGATCTGTTTGCCAACGTGACACCTGAGGATATCTAGCATAGCTCTAGCACAGAAAAGGCTCAAAAAATATTGTGTTGATAACTGGATAATGGGGCACGCAGGGGAGAAGAAATTTGCCTGGAGTGCCACTGTGGCTATTGGAAGCTGTACTTCTTGTGCGTCATTTAGCTGTGGAGCCACACTTTCCCCTCGTTCAGCATTCTTTGGTTAGCAAACATACATTTAACTTAGTTGGATAGAGAATGATGTTAACATAGACAGAGTCCTGAGATTGGTTCTGTATGAACACCTGGCCTGGCTCTATTCCAGAGCCAGAGACTGGATCACGCACCACAGGCAACTGTCTTGTAAAGGCAGATCCAGTTACATGGGGTACAGACAAGAAAGGGCACCTCCAAATGCAGGCACCAGAGATGATATGCCTACAGCATTACTTTTGTAAAAGAAGCAATCTTTACCCCACTAAATGTACTGAATTTCCAAGAAGAGCACTGGCTGAAAATCCATTCCACTACCTACCAACTAGCCTTGGGGTGGATGAACCCTTAACTAGTAGTCTGGAAGTTCAGTGTTCAGACCCACATTTGTGCTATGAAAAGACCTTCTCACTCATCCCCATGAAAATGGTGACACAGTTCTCCAAACCATCCTCCACAATGACTCCAGAGTTTTCCTTGAAAAACAAACAAGCAAACCAAAAGACTTCATGTGTCTGATTATCAAAGCAACCCTGTTCGTGCGGGGCAGGGGAGTATGCAGGATTCCAGAGTGGGGAGGAAACATCAGGGGGCCTACTTCGATCTCTTACTTCATGTTATAAAACTTACTCCATGACTCTCTTTCTAGTGGGGACTCTCCAGTGAATGGAAACTCTGCTGCTGGAGGTAGCCAGCACTTTCCATCTTCGCGTGCATGTGACCAACCAAAGAGTCTTCCTTGAGGAGTGGGTACAATAGACAGAGAATATAAGCATGTACATCATTTCAATCCCATCAGCAGTTAACAAGATGATGTCAAACATAATGACACAGGGAATTTCCAAATAATTAGTGGAAACTATTTACAAAAACTTCAGTTTAGAAATTCCTTTCCCATGAACAACGAGGCACCCTTCCAAGATTTACCCCCCTGCATGAGCCCGGGATGTAACATTTGGCTTCTCTTTCAGGCGGGTATCAAAGGAGAGCCATGCCTCCTTACACGTAGAAGTGTATATAATAATAGAAATAGAAACTTCTAGAACCAAAGAAGTATGGATTATTGGCATAATGAGACATAAAGCCTAACTCTGAGGAATTATGGACAGAAAGAGAACTTTCTGCCCTTGGTCTATCAGACTTGATACAAGACTGACGCAGACTGGCATGGAATTGAGGACGCAGGAGGACAATAGGATGCAGAGAAGAGAATTTCCAGACCAGACCAACACAGAGGCAAACGCTCTGGCAAAACCTGACCAAGATTTCACCAGAGGTAGCTCCTGTATTCAGCAAATGTTTGTTGAGTGCCTACTATATGCCAGGAACTATTCTAGGGCCTGAGGATCCAGCAGCAAACAGGGTCGTGGAAGGGTCCCGGCTTTCAGGGCCACCTGGTGGAGGGAGACAGAAAACAAACAAAAACCGAGAGAAAAATACCAGATTATGACAAGTGCTGCCAACGAATCAAAATGAAGGGATATGAGAGGGGACAGCTTGGATATTTTAGTTTGGGTGATCAGGTAAGGCCTCTCAGAGTCGACGCAGAGCTGAAACCTTATGTCCAAGAAAGAGTACGTGCCCTGGACATCAGGGGTAGGAGTCTTTGAATCAGAGCGAACAGTTAGCGCAAAGGATGGAGAAAGAGAGGCAAGGCCGCGGGACGCCAGCACTGGGGGGCAGGGGGGGCAGAGAGGCGGGGGACAGAGGATGTGATTGCAAGCCAGGGTTAGGGGTTCGAACGTCCCTCTCGTCACAGTGACAGTCACTAAAAGAATCTAAGTAGGAGAGTGACAGGGTTTGGTTTATTCTTTGGAAAGATTATTCTGGCCGCCCTGTGGTGCACACGCCTGGGAGAGGAATCAGGCAAAGATGGAGGCAGGGAGGCTTGTCCGGGGCTGGGGGACAGGCCTGTCCTCAGGTGACCGGCCGGGGGCTTGAACTGGGGTTACAACGTGGGGATGAAGAGAGATGTGGGCTCCAGATATGTTTGGGGGAGAAAGGCAGCGGGGCTGTCTGACAGACTGCATGTGGAGAATGGGGGCCTGAGCAGCTGCATTCTGCAGAGGGACAGCAAAGACAGGGTGAAGAGCAGGGCAGGTCGGCTGCCGCACACCTGTGTGTGCCCCACTCTCCTGTCCACGGCCGCAGCCAAGTCCCGCAGAACGACCTCCTTGCTGTCACGGGTCAGCCTGTGCTTCTGCAGGGGGTACCCCTGCCCCACCTGCTCCACCCACACAAGCATCTCTTCTCAGCCTTTCCATTTCTGAGCCTGACTCCAGGGAACGAAGGTGCTGCCCTGTGTTTCTTTCCAGAGTCTCTGAATAGGGCTTTGTGCAGAGCTGGTGCATCCTTTCTGGAACACAGGGCAAGTACGGTTTCTGGGGAGCCCAGAGGCCCCTCCCACTTACTCTTCCAGGCAAGCACACCAGGGGAGAGCTACAATAACAAGGGATTCCCATTTCTGGCTGCCCCCACAGGACATGCTTCCTTTCGGTGACACCACAAGAGGAGAGAGAGAGAAGGTGACAGGGGCCCACAGTATTTCGGGGTACTGTTTACACCAACCCCAGAGATCTGGACCCTGTGGGCTCAGTTAAACCTTTTTATATAGAAACTCCCAAATTTCCCATGAAGATATCCCATGTATGCAAGCAAGCAAACAAAAAGCCAGAAAACCAATATTGCTACACTTCTTTGTTCCAGGCATTTTGACATACATCGTCTCTTCCAATCTTCATAATAATCAAAGGTGGTGGGTATTATAGACAACACACTATGGATGAAGGAAGTAATGATTATTAAATGTAAGTGGCTGTTCGGGGTTACAGTTAGTTGGTGACAGGTGAGATCTGAACCCAGGTTGTTGACCTTCATTATAGCAATCTCTTGGGTTCACAATTTGTTCAAGCAAGTACCAAACTTTGCAACAGGGTTTACTTAAAAGGCTCTACAATCAGATGACATTTTTAGATACAATCCTTTTCCACGAAGAGCAGATTCATCAAATATCATCACGGTGGATAATCTACTTGATTAACCTATCCTTCCTAATTCCAGGTAAGCTTCTGTGGAGCTCTCCTTGCCCATCAACCTGGCTTCCATGATTAAATGCAAGGTCGCTGGACTGCTGTGGTCAGAGTCTACCTGTGCTGAGCTCCTGATCTAGAGGACCAACTACATTGTGGGGTTTTTCCATTCTGCATATCAGGATTCACGCCAGAATGTCTTTGGGGGTAATTCTAACCAGATTTATTTGGAGACCGTTACCTTCCTAATGTCCCTTGTCTTCCTAGATGTTCTTCCTGGTCCAGTCTCATGTGTGTATCTTTGTCCAAATTCTTGGTTTCCACTTGCTTGGGCTTGTAATCATCTCCAAAGTGGTCTGTCTCTGATTTCTGAATTTTCATGTTACTAGTTTTGTTCCTAAACACTCCTTACCCCACCCCAAACCATAGCTATATCTGTGGAAAAGCTGAAGTTCCTTAGTATTGTGTTCAAAAAATCTCAAGATTCATGTTTTACCATAATTTTCTAGGTGCATTACTCTCTACTCCCCCTCAACATACTTGTTCTAATCAAACTGGTTTCTTCCTGTTCCCAGGGCATATTTTATCATTTCCTCTTCTCCACCTCTTGCCACATGTTGGGCCTGAAGTGACCTTGTTCCCCTCTTTGCTTGGTAACAACTTACCCCTTCCTAACCCAGCTCAGGGTCTGCCCTCTTCATGAGACCTTCCCAAGTCCACATACTCCCTCCTTCATTTTTGCTTTCCTTGTATTTTAATTTTTTTTTTTTTTACTATTACAGCATTTAATAGTCTCAGCCTTGAGTTATAGTTGCTTATAAGTAGGGGTCTGCCTCATCATTCTTTTTTTTTTTAAGATTTATTTACTTATTTATTTGTCAGAGAGAGAGAGCGAGAGAGCATAGGCAGGTAGAGAGGCAGCAGAGGCAGAGGGTGAAGCAGGCTCCCCGCCGAGCAAGGAGCCGGATGTGGGACTCAATGCCAGGACGCCAGGATCATGACCTGAGCCGAAGGCAGCTGCTTAACCAACTGAGCCACCCAGGCATCCCCTGTCTCATCTTTCTATAACTTCTGTAAGGGAAGAACCATTTCTCATTCAGAGTTGTGCCTTCCATAAAGCTAAGCACAGCACTTGGCTAATCACAGGTATTCAGTAAGTGCTTGACAACTTAAATATATTCCAATAAAGTTAATTTCTGAGTATGTGACAAAGGTTATGGAGTCATTAAAACTTATGTTTAAGAGGTAAGAGCTAAGAGTTTGTGACCTTAGGGTCGTGAGATCAAGCCCACATTGGGCTCCATGCTGAGCATGGAGACTGCTTAAGATTCTCTCTTTCCCATACCCTCTGCCCTACCCCCAAGCAGACATGTTCTCTCTTTCTCTCTCCCCATCTCACTTAAAAAACCAAAAAAAAAAAAAAAAAAAAAAAAAAAAAGAGAGAGAGAGAGAGAGAGAGTGAAGAGCTAAAATTATTTTTAGATTCTGCTGCCCTATTGACAGAATGGTATGTTTTATCAGGGGCTTTCTTTAATGTGACTCCTTCTGAAATATCCAATATATTCATGCAAAGGAACTCACTGTCATCTGCTCCTTATTCTAGGTGTCACATTTTACCTCTCTGCTTGATAAGTATTTCAGTAGCCTATGGATAAAAACAAAATAATTTGACCTAATCTGAGGGAAAGTCATTACAATTCTTTGTTATGATCTTCTTGGCTTGGAAAAACCATGAGTTGTTCTTTCTTGGTAAGAAGACTCTCTAAACATCAATAAGATATAATTCATGTTATAAAATTGATTACTGGGGGCCCTCAATGTTCACCCTTTGCTTTCCTCCAAATTCTCTTTTTTCTATTTTCCACTTCTGATAAAAAATGACTTGTTTGAATAGTTATATATATATACATATATATATATATAACTTATCACATCTGTTATATATTATATCATACACACATATTTATTATATATAATTTTATATGTATCAGCAGTGGCAGAAATTCCAAAGAATGCCAAACTCTGTAAGATAGTGATACATTTTTAGGGCAGGGTGATTCTAGAATGAAAGTGCAAGTTCTATGCAAATCATTTGTAAAATTAACTTATGGACTTTTGAGCCAAATTGTGCCAGACTGAGGTCAAGAAAAATGTCCTTCAGGAACACATCACCTGCTTGTGTTATGTAACCCACCAGGCATCCTGTTTGGTCTGGACTTATAGATGAAGAGAAACATGAAAAAGGTGAAATGTGTCATCAGAACAATAACAGAAATGACAAAACTGAGGAAAATATGAACAAGAGGTCACCAAAGTGGATTAAATAACAGTGAGCAGACCCCTTCTGAGGAAGGGTTTTCAAAGTACCACTCCCATCTGCAGCCAGCCTCCTTCCCCAACCCAGTGGTCAGAGAGGTCTCTTCTACATCAGGCACCCCCCATATAGTCCCACCAATACTGGGTACTGACTTCCCCAAGGAGACTACATATAGAGACTATGCACAGTAACCACTCATAGGAACTCTACCCCTCCCTTTGTCTGGGGTCATGATTGTGACACTTGCTTGTGACTCCGTATCTCAGGGGTTCTTCATCTTCTGTGTCATGGCCCCTGATTGGAATCTGGTAAAAGGGATTTATCTTACACTCATAAAAATGTACATACAACCCCAAAGCCATGCATGTAATTTGGGGAATTCACAGTCCATGGATTCTAAACTCATAATCTCTTCGCTGGACTAAAAACTCTATGAGAGCAGGGCTTGCACCTTATTCATGTTTGTATTACCAGCGAAACTAGCATATAAGAAATGCTGGGTAAATTCTTGATGAACTAATAAAAACTAAAAATTCTGGACAATCATTTTGGAGAAGAAGGAGGGATTACCTGCTGTATTCGTTATAAGAGTGCTATTACACAAACTCTTACATCTGTTGGTCTCTGGAACTACTGAGTCAAGAAGGAGAAATAGGATGACTGCTACTAATTAATAAGTGGACACGTGAGCTGGCTGTAAGGGAGGATTCTCCAGTAGGAAGGTTGGGACTTCCAAACTGAAGTAAGTTTAAAAGAAAGGTGAACTCCTCTGGGTTGCTTTTAGAGCAGCATTCTTTCTATGGTGGGACAGATCAGAGTAAAGTGAAGAGAGCCAGGCAGTGAAAATCCAGCCTGGAGACTCCCCCAGATGTTGCCTCCACCACACATGTGGATTCTGCAAACCCCAGACCTCAGAACAGACTCTGTTCCCAAGGGCTTAGAGCCTTAGTCTGAGACCAAATACCAGACTGAACAGAACCCAAATCAGATGCACACTAGGTGTCCAAGGCAACAGTGGGGGCATGGGAGACACCCACTTGGAGAGTGGGGTAGGGGCTACATCTAGAGAGTTTTGATGATGAGACATGGAAGCCTGCTCCAGGCAACCAGGAAAGCAGGATAACAGGAAATAACAGCATGAAGAGACATCTGTTGTAGTAACAACTGTACATTTCCACTTTCCACTTACCAGCCTGGATTCTATTCTCAGGATTAGGAACAAACAGAAGTCATTCCAAAGACCCAAGGGGTTTTGCCAAGATCATTCCTGGGCTTGAGGTTTCTCAGAAGCTCATAGTTTAAAATCAAGTGTGGGATGCATCCAAAAAAGAGTGTGGTCTGACACAGAAAATATTGTTGGCAGTGCCCTATTTGCTTTTCTTTTTTAACCTACTTCCTCTCTATGACCTTCTCTACTTCTCGGTTTCTCTCTTCAATGTCTTCACCTCTCAACTATTTTTTTGGTTACTTTTCCAGGTGTTTGGTGTATTGAGAAGGAGAATATCCTGATGTTCCTGCCAACTGCATGATCCGGGACAGGTCACTTCATATCTCTTAATCACATGCTATCATCTATTAAGCAAGGGCCTTAGACTAAAATGTCTAAGCTGTGATGGTCTGTAGAAAGCTAATGCCTATCTCCCTCTCCTCTTCTCACTTCTCTTATCTCGACTTTTGGACCCGGAGAGGGCATCTCTTAGAGCTAAATTGTTTCTTTTATAATACTAGAGCATAATACTAATAATAATAACAATAACTGTAGCAGATTGTAGTTTCCAAAGATGGCCAGAATAATACACCCTTCCCCATGTCCTCTTCCTATAATATGGCACTGACATTCCTCCCATCAGGTGGCAAGGTCTGTGGCCACTCCCCTTAAACTTAGGAAGTCCTTGTGACTGCTTTGACCAGAAGAGTACAGAGGAAGTGAAGCTGGGTCAGTTTCCAGGCTAAGGTCTTAAGAAACTTGCCACTCTCAATCTCTGTCTTTTGGGATACTGACTCATGGAAGCCAGCCACCATAGCTGGGAGAAGCCAAGTAGCCATATGGAGAGGCCCCATATAGGTGTTTGAACCAACAGATTCTGTTGAGTTCCCAGCCAATGGCTTACACCAAGCACCAGAACAATGGGAGGAGACTATGCTGAGTGAAATAAGTCAAGCAGAGATAAGTCAATTATCACATGGTTTCACTTACTTGTGGAGCATATGGAATAATATGGACGACATTAGGAGAAGGAAAGGGAAAGTGAATTGGGGGAAATCGGAGAGGGAGACAAAGCAGGAGAGACTGTGGACTCTGAGAAACAAACTGAGGGTTTTGGAGGGGAGGGAGAGGGGGTGGGTGAGCCTGGTGGTGGGCATTAAGGAGGGCACCTATTGCATGAAGAACTGGGTGTGGTGCATACACAATGAATCTTGAGACACTGAAAAAATTAAATTAAATTTTCAAAAAAAGAAGCTATCAGATGATTCCAGCCTCCAGCCATACAGTCATCCCCAGGCTCAGACTTGCCCAGCTGAGGCTTCGGACATTGCGCAGCAGAGACCAGCTGTCCCTGCTATCCATTCTCCAAGCTTCTGACCCACAGAATCCAGGATTATAATAAAATGATTGTTGCTTTAGGTCATTAAGTTTGGGTGGTTTGTTAATTCAGCAATGAATAACCAAAACAGTAGCTCATCTTTATTGAGTGCTTGTTTGTGCTTAACACTTATTCGAAAGGCTTCAAGTGTAACAGGTCATCTAATGCTCACAGGAAGTAGGTACTTATTCTCATCCTTTACTGAAGGGAAGCAGAGTCATGGCAGAATTAAGCATTTTGTCCACATTTACACCTCTGAGAATCCATCAGGGGTAGTCCATCCCTCAGGCCCTATACACTTAACAATTACACTGTCATGCTACTCAAAAACAGTATTTTTGATAAGATCCAAACATATTTCAGCCATGGTTTCTATCCAGAGGAAATCATAGGATCAAATACCTGCTATCTTGAAGATAAAAAGGTAGGAAGTAAAAGGTAGGAAAACATGCTTTACAACATCTTTTAAATATTTAAATATCAAAGGACCAAAAGAGAGGTGTTACCTTCTTGCTTATAAACATAGAAAGGAGACCCAAAGAGGTTTATACATTGTTTGTGTATATGCAACTGGCTGGGGAAAGCTTGGGGTTCAAAACAGGGCTGTCAAAGTCCAAAGGCTACAGTTATCCTGTTAAACTGCCCACCTGCTCACTAGGCTGTGTGGGTAATGAAGACTAGAGAGATGAAACAATGAAAGAACACAGAGAATACATTTTATCCATTATAAAGAAGTCCTAGTGGCACCTGGGTGACTCAGTCAGTTAGGCATCCAACTCTTGATTTTGGCTGAGGTCGTGATCTCAGAGTCATGAGATCAAGCCCACATCAGGCTCTGCACTCAGTGGGGAGTCTTCTTGAGGATTCTCTCTCCCTCCCCTTCTGCTCCTCTCCCTGCTCGCACTCTCTCTCTCCCTCTCTCTAAAATAAGTAAATAAATCTTTTTTTAAGAAGTCTTAGTTGCCTGAATAAAAACATAGCAGTAGACCATAAGCCCCCTGAGGGATTATACTTCACTTTTGATTCCCCATTATACACAATACCTGCTACACAGTAGGTATTTAATAAATGTTTGTTCAACGTATAAATATGACTATTTTATTATTGCTATACGCTGATGTGGAGTCTTACTATTCATTTTTGTTATTTCTGTATGTATTAATATTCATTTAACAGATTTTTTTTTAGCCTTTGCCACATCTTAAGTAATAGTTTAGCCTGTAACTAAGGATATACTTTTCAAGAAGAAAAACAAGGTTCCTGCTCTCATGAAACTTAAATTTGAGTTGACAAGCAAACAAAAAAATATGTGTATGTATTCTATATACAGCTTATATACATACAATATGTTAGAAAGTGACACTTAAGAGTTGAATAACTAGGGGTGCTTGCGTAGCAGTTAAGAGTCTGACTCTTGATTTCAGCTCAGATCATGTTCTCAGAGTAGTAAGATCAAGCCCTGCATTGGGCTACACACTGTGAATAGAGCCTTCTTAAGATTCTCTCCCTCTTGGGGCACCTGGATGGCTCAGTCATTAAGTGTCTGCCTCAGGTCATGATTCCAGCGTCCTAGGATCTAGTCCTGCATCAGGCTCCCTGCTCAGTGGGGAGCCCGCTTCTCCCTCTCCCATTCCTTCTGCTTGTATTCCCTCTTTCACTGTCTCTCTCTGTCAAACAATTTTTTTAAAAACTTAAAAAAAAAAAAAAAAGATTCTCTCCCCTCCTGCCCCTCCCCACCTTTACTATGCACAAGCTTTCTTTCTTTCTTAAAAAAAAAAATACAAAAAAAGAAAAAACCAAGTTGAATGACTAGGAGATACCTATGTAAATTCTAGAAGGAAAAACATTCCAGGCACTAGAAACAGCTCATGTAAAAGCGTGTTTAAGGAATTTAGGAAAGCCAGGAGGCTCTTGGAATCGGGAATGAGCTCAGCACGATGGAGGAACAGCCCAAAAGCAAGTGGGCTGCAAAGAAGGGGGAGGAAAGCACTGCAAGGGGTCCGAGGGTAGCAGAGGCCAGGTCATGCAGGGGCTGGGTCTCAGTCTAAGGATGGTGGGAAGCCACTGGGTGGTTTCACGCAGGGAGCTGCATGATCTGGTTGACATTTTGTAAGGGTGACTATATACTGTGTGGACAAAGGGTTGAAGGGCCAAAGTGGAACATTGAGACCTGTGTAGAGGCCATTGCAGAAAGCCAGACAAGACATATGGTGCATGGGCATGATAAAGAGAAATAAGTAGATGTTAGATACTTCAGAGAGGCAGAGCCCATATAACCTGCCATTGTATTCGTTATGGGGGATGAAAGAATGAAAAGAATCAAGGAAGCCTTCCAGCTTTGGATGAAGCACCTGGGGAGATATGGTGCTACTTCAATGAGGTAGAGGAGATGGTGGGTGGGGAGCAAGCTGAAGGGAAAACAAGAGACGTGTAGAAGCATAAAACACATTACTGGACACGAAATGAATGCTTAATAATAATGGCTGTCGTTTATCTAAAATGGGATCACGTGTGTGCTAATCCCCAGCTTTTATGACGCCCCTGCAGGCATTCGCATCCACATTTTATTAATGACCCTATTGGCTTTAAGGGAGACTAAAGAATGTGCCAAAGGCCACTCAGCTAGGAGGAGCCAGGACTGGAACCCAGATGGTCCAACTAAACACATCCTTTTTCATTAAACCACAATGCCTCCCTGCCCCAGCAGTGTATCCCCTTGGTCTTTATCCTGTCTCAGAGTTTTACTAAATTTTCTGCCCCCTGCTGTTCCTTCAACGTAACCACCTGTAGTTAGGAAGGGTTTTTCCAGAAGCAGCCATGTTCGATTAAACTCAACAAAATCTGTTGAACACAGACTAATTACAAGACTCTACGGAAAGAGTTGGTGGGGAATTTACATGCAGAGGAGACAGGCTCTGCCCTCAAGGACTGTAGAAAGAACAGATCTTTTTGAGCAGAGGAGTGAAATGCTTTAAGAAGCACAAAGAGGGGGGCACCTGGGTGGCTCAGTGGGTTAAGCCGCTGCCTTTGGCTCAGGTCATGATCTCAGGGTCCTGGGATCGAGTCCCGCATCGGGCTCTCTGCTCAGCAGGGAGCCTGCTTCCTTCTCTCTCTCTCTCTCTCTGCCTGCCTCTCTGTCTACTGTGATCTCTCTCTGTCAAATAAATAAATAAAAAAAAACATATTAAAAAAAAAAAAAGAAGCACAAAGAGGAAATGAGGGAGGAAAACCCTCAGGGCAGTGGGGCAGGCGGGGATTAGGGACCCCTCTGCTTGGGACGCAGGATCCTGAAGGATGGGGCAGACATTGTGGGATAAATGACAAGTACAAACCAAACAATAGCTTGAGAAAGAGCAGACTGGGCTCCTTGGGTCTCTAGCACACACGGTGGTGAATGGCAGTGGTCAAAGCACGAACACACTAGCAAGAAAGCCTCAGCCGGGCTCTATCCCTGACCTCTATGTGACCTCAGGCCAGGCATTTGAACCTTTTTGAGGCTCAGTTTCCTTTCCTGTAAAGGAGGGATAGCAGCAGCATTTACTTCATAGGGCTCTCATGAGATAGAAATGGTTTAATGAATTTGAAGTGCTTAACACTGTTCCCAGTTCTCAGGAAGTGCCACAAGTCACCTGTGGATGACTGGAAGGGATGGAAAACTGGAAAGCTAGAATCAAATCTTGGAGGGCCTTGAATGCCTTGTTAGAGCCTTACGACTTTGTTCTGTAGATCGTGGGAACCCATCAAAATGTTTCTGAGCGAGGGAATGACATGAAGCATCTTCCAAAGGTAATTCTGGCCTCTACGTGTAGAGAAACAGACAGCAGGTGCCCAGTTAGAAGCCAGTATACTTCCTCACTAAGGTGCCTGGAAATTTTCTGGGATCCTATGCATGTGTGTTTTGTCTTGTATCTTCATTCATCCACAAATGTTATAACTACACATCCCGATGAATTGAAGGCCAATTTAACATGTTGGGAAGGGGCTCTGATATGACTTTATTTACTGAGGGAGTAATGCTGATTTTTCTAAAAGTGCTTTCATAGTAGAAATTTGCCTAGTGTAAAAGCGTCACACTAGCTAAGACTGGGATTTACTGGCAAGACACAGTTCTGTGCAAATATTGTTCCAAAATTGAGATGAGGCAGCGAGTCACTCTCCTTTCCTGAAAGAAGGACAGAAATAGTATCAAGAGGGGCAAAAACAGAAAATAACTTTTCACAGCTTCAAGGAAGACCCAGATTGATCCCAGAGTTCATACAAGATCTTTCTCCTCGGTTACCCCAAAGGAAGGTAAAAACCTAGAAATGCAAAGTGAACAGTGTGCTTCCTTTTAAATTTTAAGATGATATCTGTCTTTTTCACGACAGCTGGCCTTTTAACAAATTGATTTTTTTTTTCCCTTTTGACCTGAATTAGTGAGATTATTTGCTCCTAAATGTTTTGTGAGCAACTTCAACAATAACTCACAGGAAAATTGTTCCAACAAAAATCAAGCCACTTGATTCAAGAAAACGACACTTGCTCTCTCCAAAGAAATGCACACAGATGCTTTTTTGGAGCTTCAGAGAAGCAGCAGTGAGGGTCCTGAACCCCTGGTAAAGCTATGAACAGAGGAAGAAACTGCATGCGCCTATCTGACCCAGTGACCATGAGCACAGCTAACACAGCAACAGTGGAAATGTTACTTTTCATTATTATATTATTGTCTCGTGTTTTAAGCAAGTATTTACAGTCTTCTTTTAACATATGTCTTCTTAATATAGTCTCCTAGACAGGGAAGAACAAAAATCTGTGGTTTGAGACATTGGACTGTGACCTACCTTTAGGTGAAACAATAAATCTTACTACCTTGTAAATTTCTAGCAATGATTTCTTGGCTTAATTTCAATTCAAAACATGCAAACTAATCCAGGAGAATTGCAGGTTAACACTTATATGGGTTGTGAGTCATCTGATCTGTAGGCTGTCCCTTCAATCTATCACCGGCTGAAATCACTGTGACTCTTTTATTGCCTTAATGAATGATAAGTCCCAAGGGTGGTGACTTCTTTGCAATCTGCTTACTTAAGCACATACTTACACTTTCTTTTTTTTTTTTTTTTAATGTTTTCCTGTTTATTTGTCCTGCTGTTATCACAGTAAGATAATGGCCTCTGCTTTACCACTCCACTTCTGTGTCTGTGATCATAAAAAGCCTGATGGATCAATATGAGGCTTTTAATGTACTTTTCCTGCCTTTTTCATTAAAGGTTTGCAGTCAGCATATTAAAATGCAGTTGAGACATAATCTCTTTCTAGCGTTTGGTTCCCAGGAGGAGTGCTTCCTGGGGAGACTGAGGGTCTACACAGGGTGGCTTTCAGGAAGTAAAGCAAGGCAGCCTCAGTTCCAACAATTTTATGGGGCTCTTTCTTTCGGAGGGATTAGTGATTGCTGAGCAGATGTTTGCAGAAAACTGCATGTGTATCCTAGAGCGCTGTCTTTGTTTGAAGGTTCAGCTCTCATTCCCAGCCAAGGCTCAAAGCAAAAAGGACTTAATCCAGTGCACCTCAGGGGTGGGCAGGCCCATGTTAACAACAGGATCAGGGAGGCAGGGGAGAGCCCTGACTGGTAGCAACTGCTGATTTCTAAGGTGGAAATAATTCCACCATGGCCAGTCTCAAGCTACCAAATGAGATCGCCGAATGCCGAGTTGGGAAAAGGTAGGCAGTCAAACACCGTTATGTGTTTCCACCACACAAATACAATACGTAAGAGAACCACTCGAGGGTGGGTAACCATAAATTGCAACGAAGTAGCTGGGAAGTGATGGGTTTTGCATTTTTCGTGTCTTCAAATTTTAACAAAATGCACTTACTTGTAAGTTTACATAAATTTGACTGTGTTTGACCATCGGCTTGCAAAATTCCTAGAAACTTAACACCAAGCTGATTCTGATGGCCGGTACCCATGCTTTTCTGAAATCAAAAAGAGTACCTTTTTCTAGGTAAATGATCACTTCAACAATGCCTCTGGCCCTTAGGGGAGAAATGCCCGCAGCTATTTTCTGGAAAGCTGACTACATGTGCAGAAAGCACTCCCTAAAGGGAAGTCAGTTGTGGGAGCAGACTGTGTTTATGATTCGAAGAGCGCAGCACCTGGGCCAAGCATTGGGAAGGCTCTGGAGGCATGGCCATAGCCACCCAGCCAGCAGTGGCATTTTACTATGACAGGATGAAGAAATTGTACAATAATTCTGCCTTGGGGTTCAACCAAAAGAAGACGTGAAATGTATTTATTGTGCTACATCCTGTTTGTGTGTGCTGTTCTTTTAATGGGTTGAGGGTAGGGAATTTGACTTTAGATCAGTAATAAGACTTTTCCACATCATTTATTCTTTTGGTCAGGGTACATTTTCACACCATTTACTGAGGTCAACCTGTCTTTGGTAATTTATTCATGCGTTCATTGTTTGCATATTTATCGGATCCCTATGGCATGCAAGGTGTGGTATTAGACCAAGGATATTCAAAGACAAGTAAACTAGTAGTCCCTTCTGCTTTGGAAGTCACAGCCTAGTGGAGAGACAGATACATATACAAATCACAATTTAACATATTCATTTCTTGGTATAGAAATAAAGTGTTACAAGAGCAAAAGGTATGAATGACTGGTTAAAACTTGTAATAAAATTCTCCCTAAAAGAACTGAGAGACGAAGTTAATCATTTAAAGAAATAATAACCCAAGAGGTGATGAAGAAGAAAAGACCCAAGATTTCAGGCTGTTTCCTGCATGGATTCCCTGCTTCCGACTGGTGATGCCCGGGGGGTCCCAGCATCTGAGTGGTTCAGTCAACACTCTTCGTAGGAAGGGCTCAGGGCTCTGCCCTCAGTGGGACTCAGATTAGCCTTAAATCATAACACACAGCATAGCTACTAGCTAAAGAAAGTGGGGTCATTTCAGGGATACAGAGAGCCAGAGTACAGCCACTTTAGAAAGCGCAGATGCTCTATTTCATTGTCAAGGCTGGGCCTTTTCCTTCTGCTTCTCTCTGGTCTCCTCTCTTTGCTGGGTGACATCCTTGTGTTACCTTATCTATGGCCCCTGCAGGCTGCCTTAGCCCCTTAGGAACATGGTAGCTCTCTGTAAGTTATATCCCTCTGCCCTCGCCCCCTCTGCACTGACTTTGGAAGGATCAGGAGCTTTGGAGTGATCAGGCCACGCACCTGAGAGCTGGGCGGGCCAAAGACACACAGTCCAGAACACGACTGTTCGGGATACGAGGGGGTGGAGCCAGGAATCCCCCAGAAGGAAGTGCGGGCGGGTGGGCGTGGTGAAATCGTGGGTGCGGGCCCCGCGGAATGCTGGGAAGAGCACCAGACCGGAAGTTAGTCTGCGCATGTGTGTCGGCTCCTTTCTGTGTTTGCCACGTGCAGACCTTGAACAAAGGATGACACGTCACTAGTGGCGGCTTCCTCATCGGGAAAGTGGGATGGTACTAGTACTTGCCCGACCTGCTGTATCATACCAGGGCCATACTGAAAAGTGTTACCAGGGTGTTAGGAAGACACCTAAGCCCTGAACAATGTCGGGTGGCTGAGAGGCGTGATCTCCGTATGTTTTCAGAAATAGCCAGAGCGTGGGCAGGCTCGGGGGCATTTCCACTAGCACATGGTGGGGGGAGGGGCAAGACGGGGCGGAGCGGGGCCGGGAGACCCGGGCTTGGTTCCGGAAGCAGGTGCAGCCTGTGCACTCCAAGGGAGGCCCCTCTCTGCCTCCGTTTTATTCAACTACTGTTTCCGCCTTTAATCCCTGTTCTGCAAGAAGAGATTCAGGGCAGCCTTACTCTCAGTTTCTAAGAGGAAAAGCCCTTTGTTGATGTTTTAAAAATCTAACAGGAACAGGAAGAAGAAAAGGAAAATCTATGCATGGATGAGGGCAATAGTAGGCAGTAAAGGGGAGTAAGAGTCACATCGAATCAGGTACCTGCAACATCCAGCCTCAGCAGTGGGGAAAGCCTCACGGAGACAGCCAAGCTGGAGTCCGGGTGGAGAGACGTGGGCATAACATCCTCCGCACAGGTGAGACTTCCAACTGATCCCATAAAGGGCCATATTTATAGGGAGAAGGGAGGCTCTGAAGATAAACATTTGTTCACCTACAAGCATTTTAGAGCGATATGCATTCCTATGTTTTCATCTCTTTACATATTCAAGAAACCTGAGCTAGGTGTGTTTGCCTCCCCTCCCAGATTCCATTTGCAAGGCAAAATTTATAGTTCTCAGCGTCCAGACTAGAAGGGCGAATTCTGACGTGGAGG
This sequence comes from Mustela lutreola, assembly GCF_030435805.1. Lineage (NCBI taxonomy): Eukaryota > Metazoa > Chordata > Mammalia > Carnivora > Mustelidae > Mustela > Mustela lutreola. The sequence continues at coordinate 66,316,048 of NC_081303.1, read as the reverse complement.
CCAGCTAATGTGAACTAACCACTCTCCAAAGGTCACTCATGCAGCTTGAGTCTCACAAATAATATTCCTCTTCTTCTCCTCCTCCTCCTCCTCTTCTTCTTCTTTTAAGATTTTTGTATTTATTTTTAGGGGGGTTAGAGGGAGAGAGAGAATCTCAAGCAGGCTCCCCACCAAGCATGAAGCCCCAACTCAGGGCTCGATCTCATGATCCTGATATCATGACCTGGGCTGAAACCAAGAGCTGACGCTTAACCCACTGAGCCACCGAGGCGCCCCTCACAAACAACGTTCTGCCTCCCTGTGTCCATGCAAGTCAGGTGGTTGGTTACACAGGACACATCACAGAAACTTCCATCCATACAATACAATCCCTCACCTCCATCTGGCCTTGAGAGTTTCAGGAGCAAGAACAACAGAAAAATAGCGATTTCTGCATTTCTTAAACTTCTGGCTTATTTTTCCGTGAAACAATGGCACAGAGAGCCTGTAACCCACTTGATTAGAGATAAAGGAGAGATCAAAACATCTGTGCCCCAATATATTGTCCAGGCTCACTTTTTCTTTAATAAGAACCAAGGAGGACTGATTGTCACTAATTCTACTGGGAAAGGCTGGGAAGGAAAGAAGCAACCAAAATTCTAGCACATTAGATTATTTCTGAAAAAAAGAAAAACGAACTGTTAGAGATCTTTACCAATGTAGAGGTATTTTAACTGAATGGCAGTTCATCCTCATTTACCTGGATTTGCATCACTGAAAATGCTGGGTTTTGTTCCTCCAGGTGATGAGGAAGAACATGGTGAAGGAGAGAATAGCAATGATAGAAATTGAGATCAGTGGTCTGGGGGCCATCAAGCTCTGCTTGGATGAAGGGCTGGAGTCAATGCCCCCCCCCCATCACTCTGCTTTGAACAATGTGACGACATGGAATCTGGAGATTCCAAGTCACAATGTTTTTGGGATGGCAGGCAGTACATGTCCAATCTACAACTCAGCACAGGTAAAGCAAGAACCTACTGTGAGCTGGAATAGTTCCCTGTGGGGAATAGAAAGATAAGTATGACTGGTTCCTGGCCATCAGAGTTTATGGCAAAGGACAGAAGCCAGGGAAGATGGTTATGTACAAGGAAGAGAGTGTGTAGTGCCTGGCCAGGTGTCCTGGAGGGGTTTTAGGGGGGTGGGCAGGACAAGGGCCCTTGAAGAACAGACTGGAACCCTAAGCTGGGCAAGTCTCAGAGCCTCAGTTTCCTGATACAAAAAGACACTAGAAATCAGTTCTTCATAGGTGGTCTCTGTGAAAGCACCTAACCTAGATATTGGTTACAGAGTTGGTATTCAACCATCTCTCTCTTGTTCTCTTTAAAATTCTCTTGATAATGGCCAGCAATAAGTCATTAACCCAAATAGTACAATTTGAAGAAAACCTGACTTCCATAAGTTTTTAAGTTTTAGAAAAGAAAAATCCTGTTATAATTGGAATGTCCAAGCTCAAGAGAATGTCACTTAGGTTTCAACAGAAGAGAGACTTCTGCTTTGCCCTGTGCTGTCAGACCACACCTGGACTGCTCTGCTCTGCTCCAGTGCCCACTCCAAGAGGAAGGCGACAAAAGGGAGCATATTTAGAGGAGAACAATCAGAATAGTAAAGAGTCAGGCAAACACAGCATGGTGGATGTTTGAAAACCACTGACACTATTTTTTCTAGCAAACACTCATGAGGGGCAGGAGAGGCGCAGGATCACTATCTTTGACTGCAATATGAACTTTGTTGAATGAGGGAGTCAATGTTGTGTGTGTTCTTATGGGATGGGACAAGAGCTGGTAGGTAGAAGTTCCAGGGAGGTGGCCTTGCCTCTAAATAAGAAGGGATTTTCCAACAAGGAGTCATATCCCAAAATGAAATGGTCTACTTTGTGAAATAGTGAGTTTCCCAAGTCAGGAGGTATTCAAACTGAAACTCATGACCATTAATAAGGAGTTTTCAGCACAGTGGTTCCCAACCTCTAGTGTGGTAAGAATCACTGTGAGACTTTTAAAAATCAGATTGCTAGTTCCAGCTTCCTAAGATTCTGACTAGGTGTGTCTGTAGTGGGACCCATGGACTTGCCTTTCACAGAGTTCCCAGGTGATGGTGCTGCTGCTGGTCTTCAGGTCACATTTTGCATAGGAAGGCTGTATTAATAGATAATGTAAGATAGAACCAGGCAATCTAATTTTCCAATTTTGTGAGTCTATTGTGATAATCATAGAAAAAAATGTAGTTCACTATATGGCTTTAGATATCACCAAAATAAATTTGCTCTGTAAAAATGAATATAAAATAACTCCATGCGTATCCTATGGCAAATCAAAGTTCCATTAACATCAACTGATGTTTGGGTATCATAGAAGGACCAATGGAGAAGCTGAACATGGAACTACATAGATTTTAGATTTAAAGTAGGCTCACCTCAAAACTAGAAAGCTAACTATAAAAGTTTGCTATGCAACTATGTAAATGCAATGGGGGAACTGATGTGAGCTTTGTGTTTCTAGAATCTAAACTGCTATTTTCAATGACTCTGCTTCTACAGTGTTTTACAGCAAAGACCGTAAGAGTCCAGAGGGATGATGGGAAAGAGAATTCCCATGATTGACAATGGAATTCTGGCACTGGCCCAGCTGTGAAGGTCAGCCGCATTGTAAACGAATCTGCTTTCCTAGAGTTGTGTCTTGTTGGCCTGGAGATTCTCCACTTGCCTTTGCTGATGCACAAACCCAGGATTACTGTTTGTATGGCTCTCCACTGAGAATACGTATCTGTGGACAAAAGGCAGCAAAGGATTTGAGTATGTTGGCTGCACCAAATGGATACTCAGCCGTCATGACCAAAAATTGGCCTTTTGCTCTTTGTCAAGATCTTTGTCATGATCTCCAGTAGTTAATACATCCATATTGTAGAAGAATACATGGTTCAGAAGGATTGAGGCACAATTACATGTGCAGATCGAAAGCTCTCCATTGGAAAAACCAATTCCGAGACCATGTGCCTTTGTGAGCCCAATTATAGAAAGAAAGTATATACCTATGATTGTACATGCATATGCTGTTTTAGGAAGATACAAAACACTTAAAATGGGCTTCCTCTGTGAATAAGAATTGGGCATGTGTTTATAAAGGGGATAATCTTTCATGTTTCATGAATTTTTTTAAATCATGAGAGTAAAATACTGGTGAAATAAAATCCAGCAACTTGGATAATTAATTCATAGCATCACTCTCTTGTCCTGATAGGCATGGTTTAGAAAGATATCTGCAACTTGCAAAGAAGATTTAGAGAGTTCAGAATGATCTAGATTAGGTGACTGAAATATTGCAAATTTTCCAAATAGTTACTTAATATGCCTCCCACTTTGATGTCTGTGAACAATTCATACATATGTGTGGTTGTGCTTCTATTAGTATGGTTAAGAGTGCAGATATAGGAGTTGTTGGAGATGTGCAAAATCATTGCACAGTAATCCAGGTGTACACTGAGGGGAGCCCACACACTGAGGTAACCCCTCTAAACCAATGGTGAGTTTTGTCAATGTCCAAGCTTGGGACATTGCTGGCCTCTGTGGGAAATCACAGATATTTAAAAACAACAACGTCCTCTCTCTGGCTCAGGTCATTCATTCATTCCTACTGCATTAACTGGTCACCTACTACATGCCAGGTGCATATATGTATCACCATATGTGACACTTCTGTATCTGCTGCATGAGGCCATTTGCTTTCTTGTCTGTTTAGAGTATTTTCTATTTTAAAAAGTATCCTATGTAGAAAGGGCAGAAAGTCAGCGGATTCCACTTCACAGGCTCTCTGAAATTAACACATCACCAGCCACACAGCTGCAGAGAGAGCCAGGCTGCCTCTTGGCGCGGATGTTCTTCGTTCAGAGATCTTAGCTGATTTTGCTAACTGACCATTTAGGCCACTTGTCTTTTCTCTTCCTCATACTTTAAATTCCCATGCTTTAAGGTCACCAATAAAGAGTAAACTCTCAAAACCTTAGGTCCCCACCGTCAACTCCAATAAAAGCAGAACCCCTGGGCCAATGAGCATTCTCTGTCTCTCTCTCTCTCTCTACCTGTGATCTCCTTGTGTGATCCTAGGTACATTGTGTAATTTCTACTAAGTAATAAACCTTCTAAGTAATAAACCTTTATTCTTCCAAAGTTTCCTGATGGTTGTTACTGAAGGCTATCTTGCAGTCATAAGAACCACAAGAATTAGTCCAGTTGTAACATTGGTTTGGAAAAGGGGCTTGTCTGTGGGAAGGTCATGGGGGCCCAGGTGAGTGCCCCCAGGCATTTCCACCAATAGTGTGTTCTTCCGTAGGCAGAGACTGGCATAGAACAGTATTTTAAAGGAGTTCTGATAGTAGTTTTTTGGACCTGTTAAATGAGGTAAAGGCATGTAGTAGATACCATAGCCGAACCAGGGATGCTTAAGAAATTATTTAGTTCTACCCCCTTTATTTTAGAGCCAAGAAAACTGAGGTTCAGAGATACTGCCAGCTAGTAAAAAGGCAGACAGGAGATTAGGGGGGGAAATGGCTGGTCCTAAAATTTATATCACCTTGTTCATTGATTTGCCACATTTTCAACTAGAGGATAAAAGAACTAGTCAAAAAGAAAAAGGATCAAGTTGTTGTGTTTCATTTCTTTTTTGTTGTCACTGTATTTTTTATGTTTATGCCTTGAGCTCTGGTTTGAAAAAGAGAACACATAAGAACCAACATTTTATGTAGAGACATATATTGAGGATTCACGCACATGGGAGTAAATAGCTGACATCAGAGAACAGATGAGAGCACCAGGACTGAGCCAAGAAGTAAAAACAAGGAAAGCTGATCCCCAGCCCTTTGCAAGGTGTGTGATTTGGGAGCTGTGGCCGAGAGTAAATGCCTGTACCAATCCAGGGTTGGAGTCTAGCAGAGCTCAGGAGACCAGGAGGATGAGAGAGCCCAGGAGCTGCTGGGGCACTTGTCATACACAAGGCAGAAGCTCTTGATCTTGAGAAGCCGAAGAGCAGGAAACCATAGTTACACTATGCAAAGGTTGTGAAGTCTTGGTTTACTGAGTCTTTTTTTTTTTTTTGAGAACACACACTAGAGTGTGGGCAAAAACACACACTAGAGTCTGGGCAAGAAGAGTTGAGGCCTTTGTGAGCACAGGCCAAGTCCTCAGCAGGGCCCCCAAACAATGAAGTGGTCCAGTCATGCTCCCAAGAGCCAGCAGGAGGAGGCACTGAGGTGTGGGGAGAAAATTCTGGATCTTGCCTCGTTTCCAGGCCTATACGTATGCAGTAGACCTATGGTTCTGTCTTTACCAAAGAAACCAAGTAACTTCTAAGTTCTTTGTCGTGCCCCACAACTGCCCCAACTACCCCACTTTGCACATACTCCTACTTTATTCCAGGTGCTTCTAGGCACCCAATAAGGGGCTTGAATATTGAACCATGTGTAGGACAAAGGCTCCCCCTTGGACACTCTCCTCATTTGCTTTAATAAGGCGTCAAAAAGACCATGATGGGGGACACCTGGGTGGCTCAGTTGGTTAAGCGGCTGCCTTCGGCTCAGGTCATGATCCCAGCATCCTGGGATCGAGTCCCACATCAGGCTCCTTGCTCGGCAGGGAGCCTGCTTCTCCGTCTGCCTCTGCTGCCACTCTGTCTGCCTGTGCTCGCTCTCGCTCTCTCTCTCTCTCTCTGGCAAATAAATAAATAAAATCTTAATTAAAAAAAGAAAAAGAAAAAGACCATGATGGCATCTGTGATGATAACTGGGCAGAGGATAAATTAAATTCAAATTTGCAATCATGCAGACTAAGATCCGAAACCTCAGAAAAGGCATTTATGTTACCCTGTAGGGTGCATTTGTCTTAGCTGATGTGATTATAAGAACTGGAAAGGACAAAAAAACAGGCTTACATACGTTATGACCCATACATACCCTTCACTAATGAGACAGGATTGGAAATAATCACTTAGAATTTATTGACCTTTAATTTTACAGATAATTCTAACCATGGGTTGTCTGGTTTGTCAGACCAGAGCAACACATGAGAAGGAAACTACTGCTGATTACGGACTCAGTGACAAGGGCCATAATAATGCCTAGCACAGGGAGGAGACACTAAAACCTTGTTATAGCATTTGAGGAGTAATTAAGGTGCTTAATGATGAGAATGAGCAATAAAAGCAGGTTAAGTTATGTTTGTTGCACACAGTTCAAAATGAGACAAGAGTGTGATGAATTTTAGAGATATTTTTGTCAAAACACAACGTAAAAAGTAAAGAAATTAAATAAGGATTTCCTCACCTATGTAAATTTCAGCATCCTCAAAGTTCTGTCTACACAACAGTGCCGGATAGATGAAGCTTTGTTCTGTGTATCACCAGCATCATGTGAAAGTCAACTGAAGATCTCAGCACTTGGCAAGAGCTGTGTGCTAGAGCCAAGGCATCACCACACGGAGGAGGAGAGGTGGCCTGTTGTGATCAATACTTGATCAGAGATGAGACCCAGGACCAAAGTAGAGAATGGGACACTCACATTCTAGCCGAGACCTTCATCGCTGTTTTGATAGCTGTGTTTGAGGTGAAGCCTCCTGGACTAGAGGACTAAAACTTTGTTTCCCTGGCTTCTTAGTATGATGATGGCCTTGTAGAGGAAGAGGAAGAGCGAGGAAAAGCATAACCTTAGAGTCTTAACCTTTTCTAAAGAACATTTTCATCTCATCTGCGAAACAGAAGTGTTCCCAGAATAAGTGGATATGTGAATGAATACATGAGAGGAAACAAAGACTAATAATATGAGTTTCCCTGGTTTTGCAGATTCCCAAACTCTCAAGTAACCATCACTTACAGCCTTCTCAATCACATTTATGGCAAAATAATGGTCTAACCCAATGTGAAAGAATTCATACAAACAGCCTTCATTTTTGAAGACAGTAGCACCGTGGAGAATACTGATGTGGTCATTTTTGCAACAGGATATACCTTCTCATTTCCTTTCTTTTGGAGATTCTGAGAATATTACTGAAGACCAGATATCCCTGTAGCATCATGGCGTATTCCCACTTCATTTGGAAAAACCAGCTTTGGCTTTCGTTGGCATAATCCAACTGGTGGGAATAGTCATACCCACAGCAGAACTCCGAAGGTGCTATTTAAAGGGGAGAGAACAGGCACCTGGGTGGCTCAGCTAGTTAAGCATCCGGCTCAGTTTCAGCTCAAGGCATGATCTCAGGACTGTGGAGGACTGTGGACTTGTGCTCAGCATGGAGTCTGCTTCTCCTTCTCCCTCTGCTCTTCCCCCTGCTTGCTCACTCTCTCTCTCAAATGAATAAATAAAAGCTTTAAAAAAATAAAAATAAAGGTGAGAGGACAGTGGTAGAGGGAATTCTGTGGTTTCCCTGCTGCTGGTAGACACCCTGAACCAAAGGGATATGAAAATCAATCTAGTTTAAATTAAAGGACTTGTCAATTACAATCAATATTACTACTCACGAATTTTTTCTTTTTAAAAAATTCCTCTTTCTGGGATGCCTGGGTGGCTCAGTGGGTTAAAGCCTCTGCCTTCAGCTCAGGTCATGATCTCAGGGTTCTGGAATAGAGCCCCACATCAGGCTCTCTGCTCAACAGGGAGCCTGCTTCCCCCTCTCCCTCTGCCCAATGCAGAGCTTAATTCCAGGACCCCGGGATTGTGACCTGAGCTGAAGGCAGAGGCTTTAACCCACTGAGCCATTCAGGAGCCCCCTTATTCTTATTCTTGTTCTTCTTATTATTATCCCGGGGTCCTGGGATCGAGCCCCGCATTGGGCTCTCTGCTCAACAGGGAGCCTGCTTCCCCCTCTCTCTCTGCCTGCCTCTCTGCCTACTTGTGATCTCTCTCTCTCTCTCTCTCTTAAATAAATAAATAAAATCTTTTTTAAAAATTCCATTTTCTAGACCAATTTTATTTAGCTTAAAGTAATCACAAGGACAAGTTCTCTCTCTCCTCTCTCTCTCTCTTGTAATTAGGCTCCATGCAGGGCACGCTTGGAGCCCAACACGGGGCTTTAACTCACAACCCTGAGATCAAGACCTGAGCTGAAATCAAGAGCTGGGCACTTAACTAACTGAGCCACTCAGACATCCTTTTTCCTTCCTTTCTTTCTCCCTCTCCCCCTCTCTCTTTCTTTTAGGGGAAATCAGAAAGGCCTGAAAAAGAAAACTGGGAGAAATCCATTCATACCAATATTACAAATGTGGAAGGTTTCCCCATCCTTGCCCATGCTTTCTGAGCTCTACCCACAGCTCAAAAGTAGCCAGAATCAGCAGTCAATACCAACCTTGTATCCAAGCTGTGAGTTCCACTTAAAATGTTTATTCAAATTCTTTCTGGAACAAGATTTCCCCTTGGTTCTTTTTCTATCTGTTCTATGGAACGAACAGTAACGGAGGAACCAGAGAAGGGAAAACATACTTTCTTCACCAGTTCTGGTTAACTCTCATCTCTATTGCTAACAGAAAAGTTAGGTGTGCCTTTTCTTTCTAGAAGTCCTCTCTCAGGTCCTTTCAATCAGCTCTGGAGAAGCGCAGCACCAGAATTTCCACTTTTTTTTTTTTTTTTAACTTTCCCAAGCCATACTTTGTCTTTACCTAGGCCATTCCTTGTGCCATGTATCCTTTCTTTAAAGATTTATTTGACAGAGAGAGAGAGAGAGAGAGAGAGAGAGAGAGAGAGAATGCATGACAAGCAGGCAGAGGGGTAGTGGGAGAAGTAGAAGCTAGCTTCCTCTGAGCAAGGAGGTGGGACTCAGTCTCAGGACCCCCGAATCATGACCTAAGCCAAAGGCAGGTGTCTAACCGACTGAGCCACTGAGGCGTCCCCTGTGTATCCTCTCATAGGACTGAACGTGGTGTCCTCCTTCAAGGATGTGATGGTTGACACTGGAGAAGAGAGGCTTTGGGGAGAAGGTGGGGTCCTTCTTCAGCAGATAATTACTGAAATCAGCATTTATGGGCTTAGGTAGGTGGGGTCAAAAGAAAACAAAATCTCTGAGTCATATTTTAAACACAACTTCTAACAACCAGAGAGGCAGCTTCCAGAACCTTTCAAAGGAAAGACTGGAAGCTCATTATTGCTTACTCTGACACTTACTCTGTCTTGGCTTTAATATTCAGGTATAATTTGATTATCCTCTGAGCCAAGAGAAAACACTCTGTAATGTGAAAATAAGAGAAACAAAGCAGAAATTCACTTATGAAACAAATATCTGAGAGCTTACTGTGCATTGGGAATCATTCTGGTCAAGTGGGATAAAGGTGGCCGTTTAAGACGATGCCCACCAGCAAGATCTGTCTGCTGGCAGTAATTACACATTTGCCAGCAGAAGGAATGAATCTTCATACAAGCTAAGACCACAGATATGTCCCAGGAGAAATTTTGAAAGTGGCAGGAATCATTTGAATGCTCTAATCAGGAAAAGACCTAAGGCTACTAGATATTTCCTAGGTTCCTTTTGTCACCTTCAGCAGACTTCTGTGCAAGTCCTTATTTAGGTTTAATAAAGAAGGAAAATCGGGGCACCTGATTGGCTCAGTTGGAAAAGCAGGTGACTCTTCATCTCAGTGTTGTGCATTCAAGCCCCTCGTTGGATGTAGAGACTATCTAAAAATAAAATCTTCAAAATAAAATGAAGAGGGAAAATAGTGGGTACCTGGGCGGCTCAGTCCGTTAAGCATCTGCTTTTGGCTCAAGTCATGATCCCAGGGTCCTGGGACCAAGCCCTGTGTGGGCCCCCTGCTCAGCGGGGAGTCTGCTTCTCCCTCTCCCTCTGCCCCTTCTCCTGGCTTGTGTTATCTCTCTCTCTCTCTCTCTCTCACACATACAAATAAATAAATAAAATCTTTAGAAAAATAAAAGATGTAAAATAACCTTAGCCCTTAGCACAGGGTAGAAAGAAAGCCAAATTCACCCTTCTGCTGCCAGATGCTCCAAATGAACTCTTAGTTAATTGCAGGCAATAGTTAAGTAAATGTCCACTTCACACCTAAAGATGTGCTGAAACCTATGTAGGGTATAAAAAGTCCCCCAAGCTCTGGTCCCTCCTAATTGTCAATTTATAACATCACTGAGAACATGAGACTCCAGGTGCATGAGGGCTATTCCTGGACCACACGCCCAGTGCAGACAGGCCATGATAAGGAATCGGTGAGGTCAGGAGCCCAGGTGGGGAGAGGTGGGGAGAGCTCAGGTGGTCACCAGGGGAGGGACTCAAGCCTTGTCCTGAAGGTAACACTTGTCTGAGCAAAAGGAAGGAGGGACTGAGTATCCCAGGATCAAATGTGGTCCCAGAACCTGCAAAGTGATAAAAAGTTTTGGGTCTCTCTGCATAGTCCCTGAAAGCCACATGGTCTGTGTTTAGATATCTCAGAACCCTTGGCATGGGCTTCAGAAGGATGACATAAGCCACGTGGACAACACTGCCTCTGTGGACAACACTGCCTCTGCGGAATGAGACCCACTTTGTGTCTCTCTCATCTCTGAACCCAATCTAGCTTTGGAAGTTTTCCTTGCATCATGCATCTCACACCAGTACCACTGGCAGGGACGGAGCCCACAGAGCCAGCCTGACCCAGAAAGAATGGATTCTCAAGCCCATGAAGACCACCAGCAGTCCATGAGTATACTTGCCAGTCTGTTAGGGCAACGGTTCTAGTTTGTCTGAGCCAGCCTGGCCATCTCAGTGTTCCTGAACACCCGTATTAACATGATGGAAGAGAGCAAAGGTCACAGGGTCCCATATGTCCCTCTACTTCTTTTTTTCTTTTAAGAGTATGGATTGAAGTTCTTAATATTTTTTTTAATTTTTTCAATTTATTTATTTTCAGAAAAACAGAATTCATTATTTTTTCACCACACCCAGTGCTCCATGCAATCCATGCCCTCTATAATACCCACCACCTGGTACCCCAACCTCCCACCCCCTGCCACTTCAAACCCCTCAGATTGTTTTTCAGAGTCCATAGTCTCTCGTGATTCACCTCCCCTTCCAATTTACCCCAACTCCCTTCTCCTCTCTAACACCCCTTGTCCTCCATGCTATTTGTTATGCTCCACAAATAAGTGAAACCATATGATAATTGACTCTCTCTGCTTGACTTATTTCACTCAGCATAATCTCTTCCAGTCCCGTCCATGTTGCTACAAAAGTTGGGTATTCATCCTTTCTGATGGAGGCATAGTACTCCATAGTGTATATGGACCACATCTTCCTTATCCATTCGTCCATTGAAGGGCATCTTGGTTCTTTCCATAGTTTGGCGACCGTGGCCATTGCTGCTATAAACATTGGGGTCCAGATGGCCCTCCTTTTCACGACATCTGTATCCTCTACTTCTTAAGGCCACCCCGCTGCCTTTGGATGACTTTATTCCCCTCACTTGGCTTGCTTCCAGAGAGGAATGTACCCATTGTAGGTCACAAAAAGGGGAGGTTTCACTGGTTGTCATTGTCTTCCTGTGTCATTATGTTCCCAGGGCTCCCTACATGCATGGCACTGTCCCCAGCAAGGGCAATCATCTCACACTGGTTGAACATCTGTTAAAAGATAAGCATCTCGTGGCATTCTATTTGATCAGTATCTCCACTGAGTAAGAACAATCAGGTCATGGTTGCTTTCACCAAATATCTCTACATATCTATTCATAACAGAGAGGAATTTGAAAAATATCTGCTCCCCTTAGTTTATGGCAGGATTATTATATAGTTGTAATTGCCCATAATTCAGCGAACACATAAACAAATGAACATTCATTTATCTACCATGCGCTAGCCACTTTCCTAAGTGCTTTAAGTGTGTTATTTCATACATATCACAACAATATACATAGGGAAAGAATTTTTTTTTTTTAATGGAAGACATTAGCCCTGATTGCCCAGGGTTATATAACTCAAAACTGATGGTTCATCATTTGACCCTAACTGATACTAAAGTCAGTGTTCTTTGTTGTACACCAGACTATCTTTCATTCATTTTCAATGGATATTTTTTCAGGAGTTTATATACTGGAATATTTAAAACCCTACTAGCATGACATGTATTTTCTTTATTGCTGATTACTTGCTGAAGCAAGCAAATTGTTATAGTATACACAGGCAAAAGATGTATTTTTCTAGCAACACATAAATATTTATAACAGAATGCCTTCTTGAAATTTCCTTTTCCATATAACTTATAAATTGCACATTACAATGATGTGAAGCCAGAAACATTTTGAAATCAAATTCTATATCCTAAGTTGAAAATGTTTATCACCTCAGTCTGTTTAGAACATTTGAATTTTAAAAACATACATTTTAAAGAATTTTTGGTTAAAAGCCTTTCTTTGAATGATTAGTATGGTATATATATCATCAACACCCAAATTCTGGCTTTCAGTAGAATCTGAGGTCATGATAGCATAAAATGTATTTTCACATTGTAAACTATTTGAAAAAGCATCTACAATTCTATCAGTCTCATTGTAAGATTCATCAGTGTTGTTCATCAAATACTCCTAGTTCGTTCTCTGATCACATAGTAGGAGTTAGCATCTTTGCCTCTTTGAAGTTGGGCATGACAATATGACCTGCGTTAGCCAAATAAATGTAAGGAGACGTCCATATTTCACAGCCATATAGAATCTTTAGGGTATAGTACCAATCACGTCTTCCCTCTGACAAGGTTTTGATAATTGAGGAAGCAGGTGTGAAGATAGAAGCTTTCTCAGTCTGGGTTCCTGAACGGTCACAATGAGCACAGCCTGATCACATAGTATGAACATTTGTTGTGAGTCACTGATAGGAATTTTTTGTTACTGTAGCATAACCTGGCTTATGCTGACTGATACCCAGCAAGGTCTTCCATTTGTTCATGTTCCCTTCACATTTTATGCACATAAACATACAGGGTTTTTTTTTTTTTTTACATGGCTATACTCGTATTATACATACACTTTTCTTGGACACTTTTCAAAACATATTGTAAACTTTTTCTCTGCTTTTTCTGAACACCATGTTTGTCATCTTAATGGTTGTATAATAGCCTATTATGTCCATATGCAATTATTTATTAACTGTTTTTTTTTCTATTGTTTAAGTTGTTCTGTGTTTTTCTATTACAAATAATGCTGCTAAAAGTAACTTTGCACATGCAGCTTTTTTTTTTCTTCAAAATTATTTTCTTAGGATAAAGGAAAGAAATTGTTGTTTGCCTTCCAGTTTTATAGTAAAGTATTTTATAGTCAAATTTACAGTATACTTTTCTTTGATATAAGAATTTTAGCATTAATGAGATTGAGAAAAGATTGCTTTTATATTGTCATTCTTTGAAATCACTGTGCTGGGGCACCTGGGTGGCTCAGTGGGTTAAGCCACTGCCTTTGGCTCAGGTCATGATCTCAGGGTCCTGGGATAGAGTCCCGCATCGGGCTCTCTGCTCAGCAGGGAGCCTGCTTCCCTATCTCTCTCTCTCTCTGCCTGCCTCTCCATCTACTTGTAATTTCTCTCTGTCAAATTAATAAATAAAATCTTTAAAAAAAAAAAAAAGAAATCACTGTGCTAATTGGTTCAAAAGATAATGTCCAGAATATTCTGAAGCAGTGACCACAAAAGATATTCTTCTGAGATAAAATCAGGTCACACTCTAAACGTCACATCGTGATGAACTACGTGATCATAGCATTTTTTACTTACTATAAATGGCTTAAAGTTACCCAAGTTTCTGCACAAAATACAGCTGAATTGTTTCTGCTGAGACCAAATTAGCAATGTTCCATCCACATGTTCAACGAGGGAAGCACTATTTCTCTAGAATCTCTTTTGGTGGTAAACATGTTTTTACTCCATTAATCCTTAGGAAAACCAGACTGGTTGCCCAGCCAAGACACGAAAAACTCTGCTTTCCTCGCTTTACATTGATCACTTTGATGAATAAAGCAGTTTTATTTCTTTTAACGCACAGACTATATATCTGAGATTGTCTGCCACTTTTATATTCACAGTATTTTATATTTATCTAACACTATTTTCCAAGGCACTCAGAGTGCTTCTTAGATATTATCTCATAAATGCTCTGTAGAATGATGAAGTCAGCACTTTACACAAGTATCTGAAACATTCAGAGCCACCATTTGTGAACTATTAAACACTGCCAATCTTCTTCCCTTGATTTCCTCCTCCTCTTCCTCCCTTTCTCGTTCTTATTTTTCGTTTCCGCCTACATTTCAGTGCCTAAGAGATAAAAACATCACACCCAACGTCCTGATGGTAGACATAAGGGCTGCACAAAGAGGTGGGGGACCTTCTTTTCCGAATGCTCACTGACTGAGAGGTGCCCCTTAGAGGCCAGGCAGCTGCTGACATCATCTGATGGGTGCCCGCACCATAAGGTCCCATGGTGGGCATGACCTCCTGCTTAGAGACGAGTTCCTGAATGTCCAAATGGTGTCCTTGAATAATTCTGTGAGACCTTGGGATGGTCCCACGATGTTTCTCATACCAGATTCTTCCCTGTAAAACAGAATTCGTCCCCCTGTTTTCCCCTTCTCAAAGAGGGACTGGAAGAATCAGATGAAAAATGGAGGCAGAAGTGCTTTGAAATTGTCTAGATGCAAAGAGGAGCTAAGATGGCGGAGGAGTAGGGAGACCATTGACTTTGTTTCGTCCTTCGAGGGCAACTAGGTAAGTTAACAAATCACTCTCAACACCCGAGAAATCCACTGGAGGTCTGATCGTCTAGGAGTATTTATGACCACATCAATTTAATAAATCAAATGTAATGGTGTTAGCACACATCCTACCACCACAGAAGAAAGATTAAAACAAAAACAAGAGCTTATTTCTCCAAACAAAAAAAATCTTAGGTTAGGTTATGTTTCACTGTGGGAGAGAATAACATGGGGAGGTGGGTGGGGGAAAACATCATTTAGAGAAATAGAAGACATTTTATGCTGAGAGGTAAATAGAATAAATAATAAATAAATAGAAATAAATATAATAGAATAAATTATATATTATATAATATATAATATATTATATATAAATTATATAAATAAATTATAATAAAATAAATTCTATTATAAATAGAAATAAAATAGCAACTATGTTCTTTAGCGGTCTAGTTCTAAACTAGCTTTCTGCCACCCACCCCAGTTATTCCTATAAACTATGAGGCACCAGACTTGCTCCCAGCTAACCAGCATTAAAATCTGGGGTTACTCCTTTAGTGACCTTGAGAAAAATGACCCCATCCTTCAGAGTCCGTTTCACTGACAATAAGTGAGGATACCCGTAGCATATACTCCCAAGGATCACATGTCAAATTGTACACTGAGAACAGTTTGTAAGTTAAAAAGCAAACCAGGCCCTCACAGCACCCATCTCCACAAACTCCATAAAAGTTTTAGGGAGGGTATCATGGGGCACCTGGGCAGCTCAGTCAGTTGAGCGGACGACTCTTGATTTCGGCTCAGGTCATGGTCTCAGGGTCAGGGGATCGAGCCCTGTGTCAAGGCTCCCCACTCAGCAGGGAGTCTGCTTGAGATTCTCTCTCCTTTTCTCCATCCCCACTTAGAGGAATAAATAAATATTTGAAAAAAATAAAATAAAACAGGTCTCATTAGCTAATTGGGGTACCATTTCTAAGTCAAAAAGAACTTGATCACCGTGAAATGTTAGTAAGAAGAGGAGAACAAGATGAGGCCTGCAACACGCAGCATTGTAATTATTGCTTTAATGTCTGTCTCCCAGGGCGCCTGGGTGGCTCAGTGGGTTAAGCCGCTGCCTTCGGCTCAGGTCATGATCTCAGGGTCCTGGGATCGAGTCCCGCATCGGGCTCTCTGCTCGGCAGGGAGCCTGCTTCCCTCCCTCTCTCTCTCTGCCTGCCTCTCCATCTACTTGTGATTTCTCTCTGTCAAATAAATAAATAAAATCTTTAAAAAAAAAAAAAAAAAAAGATTTAATGTCTGTCTCCCAGCTAGAGCAGAGGGCGGCCTGCAGTGTGGACCGTGCTGGGCTATCCCCGTGCGCTGGGGACACCTGGAGAGTGGCACATAGCCAGCCCACAGCAAAGGTCTGCTGACCGTGGAAGAGCCACGAGAGCACAGACTGGAGTATGGTTGAACACAGGAGAGCCCCAAACCTGAAGTCATGACGATGCAGTCAGCTCTGCCTGCACGGCTGGCCCGAGACGGGGAAGGAAAGCAGAGAGCAGCTCTGGGACGAGTGTGAGAGCGACGGTCCTCGCTCACGCGTCCTCACTCACACCTGCAGTTCACTTCTCAAGCTCGTCTCAGGGACGTGATCCAGCCACAAGGACTCTGGACGCAGGTGCACAGCGATAGGGACCCCCTTCCTCTAGTTGGGGAAATGGAATTCTGTCTATGCAGCAAGAAAGCTCTGTGAACCAGTAGGCTGACTGACTCAGGCCCTTAAACACATAATTAGAGAAATAATCTGTCTGCAGATTGAGGATGTTGCAAAGGTTTTACGTGTCAGAAGGGTTAGGCAAAGTCTTAATTTGTTGTCCTGCAATTCTGAGGTCCTCCCCTTGCGTCAGCCCCAAAGAGCACAGACAGGCTCTTGGGGATTTCCTGGGATCTTCCCCAAATGCCACGCCCGCTCTAGGTGATCTGAAGTTGGCCCTTGGGTGAGCAGGGTCAGAGGGGCTTTAGCCAGCGATCTTCTCTGTTCTTCCACCTACAGAGCCACCAAACCGCAAAGACAACCTAAGCCTTTTTGAAACGTGATCCCATCTCCTCAGTATTTGGGGGGGCAGAAATAGGATGGGCCTTTTGCCATGATACCAGCAGTGGAGGGGCTAAACCAAAGCTTAGATGTTACAGAACAGTAAACTCAGTAACTCTCTTCTCAGACGATCAGAAGATTTCCTCCTGTGAATTGTGCGGCCACTCAGCTGATGAGTGAAACCCCAGCTCCGTCCTGCCCCTTCCTCACCCCCAACATCTCCCACCTGCTCCAACACACACTCGGGCTCTGGCCTCTGTTTGGACACATGGGACACCCGTGAGCACTGTGTTGAAATGCATGAGCTAGCTTTCCTCACTTGCACTCCTTGCCTTTGTTCGTGTTCCTAGTGCTGGGATCTAGTCCTACTTAACTGTGGAGCCCCATGGGTCAGCCATTTGGCCACAGAATATGATAATCTTTGTACCTAAAACCAGATGAATGAACAAAGGAAAGTTTAAAAGAAAAGGCATAGAGAGTTAACCTGGAGATAGTTCAGGGGCAGAGAGTTCTAGAGAATTAAAGAGTGCTAAAATAAGAATTTTGTGGCTATTATGTAGTTCAACTGCACGAGCTCTGGGGAATTTTTGGCTTATTGCTTTTGTACGTTTATTTTCCCCCCAGCCTAATGGAGTTTCATCCCATGCATGTGCAGATTAATATTCAGGCAAAGACTCAAGGGGGCACTTGGGTAACTCTGCAGAGTCCTCTTTCTGCTCAACGACCTCCTCTAACTAGAAAGTCTAG
This sequence comes from Mustela lutreola, assembly GCF_030435805.1. Classification (NCBI taxonomy): domain Eukaryota; kingdom Metazoa; phylum Chordata; class Mammalia; order Carnivora; family Mustelidae; genus Mustela; species Mustela lutreola. Next base: position 66,298,501 of record NC_081303.1, on the reverse strand, counting down.
CTGCCTCCCATCTTGAACTCTTTCCTCTGTCTCCTCACCTCAGTGAGACCAGCAGATTCTCTTTGGTTCCCCTTCCTGTACTGTGGCCTGGGGATCGCCTTTACACAGTAAGTGGGAACAACGGTAAGGGGTATCTCATCTGTTTCCTTTTCTCAATGATCTGGAACCCAGTGTCTGGAAATAACTGTCTAATATACTTTCTTGGGTTTGCTGGTTATTTATGGTGGAAGGGCAATCTCCATTGCATTTAATCCTTCATGGATGGCAGCAGAAATGTTATACGTTTGGTTCTAAAATTTCCAGTTGACTTTTTTATACCATGTACTCCCCTGGTGAAACTTTTTATAAACAATATTATAAAATCCAACTGTCTTTGTTTGCAAATATAAAATTATTGCTTGCAACATGTAAAAGATATTTACTGATGCCTTGAACTCTTTTAATCCAAGTTATGTATATATAAGATAAACATTTTGCTACATCTCTAAATTATGTATTAACCACAGAGCGCTTCTTTTAAATTATTAACACCAGACATTAAATTGTTCATGGGTGCTACCTGAACACTGATGTCTGTATTTAAAATTCTTCATAAGATTAGATTTCTTCTCCTATTTCCTTGCTATCGAGGCTACATTCTGTATATCTTTCTTATGGTACCCCACCATGTCAACTTACTGATTCATACTCTCTTAGTTAATTCATCATTTTACTCATAAGCTGTTAACTCATTTTTTTCTTGAGTGTGCATGGTGTGCTGACACTATTTTAGACCCCAGAGATAAAAGTTGGACCATTCCTACTCTGGAGCATTCTTCCTGTTTCGTGGAGGACATACTGCCTCACCGAGAAGGAACTCTTCCCAGGGAGAGTTGGCAGTGAAGGGTGTCTAGAGTAGGAGACACAAAAGCTGTACCCTGAAGGATGACGAGAGCTTCTGTGGGGGTCCATCATTGCAGATAGAGGGAGTAACTTAGAATTTAAAGAAGAAACATTGACTTTCGTGGAAGAAGTGGAGAAAGACATGTCTGGGCAGGTATATAGCAGTCCATTGTTCTGGTTACTATGACCGCGAAACAAATTACCACCAAACTTAGAAGTTTCAAACAAACAAATGTGTGTATATATATATATATATATATATATATATATAGAGAGAGAGAGAGAGAGAGAGAGAGAGAGAGAAAAGATTCTGTGGGTCTAGAACTAAAAAAGAAAAGACACAGTAAAAATTACAGTCTCTGCATTGTGATGTCTAAGGCTTCAGCTGGAAAGACATGGCAGTTGGGGGCTAGAAATCTGGGGGCATTTTCACGCCATCTGGTGATTGACGTTGCTGCCAGTTGTGGTTTCTCCAAGCATCCCAAGCTTCTTCACAGTGTGGTGGCCTCAGAACTTGACTTCTCACATGGAAACCCAGGCCTCCAAAGTGAGTGTCCCAGGGACTAAGACAATTGCATCACTTTTTGTGACCTAGCTTCAGAAATTGTGTGTTCACTTTCTTGTTCTTTCTTTCCTTTTTTTTTTTTAAGATTTTTTTTTTTTTATTTGTTTGATAGAGATCACAAGTAGGCAGAGAGGCAGGCAGGATGGGGGGGACTCAGGGGAGGGGGCAGAAGCATGCACCCCGCCCAGCAGAGAGCCTGATGCAGGGCTCGATCCCAGGACCCTGATATCATGACCTGAGCAGAAGACAGAGGCTTTAACCCACCCAGGCGCCCCATGTGCGTTCACTTTCATCGCATTTTATTGATTGTGAGTCACAGGCCTGCCCAGATTCAAGGGGAAGAGGCATAGGTCCTACCCCTCAAGAGGAGAAATATCAAAGAATTTGTGGCTGTTTATTTAAAACCAACAGACAAATCATGAAAGAGGCTGCTAAATCAGAGTGACAAGGAGGGAATTTGAACTTAAATAATCAAGGGTTTCCTTTCGGTTCTACCATTTCCTGGGCAATTAGTCTCCCTGGAGCCTGTTTCCTTGTTGATGAAATGGATATAATGTTTTTTATAATTGGGTCATGGTGAGGATTAAATGAGATTATGTTTATAAAGTGCGTATTAACCATACTTGGCACATAGTTAATGCTCAATACTGACAGCTCTCCCCAATCTAAATTAAATCAAAATACTTAAGACTTTCCTTACAATACAAAATACTGTAATCATCTATGCTACCGAAATACCTTACATGGTACAGTTTTGAAGTAAGATTTTAAGAAAAGTAGAAAACTTTTGGAAGTGTCTTAAAAAAAAAAATAGCAAAAAAATAGTAGGAGGCAGAAAACTTGCTTTATATGTTAAGGCAGGAGAAGAGAAGACTAAAGAAAAGGTTGCCCAATTAGAGTTCAGGGCAAAGGGACAGCAAGAAAAAAGCTCCCTCTCTAACCTAGTGTACACCTCAAGGATGTTGCTTTCCATACGGAGAAGATGTTCCCAGGTCTGTGTACAAGCCTGTTAGACACAACCATGTGAAACGCTGCCCTGTTTACAAAGCAGACCAGAGTCTCATCCCACATGGGCAGAACATTCCAACTCATTGCAGAAATGACTTTTACAGTATTAAAGTTGTTCTGAATTGGGGGGGGGGGCGGATATCTAAGCTCAGATAAAGCAAAAGGCATGTGTTAAGTGAGGATGAAAGAAGGTTGATAGTAGACCTTAAGTAAAAGATTATGTTTAGCATAAGAATTCGCCATCACCCCCTTGCCATACACACACAAATGCTGCCTGTCTTAAATAGGTAGAAGGGATGCTTTCATGGAGGAGCTATGGGCTGTGAACCTTTCAGTGTGCATCAAATTTTGGTCAATGTGCAAAATTAATTTTTGTCAAATGAAGAACTCAGTTTGTTAGGGTCATGAATGTCAGATAGACATTGAGAATCTTCATCTACTTAGAAACAAAAAGCACAGTGGGGACTGGGTGGCTTAGTCGGCTGAGCATTGAGCATCAGACTCTTGATTTTGGCTCAGATCATGATCTCAGGGTCCCAAGATGGAGCCTCACGGTGGGCTCTACCATTGGTGTAGATTCTGCTTGGGGATTTCTCGCTCTCCCTCTCTCTGCCCCTACCCCCTCCCTCTTCCTCTCTCAAGCTCCGACAGCGTCTTCTAAAGATGGGCAGCCAAGGGACACTGGTCTGCTTAGAAGGGCACTCTTACACTCCAGCCGTGGCTTGTCTCAATTTATTAAGTCCTTTAATCTTTTCAAGTATAATTTTAGAAATTCTAATCCTAGAATGTGCCAAAAACGCCTGAAAGTTGAAAACCACTGGCAAAGATTCTGACTCCTGACAGTCTTGGGTTTCTAAAGAGATTTCTGCCACTCAACGATTATGTGACCTGGAGGACTGTGGGCATGTCATTTAATCTTTCCTCATCTATCAGGTGGAGACAATAATATCCAGAACTCTTGTAGGGCTAAAAGTGACGAAGGGGGTGGGGTTATGGACATTGGGGAGGGTATGTGCTTTGGTGAGTGCTGTGAAGTGTGTAAACCTGGTGATTCACAGACCTGTACCCCTGGGGATAAAAATATATGTTTATAAAAAATTAAAAAAATATATTTTAAATAAAAATATTAACATATTACACAGAAAAATAAAAAGTGACACCAAATGTGAGAAAGTGCCTGCCTTTCAAAGTATCTGGGAAATAGAAGGTGCTGTTTTATTGGTAATAAGATCTGTAGTTCCTTGGTAGCTTAATAAAAATATGTATTTTTAAAAGATCTTATTCAAAAAAAAAAGATCTTACTTATTCATTTATTCATTAGAGAAAGAGAGAGACAGGGGAGGAGCAGAGGGAGAGGGACAAGCACACTTCCCGCCGAGCACAGAGCCCAGCATGGGGCTTGATCCCACAACCCTGAGATTATGACCTGAGCTGAAATCAAGAGTTGTTCACTTAACCGACTGTGCCACCCAGGTGCTCCTAAAAATAGTAAGTTCTGGTTCCTCCCTAGGGCCATTAGTGTCAGTACATACACGGTGAATCCCAGAGGGACGCTCAGCGTTAAGTTCCTTAGTGATTCTAACACTCACTTAGATTTGAAAACCACCTAAATAAATCTTCTTCTAAGTAATAAAAACCAAATTTATAAGTTATGTTCCATTTTTGAAAATATCTCTAAGTATAGCTGTTTGTCTAAACCATTTCATAATTCTGTGAGGTTCATATTCATATATTATCATTCCTACTTTACACATTTTTTTTAAAAAGAGGCTTTGCTCAGATTCACACAGGTGTCAGCAACAAATGGAGAGATGAGCAATCCTTCCGACCCACAGTGCAGTGCTTTCTCCTGGATGCAATATTTCCAACTGCTTCGTTTTGGTATTTAGTTTCTGTTGGAATACTTAATCGATGGACTCAGCTGTCTTTAAGAAAAAATGCATAATATGACCATCATTATTTATAACCTATAACCTTATAGTCAAGATGAGTGTATATACCTGTGGATATAAATTAATTATTTAAGATGTAACTTTTTACCTTTTTGCTTTCTCTTTCAGGAGGTCACGAAGGAATTGAAGGTGCTGATTTTAGGGACTTCGCCTTCTCCGTATTCCACAAAATCACAAAACCCCTAGTTCAGACACATTTTACCTTGCCTGTCCTTAATTAATTATAATAATCACGTAGCCCATTAAATAGACTCATTGGTTTTAATTAACTGAAGAAATATTGGCAATGATTTTAATGGGCTAATAAGATTTAATACAAAGTTATTAAGGTGTGTTATAATGTCACAATTCATTATCATGAAATACGAGACAAAACTTTATTAGATAACTTTATTATGTAACTTTCTAATCTATTTTGCACAGTTATAAAGCAACACTTGAGTCAGCACCTGAGAACATAACTATAGGAATCTGGGGCGGATTCAGTTCTTAGAACCGCTCCCATAATTAGAGGTACCATAAGGCGGTTCAGGAGTTATGTTTCTGACTAAGGACACAAGCCAAGATGAAATCCTTAGAACAAGGGAGCTGCAGTGTTTTCCATGGACTTCAGCATTTCCTTCATTGTGTGACCTCAAACTTTTGGTTTCTAAACCCTTTTGATAGAATTTCACTGTGCATGTGATACCTAGTGGGTCCCCACTTGACTGGGTTTAAGAACAACCCTAGGTGGGCATTCTGCATGCTGCTTTCTTCCCACCCAAGGATTTGCTTCCCTTCTCTCTGTTTTAGATCTGTTAATGCCTATTTCATTTCAAGGGTGTCCTTAACTGCAGAGTGTGATATGGAGCCCTCAAGAAGTAAATTAGGGGGGCGCCTGGGTGGCTCAGTGGGTTAAAGCCTCTGCCTTCGGCTCAGGTCATGATCCCAGCGTCCTGGGATCGAGCCCCGCATCGGGCTCTCTGCTCAGTGGGGAGCCTGCTTCCTCCTCTCTCTCTCTGCCTACTTGTGATCTTTGTCTGTCAAATAAATAAATAAAATATTTTTTAAAAAATACTTCTCTTTAAAAAAAAAGAAATAAATTTATATTTATATTTGTCTATTTATATTTGTCTTGAGATATTTCATTCTGCGGAGCAGTCAGGAAGTAACAATAGTAACACAGGTGCCGGCTTTGCCGGTCAACAGCCCAGCTCCACAGCTCTAAGTTCATTGGGAAGTCTAGTGGCCTCCTGCTCCCTCAAGAACACTGGAGGGCATGAAAATGTTCTGCCCTTTCCTGAGAGCACTGTATTTCCTGTCAACTTTATGTCATCCTTCAATATCAGCCTTGACTAAATAAATAGCCAATAAATATTTATTGTCACCTCCTGTGAGGTAGCATTATCCCAGGCACTGCAAGAAGAGAGAAAGTTCTCAAATGCCTTTATCTTTTAGCTCCTTTTTTGATCACTTAAATTAGTGGTTTAGGGTTCCTAAAATTTTTGTTAAGTTCACTATAGACAAGAATCTTTTCATATTTTTGCATCTTATATCACGTTCCCTTAAAAGGAAGGTGAAGACAGGATATTTTCCCCCAGAAAAACGCAAATTCACATGTGCATAATCTTTGAAGACATCCTCAGGAGGTCCATGGACTCCTGAGTCCCATGCAACACACCTTGAAGAGCATTGGTTTCAGATTTAGAACTACAGACATAGACATTTCTGCATATTATTTTCTGAATCTCAAAGAAGAGTTTTGAACCAAAGGAGATAAACCAAGGGGCCAGGAAGGGAGTGTTACAACAAGAAGATGTTGAACAAAGTTTTATTTGAGCCTCTGATTGATGTTCACTAATTTTAGGCTGTTGTGCAAGCCTGTCTTGGAGTAGTACATTGATTTTATCTCCTGATGCCAGCTCCTTATTCCATTGGGAACTGGTTGGTATAGCTCTGCAATTAGTCAAAATTTTTATTTAATTTTTAAAGCTAATGCACTATACAAAATGAGTAAAGAAGAGCCAGTTACAAATCAACAGAGATTTTTAAAAAGCCATAAAATGAGATTACATATAACACTAGCTTAAATATTGAAACATATAAAGAAATAACCTTCAAAGAAAATAAATATTAATTGTACATGAAAAAGTATAAAACCTATAAAACAAAAAGTTTAAAAATAAAAATTATCTCCAAAAAAATAACTGGGCTCAGAGGATTGGCCAGAAAAATTAGTATTAGTTTTCAATATATGGATATTACCAAACTATGTAACTGTTCAAAGTGTAAGGTAAATATGAAAGCTTCCTCGTAACCCTAATAACAAAGATCACATAATCTTGCCAAAGACAGAAAAAAAAAAGTAAGCAATAGGCCAATATTAGTCATGATTTGAAACCATTAAGGAAGTTTGAGAAATAAAATTCAACATTGCTTAATACTTGCATATCATGATGAAGTAAGATTTAATGTTGAAACGCAAATATGGTTCAAATTTGAAATCTCTTCATATAATCCATTATAGCAATTGATGAAATTAGAAAACCCTATGATTATCTTAATTGCTTCAAGAATGCATCTAATTAAATGAATACCATGTCCTGATTTAATACACACACACACACACACACACACACACACACACACACACCTATCTAGAAAGAGAAGAATATTTCCTTCACATGATATAGCATACATTTCTTAGATCGGGAGTCAGTGTCATACATTAAGGGTGAAACACAGGGAACATGTTCAGTAACTGCTTCTGTTGGAAATTGTTCTGAAAATTCTAACATTTTGTTTAAGATTTATACTTGAGAGAGAGAGAGTGGAAGAGAGCACGAGAGAGGGTAGGATCAGAGGGAGACGCAGGTTTCCCACAGGGTGGTGAGCCTGATGTGAGACTCGATTTTGCTTCACTGCCTGAGCAACCGTGGCACCCCTGTTCTGAAAACTCCACATAATTCAGTCAAAAAGAGGAAAAATGCAGGAATATTTATCAGAAAGGGAGAAACTAAATGGTATTATCATTTTGATTCTTTGATTCTTTATTTGGACTGACATGAGAATCTATGAAATGTTTAGAATGAATGGTAGTTGGGTAAATGATTGAATTTATGTGTGTATAGGATCTATTAAAAAGTATAACTTTATATAGTTTCCTATGCCAGCAATAAATAAATTTGAAAATACAATAGAAAAAATACTATTACCAGTAATACTCAAATAGGTAACTAGAAATCAACAAAAAAAATTTGTGAGCCCATGTAAAAACCATTTTACCATAGGACACAAATTTAGTTTTTATTACTTAGAAGATGACTTACTTTGGTGGTTTTCAAATCTACGTGAGTGTTAGGAACTTAACGCTGAGCGTCCCTCTGGACTTCACCCTGTATGTACTAAAGCTAATGGTCCTAGGGAGGAATCAAAACTCACTATTTTTAGGAGCACCTGGGTGGCACAGTCAGTTAAGTGAACAACTCTTGTTTTTATTATTATATTTTTATTTATATTTTATTATATATTTATAAATATATATTTTTATTATATATATTATTATTAAATAGGTAAATATGAAAAATATTTTAAAACAATAATATTTAAACAGTCTGGTCTTGATATCTGAATAAAAAGAAGCAATAGTGGGACAGAAAATGAATATCTACAATAGATGTATATTGAGGATAAACATATAAATATTGAGAATATTATAAAACTGGCATTTCTAATATAATAAGGGAGGGATGTCTTGTTTGATAAAATAGGCAGAAGGACCTGGTGATTATTGGAAAAAAGGATCACATGAAGTATTACTTCACACTCTATCAAAATTGAACTCTGAGGGCCCCTGGGTGGCATAAGTGTCTGACCCTTGATTTCAGCTCAGGTCATGATCTTAGGGTTGTGAGACTGAACTCTATGTCAGGTTCCACGCTTGATGCGGAGGCTGCTTAAGATTCCCCCTCTCCCTCTGTCCCTCCCCTAATCACCCACCTGTGCACACTCTCTCTCAAAAAAAAAAAAAAAAATTGAACTCTAGAAGGATCAGAAAATTAAATAAAACCATAAATAACATAATTAATATAGATGAATAATTTTACAGTCTTGATAGGGAAGACTAAGAGTATGACCCAATAGCCAGTAACTGTAAAGGAAGAAAAATATATTTCATTTGGTAAAAATGGGGGGGGGGGTATGTAATTTTTAAAAGCTAATGACAAAACAAGAGAAAATATTTGGGAAATGTATGAGAGGGAAAACATTCCTATTTATAATGTTAAAAGACTTCTTTGAACAAAAAGAGTAGAAAAATGTAGAGATGATATTCATCAAATTCACTAAGGAAGAAATACAAATGCACCAAAAATATATGAATGGAGTTTAGACTCACTGATATTCCAAGAGTGGCAGATCCATTAAGAAAATGAAATATTTATGTAATTAGCAAGGAGGAGAGAAAGGGTATCTTCAAACATTTTTAATCATCATGAAACTGTTTAAATCTTTATTAGAAACAATGTATCAGAGATCTGAAAAACTGTTCCTCAAATGCTTTTGGACTCAGCCATCACAGATGTAGGAATTTACCTTAAAAAACTAGTCAGAAATAAATAAAAAGTCATGTACGTGTATGTTTTAGGTCAATCGTTCCCAGATCCTATTCTAGCTTTGGTGATAATGCTCTATCAACCGAAATGACTTTATATTCATTATCTATCATCTAAGAAGTTGAAATTTCTCCCACATGTTTTTCAAGTTTCACTATAGCTCAATTTCCAAGCTGTATACTGTCTTCAAGAAATTCCTTCTGGGCTTCTTGTTAACTTTGATTAATTAGAGTTTGTGAGACCAACACAATTACTATGTTTTGAAATTTTGACAATATGCCAGCTTCTTACCTGAACCCCAACTTTAAAAGCTGGGTGGAAAGGAGAGAGACACGGGGCGGAGTTCTTGCAAATTAGTCATTGCATAAAACTCACCTTGGTGGGCTACCCCAGTGTTGGGAAGAGCAAAGAAGAAGCCAGTAGTCTCCCGAAAAGACACGGAATTAGGAGTCTATTTCTCTACCTCGGTGCCAGGAGATTTCGGGAGCAAATCGGCTTTTATTTTTCTTCTTACTACAGGTTAGTTTTATGACCTTTATTTCCTTGAAGACATTGGGGCTTAATGAGATTTTTACATTTTTGTTGTATGTCATATAGCTGCATGATTAGAAAAATACCCTGTGTTCTATATACACAGTAAAAAGAAAAAGGCTAGCTAATGAGTATGGGATGGTCACAAGGGAAGGAAAAATGGACCAAGACTTCATTCCAAAAGCAACTCATTACCATTTCCAGCGGGGAACAAGACAGGTTGGCGTCAGCCTCTGCTACACTTTGGAGAGAGATCTGACCCACAGAGGTTTCACTTGGGTTTGTTTCAGATTAGGGGCTAAAGAGACCTAGGGGATGGAATACTGGAGTTTAAGGGGAGCTGCTGGAAGCACAAGAGGGTGTAAATGATCAAGGATGCACCCACGACACACTAAACATAGATTGCCTGTGCTAATAGCCTTTTATTTCAACAGCCAGGGAATTTAAATACCTAGGAGAGAAATACTTGACTATATTTTTGACATTTGAGAGGTGATTTGTTGAACAAATGTACATATCCCAGTGAAACGTAATAGCCTTGGCATTTAAAAATGGGCACTATGTATTTGGATCTACATTTTGGATTAATAAATGCAACATTTCAAATTAATAAATGCAATATTCGTTATCCCTGTATTTTCTGTGGATAGTGATTTCTTTGTTACTATGCTCTCATTCTGCTACTTTGTGACCCAGGGTGTTGGTGGATATTATAGTCCTGCTAAGTGCTTGGAAAACCTACGCATTAACTGCTGTACTCAGGGGGATTATTTGGGTCTTTGCTGCTGTCATTGGGTACACTCATTGCCCATAGCCTCTGGATAAATTTTCAAGCAGTAGCAACACGTCAGTGGTACGGCATTATGTTAATAAGCCTTAATTTAAAAGAATTTACCAAGGAACTTCAGACTAAAAAAATAGTCTCATATTTTAATAGCTGCCTTAATCCACTATAACATAAACTCACTAAAATGCAGTACAGAATTCTATTCAGTTTCTCCTTCAGAAAAAATTCAGAGTAAAGAACAAAGGTACAGGGAGAAAATTGCCAGATGATAGTGAAGGAGACCTCTCTTGAGAAAATCCTATTTCTTGGGGCATCTGGGTGGCTCAGTGGGTTAAAGCCTCTGCCTTCAGCTCAGATCCTGGGATCTCAGGGTCCTGGGATCCAGCCCCACATCGGGAGGAAACTCTGCTCAGCAGGGAGCCTGCTTCCCCCCTCTCTCTTTGCCTGCCTCTCTGCCTACTTGTGATCTCTCTCTGTCAAGTAAATAATAAAATAAAAATTTTAGGAAAAAAAAAAGAGAAAACTCTATTTCCTTTGTTTTTTAGTAGAGGTTTTATTTATTTGTTTATTTGGCAGAGAGAGCATGAGTCAGGGGAGGGGCAGAGAGTTCAATGTGGGGCTAGATCCTGGAACCCTGGGATCATGGCCTGAGCCGAAGGTAGACTCTTAACCTACAGAGTCACTCAGGTGCCCCAAGAAAACTCTATTTCCTAAAAAAAGAAAAGAAAAGGTTGGAAGGGCTCTGTTTCTTCATGGCTCAGCTGAACAGAAGACGATGAAACAATCTCGGAGAGCAGATAGGGTGAGGAGGATAGTGTCTTCAGAGGCACTCGGTGGTAAGTGGCATCTCAGTACCTGTTGGTATTGTCTGTGTGTTTCCTTTGCTCCCTCCTTTGAGAAAGTGCGCTGCCTGCTCTGACCTCTGAGACTGATTCTGACGCTGACACCGGCAGCAAATGTTTCCTCTCCGACCTCGTTATGCCCTCTACCCTTTTGGCACCTACTCACAAATCTCCCCTTGCTTTTCTTTAAAAGTGCCCAGCATGTTTCTGCCTCAGACTCTTCTGCTTGGAATTCTCTTTCAGAAATAGACTTGGTCTCTCACTTCCTGCTTCAGTGTCATCGGGGAGCCCTTCCTTGACCGTGTTATAGAAAACAATACCCTGCTTCCTTTTTCCCCATCCTCCTCCTCTTACTACCGATTTACTTCCTTTTTATCCACCTGTTTTCAGGGAACAGTGTCAGATCTGTTTGCTGCTGTATTCGCTCAACGAAAGTAGTATCTGTCACACAGCAGGTACGGTAAATGTTTCCTGAATGAGTGAATGGCAGAAGATGCATCTTTGGTATGAAGGCAGTGGGTGTGCTTTTCTGAAGACCATTTACACGGGTAGCTTGTGCTCTGCCCCAAGAAGAGGGTGATGAATGAGATCTACTTGATGAAATGTTCTGTTGGAGTTCTCTCCCCCCCCCCCACTTCCAACCCAGTCCCAGGGAAGAGTAGGAATTCTCTGGCCTAAATCAAAAGTAAACTGTGGGGATACCCAGTATGAGTGTTTCGGCAAGCAGATAGTACTAGCGGAAGGCATTAAAAGTCAGTTTGGGTAAAATCTGTGTATGGAAAGGTGTGTGTGTGTGTATAACTTCAGCAGTCAAATATATATTTATTTTTAAAGCAATCTACTTTGTACTTGGAAAAGAAAGTCTGGTGTGAAGCAGGGTCTTCTGTCACTGAGAGAGACTTTGAATTGGATAACAACACCGAGTAGGACATTTCTTAAAGGCATTAGCTAGCAATTTTAGGGGGGAAATGATCTTGCGCTATAGAAAAAAATTACATGATAATAAAAATCTAATTTTCTACTAATAAATTCCCTGATACAAGACACAATGCCAAGAAAAAGAATTGCAGTGATTGGTGCTGGGGTCAGTGGATTGGGCGCCATTAAGACCTGTCTGGAGGAGGGACTGGAGCCCACCTGTTTTGAGGGAAGCGACGACATTGGAGGACTGTGGATATACAAGGTAAGTCTGAATACACTGTGCTTCCGTATGTGTGATGACATCTTTTCCATATCTGGGAAATAGGAATGCGAAGATTCTTATCCCCAGCTACTAGCCTACTAAGTATTATTTGTATTAGTGCCTGTACCTATACTTTGAATCGTAATCCTTCCTTCCCCCAAGGATGATACTCCAGCAGTCGTTCCTCCTTCCATAGTCTGGCTTCCTGAAGGAGAAACATGTGCCTACTCTGCATTGTCTCACCCCTGGGTCATGTCTCCGCCACCGTTACCAGTGTTTCCAGAAAGCTGCTCTCACTGTTGTAACCAATCCATGGTGTCAAATCAGATGAACTTCCTGTGCTAAATTTTCTTGCTTTCTGGGGGATCTAAAGATGTCAAAAACCAGGCACCTGAGTGACTCAGTCATTAAGCATCTGCCTTCAGCTCAGGTCATGGTCCCGGGGTCCTGGGATCAAGCCCCGCATCGGGCTCCCTGCTCAGCGGAAAGCCTGCTTCTCCTTCTCCCACTCCCCCTTCTCGTGTTCCCTCTCTTGCAGTGTATCTCTCTGTCAAATAAATAAATAAAATCTTTTAATAATAAAAGAAAATAAAAAGGTCAAAAACCAATGCCTTTTAAAACAAATTGTCCCTGGCTTCTGTGATTTCACTCTCTTTTCTTCTCTGCTTTTCTTACTCAGTATTTTTCTACTTGGCCTCTAAATGTGACTGATTGTGGTTCTGTTCTCAATCCTCAGGTCTTTTACTTTTTGCAAGTCCCTTAGGATTCTTCTTTATCACCCTTGGCCTCAAGTATCACATATATGCTCATACTTGATTATTTATCTTCGGCCTAATAACATATATGTATTAGTAAGGGCAGCTAACACTAACTGCCCCACAGACAAACTCTGAAATCTCAAGAGCTTAGCTCAGTAAGGGTTTCTGTCCTGCCTTAAAGTCGGGTGTGATTAAGGCCCTTCTCCAATAGTGTTATACCCCAGACCACGTGGCCCTTAACGTTGCCATGAGGGGTGGGGGAGAAAGATAGCAATATACCAGCTCTCAACTACCTAGATCTCGCCTATAGGTGGTGGGTCCTGCCTGCTTTTGCTAATCTCTGGGTCCCACACCAATACCTGGTCGTCTTTTCAGGTTTGTTTGTTGTTTTTTTTCTATGAACAATTCCCTGCATTACATTCCCAGTTTCAACTACTGAGAGTAGTTTCCATGTTTTTGGTTGGACCTTGACCAATGCAGATGTGTCTCTAGGAAAGCCTCGCCAACCCCCGAGCCTGATGTCCCAAGCACCCTGTGCATTTATGTGCATTATTGGGTGTGAGGTAGGATTTTCCAGGTGAAGAAGCAGGTTCAAAGGAGTGACATGATGTCAGGTTCTCTATCCAAGCCAGGCAATGAAATATCTCAAGGACCAAATCAGAATGTCACAAAATGCCACATGGCGTCGTCTGATTTCACTAGTGATGTTCATTTTTTAAGCTTTCGCTTAGAAAAAATGTCGCACATATTTGCAGAAACTATCCTTATCAGGATGAATGTTTTTACATATGAGTGCTTCAATAAATACAATGACCTTTATTAAACAACACTCTTCATTCTGAAGAAGAAAATACATACTTTGATCTGTTCTTAAACTTGATATACTTTAGGGGCACCTGGGTGGCTCAGTGGGTTAAGGCCTCTGCCTTCTGCTTGGGTCATGATCCCAGAGTCCTGGGATCGAGCCCGGCATTGGGCTCTCTGCTCGGCCAGGAGCCTGCTTACCCCCTCTCTCTCTGCCTGCCTCTTTGCCTACTTGTGACCTCTCTCTGCCAAATAAATAAATAAAATCTTAAAAAAAAAAAAAACTTGATATACTTTAGCAGGAATTAGATTCCATATTTCCTGGCTTCAAGTTTAGAATATTCAGAATACCTGCATTACTGATTCTTTATGTCACCAATAATATACAAAAGATACAGAAAAAATTAATCTCTTCCCCAACTGTGTTTTCTGTGTACATATATTAAGATGATTATATTTTGGATTCTAATAAATTCTTCTAAGAGTAAACAACACATTTTAAGGGATGGTGTATTTTTTTTTCTTAGCCTTAAATTACTTAGATATCTAGCCTGGGTTTTTGTTTGGTTGGTTTTTATTTTTATTTTTTAAGATTTTATTTATTTATTTGACAGAGAGAGACAGACAGAGAAGGAACACAGGCGGGGCAGTGGGAGAGGGAGAAGCAGGCCCCCTGCTTGAAAGAACACTCAGGTGCCCGTCTAACCTGAGTTTTAAGAAAATTCAGAAATTGGGGCTCCTGGGTGGCTCAGTGGATTAAGCCTCTGCCTTCTGCTCAGGTCATGATCTCAGGGTCCTGGGGTCGAGCCCCACATCGGGCTCTTTGCTCAGCAGGGAGCCTGCCTCCCCCCTCTCTCTGTCTACTTGTGATCTCTCTCTCTGTCAAATAAATAAAAAAATAAATAAAATCTTTAAAAAAAAAAAAAGAAAACTCAGAAATGGCTGCTAACGCACGTAACCGATAGAGTGTGTTGTATGGATTCCTATTATAACCTGCACAATGAGGACAATAAAGTGCTTCACAGGATTGAATTAGGTAATAGATATGATTATATATTATATAATTCTATACTATTATATAGTATATTTTATATATTATTATATAGTATACCTTTATATACTATCAAATACAGCTATATAGTTATAAAATGTAATATTGTTATATTATTTATATAATTATAAACTATGACATTTAAAAGTGCTAAAATACTATCTCCTGTCTGTATGCATATAGATAAGTAGATAATACAGAGAGACTGAAACCAGACAGAGAGACTGAAACCAGAAGGATATATATCAAAACATTTAAAGTGATCATCAAGGGACACCTGGGGGGCTCAGTCGGTTAAGCCTCTGCCTTCAGCTCAGGTCATGATCTCAAGGTCCTGGGATCCAGGCTCATGTCAGGCTCCCTGCTTGGCAGGGAGTCTGCTTCTCCCTCTGCCTCTCTACCCTGCTCATGCTCTCTCTCTCAAAGAAATAAATAAAATCTTTTTAATAAATAAATAATAAAGTGATTAAGAATGAGATTCATCTCTGTGATTTCCTACAAAATTGTAATAAACATGTGCTGCTTTTGTAATTAGAAAAAAATCGCCAGTAAAAGCAAGAAATGGAAAAAGAAAGCCTCCTGTACTAAGGCGCTCTCCCCATCACTACAAACAAGGAGGGGTCTCAGATGCCCTCTGGCCAGGACTCCGATTCCACGGAGCTCGGTCGGCAGAGAGAAAGCCCCATCCTCCTCTGCCTATTTTCACTCTCCGGTATTCTAAAGACGTTTTTCTTCTCATGTTCTTTTTGTGTTCTTTCCATCATTTCCTATTTTTCTTTTTGTTGCCCCACAAAATTCTTTGTTCTTTTAAACCATTTATGACAAAGGATCTTATCTCTTAGCGAAGGTACTGCAAAAGCCACTTTACTTTCTTTGAAGGAATTCGTCATGATTTGACAAAGGAATGAATTTTTTAACTGTTACTCTTGTGTTCTAAAAGACAGGGAATGTCGTTTTTTTTTCTCGGTAGGAGAAGGCTGAGAGTGGCAGGCCAAGCATCTACGAATCTGCCACCAGCAACACTTCGAAGGAGATGATGACCTACAGCGATTACCCGTTCCCTGATCACTTCCCCAACTACTTGCACAACTCCAGAATCATGGAGTACCTCAGGATGTACGTGCAACACTTTCACCTACTAAAGCACATCCGGTTTCTGGTAAGTGGGGCAGGGAGTCTCAGGGGAGAGTCAAGAGCCAGACCAGAGTGAGGGGCAGTAAGGCACACCGGATCAGTCTGGGAGCTTAGGTCTACGAGACCAGAGCAGTCAGCAAGACCTTCCGTCCTCACTTCCTCCAGGAGAAAGTCTGACGGATTGGTTGAAACGTGAGACTACGCACCTGGTGTTGACTCACCACCAACTACATTTAGGGTCACGGCCGGGGACACACTGGCCTCCATCTCTACTTAAAAAAGAAAGCCTTGGTAGCTTCAAAGACCTTTCAGGAAACCCCAAAGGAGAGTAGTTATAACCAATGTGACTCAATGAGGCCCAAAGCTCTGGGACAGGAGGCAACCGGGAAGAGAGGTCACAAGTCCAAGTCTGTCTCATCCCCAGTCGAAGGTGCGCAGTGTGAGGAAGCGCTCCGACTTCTCTTGCACGGGCCAGTGGGACGTCATCATCGAGGCCGCAGGGAAGCAGGAATCCTATGTCTTTGATGGGATTATGGTGTGCACTGGCCTTTACACCGACCCCTTCTTGCCACTCCAGAACTTTCCAGGTATGTCATACTGAATGCTCAGGCACTGGTGATGTGGAGTTTTATCATTGCTGCTTACTGTTATTTTTGAAGAAAGTTTATAACTCTGAAAGTCCCTTTATTTTCAAAATCAATATTATTTTTTCTGATTGTAAAGCAAAGCATGCTCTTTCCAGGTCCGTTCAAATAATACATAATGTTATAAAATTGAAAATTAAAATTACTGGGGCGCCTGGGTGGTTTAGTGGGTTGAAGCCTCTGCCTTTGACTCAGGTTGTGATCCCAGGGTCCTGGGATCGAGCCCCGCATCGGGCTCTCTGCTCAGCAGGTAGCCTGCTTCCCCTCTCTCTCTGCCTGTCTCTCTACCTACTAGTGATCTCTGTCTGTCAAACAAATAAATAAATTTTTTTTAAAAACATTAAAATTACTAATACACTATTACCACAAGTCCTGGGCTATTTTAAGAGAAAGGTGCTACATCATTCCACATCTGGAAAGCAAAATGTGGGAGTTGCTTTGTGTTGGTAAGAGTTTGGAGTAAACACAGAGCACCTGGCTGGCTCAGCTGGAAGAGCATGGGACACTTGATCTTGGGGTCATGAGTTTGAGCCCCACATTGGGTTAGAGGCGACTTAAATAAATAAACAAGAATTTTTTAAAAATAGTTTCAAGTAAATAGTAGGATCAAAGCAACAGAAAATATATCAAGATTTAGCTTTATTTCTGGATGTCTACTTATATGCATAACATAATGACTATAAATAGCCACAGAATCATCTTAGAAGCTACTGCCATGTTATCCTTTACTATTTGGAAGCTTAAGCACCTTGCATATAAGGAATGGTGTGGGAATGATCCACCTGCCCAGCACCTCCCTGTTCATCTCTAGGTACAGGACATACATTTGGTCTTCTCAGAAAGGACTGAACTTGAGACTCCTTTGGAGCTTTCAGGAAATTCTAGACTCTCCCCACCCCCCGCCCCTTCCATCATCATGAGTGTCTGGTTCCCAGTGTTTGAGAAGAGAGAGAGGCTAAAACTGGTGAAGAGAAACCTATTAGTTGGTTAGTTCGTTAGAAATTTAAATATTCCTGTATTCATTCATTCAATCTTCAGTCAAGAAATACCCATCCAACACCAATCGTCCAGAGGCTCAGTAGAGAACAAAACGGGCAAAACCTCTGTGTCTGTGGAGTGTGCATGCAGGAGATGGACACAGACCAAAAAATGGGATAAACGTGTGGCAGACAATGACTGTGGAAAAAGTGGGAGGCTTTTAGGGATGGGGGTCGCAATGCAAGATCGGATAAAGTGGCCAGGGAAGGTTTCCATGAGAAAGGGACATTTGAGCAAATGCCCAAAGGAACTGAGGGAGTTGGGCAGGTAGGGGGAGAAAGCACACCACACAGAAGGAAGAGCAGTAAAAGGGCCTCGATGTGGGAGTGAGTCTCACAGGTCATGTGTCGTGTCGTGGGAGCGGAAGGGGTGGGAAGGCGGTGATGTCAGAGAGTGAACAGTGAGCCATGGTTTTCACTCTGGCTTTGACTCTGAGTGAGGTAAGAGGTGTAGGAGCTTTCACAGAGAGGAGATGCGTGCTCTAATCTGCTCAACAGCAGTGTCCGGAAGAGCCAGGGAACGAAGTGGTAAAGGCAGAAGTGGGGAAACCAGGGGAAGGCTCTTGCACAAATGCAGATGAGAAAGGATAGTAGGTTGGAACGGGGGTGGGGGTTGCGGTGGGGGGGTGGGCAGTGGAGATATAATGAAGTGCTCAGATCCTGAGTAGATGTGAACATAGAGATGATAGAATTTGCAGATGGACCAGATGTGAGATGTAACAGAGAGGCGTCGAGGATAACTCTCAATGTTGTTGGTCAGAGCAACTGAGTTGTGATTTCCAGAGACAGGCAAGACTCCAGGAAGACCTGATTCTGCCTGTATGAGGGAGGAAGACTGAGGAGGTAACAAGGTAACAAGATTGAAGAGATGTTCCTTAAAAATGGGAGAGGGTGGGCTGCGATTAAAGATACTGAAAGAAGAGCATTAAACCTATTTCTCAAGTACTATACAGGAACATTTTAAGGGATCCTTATACCATTTCTATGAGCGAAGTGCAACCATTTCCATTTTACGTATTGCAAATGTCACTAGTAGAAAAAAAGCTGACATCTGTGCCTTTATTTGTTTGACCTAACCCTCCCGCCCCCGCCCCACATTTTAACCATAGGGCGAAGGGTTCATTTTGGAATAGAAGAGAAATAATTCCTCCTGGGGAAAGGAGACGGAGGAAGGATGGCAGAGGAAGGATGCATGAACACACAGTAACTTGTAGGTGTTGAGATACTCCCTTAAGATCTTCGTTGTTTCATAAAAATGAGAAAAAAAGGGTTGTCTTCAAGAAATGAGAGGAATTGCAGTGGGACCAAGGGGAGGGGGGAATACTGAAATAACCACACTGAGAAATTTGATGGACTATTGAACTTGCAAAGATGGAGTTTGGGAACAATCAGACCCATGCCAGGATCGAAGAACTGCTTCCAAAAGAAACCTGGAGTTTGGGATCAGATTCTGTAGGGAGAAAGGAACAGGGCAAGGACTGACCCTCAGTCAGGAGGGACTAGAGCTGTTCAGCATCACAAGAGGAACAAATGAAGCCCTTATGTCCAGACCTCAGTGCTCTTTAATGGATGAAGTGCTGCAAAATCAACCGGCTTTTATGGCTTTGGCATACAAGCATATTTTTAGGCAAAAATACAAAGTTCCTACATTCTCTTAGTTTCAGATCCTGGTGGGTGATGGTGGAGCATTTGTTCCCCATTGGAGATCAGAGTGAATAGTGCTGGTGGGAAGAGGGTTCTTGGCCCAGGAAGAGATGAAAACATCCAGACAAGGATGACGCTTGAGTTGGGAAAGCAAGACAGGAAAGTAGGTCCAAAGCAGCAGTTGTAAATGACAAGGATGAAGGATGAGGAAGATGTACTACTTAAATGGGAGACAAACTCTTCTTTGAAGGTTTGGCAGGGTTAAGTAGGTAAAAAGGTAAGTAAGTAAAGAACATAAGTAAAGGAAAAAGAAAGCAGGTATTAGACGTCTGAGTGTAAGCACGGAACATGAGGTGTAGAACAAAACTATATGGGGATTTATTCTGTCTGATGATGGGGAGACAGAGTCCACAGCCCAGCATTTGCAGAATAGCAAAGGAGAAGTAGGATGGACTTTGAGTTCAATAATAATCTTTAAAAAATAATGTGAAATAATGACCAAGGCTTGAGCAATACTTTCTTGCCCACAGGAATCAAGAGGTTCAAAGGTCAATATATCCACAGTTGGGAATACAAGAGTCCAGAGAGATTTCGGGGGAAGAAAATCATTGTGGTCGGCATTGGGAATTCGGGAGCTGATCTGGCTGTTGAGCTCAGTCACGTAGCTTCACAGGTTTGGTTCCTACAGTTTTCTTTCCTGAGATGCACCCTGCCCAGAGCCCTCTGAGTTATTAACATTGAGTGAAATATGTCAGGGGTACCCATACACTGCTTCAATCCTGATTGTTAATTACCTCCTCACACTTGTTTTCTCAGTGGACATCTTGGCAATACATTTAAAAAATGAGAATGGAATAAAAATAAAAATTTCAAACTTTAGTGACCATCATATGGTTTATTTTTACCAGAACGTGTAGGCTTCACCAGCTCTGCCACTGGTTACAAATGTGAACACTACCAGAAAGCCACTCTAAATCCCTTTATTTTTTACTGACATGACACATGATACATCTCCTTACTGTGATTCCTTCCATACTTAGGTTTCAAGGGATACGTATTAACTAAGTATTCAAAATTCTGTAATATCATAATTAGCAGGTGGACAGTGTGTGGGAATGTGTTGATCACTAGCCTTCTTGCATCATTGTGTTTGTCCAGAATTTGCAATGTAAGAGATTTCTCCAAAGCAGGCTTTAAACACTGCTTTGAAGAAAGCACAGGAAGGATGGTGAGTGAGGTCCAGAGGATGGCATGGGGAGCTCTCTGGGACTATGGCAACCAAGTCAGATGTGTCCATCTGTATAAGTGTGTTTGCCTGTATCTATTGGTCTATCTGCCTTTGAGAACAAGTCAATATAGTTGTTATCCATTTATCATGAGCCAAATGAGAGACATCAGAAAAACTGGGAAAGGAAAGTCTTACATTGGGAGGCATCTGTTTCTCATTCATTTGCATTCTCTCCTAGGTGTTTCTCAGCACAAGGCGGGGTGCGTGGATTTGGAACCGGGTCTGGGATTATGGAATGCCTGTGGACACTATTCTCTTCACTCGTTTTAAGGCTGTCCTCAACAAATGTTGCCCTACATTCTTAATCAACAGATGGATAGAGAATAAATTAAATGCTCGATTTAACCATGATGTTTATGGTTTGCTCCCTCAACACAGGTATGTCTATGATTTTTTAAAAACTTTTAAAAAATTTATTTGAGAGAGAGAGATAGCAAGCATGTGAAGGGGAGAGCATGAGCAGTGGGGAGGGGGAGGGGGAGAGGAGAAGCAGACTTCCAGCTGAGAAGGAAGCCCAGTGCAGGGCTCCATCCTAGGACCCTGGTATCGTGACCTGAGCCAAAAGCAGACACCCAACCAAGAGAGCCACCAGGGTGCCCTTGTTCTAGGATTTTAAAAGAAGTAATTTTGCCTCTGCCTTTTAATTCTGGTATAGTTAAATATTTTCTTTTTTTTTTTATGTTGGCAAAATGTAATCCCTATTTATCTATATATCTATCTATCTGTTGCAAGGTATAAATGTGGAAGCACATAAAATTGACTATGCGTACAGCCTACATAAACTTAATAAATATTTCTGAGTTCCTACTATGATCAAGTAGGTATCTGGATACTGAGAGTAGAAGGACAAGGCCAGGCAGTGTCCTAGCTCTTGCTGGGCCACCTTTCTAGTAGGGGAGAAACCAACTGGTTAAAACATAATGCAATTACATGGAGTGATACGTGGTATGAAGAAACAGCAAGCAGAGTTGGGGAGAAGAATCTTTTTTTAGATGGGATGTCTCTGGAATGCTTATATGATGAAAGAGCCTTTGAATGAGGACCTAAAGGAAGTGAGGAGGTGAGTCTTGAGAGAACATCTGAGATGAGAATCACATTCTAGGCATAAGAAGCACCAACTTCAAAGGCCAGAATGAACATGATTTATTCAAGGAAGAGCAAGGAACCCAGTGAGACCACTGGGAGAGGGGAAGTGGTAGGAAATAAGTTCAGAGACATAGGTAGGGGCCAGGTCACAGAGGGAATTTTATTTTTTACTTTGTTTAAGGTTTATTTATTTATTTGAGAGGCACAGCACGAGCCAGGTAGGAGCAGAGGGAGAGAGAGAATTCCAAGCGCACTCCCCACCAAGCGCACAGCCCAAGGTGGGGCTGGATCTCATGACCATGTCCTGAGACCATGACATTAGCCAAAATCCAGAGTCAGAACTCCATCAACTGAGCCACCCAGGTGCCCCCAGAGAGATTTTTAGGGCTACAGCATGGACATAGTTTTGGATTTCATTTTTAGTGATATAGATACTCATCAGGATATAATCAGACATTTTAAAAGGATCACTCCTGCTCCTGAGTGGAGGAGAAATGGTAGGGAGTCAGGGTGGAAGCAGGGAGACTACTAATGGTATTAAATAATGTCATCAAAATTTATAAAAATGCTATGTAGGTTCTCAAAATAAATGGAAATCAGAATATGATCTGATTTTGCTATTCTAATATGAACACTTCCACCAACTGCTTTTAAAAATCTCTCCCCCAGGGACGCCTGGGTGGCTCAGTTGGTTGAGCGGCTGCCTTCGGCTCAGGTCATGATCCCAGCGTCCTGGGATCGAGTCCCGCATCGGGCTCCTTGCTCAGCAGGGAGCCTGCTTCTCCCTCTGCCTCTGCCTGCCTCTCTGTCTGCCTGTGCTCACTCGCTTGCTCTCCCTCTATGCCTGACAAATAAATAAATAAAATCTTTAAAAAAAAAAATCTCTCCCCCAGAAAATTGTTTAAAGAAGTGAGATATTAATATGATCACTGGTATAAACTTACATACCACATTTCAAAATCTTCTCTTTGCTTATAGTAAGCATTAAATAAATGTTATTGTCATTCTAATAAATACAAAATGTTTATTCAGTAAAAATTCCAAGAAAGTATGGAGTCAAGGAAATATTTTACAAAACAAAAATGTCAGTCTTTTTTTTTCCTTAGTCAACTAAAAAAATGTTTAAAGTATTTTCTGAACTCAATGCCTTTCCAAAAAGACATATTAATTTTTCTGGATTTCAATTTTTATTCTTCAGATTTCTGAGCCATCAAGCTACTTTCAGTGATGATCTACCCAATCACATAATATCTGGAAGAGTTCTGATAAAACCAAATGTTAGGGAGTTCACAGAGACATCCGCCATCTTTGAAGATGGCACAGAAGAGGACCTCGATGTTGTTATTTTTGCCACAGGATATACTTTCTCTTTCCCCTTTTTGGAAAATAATCCAACAGTACTGGACAGCCAGCGCTCCATGTTTAAATTTGTCTTCCCTCCTCAACTGGAGAAACCAACCCTGGCTTTCATTGGCATTCTCCAACCAGCGGGAGCCACCATTCCCACATCAGAGCTCCAGAGCCGATGGGCCGTCCGTGTATTCAAGGGTATGTGCTCACCTTATGCATGTTTAGAAAAGATGACCATCCAGATAGTGTGATTTCAGAGGCATTGCAAATCTCTTCTGCTGCAAAACATAGTTTGAGGTTAACCTGTACAGTATCTGAAATTCTGCCGCTTGAGATTTGTTACTTTGGGATTTGATCGCTATTTAACTTTCAGGATTCCTGTATGGAAATGAAGATTTAGGGCCCCTGGGTGGCTCAGTGGGTTAAGCCTCTGCCTTCGGCTCAGGTCATGGTCTCAGGGTCCTGGAATTGAGTCCCACATTGGGCTCTCTGCTGAGCAGGGAGCCTGCTTCCCTCTCTCTCTGCCTGCCTCTCTGCCTACTTGTGATCTCTCTCTCTGTCAAATAAATAAATAAAATCTTTTTTTAAAAATGAAGATTTAGAAACCACGACTTTACATATCAACCAGTGACCACTTGTTGGCAAAGAATTCTTTAGAGCACTTCAGGACAGTAGATAGTATAGGAAGTGAGGGCAGTAGAAGAAAGATCTCAACCCAGAGTATAGACAGGAAATAAAGACCTTTGATAAACCCAGGCTTAAAACTCAGCCCCTCCATGTACTGGCTGTATGATCTTGTCGTGTTCCCTGACCTCCACAGTTTCCTCATTTATAAAAATGGGAATATTTATATATACTTTGCAGGGTGGTAAAAGTGAATAATTAAACACCCTGACTTTTATGGACATTCAATAAATATTGAATGAAAGATTAGCCGCTGCTGTTATAACTACTATTATTATTTATTACATCATTAATTCTAAGGTTGAGAATGAATTGAAGACAGATTCAAACCCTACCTTTATGGTAGGTATGCATATGGTATGCAACTTTTGATCTCAGAGTAGTGAGTTCAAGCCCCATGTTGGGTGTAGAGATTGCTTAAAAATGAAATCTTAAAAAAAAAAAAAAAGGAAAACAAGAAACCTAACTTTATGAAATGATGTCAATTACATTGTGATAATTCTGCTTGTTTGTTTCTCATTTAAAAATTCCCCCATATTTTCTGGAACATTCTGTATTTCTCAAAATATAGGATGTCACTCATCAAAAAAATGAAGGAGAATTATAGGAAGGTGACTTCCATGAGTTAAGATGGAATTAAGATGAAATCTCTGTCCAATGACAACAATCGGGAAACAGTGAGTTACTATTAGTAGATACAATATATATTTGTAAAGGAATTCATAACATAAATCAACAAGTGTAACTCACTACTTAAAGGACACCCAGTGTGAATATTCTAGTAAAGGAACTACACACACACATTACTTTGTGTCTTGTCAGTTGGGTGCAGCTCCCTTCAGTCCATCCTCCATTGTGAGCTTTGAGGTCTCCACTAGTCAAGGTGCAAACTCATTAAAGGATATGCCTTTGCATTGAATGCCTGATTAAACAATGAATGGAGGGCATTCCAGAGTAACTCCTGGATCCATCTCCCCTAGTCTTGTACTAACTCATTTGTGATGTTTTCTACCAAACAGATTCTCAGGGTATTCATTTCTTGTGGAACTTCATCTTCTTTCTTTCCTAGGATTGAACAAATTACCTTCGGTGAGGGGCATGATGGATGACATAAGAAAGAAGAGGAAAAAAATTGAAAAAGAGTAAGAAACTTGCTTCTTGGTGAAAGACAGTTCAAAGCGTTTAAGTGGAATGGTTTGCCTATCAAGTATGCTCTGTATTTTTCTCATCATAGAATCTGAGTGTATTTGCCTAGATGAGATCTCAAGTATCAATTTCATTTCTTCTTAATCGAGCATAACATAAATGTATGGAGTATGTGTGGGAAGAATGGATACAGAATAATCCAGTGTGGAAACTTCAGAATTGTGTTTAAAATTCTTGTAATGCGATATAAGCATACAATTATAAGTTTATGTCATAGCATAGCCTAAGAAGTGCAAAAGTGTATGAAATGCAAACATGAAATGAAGGGTTGTTCACTCTTCTAAGGAGTTGGAAAGATAAATCAATGTGAGAAATGAGTTGGCAAATCATTACAGAATCCAATTAAAATTCTGACATGAAATCAGAGGCTTGTAGGTTGTACCAAATCTTCTTAATTAAAAATTACTCTCAACCATTGGGGTTGGAAGTGTATTTCTATGCAACAAATACCTGTTGAGAATCTACCATGTGGATGTCACAGCTTGTTTTCTACGATCAAAGGGTTCATCCTAAGAGTAGTCTGTTATCCAGGAGCTGGTTTAAGAAGGTGGGCCAAGAATTACATTTCACTAATACTGAAAATGAAATTAGTGTCACATCTACCTGAATAACTGGCCTGTATAATTCGTATTTCCCACCAGTTTACTAACATGAGACTATATCCTGAATGAGAATCAGATGTGTAACCAAAGTACAGAAGACTTCAGAAAAGAGTATCATTAATATGACAAAAATCTTCTGAACCCCACCTATGACTATCCAAGACCCCAGCAAGGATTTGAGAATGAAAAATACAGTGTATGAATATTGTGTTAAGAACCCCTGAGATGGGGCACCTGGGTGGCTCAGTGGGTTAAAGCCTCTGCCTTCGGCTCAGGTCGTGATCTCAGGGTCCTGGGATCGAGCCCCGCATCGGGGGTCTCTGCTCAGCAGGGAGCCTGCTTCCCTTCCTCTCTCTCTGCCTACTTGTAACCTCTGTCTGTCAAATAAATAAATAAAATCTTTAAAAAAAAAAAAAAAAAAAAGAACGCCTGAGAAATTTTCAATAACTATTCATTCTTTCTCCCGTGGATTATCCCCTCATACAAAGTCCACCGATGTTTAGAAGAAATTGTGCTTGGAGGGATGGGGGGTGTCATCTGACTTACAGTTATTTATTTTTTTCCCCCTTCTGATTTCAGATTCCTGGCTAACCCTCGTGACACACTCAGAGTGCAGTACATGGATTACATGGATGAGGTGGCCTCAGAGATAGGAGTGAAACCCAACTTGCTCTCACTCTTCCTGGGGGATCCGAAGTTGGCTATGGAAATTTTCTTTGGACCGTGCACGCCTTACCAGTACCGTCTGCGGGGACCAGGGAAGTGGGCTGGGGCCCGGAGAGCCATCCTGACCCAGAGAGAGCGGATCATCAAGCCCCTGAGGACTCGCACCCTCACCCGTGACCAACCTCCCTTCTCTGTGCCATTTTGGCTTAGAAGTGCCTGTGCTGCTCTTCTCTTTGTTCTCGTTTCAGTCATTATTAAAGGATAATCCTATGATCGTTAGGACGTTAGAGGCTAACAGTAACACACACTAATTAAGAGATGGGCATGTGCCAGTGTTTATTCCTCAGTTCCAACAGGACCAGTACAATAAATGAGCTGATAGCTCCACAATTTCTCATGTAGAAGTATTTTGGCCAAATTGGAGATTTCTTCACCAGAGACTTCAAATGAAGTGGCTTGTATGAAACTTGCTTTGGAAGTGTATAGTTAATTTCCATAACGTGACAGATGTTCTCCTTTATGCCAAGTTCTCCCAGGCCCGCCCTTTCTAGTAAACACACAGTTTGTCAGCTGTTGGCAATTGGCAAATTCTTGCTTTTGCATGGAAAGCATAGGCTAGGAAAAAATATCTCTTCAAAGGATCTTGAATAGCTAACAATGAACAAATGTCTTCAAGAGAAACCTTCTCCACTAGGGTCACATTCTATAGAATTATGGATATTGAGGTAACAGGTTACTTGTACCCAGGTTATGTCAGGTATTACTGAAGGTATTTTAGGGGATGGAGTATGCTATGGAGGAAAAAAGAAGAAATAATAGAAGTCAGGAGATGTTCATAATTTTGTTTTCTATTAAAACAATTGAAACATTGAACAAATTTTACAGTAAACATACAAATTCTATAAAAACATTCAGGAGGATGTGAAGAAGAAACAGAAAGAAAAAGTAGCAAATATACATAGATGTGGTGAACTGATTACCATAATCAATGTAATTAACTTACCATCATCTCACATAGGTATGTTTAGTTTTTAGGTGAGAACGCCTAACATCTTACCCTTTTAGCAAATTTTGATAGTATTATATTCAATACAATATTTAATAATTGAGTCATACAGTACTATTAAGTATAGTCCCCATACTGCACATTAGGTCTCCAGAACTTACTCATCTTATAACTGAATGTTTATTCCTTTGACCAACATTTCCCCATTTCCCCCCAGCCATCGGC
The DNA here is from genome assembly GCF_030435805.1 of Mustela lutreola. Lineage (NCBI taxonomy): Eukaryota > Metazoa > Chordata > Mammalia > Carnivora > Mustelidae > Mustela > Mustela lutreola. The sequence continues at coordinate 66,270,974 of NC_081303.1, read as the reverse complement.
CCCTGGTGACTACTCTTCTACTCTCTGTTTCTAAGAGTTCAACTTTTCATAATTCCACATACAAGTGAGATCATGCAGTATTTGTCTTTCTGTGTCTGGTTTATTTCATTGAGCATAACATCCTCCCGTTTCCCCCATTATGACACAAAGGGCAGGATCTCCTTCTTTTATAATGCAAATAATACTCCATTATATATATGCATACACACACACCATATTCTCTTCATTCCTTCATCCATCGATGGGCACTTGGGTTGCTTCCCTATCTTAGCTTTGTGAGTAACACCACAATGAACTTGGGAGTGCAGATATCTCTTCAAGATCCTGTTTTCATTTCCTTTGGATATTTAGCTACAAGTGGGATTGCCGGATCATGTATATAGGAGCTCTATTTTTAATCTTTTGAGGAATCTTCATACTGTTTCCCATCGTGGCCATACCCATTTACATTCCCAACAAGAGTGTAAAGGGGCTTCCTTTTTCAGTCTCTTGATTCCTCTCTCCCATATATCCCAGATCTAGTTGAACAGCAAAACATAGCACCTCTGAAGTCAGTCCAGAACCTCACCACTTCCCATGCCCTCCACCACTGCCACCTTAATCCTTACTGCCATCTTTTCTTTGTATCATTATAGTCTCCCTATCATACTCTTTCTTTTCACCCCTACTCTCTGTGGTTCATTCTCATTAGAGCAGCCAAGTGATACTTTTAAAACATAAACTGGGGCACCTGGGTGGCTCAGTGGGTTGAGCCTCTGCCTTCAGCTCGGGTCATGATCTCAGGGTCCTGGGATCAAGCCCTACATCGGGCTCTCTGCTCAGCAGGGAGCCTGTTTCCTCCTCTTTCTGTCTGCCTGCGTCTCTGCCTACTTGTGATCTCTGTCTGTCGGATAAATAAATAAAATCTTAAAAAAAAAAAAAACTATAAACCAGATTATGACATATTATGTCCAAAATTGCCAGTGGCTTCCCTTTCACTCAGAGTAATGGCTAAATTGGAACAATCCTACCGGTCCTTTCATAACCGACTTCTGCTCTACTTGTCTGACCTCCCCCCGACCCACCCCTGCTCTCTTCTGCGTTCATTCCTTGAACAGGCCAAGCCTACTCTCACTGCAGGATCATTGCATTTGCTGTTCCTTTTCCTGGAACACTCCTTCCTCTGCATACCCACAAAGCTCTCTCTCTTTCACCTCCTTCAGGTCTTGGCTCAAATGTTATCTTTTTAAATGAGATCTTTTTTTTTTTTTTTTTCATGAACATTATGTCCCATTTGGTAAAATTCTGAGCTTTACATTATATTGGTTATCTTTTTGGTTTGCAGGTGTACAAGGTTGTTTTTTTTTTCTTTCTTTCTTTTTAAGATTCATTTATTTATTTGAGAGGGAGACAGACAGGAAGTGGAGAGGGAGGCAAAGGGAGAGAAAGAATCCCAAGCAAACTCCCCACTAAGGGCAGAGCCCAACATGGGGATCGATTCCCGGACCCTGAGATCATGACCTGAGCCATACTGAACTGACTGAGTCACCCCGGCCGGCCCCCTGGTTCTTTTTCTTTTCTTTCTTTTTTTTTTTTTTTCTTCCTTCAAGTGAGATCTTTCTTGACTACATGCCATAGTGATTCCCATCTTCCTCATCCTGCTTTATCTATCACTCTATTCTCAAAGAGCTCAAAATCTAATAGGGCAAACTAGCCACCTGAACAGACAAATAACCCCTGACCATGGACCCATCTGTCTCTAGCTAATATTGGAACAAGCGCTGTGGGAATACAGAAGACAGAGCAAAGAACTCAGAGAAAGGGAAGCGAGGAAGGAATCGCGGACAGGGAAAATGGACTTGGATCTCTAAAGATGCAAAAGAGTTTATTTCTGGAAAAAAAAGAAGGACATCAATTATGCAATGTATGAGTGAGCAGAACAGCCTAGAATGCTAGAATATTCAGGAAATGAACCTAGCGTGGGGTATGTGAGAATGGGTGACAGAAAAGCCTGAAGCGGTGTTTTGGAGATAGAAATGGAAGGACTTCTGCCCTCCACACCTATCCCCACTCCCTTGGCTCATCTGGACCAGAACCAGAATTTTCTATATTCTTACCCCCCACCTCCCTGCATCCAGCTTCCACCCCTCGTCATGCAATCTCCTAAAGGGCCACCAGAGTCAAATTTCTAAAAGGCAGATCTAGTCCCATCATTCCCCTGCTTAAAACTGATTTCACTCATTACCGTCTATGGAGCCAAGCTCAACTCCTTAGCTTGCATATAAGGTTTCTTTTTATAGGTTGTACGTCAAGTGAAATTTTTCATTTTTTGTCTGTTTTGTTTCTTTTGTTTTTCTGCCTCACCAAACTTTCCATTTTTATTAAAGTTTTTTTCACTTTATTAATCCAGAAATGTCATGCTGGAATTCAAATTTACGTCTGATAGATATTTCAGTTGTGCCCACATCAGACCCCTGACCATACTTCTGAGATTCATCATACAAACATAAACACATAAGAGTAATTTCAGGGGCGCCTGGGTAGCTCAATTGGTTAGGAGGAGTCCATCTCTTGGTTTTGGCTCTGGTCATGATCTCAGAGTCGTGATCTTAGAGTCCTGAGAGATAGCCCTGTGGCTCACAGTGGAGTCGGCTTGAGATTCTCTGTCTTCCTCCCCCTCCGCCCCTCCCCAACCCACTGGTGCACATGCGCTCGCTCTCTTACTCTCAAATAAATAAATATTTAAAACACATGCGTGCGTGTGTGCACACACACACAGCAATTTCAAACATAGAGAAAGGGGTTTTTTTTCCTTTTATTTGTTTTCATTTTTTGGTAGTTCTGGTTTAGCCTCCTACTGACAAATGATCCCCTTCAACAATGGTCCTCAAAGTTCAGTGTGCATCCGATTCCTCTAGAGAGCTTGTGAAAACACTAATTGCTGCACTCTGTCCCCAGAGATTATAATTTGGTAGGACTAGCATGGAGCCCAAGAACTGGCATTTCTAACAAATCCCAAGGCAATGTTGCTGCTGCTGTCTGGGGGCCACAGTTTGAGAACCACTGCCCTGTAACAGTTATAACCACATGATTACTTCTGAGATCATTCCATATGTTCATGGGGAGTGAATTCTGGCAAGAATGTCGAAGTATGGGTTTTCAGAAAAATGACAGCTTCTGCTCAATCTTCCTGGAGCAGATGCACAGACAGATACAGAATGGGAAATGCCAGACCCATGGGGACCCTGGGAGGACCAGCTCAGCACCCTCTCCAAGTGAGTCACAGAGGTGTTCTCTAGTGTAACCTTCTTCTGGGAGACCTAGAAAGGGATCCTTCTTGGTAGCAGGAAATCCTGTCTGAGGCTGGCCCTGCCTGTGGGCCCATGAGTGGGAACAAAACCCCCTACTCTATTGGCCTCTACACATCTAACACCTACCTCAGAGCTCACATCAGTCAAGGCTCACAGTAAACACTTACACCTGAATGATCAAGTTCCACTGAACCCAAATACCCTGGAAGGGTTCCATGTAAACAGAAATACTTTTGAAATGTGTTTCTTGCTCTATGCTTATCCAGGATCTTTGATGGTGTCTATTTCAAAGAAACAGTAATTGCATGTAAATTATAATTTTTGACATCAGGTAATACTTTGTACAAAATCCCTCAGAGGTCAGAAAGTTTTTAATATCCTTTCATCCCCAAGAAATGAAACAGATATGTTCAGCAGTCTGGCCTAAGGCCATTCACTGAGTCACTGTTGGGTGTGGAGATTAAAGACCCAAGAACTCTAAGAGTTACATGTTGTCCCTAAACAACACCGTTGCCCAGTCACTGCTCCCCACGGTTCCCTTGCAGAAATTACTAAAAGAATTGGAGAAAATTAAGAGTAAAGAAATAGAGAAATCATGATATGAGACTGGAATGGTTCTCTGAAGACATCTAAACATAGAAATTTCTCGTAATTATTTCCGTTCCGAGTGCAGTCCCGAGCACAAACGTCAGTGCTGGAAAAATTTTCCAGTTTCTGGAAAAATGCTACATAATGACGTGGTTTTTAAAAATTACAATGTTGGGGCGCCTGGCTGACTCAGGCAGAAGAGCATGCAACTCTTGATCTCAGGGTCCTGAGTTCAAGCCCCATGTGCAGTATCAAACTTACTTAAATAAATAAATAAATTTAAGGGGCATCTGGTTGGCTTAGTAGGTTGAGCATCCAAGTCGGTTTTTGGCTTGGGTCATGAGCTCAGGTTTGTGAGACTGAGCCCCGAGCCAGGCTCTGCTCAGCCCCTCCCAGGTCTGCTTGCCCCTCCCTCCTCAACAGCCCCTTCCCTGCACTCTCTTTCTTGCAAACAAATAAATAACATCTACAAATAAATAAACAAACAAAACAAACAAACAAACAAAAACCAGCCACAGAAACTTGGATCTAAAATGTCAAATTTTGCTAAGACATGTTGGGATGGAGATGAAGAGAGACGGAGCTTGTGCTAAGTTCCCAGTCCTACTAAGGAGCGCGCAACCTGCGTGACTGCACCGTGGTGATTCTGGGACAGCACTGGGGGTGGAAGTGTGTTCCTGCCTTAGCCCTAATGGCACGTTCTGGAAGTTTGCTGTGCTCTGGGCCCCTGGCTCTGCCCCTTGTCAGTTCTGCTGATTCCTTTCTCCTGGGTCACACCCAAAATGGGCTGTAGGGACTCTGCCTTCCTTCCAGGGGTCATGTTTAGTCTCCAGCTGTCATGGTCAGTTTTCATTCAGGCAGATGGTTCTTTTGACAGCATGACTCTCAAAACCGAGCTTATCTCTTCAGTTCCTGCCAGCTGCAAGCAGCGATAGGAAGCTTGCTCTACTTCTTTGCCGTCCCCACCTAAGCCTCTCCCCTCGGACCCCTCACCCATACCCACACTCACCCCTATGTCTTCTGTTTCTCTTTCACGCGCCTCCCCACCCCATCTTGAGTGGATTACAAGTTCTTCTGCTCAGTGGAAAGGCATTACTGAGCACCAAGGCCGAGGCTAGACCTTGACACTTGAATTCACTCAGAGGTTTTAACAATGAGTGGGATGACTGTACCCTTAATTTGACGCCTTCCCAAGACTGGGTTTTAATCAGCCTTTGTCACTCAAAGGCCTTCCCAGTTTCGTAGTTTATTTATTGGATTAAGCTGTAAGCCCCTAATTTTTTAATTCTTTTTATTCTTCTTACTCTTGCTTGCTAACTGGCCAGTTCTTTTCTGTGCTTATTTCTTTCTTACAGTACTGAGCCATGCAGAGCAATCAGCACACACTCCTGTGTCTACACCCTCCCCAATTCCAAAGTGCAGATTCCCCCCAAACACCAAGCAATTTGCTGACACCCATGGGGTGTCCCACAATTCAACGCCAATTCTGACCCTATCTATTTAGAAACAGCATCAGATTCCCAGGGACTCCATCCTGCAAGACTGCCCCACTTCAGATCCCCATCACAAGCCAGTTGTCTGACTGCCTATAGATCAGAGGTTCGAAGATCCTCTCCTTGGGTTTGATTAATTTGCTAGAGTGGCTCACAGAACTCGCAAAGCAGTTCCCACAGCTGGATGAAGAGATACACAGGGCAAGTTTCTGAACAAAGGAGTGTCTGTCCTTTTGGACAGACACGTGGCAGGCAGGAGGGCACTGGTTCACAACCTGGAAGCTCGGCAAACACCATCCTTTGGATTTTTCTGTAGGCTTTGTTACAGAGGCATGATTGATTAAGTCATTGGCCAATTGGTGGCTGATTCAACCTCCAGACCATCTCTGGAAATCGGGGGATGGAGATGAGAGTTCCAACCTTCCATTCACGTTGGCTCTCCAGGCAAGGAGCCCCACCCTTAAGTGCCAGCTAAGCCGTCTCCTTAACATAACAAAAGACAACGTGATGGCTCTCCTCTCAGAAAATCCCAAGGATTTGAGTTGCTCTGTGCCAGGGAAGAAAACCAAATATATATTTCTACAAATCACAATATCTCAATTCCTAACATTGTTTTCCAGCCTCTTTCTCCAGGGGCTAAAGCAGAAGACAGCAAACTTTCTGCGGAGGTTGAGATAGTCGCTACTTTAAGTGCCGGAGACACCGTCCCGCTGCAGCTGCTCAGCCTGGCGGCTCTGGCAGCCACAGACAGTAATGACACGGATGAGTATGGCTGGGTCCCAGGAAAACTTTATTTATGGGCACTGAAATCTGAACTGCATATAATTTGCACATATTGTGAAATGGTATTTTTCTTTTGACTTTTTTTCCAATCATATGAAAATGTAAAAACCATTCTTGGCTGCGGGCTGTATGAAAACAGAGAGTGGGGCCGGTTTCGGCCTGTGGGCCACAGTTTGCAGACCACAGTTTGCAGACCCTTCTTTAGAATTAGAAGTTACTTGATCATAAGCATTGCAGGTCCTCACAGGTGGTCATTTAACCAAAAGTCTCAGCTCTAAATTGGACCCTTAACACTTTCCTAGATTTTTGGCATGGCAGCATCACATTTCAAGGTATCACTCAGGATGACAGATTTTATTACCATTCAAACAGCCGTCAAGCTTCATCCACTCAGAATCACAAATGTTTATTTCAATGTGTACTGTGGTGAGGTCGGCAGGGGGGATCGACACACAGTCAACCAGGGAGAAGAAGTCAACCAGCTGCAGAAGAAGCTCCATCTCTGCTCATCTCTGCTTCCAAAATTGTTGAGACGTGAAAGAGGGACCATGGTGAATTGTGTATTCACTATTCAAACACCACCTAAAAGTGGAATGTGTCCCCACCACTCACATATTACTGGCCAAAGTCAGTCACCTGACTTTCAAGATGAAAAGTGAAATCCTATCACCATTAAGACAGAACAGTTTCCCAGGAATTCCGAGAGCTAGAACATGTTTGAACAGCTCAGACGTCCTGTAAAACCAAATACCAGTAAAACCAAATACAATGTACACAACTTTCTAGAGACCAGAGAATGGACAAGCAAAGGCACCATTGCCCACGTAGTAAGGAAAAACATGGATCCCTTTAAAAACGGAAACCATTAAACACAAAGATGGAAATAAAGTCCAACTTGTGATTTTTTAAAAATAAATATAAGTGGGTTAAATTCTCAAACTGGTTGAATAAGACAAAGTCTAACTACAGAAGATAAAACAAATGACTCAAAAGATTAGACCAAGGGACAGAAAATCATGTTTCACAAGCCAAATCAAGCCCAGTTCAGTGTCTGTTTTTATTAATAAAGTTTTTACTGGAGCACAGCCACATGGCTGTTTTCTGTGGGGTAGTTTGCAATAGAAACCATATGGCCCATAAAGCTTAAACTATTTACCTGCCTCTTTACAGAAAAAAAAAAAAGTTTACTGACCTCTACATTAGGCAGTGAAGGATAAACTAAGATACAGAATATAAGCAGAAATAAATCAATTATAATAATTTTAATAAATATTATAATTGAGTTATGAAATGTCAGCCTTCACTAAGTGGATAGAAAATCCTCATGTTTTAATGAATGGGAAAATGAGCTCAGAGTAGAACAACTCATATTTTTTCAATTTCTTTTAAAGCTACACAATACTCTCTTTAAGGTAGAGGCTTATTTAATTTCCTAAATCATAATTCTTCCTTTATAATCAACGAGGGTTAAATAGTATTTTTTTCTTTCTATCAAAAGAAAGTATTCAGTATCTAATTTGCTTCCTTTCAAATAATAGTGTTTGACTAAACCACACAACACAAGACTGTGGGCACAGTGTTAGATAATACTGAAATGAATTTGGGCTAAACATATGAAAAAATTTTTGGAAATTCTGTATAGCTTACATTTATAACATACATAAGACCTTAATAATTTCATTAAACCAAAATGTTTTATAAATGTTTCTTAAATTAGGTAAATGCAATTTTTCTCTATCTCTACTATTCTTGTATTGGATTAAACTTTTTAAACTACAAACTGAAAACATCATAGCTCACCTATTCGCAATAAATGCTCCTCTCATTTAATGGCTTGAAGGGCTCTATCCTAGTTTGAAGGGAATTCTCCACTAGAGCTGAAGTAAGCTTACATGCTCTAGAAGAAAGCAGTTCCTTTAAAATTTCTAAGTCACCAAAACAAAGAGCCCACATATCCATTACATATATATTTTTTAAGATTTTATTTATCTGAGAGAGAAGGAGAGAGAAAGAGAGAGAGAGATTATGAGCAGGGGGTGAGGAGAATGGAAGGTAGAGATAGCAGGGAGCCAGGGTAGAGAGAAAGCAGACTCCCCACTGAGCAGGGAGCCCAACACAAGACTCCATCCCAGGACCCTGGAATCATGACCCAAGCTAAAGGCAGGTGCTTAACTAACTGAGCCACCCAGGTGCCCTCCATTATGTATCTTTTAATCCACTGTTTAGTTTTTGAAGATCTGTGAAAGACATTGTATACATCCATGAGTTCCTCAGGTAATTAATATCATGAAATGGTGTCTTAATGTTGACTCTCCTGTCCCAACACTCCTGAACAATTTGTTTATTTAGAACAAGTAGGACAGTGCTACATCCCCACTCTGCCTCCTATTTATTCCTCTCACAAATACTTATTGAATGTCCACAGTATGTATTAGCCAGCATTCTCAGTTCAGAGAAACAGAGCCAAGAGGACATAAATAGATACATAAACAGATAAAGGTAGATATCTATCTATATATAAAGAAACACAGAGACCGAGAAATCTGGTGTGGAGAAGTAGCTCACATGATTATGGAGGCTAGCAAGTCTGAAATTTGCAGGCAGAATGGAGACCCAAGAAAGAGAGAATGTTGTAGTCTTGAGGTTAAAGCAGTCTAGAGGCAGAATTCATCATTCTTGGAGGACCTCAGTCTTTCCTCTTAAAGCCTTCAGCTGGTCCCCAGGAGACCCACAGATCTACTGAAGAGCAATCTCCTTACTCAAGGTCTACTGATTTAAATTCTAATCACACCTAAACAAATACCTTCACAGCAACATCCAGACTGGTGCTTGCCCAGGAACACCACAGCCATAAAACTAACCATCCCACCTGCTGTGTGCCAGGCACTGAAGACATAGAAGTGGATAAGGCTGATAGACCCTTGATCTTGAGTAGCACAAAAATACAGATTCACAGAGCAAAGCTGAATTAATATGAAATATAGAGAGAGCAAACCTATATGCAGACATGAATGTGGAGAGAACAGGAGGACTTGGGAGATGCATTCAGGCAAACTTGGCCTCATGGTCATGGATATGGGATGGGTGTGCTGCTGCTCATTTGGGACAGTGAGAGTTTGCTCTTCACACAGTGCCCACACATTTGGGAAAGCACATACAGGGAAAATACTTATCAGAGCAGCTGTTACATTCTTTCCACCTCTCCTGACTATGTCTCCATTTTCTTCCACTTCCATCTTTTTGTAGGACTCACTGAGAAAATAGACCAAAACGCAAACCTTTGTGGAAATGCCATTCGACGTAGCTACCAAGACTTGGCCAGCATTCTTCTGGGGACAGGCCCGGTGAATTCCAACCCTTGCCCTGAGTTGCTTGTCTATTTTCCTCACTGGAGTCACACTCGTGACTTTGCATGACCACCGGTCCCCTTTACAGAACATGTTATCCTCATACGACCTCAAAGTGATCTCTGTAATTATATCAGCTCTTCAAGCTTTTCCCAGATATATCATATAACTTATGATCCAGAAGGAGATACAAGTGCTACCTTAACCAATAATTGAGCAACAGTTAGAGAATTACTCAAGAATCAAGAGTAACTTGGGATGCCTGGGTGGCTCAGTCGGTTAAGCTACTGCCTTTGGCTCAGGTCATGATCCCAGGGTCCTGGGATCAAGTCCCACACTGGGCTCCTTGCTTGGCAGGGAGCCTGATTCTCTCTCCCTCTCTGCCTACCTCTCTGCTTGCTTGTGCACTCTCTCTCTCTCACTCTCTCTCTCTCTGACAAATAAATTTTAAAAATATTATAGAAAAAGAATCAAGAGTAACTTGCTATTGTGAGCTTTGAGAGAGAAAAAAGTTTGTCTGAATAAGCTGCTCCCATTAGGACCCTTCAAGTCCCAGAGCCAAGAAGAGGTGATTCCACTGGGTGGGCTCAGCTAGGTCAACTTCTGAGCACTTTGCTCTGTGATTTTCTTTATGTCTTGTGGTGTTCCTCTGTAACACTATATTTTCCCTTTCCTCCAAGCGTTAAGTTCCTGGGTCCTCAAGTTTAACTCATAATGACTTCATCTACTGTCCCCCCAGTCACTCACTCTGGTAATTTTTCTCTGATTTCCAAATAGCTTCTGTTTCAACTTTTCATACACCGGGGACTATATACAACTCACTCACACACAGTAATTCAACACAAAGAACCCAAGCTCTTGCTCTTGACAAATATCTCTAAGGGGCAAAACCCTCATCCTTGTAGAAAAGGGGCAGAAATGGATTTGATTTTTAAACAGAATATCGATTCTTTTACATAAAATAGGTTTGTAGGCAAACTATATTCAAATCATGAAATTATTGTACTTCCTTAATTCTGAAAACTTTTTTCCTCCTCATATTACCATCATCTTAAAAATATTTAATATGATGCCTTGGCACCTTTGTAAATTTAAACATTGCATATTATCATCCAGGGAATAAAACAGTCAGTGGGAGAATTAGCAGGGAGCAAAATTGTTTAGGAGCCCCTGAGAGACTCCCATCACACTATGAGTGACAATGGTAGAGGCCCTTCAACTACAGAATGCAAAGACAGACATGCTTTCAAATGTTATTAAGACTTACATACAATACTGATTATAAAAATAAAACTTTTCTTTAAAGAAAAAAAGTTAAATACAATAGATCTTGAGGACATTATGTTCAGTGGAATAAGTCAGAGAAAGACAAATACCACACGATCTCACTCATATGTGGTATCTAAAAACAAACGAAAAGGAAAAACAAAAAAGGAGCTCATAGATAAAGAGAGTAGGTTGGTGGTTGTCGGGGGGTCGTGGGCAAAATGCGTGAAGGGAGTCAAAAGGTGCAAATATCCGGGAATAAAATAAGTAAGTCCTAGGGACATAATGTACAGCATGGTGACTGTAGCTAACAATACTGAACTGTATATTTGAAAGTAGCTAAAACAGTAGATCTTAAAAGTTTTCATCCCAAGAAAAAGAATTCTGCAACTATGTGGGGTAACGGATTATTGCGGTGGTGATCACTTCACAATATATACAAATGTCAAGTCATTATTTTGTACGCCTGAAACTAATATAATGTTGTATGCCAATTATGCCTCAATTAAAAAAAAAAATGTTAAATCTTAAAAAACAAACAAACAAGGGCACCTGGGTGGCTCAGTGGGTTAAAGCCTCTGCCTTTGGCTCAGGTCATGATCCCAGGGTCCTGGAATTGAGTCCCGCATCGGGCTCTCTCCTCAGCAGGGAGCTGGCTTTCCTTCCTCTCTCTCTGCCTGCGTCTCTGCCTACTTGTGATCTCTGTCTGTCAAATAAATAAATAAAATCTTAAAAAAAAAAAAAAAACCCGAAAACTGGTTACAATTGCTAGTTCTATCCTTTTGTCCAAGGACGATTCCACTGGAAGATCTCTTTGGCGGATAGTCCCACTACATTTTTCCTTGGCAAGATAAATAGCATTTATTTGCACTTCTAGATTAAGAAGATAAAAAATGAAGGATGGGGCACCTGGGTGGTTCAATGGGCTAAATGTCTGCATTGTGCTCGGGTCATGATCCCAGGGGCCCTGTGTCAGACTCTCTGCTCAGGAGGGAGTCTGTTTCCTCCTCTCCTCTGCCCCTCCCCTGACTCCTACCCATGCTCTCTCTCTCCCTCCCTCTCTCTCAAATAAATAAAAAAATAAATAAATCTTAAAAAAAAAATTTGAAAAATTGCTGGACCAGAAGAACTGGGTCTTTGGGGTTTATGATTATTTCCCCCATTATTATTCAGTCACTGGCATTGTAGCTTCTGGAATTTTTTCTTTCTTTCTTGCACTTCTATTTTGTTCATTTGTTATTAGCTTAAAATGTATTTGTTGAATTGAAATTTAATACAGACATGGAATTTTCTGACTACTTACTAAAACATAGGCTACTACCTACTGAGAAGTTTCTATGTCCCAGGCACTGGACCAGGGAGATGTCCGTGTACTCAAAAGCATCAATAATGGGACTAATTGATGAAGATCCAATTGCCAGAAAAGGAAATGGAATAGTACAACTTCTGAGGTGGGAAAATCTTTTGAAAAACTAAGAAGTGTTTCTTTATTTATAATAGTGGAACTCTGGAAAAATCTAAAATATGCAATAATAAATTATAGTGGAAATGTCTGCAGCCATTAAAATTCATTAATTCATTTGACAAATACTCTGAGAGCCTCATGTACATGGAAATGTGTTCACAAATTGTTAGGCGATAAAGTTTATATGCTGTAACTGGTATGCATAAATTTAGATATAGATATTCTTATTTTTAGGAGATTTATGCAGGAGTAAGAGTAACGTATCATGATATCTACAACGCTTTTGAAAGAAACAGCCAAAAGTATGTGTGTGCACGTGTAAGAGAGAAAACAAAAGGGACAAAATATTAACAACTAGTGAATCTAGGTGAAAGGTATACATGTGTCCCCTATACTATTCCTTCAGCTCTAAGTTTGAGAATTAAAAAAAAAAAATTAGGGAAAAGCATATTCTTTATAATGATATATCTATGTGTCACAGTTGGGCCACAAATCTGAGTTTAACTTTTATTAATCAAACCAAAAAGGAGCATGTAGATAGGCAAATCACAGGGCTTACAAAATACAGACAGACCAGCTGGTAAGGAGAACATAACAATACTCAGTATGAAGGTGAGGCAGGAATTTCTATGGGGGTGTCCTGTCAATGAGGCCACCACGTTGTAATAATGTCCTTGGTGGCCTCCTTAGCTTAACTGTGACAGAATCTCAGTTCTGCCGAAACCCATTCATTGCGATCTGGTTCCTCATCTTTCATTAGTGAAGTTAATTACCCTGATATGTTTTAGAATAAATGGCCCACTGTCTTCTGAGCAACCTTTGCTAAACATTATTTCTCTCAACAGTAATTCTGCTAAATATTGAGTAAGTAGTCTCTGGAAATGTCTGGAGGTGAGTAACTTTTAAGATGGTCATTTCGATCACAGTGAAAGAATGGGACTCACACCTTTTTGCGGACCTGAGGGTCTGAATGGGGCAGCTGTCTCTAAAGTAGGTCATCAGTCTTACCTAAGACACAAGCCCAATGACAGCTTGCTGCGAGGCCAACATTCTTCATTGTTCATGGTTTTGAATCTGCTTCACAGAGGCAAAGGGCTGATTGAAAAAGAGAACTAATTGCTCTACGCCATACAGGGTGGCCAAAAGAGTCATAATTTGAAAAAAAAAAAATTGTAAAGATTTCTAAGGAACATTCATCATTTAACTTCCCGTTGAATACTTTCAGGTAAACTGGGAAACATATTTCAACGCAAACGAGCTAATTTACTTTTTTAAAATTTTATTTATTTAAGTGATCTCTGCACCCAGTGTGGGGTTCCAATTCACAACTCCGAGATCAAGAGTCAGATGCCCTACAGACTGAGCTAGCCGGGCACTGCCAAGGGAGTTAATTTATTATAAGGGATTACAATTTATAAGACAATTAAAAGCTGAGAAACGTGTACCCAAAAATGATAGATTTAGATTAGAATAGCTAACTTGATAAACATTTTATTTGTTTTTTTATATATTTATTTGTTTGTTTGTTTGTTTAGAGCCTGCAGAAGTGGAGGAGAGGGGAGAAAATTGCAAGAAGACTCTGCCGTAAGCAGAAGATTCCCAACTCCGGGCTCAGTCTCATGACCCTGAGATCATGACCTGAACCGAAATCAAGAGTCGGACGTTTAACCAACCGAGCCGCCCAGGTGCCCCTAGAATAGCTAACTTTTACTTTCTTTTTTTTCTAGCAACATCCAGCTATCAGGGTCCTTTATCTATTTAGGCCCCTCAAAGATCAAAATTTTGAAAAACACGTTACCTACTTTTTAAATAAAATACAAGACTAGGGTCAGAGCGGAGACACGGAGAAGCGAGGGGAGGAGAGTGAAGTGTTCAGCGATTTCAGGCTGGAAACCCAATTTTAGGGGTACGTGGGTGGCTGAGTCAATTAAGTGTCTGCCTTCAGCTCAGGTCATGATCTCGGGTTCCCGCTCCCTGCTCAGCGGGGAGCCTGCTTCTCCCTTTGCCTGCCACTCCTGCTTGTGCGCTCTCTCTCCCTCTCTCTCTTTCTCACAAATAAATAAATAACATCTTAAATAAATAAATAAATAAATAAATAAAATCCAATGTTGCATGTTTTAAAAATCTGTGGCTTTATAAAAAATAAAAAAATAAAAAATAAAAAAATAAAAAATAAAAATCTGTGGCTTTACCACGATGCTCTCAGTCTCCTCTTGTACTTAAACATCAAGTGCCGGTTGTTTGGAACTAGACAACGCTCCTCTTTCTCCTTCTTAGGGAAAATCCCCTGAAAGGCCCAGCCTTTCTTCATCAAGCAGAGTCAAATCTTTTTCTTCTTTCAGTGATTCTGGGGTTCCTGCAAGTGTGAGGCAGCCATCTGGGGTAAATGTGCCCGCTCTGCGGACCCACCATCTCTCCTGGTGGGCTGTCCTGGGACAAAGCCCACGTGCAGCTGCACCTCTGAGCCCCGGCCCCTCATCAACTTTACTAGCGATAAAACTGGTGTTTCCTGGACATACTTCTGACTCCTGCTTCTCTGTCTTAAACTGTTTCTGAATTCAGTAGAGATATAAAGGCTGTGGGCAACAATCTCTCTGAAACATAAGCACGACTGTGAGAAATTTTTTTTTAATATTTTATTTATTTATTTGACAGAGAGAAATCACAAGTAGGCAGAGAGGCAGGCAGAGAGAGAGAGGGAAGCAGGCTCCCCGCCGAGCAGAGAGCCCGATGCGGGGCTCGATCCCAGGTCCCTGAGATCATGACCTGAGCCGAAGGCAGCGGCTCAACCCACTGAGCCACCCAGGCTCCCCCCGTGAGAAATTTTGAGATGGAGGAACAGGGAAGGGATGAGAGGCTGCGAATACACGTGAAACCAGGACAGCTGTTACGATACCAAAGAAGATAGAAGAAATGAGAATCTATTGGTGGGGGAAAAAATCCCAAATGAGAGCATATAGGAACACTAAGTGAGGTCCTACAACCTCTCCCTGGCTACCACACCCATCCACAGCATTAACAAAAGACTGTTCCCTATTAAATGAGGATCTAGAGAATTCCCATGTAGAAACGTGAAATCCTAACGTGATCCTAACATGATTTCTCTAGGAATTCTACTAGTATCCTACCCTTAGTCATTGGAGAGGTACAGTTTACCAATTAAATTCCATATACTATCTCAACTGCCCTTAAAGATTCTGAGGTGAGAAAAAAAAGTAAGACTCTTCCTAAACACTCCACTTATTAAGTTTGTGGGTCCATGAAACTATGTGTTTCCTATTTGCCAGAACGTTTCCATGAGAAATCTGTGAGTCTAGGACAAGACCATGTGATTCTGATCACTGAGTCTCAACCTCACTGCGATAGCGGCATCCATAATCTCAAAATAATGGCAAGATGTGAAGACGAGACAGAATGCAATCATCAATTCCTTGTGAAGCATGACAAGGCTATTTGCACCAGGCTGAACCGTAGCAGTCAGGACCCTCACCTGCATCCTGGTACCCTAATGAATAGCTGTGACTTAGAGCTGTTGCTTGTCTCCTTCTTCCTCCCAGCTTTATTCTCACGCTGCGATTCCAACAGGGTCCTCTTTTGCTTTTTGTTGAACCTGTCTAGTAAAAGCTCTGCTTTTCCTTTTCACTTCTGTTCATTTTAGGCTAGCCAAAAAATTCCATAGAGTTAGGTCGATTCCTTATCCAACCAACCAGCACATACAATTTGCTAAGTTCTGCCTTAGGAAATGGGTCAGAAATCACTTCAGAATAGCAGGGATGTTTTTTGGGTTTTGGTTTTTTGGAGGTTTTTTTGGTGACTTTGATATGATTAACCGCATACAAGAAAATTCAACAGCAACTTAGCAGCCTAAGCCCTAGTTATTTTCATCTTATGGACATAATAGGATATATTGTACTTATATAAGCTTATGTATTCATTTATTTATATAAGCTTATATATCCATTTTTAATGCGTGTTTTTCAGCAATCACACTTCCACGTATCCGTGATTAGATCATCCTAAACACCCTTTCTGAACTTCTCTGTAGAAAAGATAAAAAAAACTGCCAAATATTCTAAAAAACTTGAGATTATAACAGCTGCCCAAGATTTGCTTCTTTCTCTAGTAAATATTAATGATATTCATTTAACTATCAAAATTTGTTTCATAGGCTTGAGATGATTTCCGTCTATAGCAACATTATAACTTTGCTAAAAAGTAAAGAGTCAAAAAGATGTTAGGGTATGACGCTGTACGTCTGAGGAAATTTTTTACTGAATTTGTTAATTGTCTCAACATTCTACCAATCACTTGGTAGATTCTCTAGTAAGTCTTTAACTACAACTTCTTAAACAGTAGCAGAATCTAAGTATATCTAAAATCCTTGATCTATTTAAGAGGTTCTCTTGGAAACTTCTGGCAATTGGGGCATGCCTCTATTTTCACATTTGTGTATTTGTCAATATCATTCCCTGGAGGTTTTGAACAGTTTATTTCTGTAAAAAGCAGTATAGTTTAGTTTCTTTTAAAAATATATTTTATTTATTCATGAGAGACAGAGAGAGAAGAGGGCTGAACAGGGAGCCCTATGTGGGGCGCGATCCCAGGACTCCGGGATCATAATCTGAGCTGAAGGCAGACGCTTAACTGACTGAGCCACCCAGGAACCCAGAATGCCCAGTGGGGAGGAAGGGCTACGTGAGAACCAGCCACATGCCATTATAAAAAAAAAAAAAAAAATGCCATGGGTGAAGGGGGTCAAAGGTACAACCTTCCAGTCATAAGATATAAATAAGTCCGGGGATATAATGTACAACATGGTGACTACAGTTAATAGTCTTGTTTGTTTGATTTGCTGAGAGAAAACCTTTAACATACTCTCCACAAAGGGGAAAAAAAAAAAAAAACTTTGTAATTACGTGTGTTGATGGATGCTAACAGCTTACTGTGATCATTTCGCAGCACATGCAAAAAACAAATCATTAAGCTGTACCCCTGAATATATTGTTCTATGTCCTTTATACCTCAGTTAAAAAATGGAAAAAAGACATAGGCCACAACAACACTGGTTTGTGCACACAACTTCTCCTGGTTTAGAGACATCGTAAAAAAAAAAAAAAAATGGTAATGCTTCTCACTCATAAATAAGTATTTAAATGTAATTTTGACAAAACAAATTCTATTGTGCCGTGTGATTGGTCACTGGTATCCCTTATTTTTTCATAATTTCTTTCTTTTGTATACTTTTATGATTACTTTATTCGTTTAAAAAGTGATTTTTTTTTAAGATTTTATTTATTTGACAGACAGAGATCACAAGTAGGAGAGAGGCAGGCAGAGAGAGAGAGGGAGAAGCAGGCTCCCTGCTGAGTAGAGAGCCCGATGCGGGGCTTGATCCCAGGACACTGGAATCATGACCTGAGCTGAAGGCAGAGGCTTAACCCACTAAGTCACCCAGGCTCCCCTAAAAAAGTGATTTTTAAAAAAGATTTTATTTATTTATTTGACAGAGAGAGAGAGAGAGATCGCCGAGGGGCGGTGGGGCAGCAGGGAGTCTGATGCAGGGCTCGATCCC
This sequence comes from Mustela lutreola, assembly GCF_030435805.1. Classification (NCBI taxonomy): domain Eukaryota; kingdom Metazoa; phylum Chordata; class Mammalia; order Carnivora; family Mustelidae; genus Mustela; species Mustela lutreola. The sequence continues at coordinate 66,253,170 of NC_081303.1, read as the reverse complement.
AGGACCTTGAGATCATGACCTGAGCTGAAGGAAGAGGCTTAACCCTCTGAGCCACCCAGGCACCCCAGTAATGTTTTTATATTTAAGTAAGTTATAGCAAAACTCCATACAGTATTTGACATATCCTAAATAGCTCTTAGCTGCTCTGGCTCAGACCGCCACTGAATCAAGTTCTCAACTCCTCTTTCCCATTGAATTCCAAGAAAAATGGCGGGAGTGGGAGGCATCTCTGCCCACATTGTGGCCGAATGCCTCACACTCCAATGTCGAACTGACTCAGGTTCAAATCCCAGTCCTTCCTCTTATTACTGTGTGAGGTCACGTGAGTTGCCTCAACCCACCAAGCCTCTGTGTCCTCCTCTATGACACGGGGACGCCAGTCCCTATCCCACAGAGGAGTCGGGACGATGGAATGAATAAAGCGTGTCCACATCTTAGCACCGCGCCTTCTGTTAGATGCTGTTACACTTACTATGCTTTTTCTGCCTCATTCCTACCCAACCCAGGAGATCAGAAATGGAAGTTAGATCTTGATCTTTGCACAGAGCAGAGACCGCGCGGCAACAGAAGCCCCTCGACCCAGGGTAATATGACCGAAAACTTATGCAAACCAAGCCTGAGAAATCCTCAAAAAAATTCTTTCAAACTTCTTTCAACTCTCCAAACTTGCGATTATAGGAAGGACCACACAGTTTTCTGAAACCAAGTGCCTCCTCATTACTATGGTTCTCTAGCGCCCTGAAAATGCCTGTTAAAGATGTTAATTTTCCTGATGTTCTATGAAAGTTAAAAAACAAAAATTTGTTGAACTGACAACAAAAAGAATTTTTATTATGCAGGAGGATGTGGATCAAAGTCCACAAACATCTTTTCCATTCCAAGGGCATTTGGGCCTGGCAGTAGTAGCATGTGAGTCCTGGGACAGGCTACAGAATATTTTGCTACCCTTGGTTCTCTAGACATTTTAGGTCCTACTAGGGTGAAGAGCTTACCCAAGGCATTTGAAGATCCAGGGCTAGATATGGGCTCTGGGATCTGTCTTTTCAGGATGAATAATTTATCAGACTGTATTCAGAAGCCCTAAACAAGTAAACACAGTCAGAAGTACACATTGCTGAGAAAGACTTGGTCTACTCCAAGGGGACCCCCTCATCATAAGTGGGCTCTTTCACAGGGCATGAAATGGCCTCCACCCTCACTTTCTCCTCAGACACCACCCAACAGGGAACTGTATCCAGCGGAAACTCAACAAACACTTCTGACAAAGTATCTCCCGCCAGGCAGGCCGGTGCCTGAGGAGAGTAAATGAGTAGGAAGACATGTTATAAGCTTAGTATTTTTGACATGGTTTTCCCAAAATCTTCGAAGGAGTTTATTTCAAAGTAATGATACTTGTACATGTGAAACCATTTGAAACATGAACTAATGACTCTATATAATGTCTCTGAGATGCCAGGAAGCCTTATTATCCCTTCATGTTTGAGGTGATGACACAGATATATGTGGTTGACTGGCCTAAGGCATCACCATGAGGAGGGATTAAGAACCAGGAACACCCCCACGTAGATCCCGTGGTTTGAATCACAGCTGCCCTGTCTCTGTTTCCAAAGACTTGAAGGAAGTCCTTAGAAAATTGGTAACTCTGAGGCACCAGGGGGTGGGGACACCAGGCGCCCTGCCTCGTCTGCCACAAGGCAGCATTCCACTCAAGCAATGGCGCCAGGACATCACAGGCCCCCCTGCTTTCCCAGCTGACTGGCATTTAAGTGGGCGGCTCGGCGCTTAGTACCCCTGCTGGATCTAATCCAAAGCATGAATAGGTTCTTACATTCTCAGAAAATCCTTCTGTCAGTTGGCTTAGGCATTCTGTTTAATTAGCAGACAAAACTAGTTGAAGCATGAAGCTACTCCGAACCCCAAGAAGCACCGTATCCATTTATGCAACTTCATCCCCCCATTTATCCAGGCACTGTCCAAGGCATTAGAGATGGACCAGGAAACAAGAAAACCAAAGCTCCTGCCCTCCGGAGCTACATAGCCTGGGGGTTACAGACACAAACAGATAGACAAACATCATGCCAAGGAGGGAGAAGACCAGGAGGAAAATAAAGGAGCGAAGAGAATTGAAAGTGATCTTGAGTGGCGGGTAAGGTGCTGCTTTGATCAAGGAAGGATTCTTGAGGGAGAACCTTTCAGCCAAGACCTGAAGGAGAGGAAGGAGACAACTGCTGTGAGCAACTCGGGGTGTAGCCCATTCCTCTCCAAGCACGTAAATACCCAACTTTTCAGCCTAAATTGGAACATACCATACCTAGTTTCTTGTAAATGCTATGATTTATTCCAACAACCTGACAATTTGGGGAATTCGGTTTGCTTCAACATACGGGAATCTATTTTAAAAATAATTGATCAAAAATAATTATATATGAGACAGTAGATAAGGAATACTTTAGATAACTAGAAAGTCTAAAGGCTGGGAAACATGTTGATGGTACCTCCAGACATCATTGTCATGTGGACCAGTTTGCTCCTAGCCAATTACTGTACTTCATCTAGAACATTCCTTTATAGTAACTGTGGGTTCCCCTAATGTTTCTTCATACCTGTAAACCCTGCCATCACCTTCATAATCATTTATTACCTGCAGACCCTAGGAGCCAGTCCAACACACAAGAAGTGACCCCAGGTCTACTTTCTCAGCCTTGGGAACCAGGAAAGAACATCTGCGCAGGAAACATCACCTGGCCCCCTCCTTCAACAGACAAATCCCTCCCTGAAGACAAAACACACCTGGAACCCTCCTGATCCCATGGCATTCTACCTCTCTACCCTCTGTTTCCATGTGGGTCTATCCAATGTTCCATCCACTCCCTGACACACTGTGTCCTGCTCCTCTGAATCCGAGCCTTGAAAACTTGAGAAGGTGAACTAGACACATGGTACCAGAAGCACTGAATTCCCACAGGAACCTAATCCACACTATTAGTACCATGGGGAGGGTATGAGGTGAAGAAAGGGTCATGGGAGCTGCATCCTTTCTTAATGAATCACGGCTTTTCAGGAAGCCCGGTCTCTGCTGCACCAGTGATAGAAAGCCTAAAGGAAAAGGGATACTTCCTGCTCATCTCTTTAAACGGGCCAACTCACTGGGTGGTCACCCCAAACTCTCCACTCCCCAATTACCAGTCCTTACTTCTATACTTATTCCTTGGTCCTTTTTTATAGCCCTGGCCCATCTCTGTGGTTGCCTCATGTGCCCTTTTGCTTGGGTAATCTTCAAAATTCCCTTCCAGTTATTTAAAATCTTACCTTTCTAGCAAAGTTTTATTCTTTGCTGATTCTAAAAATGATTCTAAAAAATCATGTATCTGTTTGTCAGAGAGAGAGAGAGAGCACACACAAGCAGAGGAAGCAGCAGAGGGAGAGGGAGAGGGAGAAGCAGGTTCCCCGCTGAGTCAAGAGTCTGATGGAGGGGGAAGCTAGATTCCAGGACCCTGGGATCATGACTTGAGCCAAAGGCAGACGTTTAGCCAGCTGAGGCCTCCAAGGGTCCCTAGGAAGGTTTTATTTTGCTCACTCTCCATTCCCTGTCATCACCAAAAAACAAACAAAAAAGCAAAGAATCAAACCTCATTAATACAACTATCTGGTATCTTTTCAGGTAAGGACAGCCCAAGTTCAACTAAACATACAAAGCTTTACAAAGTTGAAAACAAATATGTCCATAATACAAACCAGAGTATAAATATTTCTGTAAGTGTGCTGAATATGAATGGTCATAGTCAAGTAATTTGTATAAAAGCTTTCTTCCTTCTTTTCCCAGAGTGGGGATGTCTAGGAAATGTGAAACTGCAGAATTTGTTCCAAATCCGAAAGAGAGTTGGAAAGAGAAAAACAGAGCAGCAGGTGGGTAGAAAAGGCATTGTAGGAATCGTTCTGGAAACTTGCTTTCACTGCTAAAACGGGCACACCACTTCCACCTGGTGGCAGAATTGTGAGTCACAAAAGCAAAGCAGATTTACAAGGTAACCAAGTCGCTTTTGTAGCTGTATTTGCAAAATTAAGATTATGAATGCGCCTTACTAATGCTGTCGAATGTGAGTCTCTCAAGACAGATCTAGGGCAGACAAGGAACAGCAAGACCTATGGACAAAAACTGGGACAAGACAGAGCCGACCTAGAATTTTCCGAGATGACGGAACATTATAAACCCAATCTCTGAATTATGAACTGCCTTTTCCATCGCATTCAGTTCAACGCAAAGGCAGGTCTCTGGAGAAGCCGCGAGAGCAGGGCTACAGGGATAGGTGGCAAAGCAAATAGCCATGTGGGTACTTCCAGTAAAATCCTTGCTGAAGACAAGATGATTATATGGACTTTTTATAAACAAATACAGAAGTTACGTAATTTCCAAGGAAAGCCAATTATTTTGTATCAGCTCTTGGTCCCACTGCAAGAGAGAGAGAGAGAGTGGGAGAGAGAGAGAGACAGAGAATGAGAACAAAGTGAAGTCAAGAGCTAGAGACTGATGAACTGGGACTGGAGACTGGTCTCCCTGCCCAGGACCTGCCGGAAGCCACACCTGGTGATTCTGGAGGCGCTGCCAGCTGGGAAGGGCAGAGCCCTGTCTGATATTGGGCTACCCTCACCCCTGCCCGACCCTGACTCAGGCTGGAAGGTAACGGTGGAGGGGGACTGCAGGGCGCTGCGGCAACAGATGCATATGGGACAGAGCCAGAGGGATGGGAGTCCGCCTGGAGACACACTTGTCTGTGAGGCGCACATCCTCACTCAAGGACCCACACACACTGAAGATGCTGCAAATAAGGGACGTGATAACTTCATCCCCCCCGCACGTGCTCGATCTTGTCCATTTCGGGTTGAGAGCAAGCCCCACAGAGGAAATGATGTTGGAAGCGTCCTCTTCAAGCCTATGACTACAGGTTAAAGAAACTTAAAAACAAGAAAAGGGGGCTGTATGATGTTTATACAAACAGCAATTTCAGAATATCTTGCTAAGTTTTCCAACTTGAATTGTAATAAGTAATCGGTTCTGTCCAAACGGCAGTGACTAACTCTATATAGGGTGAGGAGGTGGGCAAACTCCCTACTGAGAACAGGTGCCCCAGGCTCCACATTACCCTAGTACCATATCTCAGCGCATCTCTTGAGGCTGCTTCCTGTTGTCCGCTAAAGGGCAGAGACACGTCTTGTCCTCTTTTTATTTCCACATCTGGAAAAGTAAGCAGCACATAGCATGCACTCAATTAACATTTACTTGGTGAATGAAAAAAAAAAAAAATTCCAGCCATAAGAGTTTTAGAAGAAGCAGGATGATGATCACTAAAAATAAAAATAGATAAAAATAGGGTGAACCCCACTGAGTGAAGTTAAATTTGGGACACAGCCTTTAAAATGCTCTCTAAGTCATGTAAATTAGCGAATATTGACTCTTCCCTGACAGGTAGGAAGGCTACACAGCTGCTTTGAAATAAGGCCATGATCTAGGTATTTTTATAAAGTGACAAGAATATTTTTTTTCACTGCTGACAACTGTTTATATTTCTCCACTGTGAAGTTAACCTAATCTTGTACCTTGTCATTTTCTTTCTCCTGCAGAGGTAAATCCTCTGTCTATAAATGTATACAATCATAATCCCATGAGTTTCACAAAGAAAGCTTGATAGTTTTGATGGAGAAACATAATATTTAATAGCTCAAGGGGTAGCTGACAAAGAAGTAATTAAGAGACACAGATTTCACGAACTGATAGAATTTCTTTCTGTAGCACAGTTTGCTAACTACAAAGGTAGGACTTAAATCTAGAGATAAATATTAGAGATAATTAGTTCCTGGGCCTTTTCAAAAATAAGCTCAAAATAAATTTGAGCTTACACCCGCTGAATGTAATTAATGTCAGTTAAATCTCAGTGGCCTTATTTCTAGCTTTTTGTAATTTTAGAAAAGCTGGCATTAAAAGGCAATCAGAAAATCCTAGGGTGGGTTCAAATTTTGAGCACGGGATTTTCTCAATATTTGTGTCTGTGGGTTTACAATATTCCAGACACTATCCTTGGCCCTGGGGCACAAAAATGAATAAGATAGGGCCTCAGCTCTCATGATGCTTATGATCTAAGGCAAATGAGCTTGTGATTCCGTTTTTTTTTAATAGTCAAAATTGAGGAACCCTGAATTAGCACAGGTGTCTAGAATTTTCTTTCCTAGCACCTAGCGGGTCTCATTAAACTATTCCAGATATCTGTGCATGCTGGTTTCTCTTGGTGAGAACTCTGACATACTAAATGTCTACTTGAACACTATTAATAATATGTACCTTTAATAATTAATAAAAACTATCGAAAAGAAAAGCAGCATCTAAGAGATGGTCAGTGCAAATGTGATCAAAATATTCATCAGTCTGGTACCAAATGATTAAAAGTTGATGGATTAGGAGTCAAACTACAAAATCCCCTTAACATTTTCTGAGAGAGCTCACAAAATCTGTGGGATCTTTGAAGTCTAGCCACATTCCATCACAGGAGGATGATTTGAGAAAAAAGATTCATTTTTCTTAGCAGGACTTTTCTATCTGTACCCGTATTTAGGGGTCCACAGCAACATTAAAAATGCCTCATTTGTAGTTTTTTTTTTTTTTTTTTTTTTTTGCTAACTGTAAGGTCTCTACAGCATCATGCATGTCTCCAGGTCATGTTGGTGGATTAGGCTTGATTTTTAGACCTTTGCTGCTTTTCCCCTTCCTCCCAAAGCAAAATACCCCCACAAAAGACAAGATGAACATAGAGTCTATGATAATATAACAGACCCACATCATACTGGTGTTAGGATTTCAGTGAAGTAAAGGCTATGTATTTCCAGCATTCCTCTCAGAGGGCCAGAAGTTCTGCTGCTGTGACAACTACAAGCAAAGCAAAGTGGCTCAAAATGACCAAAATGGCTCAAAATGGCGCTCACTGTCCAAGCAGTGTTTCCACTCTTGCTTTTGGCCTTTCCTTTCTTCCCAAGTCCTGACTTTCCCTGAGAGAGGTAACTGACAGTGAGGTAAGTGACAGTATAAAGGTTACAAAGTGAAGAATGGACTTCAAAGTCCAATTTCACTCTTAACTCTAGAAAAATGTACCTTAAAAATATTTAAGAAACATTTCAAGTGGTTGCTAATGAAGATCGTCAACTTCTTTTTTTCTTTTAAGATTTTATTTATTTATTTGACAGACAGAGATCACAAGTAGGCAGAGAGGCAGGCAGAGAGAGAGAGAGGAGGAAGCAGGCTCCCTGCTGAGCAGAGAGCCCAATGCGGGACTCGATCCCAGGACCCTGAGATCATGACCTGAGCCGAAGGCAGCGGCTTAACCCACTGAGCCACCCAGGCGCCCAAAGATCGTCAACTTCTTGACCCCCTTCCAAAAACATAGCATATAAAGCAAAATGAGGACAATTTTTAAAACTTTTATAACACAGGAAAAAGGAAACATAACAAGATGACACAAGGAACAGAAATTATGTAAATTAAGGTAAATGAATTAAATCTCCACATTTTTAAAAAACCCTCTTATATTAGGTTAAAATTCAAAATCCAACACCAGGTTGTTTGAAAGGAACTCACTTAAAACAAAGTGGCCCTTGTAACAACTTCTTATTAGACACATTGCCAGAGGCAAGGGAAACAAAAGCAAAAATGGACTATTGGGACTTCATCAAGATAAAAAGCTTCTGCCCAGTGAAGGAAACAATCAACAAAACTAAAAGACAACCGTCAGAATGGGAGGAGATATTTGCAAATGACATATCTGATAAAGGGTTAGTATCTGAAATCCATAAAAAACTTAGCAAAGTCAACACCCAAAAAACATATAATCTAGTTAAGAAATGGGCAGAAGACATGAATAGACATTTTTCCAAAGAAGACATCCAGATGACTAACAGATGCGTGAACAAATGCTCCCCAACAGTCATCATCAGGGAACTACAAATCAAAACCATAATGAGATACCACCTCACACCAGTTAGAATGGCTAAAATTAACATCACAGGAAACAACCAGTGGTTGGAGAGGATACAGAGAAAGGAAAACCCTCTTTCACTGTTGGTGGGAACACAAACTAGTGCAGCTACTCTGGAAAACAGTATGGAGGTTCCTCAAAAATTTAAAAATTGAACTACTCTACAACCCAGCAATTGGACACTACTAGGTATTTACACAAAGGATACCAAAATACTGACTTAAAGGGGTGCATGCACCCTGATGTTTATAGCAATAGCCAAACTATGGAAAGAGCCTGAATTTCCATCTACTGTTGAATGGATAAAGACGATGTGGTCTTTGTCTACAATGGAATACTACTCAGCCATCAAAAAGAATGAAATCTTGCCATTTGCAATGACATGGATGGAGCCAGAGTGTATTACGTTAAGTGAAATAAGTCAGTCAGAGAATGACAAATATCATATAATTTCACTCCTATGTAGGATTTAAGAAACAAAGCAGATGAACAAAGGGGAAGAGAGAAACAAGTGAGAGAGAGGGAAACAAACTGTAAGAGACTCTCAACAACAAAGAACAACTGAGGGTTGATGGAGGGCGGTGGGTAGAGAAGGGGCTAGATGGGTGATGGGTATTAAAGAGGGCACATGTTGTGATGAGCACTGGGTGTTGTATGTAAGTGATGAATCACTGAATTCTACTCCAGAAACCAATATTGCACTGTGTGTTAACTAACAAGAATTAAAATAAAATTTGGGGGAAAAAAAGATAGCCTATTATCATATCACCTAAAAAATAAAATAAAATAAGATAAAATAAAATAAATAAAACAAAGTGGATCAAAATATTAAGATTAAAATAATCATCCACATGAGAGACTATGGACTCTGAAAAACAATCTGAGGGTTTTGAAGGAGCGGGGGGCAGGGTGATGGGGTGGGAGGTTGGGTGAGCCTTGTGGTAGGTATTATGGAGGGCACATATTGCATGGAACACTGGGTGTGGTGCATAAACAATGAATTCTGGTACACTGAAAAGAATTTTTTTTAAAAAATCGTCCATAATGTATTAAGCAAAAGAAAACAAAAACAAAAATGGAGCAGCTTTTACCATATTGAAATCATATAAAAATGTGAAGTGGGGCACCTGGGTGGCTCAGTCGGTTAAGCGTCTGCTTTCAGCTCAGGTCATGATCTCGGGGTCCTGGGATCCAGCCCGGCATTGGGCTCCCTGCTCAGCGAGGAAGTCTGCCTCCTTCTCCACCCACTTCTTGCCCCTGCTCACGCTCTCACTCTCTCTCTAATAAATAAATAAAATCTTTGTTTTTTAAATCTTTAAAAAATATTTTTTTAAATGTATGGCAAAAATTAAACAGTTCCTACTGATTAAACAGTACAATTCAAATGGATTAATCGTCATTCACTAGTCATATGTTCAAAAATTTCATCTTAATAAGTTTCTGATATATATAAGGTAAAATAAATTAGAAATCAACCAACTAAACTCATTACTAGTGGTTGCCTTACAGCGCAAGAATGTCCACTAACCCATTTCAATTCAACATTGCCCTTAAGGTTCTAGTGAGTTCAGTAAGGCAATAAAAAGAAATGGAAGACATAAATATTTGAAGGGAAGGAGAAAAAATACTCCTATTCTCAGGTAATGTGACTGTATCCGTAGAAAACCCAAGGAAATATTCAAACTACAGAAATAATGTGTGATGTTAGCAAGGTCGCTGAATTTATGGCCAAAAATTTAAGTGACTCAAAAAAATTGTACTATATTTTTATATTGTCACTAGACAATAAAAAATACATATTAAAAATATCATTTAGAGGGCTCCTGAGTGACTCCGTCCCTTAAACGTCCACCTTCAGCTCAGCTTCAGATGCCAGGGTCTGGGATGGAGCCCCATGGAAGGCTCCCTGCTGAGCAGGGAGCCTGTTTCTCCCTCTTCCTCTGCCCCTCTGTCCCACTTGTCCTTGCTCTCTCTCTCTCTCTCTCAAATAAATAAAAATGTTAAAAAGTTTTAATTAAAAAAATTAAATAAATAAAAATACCATTTTCCCCTTACAACAGAAAGCCTATGTATAAATATAGAAGGAATAATGGTACTAGAAAAAGTCATGAGTTGCCAACCATCAAAGTAATAATTTATTTAGGTAGGTGGTAAGGAAGGACATGGGGTAATGACAATATTTTTTCTTGATCTGAGTTTTGGTGATATGGGTGTGTTTAGTTATGACTAATTATTGAGCTGACGCAAGTGAACATCAAAGCTTTAATGAATCACCCAGTTTTAATTTTTTTTTTATTTTATTTATTTATTTGAGACAGAGACAGTGAGAGAGAGCACGGGAGAGGAGAGAAGGTCAGAGGGAGCAGACTCCCCATGGAGCAGGGAGCCCGATGCGGGACTCGATCGCGGGACTCGATCCCAGCACTGCGAGACCAGGACCCAAGCTGAAGGCAGTCCCTTAACCAACTGAGCCACCCAGGCGCCCCAATCACTCAGTTTTAAGTCCCAAGTTGAGCTTCTCTGGGAAGCTGGCCACATTAGTCCTAGGGTAGTACAACCCCCTCACCTGGGAACTAGAAGAAAGTAAGGGACAAAGCAAACGAGCAGTGTTTAGAGTATGTTAAAATTTGTGAAAGAACAAAACAGACACATAAAGTTAGTTATGAATTGTCATTATTCAAAAAAATTAGTAACAGTGGTTGTCTTCAGAGAGGAGAAGCAGGTCTCTTCCTTATAACTTTCTATACCTTCTAAATTTTCTACCACGTACATCCATTGCCTAGTCAAAGAATTAATAGAACAAAGAGATTCATAATGTATTGTTAAACAGAAACAATATACCATTACAATCCCATTTTCATAAACCATATACTTATGGATTTTAACCAAGAATTTGATTTTATTCTCCACTTTATATAGTTCTATAACATTTTTTTTAAAGATTTTATGTATTTATTTGACAGAGAGATCACAAGTAGGCAGAGAGGCAGGCAGAGAGAGAGGGAAGCAGGCTCCGGGCTGAGCAGAGAGCCCGATGCGGGGCTTGATCCCAGGACTCTGAGATCATGACCTGAGCCGGAGGCAGAGGCTTTAACCCACTGAGCCACCCAGGTGCCCCAGTTCTGTAACATTTTAATTTTTCAATGAGGTTATGGTTTTTAGCTAGAAAAGAGATTCCCATTTATAAAATATGTAAAGAAGCACATTTTGAAGTTGAGGGAAGGTATTTGGGGTCAGTTTCCTGCTGTGCAGGGTGCATTTCGATTGAGAAAACACGAAGTGTGAGAAAGAAGCCAGCCACAATTAAATACGTGCCCTGTTGTTATGCAAGCATCAAACAGCGCCACTTAACATGATTAACCAATACTTGTGTCATGGGACTTCTACCAAAGAGGATTCATAGTGTTTTCAACCACTTTTAAAGTCAGATATTTCTGTTTCAGGAATACAAGTTTATCAACAATTTAGAAGGTCATTTTCCTACATTTCTCGGCTCTTCAAGTAGGATTGAAACTTCTGGTTGTTTGCCAAACAGTCTACACCGGTGAAAAGATACCAGCCGTGAGGAAATCACTAATTTCAGAATCAACCAATGATATATTCATTAAATAAATGCTCTTCGTACAGGTAAGTTTACTGCTTTAAAGCTCTTTAAAGATGTTTAAAAATAGAGAACATCCAAATCACAGTCCTTGGAGTCTTCTGATCTAATGAGGTAGATAAAAACATACTCTAAAAAAACCCTTTAATCCATATTTAGGAGTCATATATTTAGGAGAAGCTATACAAAATGTGAATATCTATAACTGGGGGAACCTGTTTCTTAAAGAAGAATTTGGTGTAAGAAAATCTACCTTGAGTTTTAGCCAAAGGAATTCAGGTATTGAATGGACAAAAAGACTTGTTCATAAACAAAATCTGTAGTTATTATATTTTAATTTAATGAGCATTTATTATGGTCTCAGTGTGCCCATGGAATGACAGTGTTGTTATATAAAGATGATCCTTTACAAGAGTCGTGACCTTCGGAGTCCTGAATACTCCAAAACTTGAAAGCAATTAAAATGCCCTCAGGAAGTGAATGACAAATATATAATAAATAATCTAGACAATGGAATATTATTCAGCACTAAAACTAAATGATCTATCACGCCATGACAATACATGAAGGAAACTTAAGTGCATATTAGTAAATGAAAGAAGTTAATCTGAAAATCTTCTTACTGTATGATTCTAACTACATGACTTTCAAGAAAAGATAAAACTGGAAACAGTAAAAAGATCAGTGGTCATTGGGGGTTAATGAGGCCAAAGGCATGAAGAGGAGGAGCACAGAGGATTTCTAGGGCAATAAAATTATTCTGTATGATACTGTAATGGTGGGTACAAGTCCTTATAAATTTATCCCGACCCACAGAGGGTAAAACAAAAGTGAGTCTTAACATAAACTGTGGACTTTGAATAATGATGTGTCGAAGTAGGTACATTAATTGTAACAAAAATTTCACTCTGGTGGGGGTTGTTGATAATGGGGGAGGCTGCCCAGGAGTAGGGGCAGGAGGTGTACAGGAAATCTCTGTACCTTCTCAATTTTTCTGTGAACCTTAAACTCCTAAAAAAAATTTTTTTCTCATTTAAATAAAATTTAAATGTGTTTAAATATGTGAATATAATATTTGTTGACTAAATGAATGAATGAACCTAGGATAATGCAGCCACCCCAAAAATGATAAAACGAGCATGTTCAGTGTTGGTTTTGTTTTTAAAGATTTATTTTGTTTTTTTGTTTTGTTTTGTTTTTAAAGATTTTTTTTGTTTTTAACGATTCATTTTTTGTTTTTAAAGATTTGTTTTGTTTTTAAAGATTTTGTTTTGTTTTAGTTTTGTTTTTTGTTTTTCAAGATTTATTATTTGAGAGAGAGCAGGGCCGGGGAGATAATCCCAAGCAGACACCCCACCGAGCATAGAGCCCAATGCCGGCTTGATCCAGCAACCCTTCCTCACCCCGTCCCCCTCCCCCCCAACTCCCAGATCACACCTGGAGTGAAAATGAAGAGTCAGTTGCTGAACCGACTGAGCCACCCAACGGCCCCTACACCCTGTTTTTATTTTTTGCTGTTTCACCACTCTGTTCTCATCAACGAGAGCCAGAATCTTCGTAGGGACAGAGTGCCTGGGGACAGGTGCCTTAACTCATGCATGTGGCATGCAGCTCCGGGGACCCAGGGACCTGTTACAGGGCACCGCCAGAAGCCTGGTCATGGGAGGTGGGCTGCTGAGGGCCAAGGCTTCTTCCCGATCCAGGCCCCAGATGCCCGTGTTGCCCTGAAGCCAGAGCCGGAGGACACTGCTCTGCCTTGCCAGCACTGGCCTGCGCTACACAAGGAAACCCTCTGCTAAGAGACACCTGGGAGGGGGGTCCTGGGGCTCTCAGTCAGCTCAGGTCCTGAGGATCCTGGAGTCCCCAGATAGAGCCCCATGTGGGGCTACCTGCTCAGTGGAGCATCTGTTTCTCCCTCTCTCTGCCCCTTCCTCCGCTCATGTTCTCTCACTCCATTACTCTCTGTCAATTAAATAAAAATCTTTCAGGAAAGAGAGAGAGAGACCCGGGAGCTGTGATTGCTGGAGAAGCCCTGGACCCCATCAGGCAAGCCGTCCAAAAGTGGACTGACTGTTGCGGGTTTTAAGGTGCCCTCTCAGAAAGCTTTTCCACTTGGGAGGAGGCTGTGCAGATGGTCCAGGCCAGGGGCCCTCAGTAGACCCTCGGAGCAGTGATAGCCCTCCTCGCACCTCAGGGCAGCAGGTGACTTGGAAGGAGGCAAGTTCCCGGAGAGGCGAGTCGCAGCAGCTGGCTGTCAGGATGGAAGGCACCTTCCTGATTCCAAGTTCTAAGCTACACAAGTGTGCATATTCCCCCTGGCGGGAAAGCTGGAGGGGTCCCGACTGCCTTGCCAGGTCTGGGCCTGGTGCTGCCTCCCTTCACTAAGAAGCACCTGAGAGCCTGGATTACTGGTAAATCCAGGACCCCGTCAGGCAGCCAGTCCAAACAGGCACTGTCACCAGTTTAAAGGAACCAGTTCAGAAAGATTTTTTATGAGGGTGAGAGGGAGGGTTGCTTCTGCCCTGGAGGCTATGTTGGTTATTTTGGGACCAACAGAAGCTCCACGGGCCTGGATGGCCCTGGTTTCACCGACAGGGGCTGAAGAGGTGCTCGGTGTGCATGCGCCAAGCGAGAAGTCCTGATAGTGGGTGGCCCGGAACAGGGCATATGTCTGGACAAACAGGATCACCAGACAGAAATGCTGGGGGTGCAAGTCATCAGCCTGATTCCCAGGGCTTCCCCACGCAAGTGTGCATCCTCCCCCTAGAGGGAAGAGCTGGAGGAGTCAGGACTGCCCTGCCAGGTGAGGCAAAAGAGATGGTTGGGACAGCCTCCAGTTAGAGGCACCCGGGAGTCCGGATTGCTGGAGAACCCTGGGAACCCCCTGGGCAACCAATCCAAATGGAGGCTGAGTGTCCCCATAGTAAATCTGCCACCTCAGAAATAACTTTCCATCAGGGCCCCTGGGGAGTTCCGTTGGTTGAGAGTTGGACTCTCGATTTCAGCTCAGGTGGTGATCTCAGGGTCCTGGGATCGAGCCCTAGCTTGGGTTCCACACTCAGGGTAGATTCTGCTTGAGAATCTCTTTTTCTGTGGGCTCTTGCCCTCCCTAGCAAGGTAAATAAATAAAATCTTAAGGCAGGCAGGAGGCAGGGAGGGAGGGAAAGAGGGTGGGAAGGAGAGAAGATGGCAGGAAAATATTTTCCCATCTCGGTCTCCCTCCACCCTGAAGCCGTTCAGGTGGTCCGGGGGCCTCTCAGAGCTCCTTGGGCTTGGAGATGCCCAATCAGCCCCAGGTCGTCAGATAAAGTGCAGACTGCGGATTGGCAGGTCAGGGTAACCAGGGACCTGGAACAGGGCAGATGTAGGGAGAGGCCAGGCCAAGGAGCAGGCTATTTGGAGTACCTGGCATCTACCTAATTCCAAGCCTTATCTTCCACGAGTGTGCCTATATCCGCTGACAGCAGAGCTGGAGGACACTGGACTGCCTTGCCAGGGTGGGGCCAAGATGACTGGTTGAGGTATCCTCAAGACAGCTGGGAGCACTGGTGGCTGGAGAGGCCCCTCCCTGCTCCTTGGGGCCTGGTGCAAGAGAGAGATTTGTGCTTGAAGCTCCTGCACAGCTCGGGAGCAGGGGGTCGTAAGGCCTATCCCGTGCCTTGGTACTGGACCAGGACCCAGTTCAGGAGAGCAGAGTCACAGTTGTGAACTCTTGGGGGAAAGTGTGCATCTGCCAGTGTCGAAGCTCGCACTACACACAGGCTCCTGTTCCCTCTGAAGCCAGATGTGGAGAGAATCCCAAAGCCTTATTTGGAGGGACTGCATTGTCTTTGAACGAGCTACCTGAGAGCCCTTGCTTATGGATAACTTGGGTCCCCATCAGCAGCACTTTTAAAAGGGAATTGACTTTCACACCTTTGTAGCCTCGGGTCTATATCCTGTTGTGGGGGTATCCCAGGACAATATCCAGGTGGTTAGAGCAGCCATGGCCTCAGAGGCTTAGAGGGCCCGGCTGCCCAGGGTCTGCTGAAGGAGTCTGTGCTCTATGTGTGCCTGCTGGGTAGTAGTTGCTGGAGATCTGAATCAGTGTTTGCCTCCTCTAAGCAGGAGAATCAATGGCTCAGGCTTTTGAGGGACCCAAGGCATCTGAATAACTCCAAACCTTAACCTATCCAATGGTGCCTTTTGTTCTTAAAGGCAGATCTGGTTGGGTTGGGGGGAGACTTGAACATCTGTCCAGGGCTGGGCTTAGGGATACCTTCTATCAGAGACACCTGGGAGCCGTGGCTGCCCGAAGGCCCGTGCTGCTGGAGTCCTGGTGCAGGAGGAGGAGCTATGCATGTGGGTCCTGGCAGCTCTCTGAGCAGGGGGATATACCAGCCAGGGTGTGACCTGTAGCCACCAGGACTGAATTTGGAGAAACGGGGAAGCTGTGGTTGGTTCTTGGGAGACACTGGGTCTTCAGAACTCCTCTCTTCCTCGCTGGCTGTTTGCTCGAGACTTCAGTTCTTTATCAGATGGACCCATCCACAGGCTGCACAGAAGTACTCTCAGTGGGCTCTCCCCAGAGTAAATGGGTTTAAGAAAGAGACCAAAACAGAAGCCAGTCTCTCTTACAGCTATCTCAGAAGGGTCACACCATTACTTCTGACATATTCTGTTGGTCACATAGATGTCCCTGGTTCAGTGTGGGAAAGGCTACAAGGGATGTGAGTACCAGAAGGTGAAGATTTATTGGGACCCTTTGAGAGGCTGGCCACACAGTCCTGGGAGGCCTGAGAATTCAGCTGTCTGGAGTTTAAGGCCAAGGGGAGTGCAGAGATTTTTGTCTCTTTGATTGATAGCCCTAAAACAGTAACTGGTCCAGGGAAGATGCCCAATTAATATTAAAAGAATGAGTTAATATTAACGGAAATGTGAATTTATCTTGCAGCCATAGCCTGGTAAGATCTGGGCATTGGTTCCTATTTGCTTTCCTTAGGATTTTTAGTTCAAGATTTGCTTGATTTGACATGGTCACTGACCCTAAGGGAAGGCGATCTCCATTCTTTCAGAAGAAAAGAAAGATAGATTGAGAGTATACTATTTGCTAGATAAAATTCAGTGCTGCAAATATTACACTTGGGTTTGCCTAGCTCTCTAGAATCAGCACTAAGTGGATATCTTCTAGGGCGCCGTTACTTTTTAGGGAAAGTTGAAGAGTTCAAAAGAGTCCATCATGGGGTCTGTTTTGAGGCAACTTTGCAAATAAAGCAGGGACCGGGTTTTAGTACCCTGACACCTGACGTACAAATAACCAGTGCTTACCTGGTAGGGTTAGCCACTTTTTCTGCATATCAGAAGCTCAGGTTTACTTTATCTTGAAATTAGACTAGCAGGGCCTGTCAGATAAAGAGCTAAGACTGACCCCTTAGTGGAGATAAGCCGTTCAGACTCCTTGAACTCACATTTATCAGTAATAATAATTATAATTGATATTATAGTTTAAGTACCTATTACCTAATGTGTTTTTTCTCAATTTTCACATTTATCCTTAGAATGGTCATGGGGTGTGTCTGCCTCGTTCACTTTAACCCTCTTCTCCTGAGATTCTTGTTCACCCGGAAGTAAGTCCTCTGTTCATGTTGCTGCTACAGGACCCCCCTTCCCTGGTCACAACTGATCGGATGATGGATGGTCACCTGAGCAAAAAGGGCTAATCAGATTCTATGTCCTGTATGTCTGGAATTGGGACTAAGAGGCAGACTTGAACAGGTGAGTTATAAAATGTTATCGATTTGACACCAAAAGCAAAAAGAGCAAAAGCAAAAGTAAAGAAGTGGGACCACATCAAACTAAAAAACTTCTACAGAGCAAAGAAAACTGCCAACAAAATGAAAAGACAAATGGGAGAAAATATTTTCTTATAAGGGTTAATGCCCAAGAGATATAAAGAATTCATACAACTCAATAGCAAAAAAAAAAAAAAAAAAAAAAAAGAATCTGATTAATCAAAACATGGGAAGACAATGAATTCTGGAACACTGAAAAGAAATTTAAAAAAATAAAAATAAAAAACAAAACAAAACAAACAAAACAAAACAAAAAAAAAAACATGGGAAGAGCATCTGAATACATACTTTTCCAAAGAAGATATACAAATGGCCAACAGTTATATGAAAAGCTGCTTAACATTCACTAATCATCAGGGAAATGCAAATTGAAACCACAATGAGATATTACCTCATTCCTGTTAGAGTGGCTCATATCAAAAAGACAAGCAAAAGCAAACGTTGGGGCACCTGGGTGGCTCGGGGGTTAAGCCTCTGCCTTCTGCTCAGATCATGATCTCAGGGTCCTGGGATTGAGCCCCGCATTGGGCTCTCTGCTCAGCAGGGACCGTGCTTCCGCCCCCCCCCCCGGCTGCCTCTCTGCCTACTTGTGATCTCTCTCTCTCTGTCAAATAAATAAATAAAATCTTAAAAAAAAAAAAAAGAAGAAGAAGAAGAAGAAAAAGAAAAAGCAAATGTTGGTGCAGATGTGGAGAAAAGGAAACATTGGTGCATTCCTGGTGGCAAAATATATTGGTGCAGCTACTATGGAAAACAGTACGGAGATTTCTTAAGAAATTAAAAGTAGAACCACCACATGATTCAGCAATTCCATTCATGGGCATTTATCCAAAGAAAAGGAAAACACTAACTCAAAAAGATATATGTACCATGTTTACTGCAGCACTATTTGCAACAGCTAAAACACAGAAGCAGCCTAAGGAACCATCAGTGCATGAAGGGATAAAGAAAATGTGGTACACACACATACACACAAAGTGGAATATTATGTAGCCTTGAAAAAGGAGGAAATCTTGTTATTTGCCACAACATGGATGGACCGTGAAGGCATTATTAAGCTAAATGAAATGAGTCAGATGAAGAAAGATAAGTACCACTTAATCATACTTATATGTAAAATCTAAAAACCAACCAACCAACAAAAACAAATAACAAAAATTCAAACTCACAGATACACTGAACAGATTAGTGGTTGCCAGAGATGGGGCATGATGGGTGGGTGAAGGTGGTCAAAATGTACCAACTTAAAGTTATAAAAAATAAGTAAGTCATGATGATGTAATCATACAGCATGATGAATATACTGTATATTTGAAAGTTGCTAAGAGAGTAGATCTTTAAAGCTCTCATCACAAGAAAAAAATGTGAAACTGTGTGGTGGATGTTAACTAGACTAACTGTAGTGATCATTTTATAATAGATACCAATATTAATCATTAGGTTGTATACCTTAAACTAATATAATTTTACAGGTCAGTTATATCTCAGTAAAAAATAAAGATTACAAAATAAAAGAGCTATGGAGTGATCTTTCTTCCTCCTGTAAGAAAGATGAGAAATGTTTACTGAATTTGTTCTAGACCTACTGAAGTTTATCTGCTGTTGGGGTCCATGAGATACCTCAATATCCTTCCAAAAAATTCTTTTTTGTTGCATAAACTAGTTCAAATTGAACTTGCTGCCTGTCTCAAATCTGGTTTACACATAGGAACGTTGTAAAGCTGCATCACTTGCACAGGGCCACTGAGGTACAAAGGGGCAGCAGAGCTGAGATTAAATCAATATCATAACTCCTGAGCCCATCAGTTATCCCATACAACCACTAGGAGAAAGTATTTCCCCTTCTCAGCTGTCCTAGGAGGCTCACATCCCTTAAAGCTGATTGTGGCCATGTGACTTTCTTTGGTAGAGGAAACATAATCAGAGGTGACACGATTCATTCTCAGTGGGGACATTGATTGTCCATTCCGTCTCTGCTTCAGCAGCCCTGAGCACATCACAGTATGGAGGAACCATAAGATCAAAGACACATGTACAGGGGCACCTGGGTGGCTCAGTGGGTTAAAGCCTCTGCCTTCAGCTCAGGTTATGATCCCAGGGTCCTGGGATCGAGCCCCACGTCGGACTCTCTGCTCCACAGGGAGCCTGCTTCCTCCTCTCTCTCTGCCTGCCTCTCTGCCCATTTGTGATTTCTCTCTCTGTCAAATAAATAAAATCTTTAAAAAAAAAAAAAAAAAGACACATGTACACTGGGCCAACGCTCTGGGAAGCCATCTAAACTGACAGCAGACTTCTCATGAGAAAGAAATAAGCTTTTGTTGTTTCAAGCCACTGAGCTTTAGAATTGTTTTATTAGGCAACAAAACCTGTCTTATTCTCATATATCCAAACAACACCTTATTCCCAAGGCTGCCTTCTCGATTTCCTATCGAATCGATTCCAATTTCCCGTTCTCCTAGAGCTATTCCTTCAGTTACATATGCTGCATAATAAACCCCTCCAACACTTAAAACAGTAATGATTTATTCTATCTCGTGATTCTGCAGGTTGACTGGACTCAGCCATGGGGTTCATCTACTCCACGAGGGATAACAGAAGGTCATTTTTTGTGGCTCCATTTGGTGAGGAGCTTGGCTGGGACTGGAATGTGCAAGACGTTCTTTCATCCTTGGAAATCTATTTCCACGTGGCCTTTCATTAGCGAGAAGTCTAGCCCAAGCTTCTTTACGAAATGGAGTTTCTAAGAGGACAGGCTCCCATTCACAAGTACTCATCAGGCCTCCACTTGCGTCACATTTGCTACTGTCTCATTGGCCAAAACAAGTCACATGACCAAGCCCAGCATCAAGGTAGCTGGGACAGTATCAGGGCGTGAGTTTGAGAAGCCATGGTTCTTTAGAGACTTTCAAGGTAACATTCTATAACAGCCATTAATTAATCATTACTGTTGAATATTAACAGTTTTAAAAGTGGTTTTGCTTTTATTATCTCATTTTTGTTTAACAGTAACCCTTGAGGAATAAATATATGCCACCCCTATTTTGCAGAGAAGGTGACAAGTGCTCAGAAATCTGGACTCCTAAAATCACACGACTAGTAAATGGTAGAGTGGAGACGACCTCCTGTCTTCTTAGAGCAAGTCCTATGACTTTCTATAATATCATAGCACAACCTGTGATATTGAGCTACGACTTCCAGGTTTGATCTTTCCAGGTTTTGAAATTTTGCTGACAAATTTTAAAAAAGTATTTTTAAAATACTTTTTCTAGAGCTTGGATTATTGTTTTTAATTGTGTGTGTTGGGGGGGAAATGCATCCAGTTCTCAAAGACTTTGATATATTGTAACAAAGTTACTAACAATGTTAGTTTCTTGTAAAGCAAGTCCCAATGAAGCCAGAGGAGCTTCTGGAAAGCACACACCTTAGATCAAACCCTGAAAGAGGACTTACTTAGACTTCATAATGCCCAAAGTTTCTTCTGAGGAAGAGAGCTTCTTTTCTGCACCCCAGCCCCATGACGAAGAGTTTTAGTCCAGATTCAGGTTCCTTAAAGCATTTGCATTTCTGGGCAAACACCAGTAATAAGAGATGATTAGCAAAATTTCCATTATGACTGGGCAGAGGAAGGGGGTTGACTTGGGAGGCTTATAAAATTGAGAAAGCATCCATAATTCTCATTACTGCTTATAATCACGGATGCTAGAGAATAAATCACAAGATTAAAATCAGACCTGGCTCAGAAGCACAACTTGTGTTGCCATGGTCATCAATGGCAGTGGAACAGACATTCAGAGGAACTACAGCCCCGGGGCGCATTATGGGGTGAAATCTGCAGCCACGCCTTCCCTGGATGAGACACTCTGCTGAGGAACACCCTGGACAATGTCTTGTCGTCTGGTTCCATACTCTTGGCCCCCAGCCTCCAGGTGACACTTTTCATTAGGAACCTTGGCTGGCTGGGTCTTAGATCCATTCCCTTCACTTTCCTTGTCACTTTCCTGGTATGGAGAGAAACATGGAAAATTTAACTGCAAACCAAATACCTCTGAACTGCCCCTCTTGCCGAGACACCCCCATATGAAGCTTCTTTATTTAATGACTCTCAGGCTTCACGTTCAGTCAACTTTTACAACCCATCCCGTGACACTGGAACTTCACACAAGAGAGGCAGCTACAAAGTATCATGGAGGGAAATTGTACATAATTTCCAGGTGGGAGAGTAATTTATATGAAATGGAAGCAACCAATCTTCCCCCATCAGGAGGTCACATACCTTAATTTGTGTCTTATAGTACTCATTCAACACATACTGATATTTGGGTTGATTAAGACCAAAGAAGGTAGCAAATCTTTCACCAAGGAATTCACATGCTAAAAGAAAGAACAAGCACTTGGGTAAGTTGAATTAATAACTAAAACTTAGAGTCAGTCAAGGGGTAAGAGTTTAAACTTGCCTGGAGGAGATCCATTACTACACTTAACTGGAAGGCTGATGAAAGATTTCAGTTGCTCTGGATTCTCAAGAAGTTCTCGGACTCAGAAGGACTTGTTAAATCTATCTTCCCATGTGATTACATCTAAACTATCCTTTCCAGATGGGTGTGTCGGGAGAGATTTTTCAAAATACTTACTACCCATGGCCAACGTTGGTGCTAAGCAATCACAGTAGATGCTTTGCTTGTGAAAGGTAGAGATAAAGGTTTAGCATTAATAGTGGTTTCCTGAGGGTGTCTCCTAGAAATGTTTCCCTTTAAAATTGTAGGATTTCTGACACCTCCCCCTGTCCCCAGTGACACAATTTTCTGATCCCCATGACTGATTTCCTCTTTTTGAGATGTTGCTCATAGAACACATCGGAATGGGACTCTACATTTTTTTAATGTGTTTTATCTTTTCAAAAATACTGTAGTTCTTGGCTTTCTGAGTGGCTCAGTTGGTTGGGCAACTGCCTTCTGCTCAGATCATGATCCTGGAATCCCAGGATCAGGTCCCACATCAGGCTCCCAGCTCCACGGGGAGTCTGCTTCTCCCTCTGACCTCCCCTCTCATGCTCTGTCTCTCTTTCAAATAAATAGATAAAATCTTTTTAAAAATACTGTAGCTCTTTAATCTGTTTGCTTGCCACCATGCATGGTATATGCGTATAAGAGAAGTTTCTAAAATATTAGATTAAATCTTGGGAAGTTTTCCTGTTTATGACCTACTAGAATTTTAGATTGAAAACACTCATTACTGGTCCATTTGGGTGTCAGCTCTATCCAGAGTTTCTGTGTGGAGACCAGGGTGCTAAGTGGTTGCATACTCATGCTTCCGCTGCCACCTGGAAGCCCCGCACAGATGCCCTTGAACGCTACAGTTCTGCTTGGAACCTGGAAGGCAGCTTGGTTCCCCTTGTGTCCTGTCCTTGCCATCCTAAGTCACAGCCCAGCATGGAAATCACTGCCTTCCCTGTTCACCTTCACGTTTTCATATCGCTGTACTGGGTTTTTCTTTTTCACCTGATTTTATCTCCTAAGGTTTTCTCCCTCCAAAACATTTCATCTCTTTGAACGGTCTTTCCCCAACTAAAGCACAGAGCTCTCCGGAAGACAGCATATATATTCTGCCAGTATGTTATGCTTGAGGCAAGACTAGTATCTCACCCAGGTTCCCAAAGTAACTTCCAAATCCATAACTGTCTACCCTGGTGTGAAAGCACTTGCTCCTTTAAGGCTCATACCATCTGACTAAATCACCCAATCACTACTTTTTACTGTAATTTAAACACTTCCCTCCCCTCCCCTGCCCCCGGTGACTTTCATGGTCTCCACGCTGACCTTAGCCATACTTTCATAGCACTCTGATGGTACTGCCTCCTTATGTCAGCATTACTGAGTTTCCCCATCGGTGGTCCCAATGCTCCTTCGACCCAGCAATGGTGGCAACAAATTATAATTATAGGCATGTTTACTGGCCTATAATATCCATCGACCATTGAGTCCTTTGAAAGCAAAGACTGTCATTTGTTTTCATGTCCCAGGGACCCACACAGTGCCAAACACATACTGTCACTCAATAAATGTTTGTTTAATGAATGAATGATGATCAATTCTTCAGAGCTATAGCTATACTTCATATTTTCTCACATTTTTAAAGTTGTTTCCTCCCTGTTGTCCATACAAGCATATGTGAGTTAGGAGGAAATAAGTAATAAGGTATTGCCAATTGGGCTCTAAAGAAAATTGGTGAATATCAAGGAAAATAAGATTTAGTATTTCATCTGTTATAAATAGCCACGTAGGGCATTCACTGTGTCCCTGGGAAGGGTCAATAAAGTTCTTATTCATAACAGAGTGGTTATGATGAGGGACCTTGGAACTGTGCCATATAACAATAATTTTTAAAAAAACTTGGAAGTTTATTCAGAAAAAGAGTCAACTGGGGATGGGAGAGGTTATTGCCTTCAGATATTTGCAACTCCGTCCTGTGAAAGAGGAACCTAGGCTTGTTTTATACGGTCTTAAGAAAGACCCCTAAGATCCATGGGAATAACTTTAGAAGAAGACAAAATAGGAGGCAGAATTTAGTAAAAAGAATTGGAAAGAGGTGGGAGGGTCTGCCTAAAGATGTGAGGTTCTATGCCTTTGGGAATGTTGAAGCATAGATTGAGAACCGATCAAGTCCTTCCTCCAGGATGCCACAGAGCGAAATAAAACTATTGGAAGCCCTAACTCTGAGGGTTTGTCAGTCCATCCTTGAGTATTTAGGACAAACAAATAAAGAGCATTGGCAGTACTTACCAGACAATGAGGTGCTTGCTATTTGGCCTGTCCAAAACCATAGATAGGGACCCCATGAAAGGGTAGACTGAAAAAGAGAGATCAAGTTATAGTAATTATTAATAGGAGTGGTGAAACAAAGTGTTTCATGTAGAGGTTTCAAATGCTTTCTAGTATATTCCATTTTCTTTCTCATAAAGGAGAAATCCAAAGTTACCAAAATTATGAGCTGACTATAAATGGATCTAGAAAACAAACTAAGGGGAATAAGGAGTTAGCTTAAAACTATATTTTCTACAAACCTTTTCTGGCTTAATCTCTCATGCACTCAGTCCACATGTTCCCCAATATTGATACTGTAAGCTTACAGGATCATGTGTTGAATTTGTTTTCTGTCCCTTTTTTTCTTCCTCTTCCTCCTCCTCTGTGCTATACTCTTCCATGATGTCTCCATCAACGAAATGGATAATTCTTTTGGGAGTAGCTCCTTTGGGAGATCCACTCTTCTCTAATTCGGACTCCCAGAAATTGCCTTCTTCCATAAGAAAATCAAACAAGTAGTGAATTAAAAACCAGACACCTTAGGGCAGGTCTCCTGGGCAGAGTTTCTATAGCTGAGAGGTATTTGGTTGTTCTCAATGGGTAGTAAAGCTAGAGACTTCAGATATAATCACAGCTGTGATCTCATCAATTCTTCAAATCCAACAAGGACTGTCCCGTTCTGTATCAAAGTGGAAAAAATTTTATTAGTAGTGAAAATGTGAACTTTGAGTCTCCAAACAAAAATTTCAACAGGGTTTCCTTACTCCTTATTAATTACAAAACCAACAAATACTAGTAGAAAGAGTCCATTAACCTGTGGAAATTTCCTAATTATTTCAATAAATAATGAGAGGCAATATATGCAGTGATTAAGAGAGCAGGCTTTGCACAAAGAAGAAAAAACCTGTCAAGTATACCTGGTAAAGGACTTCTTTCCAGAATATGTAAAGAACTATTACAATTCAATAAGTAAAAGACAAACAACTCAATTGAAATATGAGCAGAGAGGGGCTCCTGGGTGGCTCAGTTGGTTAAGCATCTGTCTTCGTCTTGGGTCATGATCCCTGGGTCCTGAGATTGAGCCTTGCTTCGGGCTCCCTGATCAGCAGGGTATCTGCTTCTCCCTCTCCCTCTGCCTCTCCTCCCTGGCTTGTGTTTTCTCTCTCACTCACTCACTCTCTCTCTCAAATAAATAAATAAAATCTTAAAAAAAAAAAAAACCCTATTACTTAGTATCTCTGTGCCTTGGTTTCCTTATCTATAAAATAAGAATAGTACAGTTTGAGTGTATGTTTGAATATAGCACCAACCTTATAAAATGAGAATTCAATGAATAAAGATACACCATGGAATTAGAAACATTTTTAGCAAACAGCAAGTGTCTCAAAAAAGCTAGCTTTTAAGTACCTATCACGTAATAGTGTATATATTAGACACTATTCTAATGTAGTAACCACACTATTGTCTTAACTGGTACTTAATATATTTTAAGATTTTATCAGCAAATATGGCAGACTGAGCTGACGTGAGTGACTCCTTTCTGGTTCCAAATACACAAGATTAAACAAATAAAATTATTAAATCAAGCTGTACTAAGGCAAGAAGAGAGAAGAGACAGTCACCGGAAAGAAGGAAGCCTAGGTATCTGCATAAGAAGGAACTCAAAATTAAGGGTGAGCGAAAGCTGATATGATTCCTGAGGGTTTCAGAAATAGATAAAGGCACTGGGGCTAAAGTTTTAACACGGGTGCAGAGAGGAGAACCCAAATCACAGATCCTGTGAGAGTGAGGAGCCAAAGTGAAACCCCTGCACGAAGCCAAGATAATAGTGTACAATGTTACCTATCAAATATGGACTAGAAGAACTGCCTACTGCTTTACGAAAGTGGCAAAGTAATTTGTCATCTCCTGGCAATGTGGGTAGAAATGGTCACCTGAAAAATACTGGAACCGCAGGCCAGTACCAAACACTGGGTGTGGCCAAGTTCATAGTCCTCCTGTGGTATCAGGACCCAAAGTGAAGCTGCAGGGCACCTGGGTGGCTCCGTGGGTTAAAGCCTCTGCCTTCAGCTCAGGTCAGGATCATAGGGTCCTGGGATCAAGCCCCGCATCGGGCTATCTGCTCAGTAGGGAGCCTGCTTCCTGCCCACCCCCCTGCCTGCCTTTCTGCCTATTTGTGATTTCTGTCTGTCAAATAAATAAATTAAATCTTTGAAAAAAAAAAAAAAAGTGAAGCTGCAGGGACCAAAGGCGGGGAAACCCATAGAACTCTGTTGGAAGCAAGCACAAAGCCGCCCCGAAGGGAATGGTCAGCAAGACAAGGTACGCTGCCTCTCCGCTAAAAACAACTCTTGCTGAGGAGACACTTGCAAAAACTTACAAATCATGGGAAGAAACCAATCCCAAAATGGGGAGAGTCTTCACCCAAGAGTTAGAAATACTAGAACAACACAAAACTTGAAAATGAATGTTTCATATAGCCACAGGGATAAAGGAAACAAAACATAATATCCCAGAGGAACAGGTGATTTGAAGAAGATCGGAACAGAAATTCTAGAAATGAAATATATAGTCAATATAGGATAGGTTGGATGTAGATTGAACAATGAAGAAATCTCGCGTAGCACAGCATCAAGCGGTATATATTCCACCAGCATGAAAGGAAAGCTTTGAGATGAAGGATAGTTGAGAAAGTCCAATACCTAGTGATTGGGAGTCCAGAGAAGTGAACAGAAAAAACGGAGAACACAATATGTGAAGAGGTAATGGCTATGAATTTTCAAAATTTGAAGAGCAACATAAATCCTCAAATACAGGAAACCTAAAGAATCCTAAGAAGGGCAAATAATAATGAAATCAAACCTAGATCATGGAAATTACTGAAAATCTTAAAGGTTACAATACACAAGGCAGATTATTCACAACGGTGTAACAGACCAGTTAGACTAGTGGCTGACATTAGATCAGCAACAATGGAGACCAGAAATATGTATGTTTATGTATATATGAATATTCATATATTTATGTGTTGAAAGGGCCAGGGGCAGGCTGCCCCAAATAGGTCACTTGGGCATACTGATTGTTTTGTTTTTTTTTTTTAAAGATTTTATTTATTTATTTGATAGACAGAGATTGCAACTAGTCAGAGAGGTAGGCAGGGAGAGAGAGGAGAAAGCAGGCTCCCCGCTGGGCAGTGAGCCTGATGTGGGGCTTGATCCCAGGACCCTGGGATCTGACCCAAGCTGAAGGCAGAGGCTTTAACCCACTGAGCCACCCAGGCGCCCCTACTGATTGTTTTAAATAAAGGTTACTCAAGAGCCAAACTGTGCGAGAAGGACACTCAGACCCTCGCCTGAAAGCAGGAAACCTATGTGAAAGGGACCCTCCCTGGGTACCAGAGGTAGGAAATTTAGACCCAAGAAGACTGTAGAAACAACCCTCGTTGCTTTTTACTGATTCACTATCCCAGCCCAAAGTCTGTTCAGAAGTCCATACTAATTGAAGCTCCGAAAGTTTTGTTTGTTCTGTGAAATTTTCACAGCTCTATCATCTATCGTCTCTCTGTCTAAAAAGTACAAAATCAGCCTGCCTTGGGCATTTCTTTGGGTCTCAATTTCATTATCGGGTCTCTCTGTGCATGTAATAAAACTTTGCTTTTTGTTTTTCTTTTCTCCTGTTCATCTGTCGTTTGTAAATTTAATTCTTTGTCCAACTGGAAGACCTTGAGCATAGAAAAAATTGTTCACGCCCTTCAGTATAGGCGAAAAGATCACCAGATCTTAGTGGTACAGTGCTGAGTTTATGTCCTTGGCGAAGGTGCGTGTTGCACAAGGCCCGTCGAGGGTGAAATCTGTCATCCGCAGCTCAGTGATGGGAGGTGACGGGATGCCCGCCCAGCACAGGGGCTTCTAAGGAGACTTGAACGATGCGCAGGGTTTTCCCTGCCTAACTTAGTGACTGCGTCACAACAGAACCTTAGCAAGAAATAGGAAAAGTTGTTACTGTTTAGTTTCTGATGCCAAAGAGCAGCAGAAAGTAAGCATTTTGATTTGGTGTTTAAGACCCAACTGTTAGTGCCATGAGAAATAAAACACATCCTACAACAATAGTCAAAAGCAACTCACCTGCCTTTATCCCTCTGCGTTCCCTTTCATTGCTTTTACTCAGTTATGTTTGGCTTGCAAAGTAGTACAGAATTCGGTGCTGGAAATTGTTCGGGAGCTTGTGAGTCAGTGAAACTCGGCGGAAGCCATGCCGAGCCCTCGACTCTTCTGACGTGGACTTGCTCTAGTGTGTGTCTTACAGGGTGCAGCGTGTTTGATTTGTGGGAAGGTCAGTCCCGTGACACACACTGTGTTACAGAAACCCAGTGGCGGTTATCTTGCCCAGATTAGAAGCATCTAAGGAGCTTTTAAGAAATTCTAAGGGCAGAACACACCCTAGACCACTTTAACCACAATCTCTGTGGGTGCGACGTGGATACTGGTTATGTTTGAAGCTGCTCAGGTGATCCCACTTTGCAGATAAGCTTGGGGACCTGTGCCCAAGGACGCAGGAAGAGATTCAGCAATCTGGTGTACATTGAGCTCGAGCCAAGACGTCTTGTGTATTTTTTTTCAAGAGGGCTTTTTGTTTTTTTGTTTTCGGAGCAGTCCACCCAACCTTGCTCTAACTAAAAAGCTTAAATATAAAAAGTTTAAGAATAGCGCCTAGCAGTCCCACTATCATTTACTGTACTTCACTCCTCTGAAGACCATCTCCCAGTACACACATTTCCAAACCAAGTGAAGTAGCCCATCACTCATATTCCTGGCTAGTGTTACCTATTTTACAGATTCATGATAACTGTTGGCTCTCTGATGAAAATACTGGCTTGGGTTCTACCTGATAATAGTGTTGAGAGTTAAATAGGCATTTATAACTTTCAGTTGAGGGAGGCTCAAAGGGAGGGTAGAGAGAGAGAAGGAGAGAGAGAAAAAAAGAGAGAGACTTAGCTTACAGTTGATTTAGTGAATATTTTTCTGCCACCTAATGGACTTTTTAGGATGTGCTATTCAAAATTACCCAAGAATGTGGAATCTAGGGGTGCCTGAGTGGCTCAGTGGGTTAAAGCCTCTGCTTTCAGTTCAGGTCATGATCTCAGGGTCCTGGGATCGAGCCCCACATCGGGCTCTTTGCTCAGCAGGGAGCCTGCTTCCTCCTCTCTCTCTGCCTACTTGTAATCTCTGTCAAATAAATAAATAAAATCTTTAAAAAAAAAAAAGAATGTGGAATTTATTTATTTTTTTAAGATTGTATTTATTTATTTGAGAGAAAGAGAGAGCACATGCCAGGCGAGGGGCAGAGGGAGAGGGACAGGTGGACTTCGAGCAGGAAGAGGAGCAGGGAGACCAATGAGGGACTCGATCCCAGGACCCTGAGATCATGACCTGAGCTGAAGGCAGAAGCTTAACCCACTGAGCCCCAAGGCGCCCCCGGAATCTACTTCTTTTTATTTACAAAACTCTTGGGAGCACCACCAACTTCACACCATGTACGCAGACATGGGTGTTTTGCAAGTGACCTTTCAGAAGGCCAAATACTCCCTACAGCATGCTTTTTCCTCCATTTCATTCTTATGAGAACCTCTACTTCTTTCTTAAAAACCCCAAATCCAGTTTATCAAGAATTGTGCCTCAGGATATAATTAACAGACCATACAATCTCCCTAATCTTTTAGTATTGGAGTACCTCTAGGCTCAGTGATTTCATCTGTTTTTATCTATTCGCAGATGATCTTACCTGGTCCTATGCTTGTAAGAATGATCTACACACAGACTTATAACCAGCAGTGCTATCTCCAGGTCAGACTTTCCTTGGATCTCAGGTTCATAGACCCTTCTGTCCACGCCACACGGCTTCTTGGACACCTGATAGACTGCTCAGCCCTGACAAAACTGAATCTTTGCTCACACTCCAGGGCACTCTCCTTCCTGCAACCCTCCCCCCCCTCCCCCCCCCCCCCCCCCCCGACACACACTCCTCTCTCTTCTGGGAGTCTTTCCATTTCAGAAATTCTATTCTTCCAGTTGTACAGACCGGGAACTTTGGAGCCGTTCTTGATCCTTCTCGTTTAATCACACTTCCCATTAAGTCCATCAAGAAATCCTCTTGGATACTTCTGGAATCTCATACCACCCCTCCAGGCTGGTCTGGGCCATCACTCCTCAGCTTAAAACCCTCCAGGGGGTTCCCCCGGCACGTAGCGGGAAAAGCCCAAGTCCTTATAACAGCCTGCAGGGCTGTAGCTCTGGGCCCCCATACTTGTCTGCTCTCATCGTGTGCTGCGCTCCCCTTCCTCATCCCACTCCCACACACTGGACACGGACTCCGGGCCGGCACCTTGTGCCCGCGGTCCCCAGGACCAGTCGTCCCTCCCTTGAACTTTGTTCCCTCACTGCCTTCCCGGTTTTAGTGCGAATGGTCTGCTCTGAGCTCCTCGGTCTCTGGAGGCCCTTCCCGTGCCCTTCCCGCTGCCACCACCACTCAACAGTCTACCTCACTGTTGGGTCTCCTTAGCCCTCCCCCTCACGGAACATTCCCTGTGTTCCCCGGGTCTCCCTCTGCCCTTCCTCCCCGGGGTCCCCCGGCCGGAGTGGGAGAGGCTCTACCTGCGAGCTTCCGGCTCTGCCTCCCGCCCCCGCAGAGACGGGGCTGGAACCCAGTATTTATTTAATAAATGAACCGTATGTTCAGATCATTTGAACAGGTGGGGATAGGGATTAGGTAAGAGGTTGAAAAAAAAGGGAACAGACTTGTAATTGGCTTTATTTCTGAAGCTAAAATGGCTGCCTTTTGTTTAATATTTTTCTCATTACATTTACGCATGAATCATTTCATTAAGTCCTTCACTGAAATGCGGCCCTGTAATCTGTCCCTACAAAATAACAAATACAGACTCGGCATTTAACTTCAGGAAGACATCGAACCTAAGACTACCAGGGGCTCTTCCATTTTGCACTCACCAAGACCTGTTTTCGTGAACCGGGTTCAAGTGCACGGGACGGTTAGTTCCGCAGGAGCTACCGGGCCCAGGGCAGGGACTCCCAGCTTCCACCTTCCCCTCTTCCCCGGGGTTGGGGGGTCTAAAGGTCAAGCCTCCGGTGGACACGGGCCTGGGACGGCCAAAGCCCCACTTGGCAGAGTGGAATTGGCTTACCAGTGTCTCACCACCATTTCATGGGAGAAGGGCCCACTCCGTTGTGTGTGACTCACCCTAGAGCGGGGAGCGGGCAGGGCTGAGCGAGAAATTCTGTGGACTGAGCAAAGATGAACACATGGATCAGTCAACCACTGCTCCCCTGAGAACTGACAGAACATTCCCTGACAGGATTTTTCTATCTTTATTTTCAGTACTGAGCCGTGGATCAAGTGACATGACTGATGGGCCGGTGCGATTAGGGCCTTTCTCAACCTTTTCTATGTCAGGGCAGATGATGTAGGGAATTCTCTGAAATTCTGGAGGTGACCAGCCAGGGAGCTCCAGCCGCCTTATGCTCTGCCCAACTGAGAGGCTGAGGTGGCTGAGATCAACTAGCTCGAGGAAAACTACTTGGGAAGTGCAAGAGAACAAAACCCAAGGGGCACCTGGCCGGGTGAGTTCAAGCCCCATGTTGAGCGGGTGTAGCGATTACATAAATAAGCAAAACTATAAAAAATTTTTCTTTAGAGAATAAAACTCAAGCTACCAGTGAACAAACATTCTCTCTAGGGAGCACTCTGAATGACAATATGAACTCACACCTACCTCGAGCGTATCAAAGGTTTTAGATATATTGAATTGCATTTCAGTGATAGCTCTGGCCTTCTGGGTAAGTCATTTTTATTCTATAATTCACAGTAGGCTCCCCTTAATTTAGTCCCTTCAGTTTACTAAAACATTTTAAAGATAAAGATGTAGGCGGCACCTGGTGGGTCAGTCGGTTAAGCACCTGCCGTTGCCGGGGTCATGATCTCAAGGTCCTGGGATCCAAGCTCTGAGCTCCCCGTGGGGCTGTGCTCAATGGAGAGTCTGCTTCTCCTTCTCCCTCTGCTCCTCTCCCTGACTTGTGCTCAAATAAATAAAGTCTTTAAAAATAAAATTAAAATGTAAATTCTAAGCAAATTACTCAAATATCAAGCCTTTAGACACAAAATTATGCTAAGCCAGATGACATTCCAAGTTTTCTTTTTAAGATTTTGAGAGCACACAAGGCAGGGGGGGAGAGGGGGCCTGGCAGAGGGAGAGGGAAAAATAAGACTCCTCACTGAGCAGGATCCCAGGACCCTGGGATCACGACCTGAGCGGATGGCAGACGCTTAACTGAGCTACCCAGGCATCCCCAAAATCTATTTTTATACACATATTAAGAGATTTTAAAAATGTGGTATTTTCTAAAAGCACACTCTGAAAAATAAAGAAAGATTTCTGAATGGGGTTTTATGTCTCCATACATTTATAGCTCAAGTGTCCAAAGCACGGAGTTTAGCGCAGAGCACTGCTCGGCCACAAGCTCAGGTTCCCATAGGACACACCACCGTGTTGCACTGGGTAATGCAACAAGGAAAGCAGATACAGGCCAAAGGAATTTCTACTTTGAGATTCAGAGGTGGTATGTACCAATAAACATAAATAGAAACCAGATAGGCCGAGGAATGTTGGGTAGTTAATGAACTCATGTGGCGTGAAGCACCCGAGGTGTGTGGGTCTGTCATCGGAAAACGTTACTGTGAAGAATTAGGGGTTTTGTGTCCTATTAATGGTTACTGGTTTAATAAATGTAAAAATACTTGTCAAAAAACAAAATACCAATGAGTTTGTAAGTAAAATTACTTTTATTTTCATAAATAAAAAGATAATTCATTATATAAACCAACACTTTTAGTGGAGTATGTTAACTGTCATTATCCAGTTTAACTAAGAATGAAATGTACGCATAGCTGACACAAAGTTACATCCCTCTACAGCTTTCATGCAACTGCTTTACATCTGTTACAACTTCCAAAAATCTCCAACACCATTTTAAAGAATATGATAAAAATGGGGAATTCTAGTCACAGAGCGTTACTTATGCTGAAGTCAACACGATATTACTTGCTCAGGTCGAAGCTACCAATTCCTGATTTAAAGTAACACCAGTATTTTCTGCATTTTACAGAAGCACTGACCATATGATGCGTTTTCATGCCACATATGGTGGTATGATGCACAAAAATGTCGATGCGGAAATTCGGTTAACTAGGTTAGTATCCCCTAGTACCCAAGATAAATAGTTCCTACAGGCCAAGAGCAACAAGCGGGCATCAAGTACTATTTAAAGTTCCATCAGTAAATGGCATATTGCAAACCAGTGATTTTGTAGTAGCACACAAGATATAGTGAAACTTAATTAAAATATTTTTTCTATACACAGAGAAATAAAATTAAATGTCTGGTTATTATTTCACTTATTGGACTCTGCAGTTTCAAATATTACCTGTTATACAGCAAGGGGTAATTAGCATCTCTGCTTATTAAAAATAAAGAATCCTCACTGATACTAAGTATCTTCAAGAGTGAAAACTGTGATTTAAAGTAATCATTTATTTGAACACAATACTGATTCAGACAGGCATAATCTATTTCTTCTTTTTAAGTTTTTTTTTTTTTTTTTTCAGTAATCTCTACATCCAACGTGGGGCGTGAACTCACAACCCTGAGATCAAGTCGTATGTTCCACTGACTAAGCCAGCCAGGCGCCCCTATTTATTCTTCATAATGAAATGTTTATTACTATTTAAACACTTCACGCAGATTCTACTTATTTGTCACAGGACTGCGGTGTGGATTCAATGGTTCACCATGATCAGTGTTTAGCAGAGGGCCTGGCAAACAGTAAGCTCCTGGTGTCCACTACTATGATTTCTATTAAGTGAACCAATCAGTCATTTATGATAAGGAAAATCAGCTAACACCCCAGAAGAATATTCAAAAGATAAACCTACAGATGTGTGACTTTTGTTAAAAGTATTATGCATCCACTATTTCCCAGGTTTGTGTATATGCTAAACTAATGACCTCAATATTACAAGCTATTTTTAAGAACATACTGTATGTTTGCTCTTTAAGTTTTTGTTATGGCCTCTGGCCTAAAGCAATACAACTTGGATAGGACACGTGTATTAGAAAACCATATAGAAACAATGCACACTGAAGTCAGGTAACAAAGGCATTTCACCGTAACTTCTGTTGCCAAAATGTAGTTACCAGTGTAATTCAGGACAACCTACCTCCATTTAGGTTTCAAATTTCTTCTTTACATCATGCATTATCTTACTTCTGCAAAAACATTTTCATTCTTTGTTCATTAAGAGCTGTCACAAAGCTCTGTCCTCTAAGTAAAAAAACCCACTAGGAAAGGAACTTGTAAAAATCATTGTAGGTTCATTGAGATTGAAATAAAGTGCAAGACTACCAGAATAGGAGTATGTACTTTTTTTTTTTTTTTTTTGCGCTAAGATTTATTTATTTACTGGAGTTATTTGTATGTCCAACATGGGGCCTGAATTCAGAACCCTGAGATCAAGACTCACATGCTCCCCCAACTGAGCCAGACAGACACCCCTGGGGTAAGTTCTTAAATGGTCTCAAAATACTTATGAACACTGATTTTTGAACAAATTATCACTTCTTATATATGTGAGAGATTTGGTAGAAGATTTTCTGATCTTCAACTCTAAATAACTTTTCTACCAGAAAAGATAACAGACTCAGAACATAAGTCTGTGTGACAACATAATGGTGAAGGGGGAAAACCTCTCCGTTAAAAACCAACTCCTCTCCTTCTTCTGGCATCAAATAAGAGAAAGGAAAATAAACTTTTTGTGTGTGTGAGGACAGAAAAACATACCTGAAACCACATTATGCTGGCCTATATTAACCAGAAACTTATTACTACCCAGAGTTCGGAGACAAAAACCAACAACAAAATTAGGCCCTTCAGGGGCATGATAAAATCTTTTACATGTTGTCCTGATTAAAAAGGCATCTGGAAACAAAGCATGAAACAACTCTACTACATTAAAAATTAAAAACAAATAAACTGAAGGCAGATTTCCCTCTGAATGTACTAAATCATTCTACAGGCTTCAGAGGAAACATTTCAAGAAATATGAAGTTCCATGGTTTCTCTTAGCTACTAGTAAAGAAATTCAAAGTGCCCATTTTCTCAATGTACTTTAGGAGATAGAGCATCCCGTGTCCTTCTGAGGTTTGATATCTGGTTCTTTCACAGGCTTCACCACTTCTTCTGGTTTGGGTTTGGTCTAGGGAGAAAGAGAAACACAGCGCTAAGTACATAAACTAAGACTTGAAAAACAAACACTAGATCTTTTCCACCTCAGACTTCTAAGAGATGCTGTATTAAATTACACAATACGGAGATTAACAATGCTGCTCCAGAAGCTACGTGTATCAATTCAAGACGTAATCAGGAAGCAACATTTCAGTGAAGATGCCACCCTAGATGGGTAGGCAAACATCAAGCTAATGGTGCTCTTCCTCTTTCTGATGAGGGAGAAACTGAGCGATGAATCTGTGCACACGGAACTCTTCTAAGTTTGAAAATACCTCATGACAGTAACAGGCTACCTCGTGCAGCATTACTTTACAGGCTGAGCAGGATAAAAAGTCATTTTATTCTATTTTTTTTAAAAGATTTTATTTATTTATTTATTTGATAGAGATCACAAGTAGGCAGAGAGGAAGGGGGGAGCAGGCTCCCCGCTGAGCAGAGAGCCCAATGCAGGGCTCGATCCCAGGACCCTGGGATCATGACCTGAGCAGAAGGCAGAGGCTTTAACCCACTGAGCCACCCAGGCACCCCAAGATAGTCATTTTAATAACAGTTTCAGAACTGGGGGGAAATTATATTTTTAAAAATTACATTATAAAATTACCTAAAAACATTTCAGGAAGGAGCTATGGCTGCAAATTAATTCCCCTCCCTTTTTTTCAGACGCCTCCTCTTCTGGCAGTCAAACCTCGAATGTTCCACTTAATCTACTATCTGACTTAGCACACCTAGATGTACTTAGATATAAATGAATAAAAGCAGTCTTATTTTACCGCTGGATGATTTCATGGAATGTTGAAATTAGATCAAATCTTCAAATACCCTGAGGCATGCTAAATCCAAAACACAGTATTGCTATAGCAATACACACATGGACCAGCCATCTGTTTCAGACCTTTTCTCCCACACTCTTCTAAAAGGAGGCTCTTAGAAACTACAGAGAGGCAAGAGAAGGTGTTTGAAAACAACTTCAATTATGCAGAAAATCAGAAGATAATTAAGGCCTAGAGATCTTATTATCTCCGAGAGAGTTCAACAACACATTACCCAGCACTGCAGGTAGCTCATTTAACGTTCAGACAAACTATATATCTAAAATGCTAATTCTGAACTCTCTTCTCGAACTTCTATGAACAAGTGGAAGAAAGCCAATCTCATACACTGTCATCCTTGGGTCTTTTGGTGAGATCAAATGCGGCCAGCGTGTCTGGTGTCCAGTGT
Organism: Mustela lutreola; assembly: GCF_030435805.1. Taxonomy (NCBI): domain Eukaryota; kingdom Metazoa; phylum Chordata; class Mammalia; order Carnivora; family Mustelidae; genus Mustela; species Mustela lutreola. The sequence continues at coordinate 66,216,348 of NC_081303.1, read as the reverse complement.
GCACTTGTAGGAGGAAATTCGAAAGGTACAGGCTCTACGAGACCATAATTTGCTTTGAGTTCCAGCTGTGGAGCTTCGGTTGGAATTTTTTGAAAGTAACTGCAAAAAGCAATTTAAAAAGCAATTCATTCATTCAACTACTTGAGCGTCTACTATGTTCAAGGCCCTGTGCGAGAGAAAGACAGTAATGATGGGCAAGACAGACAAGATTTTCCTGCTTCGTGCAGCTTGCATGAGCAGACGAAACAGGAAAACTTGTCAACAACAATGCACCGTAACTGAAGCTGCGACAGATACTGTACACCGTGAGAACACGAAAGAGGGGCAAATAACCCCCATGTTAGGGGGCAGAGGTGGTTCAGGAATGCTTTCCAAAAGAAGGGACAGAAGTTATAGTAGGTATGTTTAAGCAAGTAAAAGAGCTCAGTGTGACCAAATGCAGGACGTGAGCAGAGGAGCGTAAAGAGATCCAAGCGGGGACAAAACTACTGCTTCTCCCAGTCCACACAGGTGGTTGTCTACAGTTTGAACAATGCGGACTTAACAATGGAAAACTGTTTGATAGGACTAGGCAGGACTGACAGAAAACCCATTTCCCTGCTTTACAGACAGCTGCAACCCGAGTGAGATGGGCGCGCGAAGGGAGCAGAGAAGCCGTCTGTAACACGTGCGGAAGGAACAGCAGGGAGGCAACACGAAGAGAAAATTCCGACACTGTAAGTGAGCTACATGTTAATAACTGATGTTTAATTTTTAGAATCTGCTTTTATATATCATCGTCAGAAGTAGAATAAAGTCAGGTCCAAAACCAGGGAACTTTACTACCAATTTAAAGAGAATATCAGAGTTAAAGTTAAATTCAATCCGACATAAAATCTTTGGGGGCAGAGACTAACAGAAACTGTGTGATTACTAACACAATATAAATACCTAAACATTATAAATACAAGTATATACTGTACTAATATTACAAAAATCATACTGAGCTGTACCCACATGAATCCATTTTCTCTCTGACATTTCTCTAGGGTGTTCTTCACAAGATTTCCAAGTTTCCTGAAGAATAAGTGTCCTGAAGGTTTGACCGTTGGGCCGGGTCCTTTGGTTTCTCCATATTCTTTGCACAATGCTTCTGCCTTGGCATAAACTGCATGTGAAAGGGAAAATCATTTGATTATAATTAGTTATTGACCATACTAAAAAGGCTCTGACTTAATCTGACAGCAATACCAGTACAAGTGTAAGGGGAAGTGAGTGTTTTCTACAGATTTTTTGGCTTTTGAAACTTTGTTTCTCTCTCTCTCCAGTTCCCTCACTTGGTCCCATTCTCTTTCATGAAATCAGCCTAACTCTCTTCTAACTGGTTATTTCCTTTTAGGATAAAACATTTGTTTTTAAAAAGGGAGTTAATATTCTGGCAGGAATACTTACATTTTTCTGCTTCTTGGAGGGACCTGATTGCTTCACCACATTTATCGCTAGCCAACAAAGTCTGACCATGATAACAGTAAGCCTGATAGAGAAACAAATTTTTATTCATTCTCACCACAAATGATGCCTTCTGCTATCATTGTTCTACATACGCATCAGATAAAGGAGCGCCTTTGTCCACTGTTGGAAGTGTCAATGCAACCCCTTATACTTCTTTACTTGAATAAGCCTCCCCCAATCACTGTTAGTATAAAAAGTGGGATTAAGTCAAGCTTTGAGCCAAAGAACTTTCTAACTACAGGCTGAGAGCAAAAAGTATTTCTGAATAATGAGATCTGTTTTTACAATCCAGGCACAGCAGATAAAGGCGCGACACTGCGGTGCGAACGCGGAAGGGGAGGAAGGGAGGGCTCTAAGGTTAACGACTCAACAGCTCTCGGGAGAAATGGTATCAGCCTTGCTCTCCCTTTAAATGTCTGTAATCAAAGGCAAGGACTGCAAATGGTCCAACGCTGTATGCTTGAAGACAGATTTTTAAGGTATAAAAACCAAAATATCAACCTGGATCCAAAAAAGGTGTTTGATTATCTCTCACAGGATATTCTAACCAACAAAAAGTAAGTTTGTTTAATGGGTGTAAGAGACTGATAAGTAACTCCTCAAAGAGGGCTTATTAATGGTTCTGCACAGATCCAGGGGACATACTGGATGGTATATGCCTTATGATTAGAATCAGTAAATACCTTCCTCAATGTCCAAGATGAAAGGAGAGAATTCTCATTAAGTAGGCGGAAGGTTCCGGCTTAAAAGTGAGTTTCGCTCAGACAGTAATTCCACTGCTATGATACAGTTCTACAATTCTACATCATCTATTTCCACCCACTTCAGCTCACAATGGCTGCACTGTCCGTCACCATTTACTGAGAACTGGCTGTTATTTGTAAAATGCTGATTGAGAGTCTGACAAGATGACAGACCTAGCACTCAACAGGCTGGAAAGAGTGTAATTTATGTTGTTTTTCAGGTTACAAATACTTACATAAGCTGTGTAGAAACACATTTTCAAGTGAAGATACTTCCTCCATTTAGCAGAATATGCAGGCTCCAAACTGGATAAAGTATGATCTAAAGTTACATTTTAAAAAGCAAAATATAATTTCACCCTGATTCACTAGAAGACTTTTAGATCATGTGTTCAGATGCTAACAGCAGAATGCCATTCAAATCTAAAACTCAAGCATTTACACATTTCCCCCCAAAACTTTAATTTTCCCATAACTGTATTTTAACTACATAATAAGGTTGTTTAAATACCACGGCACATCTTTTGATGGTAATATAACAAGTTTAAGATAATGGTAACAACAGAATTTCAAGATAAGTACAAAATTATATACTGTTTTACTGTCTTCTTAAAATTATATAACATAGCAATGTGTAGTGTGGTCACCCAAGTCAGAGACACGGACCCTCGCCCTACTGGTCCATCCCGCAGCACTGAATCTTGCCTAACACACACACTCACACACACGCGCACATCCTGCCAACTTCTCTCTCACCCATTTCTCTTCCACTCCCCACTTCCCTGTCTTTGTCGATGTTTCCATCACTTCCTCCACACACTATAATCGCTTCTCAATGTAAGTGGAGTCAGCCAAGTAGTCCTTCACCAGGCAAGCCCATTTCTCATCTTACAATTAGAGGGACCTTTCTTAAATTCAAATCCAATCAGATTTGCTTCCTATCTATTAATGGGTCCCAATTATCTACTGAATAAAAACCCAATTTCTTAGATAGGCTTACACACCAATTCAGGATCTCACACATGCATACTTTCTTAACCTTTTCTCCTATCACCCTGTTTCAACTAAGACAGCTGTTTAAAGGTCCCAGAAGGTGCTGAATTCTTTCTTATCTCTGACGTACTACAGAATGCTCTACTCTTCCATATGGCAAAGCTTCCTAGCAAACTTAGAACTTCTATTTATGTTTCCAAGTCAGGCTCAAACGCCACCTTCCCCTAGACAATCTCCTCCAGCATGCCTAGATCCTTTTGGTTTTCATTACACTGCTGTAATAACATCTTATCTTATGCTGTGATAATGTGGCTATGTGTTTGCTTCCTTCCCCAGACTGTGAATCTCTTCTACTGATCTTTGTATAGCTAGCAACTAAAATAGTAATCATCCCATACATAGAAACAAATGCTTGTTTCCTAAATAAGTGAATGAAAAGAATAATGGGCTAATGAGAAGACCAGAGTTCTAGTCCCAACTTCATGCCTAGTAACTGTTAAATTACAGGTTAGTTAATTCTCTGGAGTTCAGTTTCTTTAATGACAGCAAATGTAAGGTTATTATTAAGGTAAAAGAAAAAACTTCAAAATTAAAACACCTGTATAATTATTACATATAACTTGTTAAAAAGGACTGCACTGTCCTTTCCGTTAAAAGTTACGTAGCATATTAACTGAACAGTCCTCAATCTTTGAAACAATGTAATAAAATAATGTGGTATTATTCCAGTTTTGCAAATGGACAGTCTGAGAATCTTGTAGTTTTGCTTGTTCCCTATTAAGCCAAGAGTTTAGTCCGAAAATCTGAACACTAAAAATACAACAAAAGAATTATAAACTTACCAGCTTTTTGATAGAAGTTGGCAGTTTCATATGCCAGTGCAGCAATCAGTCCAGGAGCATGCTTCAGTTCAATTGCTCGAGCGATGGTTACTATAACCAAAGCACAATAAAATGAGTTGTAATTAAGTTTACTCGCATTAAATTCATTATAATAGCAAAAGAAAGCCCAACGATCTATTTGGAATTTTAACAATTTGTTAAGAATTTTAACATGAAAAGTTTAAGTGACAGAAAATGCAAACATAAACCAAAAATACTGAGCCTGCTGATTTTGATACTGTTTCTTTAAATCACTAACCAATTATTAGGTAATCACAAAAAATTACTACTATGAAAACAAACACTTCCAGGACACTCGAATTTAAAACAGAGAAAAACAAAAAGCCTACAAAGTTTCTTTACTGGTTTTACTGGAGTCTTCATTTATTTCCTGCCACTGAAAGATGAAGATTTAAAGGAAAGCCACGCAGTGCAAGAGGAAAAAGAGCAAGCAAGGTAGAGAGGGGAAAAGGAGTTACAGAATTAATCGGATGTTGTCAGAAATGGCAGGACATCAACATCCTTTTTAAAAGAGCCAACAGGGTGGCTGGGCGCCCAGTCTCAGCCTGGGTGGCTCAGTCATTAAGCATCTGCCTTCGGCTAAGGTCATGATCCTGGGGTCCTGGGTTCAAGCCCCATACTGGGCTCCTTGCCTGGCAGGAAGCCTGCTTCTCTTTCCCATTCCCCCTGCTTGTGTTCCCTCTCTCACTGTCTCTCTGTTAAAGGAAGAAAAAAAAAAACAACAACAACTCCCCAACTTTAAAATAAATAAATGAAAATAAAAGAGCCATTAAACTGCAAGGCCTTTTCCTGCTAACTATCCATGAAGGCAAATGCTGAAGGTGAAGTTGTTCCTCACAATAAATTTCTCAAATGTGAGACTCAAATCCAGCTAATTCTGATTGAAGAAAAAAAAAAAAAGAGAGAAAGAAAGAATCAGATGCCAATAGAAATTTCTTAAAAAAAAAAAAATCTTACAATATATAGGATACCTTCTTGAGCTTCAGCCTGACACTGGACAACATAAGCTTCTAGTAGTCGTGCCTCTAAATCCCTCCCCTTTTCTGCAGGTGTAATAAGCTTTGGGATATGACTTTCCTGAGAGAGAAAGAAAAACAACAAAGAAGCCACATTTTATTTTAACCCAGCTGTTAGAGATGAAAAAAAATGGAAGACATTCAATTTGGAGATTGATCAGAAATTCAGGGGGTGCCTAGCAGGCTTGGCCAGTAGAGCATGTGCCTCTTGATCTCACGGTTTTGAGTTCAAGGCCCACCTTGAGTGTAGAGATGATTTAAAAATAAGATCCTCGGGTGCCTGGGTGGTGCAGTCAGTTAAGTGTATGCCCCTTGGTTTCAGCTCTGGTTGTGATCTCAGAGTCCTGAGATCAAGCCCTCTGTCAAGCTCCGTGGCTCAGCACGGAGTCTGCTTGGGTTTCTCTCTCCCCCTACCCCTCCTTTCCCCTCCTCTTCCCACCCCCCTAAAATAAATAAATCTTAAAAATAAGTAAATAAAATTAAAATTAATAAAATATTTTTTAAAAGGTCTTTAAGAAAAAAAATCCTAAACAGAATAAATTCAGGGCACCAAAACTGTGTAAAAAAGGAATAGTATTTAGCTTCTAGAGAACAAAAGATCCTGTATACTAAAATTTTTAAAGCTTCTCATACCCCTCTGCAAAACTTGGGTGAAAATAGATAGTACAGATATGCAAGCTACATTTTCATCTTTGGAAATGTTTAACTGCAACAGTAACCAAAGCTCTCTTTTGCATGACTGCTGGAATTACTCATTCATATTAACAACTGTAGAGTAGAGAGAGGTCTACAATTCTGTTAACTCAGAATCACAGGTTTTTAATCACTAAAAGCATCTTACTTTATCATGAGAAAACCCATCATTGGCCTCTGGAAGGTGTCTAGTAATTAGCAGTTATAACTAGGATAAGGTGTGCATAATCCTCACTGCGAAATCCATCAGTCTTTCTCCTAATTTCTTTTGCTGGACATTTCATATAATTAGTGCAAACTGATTGCCCTCCTCGGCTTTTCATGGAGATAGAGAGAATACACTCAAGTTCAGCTTTGCAGAATCATGATTTATCCTGGCAACTGCCAAAGACCCCAATGGGAAATGGTAAGAACCGTCAGATTTTCATGTTTTTTTTTTTTTAATTTTTACCAAAGGGATACAAAAATAACCATTGAATTACAACTTGAATTTTGTAATTATAAAATTCACTGATGACTTTCTAAAATGAAGACATCTGATATTCTGTAATTGGCTGCAATCACCAATAAAGTATTCAACCTAAGAAAAACAACCTATATGAGGTTCTTTTTACAACGTGAAATAATTCCTAAACCCCCATCCCAAGAGAGAAAAAGTATTCAAGAAGTAAAGTATTAGTCTTTATATTTTATTGTTATCATTATTTTACCTTTAAATGTTTAAAAATCCCTGCAGCAATTTTTAGGCTTCGATGGACTTCTTTCGCTTCATCTTCTGTTATGCTTAAAGATAGTGGTTACATTAGTTAGAGGATGAATCTTGTTTCTTGTACTAAAATCAACAACTAATGCATTATGATAAAACCAAATTAGTCGTTTGTATTTCTTACCACTTTTCTCCCTTTTAAAAAAATTTAATTTGGCACTTAAAAAGAAAAATATCAACAGAAGATACTACAAATTATAAAAAGGGAGACCCTGTCTATACGTTGTGACAAAGCCTTCTTGTTCCTTCCAGGTAATCTTCTGTGCATTAAGCAAATGCAAAATATTCTACACCTAATACATGCACACATGTAAAAACACACACAATATTCCCTATCCCATTTGTGCTTAATCACCTAATTACTTTACAGGTGATTTTACATCAGGACATATAATTCAACTTTATTTTTTGTTGTTAAGATTTTATTTTTGAGTAATCTCTATGCCCAATGTGGGGCTCAAAACTCACAACCCCAAGATCAAGAGTCGCATGCCCCCCCTTATGTTGAAATGGCTGCGTATCAGATGCACCACAGTTGGTAGTTGCCAGTTTTGTGCCACTAACGCCCATTTTCACAATTATAAAAATTGCATCTTATTTCATTTCACAATTCTTGAATCCATCAAAACAGCTTTCCCATCTATCTCTTTTTCTGTGAGTTGCCTGTTTAAGTCGCTTGCTTATTTTCAAATGATTTGTTGGTCTTTTCCTTTCTTCTTCCACTATAAAAACAATTTGTCATGTGCATTGCGATTTTTCTGACCATCTGTCATTTGTTTTGTAATCTTGCTTACAGTACTTTTATGCAGTCAAATACTCTATTTTTTTCCTTTTCTTGGGTTTGGGTTTTATTTAGAAAGACCTTCCTCATGATAAGATTTTTTTTTTTCCCTTTTAAAACTGGCCTCCATAATTGAGACTTAAAACGCTATGAGGCAACCTTTCACTTTACAGAAGGGGTATTATAATCAATAGCCCAGACTTTTTAATAACGAATCTCCATTTATTTGAAAAATAACACATACATATACAACCCTCCCTTTAGACTTACTTTTCTTTTCCAGCCAGTCTAGAAGCATATTTGGTATACCACAAAGCTACATTAAATCCCATGGAAATTAATTCAAAAACAGCATCCTGCTGGGCACTAGAATTAAAAACATGGATGTCATTAAGTTCTGTCAATTATTGAGACTTTGCTATATGAAGCCCCCATACATCCAACTCAAAATCATTTAAGAACTATATGCTAACTGGAAAATGAAGAAACCAGTCCTGTGTTTAATGACTAAAACTAATGGCCCGTAATAGTAAACATGAGAATAGCAGGTTCTCAAAGGTTACTGTGCACAGACTAGCTTTAAAAATTTAAAAATTACAGGGCACCTGGGTGGCTCAGTGGGTTAAGCCTCAGCCTTCGGCTCAGGTCATGATCCCAGGGTCCTGGGATCGAGCCCCGCATTGGGCTCTCTGCTCAGCCCGGAGCCTGCTTTCCTCTCTCTCTCTCTCTGCCTGCCTCTCTGTCTACTTGTGATCTCTCTCTGTCAAATAAATAAATAAAATCTTTTAAAAAAATAAAAATAAAAAATACAAATTACAGAGATTCAACTCCAAAGAATCAAAAGTCTGGGAGGGACCTGGAATCTACATGTAAGTACCCAGTAGAGTCTCGAGTGGGAGGTTCTTACACCAATTTAAAAGCAATGGGATTCAGAAGAGAGACTGTTTACGGCCAGAATGATTAGAGAACTTTAATGGTAGAGACAGTCTCTGAATTGTGCCTTGAAAGATGGCCAGAAGGGAGGCAGAAGGGTACTCCAGGTAAAGGAATGATGCTGTTAAAGCCCAAGAAAAGCATAAACATTTTTTCTGAGAGGAGTGACCCAACTAGTGTGATGGAGCACATGGTCTGTAGAAAGAAATCAAGGTCAAAAAGCCAAGCTGAAGTGAAACTGGTAGACTTTGAATGCCAAGCCAATCAGTATGGGTACCACAAGGAAAAGGTCTTACAAACATCTTATTTGTTTCCTTCAGATTCTATTAGTAGATACGACACCAAGAGGATGGCAAGAACTTATTTAGCAAATAAGGTAATACTAATTTTTAATCATTCCTGTTTTGAAAACATGAGAATTTTTTATATATTACCTCATTTATCTCAAATAAAGAAGACAGATTACCCAAAGGAAAGCCACTAGAATCATGGTCCCACTTTTTATTTTTTAAAGGCTTAGGGGCGCCTGGGTGGCTCAGTGGGTTAAGCCGCTGCCTTCGGCTCAGGTCATGATCTCAGGGTCCTGGGATCAAGTCCCACGTCAGGCTCTCTGCTCAGCAGGGAGCCTGCTTCCCTCTATCTCCCTCTCTCTGCCTGCCTCTCTGCCTGCTTGTGATCTCTCTGTCAAATAAATAAATAAAATCTTAAAAAATAAATTTGAAAAAAAAAAGGCTTATTTATTTATTTGAGAGGGTACATGCATGCACACGCATTTGCGGGGGGCAGGGGAGACAGAGAGAGAATCTCAAGCAGACTCCCTGATAAGCACGGAGCCTAGTGCAGGGCTGGATCTCATGAGCCTGAGACCGCAACCTGAGCCAAAATCAAGAGCTGGATGCCTGTCAGAGCCACGCAGGCGCCCCTCCACTCTGTATTTTTTATTTAACTGCTGCTTCATAAAACGAATGGAGACAGGGAAACTTTTTAGGTTAAAAAAAGATTAAAACATTCACAGTTCAAAACCAACATACGTACCATCTGGTTTAATATGTTACAATACACAAAAACACGAGTTATGTATTTTTTAACGGAATACTTCACAAATTTGTGTGTCATCCTACCAAAGGGGCCATGCTAGTCTCTACGCTGTTCCAGTTTTAGTGATGTGCTGCCAAAGCGAACACTAAACACACTTCTTAAAACAGTGTTACCCACGGAAGAAAACTGGAAGCACAGCTTCATAGTTTATTCTTGGGATGCCTGGTGGCTCAGTAAGTTAAGTGTCTGCCTTTAGTTCAGGTCACGATCCCAGGGTCCTGGGAGTGAGACCCACATCGGGCTCCTTGCTCAGCAGGGAGCCTGCTTCTCCCCTTGCTTTTGCATCCTCTCTCTGACACATAAATAAATAAAATCTTAAAAAAAATGTTCATTCTTTTCAGCACTGAGAACTTTCAAATGAATTACATCTGGTAATTTGGTAGGCATATCTAATTTATAATTTTACCTTTAAATAAGACAGTTTTGCTCATTTATATAAAGTCTCGTGAATAACTGTCTCTCTTTTTATCCTTCATTTATTTCAGTCTCACTTGCTCCCAAACACTCCATTTCTATTGTAACAGGTCTTGGTAGTCAGAATACACATTGTTGAAAAAACATTTTCAGAACAGATACATTCATAGCACACTTTTTACTGAATAAACAACAATCAAAGATAAAGCAACTTAAAAATCTTAGCTGTAGAGAATATTGGATATCATTCCTTAAGGACTTCATTACCTAATTTTTCATTGCCTCATAAAACTCACTAAAATAAAGCTGTCACGAGGAATCAAGATTTGGCATGGGGGGAAAGTATCAAATGTAGGTACTGCAAAACACTTTACAATCTGCCAAAGTTTTGCGATGTGATAACGATAGAGGTCTGACTCTCAAAAACGTCTTTTTGAAGAAAAACATCCCTTAATTTTAGATAAAATACAAAGGGATCACATAAAGAAACACATAAAACGAGGACTTGGAAAACCTTAATATCCCAGAATATTAAAATCTGGGAAGAACCACCAATCCTCACCTTCCTATCAAATTTATGAACTTTACATACAATATTGCCAAGGAAGGAAGGAAACTATCTTTCATATACCTGGCATTATTTGAGTCACTTACCATAAATCTGCCTACTTCGTTCCTCATGAAAGCCCTGTATCTGTAACCCCAACCCAGAGCTGAAGCAGGTGTTCACACAGAGACCTGAGACGGAGTATGGAGAAATCCAAAGTCCACACTCCTTCCACTACAATGCCTGTCCTGGGTCTCTCAGCAAGCTCCACTTCCTTCCCTTCTGACTTTATACAACTTTCTACAGCAAACTGACATCAGGATACACGGTCATTTAAATAATACAATGGTGTTTAAAAAAAAAAAAGTCCAAAAAAAATTTAGCACTGTTACGACGTTTCCTGTTATAACCAGATCTCTTCTGATTAGTTTCAAGTGAGTGATAAGAAAGTTCTGAGGCAAAATTTTTTAAAAGAGCAGAAACAGTGAAGACAAATTAGGAAGAAAATGACTAGGACTTAAAAGAGTATCGAGCTGGGATGGAACCAGGGACAAAGAGACTGACCAAAGACATCTGAACTATCCATCAGAAAAAACACTAGGTGAAAAGCAAAATTTTGATCTCCTTGAAGGAAGGCAAAGACTAAAAGACAGAGTAGGATTCCCAATTCCCAAACTGTTCTTTGTGAGTTATTAATAAAGCCACGAGTGTTTAAGTCTAGTTAATATTTGTATTGATTACCTCAAAAACAGATTTGGCCTAGGAGAAATAAATTATATTTTTACTTAACAGAATGTATTAGTTTAGGTCAAATGTTTTTAACTAATTACCTGATAAGAGAAGATGCTGATCAGATCTAGGTCTATTTCTTCAAATACAAAGGGTATGGGTTAAACACTGGCTAAACAGTTACAAAAATGGCTTTTGCTGGGCGCCTGGGTGGCTCAGTGGGTTGGGCCGCTGCCTTTGGCTCAGGTCATGGTCTCGGAGTCCTGGGATCGAGTCCCGCATCGGGCTCTCTGCTGAGCAGAGAGCCTGCTTCCCTCTCTCTCTCTCTGCCTGCCTCTCCATCTACTTGTGATTTCTCTCTGTCAAATAAATAAATAAAATCTTAAAAAAAAAAAAAAATCTTTAAAAATGGCTTTTGCTTTGTACTGCTGGCTTGCCTACCTTGGAACCTGCCCCTGTAATGTATCAGTCCACTTGAAATTTTGAATATATCGTAACTTGCTTTCTTGGGTAGATTCATCCAATGAATTTATGAAACCTGTAAAAAGGTACAGCATTTCAGTTTTAGAAGAAATATCAAGTAGTCTGTTTAGAAATTTTTTCAGATAATGACTTCTCCAGATTCCTGAAGAAAACGCTTACCCTCTGTCCCCTTCCTTACCCCCTCTTCTTCTAAGGTACCACAATATGAAGTATGTACACATTTAATTTTCAAAATGTTAGAAAGACCAAAATCACCCTAACATTTCTCTTGTTTCTGAAACTCAAGTACTGAGATCAAAGAATACAGATCAGAAGACTAAACTATTCAAATTTGAAAAGCCTAAGAATTAAAGGGTGAATTTCTGCAAAGCTGTTAAGTTCTCATAAATAACTAACCTTGTAAAAGTGAAAAATAGGAATCTGATGCATTCTTCATCATTTCTGGATTACAGCTTAGATCAGTGAAGAGTTCAAGCAGGCGTGCTCTGGATGATCTCAAGTCACTTACAGGAGACAGAAATAGTCAAGAAATTTAAGTAAGCTGCATTGTGATGAATCTATGTAAAAGTGACTTCAAAGTGTCCATTGTAAAAAGCTTTCAGATAACACACACACACACACACCTCCTTGAAGGTTTTACTAAGGCGTACACAGGACAAACTTAGTTAAGACTAACACTGGGGGGCGCCTGGGTGGCTCAGTGGGTTAAGCCGCTGCCTTCAGCTCAGGTCATGATCTCAGGGTCCTGGGATCGAGTCCCGCATCGGGCTCTCTGCTCGGCAGGGAGCCTGCTTTCTCCTCTCTCTCTCTCTGACTGCCTCTCTGCCTACTTGTAATCTCTCTCTGTCAAATAAATAAATAAAATCTTTAAAAAAAAAAAAAAAAAAAAAAAAAAAAAAAAAGACTAACACTGGGGTAAGTGAAATTCTAGTAACAACTGTTTTACAAGTGGTACTAAAATAAAAGTCTCATCTAAGGGGCAAATCATGAATATAATTATGTAATAACAATATACAGCAAGCTTTAATTAAAAAAACCAACAAATAAACACAAGCATGTAAGATGGGAGAAAGGAATTAAGGAGGAGTCAATTGAACAGAGCAGTTCACAATAAAAGATATTAGAAAAATGGTAATTTAACATGCTTATGCAGTTTTAGCATCTCCTTAAAATTTCATAACTTGACAATACACTTTATTAAGTAGGGAGCCCTATTTTTAAATTGCATCCTATAATTCAACATACCCATCAAGAGTGTGTGAGAACACATGGTTACTACTCATTTTAAAAAGGCTCCCGGTCTCCATTCTCCTTTGCTTCTTCACAGCAATAAATGTTGCAGATCCACCATTTCCTTCTTGAAATTCTCTTCTCCCTTTATTCTACTAACATTAAATTTCCCAGGATCTCCTCTTATCTCTAAAAGTTCCTTAAAATGTTTAGTCTTTGGCTTTCTGCCAAAGACTGTATTTCTTCCTTTTGAGGTCTTAACATCTTTACACCCAGTCTGAGAGCTACATCATCAGCTCCAACTTGGTCGGGTTCCAGTTCCACATCTAATTTCAGAAGGCAACTTGCTTAATGAGGGCTCAGAAATTATTCTGCAGGACAATGATTGAAGACACTTGCATGTAAATGATTAATGAAAGACTACACTTCGATTGTTAGCACCAAGAGACTTGGGACTGTACATCCAGAACTTAGTAGGTCCTGAGGATAAAGGACACACTCAAAGTTCTCTGTTGAATGAAAGAATACCAACATTTCAAATATTTTAAGACTTACAAGGCCTATAATGCAGCAGTGATATTTAGAACAAAGTGCAGACTTCATTTTAAATGGTCTGGGTGGAATGTTTACTCACTGGTACAAGTTGAACAAAGGCTTACTCCAAGAAAGGACATACCACCACTTACATACAGATTACCAGAAATGGGATGGGCTACCTTATGAATTTGTCATTGTTGAGTTTTTCAACTAGAAGCTAGGCAAGAGTAATTCCTGGACCAGAAAAAAAGCTGAATTCTTAAGGCCCATTCTAGGCTCAAATAGTTTGCTGGCTATTTCCGGGGAGGCACTCAATCATCTGCAACCAAACTGTATAAAGTCATACTCACCTTAAAATTAAAGAATTTCAGAAAAAAAAAGTACCTCAGAAATGTCTGTTTTAGGCTGTTCATTTTATAGATGAATCATGAGATCCAGAGAAGTTAAGTGACTTGCCCAGTGTTAGAGATAAAACAATTAAAATGGGACCAACCTCTGTGAGTTTAAGATTAAGGGTTAGCAAATGACAACCTATAGCTTGTTTTGAACAGCTCTCAGCTTGTTTTTATAAAAATGAAAAATAAGAATATGCCAACGGCAGCTGTATATAGCCCCACAAAGCCTAAAATGTTTACTACTCAGCTCTGACCTCTGATCTAGATAAATACGCCAGGTTTCCTATCTTTTGCTCCACTCCCTCTTTCCATAGAAAGTAGCAACACTCTCAATTTTCCATTACTGGTGCCATCAGGTCTTGATCATCTAGGTTCTGTGTTTCATACAGACTGAATCCTTTTCAACTTCCCAAGCAAATCAGACACTCTGAACAGTTGACTCCTCCTTTGAAATACCTCTTTTGTTCTGATCTACTCAGTACCCCAGAATAACATTTTTCTGTAAGAAATTATCTTCTATCACTTCTTACAATCTAAATCAAGTATTAGCAAACCTTTTCCATAAAGAGGCTAAAAGTAAATATATGAGGCGCTGTGGTTCATCAAGTCTCTGCTGATACTACTCCGCTCTGCTCTTGTAGAGGAAAGCAGCCAAAGGCAGCCAGACACAATATATAAATGGTGTGAGATGACATGGCTGTGTTCTAATAAAACTTTATTTATAAAAATAGGCAGTGGGAAAAATCTGCAGGACAGTTCGCCAACTCCCAAACTGAGTCATAAACTCCAACTCAAGTCCTTTCTCCTATATGAACACTGCAAAGCCTATTCCAGCTTACCGGACTCTCTCCCTGCTCAGAACTCCATGAATTTACGATCCGGTTAATTAGCAATATCCATATACAGCTTTGTGAAGTCTCTTGCACTGTTTTAATATATAGCTTAACTCTTTTGTTTTCATCTCTCTGGGACTCACTAATCTAAAATTAAGGACTGCAGTCTAGATGGCTGCCAAACTTTAAGTAATCTATTATTTCACTCTTCACAAGTCATTTGTAAGTTTATAAGGAGTCTAAGGGTAGGGCAATGTGCTACATACTTCTGTACTGCCCATGAATCCTAAATAAGTACCTTGTATCCAAAAGTGGCTCAAACAGTACTTGCTGAGATTGACTAAAACTAACCTGCAAATTTTTGAAGCAGCAGGGCCAGCGGCTACACCATAATAGTTAAAAGTAACAGGAGCTGTGGCTTTTAATGGGTTCCTATGAAACCAATGTGTCATCTTCTCCAGCTGTTTCCTATAAATATAAAAGCAGATGTTCAAAAAATAAAAATAAAACATTTACTAACATAAACAGTATAAAAACGATTAAAAATTTACTAAGAATATATGTATGCATTTTAAAGTGTGTATATATATATATGACATACACAGGTACAAATGACTCTTACTTAGACTGCTAACGCTACTTTAAATAAATGGGTTTTAAATTAACTATATTTCCAAAACGGTGTTGCTGATGCCAATTTATTGGTTACAGCATGTGTTTCTACAATAAATACACTTTCCACAAAACAGGAATAAGAAGCAGAATTTTCATGAATAAAAAAAATCACAGTACTTGACCAATAATTTCTATTCTATATACCCAAAATATTTGAAACACTACCTAAATGAAATGCCAACTTAAAAAACAGTCCCAAGGGCTTCTGGGTGGCTCAGCTGGTTAAGTGTACAACTCTTGTTTTCCACTCAGGTCATGATCTCAGGATCCTGAGATCCAGCCCTGAGTTGGACTCTGCACTGAACGTGGAGCCTGCTTAGGATATTATCTCCCCTGCACGTAGTCTCTCTCAAATAAGTAAATCAACCATTTAAAAAAAAAAGTTAAATCCTACCCCTTTTTGGTTTAAAAGAAAAAAAAGCATGTCACTTGCCTAATAGTCCTCAGGAGATAATGCAAATACAGAAAGGCCCAGTGGAACACTTAAGTGTGGCAACTAGATTCTGGGAAATCATCTTCAAGAAAACCTGATAAGGTTTAATTAACTTAAAGGCATTATACAAAAACCGTGGGCGTCACCGTGAAATACCTCCTGGAGCACCTCCTTTAAAATACCCACGTAATCCTGACAAAACCGATTTGGGGGAGCACCAGACACTCCACGCGTTGTCTATGTGCTGCGGAAGCGAGCACTACTCAGTGCACTGTACACTCAATGAAAAACGGGAGTTCACTTATGGCTCAAAACACTTCCGTTCTTTTAAGAACATACATAACCTTCTAAACGTCCGTGTAAACCAACTTTATAGCATAAGTAAATTAATAGTGCTTGCACGTGCAGGTACGTCAAGCCTTCTCGAGATCATGGCACACCGTACACTTGACGTTGGGGCGGCAAATTTTCTACTAATAACACCCTTTTCAGGTGGATTTCCACTTCCCGGATGAACACGTCCGCAGATCCGTATATCCTGACTTCGGGAACGCGGAGGGGGAGTACCGCACCGTCCGCCCCGGCCCCACCTTGCCCCTTCCCGAGACCTGCCATTCCTGCTTTCAGGAATTCGGAGAGAGAAGAGCGACACACGCAGCCGCAGGTGCAAGGTGCCCTGAGAGCCAGGGGCACCGCGGTGGGATCGAAGCGGCCGCCTCCCCTGCCCCCGATTACTGAAAGGGGCCCCCCACTCGCGAGGCCCGGGCCCCCCGGACACCTACCTGCGAGCCTCCCCCCAGCTCGGAGCGCCCGCTTCCTGTTTACCGCCCAGCCTCTTCCTCCCCAGCCCCAAAGCCGGAGGCGGCGCGCGGAGACCCTGCGCAGGCGCCGACGCCGGCCGCCCCCACGGCCGAACAGGCATTTTCTTGGAAAGCCGATGCTTTCCAACCCGGGGGAGGCGGCCGCACAGCGGCCGCACGAACCCCCGTTTAGCTTGTAAGATCCCGGCTGCCAGTGGAGACGCCGGCCAGGGTATTCGGTCGAGTCCCGCTGTTAATACGACCGACTCGCGGGGCCAAACGTGCATTTTCTTTCTTTCGTTTCTTTCAAGGCCTTAGAAGGAGACTCTTTGGGATCAGTATCCGGGAGTCTGTGGAGACTGAAAAACGCGTGTAAAAGCCGGGCGGGTGGGCGGGCGCGGGGGGGACCCTGTCGCTTGGGATTCCAGGATAACGCCAGGGGTAGGGGTGTTCCTGGGAAACGCCCATTCTCATGGCAAACTTACCGGATTTGTCGGAAATCTGTGTAGCAGTTCTCCTCGGGGAAGAAAGGGAATGTCCCAAGTCCGCTAGCGAGAAAGGGAGGGAGGCGGAGAGCCAGGAGAACCCGAGCGACGGGCAACCAGGCCTGCGCCGAGGCGGGGTCACGTGGCCCGGGCCGCCATGACAGCTACCGAGGCGGCAGTACGCGCCGCTTTGGGGCGGAGGCTCCGCGTGTTGCGGCCCCGTCGGAACGCTCCGTTCCTCCGCCCTGTCCTAGCTACTTTTCCCCAGTCTTTGATCGTGAGCTGCCCTCTCTTTTCCTGAGAGGAAGAGAGAACGCGGCGGGGACTCCCAAGCCGAGGAAGAAGGCCGCAATAGCAATGGCGGCCCTCGCCGGCAGCGGGGCGGCCTCAACCTAACGCGGGGCGGGGCCTCAGGGGCGGAGCCTCGGCAGGGCGGCCGCTTCAGAGCCGCAAAGTTTGGCTGTGGCGGCAAATGGGCTTGGGCGGCTCCTCGGCGGGTGGCGGTGGTGGCCGTAGCGGTTCCTCCTGGCCCTGTTAATGTCGGGGCCAGGCCCGGGGAGGATGGCGCGCTAGAGCCCGGCCTCGCTGGGGTAGGGGCGGGAGGGGACGGGGTGGGCACCGGCCATGTCGGAGGTGACCCGGAGTCTGCTGCAGCGCTGGGGCGCCAGTTTTAGGAGAGGCGCCGACTTCGACTCTTGGGGCCAGCTGGTGGAGGCGATAGACGAGTATCAGATGTGAGTGACTAACCGCGGGAGCGGGCCAGCCGGGCTCCGGTCGGCCGCCTCCCCCTTTCTTCTGTCCGTGTCTCTTATCGTGTCCCAGGGTGGGGCCCCCGAAGGCACGGGGGCTGGGATCGCGCCGGCCCCGGACGGGCTGCCCAGGACACTGCTCGCTGGGCTTTCGCGCCCCTCTCTCGGTCCGCCGCCCCGGGGTCCGTTCCATTCAACAGGTAGCCCCCCTCTCCGGGGGCGCCCGCGCTAGCAGGCTGCCCCTGTCGTTCCCGTCCCCCGCTCTGCGGTCGGAGCCCTTCCCTCCTCTCCCTCGCCTCTCTCAGGTCGCGGCCGCTCAGCTTCTCTTCTAGAATCTCCGAGGGATACTTGTGTGTTCCCCGCCCACGTTCCAGGGATGAGTGGCCTCGCTCGCGGCGGTGCCTTCCTCCTCCCCCGTGTAGGACAGGAGGGAACTGGTGGCGCTCGAGGGGAGGGGGCGCCCCCAGGAAGCAGCGGGGACCGGGGCGCCTCACCCGCCCAGGAGAGGGTCCCCTCTGGCGCCCCTTCTCCACCCCTCTTTCGGAGGAGCCGTGTTTTCACAATGCACCTCGATTCCGTTTCGGTTTCTGGGACTGTTATTTGCTTGGCTGTGGGAGTCCCACCCACCCCCTCGCTCGCTTGCTTTGGGTGGAGTCCGCGCAGGATGTGAACAGAAGAGAGCGAACTGAATTAATGGACCGCGCACGGGAGCCACCACTCCCTCCCTGGGTCCCTCCTCCCTGTCCTGTGTCGAATGTATAGCCGCTGGGTACTTTGTGAGGACCCGTTTCTTTGATCTTTGACCCGAAGTCCAATCTCTTATAACCTTTCTGGCAACCCCCCCCCGAAAAAAAAAAAAAAACTTAAGGGGGGCTTTTTAAGTTAAAAGACAAGATTTACGCCTATATAAAACCTTGCTGGGGCAGCCGGGTGGCCCAGTGGATTAAGCCTCTGCCTTCGGCTCAGGTCATGATCTCGGGGTCCTGGGATCGAGCCCCACATCAGGCTCTCTGCTCAACAGGGGGCCTGCTTCCCCCTTCCCCCTCTGCCTGCCTTTCTGCCTACTTGTGATCTGTCAAATAAAGAAATAAAATCTTTAAAAAAAAAAAATAAAACCTTGCTTAATTTCTTGCACCTTTTACTGAAAAATTAGAACTGTCTGCTAAAATGCTATTGTTTGCAAACGGTTGGCATGAATTATTTCTTGGTTAAAAGCTAGTTATTGTTTGAGGTGATAACGGAGTATGAAACCCTGTGAGAAAAATCAATCCCCCCCCCCCCCCCGTCGTTGAGTGTTGGGAACTTTTTTTTTTTTTTAAAGATTTTATTTATCAGAGAGAGAGAGAGAGAGCAAGCACAGGCAGACAGAATGGCAGACAGAGGCAGAGGGAGAAGCAGGCTCCCTGCGGAGCAAGGAGCCTGATGTGGGACTCGATCCCAAGACGCTGGGATCATGACCTGAGCCGAAGGCAGCTGCTTAACCAACTGAGCCACCCAGGCGTCCCGAGTGTTGGGAACTTTAAATTCTATTTCCTTTCTGTACAATAGTCTCTTGTTTTTATCTGACTATTAAGATAATTCAAATGTGCAGATGTTTTAGACCCCCAAGGTACTGACTTGTAGTTTCAAAGAGCCCTGAAAACAACCGTGCTCTGGGCCCTGTTGCCAAGTATAACAAGTACTAGCTCTGTCTTGTATCTTCGCTTGATTTCACGCACTCCTGCAACTACTTAGTGAGAACATTACTCTATTTTACAAAATGAGGAAGCTGAAGCTCAGGTTAAACAAATTAACAGGGGGGTCATAAAGCTACTGCTGAAATCTGATTTTTTTTTTTTCTAACTCCCAAATCCTGACTCCTGTACTACATAGTGCTTAGCACGCTTTATTTAACATGCCTGGTGTATGTGAGTTGGACAAATGAGGTTTCCCTCGTTACCAGGGAACATGTCTTATCCTTACCGTAGCTAGTGAGCACCTGTGTATACTCATTCTGCGGCTTCACTAGAATCACTTCCCCTGAAATGTAAAGCTACCTTCACTTGTCATACGGCGGGACTTAGCAGCTGTTGGCACTCAGCAGCGGACTTCACAATGGAAAGTGAAGAATACCGTGTCCAATTGAAATTACAAAGGAAAATTGAGTATGCAAGCTGTTGAGCTGGAATTTCTAGAAACATCTCAATGAGAGTAATAGCCACATACAAATCCATTGTTGGGCCATGGTACTAACCTTTGAACTTCATGATTCAGAGAAGTTCTCAAAAGAACTGCCAGTGTAGGAGGAGTAACGATTGGCTAAGATTTTGTAAATACATAGGCTACATATCAAATGAGGTTGAATTTAAAATTAATATGTTAAAAAAATGAAGACAAATTGTCCTTTTTATTTCAGTTATCTGGGAGGAAATTTTGCAGAAAAGGAGACCATTTGGGGGCCGCTAAATACTAGAAAAAAGAATGGACAGCATTTAGTGACTGGATGTTGAGAATGAATGAGGAAGAGTCTAGGATAATTGGCATTTCTGGTTGGGCAGCAGGGACTTTATGGTCTTGCAACACAGAGGGAATTTATGGGAGTGGAGATGTTGGGGAGGAAAGAAACATGTTTGTACCATCATGATGTAAGAATACTATCGCTTAAACAATGTTTTCTTTCAGTGACAAGAGCAGGAGATGTAAAGATGTATAAGATTTGATTCCTACCTTCAAAACCCTGAGAGACTAATGGAGGATTTTAAAGTAAATGGGTTTTGTTATTACAGAAGTAGAAAAAGAGTATGTGCTACCACACTGCTTGCTGTTTCCAGGAGCATGCTTCTGCCTTAGGGCTTTTGTACTTTTTCTGGAACATTCTCTCATTATCTGCTTAGGTCCTTGGTCACCTCCTTCAGGTCTTTGTTCAGATATTATCTTAGTAAGTTCCTCTCTGACTACCTTATTTAAAATAGTGAAACCTGTTATCCACCCCAACCCCCTCTACCTCGTCTTCCACATCCTAACCATCCCCCCGCCAATCCTGCTTAATTTTTTTCATAGAATTTATCACAATCTAAAATACAATATATTTTACTTATTCATTTGGTCTATTGTCTCTCTTCCCACTTGAATGTAAACTCTAAGAGGGTAGAGTCGGAGGTGTTTTCTTATTCTGACTATATACATCGTGTCCTAGGGAAGCTAGGCTGTTATTAAATAATTGTTTATTTAGAAACTATATGTTGTATTCTTTTGAATGAATATGGATTCAGAAGTATGCCATGGGAGCATTGAGTTGATATTAAAGTGCTGTTGGAAGATTTAAACAAATATGTGATAATTAGAATCGCTAGCCAAGATATACCTGGTCACTTAAAAATAATTCCATGAAGCAGGCCAGCTCTTTCAGCAGCCTGGGGATACATGACCCCAGACTTCCATTAGAAGGGCATGGACTGTGTTGCTCAGAATCAGGTGTTTTGCAGGATCAGTGCTGAGGTATTAATCTGGCACACGGATGTTCAGTCAATATTTGTTTGAAGACTGAATAATCCTTGCTTTAATCACCTTTATTAATGCCTTCAACAGTGCTACTCAGAGTGGGTCTACAGAGGGGTGCTGGTCTGCAGTGAGGTAAAGGAATTGAGATTGAAGATTTAGAAACTTAATAGCAATTGGACATCTTAAGAGTTTTTATATTTTAGAGAAGTATTAGCTGGGAACAGATTGGGGAAAGAAACTAGTCCTTCACTACAGGTAGTTTGAGAAGCACTAATTTTTGTTGTGGATTGTTATGGGGTTTCCTTCAGTCACTTGTTTATGTGTTCCAAGTATGTTTTCAGCTCCCTCTTGAGAGTAGTGCTGTTTGACCTGGAGGCATCCCTGTGAGAAGAGACTCTTCTCTAGAGAATATTTGAGAGGTTTCTCGCCTTTCCCAGTAGAATGTGAACTCTTTGAGCTGCTCATCTAATATCCAGATCATGTGCATTTTCCCTCAGTGGCCAAAATCATGTCTCACTTTGTCTTAAAATGGTGCAGTCATTTATGGATTTAGAAAATTTTTTTACGCAGGCCTTTAAAAAAGTTTTTAAAAATAGTATAACTTATATACCATGGAATTCACCCATTTTTATGTACAGTCCAGTTAATTTTTAGTAGCTTTACCAAGTTGTACAACTATCACTATAATCAAATTTTATGACATTTCCATCACCCCACAAAAGCTCCTTTGAGCCCATTTGCAATCACTCCATATTCCTGCTCCAGCCCTAGGCAACCACTAATCTATATTCTGTCTCTTAAGATCTTGTCTCTTCTGGATATTTCATGTAAATTGAGTTATGTAAATTGTGGTCTTTGGTATGTGGCTTCTTTGATTTAGCCTAATGTGTTTGAGGTTCATCCATGTTGAACGTATATCAGTACTTTGTTCCTTTTTACCGCTGCGTAGCATTAACATTGTATGGATATACCGCATCTGTGTGTCCTTTCCCTAGCTAAGGGACTTTGAAGTTGTTTCTCCTTTTTTACTATTATCAGTAATGTTGTTGTGAACATTCACATGTCTTTGTGAGCACATATATTTTCATTCTTTTTGGGTAGATACCAAAGAGTGGGATTTCTGGTTAACGTAAATTTATGTGTACTTTTTGAAGGAAACTGCCATATTGTCCAGACTGACTATACAGTTTTACATTTCTCCCAGCAGCGTATCAGAGTTACTGTTCTCCAAATTGGTGGCGTTTGTTACTGGCTCTCTAGCCGTTCTAGTAGGTGTATAAGGTACTTCACTGTAGTTTTAATTTGCCTTTCTCTCATGACTGATGATGCCCAGCATCCTTTCTTAGGCTTATCTTCCCTCTGTAAATCTGGTTCGGGAAATGTCTATTCAAATTTTTGCCTATTTTTTAATTGAGTTGTTTCTCTTTTATCTCTTGAGTTTATAAGGGTTCTTTATGTATTCTGGGTATAGGTTCTTTATCAGTTACATGATTTGCAAATATTTCCTCCCAGTCTGTTGCCTAATTTTTAAAAGCAGGATTCTGTTTGAATTTAACATCCTTGCCTGCTGACTGTTATTAGCATTTGAGCGGTTAAGAGCTACCCTCTTTCTTCCAAGAGTGACCCTGCTTAAGTTAACAGTCACTATTAGCATACGGTATGTAGAACTATTCCAATAAAGAAACTGTGCCACATTATAACTTCCCTGATATTGGAGATATATAGTTGACATCATTAAATAGAGACTATAATTCCTAAAAGAGAACTTCATATAAGTGGTAGGCCAGCAAGAATTAGAAATCAAGTGCAGAGCAAGGACAAGAATAATGGCTGTTTCTGTTTTTGTGTTTTCTTCTGTGTAGAATCCACGAAGAGAGGGTCTCTACATGACATCATAGGATAATATTATGGGGGTTCTACCTTTGAGGTACAATAAATAAATGGATAGAAGCAGTTTAAGTAACATAATGGAGTGATTCTTGGCAAATGTCAATAATTTTTGGTAGGAGTTAGATCGGATGGATGCCATCAAATAGAATGAACTTTACACCTGAACTCTGAAGACATGATTGCATAGAATAGAACTCTCATCTAAGAATTTTTTTTGGAAACTCAGTGAACTGTCTTGCAGTGGGCTTGGTAGGAGATCTAATGCTTGCTACTCTTTGCACTCTTGGTTTTATTCCCCACCCAGAATGGTATAGTATGCTTGAGAATTACAATTTTTAACTTCTTTTGCCAGTTACAAAGTGTTTCACCAAAGAATCTCTCGATTTCTAAAATTTCTAAAAATTGAGATAAATATCACATAAGATCTTTCATTGTAAAGTTGTACCATTTGGTGACTCTAGTATAGTCCCAGAGCCTTCTGTGGCTCTGCATGGTTATGAAGCCGTCACCACCATCTCGTCTCAGAACATTTCCATCACCCTCAAACCCCATACCTGCTATCAGTCGCTCTCAATTCCTTCCTTACCCCAGCCCCTGGCAACCGCAAATCTGCTATCTCTGGGGACTTACCCATTCTGGACATTTTGTGTAAATGGAATCATATGTGATTTTTTTTTTTTTTTTTTTGCATCTGGCTTCTTTCATTTAGCATAATGTTTTTGTGGTTCATCCATGTTGTAGCATGTTTCAATCTTCATTCCTCTTGCCACCAAATCGTATTTCGTTGAGTGGATGCACTACATTTTGTTGATTCATTCTGCAAGTTGATAGACATTATGGGTGTTTCCAGTTTGAGCGTCCGTGTGTAGGTTTTTTTGTGTGAGCATGTTTTCAGTTCTTGGACTATACCTAGAATTTTGAAATTGCTGGGTTTTATGTATGGTAACTCTATGTTTAACTTTTGAGGAACTGCCAAACTGTTTTCCACAGCGACTGCATCATTTTACATTCCTACCAGCACTGTATGAAGGTTCCAGATTTTCCATATCTTTGCCATGCCAACACCATTATTTTTTTTTCTCTCTTTTTAGAAATTGTACCCATTCTAGTAGATATGAGGTGGTATCTCATTGCGGTTTTGATTTGTATTTTGTATTTTGTTGTATTTTGTATTTGTATTTGATTTGTATTTCCCTAATGACTAATGATATGATATTCATGTGCGTATTGACCATTTTTGTATCTTCTTTGGAAAAATGTTCAGGGGGCACCTGTGTAGTTTAGTTGGTTAAGTGTCTGACTCTTGGTTTGGCTCAGGGCATGATCTCAGGGTCATGAGATCAAGCACGGAGTCAGGCTGTACGCACAGAGGGGAGTCTGCTTCTCCCTGTGCCTCTCCCTAGCTTGTGCTTTCTCAGTCTCTCTCATTCTCTTAAAAATAAATAAATAAATCTTTTTTTTTTTTTTTAAGTTCAAATTCTTTTTCCATTTTTAAATTAAGTTACCTGTCCTTTTATTGTTTCATTGTAAGAGTCAGTCTTTTAGTTTTTATTGTCTCAGGAAGAGCTTTGGGGATGCCTGAGTGGGTCAGTCAGTTGTTAAGTGTCTGCCTTCAGCTCAGGTCAGGATACCAGGGTCCTGGGATGGAGTCCTGGCATTGGGCTCCTTGCCTGCTGGGGAACCTGCTTCTCCCTCTGCCGCTCCCCTTGCATGCTCTCGCTTTCTCTCTCTCTCTGTCAAAATAAATAAATAAAATCTTTTTTAAAAAGAGAGAGAGAGAGAGAGAGAGCAAGCTTTGGATCCTTACTGTTGAGTTTGGACTAGTAACACAGATCCATCCTTGAAAACTTATCCAAGGCCTAGCTGCTATTTTTAAGAATGATAATTGGACAAACAATGATTTTCATGTCTGATTGGTGGAAGATTTTCTTTATTTTTCATGAAAAATATTTTGAAAAGCATAATTTAATAGACTTATCATTTTGTCATGGCTGTTATTTGGACTAATCTTATCAGCAAATTAATGATAGACTGATAAAGTGTCTCTGGCTGGTACTATGACTGGTGCTCACTGGAAGTGTCTAAGCAAAATCTGGACAACTGCTTATTGGCTTGTTAAAGAAGAAATTCATGCATACTGAAGAAAGTTGGATTAGTTGCCACTTGAGATTCTTTCCAGCTCTAAGATTCTGTTTTTACTGCCTAGAGCTGAAATTTGTCCCAGTGCAATGGTATAAAAAGTATTATATCTTTTTTTTTTTTAGATCTTATTTATTTATTTGACAAAGAGAAAGAGGCAGGGAGAGAGGGAACACAAGCGGGGGAGTGTGAGACGGAGAAACAGGCTTCCCACCAAGCAGGGAGCTTGATGCGGGGCTGAACCACCCAGGCGCCCCAAAAGTACTATATCTTATTTTCATTTTTGTTGTATAGAGTTTGATTCTAAAGATAATGTAGATTTAGACTTTGAAAGCACAGCAACATATTATTGTACTTCATTGTCTCTTTTAAAAGATTTAAATTATTTCATTATTGAGATAGTTTGCTTTCCTTCAATTCTGAAGAATGTATTGTTTTCTTCTTACAGATTAGCAAGACATCTACAAAAAGAGGCCCAAGCTCAACACAATAATTCCGAATTCACAGAAGAACAGAAGGTACTATAAAATAATCTCTACATATTATCAGATTCCAAATGAAAAAGATTCTGTCTTTCAAGCCATTAAGCAAAACCAACAGAAACTTATACTTAAGTACAAAAAATGACATTATTATGCTTTGGGGAACATAGAGTGATCGCTGAGGTAACACATGATTTACCAGTTAGTGACTTTCTCACTTGATGAATTTCTCGATTCAGCCATTCAGACTTAAACTTCAGTGGAGGCTATCTACACTCTTTGGGAGAGGGGTAGATTCCAGAGGCTCAAGTTTGACTGTGAGTAATTCTGTCCAACTTCAATACTTTTTTAACTCTGAATTTTCTTAACCCCTCTTCTTCCTCTCAAAACAAACACAAAGCTAAGGGAAAAAAAAAAATCCCCCAAAAGCCATCACTGAAAAAAAATTGATAATAAAATAATAATTTTTAAAAAATAGTTCAAGTCAGGAATTTGGCATAAGAATCCATCAGCAAAATAAATGCATAAAGTTGCAAGATGTCTCAGTGGTACCTTTGAATTAAGATTTTAACTTGTTGGAGTCGGTGCCCTGGACTTTTAGAGATTATAAAAAGTGGGATACTTTAAGAAGCTTTGCTTTCAGAGAGTGAGAAGAAACAGGAAGAAGCAAGTCCCATTTTTTCCTGGCTCAGAGTATCTAGTGTTAAGTCAAATTTTAATCTTGTAGATAATGAAAAAAATTACTGTTGTCAGTTTTTCCATCTCTTAAGAAAAGATACTGAAAACTGTAGTGACTTAATTTGTTTTTATTAATCCTTTTTCTGTACAAGGAGTGGGAGTGGTTTTCTGTGTGCATTTTAAGAAAGTCTAAAATTTATTTCAGTCCTTTTCCTATATTCATTTGACTCTTACGTATAGGCGTTTGAACAGATAAAAACACCAAAGATTAGGGTTAGGGTATTTCTTACATAAGTCAGTATATTTGCATCTTAAAAATACTTAGTATCTACATCACCTATACTTTTTTTTTGTATTTAGAAAACACGTTATTCCAATTTACTGGTGCATTTTTCTTTTTTCCTTTACAATTGTTAATGTATGCAGTAGATTTAGGAAACTTAGGTTTAATTGTTACAGAGGAAATGATTTGTTTGCTTAAGGAAAGGAACAAAGACTATATGCTTTATCTCCTCTATAAAATATGTAAACTCTAGAAATTGATTAGAAAGTGTTCTGCTGGGACGCCTGGGTGGCTCAGTTGGTTAAGCGGTTGCCTTTGGCTCAGGTCATGATCCCAGCCTCCTGGGATCGAGTCCCACATCTGGGCTCCTTGCTCAGCAGGGAGCCTGCTTCTCCCTCTGCCTCTGCCTGCCACTCTCTCTGCCTGTGCTCACTCTCTCTGTCAAATAAATAAATAAAATCTTTAAAAAACAAAAAGTGATCAGCTGACATCACAAAATTAATTTGAAACAATCTCAAATATTTGAGTATGCAAATTAATAGCTGACAAACTTATGAATATGGAAACAGATGAAAGCCTAGGGGATTTTTTTAAAGTTTCATGATCCCGCCTCCCCCAATACTTGAATCACCTGTTTGCCTGGTGTTACTTCCATGCTTTGTCATCAGTACCTTAGGACCTCTGAGCCACGTGACCTCAAATAGTAGGTGAGTTCACTTGAAACAAAGCAAAATTTTTTAAATGCTGTCAAGAAATGAGCTTTGTCGTACAATGATTAAACTAACAAAAAAAAATAAACTTTTTCTTAGTTTTCTTTCACTTTCTAAGTCTGAAGCAACCTGATGTTTGATAATGTTCTTTATTCTTTAATTTATAACTTCCTCAGCAGCCACTGATGCTGCCTTGTTTTTAGTTTATACAGACCCACAGATCTTATACCCCATAAGGCCTGGGGAGCATGACCTAGGGGAAAAGCCTGAGATCTGGAGTCAGACGACTTGGTCTTAAATCGGGGCTCTGTCCCCTGGCCCTAATTTCCTTACATATAAAATGAGGGATTAGATAACCCTACATGATCTTCACTCTATCTTCTAATGACTTATACCTTTGAAGTTTTCTGTACCTCTTCCTTTCCTGGAGGCCTGATTTTGGAGGTATTTCTTATTTATAATACCTGCGTAGGGGGCATTTGTGGCTCCTGCTCGTGACTAGAGAGAGAGCTTGTGCCTGCCTATTCCTTGAGCTTGGAGAGGGACCCCCAAATCATTCCGTACTACATTAGGAACATAAGGCAAGTTAAATGCATTTACAAATTTAATTTTCTTTAAAAATGCAGGTGAAACATTCACAATGGGCCAAAAAACTCATACTGACCTATAGACCTTATTTTTGAATATCACACAAGGAAAAAGTTAGAGGCTCCAAGTTAATGATTAGGAAACAAAGATTTCCCAGATGATTTGGGGGAACACTGCCTCTGAAAAATGAATAGATGTTATTTGAACAGAGAGTCTGTGATTTGTCAGGGCTTTTAATATGCTAATGTATATGTTGAATTTTTTTTTTTTTTTAAAAGACTTTGGTAATGGAGTGTTTCTTAGATTTGTTTGCTTTTGGAGGCTCCCCCCTCCCCTTATAGAACACTTCATTGGGTCTAATGTTCTGAAGAACATGTTATAGGAGATTTTGAAACCTACTGTTGGGACGCCTGGGTGGCTCAGTTGGTTAAGCAGCTGCCTTCGGCTCAGGTCATGATCCCAGCGTCCTGGGATCGAGTCCCACATCGGGCTCCTTGCTCCGCAGGGAGCCTGCTTCTCCCTCTGACTCTGCCTGCCTCTCTGTCTGCCTGTGCTCGCTCTCGCTCGCTGTCTGACAAATAAATAAATAAAAGAATGATTGAAATGGTAAATTTAAAAAAAAAAAAAAAAAAAAAAAAAAAAAAAAAGAAACCTACTGTTAGGTCTGCAAAATTAATCGAATGCCAGACCTGGCACATTAGCCAAAGGCCAAAGAAGAAGAAACCCAATTGCGTTTTCCTCAAAAACGGGGAAGATGCAGAATATACGTTATATTATTCTCAGCAAAATTGTTCTTTATGTTTTCTATTTTGAATTATATATATATTTTTTTAAAGATTTTATTTATTTATCAGAGAGAGAGAGGGGGAGAGAGCGAGCACAGGCAGACAGAATGGCAGGCAGAGGCAGAGGGAGAAGCAGGCTCCCCGCTGAGCAAGGAGCCCGATGTGGGACTCGATCCCAGGAGGCTGGGATCATGACCTGAGCTGAAGGCAGCTGCTCAACCAACTGAGCCACCCAGGCGTCCCTTGAATTATATTTTTTATGCTTTTTGCTATTCTCACTGTTTTTACAGCAGTGACAAATCTTAGAATTATGCTAACCATTCATAGTTTCTGGGACTACAAAAAATTTTTCTAAAAAACAACCAATATTTCTTTATGAGAATTTTTACTGTCTGGCTCACAATAAGCTTTTAAAAAATAGTTGATGAATAAATGCTTTGTTGGCGCTTAGGTTATTGATATGTATCCATATAAATTATTTAAGATCAAAGAAATATTAATTTTTGAGAAAATAGTATATGTATCTTGGTATTTATTTTAAATCTAAACTCTAGAGCAGAACTACTGATCTCTTTAAACTTTATTAATTAGTGATTTTAATCTTCATGTGGATTTGCTATTCATAATATTCTCAAAGATTTCTGGTGGAAAGTGAGAAAGTTTAGGATTACTGTTTGATCCTCCCTCACAATTCGTTGACTTAGCTTCCATTTCAACCCTCAATAGTTTTGTCATTATAACAACTGAGTTTAGTGGCCAAAGAATAGCTGCCAAAAGCTTTCATTCCATTAAATTCCCTACTTCGGTGTCGTAGATTTTCTCATGTAAGTTTCTGGGCAGAATAGAACATCCTGTCTCATGATGCTTAGAAAGTTTTTCCCTGTTTTGAATCGAATTTGTAGTAATGAGAGTTCCAGCACTAAGGGCTTGTTTCCTATTTCATAGGGTCCCCCTTCCCCCTTCCCACCGATCCCCCGCCTGCCCCTTTTCCTCCCACCCAGCCTCCCTCTGGCTGGAGGGTAGACGACTGGCTGTTTAAATAAAAAAATCAGGTCTGGACGGAGACTGCTCTACTTCATGTGTATTTTTTAGACTTCTTTTTCCATATGTAAATTGAATAAGTTTAAGCAAAATTAACTCGGCTCTTTGTCTGTTTTTATGCCATCTTCTCCTTACCTGCTCTTTTTACTAATTTCCCTACCATTGACAAAATAGCCAATATCCTGAAAACGAGGACATTTTCCATTTCTGTACCATATTAGGCATGAGCAGTTAATTTGAATGAGGCGCTAATAATTTAAATCTTTTAAAACTAAGCTTCATTTACCTTCAGTGCTTAGTCTTAATGTACATTAGTTAATAGTACTTATATGGGGACATAAGTGACCTTGTGCTACTTCATCGTTTTTCCTGACCATTTGTTTCTAAGAAAGGTGACACGGTTACAGTAGCAAGCACTTGATTTTGACATCAATAAATGCTACATGTTTTAAAAGTCATTGCTGCAGCTGAAAATGATAGTGCTTTGCTCCCTTTTTAATACTGATGTTGGGTGTGGTCCCTTAAAGTAGTTATGAATAAGGCCTGTTGGTATTTTGCCACGGTTCAGTAGATTCTGTGTAAAGAGCTGTTGGTTCTGCTAAACTTGCAGAAATGTTTAAATTTAAAATAGGTTATTAGCGGAATCGTAATTGTTCAACTGCATTTTACCTTAAATGTTAACAGCCTCAAATCAAATGGATTTTAAACCAAATGGAAGAAAGGGAGTTAACTAATATTTCTAAAGACCCATTCATTGATACATCTCACTTAATACAGAATCTTTCCTCAAAAGCATTTTTAAAAAAACCTAAAAAGTATGGCCAAATGATATTAACACAAGTATATCGCTTTATTGTACATACGACTATTATATGTCTAGAAGACATGGATGTCTAGTGCAAGTTGCTTAACCTCTCTTCAGTTTTCACATCAATAAAATGATAGTCTCTAACTCAGGGTTATAATGAGGATTACATGAATTAATGCTTATAAATCCCTTAGGAGAACTTGAGTACTCAATAGCTGTTAGCCACTACTCTATTATTATATGTATTTTTATGTTTTTATACATATATACAAATAAAACATTAATTTTATTTATACATACTTAAATCACCTAGTTTTGTCAGAGTTGAGTGGTATGTTTAAACAACAATGAGATATTAGATTTGATGTAGAAAAGACTATTGCTGGTTCCTGTGCATTAGCTGTTTGAGAGAGAAAATAAATATGAGATATCTTGAGTCCTTTTGAAGTTATGAAATTTAAATGTAATCTTTAAATGTAAGATTTCATAATAAAGTTGGGTATTTTCTAAATAGTGATATTGGGCTTAAAAGAAAATTTTTAAAGGTTGTGGAGATAGTTGGAGTGTTACTTGTTCCTTGGTCAAGGGTCCTGTGTTGGTCAGGAAAGGTGGGAGTCGGCTATACCAGCTGTTGGTTGTCGATAAGGTGATTGCATAGGGCCCACTCGCCTGAGTACCAGGGGCCAGGACAGTACCTGCTGCACCTCTGTGCTCCTCATTTATCTGATAAAGCAAGTGGAAATCCAATTTACTAATAAACTTTTGCAAGTGATCAGTACATGTAGAAAAAAGATTTCATTTTTTTCCCAAGAGTGTTTCTGTGGTGAAGGCATCACAAATATTGTACATAAATACTTCACTTTTATGGTCTGGATATATTCTTAAAAAAAGCATAAGAAATACCCTTTTCTGGAAGGACTTAAAAATGTCAATGGGCCTAATTCAGCTGCCTGCTCTTGTCGAAGTTTCTTCTGTGGGGCCTCCTCTTTACTTCCGCTCCAGTCAGTCATGTTCTTGTTCTGATTCATGGGTACCTGGACAGCCGGAGTAGCCTGACCGCTCTTGCCTGTGGTCTCTTCCCATTTCTCCCCCAGCCTATGGGGGTCGTTGCCCTAATCGTCTTCCTAAAGGTCAAATCTGATCGGCATTCTTCTATTCAAAAACTTCTGTGCGATTTATTGCTGAAGTTATAACCGATTCCTCAGCTAGTCATGGAAGGTTCCCTTCAGAAAGACCTCTGCTGTCCCCGGCGCCTTCTCTCTCTCTCTCTCTCTCTCTCTCTCGCGCGCGCACACGCACACACACACACACACACACACAATCACTCCCTCAGTCACTCTTCACTTTCAAACCTATATCCCTCTACTTTCACTTTGAGATTCAGGATAACTGAACCGTGACAGTTTTCCAAACTCTTCCATTTTATAAATCCTCCCCGGCACCGGGGCTCGAGTTCTAACGCAGAATCTTGCACTCTTTTTCAGAACGTATGTAGTGCTTCACTTCGCTAAAGCTTATAAGAATCAAGTATCTCTTCTTTATATGACAGTGATTTTGTAGAGTCTCATGTCACATAATAGAACTTGAGCTTGTTAAAAGCAAGGACTATACCCTATCATTTATACTCCTCTTATAGTTCATCTAAGGCAGGAAAGCCATAAAGCTCGCCACCATTCATCACAAGTATTGATTTTGCTGCATATTACCTACATAATCAAGTCAAGATTGGACTTATATCAAAATTAAATGATACCATTTTGCTAGCTTTCAGATATTTTAAATTTTAAATCTTTTAATGAATTTCAGACCTAATGGAGATAAAGAGAAGACAAAACTTGGGGGGGGGGAGATGTTGGAAGTCCTTTTCATTGCCCTCTAAATAAATCTAAAGCTGTCATCAAAGCAAACTTGATTTAAAATTGGTCACGGTACCTTTAGGTCAGGAGAGAAGATAGACTCACATTCTCTCCTTTATCCTAGCCCTTTTCCCGTTTCTCTTCTCTAAAATCTGCAAGATGCTACACAGAGTAAAATTTAACTTGAAAAAAAGTATAGCTCCCTAACTAATAAAAACTAACACCGTGGTTTTAACAATTACCAATTACAGTATATTCAGTATTTATGCTTTTTCTTTTTCCTACAGAAAACCATAGGCAAAATTGCAACATGCTTGGAATTACGAAGTGCAGCTTTACAGGTAAACACAGTTTTTTCCCTGCTTTCTAATGTGAGAAAAATACATTATGAACTTTTCTAATAAACCTTAAGCATTAATGTTAAAATGTCTCAATACTTTGACACAAAGTATTGTCTCAGAAGCTATGTCTAGCAATAGGAATTCATGGGTTAAACTATTAAAAGATTTAGTTCATATTTAATAAACTGTAGACAGAAAAGATATAACTTCAGTTTTTTGTTATTTTTAGCTCAAATGTTCTAAAATATAAAAACAAAAACCAGTTTGGGACTTTTCATTTTCTTTTCCTTTTTTTTTTTTTTTTTTTTTTTTTAAAGAAGATTTTATTTATTTGTCAGAGAGAGAGATCACAAGAAGGGGAACAGCAGGCAGAGGGAGAAGCAGGCCCCCTGCTGAGCAGGTAGCCCAATGTGGGGCTCCAGGTCCCTGGGATCACGACCTGTGCCGAAGGCAAATGCTTACCCAGCTGAGCCACCCAGGCATCCCGGGACTTTCCATTTTCTACTTTGAGAGCATGAAATGGATTCCTTCATTTTGTGCACTTTTTGAATATTTAGTTCTTGCCACTTAAAAGACATAGGGTATCATGAAATCTTTGTAATAAAAAGATGTAATATGCATATTTCAAATTCAGTCCACACAGTCTCAAGAAGAATTTAAACTGGAGGACCTGAAGAAGCTAGAACCAAGTAAGTTTTATGGTTTTGTGGGACTCCTTTAGAAAACTACTTCTCCGTTGCAGATATTACGATTATTTAGCATAGATGTTTATTCATTTCTGTTCCTACCTAGTCCTCTGTGATATTTTGTGCTTTTATAATTCCTGTAATATTTATAGTAATTATTATTCTGTTTACCATTATAGAATATGAAAAATTGATTCCAGGTTCTATCTCATTCCTATATTTTAGCCTTTGTTTTAATCACTTTAATAAAGACTGTAATGACTTTGGTAAACAGTTGCAGTAGCGTTCACTGGAGAGTATAAAGTTATAGGTACTGAGGCCCATTTATACTCTGTGTCCTGGAACACGACCGTCCAGCTGTTCGTGGTGCTCTGCAAAAGAGTTCCTTGTTGTCCCCATTTTCCTGTCCCGTCTTGATAGCTTTTCTGAAGTAAACAGTTGCTTCAAATGTTCTGGTGGTTAGGATGTGCCAAATACGATTTTCTTATTGGTTCGCATGAATGTTCTGTCAGAGGAATGTTTTCTTATCGTTCTTATGAATGTTCTCTTTGCAAAGTGGGCAGAGGCACAAGTACTGAATCTCGCTGTGTTCCACCACATTTCCATCACCCCAGAAGAAACCCTGGCCCTATTTTTAGCATACACCTGCTTCCCCCTCCTCAATTCCCAGCCCTAGGAAACCGTGAATCCACTTTCTGTCTTGTGATTTTGCCTGTTCTGGACATTTTGTATAAATGGAATCCTATCACATATGGTCTTTTGTGACTCATTATATATGATTATTTTAAGAAAAGCACATTGATGGCTTTTTAAAAAGATCAGCCGCAGCGAGGATATCTGTTGTGTAATGGTTTTAAAGATTATAATGTTCAATTTTTTTTTTTAATGATAAGAATAACTAAAATTTTGGCTATTTAGTCATTGTTTTCTATTTTGTTGTTGTTGTTGTTTGGTGTTTCCAAATAAAACTTCAGAGTGTTACAGATTTCTCCTATTGCCTTATAGGATCTTTCATGGTATTACTGGTTTCCATTCCCATTAATGGAACCAAACACTCAAATATGTCCACCAGCTGCTGTTTGCTAACTTCATGGTCTTACTGCTTGTAAATGCAAGAACTGGGTTTTAACCAGGGTTCTAAGCCACCCCAAGCCCATGTTCCTGCCACTGTCCTCTGTTGTACTACCTGTAAGTGCAATATTGGCATCAATCCTAAATACCGGGGATTTCCAGCTCAGGCTCTTGGGAGATTACTGACTCACATATGAGTGGCATTTTGGACTAAAATCTGCATTCATCTTCTATTTCTTGCTTTTTTGTTTGTTTGCTTGTTTTTGTTTTTTTAAGATTAGGGATGGGAATGGAAAGGAAAGATAATATTGGGATTTATTTTGTCATATTTTGAATTTATATACTGCCTTTCATTTGGACCTGTCCCTTCTTCATACTTAGTTATCTTTTCAGGTGATTTTAATTTGCTCTTGCCTTTTAAAGGAATGTAAATGTGTATCTTATATCTCAGGATATGCTCTGTAATTTTGCATTTATCAAAGCTTAGGCACTTCTTCTGAGTTATATCAGAATTGAACATTTTCTACAGTATATGAGTATATTTCAGGTTAAGTCAAGCTAGTTTCTGCCTCTTTTAAGACCATAAGGAAAGGAAAATTAACATGTGGGATTTGGTTTATTCTGTTAATGTACTTTTTTTTTTTTTTAAGATTTTATTTATTTATTTGTCAGAGAGCGAGTGAGAGCAAGCACAGGCAGACAGAGTGGAAGGCAGAGTCAGAGGGAGAAGCAGGCTCCCTGCGGAGCAAGGAGCCCGATGTGGGACTCGATCCCAGGACGCTGGGATCATGACCTGAGCTGAAGGCAGCTGCTTAACCAACTGAGCCACCCAGGTGTCCCTGTTAATGTACTTTTCCTTTAAGGTTAAAAAACAAAGTCTTTTGATAATCCTTTCTGAAACTAGTACTACCTCTAAGAATTTGAAAGTACTATTTATTTCATTTTCTGATGTTGATCCTTGGTAATATACTACTTCTTACTGAAACATACCTCCCCCACCACCACTCTGTGAAGTTCCTTCCATTGACTGATCCTTATAGGCCCCAGAGAAATCCCACCTTTCTCTGAAAGCTTTCTCTGCTCTCCCAGCCCTAATTAAATTCTACGTCCTGGCCTTTTTGGGAGCACTTTTTATGTCCATCATCATAGTGTGCCCTGTGTGATGCTCACTTAAATTCATTTTGCTCCTAAATGAGATTGTCAGTAATCTTTGTATTTTCCCCACAGAGCCCAGGCTGCATATCGTATGATCTTGGTGAATTTTTAAGTTGAACAGTGTTGAATGTCTTCAGGGAATCTTCTCCCATGATTAAAAAAGTAACCTTTCAGCTAGGAAGCCCTTACTCATTTTGTCCACCAGAAAAATGAAACAAATCAGCCACAAAAGCAGAACACACGTTGTTGACTGTGTTATTTTTAGAGTATGGCCTTCAGGAGGGTGGGAGTCCATGCTCCTTGAGAGTGGGCAGGGAGTACTGGGTTTTTCCTCGCAGGGGTGCACCATCAGATGTCAGCCACGGGGTGAGCCCCTTGGTCCCCAAATCATGATGGACTCCGTGCTCATGATAATACCTTCCAGGAAATTATAAACTGCTTCTCTTCTCCAAATCTTCCTAAAATATCAACACTAGCATCGGTGGAAGAAAAATCCTATATATAAGTTTTAAGTAGAACCCTATTGTAAAAGCACATTAGAATCTCTGTTATTCCATAGTTGGTGAGAATAGAAACCTATAATTAAAGAAAATGAGAAAGGACCTGTTATTTTCTTTTAAAAGGATATGAATTAAATACCTGATATGCTCTATTATTGTAAATAGTAACTAATGAGAGGCTGTTGTTCCAGGTCAAGCCTTTCCTATCATAGCATTGGTACCTACAAAAAGAAATACTGTCCTATTCTCGTATTACAGTAGAAACAAAAGGTATTCTTAATAACTGATAGAGTGTTTGACTTTTTTAATTGATTTTTTTATACTTGTTGTAAAGTTTGATTTTTCCCCCCTTTTATTACTAAAATAGCACTGCAGTGCTTTTGTTTCTGATGTGAATGCTACAAGGCCTTCTTTGTCACCACTCCCCTACTCTTAGGATCTAGCACGATACTGTGTAAGCGATTCATTGATATTTGAGTTGAATTAATAGTTTATTTACACTGAGCAGTCATGCACAGGTTTAAAAAAGGATGTTTTTTATAATTTTAAAAATAATACTTCTTAGACCTGAAATAGTAGGATTCTAGTCAGCTGAATAGGGAAAACTATGGAGAGAATAAATTACCGTATAATAATGTGAGCTTATACTTATATGGGACTTTAAATTTCCCATGCAATTTCATATCTATTAATTTACTTCTTTGCACAGTGGGGAAGTGGTGTTCCCGTTTTAGAATTGGGGAAACAGATTCAGAGTAGTTATATAAATGATATAATAACAACTGACATGATTATGGGACTTCTCTTGCTTATCAAACTTGAGTTATATAGTCTGTTTTATTCGTTGAACAAGCCAAACTAGTACCTGCCTCAGTCTTTGTTGTTGTTGTTACAAAGATTTTTTTTTTTTTAAGATTTTATTTATTTGACAGACAGAGATCACAAGTAGGCAGAAAGGCCAGCAGAGAGAGCAAGGGAAGCAGGCTCCCTGCTGAGGAGAGAACCCGATGCGGGACTCGATCCCAGGACCCTGGGATCATGACCTGGGCTGAAGGCAGAGGCTTAACCCACTGAGCCACCCAGGTGCCCCCAAAGATGTTATTTTTAAGTAATCCCTCCACGTAACCTGGGACTCAGACTCAGACTCAGACTCAGACTCCCTGAGATCAAGAGTCACATGCTCCACAGACTGAGCCAGCCAGGGCCTACCCCTGTAGCCTGTTTTTTGTTTTTTTTAATTTTATTTATTTGAGAAAGAGCACAAGTAGGCAAAGCAGCAGATGGAGAGGCTCAACCCCAGGACCCTGGAGTCGTGACCTGAGCTGAAGGCAGACACTAGACCCACTAAGCCACTCGGGCGCACTCTCTCTAGCCTGTTTTTTAATACTTGGAAAGCCCTGCCCCAGTGCTACTTAGGGACAGGTCCTCTCATTCCATATTATGTTGGAACACACTAGTTTTCCAGCAGTTATTTTGAAAGGCCTGCCCTGTCCACCTTAGCCGAAGTCCCTCTGCTCTGCTTACGCACTCACCGATCCTGTCCTTCATGATGCCGGCCACAGTCTAACAGTACCTTGTTGATCTGTTGCTTTGTTTACTGTCTGCTTTTCCTCACTGGGGGCTTAAGATCCATAGATGAGAGCAAGAACCTTCTGTCTCGATCGCTGCCATATCTTTAGCACCTAAAACAGTGAGTGGAACCATGTGGGCACTCGGTGCACATCTGTTGGGCGGAAGAACGAGAAAGGAAAGAGGAGGATGAGAGCCGGAGGGAGAGAAGGAGCAAGAATGGAAGCTAGACCCAAGTCCCAGACCTCTCTCACGAAGGACTCAGTAAGAGTGCCCCTCGGACTCCTGTTGGGATAAACCACGAAATGGCACGTGCTCTGGGATTTCCTACTTTGGGTGGTAACATATATGCCACAGCTATTTTATCTCTAAACTATAGTGCTCCAAAATGAGGCTAAGTAAGTTGAATACAAAATCATAGGAACTTTCCGGATTGCTCAGTTAAAGCCATTACTCCACCTTCATGTAACTGCAGGGAGTTGCTGAAGACCCGTAACCCCACATATGAAGCTCTAAATTACATGCTTTTAGGGGCACCTGGGTGGCTCAGCCGTTAAGCGTCTCCCTTCGGCTCAGGTCATGATCCCAGGGTCCTGGGGTCGAGCCCTGTGTCAGGCTCCCTGCCAGCCGGAAGCTGCTTCTCCCTCCCCCTCCTTCCTCCCCTCTCCACCTGCTTGTGTCCCCCTCTCCCTGTCTCTTTGTCAAATAAATAATTTTTAAAAATAAATCAATACTTTTAGTAACTCTGTAAGGTATCCATATTCATAGCAGCTCTCTAAGCACAGGCAGAGTTATAGAACATCTATCTCTCTTTAAGTTTACAAACCAGCATGTAAACACCGACCCTACCATGATGCAGAAGGTGATGGGTTCCATGTTATCTGAAGACTTCTCCTGAGGGTAAATCCCTCTTTGTGTATTTGTCTACGTACATATGTGTGTAGATACATGTATGTCTGTAATAAACTGTCGTAAATGGTATATTGAAATTGTAACCAGTTTTGTTCAGTTTTGCCAGTTTAATGGAGTTGAGGGGAAATCAGGACATAGACCAAAATGTTCTGACCACAACTGGTTATCTTTGAACCAGTCTTGTAATTGAGGTACTCCATGAAGGAGAGCTTCTCTTTTTCTGCTGCCCTGTGTCTCACCTAGGACCTTGTACATACAACTTAGTTTGTTCCCTGTGAGGGCTCTGAGACTCTGGAACTTACTTTTCTTGGAAATCTGACAAAGTACTGGTGCCTGGAATATACTATGGATATTTTCATTTTGCTAAGACCTTCCGTGGACAAATGCATCATGGTTCTGAATGATGATGAGAGTGGGAATTTTTTAAAGTATTAATATGCATAGTAAAATTGACTAAAAATCAGTCATTTCTAATAAAATTTTTTATTTTGATTCATGGAAGAGTATATGTGTCTGTCTTTCTGTTTTTATTCTAGTTCTAAAGAATATTCTTACGTATAATAAGGAATTCCCATTTGACGTTCAGCCTGTCCCCTTAAGGTAAAATAAAGAAGCACCAATATTTGTCTTATTTTTTTTGTCTTATTTTATAACTACTTTTCAGATATTTCTGCATTTTTTAAATCAGTATTGGTATCTTTAGTATCAGTAGGTCAACGTTTTTGTGTCAACATTTTTTGTGTCTGCATCGTATTACCTGGGATGTAATCTTTATCTATAATAGAGTTATGATGCCTCTCTAGGGTAGTTAGTTTTGTAGCTCACTCTTTTGTCTACTGTTTTGCGTGCAGAAGAATTTTAGCACCTGGTGAAGAGGAGAATTTGGAATTCGAAGAAGATGAAGAAGAAGGTGGTGCCGGAGCAGGGTCTCCTGATTCCTTTCCTGCTAGAGTTCCCGGTGAGTATCACTGATTGCAAAACAGGCATAACTTAATCCAAGCTTAGGAGGTTTAGAACTTATTTTGGTACTTGCCAATCTTTAGCAAATTTTCATTGCCATGTTATTGGCTGGAGCTATTTTATATGTATAGTCTGAAGGCATCTTACTGTCTGTGTTGGGTGCACAAGGCCACCCGCATTCAGTGATCTGCTAGAAGGACTCACGGACTCCGCGTGTAGTTGTATTCACAGCGATGATTTCACAGCTGTGATTTATTGCACTGGGCAAGGACAAGAACAAAGTCAACAAAGGGAAAAGGTGCGCAAGTGAACGGAGTCTGGAGGAAACCAGGTGTGGGCTTCT
Source organism: Mustela lutreola (assembly GCF_030435805.1). NCBI lineage: Eukaryota > Metazoa > Chordata > Mammalia > Carnivora > Mustelidae > Mustela > Mustela lutreola. Next base: position 66,176,345 of record NC_081303.1, on the reverse strand, counting down.
TTTTTTTTTTTCTCTTTTTTTTAGATTTTATTTAAATTCGAGTTTGTTAACAAAGAGTGTATTGTTAGTTTCAGGGGTCGGACTTAGTGGCTCATCATTTGCAGACAACACTCAGCGCGCACTACAGGTGTCCTCCTTAGTGCCCGTCCCCCATTGCCCCGCCAGGTGCAGGCTTCTGAGTCTCTCCCAATGGAGTCACGCAGGTTGTACTACGTGTAAAATGGCTCTGAGGGAAGCTATTAGAGACTCCATGCCCACAGCCATGATCACACCGAACTGGAGGTTCAAATGGCCACTTTGGACTCCTCCTGCCTCTGAATCGACAGGCGAAGAAGGGAGTTACCATGCTGGCCACGGTGGCTGATTCCGAGTGCACCCGGGGAAGGCACAGCTGCTCCACAGTGACTAGAGGGGACCCGTCTGGATGTCCGTTATATCACAACTCCTGTGATTAGGGTTGACGGCAGAGTGCACCCATCCAGTCCCTGCATGGCCAGTGATGGTTTCTAGTACTTGGGTTACAGGATGGCAAGGAGAAGCACAAACATCGCTCACAGAACATCACCTCTTCTCTGGGGAAGGGGCTAGTGAGGTTTGGGTTGTGTACAGGACAGTAGTATCACGTTAAGTATGGCCTTCTTATTGCCTTTATAGAGAGCTTAAGTGTGGCTCAAGGAGATGTGTATGCATGCCGAGTAGACAAGGGGTGACATGGTGATGTTTAATTGTGTATGTCAGCCTGACAAGGGCCCAGGGTGCCCAGACATCTGGCCAGATGTCACTCTGGATGTGTCTGTGAAAGTGTCTCCAGAGGCTCACATTTGAATTGAAGACTGAATGAAGCAGATTGCTGTCCCTAACGTAAGGGCTTCGTCCAGGCAGCAGAAAGCCTAGGCAGGGCAAAGAGGCCTCCCCTCCCCTCTTTGAGCTGGGATACTGGTCGTCGTCTGCTATGGGACTCGAAACTGAAACATCAGCTCTTTCTGGGTCTTAGGCCTCCTGGTCTTCTGTCTGGAACATGCGCCAATGGGCTCTCCTGGTTCTGAGGCCTCAGACTGAAACTATGTATCTGTCTGTCTGTCTGTCTTCTCTTTCTCTGGAGGACACTGAATACAGTAGTTAATCATATCTGCAAAAAGAAAAAAAAGAACGAAACTCCATCCCAGCACCATTCCTAGGGGCTGATCACATAGGCACCCTCTGCTTAGCACTGGCCAGAGTTCCAGACTCCCGGAAGGAAAGCGCATACTCAGCATAAACCATATTGTTTGCACAGTTTACCGAGAGTGACCGTCCTTACTGGGGGATGGTGGGGACATGCCAGAAATCCAAGTTCCCAGACTCTAGCCCAGGGGTGGCCTTGCCACCTGAGAATAACAGTCTCAGGCCTGCTGTAGTAACTCTTTACTGTAGACTCTTCTGAGCACTTCTTGAATTAATCAATTGTAGTCATTAAGACTGGATCCAAGGGGAGTGGGTACTGAGCAAAGGCTCTTTTTTCCCATCTTGTTTTAGGAAAAGAAATAACGTATGGCACGTCATTTTTATTTGCAGAAGATCTCAATGAGGATCTTCCCTTTCTGCAGATGACCTAGGCAGGCACCCAGGATAAGTCGCTTGCCTCTCCCAGTCCCTGGATCACTCTTACACGTGCATCATGTTCATTTCTGGCAGACTTATTCACTTTAGGTGTGAGAGCAATCTGCTACGAGATTATTACGCATTTTGAAATAGAACCTAGAAGCTTTATAGTAGAGCTAAGCACAATTTGTGTGTCATCCAGATAACTTTCTTTGTAATAAAAGTATAGTCATATTCCGATATTTTTAATCCTCCCCAGGGAGGAGGCATTATGGAGCAGGAACAGCATAGACTTGAACCAACAGGTGCTTGGGCTGGAGTCTAGGCTCTGACAGTGACTCGTAGAAGGGCTTTGTTCTGATTTCCTAAACCAGTCTGAAGCTCAGTTTGTTTTATAACATGGGATAATAGCAGTGCCTAACTTGTCAGGTTCCTGTGAAGATAAAACACAGTTCTGTGGCTAAAGCTGCGAGCGCCCTCGGGGTCACATGCTGAACATTCCATGACACCTGTTGTTCTAACCATCCCTTCCCTTCAGTGGGGGTAGCAGGACCTGCGCTCTGGGGTTCCTAGGGAAATTACAGGCTGTGTTTCTTTGGGGCAAGGGCATTATTTCCAATCTGCTTTGCTTTATGAAGAGCGATGTATTTTTCTTACTTTTGTCATATAGGTAGGAAATTTCAAGTTGGTTGTGCTGGTGAGAGAAATTACTTTGCTGTTTTACTGACTGAATAATTGTCATTCCCTTTCCAAACCACATATTGTAATTGACGTAGTTTCCAGTGCTATAAATTTCAGCCTAACTTGGTGGTTTGCTCACTGCTGTACTTTGATAGCAGATAAGATCCTTAAAGTAGTTGATATAAACTGTGATACAGATTAAGATCTTTGTGGGGTTCGGGTTGATGAGTTGAAGGGAAACTTATACCATAAACTAAATCTATTTGCTATATAGGATTAAGCCCAAATGAAATAGATTTTTGTATTCTGATTCAGCATTGTGATAGCTCATTTCAGAGATACAGAAAAGTTACTGAACCCTTGTTTTCGCTGAATTTCTTTTTTCCAAAATTAAGAAAGAGCACGTATAGTTTAAGTAACTGTATTTAGTTTGTGATATGAGTGTTATTAAGTAATTTGTAGAGTGCCTGGGTGGCCCAGTCGGTTAAGTGTCTGTCTTCAGCTCAGGTCATGATTCCAGGGGCCTGGGATCCAGCTTCTCCTCTGGCTCCCTGCTCAGCGGGGAGTCTGCCTCTCCCTCCCTCTCTCCCCATCCCCCCAGCTCATGCTCTCTCTCTCTTTCTCGCTGTCTCTCAAATAAATAAAATCTTTTTTTATGTGAAATTATATTTACTGAAATCATCATCGAAATAGGAAGGTGACATTTGACATTTAATTGTAACGCAGGAAAACATTTCTTTTTCTTCCAACCCTGAGGGAATCAGTGATGCCTAGGCAGTGTCTGCATTTTGGTGGCAAAAAGATTCTAAGAATTGTGACTTTTTGTCAACTTTGTTCTTTTTTCTTTTTTTTTTTAAAGGTTTTAATTATTTGAGAGCGAGAGAGCGAGATAGCGAGAGATAGAGCACAAGCAGAGGAGAGGGAGAAGCAGGTTTCCCCGCTGAGCAGGGAGCCCAACCCTGGGCTTGATCCCAGGACCTTGGGATCATGGTCAGAGCCGAAGGCAGATACTTAAGCAACTGAGCCCTCCAGACAGGGTTCACTTTTGTTCTTATATAATTTATTGAGTTGTAAGTTTGTTGTGACTTTTTTAAAGTCAGATTTACTGAAATATCGTTTACATGTATATTTATGTATAAATGAGTGATTTTTAGTGTGTAGTTTATACGTTTTGACAAATGCCTACAGTTATATAAACACTACCACTAATGAAGAATGCGGTATTGTATATGGTATGTATGACTCAGTCGTTTTTTGCCCATTTAAAATTAAAAATGACTTTTGTCCAACCTTTCTTGAAGAAAAAAGATGAAAAAAATCTTAGCTTTCTTGATAAGTACTTTGTTCTTTTCAAAAATTTAAAAACTCATAAGGCAAACAAACTTGTTAAATAATTGGCTTAAGTCAAAATGACATTTACTTTGTCTAGAGGTAGGCTTGGCAGGGACGCCTGGGTGACTCAGTCAGTGAAATGTCTGCCGTCAGCTCAGGTCTTGGTCTCAGGGTCTCACGACCGAGCCTCTCCCCAGGGGGTCTTCCCATCTCCGGTCTTCCCGCTCATCCTCTCTGGCTCTCTCTCAAATAAGTAACATCTTGAAAAATAAAAAATAAAGGTAGGCTTGTTAGATTTCATTTAAATAAAGGATATAAATTTCCAGCCTGTTATTTATGTCCAAAAAATTGACTGACAGCATTGAATAGTAAAGCTAATAAAATCGTAAGCAGAGGAGCCTGAATTTAAAAATAGCCCAAGACACAATTTTCCAAGATTTTAAAACAAAGTTCATATTGAATGACATGATCAATCTCAAATATAGGTTTAGCCATTTCAAAATTATTATATGAGTGTGTTGATTTATCTCTATAGAGACTTAACTATGTGTACACATTTATTTTTGAAACTAGAAATGAAGAATGTGATTTATCTCTTTAATGTGGAAACAGTTTTCATATACACTTGGGAAAGACATCGTTCATAAAAGGAGAATTACCCTTGGCTTTGAAAGTTAGATATGCAGTGCCCCCCGCCGTTTTTTTTTTTTGTTTTTTTTTTTTTTTTTTTTTTTTTTTTGAGAGAACGTGCTTGCATGGTGGGGTTGCCGGGTTGGGGGAGGCTCTTAAGCAGGCTCCTTGCTCAGTGCAGAGTCCAACAAGAGGCTTAATCTCACGATGCTGAGATAGTCACCTGAGCCAAAATCAAGTCAGATGTTTAAGCAACTGAGCCACCCAGATGCCCCAGCAGTCCCCTTTTGACTTTCAAAAAAAAGCCATAATCAGAGTGGAAAAGACAAATAAGGAGCTAACATCCTTAATACGTAAGAAATCTTTAAGCTCTGACAACCAAGGCCACAGGCACATTAGAAAATTGGGCAAAGGACATGGGACAGTTAACTCACACAGGCAAATACATACACATAGCCCTTGAACATATGAAAAGATGTGTGTAATGAGAGACATACACACTGAAACTACTGTTGCTGAGGCGGCGGGGGACATGCTCGTTCAGTGCTGGCGGGAATACAAACAGGTGCATTTCCTTTCGAAGGGAATTCAATATCTAACAACGAAATTAGGCATTTTATTCTTAGGCCCAGCAATCCATCCCACTTCTAGGAATTTATTCTAAGGATACACCTCCAATAAAATGGGGAAAAAAAAAAAAAGACTGGCGTATATCAGGTTATTTATTGTGGTATTATTTGTAATAGTAAAATATTAGAAACAGCCTAAAAACTATGTTACATAAAAAACTACAGATCACAATTAGGAAAATCTTCATGAGCTAATGAGTGATTTTTAGAATATATCGTTAAATAAACAAAGTACATCGAGGTGACCCACCTTAAGAGATTGAGAAAAATCTCAGTCCTCTCAATAGATGCAGAAAATGTTTTAAATTAACTCTAGGGGCACCTGGGTGGCTCAGTGGGTTAAGCCTCTGCCTTTGGCTCAGGGTATGATCTCAGGGTCTTGGGATCGAGCCCCACATGGGGATCCCTGTTTCCCTATCCTTCTGTCCCTCCCCACGGCTTATGCTTGCTCGCTCTCATATAAATTAAAAAAAATTAAATTCTAAATCTATTATTGAATTTAAAAAAAAATTCTAGCAGACTAGGGCACCTGGGTGGCTCAGTCAGGTAAGCATCTGACTCTTGACTTCAGCTCAAGTCCTGATCTCAGGGTTGTGAGATGGAGCCCCACATCAAGCTCCATGCTCAGTGGGGAGTTTGCTGGAGATTCTCTCCCTCTGCCCCTCCCCTACTCCTAAAGTAATAAATAATCTTTTTTTTTTTTTTTTAAGATTTTATTTATTTGACAGAAAGAGAGATCACAAGTAGGCAGAGAGGCAGGCAGAGAAAGAGAGGAGGAAGCAGGCTCTCTGCAGAGCAGAGAGCCCAATGCAGGGCTCGATCCCAGGACCCTGAGACCATGACCTGAGCCGAAGGCAGAGGCTTTAACCCACTGAGCCACCCAGGTGCCCCAATAAATAAATAATCTTTTTAAAAAAGTCTAGCAGCCTGAGAACAGAACACATCTCAGGTGTTCTCTAGGGACACTTAGAGCCAAAATCATACTTACTGGTAAAAATTGAAGCTTGCCTTTTCAGATCAAGAGCAAGGCAAGAATGAGAGTGCCAGTATTACCTCTTTTTATTAACATTGTCTGGAAGTGCTAGCCAGTCCACAGGGACAAGAAAAACGAAAGATAAACATTAGGAGAAGAAAATCCCCGCCCTTTATCTGTAGGTGTTATGAATATATATGTAGTCCATATAAAAGAATCAACAGGTGAGTAATTAGGATTAATAAGAGAGTTTAGCATACATGATTCCTTGAAAGAATCAATTCTTTTTTTTTTTTTTTTTTTAAAGATTTTATTTATTTATTTGACAGACGGAGATCACAAGTAGGCAGAGAGGCAGGCAGAGAGAGAGAGAGGAGGAAGCAGGCTCCCTGCTGAGCAGAGAGCCCGACGCGGGACTCGATCCCAGGACCCTGAGATCATGACCTGAGCCGAAGGCAGCGGCTTAACCCACTGAGCCACCCAGGCACCCAAGAATCAATTCTTAAGTACAGAATTTTTTAAATCTATAAACAAGCAACAGTTGCTTAGAAGATAAATATAACATTTATTATGGTATCATAGAATATCAAATACCTAGCAATAAGTCCTAACAAAAAAAGTATTAAGACCTTTGTGAAGAAAATAATAAAACTATCAAGAGAAATTAAGAAGTCTTTAATAAATGGAAAGGAATATTTCAGTTCATGGATTGGAAGAAGCAATTTGTACAGATGTGACTATTTATAAAGTTGATCTTGAACTTCACTGCAATGCCAATAGATTTTTTTTTTCTTAAGAACTTGACAGCTGTTTTTATAATTTACATGGAAAAGCAAACGGCCAAAACTAGTTGACTCTTGGAAAATAATGTTAAGAGGGGAGAATTTGTTTTACCGAATATCAAGACTTTTTAGAAAACTGTAGTGATGAAGATACTGTGGTAGTGGTTGCGAGGGTAGGAAATGGTGCTGTGAGGCAGAGTGGGAAGCCCAGAACAGCCCGTCTTGATTTGTGATCAGGGTGCACTGCAGGTCAATGGGAGAAATTATGGCCTTTTATATACATGGTGTGGGGGCACCTGGCTGGCACAGTCCATTAAGCATCTGAATCTTGGTTTTGGCTCAGGCCCCTGTCTTGGGGCCGTGAGATTGAGCCCTGTGTCGTGCTCCCTGCCCAAAGTTGGTTCTCTCTCCTCTCCCTCTGCCCCTTCCACTTGTGCTCTCTTTCTCTCTCAAATAAATAAAAAGATCCTTTAAAAATAAATAAATAAATAAATAGTGCTGGGACAGTTGGGTTTCCATGTTGGATAGAATGAGATTGGGCTCTTACTACACACCAAAGACAAAAATTAATTGTAGAATTAAATGCAAATGGAAAAATGGTAAGTCTACAAGATAAGAAAACACATTTGTGATCTTGGAGTAGGGAAAGATACTTGAATGGTACACAGAAAGTGGTGACTGTAAAGGAATTTAGAGATTAAGAAATATGCAATGTTAACATTGAGAATTTATCATAATCAGAAGACACCATTAACAGAGATGGGCTTAACACGTAAAACTAATCTGTGGTGGTAGAAATCCTGAAAGGTTATCTCTTTTGGGTCTGCTGGAGACACAGGAGGGCTCCCAGTACGCTGGCAGTGTCTTTCCTGGATCCACTGGTGGTTACACAGACGTGTTCACTTTGAGAAAATTCATTAGGCTGTACTTAAAATTTGAACATAATTTATATGCTTTTTAATATGTTGCCCTTCAATATAAAGTTTCTTTTTAAAGATAAGCCACCTGAGAATCTAATTACAAACACATATCCAATGAAAGCTCGTATCAAAATATTAGAGAATTTCTACAAATAAGAAAAAGATGAACATTCCTAGAAAAGATGTGCAAAATAATTGAACAGATACTTCAGAAAAGAGGAAATCCAAATGCTCATTCTAAAATGAAAAGAAGCTCAACCTCAGTCAGTCATTGGAGAAACACACATGAAAACCGGACCGACGTTTCTCTGCACCTAAACTGGCTAAAAAGCGTCTGACCCCTCCAATCATCGTGGGGGGCCGGGGGGCGGGGCACAGGGGGAGCAGTGCTGGAGGGGGGTATCCGCATGGACACTTGGGACACAGATTGTCTTCACGTGGTAAGCAGGAGGGCGGCGCCCCATGGGAGTGGTGACCCCTCTCTTTTGCAAATGTGTGCACACATGCACGAGAACCTGTGTGCGAGAATGTTACAGCAGCACGGTTCACGCAACTCCCAGTGCCTGTCCGCGGAAGAAGGGACGCATCACCTGTGCGGTGTTGAGAACCCCGTGTGCTGTGCACCGGTACCACAGTCCTGCGGATGGACAAGCTACAGCTACTGGCAACAAGTCAGGTCAATCTCGAGTTCAAAAGGAGGCAAAACATAATTAATACAGTGCCTTCGAGCAATCACTTTGGAAGCCAGGGTAGTGGAGCGGGATTAGAAAGAACTGTGCACGGTGATACAGGGGGGCTCCTGGGGTAATGCTTATCTTTTGACCTAAGTGATGGCTGCAGGGATGCTGGTTTTCCAGTTTTCATTAGGCCATTTGCTTGTTTTATTTGCCTTTCTAAATATTTGTTAGATTTCACAATTAAAATCTTTTAAAAGACAGTGGATGCAGTAAGAGACCTTTTATTTTTAAGAAAACCATTGAATATTGAAAATGTGTTGAAATATGTCAAAATGTCAAAAACTAATTTCCTGTGAAAAAGTAATGTTATAATTGTCCTTTCGAAATAGTATTTAATATGCTTTGAGTGTCCTGTTTTGATTTTCTAATTTCTAACTTTTCATAAGCCAAAGGTTTTAACAAATATCACCAGTTAAGACTCTTGAATTTTTTTTCTTTAAAGACTTTATTTATTTATTTGAGAGAGAGCGAGCAACAGAGATAATGAAAGAGACCACAAATGGAGAGGAAAGGGAGAAGCAGGCTCCCCACTGAGCAGGGAGCCCCGATGCCATGCGGGGCTGGATCTCAGGACCCTGAGATCATGACCTGAGCCAGAAGCGGATGCTTAACCAACTGAGCCACCCAAGTGCCCCAAGACTCTTGAATTTCTATAATAATTTTCCCATCATAAAATTCACTCATTGTAAGTGTATACAGTTCAGTGACTTTTGTAGTGTTTGTTGTACATCTCACCAGTTTGATAGCTCCAATCTGAGGACATGTCCATTACCCCCTAAAATCCCCTCAAACGTGTTTGTAGTTAATCAAGATGTTCTATTTTGAAGGTAGTAAGTTGATTCACGTATTTCAAATAATTCATCATTAAAAGTAGAGTCACACATTGTTGGACAGAAACATGAAAAATGTCAAAATCCCTTAAAAATGTTAGACACTTTAGTTTGAGATACAGTGTGCATATTAGATTAAAGTCAGCTTTGGTTCACATCTGTTCTCAGTAGATAATATCATTTCTTGAGGTCTGTTTTTTGGTAGGGAATGCTCTTCTGGGTGATCTTTTAGTTTTAAAAAATTTGGTTGATATGAGAGGGGTTTCAAATACAAATGTGTATGCCGTTCTCAGCAGGATTAATTTCCGAGAGAAAAGATCAGACAGACTAGGATGCAGAAAGGAATAGGAAATTAGATTATAAAATTATTTAATTAAGTACATATATTAAATTGTAGCTATTTCTTCCATTAATAATTAAAAGATTGGGGCACCTGGGTGGCTCAGTTGGTTAAGCGTCTGCCTTCAGCTCAGGTCATGATCCCAGGGTCCTGTGATCAAGCCCCATGTTAGGCTCCCTGCCCTCTGACTGCTGCTCCCCCTGCTTGTGCGCTTGCGTACTCTCACTCTCTCTCTCTCTCAAATAAAATCTTAAAAAGAAAAAGAATTTGTTGATTGATTCTGTTATTAAGCTTCTCAAACTTTGGGAAAATAGAAGAAAAGTTTAAAAAGCTCTTTGTCTTTTTCTGACACTTCATATAGAGTAGGAAATATATCTTATGTAGTGCTAGTAAGTGTGAAATGTGTGTATGACGTGAGTATAATTAAGTATGTGGTAATTTGTAATTGGGCTTCCCAGAGTGAGTTGAATCTTCAACAGATTTGACCATCTTATGCTTTAGTGTTGAATATGAATTGGGAAGTACAGATGTATTTTGTATCTCATTAAATATTTGTCCAAAAGGATCACGTTGAATGGGAGTTTTGGAAACCACAACAATGTCTGGCGACTTCCTCAGTCGGTTAAGGGCAAGGCTGTATCTTCTCTGTGTTGCTCCAGGATTTGCTCACTTTTTGCTCTTCTCTTGTCAGGCACTTTACTACCCAGACTGCCGTCTGAGCCAGGACTGACCTCACTCACCATCCGAATTGAGAAAATCGGTCTGAAGGATGCGGGACAGTGCATAGATCCCTACATCACAGTTAGCGTAAAGGGTAAATAACTCTGTCTGCCTTTTCCCTTCCGGCAAACCGTGTAATGTTGATTCGCACTTGGGGCCAGGGGCAGGAGTGGGGCTGGGTCCTGGCACCTGTGACCGTTCATTTGCATTCGCCCTACAGTGAGGGAAAACCCCTGGGCGGCCGTCCTTGTTCCCTCACTGAGTAGTTCTGAGAGTGTTTCTACGAATACTTCATTATTTATAACTGACATGCGCATTTGCTGTTGAGAGTTTTTTGGTGAATTTCCGTTTCCTTAAAATCCGATCCAGGGTGTGAACTAAACATACCCACTGTCTTCAACAGCAGATGCCTCCTTCCACCTTCTCAGGGTGTGTGGTTCTCTTGGCCAAGCCCCACGCTCCCCTGTTCCCCCACAGCTCCCCTTTGGGCCCCCTCCTTCCTGCCATGGTGTCTTTGGCCCAGGGGAGCCTTGCAGGGGTGCGTGCGCGTGCATCGGGCCTCCAGTGAACCATCCGTGGAGACGGGGAGGTAGGACACGTCCATGAATAGCCGTACCCTGAGCCTAATGCTGGGGACGTGAAAGAGACGTTGTATTTCTTACTAAGCACAGTTGTCTTCAGGATTTGTTTGTTTTTTCCTGTCCGGTGTGGCCTACCATTTATTCCTTGAAAATAACTTTTCTGAGTCTTTGGTTTAGGGCGAAATCTGCACTGATGGATCCTTTTGTTGGCGTCAAGCCTTCATAGGGCACTTTGTTTGTAAAGCACTCAGTGGTCTTTTAAAAATAAATACTGGGCGACTGAGGATAAGGTTACCATACTATTACTCCGAAATCCTGCACCATCAATTTTCATCTACAGCTAATCTGCACCTTGAGGCAAACCAAAGAAACAGGCTGAAACTAAACTTACCAATCACAGAAGTAAATTCAGACCTCAGGGTTCATTAGTACCAAATAACAGAAAAATGAATTCAGACACAGAGAAGAATTTTAACATGGAGGCCACATGACCCACATCACTGATGCTGAAGTACTTGAACCTCTGATGTTATCGTTTCCCAAGTCCATGGTCTCCTGGAAAGTCTTGCTACCCTGCACTATGTGATAGACCATTTGTAAAACTACGTATCTCACGTGGTAAAATACACTGTAGAAATGTACTGCAGGGTAATGTTCTAGGTGCTCTGTTACCGTTGCAAACACTAAACTAAAATAATCAAACGTATTAAATCGTTGTAAGTTCTCCCAGGTTGGAGTCTGTTGAGTCATTCATAAATGCTAGTCATTAACTGAGTCCATGTTGAATTTGATTAAACTGCAAGATTCCTGGCTCCAGGAAATTAAAACCGTGCACCATACCTAGTATACCCTGTGGTTGTTGTAAATCAGGTTACTTTATAGCAGGGACAGTCAGAATTTAGGGAACATGTCTAAAGAATGACTCACTTAGAGAAAAGTTTCATTGGCAGCTTTCATGGCCACTGTTCTGACTCTCCCTGAAATACAACAGGAGAATTCTGTCATGTTTGATGAAAGGCCTTTCCACACCGTGCGCTTGATCAGAGTTGGAAAATAGGGGTGGGGCCCCACTGTGGATAATTCCAGATTTTTGTTGCATACAGCAGTACAGCGATGTAAGGAAGACAAAAGCTCTTTTCCCTTCTTAAAAATAGGGATCAAACTTCGTTGTCCTCAAGCTTTCTTTAGCACCTGTACCTGGCAAGGCTTCCTCCCCTGGCCTGAGGCCTCTCCCAGACTCGGCCCTCTGCTCCCTCCGTACACCTCCAGAAACCAGCAGCTCCCTACGTCCCGACTCACACCAGAGGGGGGGTCCGTATCTGAGACTCTCCTCGCAGCTTTTGCCAGGCCGCTTTAGGAGACATAACCCTCTGTGGTTTGTTGGCAGTTTCCGAGTCTGTATGTTTGAAACTCTTTTTTTCCCTCTCTAGATCTGAATGGCATAGATTTAACTCCTGTGCAAGATACTCCTGTGGCTTCAAGAAAAGAAGATACATATGTTCATTTTAATGTGGACATTGAGCTCCAGAAGCATGTTGAAAAATTAACCAAAGGTTGGTTTGTGGTGGTAAACATTGGCTTCTGATGGCCAGAGTTCTCAACTTGGGTTTGTGTGCCCTCGAGCTAGCTAGCGTGTGGGCAGAAGTATGTGTCACATAGTGTTTAGTGTCTGAAGTATCGGTTTTTTAAAACATGGGAATTAGGAATAGTATGATCTAGTTGTATAATAAATAGCAGTTGTATAATAAAGTGTTCTTTAATTATTAAATTTCATCATCTTGGACAACAAAACAAAATGTCTAAGTTTTCCTCTTACCGAAGAGTGGAGGGAGACAGAGGCTCTGACGGTTTAGTCTCCGATGGGTGAAAGAATAAGCTGTTTTTCCAGCTGATTTTATTGGGCAGAAAGATACCATAAGTTGTGCGTAGTTGGCAGGAGTTTGGGAAAGGACAAAACACATTTTTAAAAAGGTGAAGTTACATTTCCAAGTGAGCAGGTTCCTGAGACTAAATGCCTTTCGGTGCTGTGTGCGCTGCAGGAGTGTCTGTGTTCTAGGACAAGACTTCAGGATCCCTCCGTCACCTGAGATTGTCTTGCAGTTTTTGACATTTTCACACTTTGCAGGAAGCTTGTATGAGATCTAGAAGTGCTTTTGGAGCCATTGCCACATTCTCTAAAATATGTGACATTTTACTTCTCCAATCTGGTGCTGCTGCCGCCTCGGCTCCGCCCCTGGAAGACTTGTGTCTTGTGTCGTGGGGCTGCCATGGGTGTGGGGGCCGTGAGTCTGAGCAGCAGCGGCGCCTGGAACCACGTTAGATGCCAGTGCTCAGGGCCCCCACCTCCCGGCAGACCTCCTGACTCAGAAACCCACTGGCTCAGCTCAGCAGTCTCTGGGGGGGCTTGCACCTGGTTTTCATACACACCAAAGCTGGAGAATCGCTATTAGAATACGGAGAGGATAGGCTTAAGAAATAACGTTGAAGATATTTCAGTATGATTAGGCCCCGCATGGCCCCGCGCTCAGCGTGTAATCTACTTGAGACTCTCTCCCTTGGCCTTTCGCCCTGCTCACGCGCACATGTGAGCTCCTTCTCTCAAATAACATCTTTTAAAAAAGAAATTGCTCTTGGCTACGTTGATGAGGCAGCTTGTTCTGTTCTAAGCTTCTTTCTGTGGGGAGAGCATCTCTGTTGGGCTTTGGGGTGATGAGAACCTCTACACCCCCCATTGGCACTTGCTCACCGGGGGCGGGGTGGAGTAGGACCCGGCCGGCTCCTCCTTAGCCTTTTGTCTCCCGGAACATTTAGAATTCTGGGAAAAACAAAACTGTGCTTTGAATACTATAAAAGGTCTTAGGAAACCGGTACTAATTCAAAAGTGAACCAGCACATGCTTTATGTTTGAACTCCAAAACCCCCCAAAAAGTTGACTTTTTGAGTTTTTGTTTCAGGGAGGAGCCGTGCTTTAAGCTTGGATGTTCTGACGAGCCCTTACTGGGCTCCGCTGCTTGCCGAGCGTCTGTGGGGAATGTTCGTGCTTCGCAAGCATCCTCTGTGTTTGTTGTGTCACTTCGTTCGGATGAAGGAGTTTTAGGTGACAGCTACCGTGGTCTCATCAGAGAGACTGACAAGAGGTTACCGTGTAAAACTGCTGACCGCTGCTTGCTCGGATGCTTCCCCCGCCGGGAGAAACTGAGGGGCCCAGGGAGGACGCGCTGTCCGGGCTGATGCGGTTTGTGTTCTTTCCGCAGGTGCAGCTATCTTCTTTGAATTCAAACACTACAAGCCGAAAAAAAGGTTCACCAGCACCAAGTGCTTTGCTTTCATGGAGATGGATGAAATTAAAGCTGGGCCGATTGTAATAGAACTGTAAGTGACGCGCACGCCGGCCTCGGACCGGTCTGATGCGGACTCCTTCTCTTAGTGTGGGGCTGTAGAGCAGGCCAGTTATCCCCGTATGTTAAACCGTGACTTTTCTACTGTGGTTGCAGATACAAGAAACCCACTGACTTTAAAAGAAAGAAATTGCAGTTACTGACCAAGAAACCACTTTATCTTCATCTACATCAGACTTTGCACAAGGAATGATCCTGACATGAGTCACCGGGAACGTCTGTGAATTCTCCCACACAGTAGCAACCAGCCCAGCTCTGCGCAGCGTATCCCCCTCCACCGGGCAGGAGGCGGGCCACACGGGCACCGGCAGGCCAGAGCGAGCCCGTGGGATTCACAGCCCAGCACTCCACTGACCTAGACAACTCCTTTGGATACGGGCTTATTGTAGTTTTGAAACATGTTTTTACCTTTATAGTATTTGTGCAATTCATAGTCTCTTTTCTAACTCACCACTGTTCCTACCCTGCTTCCTGGAACAACACTGCTGTGGGTAGGATCTGCTCGTCTTCAAAAATTAATACAGCAATAAGAATGTGCTAGAGTTTACACATCCGTTCACTTTTGCTCCAGTATGCTTTTTCGGTTTTTTGAGTTAATGCCAAACTTTGGGCTGATGGGAGTAGGAGAGTATGAAACTGTTCCGAGAGGAGGAATTGGACCGCCTGTTCGGCCCAGGGAGGTCAGTCTGGAAAAGGATAGGCTGCTCCTCCGAGGTGGCCTAAACTCACCTTGATCTCATAGTTTTCCTGGTTAGAAATCGTGTGCCTTGGCCAGATCAGTATCCAGACGGGAGGGTTCCCAGGCTGTAGCTGTGATTTTTCCACATGACCAGATTGTTTTTCTGAAAGAGCACATTTGTAGTCCGTTGATTAGCTTTTCTTCTACGTCACATTATTCTTCTTTCTGATAGTGGTTCTAGGGTTAATGATGGAACCATGTCGGAATAATTAGACTTCTAGATGGCTTTGTAACGTCTTCTAAATCATGTAAGCTACACTGAGTCAGATGCTAGTGAGATGCCGCAGACTAACTGCTGTTTTTCTGACAACTGATCGTGAACCCTTACAGTCTGCATACCTCTTCTTGGAGTGGTGAGTATGCAAAATCTGGAGCTATCCGGAGCTACTCTAGTTGTTTTCATATAGGTAGACAGGATTGCCGTTTATTTCCTATGTAGATATATTGACTTTCATCCATATGGAAATATGCAGGTCATTAGCTTATTATAATTTGACTATTTACAGTACTTTTGACTTAATGGGCCATAAATAAAACTTTCAGAGGACACTCTAGGCGGCTATGTGACACACAGGACATTAACATTGGGGGCGGGCTCTCTGTGGGTTAGATACAGACCCACACGTTTTAACATTCACTATGTTGAATGACCGATGCTAGCACGAGGGGAACACACCAGTACTTGGCCTGTTTTTAAACTAGTGTAATAACTAGTCCTACAGTTCATTGTGTGCTTTTTGAAACAGCCGCAGTGAAGTGTTCTAGCCCTTGCACTTCAAGAAAGCTGGTCTTTACTTCCGGTTGTCTGTCAGTTCTGTTTAAGATGTTAAAAACTTAGAGCCTGAAAGAATTCTCAACCAAATTTAAGTCTTGTCTCTTGTATTAATTAGATTAATTCCAAAAATGATTCAGTCCACAATAGCTCAAGGGGATGAAGAATTTGCCTTAATTACCTTGTTGTTCACTCAACCCTTAGACTTAGTTGTCAGCTCCTCAAGGGGGCAAGAACCACATTTTTTCCAAGTCCTGTATATGTTCTAAGGTGCTTGGCAGCGCTCTGTACCCTGTGGAGTACTCAGTACCTTCTGTTTGATGTTGCTGACGAGACCTAAAAAATAATCCCTTAAAGTACCTACTATTAAAATGTAGCAAAATTGATCTGTTGGTCTTTCTCTTTTCTCATAGAGCGTAAGACATGTATGTCAGTGATAATTTATATGAAGAAGCACCAGCTGTCGTTCACATAAGTATGGTTTGTATGAACTGCAATGCCTTTCCACAGTATTAAAGAAGCTTGAATGGAATGCTGTGTCATTAGTGTAGCTTTAATTCAGACCTGAATGGGGTGACAAGCGATCATCTGGAAGCAGTAGACACAGAATACTGTACTTCCCACAAATTATTTTTTACTGTCTAATGAAAAAAAGGCAGCTACTGGATAAGAACTGTAGTAGAAATGCTCTCAGGCCAAAACGCTGCCACTTCATCAATGAGATGATTTTAGCAACTAAGCCCAGACACACGAGGAGCTGCAGAAGCCCCGTGAAGCAGCTGGGACAGGGAGGCCGCCTGGGCTCTGCTGTGGCCACAGGGCCCTGGGAGGCGTGGAGGCACGGTGTCCACAGCTCAGAAGCACCAGCTGTCGTTCACATAAGTATGGTTTGTATGAACTGCAATGCCTTTCCACAGTATTAAAGAAGCTTGAATGGAATGCTGTGTCATTAGTGTAGCTTTAATTCAGACCTGAATGGGGTGACAAGCGATCATCTGGAAGCAGTAGACACAGAATACTGTACTTCCCACAAATTATTTTTTACTGTCTAATGAAAAAAAGGCAGCTACTGGATAAGAACTGTAGTAGAAATGCTCTCAGGCCAAAACGCTGCCACTTCATCAATGAGATGATTTTAGCAACTAAGCCCAGACACACGAGGAGCTGCAGAAGCCCCGTGAAGCAGCTGGGACAGGGAGGCCGCCTGGGCTCTGCTGTGGCCACAGGGCCCTGGGAGGCGTGGAGGCACGGTGTCCACAGCTCAAGGGAGCAGCACCAGACCTGCTCTGCACCTTACGGACTCCTGGGAACAGGAGATACAGGACAAACACTGAATATATGTAGAGGTAAAAAAGGACTGGCTTTGGCATTAAAATAGGTCTGATTTATCTTTGCAACTTGATTATCTTTGCTAGCAGGTGTCGCCTATTTCATTACTATCTAACATTAGCAATTATATTAACCTCATCATTTTGTGTCTTGAAGAGACTGACCTTACTCAGGAGTTGGATTTGTGGTTTCAGTCTTATTGACATGGTAAAAATAACCTCTGCTATTACCTGTGGAGGTATTCCTCTCTCGTCTCCTGTTCTTGAAATTAAATGGGAAGACACCTGTGATTTATCTTCCTGAAGAACTACTCATGAATTTTAAAGAGTTGTCTTCTTTCAGTGGTCCCTATCTTTTCAAAGTGTTATTGTCTGGTAGTTTAGTGTTAAAAAAAAAAAAAAAGTTTCACAGTGAAGCTTTTGCTTTTTATTTTATAGGGCATTCATTGGTACTTTAAGTAGTAGAATGCTGATGGGTCATGGTCTGGGTTTCAATAGTATCATGACAGAGAACTTCAGAGAAGGGGAAAGTGTACTCTAAGTAGTGAATACTACCAGCCTTTCATAACTTAATCTAAATCCTAAAGATTATTTAAAAAGCAAGAAGTAGTAATAGGTATAGTAATACTTTAAATATGATTTAATCCCAGATTCCCATATTTACTGGTTTTTAAATCTAAGTGCCAATATTCAAATACTAATTTTGGAGTAGCAGTAATCAACAAAGAGAACCATGGGCAACCTACAAACCTTAGTCCTAAATCATTCTTTCTCATAGTATTGCACTCTTCTGAACTTTTTTGCCGTTTTCCTTGAAAACCAGAGGCAAGGTATGGGAGAAGTAGGCTGTACTTTTTGAAAAGGAAATTTCCTTACTTTTTATGGTCACAGCAGATTTTCTAGTTATCGGTAATGTACCCTTAATGCGAATATGGTTGCAACAGAACCTCAGGGCAAACAGCTCTTGCGACGACGGTGAGCTCATGCTCAGAGACCATCGTCAGGTCGGCAGTGAGTCACCCGAAAGCAGGTGAATGCCGCACCGAGGGGCCCGCTGACTTCTCTAAAGGACAAGGAAGACATCTGGTTGTTGTGGTGTTTCCAGGGGACTTCAGATTGCATCTCCCGAGCACTGAGCAACAGGGAGCATGCTGCCGGTCACTGTGGGCAGCTCTGCAAGCCCCAGTTTATGCAGTTCCGAACGGTACGCAGTTTAGTGAGAAAACAATTCAATGAGACAACACTTGTAATAACCAAATTTTTATGAACTATTACTACAAAGAACTTCGGCAAGAAGGGAGACAAAGTGATCTTTTAGTAAACATTTTTAGCGTAACAGTCTTTGCGACCAGTATTTTAAAAAACCAAGCTAATAAACACCATTGCTCTGTGTTCAACTGGTGTACACTAAAAATAGGGTAATAAATGGAAATACATGTTCTTCTAGCATTTCCACAGGAAATGTTCATATTTCTATGACATTCTAAATCATTTAGCAGTTACATACGCTACATTAACTAAAACACAGGTATTCCTTATTGCACATTTCAAAGTTGTAAGGAGATTCTAGCTTATGAGGTGGTTTTTATTTAGGGGGGAAATTATATTTTTCAATTGTTTGGCTCAAAAATGCATACTGCCAGGGCAGCTTAATTCTAAAAACAAACCTTTTAAACTTTTGGATTCTGAAGCCAATGAAATCCTTTACTCTAACAAATGGTGCACAGTTCACTTCCTCAGACTATCAAAAATGCATACTGCCAGGGCAGCTTAATTCTAAAAACAAACCTTTTAAAATAAACTTTTGGATTCTGAAGCCAATGAAATCCTTTACTCTAACAAATGGTGCACAGTTCACTTTCTCAGACTATCAAAAATGCATACTGCCAGGGCAGCTTAATTCTAAAAACAAACCTTTTAAAATAAACTTTTGGATTCTGAAGCCAATGAAATCCTTTACTCTAACAAATGGTGCACAGTTCACTTTCTCAGACTAAATGTCAGAGGTCAGAGTTATGGGCTCTGTTTTAAAGCCTGTGAACAGTCCTGGCTACTGCTCTGAGAGGCAGGTGGGGGCTCGTCTCTAGAGCCAGAAGGTGCTAAGTCTCTTGCAGCAGGTGGAGGTGGATATTCCTGGGGCCCATGAGTAGGGGGCGGTAGTCGAGGACCAGGAATAAAGTACTCTCTTGGACCAAGAGAGCCTACAGGTCTAAAAGGTGGGTGTCCCGGTAAAAATTGTCGAGGATCAAGAGGCATGTCCCGTCTTCCAGGTGGAATGCCTGGTGCAAATTCTCTTAAGCCTAGTGGTGGACGTAAAGCAGGACCTGGAAAAAAAAAAGTCCTGTAAATACATATGAACACACGTAAACACAGAAGACTCTGGATATGACAGTCTATAATTTCTCACAACTTCAGAAGTCAGGTGGTGGCATCCCTGACTTCGGAGACGAGGCAAACAGGTAAGTTGTATGCCCGTGGCTGGCAGGCCAGGAAACCACACAGGCAGCATTTAAACATGGCTCTAGCTGGCTTGTGTTTTTATTACAGAGTTCTGCCATCTTTCTCTCACAAGGGCTTGGTTTAACACTTCAAAGCACCCGAGAGCTTGTCGTAGCAAGACGACAGATTACAAAACAAGGGCTTCACTATAACAAAGATATTTGATAAAGGGAAACTCCAGTGTCTGCCGCTGTGTCAATTCAATATGCAGTAGCTCCCCATGGACTTAAATGTGCCGTCCAAATCCAAGTGGTTGCCTACTGGGGAAAGGCCTTCTAGCTCCCCCTAATCAAATTCAGCAACATTTATTAGGCATTAAACTTGACCTTCTCTAGAGCTAACACTTCCTCTCATTTACTGCCAAGGCAGGAAGTTTAAGTTGAACTGTCCCTCTTCTATACTCGATGATCCATTGTTTATGCTTTTGTCACAGTGATTACAAGCTTTACGTTTCATAATCTATCTATCTACGTTCTAAAGGACTTTGTAAGCTCTTGAGTTCGGAGAATTAGACACTAACAGAGGTGACTCCCACTAATTAGCCATCAGCAGACATAATATTTCCAGCTCTCTATTACTATCTCTGGTCTACATGAGATCTTCTGCCCATCTCTGTAGAGGGGGATTATGCAGCACCCTGTGTGTCCTAAAAATTGGAGGTGAAGTTAAGATGCACTGGCTTGTCTTACACTTTCATTACCTAGGCCTGAAAAAGCCACTAATAAAATTTCAGCAAGGAACAGAGAGAAAAGATGAATTATACTCTATAAGTCAATTACAACTATTTAATCATCATACCAAATGGTGGAGGAAATGGCCGAGGCCCGAAAGGCCCGCAGATTTGAGGAGGTGGTCCATATCGAATAGGTGGTGGCACAGGGCCTCCCATGGGGGAGCTCATGAGAGGCACCCCTGGGAAAGGAGGGGGCCCTCTTGCAGCCACAGTCACCTGCAGAGCAGAAGCAATTGCAGTTGTAAAAGACTCTGGTATGACACACACAAGCACCAACACCAATAAAAGCTGAAACCCCAGGGTGCCCGGGTGGCTCAGTGGGTTAAGACCTCTTGGCCGAAGACCTCTGCCTTTCAGCTCAGGTCATGATCCCAGTGTCCTGGGATCGAGCCCCACATCAGGCTCTCTGCTCAGCAGGGGGCCTGCTTCCTCCTCCCCCTCTGCCTGTCTCTCTGCCTACTTGTGATCTGTCAAATAAATAAATAAAATATTAAAAAAAAAAAAAAAAAAGCTGAAACCCAATGAAGCAGATGTCCAGCATCTATTCAAAGAACAGAACCAGTGCAACAAAACTTGATCCCCCCACCCAGAGACGCCTGAGTGGCTCAATTGGTTGAGCAACTGCCTTCGGCTCACGTCATGGTCCCAGAGTCCTGGGATCAAGTCCCGCATCGGGCTCCCAGCTCAAAGGGGAGTCTGCTTCTCCCTCTGACCTTCTCACCTCTCATGCTCTCTCTCACTGTCTCTCTCTCTCAAATAAATAAATAAAAATCTAAAAAAAAAACAAAAATAAAAAAAACTTGACCCCTCCTGTCTGTTCTTGCCAGCAGCTTAGGCCAGGTTCACGGGACAGCACCAAAGCCAAGATGTTCGCTGGAGTTGCACTACTGCTAGAATATGCAGGGGGAAGAGAAAGCAAGAGGATGGCTGAAGGACACTAACAGAGGTGGCTCCCACGAACACCATGATCGACTCCTAGGGCGACCCCTTCACCCCCACGTCCTTCCCATTGCCACAGCAGCGCATCATTTCCATACTGAACATGGACAGAACAAGGGGGCAAAGAAAGATCCACTGTCTGCACATGTCACAAGAGCCACCATTCAGAGTGCCTTCAATCTCCTTCCACATCTCTCTCCCCCTCAGTCTCTCAGCCTCTGAGCAGGAAGATTTCCTGTTTTAAAGGAGGGCACAGAGTATCAGATCATTTGCTGACAGTCACACGGCGTGTAAGAAGATGTTGCAATTCAGGATCAGGTCTGCCTCCAAGCCTGTCCTCCTTGTGCCTGCGCTTCCCGCACTAACAAAAGGAGCTCTGCTCTCAAGTCCACTCCCAAAGGGTCTCAGTTGCAAGCTGCCCTGGGATAAAACGACCTCAAGAGATCCGTGTCCCTGGAGTCCTGCACTGAAATGTGGAAGCATTTTCCAACAGAAACGATGTTTTATTCACAAGGAGGCAAACACAGCACCAATATTTACCTTTGTGCACCAGTAACGCTGTGCTTTATAGTAAGAGACACTGACCTTTCCCATGGGAAACTGGGTTGGAAATTCTAAATCGTCAGATCACACACACTCTGACTTCAGCACACGGAAGCACTGTGAGCCATGCTCAGAGCACCAGCGCAGCTCTCACAGAGAATACACTTCTGTGCGTGGTCCTGAAGGCTGCTGCTGACAACGGACACAACAGCAATGACAGGTTTTCACGGGTCAGCATTTCACTTCTGGCAAGCATTCTTCCTTTACCAGTCTGTAAGTTCAGGTCATTCAAAGCAGGGTCTGCCTAGTATACAGCTGGAGATATTCAGCACACTTGCAAATGCATAAACGGGGAATTAGGCTATATATAATTTACTCTGCCTCAGAACACTGGACGCCAAAGCACACACAGCACACAGTTGCAGTGATGACTTTCTGCTGCCTTTAGTTACAACAGATGTTCCCTACTGGTTAACAGCCTGACCCAAACAAGGGGGAAAATACCCCAACCAGTCAGACTTCAGCAATCCAGCAACACTTCCAAGACAAGAACAACAGTAGGATCAATACTGCCGTGCAACTCAAAGCAAAGCAGATTCGTGTCATGCTCCTCGTATCCTTTCCAGAAATATACCAAGTAACAGCTCAGCTCAGTCCTCAACCTCCAAGTACTTACTACTACTGACTGCTCAGCCACAGATGTACTGCTGGGAACTGAAGGGCCTTCAGGGTCTTGGGGAACAGTTTGCTTTTTAAAAAAATGAGATAGGATAGCTATAACACACACACAAACGAGATGGATGACGCAAAGAGAGGGTGTTGTAACGAAGTTTATTTTTTAAGGCATCCTGAAATACCTAATTACAATTCAGAGCAACTGTGGAACTTACCTTGCCTTCATCCATCATCTTAGTAGGGGAAGAGCCTCTTGAGCTGCTGTTCATCATGGGAGCTGCACCAGATCCCGGATCTGCCAAAGGCCAGAGAACGGATTTAGACTTATCCTGACGTATATACTCTTTGAGGAAGAACTAAGAGATCCTCTGCCCACTTCATGGTTTTAGACCCAAACACACTCAGGTCCCTTACCAGAGGCAGACGGCTTCCCAGATGCCTCAGATGACCATCGAGGACGAGGTAGAGGTCCATCTGCTGACCCTTAAGATAGAAAGAACAGAACCCTTGCATGGATTTTTCAGAAGAAACAAACCAATTGTGGACAGGACAGGGTTCAACTCTACTTAGAAAGCAACATTAAAAATGGCTCTCCTAATACATAAGGGGAAATCCCAACTTAGGCACAAAGCTTAAGAATTAAAACAAGAAGGGTGCCTGGGTGGCTCCGTTGGTTAAGCGTCTGTCTTCAGTGCAGGTCATGATCCTAGAATCGAGTCCCACATCAAGTTCCCTGCTCAGCTACAGTCTACTTCTCCCTCTCCCTCTGCTGCTCCCCCTGCTTGTGCGCTCTCTCTAAATGTCAAATAAATAAATAAAATCTTAAAAAAAAAAAAATTAAAATAAGAACTGTTGGATTCAAAGATCAGCAATAAAACCTACATGTTAATGGCACCAGCTGGTGTTTGAGTGACAGGCCTGATACAGTTGTACAGGCTGATGATTTCAGTCTGTATGATCTGGTTTCCATACCTCAACAAGTATTACAGACATGTCTTTGATTAGAAACAGACTCATAGCACTGTGTATTAATGAGAAATGAGTGTATGCTCCAGTAATTATATAGTCTTGAAGCTACTTTAATCTCCGAGAGGAACGCCATAGTTTTTACTTCACGGTAAAAAAGTAAAAAGCAAACAGTTGCAATTATATATTCTTACTTACAAATGCATTTTATGTATTTATAATACTTAATATATGTTACAGTAATATTAGTAACAATGCTTTCTGTTCTAAAGCAGATCTTGCAGCAGACTACACACCAAAACAAACTAAGACATTTTCTTTCCTATACTGGACAGACCCAAATTCTAAAAACATTGTTTGCATTAGAATTCTCAAGACAAACCAAAAGAGACTCTTGACAGGAAACAAACTGAGGGTTGCTGGGGGGAAGTGGGGTTGGGGGAATGGGGAAGTGGGTGCCGGGCATTAAGGCGGAAGCAGGACGGAACGAGCACTGGGTATTATGTATGTAAGACTGATGACCCACTGAACCCTACCTCTGAAACCAATAACATATTAATATATGTAAGACTGATGACCCACTGAGCTATACCTCTGAAACCAATAACATATTATATGTTTATTAACATATGTTAATATATGTTAATTAACCAAGTTCAAATTTAAAAAAAATCTTAACTAATAGGGGCGGTCATCCTCTAGAAACAGTTTACTACAAGGTAGAATGTGAATGCTCACCAAATTCACCTCTTGGCATCTCTCTTCGGTTAAGTGTAGCGGACAGAGGCCTCGCTGGCGGCTCAGCCGTCAGTGGAGGGGAGCACTCCCCCCCGCTCACAGGAGATGGACCGAAAGAGCCATTCTGGCTTAGAGGACCTGAAGATGATGTGAACTGTTAGCACCCTGAGGCAACCTTTCTTCCCTTTAGTAAGTTCATCAGAATGAAGATACACAGAACCAGAATGTAATACACACACACTCCGCACACAGCCTCAGGCGCTGCCCCCAAAAGTGCGGCCCACCTCTCCATGGAGGGTTCTGGGTGTTGGGCCTGCCCGGCCTCGGCTTCACAATCACAGGCTCTTCTTGCAGGGCTGCCATCTTCTGGGATAATTCCAGTAACCTTGAATACAGAGAAAAGACAACCTCCATTCCTTACGCTGTGCCTCTGGAAACCCAAGAGCACGCCGAGGAACCGGAATGCCACATCACGTACTTGTGTCTGAGGTTGGCGGCTTCCCTCTTCTCCTCAGTGATCGCTCTCTCTGCAGCACGAGCTTTGAGCTACGGGAGACAAACAGATCCTAATCAGTGCTGGCACGCTACACACGAAATAAAGGAAAGGAAAAAAAATCTTACCCAGTTATCATGAGCTTTCTTCTCATGGGTGGCAATCTGAAAGACAACACGTGGACAACGGCATGTGGGGACTCGTCGCAGCCACTGCCGGCGTCTGTCTCAGACACCGAAGAACCCGCAGCCGCAGGGGAGGAGAATTACCTGGGTTTTGAACGAGCGCTCTGTCTTCAGCAGTTCCTCCTCCATCTCTGCAATTCTGCGCCTAAGAATCACACTTGCTTTTATCAATTAATGTCCAACTAAAGAAAACTTGAAACCATCTCACCACGTGCCCCTTACTGCGACACCCGCGCTCCCTCGCAGAAATACTCACATGGTCACAATCAGAGAGTAACACGATCAAAACTAAGACGACCTAATTTCCTTATTATTTAATGTAATAAAAACTGTAATTTTCTGGACTGTTCCTCAACACTCTCGAGCAATCCTGCTAGGACACTCTTCCTCCACAAAGCTTTTTTCTTCCTTTACTGACAGCCACAGAAACTTGCCCAGAGCTGTGACTATAGCTCTGCGGTCCAACGGCTGTAATGGTTTCGGATACGACACTACAGCAAGCAGGCTTCCTGACAGAATTCCTCCAACACCCAGAACCGCCCAGCACCAACCAAGTTCCCGGACGGTCTTGCCAGCACTGGGTAGGTACACGGCAATGGCTGTTAACATGACACTGTTCCCTTCGTTAGCTTAAAATGCATTTTTTCTCATGGGAATTAACTATTCATTTTCATAACTATTCAACATCCTGTGACCATTTATTTATGTTCTCTGCTGTTTTGTTCTACACAATGTAACACGGTTTTTAAAGACGTCAGCAGCCGTCCCCCGGCACGGACCCCACTCTCGAAGCTGAACTCACTTGTACATTTTCACTTCTTCCACAGCCAGAAGCGCCTTCTCGTCAGCAGCTGACAGCCGCTGCTCTCTCTCCTGCCGCTCGTACTCTTCCTGACTCAGTTTCCTAAGACAAAATTGGCTGTCAGTCAGACAGGTTTCTGTCTTCCCAGCAGTCTGCCCAAATGCCCCTACTCAAACATCACCTCCCCTCCCCTCTAAAATGCACAGACATACAGAGTCACGGAAGAATTCAAACTTGCCACTCCAGGATAAAAATCAATCTCTGGCCTATCAGCAAACCACCTGCATTTTTTAACTTCTTGTAATTCTTGACACACTAGAAACTAGTTTAGCAAATGTCACTCTATGCCCACCGACTAGTTTCTTGTGCTTAACACAGTGAAAGGACATTTTACTTGACAGTGTAAGGCCATGGCTGATCGACTTCCACCATTAAGTTTCTCAGGCCAAAGCAAGAGGTAGTTACTTCTGTTTCCACCCGAGGAAAACCTGTAATTACTTCCCTTGTTCTACCGTGGAAGGACTGCCTCTTAACCCAAGATGGGTACTGCAATAAAACAGCCAGAGAAAGAAAGAGCCTTCTAAAAGAAAGAGTCTTCTAGCTTCTAAACCATGTAGTTAACCAACCACAGAACATTCCTGTACTTCAGATATGGGACTCCTACTACCTATTTCAGTGGCATGATGACTCAAGAAAGAAAAATCTCAGAATTAGCAATGTCTAGTGAATAAAACAGAAAAAGGGGCACCTGGGTGGCTCAGTGGGTTGAGCCTCTGGTCTTGGGCTCAGGTCATGATCTCAGGGTCCTGGGATCGAGCCCCATGTTGGGCTCTTTGCTCAGCAGGGAACCTGCTTCCCCCCCGCCCCCGTCTGACTCTCTGCCTACTTGTGATCTCTGTCAAATAAATAAAATCTTCAAAATAAAACAGAAAAAGAATCGCAGCTGTTCCATAATCAGGGTCTTATCTACCGGAAACTGGTTTTGACCCAATTAAACTTCAACCTCCAGATGCCCGTCTACAATAAATCAATTGCAATGGGAACGTTTATGGGTTGAAAAATGCTATTTTGTTACCCTTGTACATGTTTGGCTACAAGTCTAATTCAGAAGACCCTTAACTTGAAATTTAAATTTCTATGAATCAGAAGCAAAATGAGAAGAGCTACATGGTTAAAAGGTTTAACAAGGAAGAAAAGGTTTATGTATTCTTTTATAACTGCCCATTCAACACTCAGCAAAGTATTTTACAAATGGCTACACTATATTGGCCACCTCCTGAGATGCTAAGATAAAAGTACTGGCAAAGTACTATTCCCTGCACTAACAGAGCTCATAGCTGAATATGTGAAAGATACACATAAGAACAGAAAAATCCCTGACTCTGGCTTAGGAAGAAAGGTGAGAAACGGGAGGTCTTGAAGAAAAGCTCAATCAAAATTTTTTTCCCGGTAATGAATAAGCTGGTCTGAAAATACTGAGAACAATTAGAACATCGGCTAAAAATAAAAAGACTCTGCCTGAAGACATCAGAGACTTAATATATTAGTTGACAAGTTAATATATGAGGCCAAGCTCCAGGAGAAAAAGAAATCTCAGAATTACAAGAAAGTCTGGCGTCTGAAGCCACCTTTCTCCCAGGTTCATTCCATGCACTGAAGACCATGGAGACTTAAGAAGACTGAGAAGAACTTTCACCAGAAACGGGTTCAAAGAAAAATGGAGTTCAAGGTCGTCAATGAAGGGGACCGCCAATCAAAATCCGAGGCTTTGGGTTTGGACTAGAAAGAGCTGTGCAAACAGGCAACACAGTGTCCTTTGAAGGGACAAGGCCAATTTTAAATGACATAAATTGCCGACTGGATTAAAGTAACAACCTCATGTACAAATAAACTCAAATCTTTTCCATAGGAAAATAACATCATCCTAGACCTCTAGCTTTCTCTACGGTTATTAGAGACAATTTTTGCCACTCAGTCAAAACTGACCAGGGACTCCACAAAACACCGAGATCAAATCTAAAAACCAAGAGGGATGGACCCATAGATGAATCTTTACAGACTTTAAAATAATTATGCTTATAGGGGCACCTGGGTGGCTCAGTGGGTTAAAGCCTCTGCCTTCTGCTCAGGTCATGATCCCAGGGTCCTGGGATCGAGCCCCGCATGGGGCTCTCTGCTCTGTGGGGAGCCTGCTAACTCCTCTCTCTCTCTCTCTCTCTCTCTCTGCCTGCCTCTCTGCCTACTTGTGATCTCTGTCTGTCAAATAAATAAATAAAATCTTAAAAAATAATAATAATAATTATGCTTATATAATCAAAGTAAAAGTCAAAATTATAAATTTTAGCAGAATCTGTAAAATTGAAACATAGTAACTGAAATTAAGAATTATTAATAGGGGGCACCTGGGTGGCTTGGTGGGTTAAAGCCTCTGCCTTTGGCTCCTGTAGTGATCCCAGGGTCCTGGGATCGAGCCCCATGTCAGGCTCTCTGCTCCACGGGGAGCCTACTTTCTCCTCTCTCTCTGCCTGCTTGTGATCTCTGTCTGTCAAATAAATAAATAAAATCTTTTAAAAAAAAAAAAGGAATTATTAATAGGGGCTCCTGGGTGACTCAGTTGGTTAAGTGCCTGACTCTTGATTTCAGCTTTGGGTCATGATCTCAGCTCATAGTGTTGAGTCCCACATCAGGTGCCTCACACAGAGAGGACTCTGCTGTAGATTTTCTACCCTCCCTCGCCCCCTCTGCCCCTGTGCATGAGTACATGTGCGTGCACGCTCTCAAACAAATAGATTTTCATTAAAAAGCCCTCAATGAATGATTTTAGCAGCTGACTTGACAAAGTGACGTGAGACCTTAGCATATGAGACAGGTCAGAAAAAACGCCATTCAGCATGCAGCAAATCAGGTAAGAATGTAGGAGACACAGGGGAAATAGTAAAAAAATTTAAATAGAATCTTACAAAAGAGAGATTAAAGCAGAATCAATATACAAAGCAAGGTCCCCAAAACCAAGAGGAGCTAATGACCCCAAGCACCATAAATACGAACAAGGTGGGAAGAGGGCAGAGAAACAAAAAATGCCCACACACGCCTCACACCTGAACACCTCCCACTAACACTGCTGAAGAACCAGAAAGGATGACTGAGGGCTCCAAGGGCAGCAGTGAGACACTGGGGAGGGAAAAAACAATGGATACTGGAATCCTCAAAGGAACTACAAAACCAGAAAGTAATTGGTTACTTTCAAAGTAATGAAATTAAATAACTGCGAGCATCTCACAGCCAGCAGAACAATCCTTAGAAAGATGTTATCATACAAGAGATAAACTGATCATATCTTTCACTCAAGGCTGGCCTTCGAGGAGAGTGAAAGAGACCCGCAGTGAAAAACTACAGACGTGGGCGAGGCGGAAGAGCTATAGGAACTATGCAAGTGTGTGTCAGCAGAATGAACGCCGGCCAGACCGCGATGCAGTACGACACCGAAACGTCTCTGGAGTTTAGGTGTAGAGGGAATGACGATGTCATTCGAATAGCATCTATGTCAGATGGGAGCTAAAGCCCAGAAAGAGGCACACTTAGTCATGTATATCACACTGTAACAAGTTCAGGACCCATGTTATGGTCTTTAGGGTAAGTATAGGAGGAGAGAAAGAGCAACCTCTAACTACCAAGCCTTAAAGAGCACAAAAGTAGAATTATGAAAAATACTCCAATAATCCAAAAGACAGAAAGAAGGAAGAAACACAGAAACACAGAACAGACCATCAAACAGAAAGCAAACAATAACAGGTGGATTTATTTTAATTTTTTTTTTTAAATTTTTAAGTAATCTATACACCCAACATGTGGCCTGAACTCACAACCCTAAGATCAAGAGTCACATGCTCTACCAAGTGAGCCAATTTGGTGTCCCAGTCACACATAGATTTAAACCCGTGTGTGTGTGTGTGTGTATGTGTTGAGGAGTTACATAGAAAAAATGTGCACTCACCCAGTCTCTACAGCTACATACCTATTTATGTCACAACAGACTCCAGAAAAGATTCTAAGAAACATAAACGTTTCAATGGGCAGAGACTGCCAGGTGGAGAAACTGTAAAAGGGTATTTTTCTGCAGAGAAAGCAGCATACGTAGTGACAATGAGGCTCAGAGTGGCATGAGGAACTGTGTTCAGTGTGGCTGCAGGGCGGAAAGCATCAGAAGTTGCTGCAGGAAATGCACCTCCAGACAACTGAGGAAGTGTCCTGTGTGCCTGCATGAGAGTCTAGAACTGATCCAGAAGGGAATGGAGCCCTCCTGACAGATTTTAAGCACTCGAGGCCATGCAGGGACCTGCACTTTAACTGAGTTCACTCGAGACTGAAAATGAATAAGAGCCTGGAAGGGGGGTCTGAGAAAGGGCAGGTGATGAGAGGTCCCATCAGGGACTGTCAGGAAAGAGGATGTGGACCTGAACTAACCCAGGCTCTGGAGATGGAGAGCACGGTACAAACCAGATATGCTGGACGGACCAACTAAACCAGTGCCACAATGACTATCATGAAGAAAAACAACCGACATTTAGGAAATTATTATTAATTTATTAATTATGTTTTATTAATTATTTATTATTATTTCTGGTGGCAAAGAAATACTCTCAAAAAAAAAAAAAAAAAAGGTAATGAAATTAGGAATATTTCTCTGAAAACAGGCCAGGTATTTAAAGCTGGCCTAAACGAAATCTAGAAAATCTAAACTGACTGCACAGTGAGCAAAGAATCCGAGAAAACATTAGTGGTCTGCTTTCGATGTTTCATGGCACCAGGCAATAGCAGCCTGAGCATTTAGAAAAGATAAGCTTTGCTCAGCAGAATAAGCCTTCTCAGAGGCTGCCATAGATCTATTTTTGGAGAATTCTGGTAATTTTGTGGGGGAAAAAAACTTAAAATGAACTACAAAAGTCTATCTTTCAAGAAACACACGTAACTCCAGATTTGAGATGGAGATTTCAAGATATTAATACCTAAATATACACACAGAACAGGTACGTCTAAATTTAATACTCCAAACACCCTCACCATAATTACAGTATGTAACGTTTAACCTGAGATATTTGACTAAACTCCAAAACTTAGGATACCTTCAAATAACTAAATTTTTGGAGTGTTTATTCCACTAAACATCGTGTCCTACAAATCACTCAGGATTCTCAAAGGCTGTATTAAGAAGCAGTAGAACAGGGGCGCCTGGGCAGCTCAGCTGGTTAAGCAACTGCCTTCAGCTCAGGTCACAATCCTGGAGCCCCGGGATGGAGTCCCGCACATCAGGCTCCCTGTTTGGTGGGGAGTCTGCTTCTCCCTTACCCTACACCCCCATGCTTGCTCTCTCTCCCTCAAATAGAGCAATAGAACAGACACAGGACAAATCACACTTACTTAAAATGCCACAAAGAAAGTAAAGTACATGGCAGAGCACGAGAGGGACTGGTTCTTCACAGCGCACATGCCATAGCAGGACCGCTGCTCTAGTAAACCACTCCCTGTCAAACAACCTGCAGTCCAGTAGTGCACACATTCACTTACATGGCGAGACCGCTAACGACTGGGCACAATTATCTTACTTTTGCAGCGCCATCTCCTTCTCCTGGTACAGCTCATTCAGAATCTCTACTTTCTGCCTCAGGGTTTGGCATTCATCCTCCAGGATGGCTTTGGTTGACTGCAGTGAATTGCGGTCATCTTCTAACTTCTTTATTTGGTCTGGAGAGGATAAAATGGTTGAGCTGGGCGTGTGCACAGGGCTCACAAACTGGTGGGATAGGGGGGGCGGCTGGAAGGAGTCAGAAACT
Organism: Mustela lutreola; assembly: GCF_030435805.1. Lineage (NCBI taxonomy): Eukaryota > Metazoa > Chordata > Mammalia > Carnivora > Mustelidae > Mustela > Mustela lutreola. The sequence continues at coordinate 66,144,968 of NC_081303.1, read as the reverse complement.
CAGCACTTTCTTCTCAGGAAGCAGCCTACCTTCCAGGTTACATTTAGTAGACATCGAGGCTCTAAGCTTAACTTGTAGAAGTTTTAGATCCTCTTCAACTACTGAAACTGCAGTTTGTGTCTAAAAATTCCAACAGAGAGAACTATTCTTACAAGGGAGGCACAATGAGAATTCAAAGGTACTTACAGTACTCCAGAGAAAAGCTCATACCCGAGAAATGTCCATCATCTGCTTAATTTGATTTTTCACTTTCTCACTCTGGTCACCTAAAATACAAAAAGCTTTAATTGCCTTTTCCTCCTTTGCTTTTTAAATGTACTTTCTTGATTTCTCCAAAAATAAACAATTATGATTATGTTCAAACATTCAAAGGAAAAACAAATCAACCAAGGGAACTAATTAGGCTCCATGACTTTTAAGAGAATTGCAAATTCAAAAAGCGAATTCCCAGTTTGTACAGCAAAAGTGTTATCTGTGCCATTCTCAAACAAGAAGGGATGTGTGAACTAAAGCTCTTTCTTCTCGTTCAGATCTGTGTCCACCTGGTCATGTGTCTTATTTAGACAGACTTCCTCTTCCATTCTCCCCTTGAATCTGCTACCAGGCATGGTTGAAAATGCCCACTGTGAAAGCAATATCTGATTTGAAAAACATGTCCAGAAACACATCCTTCATCAGTCAACACTGCTACCTTCAGCTCTACACTCAAGGCCTTCGTTAGTTTACGGCTCTCCCGACTTCAGTACTCTTGAAATCGGTTAGAGGCCTTAAAACTGCAGAGCTACAGAGATGATGAGCACTAAATTCAAAGGTCATCTCCATGGCAATGAGACATAGATTTCTCCTACTGAACAGTGTTCATACTTACAGGTCTAAGTCACAGCTCTGCTGCTCTCGCCCTAGTGCAAACAGTCCTCAGTGGTATGGAAAAGCAGTCTATGCACACCCACTGCTATACCACAGCTCTGCAACCCATCTCTGCCCCGTGCACAAAGAGGTGTTTCTAAGTCCAGTGATAGGCATCTACAGCTCTTAACGTTTAAGTTAATCAGTGGACGGCTGGGTGGCTCAGTCAGTTAAGTGGCTGCCTTCGGCTCAGGTCATGATCCCAGTGACCTGGGATGGAGTCCCAAATCGAGCTCCTTGCTTAGCAGGGAGCCTGCTTCTCCCTCTGCCTGACAATCTGGCTGCCTGTGCTCCCTCTCTCTCTGAGATAGATAAATAAATAAATATATAAATAATCAATCTTAAAAAAAAAAAAAAAGGAAGAAGTTAGTCAGGGGCGCCTGGGTAGCTCTGTCAGTTAAGCCTCTGACTCTTGATTTCGGTTCACATCATGATCTTGGGGTTCTGAGATCAAGCTCTGCATTGGACTCCTTGCTCAGTGGGGAGCCTGCTTGAGATTCTCTCCCTCTCCCCTGACCCTGCTCATTCTAAAATAAATAAATCATTAAAAAAAAAAAAAAAAAAGAGGAAGTTAGTCAGCCAAAAGGAGCATCAGTGTACTTAAAGACAGGAACACAAAAAGAGGTCCAACCTCCCTGAAACCAAACTTACCTCCCACTTCTCCATTTGCTAATTCATCTAACTCACTTCCTCCTTTATTCTGACCCTCAGATTCAGATTCACAATCTAACTGATTCAACTGGGTAATGCAGTTAGTCAAAGCCTAGAAAAGAAGCAAAGGGACATTAGAAAGAGCTTCTCAAATAGATTTCATGAGGATTAAGAATGTAGTGTCAAGAGAATAAACTTACATTAATATTATCATCTTTGTGAGAAAGAGCTACTTCCAAGTTTTTCTGAGATTTCTCAAATGCTTTGATTTGGTCACTGAGCTCAGCATGTGATTTGCTCCAGTCTTTGATTTCTTGCTGCAACTGAAAAGTTAAAACACATGAATTTCCAAAGGCTAGGGCTCTTGCATTGGATACATCAGGAATATGTGAATGAAACAGGGAAGCAGGGAGCCATTCTCTTCTTTGGCCTGTTTCTATGGACTGAGGCCTTCGTGACGGGAGAGGGGAGAGTGGCTCCTACCCTCAGAGCTGCAGTAAGCACATGAGATGAGAGCGGTCGAGGAAGTCAACCCAGTTACTGCAACCTTCAGAAAACTGCAGCCCATTCAAATAATTCACTTTCACAGGAACAGAAGAACACATTTCACTGTCTCCCATGTCCACACTCCAGATCATATAACCTTCCTTTTGTCAATAAAGCAGTAATTGCTCAAAGCAGGGTTAAAATTCATAATTCTTTGGTCAAGAAGCAAATCCATCATCCCACTGAGGCTATTCAAGTTAATAATTGGTTGGTATTTGACAAGACAAAGACTAAAAACACTGACAGCAATAAGAAATTATAGATAAGAACAGAAAATCTAGAACAGATGGAGAATATATACATGCACTCAATTTTGGAAGCTTAAACTTTGCGTATCTAAGAATAAAATTCTGCATACATATTTCATTTCCTTAAAAACAGATCTGAGAAAAGATACTCAAGGGGTAATGATACTCAGTCCCTTCCTCCACATAATCTAGAACATTAACTTTTCTTTACCTGTTCTTTCTTCTTCTTCAGCTTGGCATTTTCCTCTTTAATCCGATGGCATTCAGACTTCACCTTCTCTTCACTAAGTTTGGCTTCATTAAGGGCAATCTGAACCTAATACAAAACACTCCTATTAGTGAGTTCATTCCAAAGGAGGGGTATTACACTTTCCCAATTAGACATCATGTAGTTTTCATTTATTGCAAATTCTAGCACATATCAAATGTTTGCTCTTCAACAAAACTAAGACACCCTATTAACATTTTGCAGAATTAAAGGCAGCTTTACCTCTGAAAATTCTGAGGCATTCACTGAAATGACATCCTTTAGCCTCTCTATAGATTTCTTGTTTTCCGATATCTGCCATGTGGAAGAAAAACACAAAAAAGGTATTATGATTTTAGTATAAATGGTAGGATATGTGCTAAAAAGATGAAATGCTATCCCAGAGCCGTCGCCTACATATTAGGTAAAAGCAGGTGATTCCGTGTTAGCTGGGGAGAAAAGTCAAGACTGTAAAGAGGTAAGAAAAAAATAACTGGAGCTCTAACTGCGTACATCTACGACCTTCCTTGCTATGAGCTAATGTGATAGGTAGATGACCAGACAAAAAGGTGAAAAAAAGCAGAGAGAAAAAAAGGGGGGGGGGGGGGATGTTCAAGTAGTCTAGTTGAAATCAACTGGCAGAGAAAAAAAAAATCCTCCCGGTCACCTTAAAAATTCTCTTGCCCAGGGGCTCCTGGGTGGCTCAGTGGGTTAAAGCCTCTGCCTTTGGCTCAGGTCGTGATCCCAGGGTCCTGGGATCGAGCCCCGCATTGGGCTCTCTGCTCAGCAGGGAGCCTGTTTCCCCTCTCTGTCTCAGCCTGCCTCTCTGCCTACTTGTGACCTCTGTCAAATAAGTAAATAAAATCTTTAAAAAAAAAAAAAAATTCTCTTGCCCAAACTAAAAATGGTTGGACTTGAGGACAGACAGACAAATCTCATTTATGGAAGAATTCCAAATAATCTGTCAAGGTACTGCCTCCTCAAGGAGATATAACATACTCTTCACTCTTTTCATCCCAGGCTGGGCATAGGTACTTCCTTCAGAAGTGAACAGTACACCAAGAGTGGGAATGGTTCTACTGAGAGTAGAGAAACCTGGCAAATACCTGGCCAGGTAGGTCACAAGCTCAACTGGGTGTGCAACATATGGGAACTCTCTGAAACTTCCCTGTAGTTCTTAAACGGTTCTAAAAGGCTTGTTTTTAAAAGGAATCATGCAAAACAAAACAAAGTATTAGAACTGTTCAACAGGGCTACGGTTTCTTAGTTGCTCTACATGTTTCAGATGGCAGAGCCAAGCAATACAGAAATTATCCAGGGCTGAGGACAAAAATATTTCCTAGGACCATGAAAATAACAACTTGTGGTATTAGCATTTAAGATTCCATGAAGACAGATGAATACAGGTTCAACTTCCCTGTCTCCCAATCCTCCTCTGGTTACACCCTGGGAAAATGCAGAGTTCATTCCACCCCATCTAGAAAACAGTTTGAAAGCTAAATTACAGTTAACGATTTGTAATAAAACTTACCAAGTCCTGATTCTTCACATTCTGTTCCCTCTCAGATTCTAACATAACACGCAGATTTTTAGCTGTATTATCCAGAATTCCATTAGTTTCCTCAAGTTTCTTGATTGTATCCTATTAAAAGAGACATTAAAATTAATAGTAACTACTCACTATTTTTCTTTTGTTTTTAGAATGTAATCTCAAAAAGAGAAAGAATTTTTACCTTATATTTAATTGCTTCATCAGAGAGAATCATATTTTGTTTCTTAGTCTCTTGAACATGTTTCTTTGACTCCTTAATCTATTTAAAATAAAGCACACAGAATTCAGAACTATAAGTCACAGGTGTATCAAAACTTATCTGAGAGGTAACCCCTTAGAGAAGAAAGATGTACTTTACACATACGATGATTACTTCAGATCTGGATGGCTCATAGGAAATAATGAAATTTTAAAATACCATAATAACTGCACCATAACAGAGGAGGAAATAATTCAAGCTGGAATCCTGAGGGGAAAATATTGAAAGAATAACTATACCTTCTGTTCGTAATTTGCCAACTTTTGTACAAGTTCTGCGTTTTCTTTCATGATATTCTTCACCTTTGCAGCAATCTGCTGCTCAGTAACTAAAGGGGAGAGGAAATCCATAAGATTATTATGAGAACTAAGTAAAACTAAATAACCCAAGGTATTAGCAGCACATTACCTAGCACTATGAGGAAAAGAACTTCTTAACATAACTATTACGCTTTTGAGAAAGCAACTTGCAGGTCATGGCAAGTAAGGGTGTAAAAATACTACTAGATAAGGAAAATCGGGGCGCCTGGGTAGCTCAGTCAGTTGAGTGTCTGCCTTCTGCTTGGGTCGTGATCCCAGAACCCCCATCAGGTTTCCTGCTCAGAGAGAGAGCCTGCTTTTTCCTCTGTCCTTCCCCCAGCTCATTCTCTCAATCTCTCTCTCAAATAAATAAAATCTAAAAAAAAATAAATACATAAAATAAGAAAAATATAATAAGGACCCTTCCTTCAGTGAGATTCCAATTTAGTTCAAAAATAAGAAATATAATAAAATATTTTGGCTTGATAGCCTTCCCTTCATGGTATACCTTTCTTCTCAGAAACTGTGATCATTCAAATATATGTCATTTGCAAAAAGAAAAAGACAAAAAAATACAAGCACACTGATTTACATCTCTATTCCTCAAATCATATACTTAAATATTTACTGTATTGATCAAACCATTAGCTCAGGAACACTGTTCATATGCAATAAATCTGAAAAAAAAAAAAGTCAACAAAGCCAATCTGCCCCAAATCAAACTAATCATCTTCCTCCTCCCACAATTTGTTCCACTTCACCTCCTATCTCAGTTGGTAGCATCACTATCTCCACTCTGTCATCCAAGCTAGCAACTAGGATTAGTAAAATGTTCAGGAGTAAGTCAATCAGACATCAGAAGTCACTGTATCTACTTCTATCTTACATAAAATTCATATCTAACACTAATACTGAAGGAAGAGTACAAACAACAGAATAAACCTAAGTATTTACCTTGATATACTCTACTCTTTACCTAGAAGAAAAATAAAATTAAATTAGATGTCAAAACATTTTAATAACAGAAATATGATAGTATTTCAATATTACGAAAATATTATATACAAGTCAAATCATAACAAAATGAAAATTTAGTAAAAGTTTGGTTCACTATAATCCATAGAATTAAAAAATAAAAAGATTAAAAAGCATTTCAAATGTGGGGCGCCTCAGTGCCTCAGTCAGTTAAGCATCTGCCTTCAGCTCAGGTCATGATCCCAGGGTTCTGGGATCAAGTACTACACTGGGCTCCTTGCTCAGCAGGGAGTCTGCTTCTTTCATTACCCCATCCCCCGCTCATGACCTCTCATGCTATCTCTAACAAATAAATAAAATCTTAAAAAACAATAAAAAAATATTTTTTAAAAAAGCATTTCAAATGTAATTGGTAGGGATGCCTCACAATTTCTGGTAGAAGCACTAAAGTGAATACATCATTTTGCAAATAAAGATATGTTTATGTATTAAATGGGCACCAATCTTATTAAGCACTTAATTTTAATAATGGAAATGGATATTTTCATATTACATATATCAATGCTTCTTTTACCCCAAATCATTTATTTGACAACCCCAAATAGTGAGAATGAAGTCCAGAAACATTGATCATTCAAAGACACTTTCAGGAAACAAAATTAAAGGCATAATCTTTGTACTAAGATATGTCTCTCTCCCTCTCCAGAAAACATCTATGAAGTCCTATTACAAGTTAGCAACTGGCTGCATTTAGAGACCTAAAAATTATGCTAGGTCATCTGATTTTCTCAAAACCCCTAAACATAGTGGTCATCCACCTGAAAGGGAAAGAAGGCTGCTAGAGGAAAAGGCACAAGCAACCAGAGCAATGACACCTCACTAACCTCTAAATCCTCTCTAAAGACGGCACTGAATTATAGGGTTGCAAAATCTAAGCAGGGGGCACATGGGGGGCTCAGTCAGTTGTGTCTGCTTCAGCTCAAATCATGATCTCAGGGTGCTGGGATCAAGCCCCCAAGTCAGGCTCCCTGCTCAGTAGGGAGTCTGCTGCTCCCTCTGCCCCTCTTCCCTAGTTTGCACGCTCTCTCTCTCACAAATAAAATCTTATTAAAAAAAAAAAAAATCTAAGCAGTACTCAATTTTTTAAAAATTGCATCACTGAAAGTCTTTGTAACCCAGAAGTTATTTCCACTTTCAAAAGTTATAAATAGTAATGAAATACTCAGATCAGTCCATAAATCATCCATGGTATCTCATTATTATTACAGTATCCAACAGCATGTATAATAATGTTGTTATTGGAAAATGCATTCAGAGTTCCAACATGGAAAGAAATGACTATTTTTCTAATGCCACAGGCTTGTTAATGAGACAGTAAGTCCTCCTTTCACCCACAACAGTAGGCGGGAGGAGGTAGGAAGAAACAAGAAGCAGGCAAATGAGAGCAGGGACCAAGGTTCCAAAGTCAACTGCTGAGGTTGAGAAACAGCAGTGAGGACATAAAGCCTGCATCATCCTGTGAAAATGTAAACAGGTGTTAGGATTTTTAAGATGGGAGAAACAAGAGTGGGAAATAAAAAAACGTTTTCCCCTTTCCCCTTCCACTCATCCTTTCTATGTTCCCTTTCCCCTTCCATCTGAGGAAAAGTCCCATGAGATCAGAGGACTCTTCCCAGGAATCCAGGCAAATGACCCTTCTTTTTAAGTGATTTTATCATCACTTGTACAAGGAGAGAAAGCTTATGAACAATGGTATGCCTGATAAAACTAAGAAATCAGAAAAAAAATCTTAGAAAGACATGCATCCAATGCTTTGGGCTACTTTATTAACTGTTAAGCTTCAACTGAAACTGAAAGCTTTTCATCTGCAAAGCTCATTCACCCAGGGCGCCTGGGTGGCTCAGTGGGTAAACCTCTGCCTTTGGCTCAGGTCATGATCTCAGGGTCCTGGGATCGAGCCCCATGTCAGGTTGTCTGCTCAGTAGGGAGCCTGCTTCTCCTCTCTCTCTCTCTCTCTCTGCCTGCCTCTCTGCCTACTTGTGATTTCTGTCTGTCAAAAAGAAATAAACTCTTAAAAAAAAAAAAAAAAGCTCATTCACCCAAGATTTCTTCTCCAGTTATGTTAGATAACTATGAAACAAAAAAGACATAATACAGTCACAAGACTGAATACATATGAGCATACATATATAGATAAGCAAAAAAGACAAATTCTGCACGGGAAGAGACTCTGAAGAAATAAAACTTTTAGTACTGTGTCTTTGAATACTACATAATCTGTTTTTCCAAATAAGAAGTTATTTTATGAGTCTAATAGCAAATGATCAAGTTAGAAAATATGTGAAACAAAACAAAACAAAAAATCTAACACATTTTGCAGATGTGTTATCTGCAGATAACACATCTGCAAATATACTGCAAAATTACCTAGGGTCTTAGATATATTTTTTACTATTTTGTTCTCTTGTAGCATTTATTTCTGTGTAAACATCTATTTTTATATAATTATATATACAACATACAGTTTGTATTTTACAGTCCTGATTTCTGCTATTTCCACTTAATATTAAATTGTGAACATTTTCTGGGCTCCTGTATCTTCAAAATAACATAAATTTCAAGAGTTACCTAGTATCCTATTATATGGATATACAATAATTTAACAATTCCCCTACTGCAGATCATTTAGTTTGCACCAAGTTTTCACTCAAAAATAGTGTTTCACTGATCACTCTTATATAAAACTTTTAATGCATGACTGGTTATTTCTCTAGGACAGATTAATTACACATGGCTTTATAATAAAAGGATATGAAAACTTCAAGGCTTCTGATACATACTATTTAACTGCTTTTCAAGATGGCTCTAAGACTTGCCAGTTCTACTAGGAACTTATACATGTGCCCAAGTAGGTACATATACATTTAATCTTTAGATTTTAAGATTTATAAATTGAAGTTTTCAGATTAAAATTATACATATTGTCTTGTTCACCTAAATCTTTACCAACAAAGATTATACTGAACTACTTCACAAGATCAGCTGAGATCAGAAGCATTTGTGTTCGTGTTCATAAATGAAAAAGAAACAAGAGGGCTAGCGATTATAAAATATCTGGTGTCTTGATGAGTCAAAGTGTAAGTTTAATTTACTCACAGCAAGGACAGTTCTCCAGAAGAAGACGGCAAATGAACCAATTCCCAAGAAGGCGGTGATAAGTACAGGTTTCCATGGCAACCCGTAAAAATCAGGCCCAGGCTGAACATCATCAGGCAACGTAGCAACTAACTGAAACAGAAATATTGGAAATAACAAGAATCCATGAAACAGTCACAAAGAACCATCCACAGAAATTCTAAACCGACCTCCACCAGGTAACCACCCCCTCAAAATTCTTTAGTAGCTTCCACTGCTTCCATAGAGATGGGGTACTGGCAGCCTCTTATTTCTTGTCTGGCTTCAAGTATTCCTGAATATTATGAATCTAAATGTATTTAAGCTGAACACATACTTCCAGTTTGCAACAGGACCTACCCCATCGTGTCGTCTAGGACACGCCTAATGTCTCTGGATCAGACTTTCCTCTTAACTCCTAATAAAAAGCCACATAAAACACAAAATTGAACACCCTAGAGAGAAAATCAATTTGTACGGCGGCAAATAAAAGCAAAATGATAGCGAATAACCCAAATAATGTGCTTCTCCTCCAAGATTTTCAATCTTTATTCTACTGTTACATAAAAACAAAAGCTGAGTAAGCTCGGACGGCTGCTCGTAACCGGTCCAGACCGCGGCTCTGAAGCGAACCGTCTTCTCCATAACGCCGCGCCTGCATTTTAGACGCTTCCTGGCATGCGGCTATATGAACACTGTCCCACCTTCTACAAGCACACAGCTACCCTGCTGGCCCCAACCCACCACAGTGCCAGGGGCCCCTAGAAAAGGACCCCAAGAGTTCATGACTTTCTACCGGAAAATAACACAGCGCCTGCTACAGTCTAAGAAATCAGTAGCAAATTAACAAGGGACGAAACCTTAAAATCACTCCCCCCGGGCTCCCTAAACAGCACTGCGACGTCCTGCCCGCCTCGGCCCTGACCCACTCCAGCTCTCCCTCCACCCGTCAGCGCGCCAACTCCGCTCACGACTCGTCTACCCGCCTGCCGGAGCCGGGGTCCCTCCCTGGGCATGCGGACCCTCACCTCCAGGAGCTTGGCTATGAAGGCTGCGTAAAGGACCGACAGGGGTCCCAGAAGTTCCGAGTCCCCGGGGGAAACGGTGACAGAAGGCACAGTGGCAGGAACAGAGTCCATCGTGAGGGGGAAGCTCAGAGGACGCCACGCTCCCCCCTCGCAACAGCACCGAAGCCCACTTTCCCACCGCTTCCTCCTCCGGAAAGGGTCCGGCTGAGGAGGCGGCACCGGGAGTGAACTTCGCCTTCCCGAGGCGAAGGCACTCTGCGCCTCTCTGCCGAACGCCTCCAAGGAAATACGTCATCAGACAATGCCCCTTTTATGACGTAAAGGCGCCTACGGAGGCCCGGCCCGCGGTGGGCGGGGCCACGCGGACGGAACCAACGGTCGGCGGAGCGACCCGCGCGGAGCAAACGGAGGCCGCGCGCTGACAGAAGCCTCACCTGCCGCAGGCGCTGGGGCCGCGGTGGCAGAGGAGCAGGCGCTGGGGCTGGAGAGAAACCTCGCGCTCGCGCCCCTCAAGGCCAGCCTTGTGTCACTGCGTGCCGAGACCGCAGGCACCTGTCCCACTGCCCAGGCGGGAGGGCAGCCTCTCCCACGCCCCGAGTAACGACACCCTCCCCGGTCTCCAGAGCGAGGCCTGCCTGCCCCAGGATCTCCAGTTCCCCGAAGCTCCGCTTTCCCCTCCCTAGTCCACAGGCTCCCGCTGTCTCACATTCCTGCAGGTGCTCTGGATAAGGCTGCTGCTAAGGTGCCACGTCATGTCCCGTCTGTTCTAGTTACGTGACTTTTAGAAAAGGACGGGGAATATGCATAGGCACGTTCTAAAAGTTGAAAAAACTGGGCGCCTGGGTGGCTCAGTGGGTTAAAAAGCCTCTGCCTTCGGCTCGGGTCATGATCCCCCGGGTCCTGGAAGGAGCCCCGCGTGGGACGCTGCTCAGCGGGGAGCCTGCTCCGCCCCCCCCATGCCTCTCTACTTGTGATCTCTGTCATAAATAAATAAAATCTTAAAGAAAAATAATAAATAAAAATTGAAAAAAACTTAGGACATGTAAAAGGGACAATGATGTTTGTAAATCTTTAAAGGTATGTCTTCCAGTTGAATATAAAAATGCAGAACAATCAGGAAAATCCTCAAAAAGAAGAGCAATGGAGGCAGGGAGGGAGGTGAAAAAAGGCCACGCAAAACAGTAGGGAACGGACCCAAGAATACAGATGGATTATGATCAGAACAGAAAATCCAAAAATATGCCCAACTGCTTTGAAAATTTAGAATATAATAGAAGTCAGCTGGGGAAGAAGACTTTAATAAGTGACGTTAGTATAGCTAAGCCATATGGAAAATGTTAAAATTGATTTTTTTCATAAGGATAAATTCCAAATGATCAGAAACCTGAACGTAAAAAATGAAAACAAGTACCAGAAGAGACATGAGTGAGTTTCTCGATGTATTATGAGTGATCAAAATTCCTAATTATGCCTCAAAATCCAAGCGAAAAGAATTGCCAACAACTACTTGAAAATAAAAAACGTGCCTAGCCCCTGCAATGCAAAAAAAATACGAAGTGTCAAAAAAGTTTGACAACCAGAGAAAGAATATTTGTAACATTAGAGAAAAAGGGTTAATGTTCCTAAAGTATGAAGAACTGTACAAGTAAGCAGAGAAGAAAACAGCCCCAAACCTATAGAAAAATGAGCTGAAATAAAAGAATCAGCAATTCTCAGGAAAAGAAATAGGAAAAGCTCACAAACATACGGAAACATGCTCTGCCCCACTCATAATAAAAGAAATACAAATTAAACCTACACTGAGATACCACTTCTCACTTGTACTGGCAAGATCTAAACATCTGACAACATATTCTATTGGTGAGAGAATGTAGGGGAAACAAGTACTCTCACATGTTGCTCATCATTCCACAAAATGACACAACCTCTATGAGTGGGAATTTAGCATCATCTCTCCAAGTTGTGTATTTACCTTTTGATGCAACAATCCCACTTCTAAAGATCTCAAAGATACTGTGGACACAACAAATGTTAAAAAGATATATAAACAAAACTATGTTATTCCAGCATTATTTATAAGTACAAAAGACTATAAACAACCAAAATGTTCATCAGTAGAAGAGTTGCTGAATACACTGAAGTTTACTGTGAAACTGGAAAAAAAATAAATTTTATATACTGCTAGAGTATGGTTTCCAGAATTTTTTTTTTTTTAAGGAGGGATGGAAAAAATGTAGAATACTACTTTTATGTGAGAAAGTAATGAGACAAATTAGTATTTTTTATGGCTCTGAGATAAAATTCATATACAGGGGCGCCTGGGTGGCTCAGTGGGTTAAAGTCTCCACCTTCGGCTCAGGTCATGATCCCAGAGTCCTGGGATCAAGCCCCACATCTGGCTCTTTGCTCAGCGAGGAGCCTGCTTCCCTTCCATTCTCTCTGCCTACTTGTGATCTGGGTCTGTCAAATAAATAAAATCTTAAAAAAAAAAATTCACATATAATAAATGGCATATATTCAAAGTGCACAATCTGATAAATTTCGACACACGAATACACCTGTGAGAACCTCATCACAGTCCAACTGAACATGTCCTTCACATGTCTCCTCATCACACCTCCTGCCACTTGTGGACTGGGCCTGCCCAAACAGAAGTTCTCTATCATAATAGTTTGCATTTCCTACAGTTTTATATATGAAATTTATAAACACCATGTATCTTACTTCTCTGGCTTATCTCACCAGCACAGAGATCCCCCCACGTTGCTCCATATATCAATAGGTAACTATTCCTTTTCGTTGCTGAATGGCATTTCACTGGATGGACCTAGCACAATTTGTTTATTTATTCAGCTGTTGACGGGCATTTGAGTTTTTCCCAGTTTTTAGCTTTTATGGATAGAGAGGCTGTGAATACTGATGGACAAGTACATGGATGTAGATGCAGAATTTATTTTTTCAAAGGTACATGCTTAGGAAAGGGATGGTTGGAGCATCTGACACACACCTTTCTAAGAAACTAACAACCAGTTTTCCAAGGTGATGAACCACTGTACATCCCCCACCAGGAGTGTGTATTTCCAGCTCCTCCACATCTTCTCCAACACTTGGTATTTTAATTTAAATCATTCTTTTTAATTTTAGTCATTCTAATAAGTATGTATGATATTTCATGGTGATTTTAATTTGCATTTCACTGAGAAGTAATGATGTTGAGCATTTTCTCATGTGCTTATTTCCTATGCACACATCTTATTTGGTGAAGTGTTAACTTTACTGGTTTATTTCTTATGAATGAGCTTTAAGAGTTCTTTATATATATTCTGCATATAAGTCTTTGTTCATATATAGACTTTCCAACGATTTTCTCCTAATCTGTGCCTTGTCTTTTCATTCACTTAACGGTGTATTATGAAAAGCAGGAATTTTTATTTTGATGAAATCCAAATTATCAAATTTTTCTTTTATGAATGAATCCTTTTTTTCGGTGTTAAATCTAAGAAATCTTTGTTTAACTTTTTTCTGTAAGTGTTATAGTTTTAGGTTTTACATCCAGTTCAATGAAGCATTTTGAGCTCATTTATGTTTATGACTGAGCTATGAATCAATTTTTTTTTGCACAGGGATATATCCAATAGTTCCAGTCCTGTTTGTTGAACAGATGTCTCTTTCTCCAATTTGTTTCTACCTTTGTCAGAAGTCCATTGCCAGGTGTGTATGGATCTACTTCTGAACTGTCTATTCTATTCCAGTGATCTTTTTGTCTATCTTACATTGATACCATGCTCTCCTAATTACCATAACTTTACCATAAGTCTTGAAATCAGGTCATGTTTGTGTTGTTCAAGGTCCTTGGAATTTTCTATATCAATTGTATAATCAGCTTGTTGTTTTCTACCAAAAAATCCTCTTAAGATTTTGATCAGGATTATGTGGACTCTGGGGATCAAAATGGGGAACTTAATATTTAACATACTGTTTGTCATAGTGACAATATGATAGCTTAACAATATTTAGTCTTCTGACTCTCAAACAACCGATATCTCTCCATATTTAGGTCTTCAATTTCTATCAGCAATATTTTATATAGTTTTCAATTATAAGTCTCACAGTATTGCCAGGTATATCCTTAAGTATTTCATATATTTTGATGCTATTGTACACAGAAGGCTTGTTTTAATTTCCAACTGTTCATTGCTAGTACATAGAAATACAGATGCTTTTAAATGTTAATCTTTATCTGGCAATCTTACTAAACTGTAACTTTTTTGTAGATTCCACCAGATTTTTTTCATAGATTTCATAGATTTTTTCATAGTCTGCAGATAAAGACATTTTTACTCCTTCCTTCCCAATCTGTATGCTTTTTCTTTCTTTTTCTTGCCTTAGTACACTAGCCATTGTCTCACTGTGCCCCACTTCAGTGCTGAGTAGATGTGGTGAGAGTGGACATTGTCGTTTTATTTCTGATCTTGGGGGGAAACAATTATCCACCACTAAGTACGATGTTAGTTTAAGTTTTTCATAGAGGCTATTTTAAGCCCCCTTCTATTCCTGGTTTGCTACTATTGTTTTTAGCATCAGCAATAAACATTTGATTTTTTTTTTCAAATGCTTTATCTATCGAGCTGAATATTTGGATTTTATTTTTTAAATTTGTTAATACGCTACTTATACTGACTAATTATCTAATGCTAAATGAATCTTGCATTCTTAGGATAAACCATGCTAGGTCATTATGTATTATACTTTTTTTTTTTTTTTAATTTTATTTATTTATCAGAGAGAGAGGGGGGGAGAGAGCAAGCACAGGCAGACAGAATGGCAGGCAGAGGCAGAGGGAGAAGCAGGCTCCCTGCTGAGCAAAGAGCCCGATGTGGGACTCGATCCCAGGACGCTGGGATCATGACCTGAGCCGAAGGCAGCTGCTTAACCAACTGAGCCACCCAGGCGTCCCTGTATTATACTTTTTATATGTTGTTGGGTTTGATTTGCTAAAATTGTAGAGTTTTTGTGCCTACATTCATGGCAGATACTAGTCTGGGGTTTTCTTTTCTCATTATATCTCTGTGTGGTTTGAATTCCCATCTTCAATTCTCTAAGAGTGAGTTTATATAGATTTTTTTTCTTCCTAACAAGTTTCATTGAATTCACCAGTGAAGCCATCTGGGCCTGGAGTTCTCTTTGTAGAAAGATTTTTAATAAACTCAATTTCTTTAATAGTCATAGGCTATTTTAGGTCATTTGTCTGTTAAGGAGGCTTTTCCAATTTGTGTCTTAGATGCTATTTCTTCATTTCAGCCACACTGTCAAATTAAGTGACATAAATTTTCATAATATTCCCTTTTAATTGTCTTAATTTCTGTAGAACCTATAGTGATGTCCCCATGTGATCGCAGACATTGGTAATGTGTCTCCTCGTTTATTTCCCTGATCACTCTGGCTAGAGGTTAATCAATTTTATTAATCTCAAAGAACCAGCTTTTATTTCCATTGGTTTTCCTTTTGTTTTCTATTTTATTAATTTATGCTCTTTATTTCTTTTCTTCTGCTTCAAGGGGATCAATCTGCTCTTTATCCTAGTCTCTAATAGTAGAAACGGAGGTCACTAGTCTGTTATAATATACATAGTGCTAAAAATTTCCAAGTAGTGCTTTACTGTTACTATACAAACTTGACATGCTGTTTTCTATTTTCATTCAGCTCAAAATATTGATTTCCCTTTTGATATCTTTGACGTATAAGTTATTCAGAAGTATGTCAGTTGGTTTCCAAATAATGGGGGACTTTCAAGAGATCTTTCTATTACTGATTTCTAATTTAGTTTTACTATGGCCAGAGAATATACTTTGTCTGATTTGAATCTCTCTGTATTTTGAACACTTGCTTTATGGTCCAGAATATGACTTGTCTTGGTAGATGCCCCACATGCACTCAAAAAGCATATATATTCTGCTCTTCTGGGGTATTCTATAAATGTCAGGTCAAGTTGGTTGACAGTGTTGTTCATATCTTCTAGAACCTTATTCATATTCGTATCTTCTAGAACCTTATTCTATTAGTTATTGAGAGGATATTGAAATCTCCAATCATAATTATATACTTATGTCTTTTTTTTTCATTTAGTTTTATCAATTTTTGTTTCGTGTACTTTGAAGGTCTATTATTAAGCACAAACATTAAGAATTATGTTTGCTTGGGGCGCCTGGGTGGCTCAGTGGGTTAAGCCGCTGCCTTCCTCTCAGGTCATGATCTCAGGGTCCTGGGATCGAGTCCCGCATCGGGCTCTCTGTTGAGTGGAGAGCCTGCTTTCCTCTCTCTCTCTCTCTCTCTCTCTGCCTGTCTCTCTACTTGTGCTCTCTCTCTGTCAAATAAATAAATAAAATCTTTAAAAAAAAAAAAAAAGAATTATGTTTGCTTGACTACTTTATCCTAGAAAATAACTTCTTTATCCCTGGTAATATACTTTCCTCTGGAATCTACTTTATCTGATATTAATATAGCCACTCCAGCTCTTTTTAAATGTGGGATATCTTTTTCAATCTTTTTAACCTTCCTATGTGTTTTTATTTAAAGTGTGATTCTTAAAGGCATCTATTTGGGTATTGCTTCTTTACCCAATCCAACAATCTCTGCCTTTTAATTGGGGTATTTAAACAAGTTCTATTTAATGTAATTACTGATACGGTTAAGTTTAAAGGCATCATCTTTTTTTCTATTTATCCCATCTGTTCTCTGTTCTCTTGTTACCTTCATTCTGCCTTCGCTTGGATCAACCGTGCCCTCTTAATGATTCGAATTCGTCTCCTCTGTTGGCTTATTAGCGCATTATTTTGTTATTTTACTGTTTAGTTTAGTGATTATACCATACATCTTTAACTTACCACAGTCTACCTTCCCGTGATCTTGTACTACTTCATGTGCCATAAGAACTTTATAAGAGTTATTACCATTTCTTCCTCTCCTCACCTTCGTATTATTGTTGTCATATTTTTACTTTTACATATTTTTTAAACCCATGCTACAAAAAGTTAAATTTTGACGATATTTAAATAGTAAGATAATGGTTTTATATAACTACTTACACAGTTACCATTCCTGGCATTCTTCACCCCCTTTCTATGGCTTGACTATTTTCATCTTTCATTTTCTTTATGCCTAAAGGTCTTCCTTTAACATCTCTTATGGCACAGATGTGCTGGTGAATTCATTCAGCTCTTGTACATTGGGAAAAAAAATCTTCATTCAATATTTGTTTTACAAAATTATTTTGCTATGATATTATAAGTCAACAATATTGTTCAAGTATGTTACAAGATATTATTCTACTGTATTCTCCTTTGCCTTCTGACGAGAAATCTTGATGTTAACCTTATCTTAATCCCTCTCTATGTAAAATGCCTTTTATCCCCCTCTGCTTTTAAGATTGCTCTTTATCACATATTATGGGCAATTCGATTATGATTACCTCAATGTAGTTTTCTTCATGCTTTGTATGTTTGGGTTTCATTGAACTTCCTGAATATGTGATCTACAGTTTTCATAAATTTTAGATATTTTTAGTCATTATGTCTTTAAATATTTTTCTGAACACCTCTTCTATCCTGTCCTCCAGTGATTCCAGTTACATTTATTAGGCTGCTTGAAAGTGTCTCACAGTTCACAGATGACCTCATCATTTTTCTTGAGTCATTTTTCCCTATGTAATTCATTTTGGATAGCTTCTATAGTTATGCCTTCAAGTTCACTAACCTTTTCATCTACAATGTCTAGTCTAGCATTCATCCCAACCAGGGTGGCACTGCAGTTTTCAACCTGTAAGACTGATTTGGGTCTTTTTTTTTTTAATCTTTCATGTCTCCACTTAACTCCTAACATCCAAAATACAGTAATAATAACTATTTTAATACCCTTGCCTAATTCTAACATCTCTGATAGTTCTTGGTTGGTTTTGATGGGTTGATTTTTCTCCTCTTCATGTTTCTATTTTTTTTTTGCCTCTTTGCATGCCTGAAAACCTCTGATTAGATGTCATGTATTATGAACAAATGTGATGGTTAATTTTGTGTCAACTCTTCTAGTTATGGAGTAACCAAATTAAACCTTATTTTTGAGTTAGTCTGTGAAAGTGTTTCCATGTGAGATTAGCACTTGAATTGATGTCCTCTGTAAAGGAGGTTGCCCTTCCTGCTATGGGTAGGCAACATCCAATCTACTGAACAAACTGCGAAAGGAATTCACCCCTTCCTGCCTGATTCCTTGAGCTGGGACATCATTTTTCTTCCACCCTTGGTACTTCTGGTTCTCAGGCCTTCAGACCATCAGCTCCCCTTTGGACTCAGCCTGAGTTACGCCAATGCCTTCCTGGGTGTCCAGCTTATAGAAAGCAGACTGCGGAATTTCTCAGCCTCCAATTGTGTGTATGTCAATTCCTTATAATAAACCTCTTCTACTTATCCATCTGTGTATGGGGGTCCCATATTTGTTTTGTTTCTCTAGAAAACCTTGACTAGTATAACAAACATTCTCGAACATTGTTCTGTTTGCTCAGATACTTTGATTCTTTTGCATCTTGCTTTTAAGGCTTCCTAGGCAAGACGAGCAGATTTAGTCTGAGGTGACACCCTTCTGAGTACTTTATCCAATTTTCCTGGAATTATAAGGTATATTCTTGGCCTTGTGTCAGGAACTACTCCCTCTAATCACTTGGGCGGTTTCTCTGACATTGAATAATGTTGTCAAACTCCTGCTGATGAATACTCAAAGGGGACCTTTCACAGATCCCACAGCTCGCTCTGCCTGCTGTGTTCTCCCCTTGGTACTCAGCCCTATGAACTCTAGCTGCCTCGCTTTCCCTGGACTCTCAGCTCCATCTCAATTCAGGGTTCTTCACATCTATGCTACAACCAGGGAACTCCTTCAGTGCCGTATGCAGCCGTAACTGCAGAGCTCATAGCACTGGTTCACTCTTTCAGAAATTACTCTCCTTTGTTACCTGATGTCCGGGGTCTTGAAAGCAGTTTCATTTATTTTGCCTCAGTTTTGTTTTTTTTCTTTTCAGTTGTTTCAGTAAGGAAGGTAGATAAAGCCAGAATCTTGGCTAAATGCAAAAATTATTTGCTTATTTTTAAATAAGATAATGAAATTAATTTTTAAAATTACTCACAGAGGAGGTAACAACAGGTTCAATGGAACTGAGACAAAGCCTAGACTTCTCTGAAATTTTACAAATTGTTTTGTAAATTGGCATTGGAGCTTGTAAATATGTTAGATACTTATCAAACAAGACAAAGCAAAACAAAAAATATTTTAAAGTAACCCTTAAAAAGAGCAAGCAAAAATGAAACAGTTGACCTAACTGTGAATCAAACTGATGGCAGGAGAACAGAAAGGAATTCTTTTTAAGCATGTACTAGAGGGATATACCTTAAAAACAAAAATAACTGCAAAACATCCTGAAAACATTTTCAATAACAAATATGTTACTGAACATAAGGTGTTGATATAGGTATTTTTAAAGCTGTTTGAATATTGTACAATAAAAAATAAATGTGCTGACGTCATGGAAACCTGAGATTTCCAAGACTGGAGAAAGAAAGTACATGTGTAAGATAGATGAGGTTAAGTAAAGTCCCTCGAGCATCCTGAATTTCTTTTAGGAGTATCCATATGGCACCAAGATGACTGTTCACACACAAAAAAACTATGTCTGTCCTAGCTTTGTCTGCTGAAAAGGTCTAGAAATGTTGGCCGACTCAAAAGCAATAAACAACCTAAGTACCGAGACTGTGGTCTTTAAATACCATTTCCCATCAAAAGGAATCAGGACTTCCCTGGAGAAAGGACTTTTTCACGACCTGGGCAAGAAATGTAGATGAGCGTAGACTATCTTACCACACTAGAAGGCAAGGAAGCGGTCAGTGAGCACTGGGTGGTGTCAGAAAGGCCCAGAAGCAAGGTGAAAAGGTTCCAAATTCAAAGAAATTGAACACTGAGAAGAATAAGAATTACAGCTAATTAAAACACTCCAAATATTTTTAAATTCATGACATCATAATGATCAGAAAGAGTTAGAAGAAACACACCAAAAAAATCCTTTTGGCATCTTTTTATAAAGCCACGAAGACAACTCATTATTCTGGGAAGTATTTAAATAGAACCAAATATTTATACTGCCTGAACTATACAAACCAAAGCTCAGTGTAAAGAATACTTGATTATAAACTTCTTTTTGGAGAAATATCCCACCTTTTAAATGAAGCAGGAACAACATGATCAGCATATCAGCATTCTGCCGCCTATAATATTTTTGACAGATTTAGTCAATGTCACCAATAACTAGTGACATCAAAAATGGAAGGAGAGGGCTGCCTGGGTGGCTCAGTCATGATCTGACTCTTGATTTCAGCTCAGGTCGTGATCTAAAGGTCATGAGATGGAGCTCTGCGTTGTTTTCTGTCCTCAGTGCAGAATCTGCCCAAGATTCTCTCTCTCCTTCTCCCTCTGCCCTTCCCCCTGCTTCTGTGCACGCTCTTTCTCTTTTTTTCTCTTTCTAAATATATAAAATCTTTAAAAAAAAAAAAAAATAGAGGAGCCTCTAGTCATTAGACAGCTCCTGCTGAAAGTACACATCTCCTACTAAGTATCTTTGCCAATCATACCGAGCCTGAATCTGACTACTGATTCCCAGTAAATATAAAGAACCAGGGAAACATGTTCAGTCATATTGGAGGCTGCGGTTAGCAAGATACAGACCATGATAACCCCTAGAAGGTAAACGAGCCTATTTCCGCAGTAAATATATTCCAACAGCACTAAACAAACAAAAGGAGAAATCTACAGAGGAAATGATATTCGTGCCCTCCCCCGAAATAACCAGAAAATCAGGTAGAGAACAACAGGCAGCAAGCAGCTGTGACCCCCGAGGGAAGAGAAACAAACGAGGTGAGCCTGGAGATCCCCCAGCTTTCTACCAGGAGGTACTTTCTAGGCCCCAGTACCGGGAGGGAGAAACCCTGTGAGTCCCCCAGTCTCGCCAAGGAGGCGGAGAACAGAGTTCAGGGAGACTGAGGTATGGGAACCGGGCCAGGAAAAGCACCGGAAAGAGGAGAACTACAGAAAAAGGCTTCTAGAAATCTGCAAGGGGGTTTCCTTTGATCTTCGCTGAATCTGAGGCAGCACCTGTATAAAGTAAGATGTTTAACGGAAGATCTGAGGCTGGACAAAAAGCACGGCTGCCAGGACGCTGGAAGCTGAAGAGTTCCCAGAGAGAACAAGGGCCTGGGAGGCGAATCATGTTCCAGCCAGTTAGAGCAACCTGACCCTGTTCAAGGCATTCAGCAGACTCCAGAAGAATCACGCCTCACGAGCAGGGCTATTCTAACTCTCGAATAAAGACTACTGCGTACACATCCCTAACAAATCTTAAAAACAAGACTAGAAAGGATCAAGCTGGTCCCCAAGTAACAACAGTCCAGGCAAAGCAAACTCCGATACTTTTAGAGGAAGCCACTAAAAAGCAGTTACTCAACAATGTAACATTCACCGGGCCTAGCACCCAGCAACAACAAATCACCAGACGTGTAAAAAAGCAGGAAAATATGTCCCATGAGGAGGAGATAAATCAATCTCTAAAAACAGACCAAGAAGTTGCAACAGAGATGACAGAATTAATTTGCTAAAAAGAACTTTAAAGATTATTATTTAGAAGTATATTAAGAATTAAAAGAAAGCCATGACCATATTGACAAAAGGTAGAAGATACAAAATAGAATTAAGTGCACCTTTAAGAGCTGAAAAATAAAATATCAGAAGTGAAAATTTCACAAAAGGTCAATGAATGTGAAGACAGTAATGGGAATATCTACACAGAATCAAAGACGTAAGAGACCGAAAATCAACAAGAGAACAAGGCCTCAGTGACCTATGGAACACCATAGCGGTCTTAACATACATGTAATTAGAGTCCAAGAAGGAAAGGCAAGAGAAGAGGGATACAAAAAAATCTAAAGAAATAATGTGAAAACTCATCAAACCGGATACAGTAAGAGTGACTTTTACTAAAAGTAATCATGGTTCAATTAACCTGACTTTTTTAAAAGGTGTGTTTATTAAAAGATGACATGACCACCTATCTGCCCAGAGAAGCCTATGAAATGTGCAAAAAAAATCCTATAACTAATAAATTTAATAAGGTATTAAGATACAAGGTCAATCAATATACAAACACCAACTGTATTTCTATAAACACAAAACAACTATAAATGAGATGTAAGACCGACACCATTTACAACATGAAATGTCACAAAAAACACAAGCATATGTTAACAATATTCATGAAATCAGTACACAGAGACTAAGGAAGTTTCTTAGCAGTGTCCTGGATGTCTCTTACAGACCTTCTTTAGATCTGTGTAGATTAACTTAGTTCTTAGATTAGAAGCCTTAATATCTGTTGACATCAATTCTCCTTAAACTCATCTATAGATTCAACACAGTAACAAAATCTCACCAAGTTTTTTTAATAAAAGTTGCTGTTGGTTCCAAAATTTCTACGGAAATGCAAAGAAACCAAGATAGCCAAAACAATTTTGCCAAAGGACTACCCGATTCTAAGACCCACTATAAAGCTATACTAACCAGAAAAGTGCGTTATTATCTTAGAATAAAAACATAAATCAATGAAACAGATTTGAGTCCAGAGGGATTCACAAATATGGTCAGCTGATTTCAACTCAATGTGCCAAGGTAATCTCAAGGGAAAAGAAATGCTACAGGAGCAACTGGATATCCACAGGAGGAAAAAAATGAAATGTGACACCATTCACAAAAATCAACTCAACATGGAGCGGAGACCTAAGCATGAAAAGTATTAACTATAAAACTTCTGGAAGGAAACATGAGAAAATATTTGCATCTTTGGAATGACCTATGATTCCTTGGGCAGGAAACAAAATGCACTAACCATGAAAGTAAACATTAACAAAATGGTATTCTATCAAAATTACAAATTTGCGGGGCGACTGGTGACTCAGTGGGTTAAAGCCTCTGCTTTTGGCTCAGGTCATGGTCTCAGGGTCCTGAGATTGAGCCCCGCATCGGGCTCTCTGCTCAGCATGGAGCCTGCTTCCCCCCCCTCTCTGCCTGTCTCTCTGCCTACGTGTGATCTGTGTCTGTCAAATAAATAAATAAAATCTTAAAAAGGAAATTTTTTTTAAAAATTACAAATTTGCTCTTCAAAAACAGTGTCAAAAAACTGAATAGCCAGGAAATAAACCAGAAGAAATTATTCGTAATATACATCTGACAAAGGAGTTGTATCCAAAATATAAGAAGAACTCTTAGACCTTAGTATTTAGAAGGAAAATAACCCAGTTTAAGAAAGGGCAAGGGGCGCCTGGTGGCTTAGTTGGTTAAGTGTCTGCCTTGGCTCAGCTGTGATCTTAAGGTCCCAGGACTAAGCCCCAAGTCAGGCTGCCTACTCACCAGGGAGTCTGTTTCTCCCTCTCCCTCTGCCTCCCCCATGCTCACTCTCTCTCAAATAAATAAAAGCTTTAAAAAAAAAAAAGGCAAAAGAGGGGCACCCGACTGGCTCAGTCAAAAGAGCACACAATTCTTGATCTTGGGGTAATAAGTTCAAACCCCACGCTGGGTATAGAAACTGCTTAAATTAATAAAATAAACTTTTTTTAAAAAGGGCAAAAGAAAATAAATACATAAATAAATTTTAAAACGGCAAAAGATTTGAAAAGCTATTTCACGGATGAACACACAAAATATATGGCCACCCAAAAAACTGCTCAGCATCATAAATCATGAAGAAATACAAATAAAACCACAAAGATATACCTACTGGAATGGCTACAATTTAGGACTGATAATACCAAGTGTTAGCAAATATGGGACCAACTGAAGGGTCATAAATTGCCAGTGGAAGAAGAAATTGGGACACTTCTGAGACCTGTCTGGCAGCTTCTTTTAAGATAAAGCAAACTGACCATTTGGCTGGGCAGTTTTACTCCTCGGTATCACTCCTATTTTATAATTATAATTGTACAACAGGAAAACCTAATCTGTAGTGAAAAAAAGGGTTGCCAGGAGCAGGCGGTAAGGGAGAGAAACTGGGGAGGTACATGAGAAACTCGTGTGAATGAAGGAATGTTCCATGTCTTGGTTATGACTGTTTTTACATGAGTGAATACCTTTGTTAAAACTCACTGAGCTGTATTCTTAAAATGGGTACTCTTTACTGTATATAATTTATATCTGATTTTAAGTTGATTTTAAGATATATAGCAGCCTACTACAACATCCGGACCTCAAGAGGATCCTGATTTGAATAAAAGCAATTTTTAAAAAGCAGGGGAGGGGATTTCGAATGTGTCCAACCTTGGGTGATACTAAGGAATTACTGCTAAGCTGGGTAATGGGCTCATGGGCTCATTTTACAATTGTCTCTGCTTTTGTATGTTTGAAATTTTCCACAACAAAACACTTTTAAAAAGTAAAGAATAACTTCAAATGTTTAAAGGGTTATTATGTAGAAAAAGAATTCAATTCTAGGAAGAGTCACGTGGAAGAAAATCTGGAGTCAATAAGAGAATGTACATGCCAAGAGAGCATCAGTGAGTGGCCTTGTAAGGTTAGGACACTCTTGCTAGGAACTGCTGACGCCCAGATCCCGTAACTACCTGCCAGGGTGCAGGAGAGGAAATTACTACAATTTGTGAAGCTAACCAAGCTGCCCTCGAGGGTCCCTTCCTGCTCTAAGACTCCATTACCTGGAGATCCCTGAATCTGCCTCCTGGTTCAGTTTTCCAGAACAAGCCAGCACCCCATTCCTCCCCAGCCCTACCAAATAATTATCTATACTGTTTGATACTTCACGGAAACGATTTCAAATATTTTCCATTTTCCCCCATGTTCATATATATCTGAAATGCCATTTTCTTAAACCTTTTCAAAATCAGAATCATGCCTTGTACCTCTTAGAATCTTGTACTCCTAACACATTACTGGGCCATCAAAATGCCTTCTTGACAACACCTTTCAGGTCAATGTTGCTTTGTAACAATTTGCCCTTTTCCCTCACCGTTCCTGTGTCTTCTCCCGCCATCCCACAAGTGGAGACCCTGTCCTATATAACCTCTGTGTCCCCCAGTCCTATATAAACTCTGTGTCCCCCAACCCAGACCTAGAACAGGGCTCTGGGCATAGCCACCAAGAAAGTAAAGAATTTCTCCCACATCTGGAGCCTGTTAAAGTTCTGAAGTGACAAGGATTCATCCTGATGATTAAATCTGAATTTGGAGATTGCCTTAATCACTGAAAATTTCATTATTCTAACTGCACAAACCACCACAGCCATAGAGAAAACAGGAAAATCTTTCCCACCCTGGTGGCCTTAATCCTGAATTCCCCAGGTATTCAATGTCTTGACACTGCCCTCTGACCACCCAAATGAGAAGTGCACAGCGGGTGAGATCCTACAAAATGCCAGGCATGGCACTAGACACTTTATCATCGAGTCATTTAATTCTTCCAACACCTGGAGTAGGCATCATCTGCATTTGGAAGATGTATGACAGCTACACACAGTTTAGTAATTTGCCCAAACTTCTAGAGGATGCATCGGGGATTTGAAACAAGATCATCCTGCCTCAAAACTCATGCATTTTTATGGAACAGAAAAGAAAAAAGGGAAAACAAAACAAAACAAAACAAAAAAACACAACTCTTTCCTACGCAAGTCTTGAAATAACAGAACCTAATGGAAAAATATTTTTGTGGGAGGATACTTTCTCTACAGGTCCAAGGACAACCTGGCCTCCAACTTCTGAAAGCTTGCTCATTCCCACAATTTACCAAGAAAAATGTCCAATTTCAACAAATACCACAAGAGGGAGCTAAGTCCTAAAAAGCTCAGATCTACTTCCAGCTAGATTAAATGTCTTGTCTGGATCATGACTCCTTTAAGAAAGATAAATCTGAAGAGATACTGTGTCATAAGTGGCTCTTTCTAAGAAACAAATCTAATCACATCACTTTCCTGCTTAAAACCTTCCAAGGATCCCCATCCCAAACAATGTAACACCACCTGTCATGATCCACAACTTCCGTTATGGTTGGCCGGCTTTCCTCCAAAGACCACCCCCCCTTGACTGCTCTAGCTGCACGAGCAAGGCTTCCGCGCTTCCTCAAAAGGCCTTTTCTTTGTAATAGCTTCCATGCTATTTCTTCGTCCTGACTGCATGCCACCCCCATCTCCCTCTTCCCACCCCTTCCATTTAGCAACAGCCTACATCAAACTCCCATTCATCCTTCAACTCCCGCCGAAACACGTCTCAGCTAACTTCAGACCTTCTCCGCCCAGCCTCCCACCACGATGAACCAACTTATCCAACACCTCACTCTACCACCAGGTAAATACTTTCTGCCCACAATATGCCTCCCGTGGAAGTCCTCATCTCCCTGGAAGACTAAGAGGTCCTGGAGGGGAAGAGCCATGTTTTACAGCCAGCACGGACACAGCGCAGATCCTCTCCAAGGGTGGAACTGCACTAAGAACCCAGCAAATTATACACTTGTGGTTTGCTTCAGAGGCTAACATAAAGGATCGGCACAAATTTTCATAAAGACATTTTAAGCTCTTTACCTCATGCTCAAGATCAACTCAAAAACTGTAATCAATCAACATTCTATCTGAAGAAACTATGTATGTCGGACTTACCGTCTTAGTTAAATAAAATATGAATGAATATATTAAAAGAATTGCATTTTCCAAAGGTGTGACACTTGCTGGCTCTTCAGCATTTGTTTCTAGTTGCTTTTTTGCATCAACAGCATCAACAGGACTGCTTTCTGTTGTAATTATCCCTAAAATTGAGGGTGAAAATTAATATTTTATTTAAGGCTTTAGAGTAAGACTTGTTTCTCTCCATTTAAAATATCTATTGAGGGGCGCCTGGGTGGCTCAGTGGGTTAAGCCGCTGCCTTCGGCTCGGGTCATGATCTCAGGGTCCTGGGATCGAGCCCCGCATCGGGCTCTCTGCTCCACAGGGAGCCTGCTTCCCTTTCTCTCTCTCTCTGCCTGCCTCTCTGCCTACTTGTGATCTCTGTCTGTCAAATAAATAAATAAAACCTTTAAAAATAAATAAATAAATAAGTAAATAAAATAAAATAAAATAAAATATCTATTGAGTGCCCACTGAATATTAGTCAGTGGCTTCTCTTAAAGACTTACATGGTTTAATGGCACCTTGCTGGCTCAGTAGGTAGAGCATGTGACTCTTGATCTCAGAGTCATGAGTTCGAACCCCATGCTGGGGATAGAGATTACTTAAAATAATAAAATATTTACTTAAAAAAATATATATATAGCTTTTATATGTCTTATATAAAGACTTATATAACTTATATAATTTTTTCCTTAAAGAATTATAAAAAGAAGGGGCACCTGGGTGGCTCAGTTGATTAAAGAGTCTGCCTTCAGCTCAGGTTATGATCCCAGGGTCCTGAGACTGAGCCCCGCATCCAGTTCCCTGCTCAGCAAGGAGTCTGCTTCTCCCTCTCCCTCTGCTCCTCCCCCCTGCTCGTACTCTCTCGCTCTCAAATAAAATAAAAATTATAAAGAGAACAAAATTCAGAATGCCCATTAGAGCCATCATACCCTTCCGCTATGAAATGAGCTCACCTCCAACAAAATCTACTCCACACTGAGAAAGGCGGAATATTATATTTTTCCCACACAGACACAGTTGCCTTTAACAAACATTTAGTGCTGGTGAAGCACTGTGTTAGAGACATCAGGCAAACCAGGAGTGAGCGCCAGTGTGCAGACCTGCAGGTCGGAGAGTCCGATGCTCAGCCCGGCGTCTGGCACCTGGCAGGCACTCGGTGGCCGCTGACCGAACGGACGAATGACAGTTCCACAAAAGAGAATATGGCAAATGCCTAGAGACCCTAACAGGAACTGCTGACAGCTTCGGGGGGATCCGCCTAAGAGGTAGGATTCCAGCATTGTGTGAAAGGGTTTCACCCGCAGAGGTGATGGGGAGGGATTTCAGTTTGAATTACTTGAGTCTGGGACACATCTTAGGAAACCACTAGAAGTTCAAGCAGCAATTAGTGATGGGTGGGGCAGGGGCCTCCTGCGTCTCCTCCAACCAGGAGATTCCACTCACTACTGATCTGGGAACCTGACCTCTGAAATGTTCTGTGTCAGGCGAGCATCTCCACGTCAGAGACGCAAGAAGGGATATTTGCGAAGATGAGCCCATAAAGGCAGTCGATGTTATTTTGTGACAGACCTTAAAGGACAAGGCAAAAAATCTGTTTTTAATTCTGCAAGCAGAACTTTTCCTAGCCCTGACAGTTTTTGAGCAAGAGAATAACAAGACTTGATGGTATATGACTCATTTTCAGTAAGGAGAACGCTTCTGACTGAAAGTTTAGAACCAGAGAGAATGACGCATGAATGTTCCCCTGGAACACGGGAGACGTCTGATACGTCATTTCTTCTCGAATTTGCAGAATTCCTCCCCACGCTGGCTTCTCTGGTACTCTGAAGAGAGGGGGAGGGTCCAGCCAGGGCTACCAGGTCTCACGGTATCACAGGGAAATGCTACAGCCACAGTTAGAGACCACAACCTCTAAGAACACAAAAACGGTAATGAAATCACGCCACAACAGCGGACACGCAAAACAGCACGACCAGCTCTTCTTCATTGGAACCTAGTGATACCATTACTGGGGCTGGATTATTATTTTAAACATTTTCCTCAATTCAAGGGAAATGAGCTGCTCTCAACTGACTGCTGTGCTCTGTGATGCGGCCATATGGACCGGCCACTCGGGACCACCACACACTGCCAAGTCCTGCACTGTTCCCTATGGAGAGCTACCAGGCGTAAATGTCCCCTCCGCGGTTTTTAAAAAGGTTCTTGCCCAGTCTAGGCAGCAAATGAACAAAAGAGCTAAGCCACAGCGTAGTCTACCGGGGGCAGGCCGGGGTGGAGAGACTACGGAGTGGGGAGAAAACACGGAATTTGTGAGTTTCAGCAGAGCGGTTCTCAAACTTTCAAGGGATCAGAATTTCCTGGAGGGCCTGTGAAACACAGCTTGCTGGTCTCCTCCCCCAGAGTTTCTGATGCCTCTGGTCTGGCTGAAAACTGTTTATATTCTACTGTGTTAGAACATAAGGCTTCTTAGAATAATATTTTAGATTAAAATTATTCACATAAGTAATGACAGCCAAACACTGGTTTTTGGTTACAGTTTCTGGTCTTTTTCGTACTGCTGATCTCCACCCGCCTTGACTCCTGTTTTTCTTTCCCTTCTGGGGTTTCTTATTTCTTAAACTCACTCATTGAGCCTCTTTTATTCTCCCTTCTGATTTCCTACCTTTAAGAACAAATGTCCACGGGTGCCTGGTGGGCTCAGTTGGTAGAACATTTGACTCCTGATCTTGGGGTCATGAGTTTGAGCCACACACTGGGTGCAGAGATTACTTAAATAAATACATATAAAAGGGGGGGAGAAAGAACAAATAAAAAAGAGCATAGAAGCTCTCCTTTATGACATACCTCTACTTCATAGAGAAAAATCTGCAAAGTTTACCTCGGTCTATGTCTTTCTCAGTATTTGGCTCCTGTGACACGTCTGGGCCACCCTTGTCACCAGTCACAGGTTGATCCAACTGGCTGGGCTCTTTGAGAATCTGTACTTTAAGGTCCTCTGCATTATCTTGCGGGAAATTGTCTTCTGGGTTATCTTGTGGGAAATTATCTTCCAGGTGTGGCTGCCTCCCTACAGGGAAGAAGAATGCATTGGGCTGGCAAAGCCTGCTCACACTCCCCACTCTGCCTTTCCCACTGGACAGCTCCGCCTCACCATCCACCCCCCAGCGCTCCTCGACTGCCCTCCACATCCTGGTACCCCAGGGAGCACACATGAGCAGGGAAGTAAGAGTTTCTGCTGCTTTTGTCTCACTTCACAGACAGCTAAAATTTATAAGGCAAATCTTCTTCCAAGTATTTTATAAACAAACACATTTATGGTAGGGCCTTCAATAACCTAACTTTCCTTGGCAAATCAACACATCGTCACACAGATAAAGGTACAGAAGAGAATCCAGTCAAGCGCAGAAACATGAAACATCTACTCCGCGCAGGAAGACCACGAACTCCTTCATGACAAGCATGCTTATTTCCAGAGCTAGCACAAAGAAGCCCATTACGTACAAAGACAGTCTGAAGTACCTCTCAAATATTTCCAGAGCATGTCTAATCGTCAAAGAGAGGGAACCCACTTCTTTCCCCAAGAGGCTCAGGCCATGGCCCAATGCAACCCAGAGCAAAGATGAATTACTTTAAAGCCTCATAGTTTACCTGAAAATTCAGAAGACTGCTTGCACTCTAATGCAAAACAGATCTGCTTTGATTATACACAAAAATGTTCCCCTCCCCCAAATTCTCCGGAAAAATTGGTCCTCTGGGAAGACACATTTATTCTTGTGACTTTATGTCTCCCTGGTATTCTATCATAAGTCTCAGTTAAAATACCTCAGTCTTAAAAGCACAGGGACACAGAACAGGGCACGGAATGAGGAATCAAGTTATATCAGGATACTGGCTCAGGGTCTATTCAATTGCTATTTACAAAAAGGCTTCTATGTGTCAAGTGCTGCATCAGAGAGCTCCGTGTCCCCAGTTCCATCACTGATTAATCTAAATGCAAGAATCCTAGTGCCCAGCAGAATTTAACCTAAGTGACGGCTCCAAAGAGGCAAGAAAGAACATGAAACATGAAAACGGGGGGGGTGGGGGGGGGTAGGGACTAGATGAAGAAACTCAGGCAAGGCATCAGTTTAAACGTTATTCCTGGGGCGCCTGGGTGGCTCAGTCAGTGAAGCATCTGACTCTTGGGTTCAGCTCAGGTCATGACGCCAGGGTTAAGAAATCAACCCCACGTTGGGCTCTGAGCTCAGCGTGGAGTCCGCTTGAGATTCTCTCCCTCTATCCCTCCCCCCTGCTCGCTCTCTCTCTCTCTAAAACAAAACCTGTTTAAAAATAAATAAAAAGTAAACATTATGCCAACTAATCCTTGGTTGGAGAGCAGTTAGTTTGCGCTTAAGAAAATGTGTTCCACAGAGCCCTTTCAGAGGCATAGGGATAAAAGGCACAGCACAGGGAATCCGGTCAGTGGTGCTCCAATAGTGCTGGAGGGAGACAGACCGGAGCTACGCTTGCAGTGAGCACAGCATAGACTTGCAGAGTCATTATGTTGCACACCTTGATACTAATGTAACACTGTGTGTCAACCAGACTTCAATTAAAAAAAGAATTTACTTGGGGTGCCTGGCTGGCTCAAACAACAGAACATGCAACACCTAACCTTAGCGTCATGAGTTCAAGCCTCATGTTGAATATAGAGCTTACTTTAAAAAAAAAAAAAAAAAAGTTTTTTTTTTTTTTTTTTACTAAGTTAAAATCAAGTTCCCTTTCATAATTCTATAGGATGTATTCTGTTAACAGGTTTACTTGGTGTATAATTTTCTTGTCTATAGCTTTCTCGTTCTCTGCTTGTCAAGTCTCTTTTCGAGAATGCTACCAGTCCCAATGGTCCGAAGGGGAAAACAGTAAGAAATCCTTACCCACGCTCTGGCCTGGAAGAAGGCAGGGACACGTGGACTGTTGTGCCTTACCTTCAGGCACTCTGTAAACTGGTCAGAGCTTCAGAAATAAGGCAGCAAGCCCCCCAGCAGCCACGCACCCCATCCCCCCGCTTCTCAAGCGCACCCCCACGGGGCCACAGGCGGGCACTTTACCTTCCATGGAGCCGCCCCAGCCTTCGGGCGGGAGCTGGGCCGTGGTCGGCGGTTCCTTCTCCTCTACCGCCGAGTGTTTGTACCTGACGAAATAGATCAGGTCTTGAACATCGTCGAGCACCGCCGCCTCCTCAAATACGTCACTGTCCTTCATTCCCAGATCTCTGCTCTCAGTCACACGGGCGTCCAGCATTTTCTCCGCTGTGCTCAGAATGTGGGACTCGGAGGCTCGGAAGACCTTATCCAGGACTTTTTCCACGTTATAGGGCAGACTCTCCTGCTGCGCGGACTTCAGCCTTGACGCCATTTCGTGGAACATGGCTTCTAGCTCATGGACATCAAAGTATTTCCGGAGCCTCTGTAGAGACTGCTGGTCTTTAAAGAAGCTGCCGATTACAGGCAGGTCCTCCACATCGTCGCTGCGAGCAGGGGTGTGGGTACCCGGCACCCGGGGTGGCCAGTCACCTTCGTGCTCCTCAGCACTGGTCCCCTGGCTCTCTGTGTCCACGAACCCCTCCAAGTCCTCCTGGTCCTCCTCCGAGAGCTCTCCTACCCCCGGCTTCCGCGTGGATTCATCAGCGTGGTCTTCCTTAAAATCATCAGTACCTTGATTCTGAAACATTTCACCCAACTCTAGAGTCTGATTTTGCTTGTCAGAAGAGTCGCTGCCTTCAGAGGCCCGCTGTGCTTTCCGAGCTCCAGGAGGGCTCTCTGTTTCCGCCGCCCTGCCCCCTGGATCTGCCCTACTGCCCAGAGTTTCACTTTGTCTTTCAATTTCCAAAGTATTACCAGTTTCTTCTTTGCTTCCTTCCGTTTCTGCGTCAGGATTAATGGCGCCTACAACAGCCCCTGGGGGGTTAACGTCTAATGGCCTGCCCTGGATCTCAGGGCTTTTTTCTTTAGACTGTTTTGCACTTAGAGCATTTTCATCCTCCAGGAGCTCTTCAGGGCTGTCATCATCCTCTGCCTTTGGTCTCTTAGTATGGACACCAGGTCCCTGCGGGCTCTCTGTCTGGCTTGTTGCCTCCACTTCCAGAGAGCCCGCCTCGGGCTTGTAAGGAGCAACCTCTTCACCAGAGGAGCCCTCCTGGGCCTTGTCCCCTGAGAGCCTCCTCTCCTCACCCGTCTGCTTGTGTGCGGCCGCCTCTTTTCCTTGTGGCCGGGAAAGATTTCTTTGCCCAAGGGGACCCTCTTCTTCCAGTTCTCTTGGCAACCCCATTTCATCCAGAGGGGAGGGTCTAGGCTGATCCTGAGTTTGAGGAAGCTGTTTCTCTTTGAATTCCTCACTTGGATGGTCCACTGACAGCGTGTGCGGCTGTGGTCCCCCTGCTAGAACAGGTACTTCCTCCACCTTGTCTCTGGATGCGTTACGCTGGTGACCTCCCAACAGTGGTGCAACACCCAGATCCGCCTGTCCAGGCTTTTCCTCGTTCACTTGACTCTCTGAAGCTTCAGGTTTTGGCTCATGTTCTGAGCCCCCTCCCAAAATCTGCTCTCCAGGCTTTTCTTCACGGAGCATTCCTTTTGAAATGTGAACAGCTGCTCCTTTTAGGTCATTTTCTTTGTTGTCAAAGGCTGATGCCAACACTTCTCTACCCCCTCCAGCAGCTGGCAAAGAGCCAGGGTGGCTGCTCTGAGGAGAACTGTGAGAAGTCATGCCTTCCTGCTTTTGCTCCTCCAGCCCCTCCTCAGCCTGTGCCAGGCCCCTCTTGGATTCCTCAATGTTCCTCCCTTTTTCTGTAATGTGAATTTCCGGGTCTTTGTCATTATTTGTTTTAGGGACATCCACGGTCAAAAGACTATCTTCTGCTTTTTTAGGGTCGACAGACTCCGTGGCTGATCGTGATTTCCCCGATTCGCTACCTGGGACGGACCCATCATCACCCTCCTCTGAATCAGAGCTCCCTGAATCCACACCTGTTTGTCTGTCACCTTCCGTGAAGGGGAGGATAATATCCTCCCAGTCTGTTGCGACATTTTCCTCGTAGTTTTTGATGCCAGGGGGCTGAGCGGCCTCCACCTTGTCCTCTTCATCTGGCCTCTGCTCTCTCTCCGCTGAATAGTTCTCAACTCCAGACGTCGCTGGAGGTTTCACGTCCTCTTCGCCATGTGTGAAGGTCAGTAACAGCAGCTCATCAAAGTTCTCCTCTTCCTCCTTGGCCACTGTGTAATACTCAGTGTCCAATTCCTCATCAAAATCATCTTCTAAGGAAGTAACGAGTCTGGTTGTCTCATCATCAGATACAAGTGCATCGGCCGTGGAGCCAAATTTGGTTTTTAAGTCCAGAGTCATTTCTTTTTTCAAAAGTTTATAAGCATCAATCTTCTCCTGTTCACTCGAGACCTGAGAACCATTGCTGGTCTTGTTGTTTTCACTTTCTGGCACTTTTAGTTTATCCTGTAGCATTTCCTCAAAAGGTTCAAATGAAGTTGGGTCTCCCTGAATGTGACCTGCTTGACTGTTTACATGGGGGTGGTTCTTCTGAGACCCAGATCTTTCCTTGAGTTCCTTAGTGTTTTCTGAGAAGACGCTTTCACTCTCCTCTGAGTTAACTTCTTCTGGTTCCGGTTCAATGTCACTTTCCTCAAATGCTTCAGGAGGGGTGTCCCCATGCTGAGGTTTTTCTATACCTTTCTCAGAATCTCCAGTTGCAGAATTGGACAATTCCAAAAATCCTAAGAGTTCTTCTGTGTTATAATTATCAAAATCATCTCTTCCCCCATCAAAACAAACAAAATCTGTCTCCTACAAGAGGAAAAAAAAAAGTTAGCATGTTACTAAGTATCATAAGAGCAAACTCTTACCCATGCTAACAGAGGGAATCTCATATTGGCTCTGGAGGGGCTTCTGTGCCCACCTTGGGCAACAACTCTTCTTGGGTAGTGAAGGGATACAGTAGTTGAATCCACTTTCCCCTGGTTCCCTGCTTCCAAGCAGAAGGACTCCTTCCTAAGTACTCCTCCTGACCGCCCGTCCCTGTCTCTTCCCCCAGAGGAAACATGATTCATGTGGCTGGCGTGTTTGCTCTGCACCATCCCTATTTTCTGTTTGGGACCCACTGGAGGGAACACATATCCTCACCCCCCCAGCCCCTGACAACACCCCACTCACTGTCAGTTTTACAGGGCAGTCAGTCCCCTGGGGGTGACCCCCTGTTAGGCAGCTCTGTCTGTGGCCCAGCAGTCTGTCTTATTCTTGACTACAAAGTTAGAAAGCCCACTATTTCTGCAACCTGAGCCATGTTCACTGAAAGGCTTTATCAATAAATAATAGTGACAGTTTGGTCTCCATGTGCCTGATTCCTGGGTCTCTCAATTTGAGCACAAGTGGAAAAAAACCAGGGTGTCATTTGTTGGGTTTCCCCCAACCCCCAATATCTATGCCTGATGTTCTGGAAATTCATCTCATAACAGTTTGTGCAGAAGAAGTTGGAAGACCACCCAGCTTCCCTATCACTGTGCCCTCTGGGCTATACTTCTATTTACCCCGCTAGAGACAGGCAGAATCTCCTTGCTGTCAGGATCTAAGTCTACACAGATTTTTTTGGCTCATATTTTCTTTATATGGAAAAGACTGATCAGCTTAGGAAGTATCTTATTAAAACACAGAGGCATGGGAACTAAACATATAAAGGCACAAAGAAGGGTGTCCAGGGGGCTCCCCACTTAATTCTTATCTCAAATATACCATGAAAACAAGATTCAGGAAGGAGTATACTCTAACTCTAAATCAGGGTTCTAGGTGTCATTAAGATCTGCTCTCAGAACTATCCATAAATCTATATTCTTCCTTTCTTCCAATAATAAGCAAATTGACATAATATGGGCCATATACAGAGGGAAAGTTAGAAAGCCAACAAAGATAATTCTCTTCTCCTAACTAAACTTTCACAAAAGTCTGAGGAGCCCCTGACCAGTGCAGTAGGAATGGATGATTTCTTCTTTTCATCACTTGTGTTTCCAAGCTATTTTCTTTTTTTTAAGATTTTATTTATTTATTTGACAGACAGAGATCCCAAGTAAGCAGAGAGGCAGGCAGAGAGAGAGGAAGGGAAGCAGGCTCCCCGCTGAGCATAGGGCCCAATGCAGGGCTCCAACCAAGGACCCTGGGATTATGACCTGTGCCGAAGGCAGAGGCTCAACCCACTGAGCCACCCAGGCACCCCCCAAGCTATTTTCTTAATAGTGAGTGAAGCGTGCAGTGGGAGGTACAGTAAGAAGGCAGGCTCCCAAACTAGCGAGGTCACCGGGGCCGATGCACTGCTGTCTCACACCTCGATCCTGGGGCAGGATGTCTTTATTAGGAATGAGGCCAGAGAGGTAATGGGCTGATTTTATGACCCTTGAGATTATCGAGAAACGTGAAGGACAGCACCGGCTCTAGCACAGCACATATTCTGTCCATCTCATCTAAGAATGGCTTGAGGCCAGGAGCACGCATGTTCTGCAGCCCTGCAAAGAACTGCTAAAGGATTCTTGAATGAAAGTGAGTGTCAATTACTATAAATTTTAAAACTCCAGAAAATAGTTAGCAGGACTGAGGATCCTCACCAGCACAGAGCCACGGGTCAGTGCACTCAGTGAATTCTGTGCAGGGTACGCAGTCAGTACTGTGCAGATCTGAGACCAGACCTCCTCCGAGTCTCTCAAATTCCCTGTTCCAAACCTATACTATAACTACACCCCCGAAATCACTAAAGACTCAGTAATAAGAAAACCAACGTAAATTGTCATTTGTGGCCTAGTACATAATGTAGGGTTCAATTTTCCCTGATCTCTTTATACTTAAAATGTCTAAGAGCTATTCAGTGAGGGGCTTCCTAATTGAGATACCTTCTCCTTTTGCTTCTAAAAAGATTTACCTCTTGGGGTTTCTGGGTGGCTCAGTCGGTTAAGCCTCCGACTCTTGATTTTGGCTCAGGTCATGATCTGAGGGTCATGAAATCGAGCCCTGTGTTAGGCTCGGTGTTCAGCGTGAAGTCTGCTTCAGTTTCTCTCCTTCTCCCTCTGCCCCTCCCCCTGCTCACGCTTGCTTGCTCTCTAAAATAAATAAATACATTTTTTTTAAACGAAAGTAACTAAATAAGAAGATACTGAATTCTTAACTTTTTTCTCATATAAAGCAGTGAAGAAAAACCCTATCTATATGAGTACACATATTAGATAACTACCAAATAATGAGAGTCTCCTATAAATTCTTTTCAGACTCTTCTTTCTTCTTTTTTCTATTTTTAAAGGTAATCTGATTCTAAATTACAACTTGATACATACATGTGAACTTGGTTTTTTTCCTGGCCAAAACACAAAGACTTTCAAAAATCATTAACTGACTGTCACTG
The DNA here is from genome assembly GCF_030435805.1 of Mustela lutreola. NCBI lineage: Eukaryota > Metazoa > Chordata > Mammalia > Carnivora > Mustelidae > Mustela > Mustela lutreola. The sequence continues at coordinate 66,107,918 of NC_081303.1, read as the reverse complement.
ATGAATTTCAAAGGCAACTTATAATTGAGAACCAAAAAAAAGTCCATAACTTACATCTGCTGGAACCTGTAGCTCCTCCTTAGTATATTCATAGACTACTTGGATTAAATCCCTTGGAAAATATCCAAAAACGCGCCCCACCTATGTGAAAGAAAGGGCAAAAGAAAAACACCAATCAAAATTCTGTGTGAGAAATATAAGGGGCAGACTTCTTAGCAGTGAGAGGAAATACACAGATAGGTAGGGAGGCATAACCACAAGAGACAGATAGTTGCCCTTAAGATTACACAAATTATTATTCCAATGAAAATTAAGTACGGACTATCTTAAAACCAACTTTTCTAAAACCACTCAAGTTTCCCTTCAACATGCAACTTAATTCTATTTTTTTAAAGATTTTATTTATTTATTAGATAGAGAAAGAGAGACAGCAAGAGAGGAACACAAGCAGGAGGGGTGGGAGAGGGAGAAGCAGGCTCCCCACCGAGCAGGGAGCCGGATGCAGGACTCGATCCCAGGACCCTGGGATCATGACCTGGGCCAAAAGCAGACGCTTAACAACTGAGCTACCCAGGCGCTCCCAACATGCCTCTTAATTCTAACCAGAGAGCACATAAAGTTAGATTTCTCAAGTAGATAAAAGGCCTACATAAAAGAAAGTTATTGTGTATTTTGCTACTATGCAAATCAGGGGCACCTGGCTGGCTCAGGCAGAAGAGCGAGTGACTCTTGATCTCGGGGTTGTCAGTTTGAGCCCCATGTTGGGTACAGAGATCACTTAAAAATAAAGTCTTTAAAAAAAAAAAAACCCAAATGAAAGCTGGTTAGAAACACAATTGCAAATAACCTCTAGCAATAATTTACCAGCATATGTCACAGCTTTGGCTCATCAACTGGCACTCAGAAGTCTTTTTTAAACCAGTAAACAGCCATGAAAATTAAGTGAAAAGAATATAAAATTCCTAAAATATGTGATCAATATAATAAAAAGCAAATCTTTATTGATAGAATGGGCTATAGTAGCTTTTTCAAAAACTAGATTTTCCAGTATTTGGGGAGAAAATAAAATTCATACTAATGTATATATCAAGCTATAGTTTCATGCAAAATAAAACTCTAGAGAAAATAACACCATTTACCTACAGCACTAATGGCTAAAATACATAAAGTGTGTCTTCTTGAGACGCATACACTGTCTTCTACTGGCTGCATCTGAAATTGAAAGCAGATCTCTTCCAAGGAGGCTGACCCAACGCACCAAAGAAGAAAAAGGCTATCTTATCACCAACCCCTAAAATATCCTCATCAGGAGTGCTGCTGTTATACCTGGCAAATACGTGAAAGCCTGTCTCTGTACTAGAATACGGTCCTGAAGATTAGATAAGACGGGGCAATTAAAAACTACTACACTGGCAGCTAAAATCTAAAACTCTACAAAACCAAAAAGGACTCCAACACAAAACTAAAAAACAGAAACAAGAATAATTTTGAAAGCTAAGGGAAGAGAATTTTTAATTTCTTAAAGCGTAAGTTTCATGAAATAAGAGGAGAGACTGAGGGAAAATATACTTTTTTTCCTTTTCAGGAAAATTTTATTAGGAGACAATGGGGGGGGGACACCTGGATGGCTCAGTCAGTTAAGCGGCTGCCTTCAGTTCAGGTCATGATTCCAGAGTCCTGGGATGGAGTCCCCAAATCAGGCTTCCAGCTCATTGGGGAGTCTCCTTCTCCCTCTGCCAGCTGCTCCCTCTGCTTGTACTCTGTCTCTTTCTCTCTGTGTCAAACAAATAAATAAAATCTAAAAAAAAAAGAAAAGAAAGAAAAAGAAAAAGAAAAAAAGGAAAGGAAATCTGGAAAAGGGAGAGAAGTCAGAAAGACATGGATAAAGGAAATACATTTGTCTTTGTGTAGTCTCTGTCCATTGACACCACAGGTCATATAAAACTCCGTATTTTGGTGGTGTCTGGCTGGCTCAGTCGGTAGAGCGTGTAACTCTTGATCTGAGGGTTGTGGGTTCAAGTCACATGTTGGGTATAGAGAGTCTTAAAAACAATAAAATCTTAAGGAAAAAAAATCCATAAATTTACACTGGGGGGGGGGGTATTGTGTCTTAGGATCTGAAAAAAGAGGTTCAGAATCATGAACCCTCAGGACTGGAAGTCAGCTTTATTTATAGTTTTGTTTCCATATATCATCCCTGCCAAGGAACCGCTGATTTGACTGGGGAGAATTAGAACATTTGTTCAAGAGAATAAATTCTGCATAAGCTACTATCAGGACAAATATAAATTAAGTGCCTCTGCCCAGAAAGGGAATATTCAAAAGGAAGGTGGGTAAGACACGGGCCCTTCCCTTATGGGGTTTATGACTTTATAGGAGCAAAGACGTACACAAACCAACTGCAATACAAAGCACTAAAAAGGATGCCACGTGAGCAGTGCAAACAAGGTGCCACCAGAGTGATCATCAAACAGCACAGAGCCCTCTGGCTGGGTGCTGAGAGCAGTGCTTCCCTAAGGAGGCAGCAGGAGCAGTGACCTCAACCACAGGAAAATGCAAGTCAAGCTCACGTACCAAATGCTCCAACTTAACCACCTCACTGTACAAAAAACATGCAGCCTAGGTACACGGAAAAAACGTTCTAAGAGTAAAGACTATCAAGAAATCTCATGTGGTTGACTTGAAGGACACAGAACATATCTTTCTTTGTATCTAGGGATCCGATCAGGATTCTGCCCAAATGACAAGGGCTGAACCTGACCCATTAGTTGGTCTTTCAAGAGTCCCCCCTAGGAACCTGGAACACCAACAAAATTAAACTATTTTTCCTTGTGTAGGTTGCTCAAGCCTTGTTTTCTGTGGTGTGGTATTTTATTGAGAGGAAAAGTTTTGACAGTGGGGACTGGGTATTCCTAAAAGTTTGAACAATCCTAAGGATATCAACAACTCTTACAACTTTCAGTAAATAAACAGTCCACACATCACACTTTTTAGAGAGAAAAGGAAAAGAACTCATCAGCCTCTCAGTTAGGTCCCTCCTAGGCAATCTCCTCTTTAAAAACATCAAAAGCATGAGCATTATTTACAATAGCCAATGGCGCGCCTGGGTGGCTCAGTCGGTTGAGCATCCAATCTTGATTTTTTGGCTGAGGTTATAATCTCTGGGTCGTGGGATTGTGCCCCGGGTCATGGGATCAAGCGCCCCATAAGGCTCCATGCTCAGCAGCGTCTACTTGTCCCTTTCCCTCCGCCATGCCCCTGCAAGTGCACTCTCTCGTTATCTAAATAAGTAAATAAAATCTTACAATAGCCAAAAGGTGGAAGCAACCCAAGTGTCCACCAACTGATGAGTGGATAAAGATGTGATACACACACACACACAGTGGACTATTACTCAGCCATAAAAAAGAACAAAATCTTGCCATTTGCACCCACGTGGATGGACCCAGAGGGTATAATGCTAAGAAAAGTCGGTCAGAGAAAGATAAATACCATATGATCTCACTCGTATGTGAAATTTAAGAAACAAAACAAAGGAAAAAGGAGACAAAACCAGACACTCGAATACAGAGAACAAACTGGTGGGTGCCACAGGAGAGGTGGGTGGAGAAGGGAGTGAAGCAGGCAAAAGGGATTAAGAGTCCAGTTATGGTGATGAGCACCAAGGAACACACAGGATTGTGGAGTTCCTCTACTGCACACCTGAAACTAACAGAACACTCTAAGTTAATTATACCTCATCAAAAAAAAATTTTTTTACAAAAATCAGAGCGCGATGGAGACATCGGTTTCCATATCTGCCCTCAGGGCCTCCTAAAACCCACTGGGAAGACAGCAGGTCGGGGAACAGGTGTCCAGGAACAGGTGTCTGAAGAGCAGGAAAAGGACGACCCAGAAGTTGCGAACAAAACAAGGCAACAAAACACACACAAGGAAAAGGACATCTTGATTTTTTAACAGACTCGTAACAGTACGTATGGTTAGGTAACCCGTCCACGAGCTGCCAATCTTTCACAAATATTAATAACTTAGAAAAAAATACACATACAGTGAACTTCAAATGTGAACATGTGAAACACTGTTCTGCACAAGGTTTGATTAAGTCTAATGCTTCCTGTACCCTTCTGTTGTGAAGCGCGAAGTTCAGAATTTTCAGGTTTCGCCACTACACCCTTTCCTATGGACGCAGCATTCACAGTCAGTAAGGCCTGGGACGTACTGCTGAGCAGCAGCAGCCACAAGCAGTTTGGTTCTGTTAAAGGATAAGAGCAGAGCCCCTTCCCGGGGCCAGGCCTGATGCCTGCCGGGGACACACAGCCACCTTCTGCTTTCCCAGTCTAGCAGAGAGGACCAGTGAACTCCATCAAAGACCCCAGGAAAAGAGTTATTTCTTTCTACAGTGCTAAACAAGCCAATAAAAAGGAAGAAGATAAAGTGTGGCAAATTTGTACTTACACTTCCGGCCCAAACTTCAGGTGGTCTCCCTGCCAGTTTATAGTACACATACACTGGGTCCCCTTTTTTAAAACTCACGAAACGACAATCCGGACCTGTAAAATCTTCTAGAGCCTCCCCCCGGTACATTAACACTGTAGGCACAGACAGGGGGGAGAAAAAAGAGAGAAGAACAGGTATCAGGATTCAACTTTTACAGTCCGTTCTGATTGATCAGGCAATAGGAGTGTCCTCTATTCTGTAAATGACAGCCAAGTTTCTCCAGCGCTCTCTGGAATCAATCGCTCTTAAGCCATAGGCTCTGAGTATCTAAAATCTTGAGAGCTTTATCGTTATTTATCAACCCCCTATGAGCAGAGAGACGGCCACTTTCCCTGTTTTTCCCTACAGATAAACAAAAAGCAATGAGTCCACCACCACACAGAGCTGGTGTCAAAAGAAACTCTTGGTCCCTTCTCTAACCTTCTTGTCCTCAACCTCCGCTCTTCCGCCATAAAAAGATTCACGGCACAATTGGATGAATTCAAGGGCAGATGCTGGCTGGCTTAAGCAAGGCTCCACGAAGAGGTAATAGGGGGTGGGGGAGAGCACCCAGGAGCCCCCAAGGGGTCAATTAACTTGAACTAACACTAAAAGGCACTGTCGTTAAGGGACTGTAAGTACTCCCATGCAGCAGTAAACACTGTTGACTTCATCACGCTGTTCTCCCCTTACAGTATCTGCCTAAGTAAACGGGAAAGGACATCACATCCTATTACCGGTCTAATCACATGAAGGGGTAACGTCAAATTATTATGAAAGTAATGTTCACTGTACCCAACATTACAAAGGTTTCATCACGAGAGGAAGATAACCTTCTATATTTATGGCTATAGACAAAATCACAAGTGGGCATCACATGTTGCTGGGACAAGCAAAACTCTGAGAACTGTGCAGTAGTTACCTTCAGTCTTAAAATGCAGGACTTAAATCACACTTCGTCTAGAAAAAAGTAGAAGCAGCATTTTTTTCTTTTTGTTGGCCGAATCTGATACAAGATGAAATGGATACTAGATACAATTAAATAGCAAAAACAAAACAAAACAAAAAAAAATGGTGACATGGAAAGAACACCCTTTCTTAAAGCCAGTGAGCCCCAAATACATTAAAATGTATCTTTAGGGGCACCTGGGTGGCTCAGTGGGTTAAAGCCTCTGCTTTCGGCTCAGGTATGATCCCAGGGTTCTGGGATCGAGCTCCGCATCAGGCTCTCTGCTCGGCAGGGAGCCTGCTTCCCTCTCTCTTTGCCTGCCTCTCTGTGCCTACTTGTGATCTCTGAATGTCAAATAAATAAATAAAATCTTTTAAAAAATAAATAAATAAAAATAAAATGTATCTTTAAATACATATCTGAGGGACGAACAAATAGATATGAGGGCAGTGATGCGGATTTTGAAGCTGAAATCCACACTTGTCAGCAACCTAATTCAGATATAACTGGGGGAAAGACCAGACTGAAGGTGATGGACAATTTAAAGATCGGGGATTCTATTGCAACTGGAAATGGCAATGTTTGTTTCCCACTTAGAAGAGATCACTAAAAAGTTGTAACATTAAATTAGATGACAACATTACCAAACACGACAACTTTCTGAAAAACACAGAACAGCGCAATCTCTCTCTCTCTCTCTCTCTCACACACACACACACACACACACACACACCTACCCACACCTACCTTACTAGATACTTTATGCAACACGCAGGGCTGCTGCCCCTTGTGTTTTGGTTCTGTCTCTCTGGACACATGCCATTTCTCAACTTCTGCGACAAGTAAGGGCACTTCCAACCCCAGTCTCTGTGCTGGGGAAGCATCAGCGATGTGACTCTCCAGGTAACCGGTTCTGAGGAATCCAAGTAGGGGGGTGCTTGGAAGCGAAGAGGGGCAAACGTTTGGTCTTAGCCAACCCTGCCTGCTGCTAATCATCTGGGTTTGCTCGGAGAAAACTGAAGGGGAGAAATGTGGAAGTGGCCCCGCTTTCGTGGTGTTGGTTGACGTGTTTCAGCCCTGGGTTACCTCTAGGAATGGCTTAACACAACGATGCCTCCTGGCTTCCTGTTCACAGCGTTGCGGAGATTCAAACTCTCCCAACTATGAAATCTGATTTTGAATAGCACCGATTTGAATATATATAGCTAAACTGCAGGCATAGGGCCTTTCCAGCATGAACATTTTTCTATACGTGTTGTCTACAATTTTTGAACAACCGTTTCCGAACGCGGTGATCACTAAGTTACAAGGTTATTCAAGACCCTCCGGGAGGCCCAAGAATGATCCCGGTCCCACAAACACTTGGGAAGAGACTCCAACAACACAAGTGACTCAGGCTAAGGCTGGTCGTTGTTCATGAAAATAAATAAATATTTATTACGATTTCTTTAAGAATCGTCTCCATCTGACTCCGGAGATCTCTGTCCTCCTCACCGCCCAGAGTCCATCCCCCGCCCCCAGTCCAGGACTGGGGCACAATTCCGCTTCCTGCGCAAAGAGGAGGCTGCCGGTCCCAGGTGGCCGATGCAGATTCTTGGCCTCTTTCGACAGCGAAAGATGCTGGCCTTCCTGAGGTGCCCTCCCCGCCTGGCTGTTTGCAAGGAGACTTCCAAGCACAGAAATGACAGGACTGAGGCAGAGCCGAGGCGGAGACCTTGGAATACCCTGCACGCCTGGGCTCCGGGCTCGTCCCAAACCCGAACTCCAATCCCTGTCAAAGGCGGCACGAGCCCCCAATCCGAGAGACGGAGCAGGGAGAAGGGGCAGCGCCAGCGCCCTCCCCGTCCCCAGCATCAGCCCGCGGCCGGGAACGCACCCGCCGAGCCCTCCGCGAGTCTGCGCCCCGACTGCACCCACCCAGGTCCCCGCGGCGGGGGCAGGAGAGCGCTCGCTGCAGCGCGGAGAGCCCAGGGCGCGCGGCGCGCACCCCAACTGCTCCGTCTCCCCTCGGGGCCGGGCGGGGAGCGGACGCTGCGAGCCGTCCCTGGGGGAACCGGGGGCCACCGCCACCCCCAAACCCCGCCAGATCAGCGGAGGAAAGGAAACGCCGGCAACAAGTGGGAGGCGCAGCCCCCCGGCCAGGGCCCGCGGGAGCCGAGAGCCGAGGGGACGGCGCGGGGCACCGGCACTCGCCCCCCCCCCCCCCGGCGTCGAGCCCCCCCACCGCGCCCGCCCGGCCTGCGCCCCCAGCCGGCTCGCGGGGCTGCCCAGCTCCCGCCCCCGCGCGGCCCCGCCGCCGCCGCCGCCCTCCGGCCACTCACTGCTGCACTCCTCGTCTGCGCACAGTTTGTGCTCCGCGAAGCGCCGGCTCGTGTCCGCGTGCGGCTGGCCCGGCACCCGCCAGGGCGGCCCGAGCAGGAGCAGCCAGAAGAGCAGCCCCGGCGCCGCAGCCATGTTGTGGTCACCGCGGGGGAGCCGGCGGCGCGGAGGCGGCGGCGAGGCCGGGCGGGCGCCGGCGGGCGGGGCCGAGGGCGGAGCGCGGCGGGCGGGGCGCGCGGCGGGGCGGGGCGGGGCGGCGCCGGGGGCCGCGGCGTTCCCCGCGACACGTCAGCACGGCCTCGGCCCGGAGCCGCGGGCGCCGGAGGGTCGTGCGCTCCGACCTCTCTCCCTCGCGCAGTTCGGCGCTCGCGGCCCCCGCGGCCGGCGGCCCCGTGTCCCCTCGCTCGCCCGCTCCCTTCGCGCTCGCTTCCGCGCCGCGGCGTTCGTCGCTCACCCCTCTCTGCGACCTTTGAGCCCCCATCCCGCCAGCCCACTACGGGGTCCTTTTCTGGCTCCTTCTCGCAGCTTCTCATTTCTGGTCCATCCCGAAGCAGCCACACCCCCCCCCGCCACGTTCACCCCCATTCTTGGTGTGGTGCCCCCTTTTCCGAACTACCAGATCCCGCCCACGAGCTGCCACTGTTAGTCTCTGGTTTCAGGCTCCATCTTCGGGCTCCCAGGGGTTCTTTGGGGGCCCCGTCTAGGATCCCCTTCGACTGGAAGGGGCATGAGTGGAATGGTGGGTTGGCGACGTTAAATGAGCCGGTGGCCGGCTTGGTCTCTTTTTGAGCCTTGGGGGCTAGGGGCTGGCAATGTGTACCAGAGCTGAGATCTTAAGATTCTTGGGCCTTTTATCCCTAAGGGAAGAAGTAATTTAATTCAAATGTGTTGAGCTTCCACTTGATGCTATTATTTATGCCAGACAGTAGGGTAGTGTGGGAAAGACGTGGGTCAAAAAACAAGATACCACGTGCATATTTGGCATCTGCCTTCAACGCAGGTCATGATCCCAGGGTCCTGGGATCCAGTCCCCCATCAGGCGCCCTGCTCAGCAGGGAGCCTGCTTCTCCCTTTCCCTCTACTGCTCTGCCTACTTGTGCTCTCTCTGTCAAATAAATAAATAAATAAAATCTTAAAAAAAAAAAAAGAAAAAAAAAGACAGGGTACCTGGCCCTTGACTAAAGAAATCCACAAATTAGTGGAAGCCAACTGGCACAAAAACTGCTAAAGAATAAATAGCAAGTAGGGAAAAGCTAATAAATTTAAAGTTGCTTTTACTGAGCTCTTTCTTCATGGAATCTTCACAACAGTAGAGAATGCTATTACTATCTTCCATATCTGAGATGAGTAAATTGGGGCATTCACACATCTAGTGAGAGATGGAAAGAGAGATTCAAACCCGGGGAATGTCCTCCCTTTTATTTTTTCACTTATTTGACAGAGAGAGATATCACAAGTAGGCAGAGAGAGGGGAAGTAGTCTCCCTGCTGAGCAGAGACCCCCCATGTGGGGCTCAATCCCAGGACCCTGGGATTATGACCTGAGCGGAAGGCAGAGGCCTAACCCACTGAGCCACCCAGGTGCTCCCTCATCCTCCCTTTTAATCACAACTCTATAAAGCCTCCATCAAGCAACATAAAACTTTTGTACTTTCTTTCTGATTAGGGGAAGCAAAATCCTGTTTAAATCCCAGTGTAACCAAATTATCTGTATGTGCAAAGAAGGAAGGAAAGCTCACAAGCCCACACATCAGCCCAGAGAAGAGCACCTGCGATGTTCTGCCGGTGGTTGGAGCACTTCGCATTGGTCAGTCTTTACATATCTCAACAAATGCCATTTTAATACCCATCTTCCAGGTGTTCAAGTTAAAAACTTACTTCCTGGCACCCTTTTTCTCACACCCAAATCCAATCCATCAGACAATCCTGTGCTCTCTTTATTTTAATGGCTTTATTGGAAGGTAATTGGCATATTATATGTAATAAGATGCATATAATAACTTGCATGTAACAAACTGCACACACTTAAAGCGTACAGTTTGGGGGCGTCTTGGTAACTCAGTCAGTTACAAGTCTGCCTTCAGCTCAGGTCATGATGTTCGGGTCCTGGGATCAAGCCCCACCCCACACTGGGCTCCCTGCTCAGCAAGGAGGCTGCTTCTCCCTCCTCCTCTGCCATTCCTCCTGCTTGTGCTCTCTTTCTTTCTCTCTCTCTCTCTGCCAATAATTAAATAAAATCCTTAACAAAAATTAAAAAACAATAAAGTGTACAGTTTGATACTGTAGACCTGAGTCTGCAGATACTGATACCTGAGACCATCACTATGATTAAGATAATTAACTATATCCATCACTAATAAAAGAGTCCTCATGCTCCTTTGTAATCCTTCCCTCCCCTTTCCTGACTGTCTCCAAACAATCTTCTGTTGCTATAGACTGATTTATAATTTCTGGTATTTGTTATAAGTGTAGTCGTACAGTATGTCTTCTTTTTTTGTCTGTTTTCACTCAGCATAAGCATCGGAACTACATCCAGAATCTGACCACTCTCACCACCTCCTATGTGAACACTGTATGGCCAGGCCACCATCATCTCTCACCTAGATTACATTAGCTTCTGACTATTCTGCCTTTGCCTCCCAAGGTCTACTGTGTCAACAGCGATCAGAGTGATCATTTCATGACATAAATTTGGTCATCTCTCTCCTCTGCTCAAAAGCTTCCTGCAGCTTTCTACTTCCAAGTAAAATGCGTGGACAACACTGTCTTTATGAAGGACTACATTGTCTTATTTGATCTGACCTCGCTAACCCCTTTTACCCCCTCTTCCTAACACTCTCGTCTTGCTCAGTCGGTTCTACTCAAACTCACTAAGCCCCACTCTTGCATCAGAGCATTTGTACTTGCAATCCATCAACCTGGAACGGTTCCCCCAAACAGTCCACCGGACTAGTTCCCTCACTTTATCAAGTTGTCTGTAGCAAGACCATTTCTTGTTAGAGAGGCCTTTTTTTTATCACTCTCCATAAAATAGAGCTCCTTCCATGAATATTGAGTTCACCATCCAGCTTTGTTTTTCTTTAGAGTACTTCCACCAGCCTTACATTTATCTATCTGACTGCCTTCCCCCACCCCAAATATAAGTTTGAGGGAAGCAAGGAATTTACTTTGTTCATTCCTATAATATAAATGCCTAGAAAAGTGTCTGGAATGTATGAGGTACTCAACAAAAGATTTGTGGGATCAACTCATGATAACTCACATAGTATAAATATTTTATATCATTAACCTACAGGGAGCCTCCATATGTAAATAGCACCAAGAGGAAACATGCTATAAGAACAAGGCATTTTGTGTCTTCCCCTCAGCAGCATCCTCAACACCTCGAACAGAATCTGGAATACACTTATTGTTGATTGAGGGCATATTTATTATACAGGGAGTGAATTAAATTGCAGTGTATTTTTTTCTTATGTATTACTGGAATAGATAAAGCAGATAAAGGTAATTCTGATTTTTCTTATTTCTATCTGGGGTAGAATTAATGACAATTCATTGGTGGAAAAGCCAAAATTACAAAATGATCTAATTCAATATTATTTCACTAATATATACTTTAACTAATATTCAGATATGCATTTGTATGAATGGTGAGAGCTCTCAGTTGCTGAAGAACTGCCTACTTAGCTTGTTGATTTTCTGGGATTTTCATTTATCTGCATTCATTATCGTTATTGTTGTTATTATTATTATTGCCTTTAAGAAATATTAACAAGTTCAGTGGACAGAAAAAAATTCTCAGCTGACCACAATGAGGGTGGTTCTTTCTGCCAGTATATATGTATATGTGTGTGTGTGTGTATAAATGTATACAATGTATGTATGTATATGTATATATATAATATATATATAAAATTATAGTGGATGAGTCAGCATTCATCATTAATAGCATTTGAGTATGTGGCCCTGATGCTTAACATAAATTCGAATCCCAGGTATATTATTTGTTAACATCTCAAATGGAATCTTCACTGGGTAAGGTTGAGTAAGACATAAAAATAAATGTGTCTAGTTTGGGGGGGTGTAAAAAATAAGACTTGGAGGGTTTTTGCCCTTAAAGAATTGTCAGTCTGCCCAAGACAAATGCATTTGAAACAAAGAGGAAACAAAATAATAACATATATAATTATAAACTCCATGGTGCCTCCCCAGAAGCTTCTAGAAGGTGTAATACTGAAGTTACCAGAAAGAACACAGTCTATTGCCAACAACAAGGCCACTCAAGAGTCCAGAAAATGGTGTAAAATATTTATTGAGGACAATGGCTTCCAGGCGAGATGGAGTAACAGGGGCAAGACTTACCCTCCCATGTTAAACATATGAAAAAATTGGGCAAAATATATGAAACAAGAATTTTTAGATGTTGGACAACAAGCAGTGGTCTCTATGAAAAGTGGAACAAATGAGGGGAGTGCTATGATTGCCTCAGCTTACTCTCTGGATGAATTTTCCAGGCTACAGCCAGAGAAAGGACATGCAAACAGGTGATCTCCTTGAGTTGAGGAGAAAGATTTGAAAGTTTGGGGAGGTCAAGGCAGCTAGGGAAGAGAACAGGTGAAAAGAGAGGTGCATGGGAAAGACAACTGCACAGAGCTCCCAAGAACAGAGCAGGGTTCTGCCAAGTCTTCAACTGAACAATGATAAGCACCTGTGTGCAAAGAACTACCTGAGGCCAGTGAAAGAAACACCAGAGAGGGTAGAAATAAAACTGTTGGGAGGAAAGAACAGTTTGTGCTCCACCCGCCAGAGAGGAAAATCTATAATAAACAGGGCATCTCATAGATTGTTCAGCAAAGGGGAAATTGTCAGCTTACAATGAAAAGACACCCTAACAAAGCTTTAAAACAAGCTTTGAAAATATCAATATATTTGGGGCACCTGGGTGGCTCAGTTAAGCATGTGAATCTTGGCTTTGGCTAGGGTCATTATCTCAGGGTTGTGAAATCCAGCCCCACATCAGGCTCCACACTCAGCAGGGAGTCTGCTTCTCTCCCTTTCCCTCTCCCACTACCCTGCTTGTTTGCACTCTCTCTCATTCTCAAACAAAGAAAGCTTTAAAAAGAAAATATAGAAATACTTCCAAGTAAATTAACTGCATTCAAGAACAAACTTGAAGAACATTTAAGTGCAGAACTGAAAAGGTAAATTCACAATGTCTGGAATTCAATAAAAAATTATAAGGCATTCAAAGAAGCAAGAAAATACAACCTATAATGAAAAGAAAAATCGGTCAACAGAAACTTTACAAATGACACAGATGAAAGAATTATTACACAAGGATATTAACACAGTTCTATTCTGTATATTAGAGATGCTATAGAAAAGCATGAGCATGCAAAGTAGAGTATATAAAAATGACCCAAATTAAACTTGGTGAACAAAAAAATGGCTGAAATGAAAAATACAATGGATGGAATTAATAACAGATTAGACACTGCATAAGAAAACACAACTGAGCCTGAAGACATGGTAATATAAACTCTCCAAAAAGAAATGGAGAGAAAAGAGACTGAAAGAAATGAATTGGGCACCAATGTGCGCACTTCAGTCCAAAAGATGTGTAAATGAGGTCCCAGAAGGAGGTGGGAGACAGAAATATGTTTGAAGAAATAACAAAAGCATTCTAAATTTGCTGAAAACTCACAGATCAAGAAGCTCCACAAACCTCAAGCACAAGAAGCGTGAAGAAAACAACACTAAGACATGTTAAATTGCTTGAAACCAGTGACGATGGAAAAAAAAATGAAATTCATTTAGAGAAAACATACTACATACAGATGATCAAGGATAAAGTGACAAAAGACTTCTCATTGGAAAATGGAAGCAAAAAACCCCAGCTGTTTGACATATTTAATGTGCTGGTGGAAAAACGACACTCTGGAGTTGTATACCAAGTGAAAATATTTTTCAAAGATGAGGTGAAGTCTTTCAACACATGATGCTGGGACACCTGGATATCTTTATGCAAAAGAATGAAATTGAACCACACCTTACACTACAAACAGAAATTAACTCAAAATGGATCATAGACCTGAATGTAAGAGGTAAAACTGTAAAAATCTCAGAGGAAAACATAGGGAGAAATCTTGGGAATAGGCATGAAAGCAAAAGAGGAGAAATGGAAGCTATGACAGAAGTGATAAAATATCACATGAAGGTATACTGTAATAAGCTAAAGGTGTGTATAAGCTAAAAGTACTATGGAATACAAACAACAACAAAATCACAGAGTTAGAGCTAGTAAGTCAACAGAGGAGATGACACATGCTTAATTAATCCAAAGGGAGACAGAAAAAGAGGAAAGGGGGAACATAGAACAGAAGATAAAAACAGGAAGAAAAATGGTAAGACAACAAAGTTAAATCTAATCATATCATTAATTACATTAAATGTAAATGGTCTAAAAATTCCTTTAAAAGGCATAGATTTTCAGATTCAATTTTAAAAAGGCAAAACTGGTAAGCCTGGGTGGCTCAGCTGGTTAAGTGTCTGCCTTCAGCTCAGGTTATGATCCCACGGTCCTGGGATCTAGCTCAATGTCAGGGTCCTTGCTCAGTGGGAAGCCTGCTTCCCCCTCTACCTGTTGTTTCTCCTGCTTGCTCTCTCTCTCTCTGACAAACAAATAAGATATTTTAAAAATAAAAATAAAAAGGAAAAACACAGGGTGTCCAGGTGGCTCAGTTAAGCACCTGACTCTTGATTTTGATTCAGGTCATGATCTCAGGGTTGTGAGATCGAGCCCCCCCACTGGGCTTCATGTTCAGAGGGGAGTCTGCTTGAAATTCTCTCTCTCTCCCTTGCCTTTTGCCCCTCCCATTCTCGCTAAAAAATAAATAAATCTTCAAAAAAAAACTAAAAAGCACAACTTAACTATATGCTTCCTACAAGAAAACACACTTAAAATAAAAAAGATAAACCAAGCTAACATTAATAATAAGGAAGCTGGAATAGCCATATTAATATCAGACAAGGTAGATTTTTTTTAAGCTTTTATTTTAATCCCAGTTGGTTAACATACATTGTTATATTGATTTTAGGTGTACAATATAGTAATTCAATAATTCTATACATCACCTGGTGTTTATCACACATGCACTCCTTAATCCCCATCGCCTTTTAACCCATCCCCCCCAAAACCACTAGTTTGTTCTCTCTAATTAAGACTCAGTTTCTTGGGCGCCTGGGTGGCTCAGTGGGTTAAGCCGCTGCCTTCGGCTCGGGTCATGATCTCAGGGTCCTGGGATCGAGTCCCGCATCGGGCTCTCTGCTCGGCAGGGAGCCTGCTTCCTCCTCTCTCTGCCTGCCTCTCTGCCTACTTGTGATCTCTCTCTGTCAAATAAATAAATAAAATCTTTAAAAAAAAAAAAAAAAAAAAGACTCAGTTTCTTGGGCGCCTGGGTGGCTTAGTGGGTTAAGCCGCTGCCTTCGGCTCAGGTCATGATCTCAGGGTCCTGGGATCGAGTCCCGCATCGGGCTCTCTGCTCAGCGGGGAGCCTGCTTCCCTCTCTCTCTCTCTGCCTGCCTCTCAGTGTACTTGTGAATTCTCTCTGTCAAATAAATAAATAAAAATCTTAAAAAAAAAAAAGACTCAGTTTCTTGATTTCTCTATCTCTTCCTCCCACTCCTTTAAATAGTCACTTCTCTTCTTCGCCTTTGTTCATTTGTTTTGTTTCCAGAGAAAGTATATTTCACACCCAAAAATGTTTACCAAGGAGAAAAGAAAACATTTCATAATTTTAAGGAAATCAATTCATCAAGAGAATATATCAATTTTACATGTTTATATACCTAATAAGAAAGCTTCAAAATACAGAAAGCAAAAACAGATGGGAGTACTCCACAAATTCATAATTATAGTTGGAGACTTCAATATCCCTTTCTCAATGATTAATAGAACAAGTAGTTACAAAGTCAATAAGGTTGTAAAAGACTTAAACACTATCAGTTGACTTTATTGATGTCTATAGAACACTCCACCCAACAACAGCAGAGTATACATTCTTTTTGACTATGGAACATTTATCATGATGATGGACCATAAAGCAATACATTTAAAAAATTTCAAAACAGGTGAAGTATATTTTCTTACCACATGGAATTAATTTAGAAATCAGTAACCAAAAAAAAAAAAAAAATCTAGAACGTCTCCAGATTTTGGAAATTAAGTAACAAACTTTTATTTTTTTAAGACCTTATTTATTTGAGAAAGAGTGCAAGTTGGGGGAGGGAGAGGGACAGGCAGACTCTGCACTGAGTGCAAAACCTGACTTGAGGCTTGATCCCATGATCCTGAGACTATGACATGGGTGCAAATCAAGAGTCAAATATCTAACTAACTGAGCCACCCAGGCACCCCTAAGTAACAAATTTTTAAATAACTCAGGAGTCAGAGAAGAAATCAAATTGGAAATTAAGAAGTATTTCATAGCAAATAAAAGTGAAAACACAATATGTCAAAATTTGTGGGATATCATAAAAGACTTTTAGAGGGTTAGGAAACCAGAAAAGTTTCTAATCAACAACCTCAGCTTCTACCCTAAGAAACTAGAAAAAGAAGAGCAAATTAAAACCCAAGCAGAAGAAAGAAAATAATAAAGATAAGCTCAGGGGTTAAAAAAAAGAAAAAAATAAAAGAAAATAGAGAAAATCAAGCAGACTCAGTAGGAAGAAAAAAGAAAGAGATGTGACACTAATTATCAATACCAGAAATGAGAGAGAAGACATTACTACAGATAGTACAGACATTAAAAGAATATGGAGAGAGGGGCACCTTGGTTAAGTGTCTGCCTTCAGCTCAGAACATGATCCCAGCTCCTGGGATGGAGCTCTACATTAGTATACCTGCTCTGTGGGGATCTGATGTGCTCTGCTTCTCCCTCTGCCTCTTTCCTTCTGTCTCTCTTTATAATGAATAAATAAATAAATATCAAGGGAGTATTACAAACAACTTTATGACAGTGAATTATCCAACTAGGATGAAACAGACAAAATCCATTAACCTCAACCCTTACCACATAACATACAAAAATTGACTGGTAATACATTGTAGACCTAAACGTAAAATCTAAAGCTATAAAACTAGATGAAAACATAGTTCTTCTATGTTTCCACACTTCCTATGTTCTTGACCTTGGGTTTGGCAAATTTCTTTTTTTTTCCTTTTAAAGATTTTATTTATTTATTTGAGAGAGAGAGAGAATGAGAAGGGGGAGGGTCAAGGGGAGAAGCAGACTCCCCCTGAGCAGAAAGCCCAAGGCAGGACTTGATCCTGGGACTCCAGGATCATGATCTGAGCCAAAGGCAGTCAATTAACTAACTGAACCACCCAGGTGCCTCTAGGTTGGCAAATTTCTAAATACACACAAAAAACATGAACTCTAAAAGAAAAGAAATCAATGCACTGGACTTCATCAAAACAAAAACTTTTGCTCTCACTTCTATATTCACTATTAATGAAAATGCAAAGGTAAACTGCAGACTAGGAGAAAATTTTGCAAAACACATATCCAAAAGAATTAAGCCTAGAATATATAAATAACTCTTATAACTTACAAATAAGAAGACAAACCAATTTCCAAAAAGGGGGCACAATGTTTAAATACACACTTCACCTTAGAAGATATACACATGGAAAACACGTATATGACAAGATATCCACTATCATTAATCATTAGGAAAATACAAATCAAAACCACAATGAGTACCATTGAATATCCACTAGAATTACTAAAATAAAGACTAATCATACAAGTGTTGACAAAGATGAGGAAAATTGGATTTCTCCTGACACCGCTGGTAATAATTGGCAGTTGGGGGCAATTTCTTTAAAAATTAAACCACATCTACCATATGAACCCAGTTTTTCCACTCCTGGGTATTTAATCAAGAGAATAAAAGTTATTTCCTCAATAAGACTTGTTCACAAATGTTCATATTAGCTTCATTTGTAATAGTAAAATCAAACAAACCAACCAAAAAGCCAGCTGTCCATTGGCGGGTACACAGGTATTGAATTTTGGAATACTGTTCATCAATAAGGGGCTATTAGGGTGCCTGGGTGGTTCAGTTGGTTAAGCAGCTCACTCCTGATTTTGGCTCAGGTCAGGGTCTCAAGGTTCCAGAATCCAGCCTGGTGTGGGGCTCCATGCTCAGTGAGGAGTCTTCCTGAGATTCTCCCTCTCCTTTGCCCCCCCCCCCCCCACTGGCACACATGCTCTCTAAATAAATAAAATCTTTAAAAAAAATAATAAGGAGCTATTGATACTCACAATGGCAAGGAGATTCTGAGTGAAATAAACCACACCAAAAAAACACATACTTAAATAGGACAGGGAGACAAGGAACACAAACTTGAAGATGCTGGCTATGTTCCTTCCCTTGTGGTGATGGTCTCAGGTCTATATGCATATGTCAGAACTCAGAAAGTGAGAAAATTTAAATACTTAAATAGAATTTATTTTGAAATAGCATTTATATCTCAATAAAGTAAAAAAATTATATGGGGAAAAGTAATTGACAGAAAGTAAAGTGTAATTGATAGAAAGAGATGAAATATGTTTATCTTTTTTGTTTGTTTTTTGGATTTAGTGTGTTGTCACACCAGTAGGTGTGATGATAGATACAGGTGTGGGGAAGTAAAGCTGCCTGAACCTGTCAACCCCCTGACCCCAACTCCCCCCAACCCCCCTCCACCCCCCAGCTCGATGGGGCAAGGTAGTTACAGAGAGACATTCCATCAGATAACTTTTCTCTGGGGTGTTAACTTTTTGGTCCACAAACTGGAAAGGCAGGCTCAGACTGAAATAAATACATTTATTTTGAGTTATGGCCTTTATTGAGCACTATATGGTTATCCTGAAAGGTAACTGGAGAGTCATAAACCAGGTAAATGCTAGTAAAGGTCTTAAACATGAAAACACTGTGATTGGTTACAATATAGTGAGCCAGAAGAGCAACAAACACATTTTTGTTTTATTCTGTCAGGTTAGCTTTTGCACAGTATCATTTCCTGCTGGATACCCTGAGTTCTCTCTTCCCAGATTTCTGACTTTTTGTGTCCAGTGTCATGCATTGTGGACAGCGTCCAGGAGATAGGTCTACTTGTTATACCTGTGCCCAAGGAGGCCCAGTCTCAGCACCTACCCTCAAGGTGCAGGAGGACTCTGGATCCTATTATATTCTTCAGAGTGGAAACTCCTAAAAGATAAACAAATCCCTCTTGTTAACGCCAGTCACTTTTAAGTATGGGGTGGGGGATGGGAGGCAGATGGCGAATCCAGCCCCATAATTATTGCTAAAATGAAGATGCATTTTCACATTCAGAACAGGTACAAATACCAAGCACCAAAGAATTAAAAGAAGGAGGATAGCAAATGATAGTGGAATGTGAGTTAGGTCTTGGTGAGTAGGTAGGATTTAGATTCTAAAAAGAAAGGAATGATAGGTGAAGAAAGTGACATAGAGAAAAGACAGCAGAACATGTAAAGGACAGTAAGGGGATCTAACCTTACCAGAGTGAAATGATCCTACTAAAGAGTAGTGGGAGATAAATTTGGGCAGTTGGAGGGGGTCAGATTATATAAGCCCTTGAAAATCAGGCACAAGAATTTAGACTTAATAGAGTTAAGAAACAGAAAGCTACCAGACTTTAAGGAAAGTGATCATAACTGAAGGGGAATGTAAGCAAATATCCTGTTCTGAAAGCCAAGGAGGATGGAGTTCTGTGTTGGGCACGGCCAGTAGGGTTTGATTCTCCCCCACAATCAAAAAGCCAAGTCCAAGTCATGTCAAAGGGTATTTTGTATTGGGAGTGAGTCATATACAAGGCAACTATACCTACCAGCATGTACTGTTTGTCTAGTCCTGACAAATATTATCCTAATTTCTATTGTACGGAGAGAGAAACTCAAACATCTGAAATGGCCACTAAAATACAGTCTTCTATGTAAGTTCCTGTTTCCGGTTCTGCCTGATTTACCCTGGCACCATTTTCACAGAAGTCAAATATTTGATGTTTTGAAACAAATGCAGAACAGATTCCAGGGTGGGACCTGTTCAACCCAAGATCTACCATGTAGACTCTATGGCTTCATCCATTTATAGTTTTTTTTTTTTAATTTTTTTTAAAGATTTTATTTATTTATTTGACAGACAGAGATCCCAGGCAGGCAGAGAGGCAGGCGGACAGAAGGGAAGGGAAGCAGGCTCCCTGCTGAGCAGAGAGCCCCATGTGGGGCTTGCTCCCATGATCCTGGGATCACAACCTGAGCGGAAGGCAGAGGCTTTAACCCACTGAGCCACCCAGGTGCCCCATTTATAGTTTTCAATACGAATTACTTCCTTGCTAAGACAACAGCAGATGCAAGGGAAGTAATTAGAAGCGCTAACCTAGGTAAGAGAAGTCTAATTGTGTGGCTCTAGGCAAGTCATCAATTTTTGAGTCTAAGATTCTTTACCAATAAAATTGGGGCTGATATCAAAACCATAGTGTTTCTTTAAGAATCAAATCAGATAATATATTAAAAGGTGGCCCCTTCCTGTTGTTTAAATAATTAAACAGCAACGTATCTGGTTCTCAGCCAACAGAGCCGATTACTGGCACCACAAGAGTCTCCACTTCTTTGTGACCGCCACAAAGGAGACCTTTTTTGATACTAACTTCCCTAGAAACTTCTCTTCTCGGTAAAAATCCACAGGGCAGGTTAACAGCCTCCCGGAGTTGTGCTTGGCAGGTCAAAAGCGCCTCCTGGAGGAGACCGTAAGTACTGAGAGGGAGAAAATCTATTCTTCAGGATAATATACAATCACAGCAGTCCTGTTACATACAGATCACTTAACAAGACAAAGCAAATCTCCTGAATAATCAGCATCTTAAATAATGCAGGCAGAAAATAAAATTAGGAACGGGATCATAAATACCATTATGAAGACTAATCAAGTGTGAATACTGAGCAGTTGCATATAGAAGGGGTTAGAGTTCTCCACAACTATGAAAGCTCATTCTATTTAAATCTATACGGGATATGAAATGGTATGGAATACACAAGAAGATGAGTGAATGACATTAAACTAGAGTGATTAAACAGAGAACCTAAACATAATCCGATATTGCCCTTATGTCTCACGAATTCTCTAGATATGTTGTCCAGTAGCAATATGATGCCAGCTACAAGTATAATTTAAAATTTCTCAAGTCAGGGCGCCTGGGTGGCTCAGTGGGTTAAGAGACAGCCTTCGGCTCAGGTCATGATCCTGGAGTCCCGGGACTGAGTCCTGGGATCGAGTCCCACATCGGGCTCCCAGCTCATCAGGGAGTCCGCTTCTCCCTCTGACCCTCCCCCTTCTCATGCTCTCTCTCTTTCTCTCTCTCTCTCAAATAAATAAATAAAATCTTTAAAAAAAAAAAAAAGGTAAAGCAAAACAAATGAAATCAAATTTTTTTAAAGATTTTTTTTTAATTTATTATTTTATTTGACAGACAGAGATTACATGTAGGCAGAGAGGCAGGCAGAGAGAGAGAGAGAGGAGGAAGCAGGCTCCCTGCTGAGCAGAGAGCCTGATGCGGGGCTCGATCCCAGGAGCCTGGGATCATGACCTGAGCCGAAGGCTGAGGCTTAACCTACTGAGCTACCCAGGTGCCCCAGAACAAATGAAATCAATTTTAATAATACATTTTATTTAAAACAGTAGAACTAAATTATTATCATTTAACTTGTAATAAGTATAAAAATGAGATATTTTACATTTATTTCAGGTGAAATCTTTGAATTCTGGTGTGTATTTTATACTTACAGCACATTGCAGTTCAGACTAGGTACCTTTAAAGACAGCAACGATCTAGAAAGCAGAGATTAAAAATTAACATTAGATCCACACCATATAATTGTACATTTTTGCCATACACTTAAAGAAAAGCAAATCTTAAAATTCTGTTACAGGATATACAAATTTTTGGCCAAGCTCTTTTGGAACTTTTTCAAAAAGAGAAAGAATTATGGTGGTTATCTCAAAACCCCCAATATTTTGTTTGTTTGGCGTCAGAGATTGAGATTTCTGTTGGAATATCTAAGAATTTCATTGCTTCTTCAGATGAATTTGAAATATTTAATGAAAAACATAAACTATGGTCATCATTAAGCTCCTACACTAGTCATGTTTTTATCATTTATTTTTTTTTTAAACATTTATTTATTTTAGAGAGAGAAAGAGCATGAGTTGGGGGAGAGGAAGAGAAAGAATCTTAAGCAGACTCCCCACTGAGTGCAGAGCTGGATTTCATGACCTATGAGATCATGATTTGAGCCAAAATCACAAGTCCGACTTGAGCCATCCAGGTGCCTCTTTATAATTTATTTCTTATAATTATCTTAAACACGTTCACCGTTCTTGACAAATATAAAGAAACCCAGAATTATGTTTATATGGGTAATACAACAATGAGACTGCACAAGAGCCCTTATTCCTTCATTTAAATTGTAGAAAAACACAATTATGGGGAAGTAAGGGACCAGAACATGTTACTAGTTTAGGCAATGTTTCTTGCTAGACTCTCTTGGCATTTTGGGTGGGACAGTCCAACCAGCTGCAGGATATACAACCTTGAGCCTAGCCATGAAATTTCAGTAGCATTTTTAGTCATGGCAACAGAATAAAAAATTGCCCCCATGCACTCCCAAACTCCCCTTGGTAAGGATGGTACCACCCTCCTAGTTGAGAGGCACTGCTTAAGACTTTTGTTAAAATCTGATCAGTTAAGGGTGCCTGGGTGGCTCAGTGGGTTAAGCCTCTGCCTTCAGCTCAGGTCATGAGCAGAGGTGCCTTAAAAATATAATCTTTAAAAAAATGCACCCATGTTTATAAAAATTCTATATTTTGTGTTTTGTAGTTTTATCTGCTAAAAGAAAGATGATAACCTCAACCTAAAAAAAAAAAGAGTCCCTACAGATCTAAGTGACTTTGCTCAACAGTTTGTTGTCACTAAAGGTAATGCCACCTTCATAGACATCTCCTATTTCTGAATTGAATCTGTATTTTTCTTCTTCCAAGAAGGGTTTTATATTGTTCTATTTCCACCTTCTCACACGTGGTCCCTCTTCTACACTGTCTTATCTTAAATTTAGATCTGAATAAAAATGTATTGTTTTTCTTTGTGTTAATAGTCAAATCATGGGCACATGTTGAATTATTTGGAATGGATGTAGAAGGTTTGTTCCTTAACGAAAGAACATTTACTTTTAAAGATTTTATTTATTTACTTTGGAGAAAGAGAGAGTGCATGAGCTAGGTGGAGGGGCAGAAGGAGGGGAGGGGAAGTAGACTCCCCAATGAGTGTGAAGCCTGACACAGGGCACAATCCCAGGATGTGAGATCATGACTTGACCCAAAACCAAGAGTTGGACACTTAACTGAGCCACCCAGGTACCCCAAGAACATGCTACTTAATTAAAACGTAGGGGGATATAGGCTGAGATGACACATGAAGATGTATTAGGATAATAATTATAATAAATGTATATCAACTTCATAATGGCTAATCTCATTTACACAATTATAACAAAGTTTCTCCACAATAGAACAGTACAATTACTTCTCAGCATTAACATCTACTGACTGTCTTTAAAGTACTCAGAAGAAGTACTAACTATCTAGTC
Organism: Mustela lutreola; assembly: GCF_030435805.1. Taxonomy (NCBI): domain Eukaryota; kingdom Metazoa; phylum Chordata; class Mammalia; order Carnivora; family Mustelidae; genus Mustela; species Mustela lutreola. The sequence continues at coordinate 66,084,465 of NC_081303.1, read as the reverse complement.
CATGACAGTCATAAGGACTGCGGTGCATGATGGTATCAGTAATTGTTTTTTAGTAGGTCTCTTTTTGGAGGCAAAAATTAACACTAGTATGAGTATGTATTCGTAAAAAGTATATATATATATACACACACACATACAATGTACTTTAAAATATAATATAAATATATTTAATATATATACACTTTATATATATTGATATATATTATATATAATAATTTAATAGAGATTTGATACTTAATATAAATATATTTATATAAATATAATATAAATATAAAATATATACTTTTAAAAGTATATATACACGTATATAATGTGTGTGTGTGCGTGTGTGTGCATGTATATCACAGCCAAATCTCTGTTGTGAGACTAGACTTCAATTTTTACTCTAAAGCAACAGTTGGCAAACTGTGGCCCACAGGCCAAATCCAGTTTGCCACCTGTTTTTGTGAATAAGGTTTTACTAGAACACAGATAAGCTCGTTTGTTTATATTTATCTATGGCTGCTTTTGTCCTGTAACAGCACAGTTGAAGAGCGGTGATAGAAACTGTATCACCCGAAAAGTCATAAAATATGTATTAACTCTTTACAGAAAAAGCTGCTGACCCCCACCATAGATGAAAAGTTTTTAAAAAATCAGAAAATATGCACATATAATTTTTTAAAAGATTTTATCTATTTACTTGCCAAAGCAAGACAGAGTTCAAGCAGGGGAGTGGCAGGCAGAGGGAGAAGCAGGCTCCCCTGCTGAGCAGGAAACCTGATGCTGGACTCGATCCCAGGACCCTGAGATATGACCTGAGCCAAAGGCAGAGGATTAACCAACTGAGACACCAGGTGTCCCAATTTTTCCTTTTTATGGCTAGAATGGGTTTCTGAAATGAGATGAAGGAGCTGGTATATTCTGAGACCAATGTCTCCTCCTCGTAAAAGGTGTATGTTTAGGACTAGAAAGCTTGACACTGTGTTATGTCAGAGGTGAAAAAAAACCTAGTGAAGTTATTTTGATAAGATTTAAGAATTGTCTTTTCTAGAGAATTTTGAGGTGTATCTAATTTTTGGCATACAGATAATGATAGTTTTTCAACATAGATGGGAATAATGTCTTACTCCATGAGTCTAATGTGCTCATTATTATGTGTAATAATTTTTTAAAGATTTTATTTATTTATTTGGAAGGGGGAGAGAGAGAGAATGTGCACACACACACACATGCACATGGGGAAGGAGCAGAGGAAGAGGGAGAAGCAGGCTCCCTGCTAAGCAGGGAGCCTAACATGGGGCTCGATCATAGGACCCTGGGGTCATGAATTAAGTTGAAGGCAGATGCTTAACAGACTGAACCACCCAGGTGTCCCAATATGTGTAATAATTTCACAACTACCATCTAACATATGAAAGTATCATAAGAGGCTGTCTCCTGGATTGTAAGCACATTTTAAAAACCTAACATTAACTTTTATTTTTTTGCTGATTGTAGATCTCACACTCATAAAGGTAGGGGTAAAATACATGGTCAGTTCAGTCTGATTGCCTTGCAAGTTTTGGCCAGTTTATTTTTCAGAGACCTATTTCGAAACGGACTTTTTAAGTTGATTTTGGACTCCATCGACAATGAAATTGTTGTTCAATCTGTGAGACATTACATTACAAGGTTTCTATGTTTAATTTGGCCTAAGTGGATATAAGGAATGTAGTATTTTTATTTTGAATCATGATAAAGTAACTGCATTAGACTTACTTTTTGCCACAAAGAGTATAAAACTGGACAAACTACTTAGAGCAAATATTTTTAGGCATTGATAAATAAGCAGGCCATGATTGTCATATCTGAGAACAAAACACACAAGGTAAACTCCATAACTAGGGAAGTGAAACTCAAGTAAAGTAGTCGCCTGCCTGAGAAGAGGATAAAGTTATCAGAGGTCAAAGTTTCTGAAATGGCTGGAATTTTGTGGGTTAGAATACCTGAGCTGTGGTACGTGTGTGTGTGCATGCGCAGGCATGTGCATGTGCACATGCACGTGTTAGGTTGGTGGGACACAAATGTGCCAGGAAGTTTGCCTGCTGCAGGAGGAAGCCTGAAGAGTGATACTAAAAATCATGCAGTGCTAAGAGACATTGGATTTCCAGCCCGACCCAAGAGCAGCAACCTCACTAATACTTCAGGCACTCAACTGAGAATCCAGAACCAAGCCCTAAGAGAAAGAACTATGCAAGAAGTAAGAGACACATGCTAGGGCCATGTATAAAACCAAAATGGACACATGCTGCTAATAATAGTACCAAGGCTAACAGAACAAAGGACCCGCCAGTAATTAATTTTCATTATGCACAAATATAATACCCTTTAAAGGAAGACAACAAAATCCAGACTCCCTATAATGTATTCTCTACAACCATCTAATATATAATTATTTATTATCAAACATACAAAGAAATAGGAAAATGGAAACCATATGAAAGAAGTAGTCTATAAAGAAATTTCTGTGAGATGACCCAGCTGAAATCAAGAGTCAGACCACTAACTGACTGAGCCACCCAGATACCCCTAGACTCTACCTCTCTCTCTCTCTCTCTCTCTTTTTAGGTACTTTTTTTTTTTAAGATTTATTTATTTAAGAGAGAGAGAGAGAGCACATGTGGCTGGGAGAGGGAGAGGGAGAGAGTTCCAAGCAGAGTCTGCACTGAATGCGGAGCCCAATGTGAGCCTCAATCTGATGACCCTGAGATCATGACATGAACTGAAACCAAGAGCTGGATGCTTAACCAGCTGTACCACTCAGGCCCTTCTTGACTCTGCCTCTCAATGGGAGAAGCTACATGTATATGCAGGCAGACAGGAATGGGAAGGATTTCTGGCAGCTATTTGAAGATAATCTATTAGAAGGAATGAAAGCACTGAAAATAGTAAACAAATGTAAATATAAAAGGCATATTATATATATATATAAAGAAATGAAGAGATATATATTGCCATACATATGTGTATATATATGTACACATTTGTATATATATGGCAATACATATCTCTTCATTTCTTTAAAGTACCTGTGACTCTTTAAAGCAAAAATGATAATGAGTATAGATGTAACATATAAGACAATAAGACACAAAGGACTTAAGGGTGGTGGTAAATAGAACTATATAAGGTAAGACTCCTTATTTTATGTGAAGTATCACAATTTTAACTCTAAGTAAATTGATAATTTAAGAATGCTTATCATAATTCCTAAAAATATTTCTAAAACAGTAACACAAAAAGATAGTTAAAAGCTAACAGAGGAATTCTAATGGAATACTAAAACATTTGATTAATCCAAAAAATGGCAATTAAGTGAGAGCAGAGGAACACAAAACTAATGGGACAAATTGGAAACAAATATCAAAATGATAGAATTAAATTCAATAATATAAATGATTACAACTAATATAAGTGGAGAAAACATACAAAATAAAATGTGAAGATTGTCAGACTGGAATAAAAATAGGAAGATCCAACTAATTACTGTCTATAAGGGAATCACATTAAAAAACACACATAAGTTGAAAGAAAGATGGAAAAATATAGAACATACAAACAGCTAAGAAAGCTGCAGTGACTGCATTATTGTAAGAAATTTCATTTAAAGATAAGGGTTTATTGGGGCACCTGGGTGGCTCAGTGGGTTAAAGCTGCTGCCTTTGGCTCAGGTCCTATCTGAGGGTCCTGAGACCGAGCTCCATATCTGGCTCTCTGCTCAGCAAGGAGCCTGCTTCCCCCACCTCTCTGCCTGCCTCTCTGCCTACTTGTGATCTGTCTCTCTGTGTCAAATAAATAAATAAAATCTTAAAAAAAAGATAAGGGTTTATCAGCAACAGACGATTTTTCATAATGATAAAATGGTTACTCTGTCAGGAAGACATAAGAGCCATTGTTGTTAATGTGCTACAGTATCAACACTTCAAAATACATAGGGGAAAAACTGACAAAACTAAAGGAAGAAAGAAACGAATCCACAGTATATGCAATTTTAACTCCCCTATTACAGTAATTAAGAGTACCACTGTATAAGAAGTCAGTGATGATACAGAAGATCTGAACCAAACTACCAACTACCTTAACCTCATTGACATTGACCAAATACAATGTGCAACAATGGCAGAACACGTGCTTTTTCACTGCCCATGGAACATTTATCAATATAGATCATATCAGGGGATAAAATAAGCCTCAACAATTTTCAATTTGTCCAATGTCAACAATATGGACATCTGACAAAGTCTGTTTTCTGATCATAGCATAAATAAATTGGTACTCTCTAACTAGACTGATGAAGAAATACAGAAGATGCAAATGAACGGTATCAGTGTTTTAGTTATCTATTGCTACATAACATTCTACTCCAGAATTTAGTGGATTAAAACCACCACCATTTCATTGCCCACATTGTGAGTCAGGAATTTGCACAGAGTTTCGTGAGAATAGTTCACTCCTCCTTCACATGGTTGCAACTAGACTCACTCCTGCAGTTGTATTCAGCAGTTGACTGATCTGGGTCTCAAGGTCTGGGAAAGCCTGTCTCATATGTATGGAATTAAGATGCAGACTGTTGGCTTCATGTGGCTTCTCTCCATGTGCTATTTGATTTGTCGGGAACCCTTTCTTCACGTGGCCTTTCTCACCAGTAAGACTGCTTGAACTGGGCAAGAAAATGAAGGCATGCGTTTGAGGATATAGCTTTTTTCTCTTCTCAATTCTAAGTCTGGGGTGGGATCCTAGCCTATGTATTTTGGGGAGTTTGTAGTTAGATAATATTTTTCTCTATGTTATTATGTAAGCTGTCTTTATGTTTTCATTTTTGCTACACTCCTTTTTTTTTTTTATCTTGTTCGTATTATGAGCTGTGATATAGTATAGACTATATATGATGATGTCTTTTTTTCCAACTGTTTGGTTGTCTAAACAACCTCCCCACTCTGCCCTCTGCCTCTCCCCCATCTCATATGCATACTCGCTCTCTCTAAAATAAATGTATCTTTTTTTTTTTTTTTTAAATATTTTATTTATTTACTTGAGAGAGAGACAGTGAGAGAGAACATGAACGAGGAGAAGGTCAGAGAGAGAAGCAGACTCCCCATGGAGCTGGGAGTCCGATGCGGGACTCGATCCCGGGACTCCAGGATCATGACCTGAGCCGAAGGCAGTCGTCCAACCAACTGAGCCACCCAGGCGTCCCTAAATGTATCTTTTTTTATTTATTTTTTTTGTACCTTTTTTTTTTTTTAAAAAAAAAGATTCATTCTTAACCTTATCTACAGTTATCTCAAGTTATCTGAGGATGTTAAATAAAATTTTTTTTTCCACTTTTGTGAGAGCATAGATTTGTAGCTTTACAAAATCAGTTCTGGGTTGGTTTGAGTGAAATTATACCTTGTGAAATTCAAGAAAGGAAACTTTTTCAGGCGGAGCTAGGAGGCCAGAAAGGAGAACTCAGGCCCTTCCGCTCATTGCAGCCCTTTGCAGACCCAACAGGAAGAGATGACCTTGCCTTCCCAAAAGGAAGAAACCCACTTCACTATCCCAGTAGGAAAAAGATTTTCTCCATGCCCAGTAAAGGCCCAGGAAATGAAAAACTGTCACAACTCAGCCAATGAAAAGCCAGCACACTTTGAAGTCTCAGTTTACTCCAATGGACTTCTTGTTTATAAGGGCTCCTCCCAACTCTCCCTTCTCCTATATATCAGAGTGGTCCTCTCCTTTGTTTTCTGGACTTGGCTATGGCTTTTGCTATAACTCTCTTGTCCCAAATTGCAATTCCTCCGCTATTCCTACGCTTGATCTTAGCCCAAAGGCAAGAAGTGATCCTCTGCTATTCCTGAATAAACACATTTTGCTGGTAAAATAATAAGCTCATTTACTTTCAAGGGCAACAACCTCATGGCAAAGGAAGAAATGTAGCCAGATCAAGCCTCTAGACTAGAAGATGATGGCCATGTTATTTCATTTGTGTGCCTTGCTGGACCACATCACCTCGATCAGCCTTGCTGTAGAGCACAGGCTTGAGTGAGGCAAATGGGTTTCAACACAAGGAACAGCCGTAGGAACTTTTCTTTCTTTTTTTTTTTTTTTTTAAAGTAATCTGTATGCCAATATAGGGCTCAAACTCACCACACTAAGATCAAGAGTCGAATGTTCTACCAGCTGAGCCAGCCAGGCATCCCTGGAGCCTTCTTGCAAACTCAAACCTAACTGCATGATGTTGGCGAGGAAAACGCAGAATCACCTATTTCTGGCATATTAAGGAATTCCTGTAGAAATTCTTACATCCTTTAATCAGTTCTACAATACTCTGATTCTGTCCAAGTGGTTCACTTTCATGGGGAGGGAAAACCCAGAGATTCCTGTGGGAGCCTATGCCATTATTTGTGCAGCCTTAGGTATGAACAAAATCTTTGCGATGACTTTAAAGCTACCTCCTTTTAACTTTTACTCCTCGGTCCCAGTGCTGCTCTCTGACGCAATGCAAAAACGGTCTGACCCTTCAACAGACCGAATCTCCAAAACACGGAGATACATATTGTGTTCCCATGAGTCTCTGCTTCTTCAGGGTCATCTTCCCCAGAACTCCTCAATTTCCCCTATTTCACATTTAATCGTCTTACTTTTGACCTCTCTTTCATGTGAGTTCATCAATGTTCCTCATGCAACGTGACCCCAGTGTGTCCTAGAGCCACAGAAGAGGTGGCTCTAGGACACACTGGGGTGACGTTGCATGAGGAACAGTGGCTCTAGGACACACTGGGGTCACGTTGCATGAGGAACATTGATGAACTAACATGAAAGGACACTGTTGCCCAAATTTGGGGGTGGGGGTGGTGTCAAATCCCTTAAACTCAAAGCTAAAACTTTAATCAAAGAGAAAAAAAGATTTCGAGGAAGCAGTTAAGAGGTTAAGCTGATTTTGGTCAGGACCACCAGCCACGCCCCGGAGGCTTGCGCAGTGCGCCCTTGAGCTAAGCAAAAATTTGAAGGTTTTGTACCGTGAATTACCAAAGTGACATTGTTTCACATTCTCCAAAGTGACACGTTTTTTTCGACTGCTCACCTCATCCAGCCACCACCCCCTCGTCCCGGTCTCCACTTGCCTTTAAAGCCTCGCATCTTCCCACCCGGGCACACTCACGCGTAAAACCACGACCAACCCAAAGACAGGGCGGCACACCGCCGTCACTTCCGGGGGCCGCCGCGCACGGCGTCGCCTCCGCCGCGGAAGGAGGGTTTAGGGGCGGAGCCGCGTCTGCGCGCAGCCAGAAAGCGCCGGCGGACTTGGCGCATGCTCGCACGAAGGCGTCTCTAACTTCGCTTCCGGTGGCGGGTCGCTCGCGAGGTGCTTGAGTTAGGAAATTGCGTTCAGAGCGGCGGGAAGGATTGGGCCGCGTCTTCCGTCCATCGGTCATCGCCAGCATCCAAAGTAGAACCTGAAGGTCTGTGGTAGGATTCTCCCATGTTCTGCTGATACTTTCTCCTGGTGTCCTGAAACCTTTATTTCTGAGAACGAGGCGGAAGGGGCGAAGCAGCCCTGATGGTTACCGGGGCAGGGGCGCGGCACCGGCTCCGTCTTTGAGAATTTGGGACGCGAGAGCTTCTGGAAGGGCTCGTTAAAACACGTGGGCGTCGCATGCAAATTTCACTTCACGCCCGTGCTCCTCCACCACAGAATCTGCCTTTAAAAGGTGTTCGCAGACCTGTACCCCTGGGGATAAAAATATATGTTTATGAAAAATAAAAAATTTTAAAAAAAATAATTAAAAAAAAAAAGTGTGCTCTGGCTGTGATGTGGAGTAGCACAATTGGAGGCGGGATAACTCGTTGGAAAGCTAATTAAGGGATGGGGACACAGTTTGAAGATGTCCTGAACTAGGGTAGTGGTTAGGACTGCGGAGAAGAGGGGAGGCTGGAGTCACTCCAACAAGTAGTATCAGCAGGACCTAATAATCAGCTGGACGTGGGGACAGAGGGACGAGGACCCCGAGCATCTTGAGGATGAAGTCCACACTCCGCTGGGGGTGTGGCTGTCTCTCTGGGTTCGTTGCCCATCATCCGTTCTGTCTTCTGACCCCCTCCTCTCCGCAGACCCGAGACTCTATTCATGCCAAGTAGTCTGACGACCTCGTTCCTACAATATTGTCCTCTCCTTTCTTAGGACGTTGGGTCAGGTTACGTAATTTAATTAAGCCCCTCGGTTTGTTCAACATGAAAATGGAAGAAAACAATAGTACTTTTTTTAGGGTACTTATAAGGATTAAAAGAGAATTTAGGGGCGCCTGGTGGCTCAGTGGGTTGAGCCTCTGCCTTCCGCTCAGGTCATTCATGACCCCGGCTCTGGTCATGGTCCCAGGGTCCTGGGATGGAGCCCCACTTCTGGCTCTCTGCTCAGCGGGGAGCCTGCTCCCCCCTCCCCTCGCCTGCCTCTGCCTACTTGTGATCTCTGTCTCTCAAATAAATAAAATCTTAAAAAAAAATAATTTATATCCTTGGTGTGTAGAGAGGGATTGATATATTAACTACTATTCCTATTAGTATGCTTGTATTGTTTTATTATGTGTCATTTGTTACTTCCTCTAGACTTATGTGTTTTTTGTGTGTTTTTTTTTTTTTTTTTTAATTAAGAAGCAGTATCTTAGTTATCTTTGTATGTTCTTGTAACCGGAGTAAAGATTAAAATTTTTTTTAAAAGATCATTTATTTTGGGGCGCATGGTTGGCTCAGAGGGTTAAGCCTCTGCCTTCAGCTCAGGTCATGATCTCAGGGTCCTGGGATCAAGCCCCGCATCGCATTGGGCTCTCTGCTCAGCAGAGAGCCTGCTTCTCCCTCTTTCTGCCTACTTGTGATTTCTGTCAAATAAAATCTTTTAAAAAATCATTTATTTTGGCTGTTGCTGACATAATTTTATTACTTACTTTAAAGAAGCTGCCTGGTAGAATTAATTTCACTGAACAAATGTTATTTATTAGGTAAAAAGGTGGCAGTATTTATAACTAAGAAGGCTGTGGAATAAGATGTACAGAAAGTAACTGATATTCTCAATTTGAAACAGGTATGAGTGATTTCAGTGAAGAATTGATAGGGTCCAAGACAGAGGATGAGCAGGAGGAATCATATGTATTCTCTGGTACAGGAATGTCTTTTCCTTGGCTGCAAAATCATATAGGGACTATTGGTAAGTAAAATAATGTACAGCCATCTTAACTTTAATGTAAGGAGATGATAAGATTCAATATGGACACAAAGTGAATAATCAAGTTGAATAAACAAGTTGCTTTATTCAGTTTTCAAGATGGGACTATATGAGGGTTTTTGAGGCTGTAAGCAAAAAAATCATAAGAATATATATTTTTTTGCTACTTTTCCTTTGATGTAATAACAGTCTGTATTATGGCAGATACACTTTTTTTTTTCTCTAACAATACTTACTAGGCACTGATATGCCCAGCATTGGCCTAATACTGGAGATACATAGATGAAGAAGATAGGGCCATTGAGGAGCACATACGTAGGAAGTGCTTTTAAGAAGTTTGGGTGGAATTGCACTGAAATTATGGGGCGCCTGGGTGACTCAGTTGTAGCCTCTTCTACCTTGATGCTTTTAAAATATAAACTGGGCCAAGAAAATACTCTTTAAAAAGGCACTATTTGGGGCACCTGGGTGGCTCAGTTATTGTCTGCCTTTGCCTCAGGTCGTGATTCCAGGGTCCTGGGACTGAGCCCTGCATCGGGCTCCCTGCCCAGTGGGAGGCCTGCTTTCCCCTCTCCCACTCCCCCTGCTTGTATTCCCTCTCTCTTTGTCTCTCTCTCCATCAAATAAATAAAATCTTCAAAAAAAAAAAAAAAGAATTGGATTGAAATTATTCCTAATAGAATTAATCTATAATAGATTTCCAAAAAAGAATATTTCCCCATATAAATATAAGTATAAACAAGTAAATATAAATAAGAGTTTTGTGGGCTATCTTTTCTGTAAGGATATATAAAAGAAGTGTTTATCTGTATATGGGCATGTTGGATGGTGTAGTTGTGGGAATATATTAGAATTTACACTTATTGCCTTCAAATACATCTCTCCTAGCCTAGCCCTCTTTCCCCTTGACTGAGATTCTTTAGCTCCTAGAACTTGCTCCAATTTCTTTATCTTTTAGTGTAAATATTATCTCATTTAATTATCTCTGGAAATTCATCCTCAAATCCACGTGCTGGGTATTTTAGAGATGAGAGAAATGAATTTCAAAGAAGTTAAACTCTATTATGTTGGTCTCAGGAATTCAACCCAGGTCTGTTGAATCTCAGAGCTTATACTTCCAATAACAAATATATTTTTTAAATGAGATAATATATGTAAAGTGCCTAGCACAGAGTCTCAAGCTTAGTGAGTGTTGGAAAAAATAACTTCTTTCCTCTCATTTTATTTTTGCTAATGAATGCACGTGGTTCAAACAAGGTGTGAATGGATGGCCCTCAGAGGGAGTGCTGTTTTCTCCCATAGTAGGGATAGTCCCATAGTCACTGAAGTTCCTGCTAGTTAAGACATAGTTGGGCATGTTTCTGTCATCAGTGTTCTATAGAGAACTTGTGTCAGTCTAAATCAGATAGGTTTCAGACCAGAATTTATGTGCTTAGAAGTGTTTCATAAGTTATGGATAGCCTGTTAAACCCAAAATACTTAATGTCTGCAATGAGAAAATAATTTCAGGTAATACTGACATTGTAGTAATCAATAACCATAATAGGAAAACAAAATTGCCTAGCAATTTTTTTTTCTTCCTTGTAGATAATCTTTCAGGGTTCTGAAGAGTATGCCCCCTACACTAAAAACTTTGAAAGCAGGGGCCAATCTGGATTAAAACTATATGTTGAGTACCTAGAAGAATTGAGTACCTGAAATAGTACCTGACTCAAAATAGTGCTCAAAAAGTACTTGTTGAGGGCACCCGTGTGGCTCAGTTAAATGTCTGCCTTTGGCTCAGGTCTTGATTCCAGGGTCCTAGAATCGAGTTCCACATTGGGCTTCCCGCTCAGGGGAGAGCCTGTTTTTCCCTCCTCTGCCCCCCGCCCCCACCGCTTGTGCTGTCTCTCTCTCTGTCAAATAAGTCCTTAAATGTATTTGTTGACTGACAAGCTTCCACGTTCTTTCAAGGGTATTAGAGATGGGTTGATGGCACTGGCTCTTTATTGTACCTCATTCCATGTCAAAATTTCTTCTCCTAGGCAGTTATTTTTGAAAGTGTATCAGCAGCAAATAGGATGATCTTTTGCTCATAAAAGAATGAAGTGAGAGATATTCCTGAGGTAACTAGGCTAAGTTGGAAGGCAGAAGGGGAAGTCCACTTTCCAGTCTGAGTGGTGAAAACTTGAGGGGGTAGGTGGGAGCGTGGCCTGAGGTCAGTTCTCCTTCATGTGAATAAATGAGGTTTTAGAGAAGAAGTGCTCTCTCAGTTTTCCAGACTACCTCCCTGGTGTTGCTGCTGGTCCTGGGCAGCTTATTTGTAGATCTTGCTAAATGTAGCTTCTTACTCAGAGATGTAGGGCGGCATAGTATTCTGCATTCCCGATAAGATTCCTCAGTGATCCTAAAGGCTCTTCTTTCCGGGACCACACCGAATAGCAAGCATCAGGATCCCCAGGTGATGTGTTTCTATTTTGAGTTTGAGTTTGAGAAGCACTAGTGTAGAGCAGTAGTCTTCAAACTTCTTTGCTCGCTTTTCCTTTTTTTTTTTTTAATTATGTATTGCCTTGCATGGTTTTAAGATGCTATCAAAAAATCATATTGGAAGTTTAATAGTTGCAAAAGATATAATTTCCAAATTAGATTGGCATTTTTAAATGAAATTAGTTTACTGCTTTTACTGATATATCCAATAGAATCTAAACAGCATAGGAATGTGATATGCCTTTCATCATCCACTTAAAAATATTTATGAAAAAGATTTTAATTGATGGAGATTTTATACTGTTTATTTTCCTTTCATACTTTCATCTTTGTGATAAAACTGTATATCTACATTTAATTATTTTTTTGTTAATATTCTGTAAGGCTTTAAGTATTAAAATTCATTTTAATGAATTTTAAGGCTTTAAGATTAAATTCATCTGGAGTGGCACATCATAATTAGTAATTATACACAGCTGATGAAAAACATAAGTATTAAAGGTTGTATTAAAATACTCTCTCTCAGGAGCGCCTGGGTGACTCAGTCTGTCCATCCGACTTTGGCTCGACTTTGGCTCAGGTCGTGATCTTGGCATCCGTGGGATTGAGCCCCAAGTCTGGCTCCCTGCTCAGTGGGGAGTCGGGTTTCCCCTCTGCCAACTAACCCCCGATCTTTCTTGCTCTGTCTTGAAAATGTAAATAAAATCATTATCTCTCAAATAAATAAATAAAATCTAAAGAAAGTTGTTGGGGGGTTGGTGGTGCCTGGGTTGCTTACTCGGTTAGGCGTCTGCTTTGGCTTGGGTCGTGATCCCAGGCTCTGGGATCAGCCCTGCATTGGGCTTCTGCTCAAGTGAGGAGCCTGCTTCTCCCATCTTCCTCTGCTGCTCCCCCTGCTTATGGGCACATTGTCTCTCTCTCTCCCTCTTAAATAAATTCTAAAAATAAATAAAAGTTGTGTTAAAATTTGAAAATAAATTTTAATTTCTTTTTCAGTTTGATAAATACGGTGGTCCCTTTTTTCCAATTATTTCATAAATCTATGAAAGAATATTATGTACTTCCAGAATGAGAAAAGATTTTAGGGGCGCCAGGATGGCTTAGTGGGTTGAGCCTCTGCCTTCCGCTCAGGTCATGATCCTAGGGTCCTGGGATGGAGCCCCACATCTGGCTCTCTGCTTGGCAGGGAGCCTGCTTCCCCTTCTCTCTCTGCCTGCCTCTCTGCCTACTTGTGATCTGTCAAATAAATAAATAAAAATCTTAAAAAAAAAAAAAGGAGGAAACAATTTGGCTTAAATTCTCCTTTGTTTTCATTGATATAATTCTGAGAAGTCTTAGTTACATAAGTAAGTAGATGGCACTAGATAGAGTGTAATTATAGCAATGTATCAGGTTTTGGAATTCTTGAAACACTGATGAAGAAATTGCATAGTGCTCTATTAAAAAGAATTATTATATCCTTTCACTTTTTTTTTTTTTTTTATAAAAAGATTTATTTATTTACTTGAGTGTGAGAGAGAGAGCGCCAACTGGGACAAGGGGAGGTAGGAGAGAGAGAATCCCAAGCCCACTCCCTGCGGAGCTCAGAACTGGATATGGGAGTTTTGTTTCAAGTGAAGCTAGCTTTGATATGAGGGATGGGCTGGGTTCAGTAAAAACTACTGTTCCACTTGTTAAAACTTCTGCTTATCAGGGTGCCTGGGTGGTTTAGTGGGTTAAGCAAATGCCTTCAGCTCAGGTCATGATTTTGGGGTCCAGGGATCGAGCCCCACATCAGGTTCTCCGCTCAGCGGGGAGTCTGCTTCTCCCTCTCCCTCTGCCCTTCGCCCTTGCTTGTGTGCGTGTGCTCTCACTCTTTGCCAAATAACTAAATAAATTTTGGTGGGGGGGGAGAAAAGACTACTAGAAATAACAAAGGAAAGAACTCTGTTAAAAAAAAAATGAAACCTGCTTATCCGAAATCAGTTTTTTAAACTTGAATTGGGATCACTGTGGGTAAAGACTCTTCTCTTTTTAATCATAGCAACCGGAGGAAAAAAGGAGAAGGATTTTGCCCAGACAACAAGTGCTTGTTTGAGTTTTATCCAGGAAGCGCTACTGAAGCACCAGTGGCAGCAAGCTGCCGAGTACATGCACAGTTACCTCCAGATCCTGGAGGACTCGGACAGCCACAAGAGGCAGGCCGCTCCCGAGGTAAGTGACTAAGGAGCGCGCGAGTCTGCCAGAGGCCATCACAGACCCGGGGCCTTTCTGCCTGCACAGCTCCGTCCTGAAGAGCCTTTGCAGGATCTCAAATTGATTTTTCTTAAAAGTTACTTAAAGTAGTTTTGGGTGGAGAGTTTGTATTGGGACGTTGTTTCTCGCACTTCTTTTTACTTACTAGGCTTTTAAAGGCTACTCAGAATAGTTCGAACTCTCGGATTCCCCACCCTTCTTTTTTCCTTCCTTCCAGTATTCTTCCTTCTTTCCCTGTGTCATTATTTTCCCCTCTCTGTGGGGTGATGGTCCCTATCCTACAGACGTGGTATTTCTGCCATCTTAAAGTTGTCTCTTGATGCCCCACTTCCTTCACAGGTGTGCCCCGGTTTTCCACTTCAGCTTTCAGCAAAACTCCTTGAAAGAATGTGTGTACTGGTTCTCTCTAAACCCTCTCCAGTTAGGCTCCCCCAGAAGCCAGCATCATCATTTCTTCCACATTATCTTGTCAAGGTCAACAGTGCCCAGTTCTCATTGCTCGTATAACCTGCTCTGTCAGCAGGATTTGAGACAGTAGATTGCTCCCTCCTGTGTGATAAACTGTCTTCATCCGGCTACCAGGACTCTGCAGTCTCTCTCCGTTTTTCCTCGCCTCACTGGCCTTCTCGGCCTCCTGTGAAGTCTCCTCTTCTCCCTGGCCTTTGGACTTGTGAGTTCCCCAGAACTCAGTCCTTTGTCCTCTTCTTTATCTGAACTCACTCCTGATGAGCTCATTCAGTTTCATGGCCTTAAATTTAGTCTCTATGATAGATGAGTCCCATTTGTGTATCTGTGGCCCGGACATCTTTTCGTGTCTGCCTTCCTGTTTCCAGCTGTCTATTCCCCATCACCGCTCGGATCTCTAACAGCCCTATCACACTAACATCTCTAAAATGATCTGTTCTTCACCATCAAACCTAATTTTCCTCACCGGAGGTGATGGTTATTTTATGTATCTAATCACTGAGGCCAGACTCTGAAGTTCTCTTTCTTTCATACCCCATATCCAAACTGTGAAAAAATCCTGTTGGCTCTACATTCAGAATTCAGTCTGAGGGGCACCTAAGTGGCTCAGTTGGTTAAGTGTCTGACTTCGGTTCAAGTCATGATTCCGGGGACCTGGGATTCAGCCCCCATGTCAGGCTCCCTGACTCTGCTTGTCCCTTTCCCTCTGCCCCTCCCCGACTCATGGGCTTTCGTGCATGCTCTCTCTCTCAAATAAATAAAATCTTAAAAAAAAAATTCAGTCTGAATACTACCCAACACCTACATTGCCGCACATTGATCCAAGCCACTGTCCGTCCCCTCACTTAGATGACTGCTTGCCCTCCTGCAACCCCGAGTCTCTTTTCAACATGGTGACCAGGGTGATCCTTTACCAAAAAAATTTTATAATTAACACACCATGCAGTTCACATATTTAAATTGTACAATTCAGTATTTTTTCATGTATCCATGGAGATGTGCAGCCTTTACCACCGTCTAAATTTCAGACATTTTTGCTCTCCCGCCCCCAGAACAACTCTGTGCCTACTTGCAGTCACTTGCTGTTCTGCGCCTCCTTACCCCACTCCCCAGCCCTTGGCAAGCACTAATCTACTTGATACTCTGGATATTCCACGTAAGTGGAATGTTTTCAATTTTAGCCTTAATTGCAATATGTATTAGTACTTCATTCCTTTTTTTTTTTTTTTTTTTTTTTTTAAGTTTAATTCTGAGAGCGCAAGAGAGTGTGCACGTTCAAGGGGAAATGGCGGAAGGGGGAAGAAGAGGGACATGCAGACTCAGGGCTCAGCACAGAGCCCAGTGCACGGCTCGATCTCATGACCCTGAGATCATAACCTGAGTGGAAATTGGGTTGGACGCTCCACTGACTGAGCCACCCAGGCACCCTGTACTTCATTCCTTTTTTTATTGCAAAGTAATATTCCATCACGCTTTATGTATTGCTTTATCAGTTGTTAGGCACTTGGGTTGTTTGCACTTTGGGTTATTATGAATAATGCTGCTATGAACAATTTGTGCACGTGTTTTTGTTAGGAATATATATATATTTTTAAAGATTTTATTTATTTATTTGACAGAGAGAGATCACAAGTAGGCAGAGAGGCAGGCAGAGAGAGAGAGAGGAGGAAGCAGGTTCTCTGCTGAGCAGAGAGCCCGATGCGGGACTCGATCCCAGGACCCTGAGATCATGATCTGAGCTGAAGGCAGCGGCTTAACCCACTGAGCCACTCAGGCGCCCAGTTAGGAATATTTGTTGAAATTTCTCTTGGGTATGTTCCTAGGAGTGGAGGGCTGGTCATATGGTGACTTTGTTTAATCTCTTAAGGAACTACCAGACTGTTTTCCAAAGTAGCTGCACCATTTTACATTCCCCCCAGCAGTCTGTGAGGGTCCCTATTTCTGCACATCCTTGCCAACTTTTGTTGTTGTTTGTCTTTTTGATGATAGCTGTCCTAGTGATTGTGGAGTGGTATCTCATTGTGGTTTTGATCTGTATTTCCCCAGTGACTCAGGATGCAGCATGATCCTTTTAAAACATAGGTCAGGTCAGGTCACTTTTGTGCTGAAAACTACAGTGACTTCCCATTTCACTCAGAGTAACAGCCGACGTCCTCACGACTGCCTGCAAGTTCCGTATGGTCTGTATGGTCTTTCCCCCTTTGACCTCTCTAACCTCTCTAACCTCATTTCCTATTACTCAGAGACTTGTTTGGTTTTTTCCTCCAGCCTCAGTAGCTCCTGGTTCTTGCTTGAACGGGGCTGTATGTACCTTTGCTGGATTGCCTTTGCCTTACTTGGAAAGGTCTTTATTCAGATGTCACTTTGATATCCATCAAGTCTCATTTTCACTGAGGCCTGCCGTGACTGTTTAAAATGGCAACTCCATGCCACGCCCCTCCACTTGCCAGCTGTCTCTCCTGATCCCCTTTGCCTGCTCCGTTCTTTTCCTGCAGTACTTGCAATTTAATTGTTCTGTTTCTCGGTTATGGCCTGTCTCTCTACAGTAGAATGTAAATGTCATGAGGGGAGGGGTCTAGAACAGGGCTTGGCGTATACACTTTTAAATTTGTTCAGTAAAATACAGTTTATCCATAAATAACTTCACATGAATATCTCAAGTAGCTTTTACTAACATAGTAAACATTATACCACTTAGATACTTAGTAGAGCCAAAAAAACAATCTGATCAAAGAAAATTTAACTATTGGTTGAAAATTTAGTTTATGGACAAAGCTATGTGCATCCATAAAACATTGGACAAGTTATGTTCTTTCTGTTGAAAATTTGTGTTGTAAAATGAAGGATTTTAATCATTGGTTTTCAGACATTTGTCTGCTTCTTTTATTAAACACTTTATTTATTTATTTGAGAGAGAGAAAAAGGGATAGAGATGAATGGGGGGTGGGCCAGAGGGAGAGGGAGAAGTAGACTCTGCTGCGTGCTGGGCGCCACAGGGGGCTCCATCCCATGGCCCCGAGATCACAGCCTGAGCCAAAGTCAGCCACTTACCCAGCTGAGCCACGTAGGTGGCCTTGTCTGCCTTTTCCTGACTTAGCTGGGGCTTTTGTTGAAAATACAGATTCTTGGGGCACCTGGGTGGCTCAGTTGGTTGAGTACCTGCCTTTGGCTCAGATCATGATCCCAAAGTCCTGAGATGGAGCCCCACATCAGGCTCCCTGCTGAGCAGGGAGTCTGCTTCTTCTGCTTCCTCTTCCCCGCCTCCCTGCCTTGCATGCATGCTCCCCTTAATAAATAAATAAAATCTTTTTTTAAAAAATGAAATACTTTAAATTGGGGTAAGAGAAACAGAGTCTCAGTTCCATGAAAAAGAAAGGCTCCAAGTTCTGTCACTGCCATTTTGGTGCTTTGGGGAGAAAATATATTTTATTAAAATTTGACTGTAGCTGATAACAAATTTTAAGTTGGAGTTCTAAATATAGATTAAATATCGTCAAGAGTTAACGAGCTTGATGGATCTCAGGAAACATCTAGTCCGTTGCTCTCATTTTGTGGATAATAAAGATGAGACCAAGCAAGAGCAGTGGAGAAGCCAGTGTTAATAGAAACCATGTTTTCTGCCTTAAATATTCTTGCCTTCATACTAAAGATTCTATCTTCTGTATGGGTCTTAACTTCTTACCTTCTCTAGACTACAAACTTTAAAATTGCACTAGTATAGCCTTCTGCTATTTTAATTTAATGGATGGAAGAAGCTTTACCACATAAGATAAAATAGTTTTACTGGGTGAAATGAGAAACAGCAAAATGTCGACAGTAGTGGTATCCAGGGAAATGAATTACTGGTTGTAAGCAGAGAAAAATACAGCATTCTTAGACAGAAATTTTTTAAGGCAAGGATTTTACAATTTCACTCGTAATTTCTGTTTTGACAGATTATTTGGAAGCTTGGAAGTGAAATTTTATTTTATCATCCCAAAAGCAACATGGAGACTTTCAATACCTTTGCTGACAGGATGAAAAACATTGGGGTCATGAATTACTTAAAGGTGAGGTTGGGGGAACCAGGTGGTGGCTTTAGAGAGGGCACGGGTTGCATGGAGCACTGGGTGTGGTGCAAAAACAATGAATAATACTGTTATGCTGAAAATAAATTTTAAAAAAAAGTAAAAAAAATTTAAAAATAGTTAAAAAAAAGTGAGAATGCAGGTTTTGTGAATTTACATTTGCAGTGTTCATTTTTTAAAGAAATTGTTTGTCTCAGTAATAAGGTAGGGGATAACGTGAAAGGTATGGAGAAGGGAAAGATAAAAGTGGATAAAAGTGGATGAAAGGAAGCGTTGGGAAAGCCATTGCTTCTCCGTTTCCTGCTACGCACCTTGTTCTCTGAGAGAAAATACCTTCTCTTTATATATCTGTGGGGGCCAAAACCAGTCCTTGAACAATGGCGCTCATGCTTTATTATGGTGATGGGCCAAATCCTAACCTTTCAGCTTTAGTCATTTCGTCATTTGCTTATTAAGTCATTCTCTAGGAATTGGTGCTTTTGGAAAAAGGAAAGAGCGAAAACGAATTGGGAATTTGAATGTGTGGGAAAGGGTTTTTTCCCAGCCTCATGAAGATAATAATCTACATATAACATTGTGTGAGTTTAAGACTTACAGTGTGATGATTTGACCCATGGTTTTTTGTTCTTGTTTTTGTTTTTGTTTTTTAGATTTATTTATTTATTTATTTGACAGAGAGATCACAAGTAGGCAGAGAGACAGGCAGAGAGAGGGGGAAGCAGGCTCTCTGCTCAGTAGAGAGCCCGATGCGGGGCTCAATCCCAGGACCCAGAGATCATAACCCGAGCCAAAGGCAGAGGCCTAACCCACTGAGCCACCCAGGTGCCCCAACCCATGTTTTTATCGTTAAACGTTTACTGCATAAGGTTAGTTAACACATCCTTCACCTCACATAGTACCATTTTTTGTCGTTGCTATGGTGAGAACATTAAAGCTCTACTCTCATAGCAACTTTAAAGTATTCGATTCAGTGTTACGATGGTGGTTACCATCCCATTCATTAGATCCCTGGAATGTATTCATCTTCTCACTGAAAGTTTGTACCCTTTGACTTACATCTCCCCATGTCCTCCACCCCCCAGCCACCATTCTACTCTCTTTGAGTTTGATGGTTTTAGATTCCACATGTAAGTGGTGAAACCACACAGTATTTGTGTTTTCTCTGACTTATTTCACTTGACATACTGCCCTCAGAGTCCATCCACCACATGTTAACCAAAAATGGCAGGATTTTCTTCCTTTTTTTTTTAACTGAATAATAATCCATTGTGCATGTGTATTTATGTAGACATATATGTTATTTTATGTATTCATCTGTGAGATGGACACGTAGCTGTTTCCATGTCTTGGCTATTGTGAATAACACTACAGTGAGCGTGGGAGTACGGAAATCTCTAAGATAGTGATTTCATTCCTTTTGGATATAGACCCAGAAGTGGAATTGCTGGATCATATGCAGTTCTACTTTTAGTTTTTTTGAGAAACCTCTATCCTGTTTTCCATAGTGGCTATATTTATATTCTTATCAATAGGGTACATGGGTTCCATTATCTCCACATTTTAGGCAGCATTTGTTATCTCTCGTTTTGGTAATAGCCATTCTGATAAATGTAAGATGATAGTTCCGTCTGTTTTTGATTTGCATTTCCCTAATGGCTGGTGATGTTGAACACCTTTTTGGGTACTTGTTGACCAATTGTGTGTCTTTGGAGAAATGTCTATTCAAGTCCTCTGCCCATTTTTGTAATTGGATGTTTAAAAAAAATGTGTATGTGTGTGTGTGTATATGTACATTTATTTATATTTATAGATATATTTAGGTTTTATTTATTTATCTCTACACCCATCATAGAGCTCTAACTCACAACCCTGAGATCAAGAGTCATATACCCCACTGACTGAGCCAGCCAGGCACTCCTGGGTTTTTTTTGCTATGGAATTGTATGAGTTCTTATTTATTTTGGATACTAACCCCATGTCAGTTATGTGACTTGCAGGTATTTTCTCCCAGTCCATAAACCACCTTTTCATTTTGTTGATTGAGTCTCTTGCCGTACAGAAACCTTTTAGGTTAATACAGTCCCATATGTTAATTTTTGCTTTTGTTGCTTGTGGTTTTGGTGTCATATCCAAAAAAAAAAAATAATTGCTCGGACTGATGTCAGGGACCTTTTTTCCTCTGTTTTCTTCGTGGAGTTTTATGGTTTCATGTCTTAACATTTAAGTCTTTAATTGATTTTGAGTTAGTTTTTGTGAGTAGTATAAGGGAGAGGACCAATTTCATTATTCTGAGAGTGTCCCGTTTTCCCATCACCTTTTATTGAAGAGACCATCTTTGCTCTCAAGTATTCTTGGCTTCCTTGTCAAATATTAGTTGACCATAAATATATGGTTTTATTTCTGAGTTTTTTATTCTGATCAGTTAGTCCATATGTTTGTTTTTATGCAAACCATACCACTTTAATTACTGTAGCTTTATAATATAGTTTGAACTAGGAAGTGTGATGCCTCCAGCTTTGTTCTTTCTCAGGATTGCTTTGGCTATTTGGGGTCTTTGTGGTTCCATATAAATTTTAGGATTTTTTTTCCCCCTGTTTTTGTGAAAATGCCACTGGAATGTTGACAGGATTACATTGGCTTCATAGATGGCTTTGGGTAGTATGAACATTTTAGCAAAATTAACTCTCATTCCATTCATAAAAATGTGTTAATATTCCTAATGTGTAGGTGGAACTTCCTCTCCAGATTGTTTTTTTAATTAAAATCTCATCCAGGGACGCCTGGGTGGCTCAGTTGGTTAAGCAGCTGCCTTTGGCTCAGGTCATGATCCCAGCGTCCTGGGATCGAGTCCCACAT
The DNA here is from genome assembly GCF_030435805.1 of Mustela lutreola. Lineage (NCBI taxonomy): Eukaryota > Metazoa > Chordata > Mammalia > Carnivora > Mustelidae > Mustela > Mustela lutreola. The sequence goes on along the minus strand of NC_081303.1, from coordinate 66,063,156 downwards.
CGGGCTCCTTGCTCCGCAGGGAGCCTGCTTCTCCCTCTGACTCTGCCTTCCACTCTGTCTGCCTATGCTCGCTCTCGCTTGCTCTCTCTCTGACAAATAAATAAATAAAATCTTTAAAAAAAAAAAAAAATCTCATCCAAAAACATTGAGGTGTTTCCAGACTGTTAGATACCTCCCTCTTTGTAGTATATATTTGACTGAAAGAGTACTTTTCAATAAAGCTTTAAAATGCTTTGCTTTTTATTTTTTTTCAATATCTCTAAATAAAGTTATTGAAACACAGCCATACCCATTCACTTTGTTGTCACAGCTGCTTTTAGCATGACAGATGACAGAGTGGAGTAATTGTGACCGAGACCATATGGCCTACAAAACCTAAAATATTTACTCTGTGGTTCTTTATTTTGTTTTGATTTTTCCTTCTTTCTAATTTTTTTATTGCAGTAAAATATGTAAACACATATTTTATACATACCATGCATAAATAACATAATAACATATTTTATAACATTTTAACCAGTGTAAGTATACAGGTCAGTGGCATTAATGACATTCACAGTGTTGTACAACCATTACCAGCATTTCCAAAACTTTGTCATCATCCCAAATGTAAACCCTGTACCCATTAAGCAATTACTCCCCATTCCATCTTACATAATAGGAGGGTCAAATTTTAACTAAATTATTGGTTGGGTTTTTTTGTTTTTTTTTTTTTTTAAAGATTTTTTCTTTTTTTTTTTTTTTTTTATTTGACAGAGAGAGATCACAAGTAGGCAGAGAGGCAGGCAGAGAGAGAGAGAGAGAGAGGAGGAAACAGGCTCCCTGCTGAGCAGAGAGCCCAATGCGGGACTCGATCCCAGGACCCCGAGATCATGACCTGAGCCGAAGGCAGCAGCTTAACCCACTGAGGCACCCAGGCGCCCTGGTTGGGTTCTTTTAAACCCATAGAATCTATTCAGTTGAAGTGAAGAAACCTGAAAGAAACCTATTTCACACTCCAGAGTTTGAGGGTGATAATTAGGATAGGCAGTAAAACATTTCTTGTTAATAATTTAAGAAAACCACTTACTGCTATCTTCCAGATAATGTGCTAGACGTAGACCTTGCCGCAGAGGGAGAGAGGGAGACAGCCATGTACATGGAATAAATTACTCGTATCAGAGTAGAAACGCCAGTGAGAAGGCAAAGGAGGGGAATGGTCTCTGGAATTGGGGAGTGCTGGGAGTAAATGAGTAGGGGAGTCAGGGAAGGAAGTGATGCTTCAGAAGAGGCTGAAAAAGTGAGTGGGTGTTCCCTGGGAGTATTAGGGGAGAGGATGGGCGGGAATGGCACGGTTGACGAGAATGGCAAGGTTTGCTAGCCCTGCGTCCACCAGTGCTTTGGTTACTCTAAAAGTCACTGGGTAGAAGCCACGGGAAGTCAGCTGGGCCCTCTGTGTCATTCCCAAGGAGCTTAGATTTTATTCTGTAGACAGTGGGAGACTTGAGGGGTTTTACGTAAATGAGATTTCTTTGGCAGCCACATGGAAGTGGATTGTAGTGGGGGCAGGAGTGGAGAGACCAGCTGAGAAATCATTGCGATAGTTTGTGATGAAGGCCTTGAACTCTGACACTTCTCACGTGATTAACTGCACTTCCCATTATTCCCCTCTTTAGTGTCCTCCATACCTGGGATGCCCATCCTTGGTGTCTTTATTCGTATGGTTTCTGGATCAGGCACTGACTTTTCCATCTGAACCAATGCCATTCTTTAGTGCTCCTTCTTAAGATGTTTTCTCTAAGCTTGTATGACATGTATAGAATAATCCTGCTATGGACCAAAGTAGGTACTAGGTGGTATGCAAATATCTTATTTAATTCTCATAACAGCCCTCTGAAGGGTTAATAATTGTTCCATGTAACCCATCAGACAGACTCACAAAGGGCAAATAACATATTCAGCTTTATGTAGCTTTAGGGAGCAGCTGAACCAGGAGCATCTGTCTTGAAAGCCCCTGTTTGTTTTACTAGATCACATTGTCTTCTGTGAGTGTATATAATTTAGCTCATTTCCATAGTGTCAATTATTTCACGTATCTTTTCTCTTTGCTGAATTGACATTTTTGATGACAGAGACAATGTCGTCACATCATCTGTGTGCTACCAGGGTCTTAGCCTAGCGTCTGTATTCACTGAGTTTTTGGATTAATGGCTATCTAATGACTTGTTTGTCTGGGCTTTTTCTTACAAATGCAGATCTCCTTACAACATGCTTTATACCTTGTGCATCATGGAATGCTTGAAGATGCAAACAGAAATCTCAGTCACGCAGAGACATGGAGATACGGTGAAAAGTCGTCTTCCCAGGAAGTGTTAATCAACCTTATTCAGGCATATAAAGGGCTTTTGCAGTATTATACTTGGTCTAAAAAGAAGTTGGAATTGTCTACACTTGGTAAGTGAAGAGGAATGTACTTGTGTCGATGACACTGAATCACAGGGACAGTCCAGACATTTCTTTTTTAACTTAAATTCAGTCGATCAACATAGAGTGTATCGCCCAGTTACCCTCTTCCCTCCCCCGCCTCCCTTCCAGCAACCCTGTTTGAACAAACCGAAACCAGTTTGTTTCCTATGATTAAAAGTCTCTTACAGTTTGTCTCCCTCTATGATTTCATCTTGTTTTGTTTTTCCTTCCCTTCCCCTATTATCTTCTGTTTTGTTTCTTAGATTCCATACATATGATGATTGTGTTTCAATGATTGACTTATTTCTCTTAGCATAGTTCATCCACGTCATCGCAATGGCAAGATAATAATTTTCGATGGCTGCATAGTATTCCATTGTGTATATACATCTTCTTTATCCAGTCATCTGTTGATGGACATCTGGGCTCTTTCCATAGTTTGGCTATAGTGGACATTGCTGCTGTAAACACTGAGGTGCAGGTGCCCCTGCAGATCACTACATCTGTATCTTGGGATAGATACTTAGTAGTGTGATTGCTGGGTCATAAGGAAGCTCTATTTTCAACTTCTTAAGGAACCTCCATGCTGTTTTCCAGAATGGCTGTGCCAGCTTACATTCCCACCAACAGGGTAGTAGGGTTCCCCTTTCTCCATATCCTCACCAACATCTTTTGTTCCCTGACTTGTTAATTTGAGCCATTCTGACTGGTGTGAGGTGCTATGTGTTGTGGTTTTGATTTGTATTTCCCGGATTCCAAGTGACGTGGAGCGCTTTTTCATGTGTCTGCTGGCCATCTGGATGTCTTCTTTGCAGAAATGTCTGTTCATGTCCTCTGCCCATTTCTTGATTGGATTATTGGTTCTTTGGGTATTGAGTTTGATAAGTTCTTTATAGATTTTGGATTTTATCCCTTTATCTGATAAGTCATTTACAAATATCTTCTCCTATTTTGTTGGTTGTCTTTTGGTTTTGTCAACTGTCCGCTGCACAAAAGCTTTTTATCTTGATGAAGTCCCTGACGATGTTTTTAGGAAGAAGTTGCTGCAGCTGAGGTCACAGAGGTTACTGCTTGTGTTTTCCTCTATGATTTTTTCTTTTTTTTTAAGATTTTATTTATTTATTTGACAGACAGAGATCACATGTAGGCAGAGAGGCAGGCAGAGGGGTGGGGGAAGCAAGCTCCCCGCCAAGCAGAAAGGCGGATGCAGGGCCTGATCCCAGAACCCTGAGACCGTGACCTGAGCTGAAGGCAGAGGCTTAACGTACTGAGCCACCCAGGTGCCCATCCTCTACAATTTTGATGGATTCTTTTCTCATATTTTTGTCTTTCATCCATTTCAAGTCTATTTTTGTGTATGGTGTAAGGAAGTGGTCTAGTTTTATTCTTATGCATGTTTAAATATAAACACCATCTGTTGAACAGACTGTCTTTTTTCCATTGGATGCTCTTTCCTGCTTTGTTGAAGATTAGTTGACCATAGAGTTGAGGGTCCATTTCTGGGTTCTCCATTCTGTTCTATTGTTCTCTGTGTCTGTTTTTGTGACAATAACATACTGTCTTGATGATTGCCGCTTTGTAATAGAGCCTTAAGTCCAGAATTGTGATGCCACCAGCTTTGGTTTTTGTTTTTGTTTTTGTTTTTGTTTTCACATTCCTCTGGCTATTTGGGGTCCTTTCTAGTTCCATACAAATTTTAGGATTATTTGTTCCAGCTCTGTGAAAAAAGTCGATGATATTTTGATAGGGATTGAAGGATTTGCATTGAATGTATAGATTGCTATGGTTAGCATAGACATTTTAATAATATTTGTTCTTCCAGTCTATGAACATGGAATGTTTTTCCATATCTTTGTGTCTTCCTCAATTTCTTTCATGAATGGTCTATAGTTTCTGAGCACAGATCCTTTGCCTCTTTGGTTAGGTTTGTTCCTAGGTATCTTACAGTTTTTGGTGCAGTTGTAAATGGGATCGACTCCTTAATTACACTTTCTTCTCTCCTGTTGTTAGTGTATAGAAATGCAACTGACTTCTGTGCATTGAATTTATATCCTGCCACTTTGCTGAATTCCTGTACAAGTTCTAGCAATTTTGGGGTGGAGTCTTTTGGGTTTTCCACATAGAGTATCACGTCATTTGCCAAGAGTGACAGTTTGACTACTTTGCTGATTCAGATGCCTTTTATTTCCTTTTGTTGTCTGATTGCTGAGGCTAGGACCTCTAGTACTATGTTGAATAGCAGTGGTGGTAGTGGACAAGGGAGTAACCTCATGCCCCCACTGTGAGGCCTGGTTCTTCCCAGATACCACAGAGAGCACACATTTCTATTGATGTAAACTTCCTTGATCATCCTTTATAATATTTCTGTTTTTAGCAAACTTTTCAGGTAAAAATTAGATGTTTCATAAATTAAGTCCATGACCATCTTAGATTTATTGCTTTTTAAAATATTTAAGATTACTAATTTTTCCAGTAGACATTATTGCTTATAATAACTATTTCTTCCTGTGTGTTTAGAATGGAGTTTAGTTTGTTTTAAAGATGTTTGTTTATTTATTTATTTTTAAGTAATCTCTACACTCAGTGTGGGACATGAACCCACGATCCTGAGGTCAAGAGTTGCAGGCTTTTCTAACTGAGCCAGCCAGGCGCCCTGGTTGTAAAATATTATTCATCAGAATAATATGTTTAGAGAATAGGGCAAGGTAAAGTTGTTTTAGTTCTGTACAAAGGTCATAACAGATAGTTTTCTTGATTGACCACACCAGGAACTGGCTGTGTGTCCTTTCTTCTCCAATGGAGTTCCCTTTCTCTTACTTCCAGTGGTAGTGGTGTCCTTTCGTCTCCACAGATTCATGTTCAGTTCTCTGCATCTTCCTTCCCTTGTATAGTTTTTCTCCAAAGCTTCTCTAGAATTAACCCTTTTAATTTTCTCGTCCTCCATCCCAATCTCACTTCCCGCATACATTGGCTCATGTGGTTCCTTACTGTTCTTCTGTGATAAGCAGTATTTCCTTTGTGTCGTGGATGTGTAGGTTCCCGAATCTTGAAAATTCCTTCCCCTCTTTCTGAGTAGGATCTCTTCCGGGACAATTCTGAAATACTGTCTTCATCATGATAAGCTTGCCTCCCCATCTGGAATGCCATCTGCCCTGCAGGGCTCATTAGACCTGTCATTCCAGTGCCACACCCTCATGTGTTAGCTGCACGTTCAATGTATATTGATCAGATCTTTACCACTTGCTCTTTTAATTAATTGTCCTAAGTTTTTTCATACCTGTTTTATGCTATCTCTCTTCTTCTAGACTAATCAGTCTTCTGAGGTCACGTACCTATCTTCTGTCTTTTGTTAACCTTGTCATAACTCCTGGTATACTATTTCTTTTAAAAAAGGCTTGTTGAGGGGCGCCTGGGTGGCTCAGTGGGGTAAGCCTCTGCCTTCGGCTCAGGTCATGATCTCAGGGATCATGGAATCAAGCCCCACATCGGGCTCTGCTCAGCGGGGAGCCTGCTTCCCCCTCTCTCTCTGCCTGCCTCTCTGCCTACTTGTGATCTCTCTCTCTGTCAAATAAATAAAATCTTCAACAAAAATAAAAATAAATTAAAAAGGCTTGTTGATATTAATTGATGAGATGAATTTTAAAGTCAATATTTACCTTTTTCTTATACCCAATTGGATAGAACTCAAGTAAACATTGATTAAAGCAATTGGAACACGGCATTTACACTGGTGGGTAATTCAGTACCTTTCAGCAGCTGACACTTTGTTCTGTAGCAAGAAGAGATACAGATAGGGTAATGTCTGGAGCTCTTAACATGATCTTTAACCCTGAATATCTGTTTAATAAAAAAAAAAAAAAAAAAAAAAAAAAAAAGGCTAGGACTAGTTGTTTCTATAACTGTTTCTTTTGAAGGACTAACTTTCCTTAATTTAAACCTTTAAGATTGAAATAAAACATGCAGAAAAAGTGTATAAAACAAATGCGTGATTGGGTGCCTGAGTGTCTCGGTTGGGCATCTGCCTTCGGCTCAGGTCATGATCCCAGAGTCTTGGGACCAAGACCCGTGTTGGACTCCTTGTTCAGTGGGGAGTCTGCTTCTCCATCTCCCTCTGCCTGCCACTTCCCCTGCTTTTGCTCTTTCTTTCTCTGTCAAATAAATAAATAAAATCTTTTAAAAAAAAACCTAAAACCAAATGCATGATAAAATGAATAATTTAAAACAAGTATCTGGGGGTGCCTGGGTGGCTTAGTGGGTTAAGCCTCTGCCTTCGGCTCAGGTCATGACCTTAGGATCCTGGGATTGAGCCCCGCATCGGGATTTCTGCTCAGCAGGAAGCCTGCTTCCCCCTCTCTCTCTGCCTGCCTCTCTGCTTACTTGTGATCTCTCTCCGTCAAATAAATAAATAAAATCTTTAAAAAAATAATAATAAAATAAAACAAGTATCTGCGTAGCTATCACCTAGATTCATTCTTAAAGTTCCCCATGTGTGCACTTCCTCCCATTCTGTCTTTTGGGGGGGTAGGGGGTTGGGGGCAGGGAGAGTTTGTGAAGAATTAGTATTATTCTTTAAATGTTTAATATTTAATAATAATAAATAATTTAAATATAAATTATTCTTTAAAATTCTTTCTTAGAATCTACTAGCAAAGCCATCAGGGCCTGAACTTTTCTTGTGGATAGTTTATTGATTGCTATTACTATGAACAAAGCCCTCAGTACTGAATGACTTTTAAGAATCTGTTGTCTCTGGACAGATGAAGATGATTACGCTTACAACGCAGCGTCCCAGAGCATGCTCAACCACAGCTGCAAGACATCTGTAAACCTTGGTGCATTGATTCAAACTCCTGGAGTTTGGGACCCTTTTGTGAAGAGTTACGTAGAGGCCAGTAGTCGTCTCATAAACTTCTATTAGTGTCATTGTGTCATGAGCCTTATTGTTATTGATCCGACGGTGACTAAGTGGAGGAAATTGTTTTAAAAAAAAGAGGGGTGCCTGGCTGGCTCAGCCAGTGGACACGCAACTCTTGATCTCCAGGTTGTGAATTTGAGCCCTGCGTTGGGTATAGAGAGTCCTTAAAACAAAATCTTAAAATAGATAAAGAAAAATTTGTAAAAATTAAAAAGAGAGAATATGTCTCTTTGTGGGCTGAAGAATTTTTATTTTACTAATATACTGTAAATGTTACTTTTTTTTCCCCCCTTCATCACTGGATAATGTGTCATGGTCAAATATTTATAAAATAAATAGCAATATAGTTTATAAATGTTAAATTTGTATTACTCTTAACTGAAGTTAGAAGAAAAGCAGAGAGATCCTTTACGATTTGGTGGGGTAGAGAAGACCAGGGGACAGAAATCTGAATGTGGGTCACAATATGTGGGATGGATGAAGACTAATGGCTTTTAGGAAGTTTATTAGGGCGCCACGCCATGTCCTCTCAGAGTCAGTGTGAAAGGACAGAGAGCCTTGGCATGGGCACTAGGAATAAATCTTCAAAGTAACTGGCTTTTTGAGAGTTTCCTGGATGCTAACATGATAATTAATTAATTAATTGTCAAAAGATGATCTCTGGAACCACATGCCGCATATGGGTGGGAACGAAAGGAAAGGAATTGTAGTTCTCCCGTGTTCCCTTTGTGGCTGAAGTTATGTCGGGCACTGAGGTTAGTTGCATCATATGGTCTTTCTCAGTTGGTCGTATGCCCTCCTTGGAAGACTTTTTTCTGATAGGAATAGTTCCTAGCTTGAACTTGCTGCATTTTTCAGTAACAAAAAATGTGATAAGGAGAACGTGGGAACCCACATAGGCCTTTGGTGTAAGTGATCTGTATTCCATAGAGATCATGACGTACGTTGGTGAGAGCAACCAGTGACATTACTATTTGTCCTATTCATCATTTTAATTAATTTTTGTTCCCATCAATAGAGTTAAGTTATGCATTATCTTTCATACAGCTGTCTTACAGGATTTAGCTAAGACATTTTAACTTATTTTATATAGATGCTGGAATTCTATGGGGATCGAGATGGAGCCCGAGAAGTGCTCACCAATTATGCCTATGATGAAAAGTTCCCATCAAATCCAAATGCTCATGTCTACTTATATAACTTTCTGAAGAGAGAAAAGGCACCAAGAGAGAAACTGATAAGTGTGCTTAAGGTATAAAATGTTTATTTCAATGTTTGAACATGATTGGGGATCTACTTTAAAACATCCTGGGGTGCCCGGCTCACTCAGTCAGTGGAGCATGCAACTCTTGATCTCAGGGTCATGAATTTGAGCCCCATGTTGGGTGTAGAGATTGAGAAGAAAAAAAAAAAAAGTAAATTTTGAAACATCGTTAGGTCATGCTTTCCAGCTCTGAAATTCTAGCACTCCTAGCAAATGATTGTGTGTGCCCTGAGGTGGACATGTGAGGCTTGGGTGACCCTCCACTCCCATTCCCCCACTACTCTCTCCAAGTTAGGCTGAGGGCAAAGGATCAGTATTTTGGAAACCCTTTGTCAACCTTTCGGGAAAATTCTGCTTTGATACTTTTTGAAAATCAACTTTATTGAAATTTAATTTACATACAGTAAAACACTTATTTTAAGTATACACTTGAATGTATTAAAAACAATTTATTGGGGCGCCTGGGTGGCTCAGTGGGTTAAAGCCTCTGCCTTCAGCTCAGGTCATGATCCCAGGGTCCTGGGATCGAGCCCCTCATCGGGCTCTCCGATCAGTGGGGAGCCTGCGTCCTCCACTCTCTCTGCCTGCCTCTCTGCCTACTTGTCATCTCTCTCTCTGTGTCAAATAAATAAAATCTTAAAACAAAACAATACTATTTATTTATTTATGTATAGAAAGAGAGAGGGGGTGGGGGAGAGAGAATCTTTCATTGTGTGGCGTATAATGTGGGTTTAATCTCATAACCCTGAGATCATGACCTGAGCTGAAATCAGTAGTCAGACACTTAGCCAACAGGGCCCCAAGAAAAATTCTTACCTTTCAGTCTTTTATTTATTTATTTGTTTTTTTCTTTTTTTAAAGATATTCTTTATTTGACAGAGTACAAGCAGGGGGAGTGGCAGGGAGAGGAAGAAGCAGGCTCCTGCTGAGCCGAGAGCCCATTGTGGGGTTCAGTCCCAGGACCCTGGGATCATGACCTGAGCTGAAGGCAGACGCTTAACCAACTGAGCCACCCAGGCGCTGCCAGTCTTCTTTTAAAAAATACATTAGCTTAGGGACGCCTGGGTGGCTCAGTTGGTTAAGCAGCTGCCTTCGGCTCAGGTCATGATCCCAGCGTCCTGGGATCGAGTCCCACATCAGGCTCCTTGCTCAGCAGGGAGCCTGCTTCTCCCTCTGCCTCTGCCTGCCATTCTGTCTGTCTGTGCTCGCTCTCTCCTCCTCTCTCTCTCTGATAAATAAATAAAATCTTTAAAAAAAAAAATAAATAAAAAATAAAAATACATTAGCTGGGACACCTGGCTGGTTCAGTCAGTAGAGTGTGCAACTCTTGATCTTGGGGTTGTGAGTTTGAGCCCACATTGAGTGTAGAGGTTGCTTAAAAGTAAAGAAATGCCTTTATAATATATACAAATTACAAGATTATTTTTTTCTTCCAGATTTTGTATCAGATTGTACCATCTCATAAATTGATGTTAGAATTCCATAGATTACTGGGAAAGTCAGGTAAATAGTTTTTGTTTTGTATCTCTTTGTGCAGACAAGCTATAGACTAGCAAACTAGGGTCGGTGGGCCAAATCCACCCCCACCTATTTTTGTAAATCAAGTTCTCTTGGAGCACTTTTGTGTTGTCTATGACTTTTGTACTACAACAGCAGAGTTGTGTAGTTGTGACAAAGACCATACAGCTCACAAAGCTTAAATATTTACTGGTCCCTTTATAAGAAAAGTATGCTGACTTCCGCTGTAGAATATTAGGTAATAGCACAAGATAAATGGCTTTAATTTGTATAATTCACCTCGTTTTAATCTTTACTACATTTCAGCTCGGTATAGAAAAGCACATACTTCTTCATAGAAGGAAGTCAGCTTAAGTCCAGTAGGTACTGGGGCTATGTCAGCCCCTCATCTGTTAGAAGAGAGGGCAGGTTCTTTAAATAGTGTCCTCCCTCAGTCGAATGTAGCCCATTTAGAAATCAGATCCACCACTCTGACTTCATTAGCTGGAACTAAATTACTGGATTTTTCAGTAATTTACTGAAGAGTATGAATTTCAAAATACTGAAAGAGGTAAGAATTCAGTAATTTACTGGAGAGTATGAGTGTAACGAATTATTTTAAACTGCTAACCAAACTAGAAGGCTTACAACTTAGTAGTATTTTATCAACCAAATAAATATTTTTAGCCTTGTGCACTTCAATACCTTGTGTAAATTCTAACTGTGCCCATTACAGAAAAAGAAGACCACCGTAAACTGGGATTAGAGGTCTTATTTGGAGTCTTAGATTTTGCTGGATGCACTAAAAATATAACTGCTTGGAAATACTTGGCAAAATATCTGAGACAGATTTTAATGGGGTAAGTAAAAGACACAGTGTTTATTATTGGATCAGATCAGTAAAATTTCCCAGTATTTTAGCTGATACCTTTTACTGTTTAAAGTTCTTTGCTTATGTTTTTTGATTTCTTGAACTATGTCTTCAGCTGTTCTGAGTACATCAGAAGCAAGAAAATACATTCCCAAGTGAAACATACAAAAATACTGTCAAGATATTTTATGCTGTCAAAAAAAAGTACCATACCTTACCACTGCGGTATTGGGGAAGATGTACGTTTTCAGGTTGGAAATGTTGGCAAACAGTGGTCACCCCCACTCTTCATCGGACTCTTCGTGAAGCTCTTGGTGATCTGTGTCATCATCTTGTAAAATCTCATAGGAAGCAGCTTCTCTCCCAGCTGTTTTCAGTAATTTTCAGTGGGGCTTTGCAGGCCTCATAAGATCATCATAGGTTATGTTCATTCAGCAAATATTTGTTAAGTCCACTGTGAGCTGGATATCTGAAACTACACCTGTGATCATGAGGTCATTAGTGCCACATTTCAAGTGAAAACAGGAGTGGTCCTAGTCATTTTTACTTCGTGAGAGGAAGGGGTTAACTTTGTGATAACGTTAAGGTTCATTTGTTTATCATATCCATTTCAGTTGGTTAGAATCTTTAGCATCGATGGGAACTTGTGTCAGGCTGCAGATATGACTTGACCTTGGAGACAGAAGAGGGCTGATTATAAAGTGTTTTTGGTGTGATAACTAAACCACTTTTCTCATCTACAGCAGCATAAAACCCCCCAACTAACCACAAGAAGGCAAAGAAGTGTACTATTCATTTTTTTAAACCTCTAGAAGTTCTGCCACAGGGCACACATGGGTGCTAATAAATATTTGCTCAATTAAGTTATTGACAAACACTTAGCATTGTCTGGGTTCAACTGTCAAACCTGTGTGTTCACATATTTGTATAATAATGGCATCTTAATTTGAGTAGTAATTTGTAACATACAAAGTAAGGTTTTATAGTTATTTTTAAGTAATAATCATCATTGCTAACATTCATTGAACATTTAGGAAGTACCAGACAATATGCAAAGGTCTTTATATGAGACCACTATACTCCTGGGCCAGTTTAATGACAGTGCTTTGAGATGGGGACCATTAATAGCTTCGTGGAAATTGAGGCTCAGAGAGATTAAGCAACTTGCCCAGGATCACATAGTAAATGGGAGATTGGAGATTCAGATCCAGGATTTCGAGTTCAGGGTGTGTGCTGCTAACCGTTGCGTATACCAAAGTGGCTATTTAATTAAATGGAAAGCAGAAATCAAAGAGAACTAAAAAGGATTTGCTTTCATGCATGTGCTATACCATGGGTGGCCGCACGAGACCGTACTTTGAGAACATCTTTCTTGTCATCTTTCCACAGACGTGTGTGTGTGTGTGTGTGTGTGACTGGGAAAATAACTATTTTCTTTGGGGGTGTGGACAGATTCCAATCTCAGAATTTCTGGAATTGCTTCTTGGTGCCAGGGGCCTTTATGACTTGGAGCACGTTGAACCACACAGTCTTTCCCAAGGGCTGGCACTTGCCCACTGTGACCATGTCAGCAATCTGGACATCCCTGAAGTGGGGGGACAGGTACATGAACATGTTCTTGTGGTGTTTCTTGAAGGAGTACTTTTGGATGTAGTGGAGGTAGTCTTAGCAGATGACAGTGGTCTTCTCGGCTTCATCTTGGTCAGTGACCACACCAGCCAGGATCTGCCCGTGGATAGGGACATTTGTCAGTGTAGGTGCCCTCAGTGGCCTCCTCGGACGTCTTGACTGATGTTTTTGTAGTGTGACAGGTGCTTCTCCTTGCCTGCTGCTCCAAGCAGGACCCCGTTCTCATTTTGAGAGATGGTTGGCTGCTTTGGTAGGCAGCCTCAGTCTGAATGTCCAGCATCTTCCCAGCTGCGTGACAAAAGGGCTTTCTTATGTTCAGATTCCGGCAGTTCGGTCCCCCTCCCATCACTGACCTGCCCGTTTGACATTTTTCTTTTCTAGGAATCACCTTGCCTGGGTTCAAGAAGAGTGGAACTCCAGGAAAAACTGGTGGCCAGACTTTCACTTCAGCTCCTTTTGGGCCAAAAGCGACTGGAAAGAGGATAAAGCACTGGCCTGTGAGAAAGCCTCGGTGGCTGGGGTACTGCTAGGAAAAGGTGCGAAGGTTTCTTTTCTTCTTATCTAGGCGTAGCTTTTGGACGCTTTTGAAATGACAAAGTGTGACCATTCATTCGTGCCACAGGTTACTGGCTATAGTGGACATCAGAGGCTGGAGAAATAACTGGGGCATGGGAAAGTGGATGTTGACTTGGAGCCAGCTGATGTGCTAGTCGCGACCGTCTGTGAACTAGAAGCAGCGATTTCGTCTTGTTAATTGTGGTGGTTGGTTTTTATGCTGTAACTTGGGTATCTTTAGGGGCTAATTAAGATAGAGGATGCGGGGGCACCTGGGTGGCTCAGTGGGTTAAAGCCTCTGCCTTCAGCTCGGGTCATGATCCCAGGGTCCTGGGATTGAGTCCCGCGTCGGGCTCTCTGCTCGGCGGGGAGCCTGCTTCCTCCTCTCTCTCTCTCTCTCTCTCTCTCTGCCTACCGTGATCTCTGTCAAATAAATTAATTAAGTAAAAAAAAAAAAAGATAGAGGATACGGACTGTTTTCACAGCAACTGACATTGTCTACCTTACAGTATTAGAAAGAGAAGAATATTCTCTGGAGATTTCATTGTTGTATAATTGCTGTTATATTTAGTTGTCTGTTCCTACAAGGATGAAACATTTTTCCCTATAAAAAATTATACCTCCTGTAACTTATTTAAAAATCCTCTTAAAAGAAAGGGAAATTGATCTTATCTCTGTGGTCTGTCTTGACTGTGAAAACTCTCACTGCTTTTTGCCACTGCCCGGTGAGGACAGAGATGGGACCGCGGCTGGGTCTGATCGGAGATGAAGCGAATGTCTCCGTGTTCCTGAGTAAGCAGGCTGCTGCTGGAGAATCCGGAGTATCCGAAAGAGCATCTCCGGCTTGGCTTTAGATATGGTGGATACTATTTTGGAGTTAGTATTCTCAGTGAGTGTTTCAGATGGTTACTAAGGTTAATAAAGTGCCAGTTTCTCAGAGGAAAGGGACAAATAAAAGTGAAAGCAATCCTAAGATTTCTGAACACACACCAAGGAACAGAAATGTGATTCAGACTGTGATTTCCTACTTCCTTATGAGCATAGAGGCATCTAGTACAGATACCTAAAGGCGTCTATGTTTGAGCAGAGTCTGAAAACATGGGCTGGTTTTCCAGTTCTGTCATCTTGCCCTGTCACTTAGGTCAGCGAACCTTTGGGAGCCTTCTCTGAGGGGGCTTTGTTAACACCTGTCCTTGATGCTTCCAGGATGGTTGCGAGCATCAGGTGAGCGTCACATCGAAGTGCTTGAGAAATTCAGAAGTACTATCTGAACATTAGGCATAACCATGCCTGGAAAGGGGTCCATCTCTTGTTTTGGGCCTTAGTGTCGGGCTTCAGTCAGTCTGGTCAGGAGTTGAGCTGGTTCTGCTCATTATATCACAGGATTCAAATTCTGGTCATGGTCTGCCTTTGTTCCATGCTTAAGAGTCGGGTGTGGGAGCTGCCTGTCTTCCGTCTCTGCTAAGGCGAGTCAAGCCGTGTCCCCTCGACTCCATGTCTGCTGGCTCGTGAGGAGATAGGAGTTTACTGTAGTTGATTTGGCTTTTTCTCTGTGTTAGGGTGGGAGCAAAATTCTTTTCATCTTTCAGTATTCTAGATAGAAGCAGAGGTCTGTGTCCAAAGTATTTTGTTTTTGCTGAAGTGGTAGGTGTGTTTAGAAATACAGGCTATTAACACCACCCACGCCGCTGCTTCCCAGCTAACAAAATAGTCATTCTGGCACACTGTTTTCAGGGACGATAAAATGGTTACTGGAGGTGCAGTATGTTTCCTAGCAACTTCCCAGAGATGATGGTTGGATTAGATACGTGCTGAGACTATGATGAAAATTAGTTTTTCTTAGATGATTTATGGTCTCACTCATTTATCAAATTAAAAAAAAAAAAAAACCCTGTAATATCTAGTTTACAGTTTTTTAACAGAGATTTGATTCATGTCTGAAATATTTAACCAGTGATCTGCTTAGCACTGTAAGACTGTGACAAGCACGTAGAAGAACTTGTCATAAGCACAAGGCCCCTTTCTCAGAGTTGCACGGTCACCACCCCACTGCCCACTGGGCGCTGGACTAGCCCAGTTCTGATCTCTTCTAACCTGTGAGTTCATCCTAATCCTTCACCTCAGGGTTTGCTTACAGAGAACTTTCTTACTGTTACAGATGCCTCTTGGGCTGTTCAAGCTAACCTTAAAAGGGAAGCGATTGTAATTTGCTTCTGGAGGAGGCATATTCAATACATGAGTATGTGATAATACACATATCACCTTAACTAGGATTTGGGAGGCAGGGTGGAAAGCCAGATGAAGTGTGCGCTCGAATTATGACGGGTCGGAAACATTTCCGTATGTAGGAAGCATACATTTCACCGGCGGCGGCTCTCAGGATGTGCTCATACTGGTAAACCTCATACAGATCCCCCCATTTTCATAATCATTACTGTGTCAGAGCTGAAGCAACATTTTTTAAAATGTAGAAATATATTTGAAGCATTGGTAAGTATTAAAACTCTTTGTTTATTTTGTTTTTTAGGTTGCAGATATTTTCGGTTTATTTCCAAACAAGATGATGAAGTCTTAAGGAAAAAAATTAAGCGGATAAAGAAGTCAGTGGAAAATCACAGTATTGTAAAGCCAGGACTCTGATGTTGAATACTAGTTATTTCAGATGAGGAGCTACCGAATAGTAGCTCAGTGGGTAATTGCTGAATGTATTATTTATCTGGTGTTTCTAGGAGGAGAGTTTATATGGCTGCCAAAAAGTTATTTTTATATTTTTCTGTATTTTTTTTATTATAATTATATGTAAAGAAACAGTCTCAGTGCCTTTGTTCTTTGTAAGTACATATTTTTCCTTGTTTGTACTGTGAAATACAATATTTATAGTGGAATGACCTCCACATAAGAAATATATTTGTTTAATGTATAGAGAGTACAGCTGTAGAGCAGTGACTGCCATTTGCGAATAATGTGCTTCTATTGTGCAATAAACACAGCTTGTATTGTTAAGTGAATTTATATTCTTCTTTAATTTTTTTTTTAAGATTTTTTTTTAATTGATTCATTTGACAGAGATCACAAGTAGGCAGAGAGGAGGAAGCAGGCTCCCCGCTGAGCAGAGAGCCTGATGTGGGGCTCTATCCCAGGACCCTGAGATTATGACCTGGGTTGAAGGCAGAGGCTTAACCCACTGAGCCACCCAGGTGCATGCCCCTCTTCTTTAAGATTCTGAATGATCCATGTTAGGTTTGCCATCATAAAGAATATAGTAGAGGACACCTGGGTGACTGTAGGTTGAGTGTTTAGCTCTTGATTTTGGCTTTGAGTCATGATCTCAGGGTCGTGAGATCGAGCCCTTCATGGGGCTCCGCACTTAGTGGGGGTGGGGGGGGGGTCTGCTTCTGTCCCTCTACCCTTCCCCTGCTCCCAGGTGCTTGGAGGCTCATGTGTGTGCATGCTCTCTCACTCGCTCTCTCTCAAATAAATAAATTTTTTAAAAATTATATATATGTCATGAGTTCTGTTGAGGATTTTGGAAACAGAGAAGGATTTAGGAAAGGAATCCACTTCCTTTTTTGGTATTAGGACAAGGGGCAAAGGGTGCCTTTGTCAAGTGTGAGGTCTCAAGAGACTGGTCGGCTTGAATTCTGGGTTTATCACTAGGTAATTCTGTGACTTCCTGGGCAGGTTACTGAGCTTTCATAGTTCCTTTACCCATGGATGAGAGACAGTAGAATTTATCTTATCAGATTGCTCTGAATAATGAAAAATATAGTGAACGCCTAGGGTAATAATTAATACTTAACAAATCTTAAGTAAGTGACCATCCTTCATCCTGGTTTTAGACACTAAGTAACAGGAACTAAATAAAGATAATTTAAAGTCTTGTTTTCTCCTAGAAACCTCTGAAATACAGATATTGTATGATAGTTGGGTTAATGCTTCCTACTAAAACACCCCTGTCTTTCAAGCTGCGTACCGTGCAGCCATCAACCTTGGACTTGAGGGCTTCACACACATTTGCGACCACTCAGTCCACACGGTTCCTCCTTGCTCACCTGCCCCAAACTCTGATCTCTGGCTCACCAGCTTAGTGGGACTGTCATGCTTTGCTTGGACTCTGACGCAATGCACTGCACAGAAGTCCCAAGACAGAGAGGTTAGACTATTGTAGAACTTACTTTATGAGTTTCAGTTTAGTATAATGCCAGTCTTGTGTTGTCTGTTGCCCACTACTTTGAAAACAGTTGTCTCGTGTATTTTATCTAGATTAAATGATATGTTAACTAACTAAATTAAAATTAGGACCTTTTTCCTATCAAAGATCCCTTTAAGAAAATTAAGTACAGGGGCGTCTGGGTGGCTCAGTGGGTTAAAGCCTCTGCCTTCGACTCAGGTCATGATCCCAGGGTCCTGGGATCGAGCCCCACATCGGGCTTTCTGCTCTTTCCTGCTTCCTCCTCTCTCTCTCTCTCTCTCTGCCTGCCTCTCTGCCTACTTGTGATCTCTGTCTGTCAAATAAATAAATAAAATCTTTAAAAAAAAAAAAAAAGAAAAGAAAATTAAGTACAGCCTATTAAAAGAAAGAAATATTTGTGGGGCACCTGGCTGGCTCAGGCAGTAGAGCATGTGACTCTTGACCTCTGGGTTGTAAGGTTGAGCTCCATGTTGGGTATAGAGATTACTTAAATTTTTTTTAAAAAAGGAAAAAAAAGTCTTGTTGAGAAAAAGATTTCAACATATACTTTAGTCATGACTAAGATGTTTATATGTGTAAGTATATTCACTGCATGAACTGACAAAAGATTCAAATAAATTCAAATCAGTAAGCAGGACAAAGAACCCAAGAGAAACAGTGGACCAAGCTCATGAACAAGTATTTCACAGCAAAGGGTAAACATGGACCATAAACACATAAGCCAAGGAGATGCAAATCCAGAGTGGAGTGGGATACCAGTTCAGACCCATTCAGTGAGCAAAAATGGAGATACTGAGGTTGAAGAGATGTGGATCCACAGAGTCTCTCATAGTAGCTGATGGGATGTAAAATACTGTAGTCATTTTGCTTTACCATTTACTAAGACTGTCCTTGAGTGTTTACTTGGGAAATGCTTGTACCTGTAAGCCAAGAGACAACAGCACTGTTCATCATAGTGGAAAAACTAGGGAAAAAAAACCCACAAATGCCCATTGGCATGAGATTGGACAAATTGTGGTAGAGTCATGTAAAGAAAGATGAATAAACCGTAGCTTTATCCATCAGCGTAGGCGGATCTCACTTGACATACCGGGTGGGAGAAATGAGTCCCAACTTACTACTTCCTGCCTCCCTAGAGTTCAAACTATAAAGTTCCAACTAATGACTAAAATGTTTATAAATGCATACAGATTGTGATGAAACCCCATATAAATAAAACAGGTGGTAACCTCTGGATGGGAGAGGCAGAGCAATAGGGTGGAGGAAAAGCAGGGTAAGGGAGATGAATTACTGCTAATAGTCTGTTTTAATGAGGCGGCAGGCTATTCCTGGACTAATGTTGACGGTGTATCATGGGCCAAGGATTGTGATTTACTGCATTTGGTGCACTTCAGGCTACTTTGAACAATGAAAAGGACCATATAATATAGAATCCATTTATATGAAATGTCCAGAGTAGGCAAGTCTACAGAAATGGAAGAAAGTACATTAGAGATTGCCTAGGGCAGGGGAAGGGAGGTGCATGGGAAGATGAGGTGGGAGTGATAACCAAAGGGTACAGGGTTTCTTTTGGGGGTGATGAAAAATATCCCCAATTTGGGGTGATGGTTTCACAATTCCCTCTGTTGAATATATTAAAAAGCATTTAATTGTACACTTGAAATGAGATTACTCTCTGGTGTGCGAATTTTATCAATGACACTTAAAGAAATATTAATGACACAAAAAGAAATAAAACCAAAAAATCAATAAGCTTTGTGGAGTCAGAAAGGTCTGGATTCAACAAAGCACCTCACCTAACTGAGCCTCAGGTTTAGTCTATAAAATGGGGTAATCTGAAAAATGTTTAGCATGACTCTTGATGTGCTTTTCTCAATAAATGGTAACATTTGTTATTATGAACAAAACAAAAAAAAAAAAGGAAAGAAACTGAACAATGAACACAAGACCTAACTATTCTTTAATGAAGGAGTAAATGTGGCCTTTTTGGATCTAGCTATTTATCCATATTTATAGCACAAGGGGTTTTTTTGGCTGGATTGGATTAGAATGTATTTTAAATATTTCAAAAGGAAATAAGCAGACCCTTGATGGGTGTGGTCTACAAATCCCAAGGCTAACATCTGAATAAGTTAATTTTAAAAATTAACCTATTTGAGGGGTGCCTGGGTGGCTCAGTGGGTTAAAGCCTCTGCCTTCGGCTCAGGTCATGATCCTGGGGTCCTGGAATCGAGCCCCACATCGGGCTCTGTGCTCAGCGGGGAGCCTGCTTCCCCCCCGCCCCGCCACCGCCGCCTGCCTCTCTGCCTACTTGTGATCTCTGTCAGTCAAGTGAATAAATAAAATCTTTTAAAATTTTTAATGTATTTGGGGTGCCTGGCTGGCTCGGGGCTTGGAGCACGTGACTCCCTATCTAGGAGTTGTGAGTTTGAGCCCCATGGTGGGTGTGGAGTCAAGTTAAAAAGAAAAAAGAAAGTTTAAAAACTTGTTTGAAACTCTTCCTCCATCCAAGATTCATGCTCCCCAAAGAAATAATCACACACCAAATAAAAGTCCTCTTCAGACTTCCAAAGAACCTTCTCTGTGGGTCCAGACAGATGCAGATGTCTGCTTTAACTCAGTAAGTAGAGGCAGATCCTGAGTTTCTGTCCCGTCAGCCCCATGATGACAGTTGCCCGCTGTCTGCTTAAAGCTCCCCTTATGCCTCTACCAAGAATTCACATAATCTTACCAACATACTCTTCAGTTGGCTGGCTGTGTCTGTTTTCCAAATGAAGATAAACAAGTAGAAGTGATTGCTGTGCTCTCATGTTTTGATACATCGTGATGGAATGCACAAGATCTGCGCTATATTCCAGAACACCTAAATTTAATTTTTTGATTTTTGTTTTTTTAAAGATTTTTATTTATTTTAGAGAGAGAGTGAGAGAGCATGCAAGCAGGGGGAGGAGCAGAGGGGGAGGGACAAGCCGACTCCGTGCTCAGTGTGGAGCCCAATGGAGGGCTCGATCCCACGACATGAGCCGAAATCAGGAGTCAGACGCTTAACCACTTAGATGACTAAGCCACCCAGTTGTTCCAGAATACCTAAATGTTATTGCCGTTTTTCCCATTCACCCAAAGCAGGACCCTAAACATTTCATGGAGCATCTCTGAGATAATTCAATTGTCTGTATGTTGGGAATACAGCATTTCCTCTTTACCTCAGAGAATTTTTGTGAAGTTCAAAGGAGATTAGGAAATAGTTCATAAACTGTAATACAAATGAAGAGAGTTATTAATACATTCCCTAACCTCAAACACATCTATTCATTTCCATACAGTGAGAAGGCAGATAAACCAAGAGAGAAAACTGAACTATATGGAAGGGGGTGAGCTAGAACACTTCTTTTTCTACTTTTTTCTGTCTTATTCCATGACATGATGCTAGAATAAACACCAAACCCGAACCTTCCAACAATATTTTTGAAAGGCATTTGCCAGGGGTGCCTGGTGGGCTCAGCTGGAAGAGAATAGGCAACTTTGATCTCGGGGTCATGACTTTGAGCCTGAAGTTGGGCGTAAAGGTTACTAAAAAAATAAACTTTAAAAAAAAAAAGTGCCCTTGCTATATGAAATAGTGTGTTGGGTTGAAATGGGTTGAACTGTGTATTCCCAAAAAGATATGGTGAAGACCTAAGCTCCAGTCCTTCACAGCAGTGACCTTGTTTGGAGGGAGGGTCTTTATGGAGATGAGCTAAAGTAAGGTCATGAAGGTGGGCCTAATCCGAAATGACTGTGTCCTCATAAAAGGAAAATCTGGACATAGACACACACAAACAGAATTCCATGCGAACACAAAGACGGAAAATGGGATATCGTATCCTCAGGCTGAGGAACTTTCTAGATTACCGGTAAACAGATTCTTCATGGCCCTGAGAGGAACCAACCCTGCTGTCACCTTGACCTCTGTCTTCTAGGCTTCAGAAACATGAGGCACCTGCTGTTTCAGCCCCAGTTTGTGATACTTTGTTACAACAGCCCCAGCAAATGAATACAGTATTTTTTTTTTTAAAGTTCTGTGTCTGAGTATCAGTAACAGTCAAAACTTGTTTCCTGGTCTTCTCCATCTGTACCTCGTCTGAGCACCCTGCTTAACCCTCCTGAGGATTTTCTTAGCCACTCCAGCCTGATGCCCTGTCTTCCTCCTGGGGGTTCCTAGTGGCAAGTTTGTTCCTCATTATTAGCTTCATATCATCTGCCTAGTGTTACTTGGTCCTTTCTTCTCAGAGCATAAACTCCTTGAAAAAGTATGTTTTGTGCATTCGTTTTCTGTCAAACATTCCTCCTTCAGCATAATGCTTTGTGCATGATAATAGCATATCGATGGTAAATTAATAACTGCATAATGATTATATAATCACATATGTAATTATATTGAAAATATTATGTTGTCCCATCTGAAATATTGCATCTTTTAATAATCAGAAATGTATGTGTCAATATGTCTGGTGGAACCTACTAGCTGATCTTTTCCTGGTAATTTTAAAATCCCTCTTTGCCTAAAATATTAAGATCTGATTTGAATTTATATGTCCTGGGTGGATAGGAATTATTATGTCCAAGGTTTTTTGTTTTGTTTTTTAAATTTTACTTATTTATTGAGAGAGAGAGAGTGTGTGTGTGCGTGCACGAGTAGAGGGAGAAGCAGAGGGAGAAAGACAAGCAAAGTCCCCTTCTGAGCATGGACCAGGTCTCAGGGCTTGATCCCATGACCCATGAGATCATGACCTGAGCTGAAGCCAAGAGTTGGGCACTCAACAAACTGAGCTAAACTTCTTTATTTTTCTTATTATTTTTAAAAGATTTTTACTGCCCTCCCTGGGATTACGACCTGAGCCGAAGGCAGACACTGAACCCCCTAGGTCACCCAGGTGTCCCTGCTATAATTCTTTAAACACAGTCATTAAGAATTATTTTCCGAGAAGCAGGCATTCCTTTTGAACTCAGTATATTTTGTGACAAAGACAAAACTGAGACATAAATGTCAATAAAAGACCTAAAAGTACTTTCAGGTCCCACATGGAATGAAAGAATGCACTGATTCTTACACCTCATGGGGTCAGGCTGTTACCTCCCATTTCCGAGAAGGTCATGGTGCATGAGTCCGCTGGCTACAGTTGGCCATCGTGTTTGTCATTCCTCCTGCCCAAGGCTTCCAGAGCGATGACGTTATCTAACCTTCCAGCAAACAGTCCTGTGGAAACAGCACAGTCACCAGTGACTCATGGGTGCGGTATTATGTTTTAAAAACCAGTATTCAACTAGGGATGTTACTGAACAGTACAAATAGGAAAGCAGAGATGTGTTGTCAAATATTCTTAATGACTCCCTCCTCCTGACTTTTCCCTTAGTTATAAGAATGATGTTTGTTTGTATTTTAGGTGCCACCGGGGCCTTCGTAAGCCACAGCACACACTTGACTAGACTGGGGCTCCTTGTGCCCTCTTGAGGACACCCTGGAAAGGCTCTTCTGGGTGATGAGCAGGAACCCTCCATACAAGCCCATCTAGGCTGAGAAGAATCTTGATTTCATCTGCATTTCAGAGGGCAATTTTTGCCCATAAGGAAATTTGAGGGTGTAGTAGAGCCATGGAAGGTACCAGAAGGAAAGTGAACTCTGGTGATGCCTCTGCAGGCTTATGCCCAGGTTCAGGCTTCTGTCTGGGTTTGGGGTTGTTTGAGTTTGGGACTCCATGTCCTTCATCCACTCATTCCATATATATATATATATATATATATATATATATATATATATGCATATATAATCTATATAATGTAATATAAATAATATAATGTATAATATATAAAATATAATATATATAATACATTTTCTTGGCAAACTCAACACCCAAAGAACAAATAATCCAATCAAGTAATGGGCAGAGGACATGAACAGACATTTCTGCAAAGAAGACATCCAGATGTCCAACAGACACATGAAAAAATGCTCCACATCACTTGGCATCAGGGAAATACAAATCAAAACCACAATGAGATACCACCTCACACCAGTCAGAATGGCTAAAATTAACAAGTCAAGAAATGACAGATGCTGGCGAGGATGTGGAGAGAGGAGAACCCGCCTACACTGTAGGTGGGAATGCAAGCTGGTGCAACCACTCTGGAAAACCATGTGGAGGTTCCTCAAAAAACTGAAAATAGAGCTACCCTATGACCCAGCAATTGCACTACTGGGTATATATCCTAAGACACAAACGTGGTGCTCCAAAGGGGCACGTGCACCTGAATGTTTATAGCAGCAATGTCCATAATAGCCAAATTATGGAAAGAACCTAGATGTCCATCAATAGATGAATGTATAAAGAAGATGTGGTATATATACACAATGGAATACTATGCAGCCATCAAAAGAAGTGAAATCTTGCCATTTGCGACGACGTGGATGGAACTAGAGGGTATCATGCTTAGCTAAATAAATCAATTGGAGAAAGACAACTATCATATGATCTCCCTGATATGAGGAAGTGGAGATGCAACATGGGGGGGTTAGGGGGGTAGGAAAAGAATAAAAATGAAAGAAGGTGGGATTGGGAGGGAGACAAACCTTTTAAGATTCAATCTCAAAAAACAGACTGAGGGTTGCTGGGGGGAGGGGGGGTGGGAGGGGGGGGTGGGATTATGGACATTGGGGAGGGTATGTGCTATGATGAGTGCTTTGAAGTGTGTAAACCTGGCGATTCACAGACCTGTAGCCCCGGGGATAAAAATACATTATATGTTTATTTAAAAAAAATAAATTTAATAAAAAAAGAAAAATATATATAATACTATATATATATATATATATATATATATATATATATTTAAATTTTATTTTTTGAGAGAAGGGTGAGGGGCAGAGGGAGAGAGAGAATCTCACACAGACTCCATGACCAGTGCTAAGCATGATGTGGGTCTTGATCTCACAACCCTGAGATCATGACCTGGACTGAAATCAGAAGCAGCTGCTTAAGGGACTAACCACCCAGGTGCCCCTCATTTAAGAAATATTGATCCAAGCCTTGTTATGTGCAAGGGACAGGTATAAAGTGAAACACATTCTTAAATGCTAATGTTGAAACATATCCTAAGTGCAGAGGTGTGCCCTGAGAGCGAGCATAGAGCATAGCGCTGGCACAAATATAGACCCAGATGTTCTATGATTGCTGGGGACGCTGTCCAGTAGCCCCCATTGCTGACTCCTTGTTTCCCCTGGGCCACACTCCCTCCTTTCTTCTTACTCCTGCTGGGGATGTAGGATTTACATGGCATGTCCTCTCTTCCTACCACTGCAAGGATGGCCCTCTCCGGATCACAGGGACCGCATGGCTCCCTGTGCCTCCTCCTACCGGCTCCCCCTGCCTCCCCCTACTGCCCCTCCCTGTTCTCAGATCCCTGTCCAAGTCCCGGTGGTGCCATTCAGCACTAAAGGAAGGTTCGCATCTTCCCCTTGCACACTCCGACCCCTGGGACTACGTAGTCGGTAATCCGACGTGTTCTCTCTGGGAGACTCCCAGCAGCTCAGGCTTGTGAAAAAAACTATAAACAAAGTGTGAATTTCCTGTCCCCCCGCCCCCACCCTGAGGAATTCTTAGCAGTTTTCGTGAATCCCAGCAGACCTGCCATTGATACCACCGAAACTTTTCCTAAGAAGCCATGCACCCCAATGACTCGGCAGTAAGGGTCAGAACTTGGACCAGCTTCATGTTTAGGCGGGATTGGAGGGGACAGGGACACCTCTCACTGTTTTCATAGGAGGCACCTGGCTACCCACACCGCTGAAGCGGCACTGCTCACAAACCACCTCAGGGAACTCCTTGGGGGCGGGGATAGAAGGAAGGAAGAAAACACCCTGGGGGTAGAGAGTGCAGGGTTGGGGAGGGAGGGAACTAGAGCACAGCAGGGGAGCCAACCTGCGCGGGCAGCCAGAGTCTTCCAGAGCCCAAAATGCTGAGGACATCCACTCCTGGGGGTGCTCTGAGCAGCTGGGCCCTCAGACTCCCTACTTCTTCTGGCATCTTCCACCTCTGCCTCACATTCTGGTTGGGCCAGATGGGCTTGCTGCAGGGACACCCCCAGTGCCTGGATTATGGGCCTCCCTTCCAGCCCCCGGTGCACCTCGAGTTTTGCTCAGACTACGAGTCTTTCGGCTGCTGTGACCAGCACAAAGACCGCCGCCTCGCTGCTCGGTACAAGGACATCATGGATTACTTTGACCTCAGGGGCCATGAGCTGTGTGGGGGCTATATTAAGGACATCCTCTGCCAGGTAGGCCTGAGTGAAACCCTGTACGGTAGTGAGGGAGCCAGCTTGGCAAAGTGCGGGTGCTGGGCTTGGTGGCGTGGGTCCTGGGGAGAGGGGGGTGGGGGAGCTCCTTGGCCACCGGCCCTTTAGAAAGCTCTCCTGGCAGCTGCCTCACCGTAGAGCTCGGGTCTCTGGATGGGCACACGGAAGCGAGGGGGTGCTGGGTTTGGTTTCCACCTGGAGACCAGAGGTCTCCCGCTGGGGTCCGCTGGTCCTTGGGCTTTCTCACCCCAAAGGCGGAGATGGGTGTCCCCCATGGAGCTCTCCTGGCAGCGTTGCCTTGAGTTCCCCCTGCACTGCCCTGGGAGCGGGGCGCAGTGCCCAGCCACGGTGGTTACCGAGGCCTTGGAGGGAGTGTGGCACCTGCTGGGACCCATTTGTGCCAGGGGGGTCTCTCTGGTGTGATGATGGTGGTGGCAGAGTCCGGGGGCTCTTCCCGGCATTCTGGAGCTGGGCTGACAGGGCTTCAAGCCGCTGGGAGACAGTGACTCACAAAGGTTCTGCTCCTGCAGGCTCTCCAAGGGCCAAAATCCACATCCCTGGCAGGCATCCCCCATCACCGAACTCTGGGAAGAGGGGTTCAGGGTGCAGGGGAGAGTCGCCCTAGAGGAGGGCCGCTGAGAAAGGCTGCTGTGGGAAGGGGTGCGCTCACGAGGTGGTGGGGGCGAAGAGGCGGGGAGTCCAGGCAGACCTGTGGTCTGGGACCCCGCTGAGCCTGTCCGCGCATCCGCTGGGCCCTCCCGCCGCCACCGCTCCGAGCGCACTGGCCGCCCCCTCTCCCTAATGGGCAGGGCACACCGCAGATCGCGCCGCAGAAGCCAGCCACCAGGGTGGCATCTGGGGCTGTACCCTCCTACCTCAGGCACCACCCCTCAGCGGGGAAGAGGAGAATTAACTCCGGGATAACCATGGGGGGCCGAAGCTGGGCTCTTCTGAGCTACACCAAGATAGTTCGTTTCCGAGATGCCCCCTAGTGAATGTCTCCACCCTCCCCAGGGCTCCCCTCCCCCCTGCTTTCCCTACTGGGAGAAGTTTCTGAAAGTCAAATTCAGCGACTCTCCTGTTGGAGGGATCTGAGGAATCGGAATAATGTACATGAATCTATTTATTTAAGGTCTCAAGCCCCCTGACGGAGTGTATTCCCAGCAGTGATTCTGCAGGAAGTTGTTAGGATTCTGATTTTACTGTTAAGGAATCTGGAGTTTGTTTGTTTTTTTAAGGATTTTATTTATTTATTTGACAGAGATCACAAGTAGGCAGGGCGGAGGGGGGTGGGTGAGAAGCAGGCTCCCCGCTGAGCAGGGAGCCAGCCCACTGCAGGGCTCGATCCCAAGACCCTGAGATCATGACCTGCGCCCAAGGCAGGGGCTTAACCCACTGAGCCACCCAGGAGCCCCAAGGAGTCCGGAGTTTTAAAGAACTTGTGGAAGGTCAGACCGTGCTGAGGCACAAATCTAGAGGCTCAGGCTCTGAGTCTTCTGCCCTTTGGATCATATTTCACCAAGACAGAGTCCCAACAGCACCAATACATTCACTTCATGGTTTTCGGACCGGGCCAAGTGTACATCCCGTTAGAACAGCCTCGGTGCATCTTGCCCCCTTCCCTGTCCTCCGTGCAGAGAACAGAGTCTGACACCACAGGGGAAACTCTTCTGGGCTTTACTTTCCTTAAATAGAGAAATGCTGTCCTAAGATAATTAATTGAGTTGAAGCAATTCTGCGGACTAAATTTCTGCCTAAGCATGTGCCATGCTGGCTATATTTCCACGGCCCCCTCTGTTCCCTGGAGCTCGTCCCAATGTCTGTCCCCCGTCTTCTTTCCACTCCTCCAAAGTGGACAGGCCAGTGGGGTGAGACTCAGACCAGTTCATTTTGCTTCCTGTCAGCCGCTCGGACAGGTTCCCTGAACCGAAACAGGCCATCCAAGGAGAGACACTGAATCTTCTAGAAGGATTCTTTCTTCCCTTTTTTCTAATAGCTAGGAGCTTGCTCTGCAACCTCGCATCAGGACTGAAGAGTGAACAGGGAACTTGGGCACATCTGAGAAATGCAGCTCTTCCCTTGTTAGGTGGCAGGGGACCCAGGTAGGCGGGGATGGTGCCCCTCGTGACTGCTGGGAGAGGGGTCAGTGATCAGAAAGGGGGTTGGTTCTTGGGCCAGTGGGCTCTGTCTGAGACCCCAAAATGCACCCTGTAAAAATGGCCTTTATTACTTATACCCAATTGCCTGACTTTCTTTACTCTCGGGAGTTGGTTGTCTGCCTACAATAATCTATTTTCCTCCTAAAAGAATGTCGTAGTGTAGGGAGCCCTGAGGAACAGGTACTTGGCACGCGGGTCCTGTGTGTGTCTGTGTAAAGAGCACTGTGGCCCCATAGCCATGCCTCAAATTTGTGTAACTCCCAGCGTGGTGCTTTGTATACAGGAAGCACTTAAATAGTTTTATAAGTCAGTGAAGAAATGACTAGATGCCTAATCTCTGGGAGTGATACATTACATGTCTAGTTTGGTGGTTTTATTTTGAATCATAAACTATTTCAAACATATAGAAAAGCACAAAAAATTAAATACTTAACACTGTGTATCCAATACCCAGATTTAACAAATGTGAAACTTTTGCCACATTGCTTCAGATTTGGATAAAGAAGTCTGCGGCACCTGGGCATCTCAGATGGTTGGGCATCTGCCTTTGGCCTGGGTCATGGATCTCCAGGTCCTGGGATCAAGCCCTGCATCCGGGTTCCCAGTGCTTCTCACTTTCCCCCTGCTTGTGCTATGTCTCTCTCACACGCTCTCTCTCAAATGAATAAATTAAAAAAAAAAAAAAAAGAAAGAAAGTCTTATAGATGCAGCATTTATAATAAAGGGAACGGTAGGGAAATCTCTCTTTTTAAAAGATTTTATTTATTTATATGAGCGTTCCTGAACCTGAGGGGGATGGGTGTGGGGCAGAGGGAAAGGGAGAAGCAGACCCCTTCCCAGCAGGGAGCTGATGTGGGGCTGGATCCCAGGACACTGGGATCCTGACCTGAGCCCAAGGCAGACACTTAACCAGTGCTTCACCCAGGCGGCCCGAAATTAGAACTCTTTAAAAAAAAAAAAAAAGTCATCACTTACTAAAACTTTATAGTGTCAAGAACGAAGTTAAAATGCTAAAGAAGGTATGGTGAACATGAGAGATTACTCCCTCTTTTTGCCTTCCAGGAGCACTAATTGGCCAGAAAATTGGGGTCCCCGAAAAGAGCTTTCCCAGTCGTTGCTCATAGAAACTCCAGAATCCTGATTCTTTTTTTTTTTTTTTAAAGATTTTATTTATTTATTTGACAGAGAGAAATTACAAGTACACTGAGAGGCAGGCAGAGAGAGAGAGAGAGAAGGAAGCAGGCTCCCTGCTGAGCAGAGAGCCTGATGCGGGACTCGATCCCAGGACCCTGAGATCAGGACCTGAGCCGAAGGCAGCGGCTTAACCCACTGAGCCACCCAGGTGCCCCCAGAATCCTGATTCTTTCCTAGACCGTTTTCCTCCTGTGTGCTCAAACACTGTGACCAGCCCCACCGTGGCCAGTCTGACTACCAGTCTAGCTTCCTTTTTCTTCCTAGGAGTGCTCGCCCTATGCCGCTCATCTCTACGATGCTGAGAACCCTCGGACGCCCCTCCGGAACCTTCCTGGCCTCTGCTCTGACTACTGCTCCGCATTCCATTCCAGCTGTCACTCTGCCATCTCCCTACTGACCAATGACCGTCACCTGCAGGGCTCACATGAAAAGGATGGTGCCCATTTCTGCCACCTCCTCAACCTTCCTGACGAGGACTATTGCTTCCCTAATGTCCTGAGGAATGACCATCTCAACCGCAACCTGGGTGTGGTGGCCGAGGACCAGCAGGGCTGTCTGCAGCTCTGCCTGACCGAGGTGGCCAATGGGCTGAAGAACCCGGTCTCCATGGTCCACGCTGGGGACGGCACCCATCGCTTCTTTGTGGCCGAGCAGGTGGGCGTGGTATGGGTCTACCTGCCTGATGGGAGCCGCCTGGAACAACCCTTCTTGGACCTCAAGAAGATCGTGTTGACTACTCCCTGGATAGGGGATGAGAGAGGCTTCTTGGGGTTGGCTTTTCATCCCAGATTCCGCCGCAACCGCAAGTTCTATATTTATTATTCATGTCTGGGCAAGAAGAAGGTAGAAAAGATCCGAATTAGTGAGATGAAGGTTTCTCGGGCTGATCCCAACAAAGCTGACCCCAGATCAGAAAGGTGAGACATGCCCACGAGAATGGGCAACTCTGTACTGCGCTCCAAAATAATGCCAGTGCGTCCTCTGAGATGATAAAGGGACCCGTTTCTGGTTTTAGAGACACTAGTTTATAACACTAACCAAGGAGTCATCAGTAGGGAGATGGCAGACTTGCAGCCACAAGGGTTTGAGAAATGATTATAGATAATATCAGTGTATTAGATGTAATAGTGGCCTCTGATTATTGTGTGGTCATTGAATTCCAGGCCCTTTGACTTGAACATGGATATTATCTGTGTCACAAAGCCATAGAGCCCTAGATGCGTGGTTTGAGGAAGGACTTAATTCTGTCACTCCAAGCTCGTGGTCTTGCCACCCTACCAGTCTGTCTTTTTTCCTTCTTGTTCTTTCTGCCTTGTGTCTCTTGTCCCAAACAGCGAGGTTGGGGGATTGAAATGGACACCTAACTGACAGATTAACTCCTGCCGGGTTGCCCAAAGGAAGGGATTAAGAGTTCTGGTAAAGCAAGAGAGTAAAGCCCAGAAAAGGGTGATTGTTACCCTGGCTGTGTCTACAGCTCATGAAATCATGACAGGAAAGAAAAACAATCCATGAAGGAGTCATACTGGGGAACAAGGGGAGTCTTAGTGCCCCAAGCTTTGTGATTCTTGGAAACTCTGAAGCAGGTCTTGGCTGACTTGGGCCAGTCATTTCTGGGTGTCTGAAAAGGATGCAGTTTTGACTCATATCAAAACCCAATGCACAGTTTCTTTTCCTTCCAGAGTCATCTTGGAGATAGAAGAACCAGCCTCAAATCATAATGGCGGACAACTTCTTTTTGGTGTGGATGGCTACATGTACATTTTCACTGGGGACGGAGGACAGGCTGGGGATCCCTTTGGCAAGTTTGGAAATGCTCAGAACAAGTAAGCTGGGTGGATCTGGGCTCCTGTCCCTTGAGGGTGAGCCCTTGGGATGTTTTTGCTGAGATGGAATCTCCGGAGCGTCAAACCCAAATCATGTAGGGCAAGACATAGCCCCCTCTGTTGAGGCACGTGGGAGAAACACTTGGTTTCCTGTCCTGTGAATTTCAGGCCCAGTGTATTCTGGAAAGTAATACTGTAGATGCTCAGTGTAACTCTCAGAGTGCTATGGGGACACGAATTCAGAGTGCTCAGTATGTACTCGCATGACAGTATTTACCTCACCAAGATCTTAACGCATTTCAGTTCAACTCAGGGATGTTATTGCGTGCCACGCTCTGGGCTCTGTGCTAGGCCCTGGGCACATGTGAGCAGATAGTTAATACGCGATATATGTTGAATGCTTACTGTGTGTCAGGTACTGTTTTGAATACCTTGTGTGTATTGAAGAATGTAATTCTGTTTATTTATTTGAGAGCAAGGGAGACAGAGTGGGAGGGACAGAGGGAGAGAGAAACTCCGGCCGACTCCATGCTGACCATAGAGCCTGGCGTGGAGCTCGATCTCACTATCTGAGCCAAAACCAAGAGTTGGATGCTTAACTGACTGGGCCCCCAGGTGCCCCACGAACATAATTCTAACATCCCAAGAGGGCAGGGATTTTTATCCGTTTGTTAATTGATGTGTCCCCACCACCTCAAATAGTGCCTAGTATGGGAGTCGCTTCAGAAATACAATGGAAGGGAGGACTCTTATGAAGTGTAGGTATTATGATAGTCATTTCACTGATGGAAAGATAGAGGCACAGAGGAGTAAAGTAGCTTGCCTAAGGTCACACAGCAAGTGAGTGGCAGAACCAAAATTCAAACTCAGACAAGCTGGTGTGACAGTCCAGGTGAGTCTGGGCTGACCTAAATAAAAGCCCATGATCTTGATGTCCTTTGTAACAACAAGCACTTGAATGCTGTTATCCCTGATAATAAAATATTGAAGTTAAAGTAGTCAGGAGCTAATGGGGGTGCCCGGGTGGCTCAGTTGGTTAAGTGGCTGGCTCTTGATTTCGGCTCAGGTGGGGAGTCTGCTTGTCTCTCTCCCTCCGTCCCTGCCCCCCTCAAATAAATGAAGAAATCTTAAAAAAAAAATCATCAAGAGCTAACATTTGTCAGATGCCTACTGTTGGGAATTGAGTCACCTGCTACAGGCAAGGTAACTCATTTAGCCCTTACAACCACAACTGCGAGGTTGTCTTTCTCTAGCCTGTTTTACAAATGAGGAAACTGAGGCCCAGAGGCAGAGCCTCTTGAAAGCGCTGTCCTTTCTGTGACCACAGTGCTCTGTGAGGAAGAATAAACCAACTCCTTTTAAAAATTCATAGTGTTAGTGCCCACTTGGCAGCACATATACTAGAACCAGAACGCTCCAGAAAAGATAAGCATGGCCTCGCTGCAAGGATAATGGGCACATTCATGAGTGTTTCATATGGAAAAAAAAAATTCATAGCGTTAAACCCAACCTGAGAGAAACCATCTCATCGAAAACATTTTAAAAATTGGAGCTTCAACTTGCTTGCTCTGGGTCGTATGGGCCAGGATCCCATCAGACTTATGCCTTCTGGTTCTCCTTGAGCCAAAATGTGGCAAGTCTTAACATTTGTTGTTGTTGTTGTTTTTTAAGATTTTATTTGACAGAGAGAGAGGGAGAGACAGTGAGAGCAGGAACACAAGCAGGGGGAGTGAGAAAGGGAGAAGCAGGCCTCCCGCTGAGCAGGGAGCCCTATGTGGGGCTCCATCCTAGGATCCTGGGGTCATGACCTGAGCCCAGGGCAGATGCTTAATGACTGAGCAACCCAAGTCTTAACATTTTGCATAAGTCAATCTATCTATCTGTCTCGTACAGACATGACTTTATGTAGAGATCTTGTATACACGTGTGTATATCTTTAAAAAACCCTGTGTTCCCATGTGATTCTTAGTAGTTGTTTGGCGTTGACTATCAGTAGGTCCTCCTGGGCAGTCTCTGGTCTGGTGCTATTTTATTTTATTTTTTATTTTATTATTTTATTTAGTTTTAAATTTTGAACACTTAACATGAATTCTACCCTCTTAAAAAAATTTAAGCATCAACAAAAATTGTAGATGTAAATATAGTATTGTTAATTATAGGGACAGACGTACAGCAGATCTCCAGAACCTACTCATCTGGTTAACTAATGTCCAACAGATGTATGGAAAGTGTCAGTCCTCATCAGGGAAGTGTACATCAAAACTACAGTGAGATGTCACTCCCATCCATTAGGATGGCTCTTTATCTCCCCCCCCCCCAAAAAAAAAACCCCAAACACAAAAAGACAGCACATGTTGCTGAAGATGCAGAAAACGTCATATACTGTTGGTAGAAATGCAAAATAGTGCAGCTGCTCTGGAAAACAGTGAGAGGAGGCTTTGAAAACAGAACAAATAAAACTCGCCAATGATCCGGCCATCCATTTCTGCGTGTTTATCCTGTGCCTGTTCCCTGGCCCTCTTTCTTTCAGAAGCTCCCTGCTGGGGAAGGTGTTACGGATCGACGTGAACAGGGCAGGCTCAGACGGCAGACCTTACCGAGTGCCCCCGGACAATCCTTTTGTGGCCGAGCCAGGGGCCCACCCTGCCGTGTATGCCTACGGGGTCAGAAACATGTGGCGCTGTGCCGTGGACCGAGGGGACCCCGTCACACGCCGGGGCCGAGGCCGGATGTTTTGTGGGGACGTGGGACAAAATAGGTTTGAAGAAGTTGACATCATTGTGAAAGGCGGGAACTACGGCTGGAGGGCCAAGGAAGGGTTTGAGTGTTACGACAGGAAGCTTTGTCACAATGCCTCTTTGGGTAAGTCAGAAGTTCGCTGGGTGATTTCTGGAGTGGACTGAGGGGGTTGGAGGTGGAGGTGGGGAGTATGACCTGGGAGTTCTGCCCTGCAGGTCACTCGGGGGTCTTTGTTTATGGCCTGTGGGGTTGAGCTTCCAGGTTGGCTCTCCGTTCACAGGCACCGGGAGCTCGTTGGGATGCATTGGGGTCTCAGCTGGGTTCGGGGACTGGGACTGACTGAGGAATCTCTGTTTTAGATTAGTTACCCACAGGGTTTTTAGGCTAATTTGAGAAAAACCAGCAGAGGAAAGTTGGTGGCTCTGTTTTTCACTTATTCCCATTTTGCCCAGCCCATTGAGATGGTATTCCATATGCAAACTGGTGGTACAGTCCATCAAGATGTGCTTTTCAGGCGTTTTTTTTTTTTTTTTAATCAGTGGTGCCAAATCTTTTTTGACCCCGATAAGTTGCAAAGGAGTCTTAGAGACCCTTATAAGGTTTTCAGATCCTTAACCTGAGTATCTGCCATGTCAGCCCAGGGGATACACATAGGTGTGTGGGTTCTCAGGTCACTGCCTCACAGGTGGGGGAGTCTTTGGCTTCCTCTCAGCTTCCAGAGACCAGTCAAAGAGGAAGCTCACAAATATTGTGGTTGGTGTGTTGAGAAAAATAAGCATGATTCTCTTGGCTTCCTGCCCTTCCAAAGACCAAGAGAGAAAGCATTTTCCACTCAATCAGGCAACTACATTTAAAATCCCCATCTTCCTCACTGAAGCTCTAATTTTTTTTTTTTTTTTTTTTTTTTTTAAGAGAGAGAGAAAGTGTGTGTGTGTGTGCATGAGCAGGGTTGGGGGGAGAGAGCAGGAGAGGGAGAAGGACTCCCAGATAGGCTCCGTGTTCAGTGGAGTCCAACAGGGGCTTGATCTCAGGACCCCAAGATCATAGCCTGAGCTGAAATCAAGAGTTGGTTGCTTAACCAACTAAGCCACCCAGGCACCTGAAGGTCTTAGCCTTTAGCTGTGACACTCTCTTTGTTCATGGACAGGTGACATTCTGCCAATCTATGCTTATGGTCATGCAGTGGGGAAGTCAGTCACTGGAGGATACGTCTACCGTGGGTGTGAATCCCCAAATCTCAATGGCCTCTACATCTTTGGGGACTTCATGAGTGGGTAAGAAAGGATTGGTATCTTCTTTCATTTCTTTTATTTCAGCATTTTTATTGAGATACAAACTACATGTGGTGAGACAACTTCTCTAAGAGCACACAGCTGGATAAAGTTTTACAATATATACACTTGTAACTATGTCAAGATGCAGAACATTTTCATCACTTCGGAAGGTTCCTTCTTGCCTGTTGCCTGTCAGTACCACCCCTTTCTCTCTCTCTCTCTCTCTCTCTCACACACACACACACACACACGTTGGCCAGAGGTAACCACTCCTATCACGTTAATTTTGCTTCTGGAATTTAATATAAATGAAATCGTGTGTATGCATTCTTTTTTTGTACACGCATGGTTTCTTTCAGTAACATCAGTGAGATTCATCTCTGTTGTCACATGTATCAACTTCTCTCTTTTATTGCTTTGTAATATTCAAGTGCATGAATATAACACCAATTATTCATGTAGTCTCCTGTTTTGGCTATTTCCAGTTTTTTACTACACATTTATTATATATTTATTATATATTCATATATATTTAAGTGTGTGTGTGTGTGTGTGTGTGTGTGTGTGTGTGTGTAGCTTGTGTCCAGCAATCTTGTCAAACTTTTTTTTTTAAGATTTTATTTATTTATTTGACAGAGAGAGACAATGAGAGAGGGAACACAAGCAGGGGGAGGGGGAAAGGGAGAAGCAGACTTCCTGCTGAGCAGGGAGCCCAATGTGGGGCTTGATCCCAGGACCTTGGGATCATGAGTTGAGCCGAAGGCAGACACTTAACGACTGAGCCACCTAGGTGCCCTTTGTCAAACTCTTATTAGCTCAATTGGCCTGTGTGTGTGTGTAGATTCTGTTGGATTTTCTATGAAGAAGATAATTTTGTCTATGAATATAGATACTTTTACTTTTTCTTTTCCTGAATTGCAAGGCTTTTATTGTTAGTCTCTTGACTTAATGCTTCTTAAACTTCAGTACAATGTTGGTTAGAAGGTTTCCGTTTTTACCAGTGAGTATGATGTCAGTTGTAGGTACTTCCACATGCCATCTATTAGGTGAAGAAGTTTTCCTTCCATTCCTAGTTCTCTGAGAATTTGTAGTAAGTCTGGATGTTTTGCAAATACAAATGCAAAATGCAAGATGCAAATGCATCTTTGCATCTTGTGAGAGAATCATGTGGTTTTCTCATTTTTAGTTTTTAATATAGTGAATTATATTGATTGCTTTTTTTTTTTTAAATCATTGAAGCAGGCTTGCATTTCTGGAATAAATACCATTTGGTCATGATGTATTTTCCTTTTAATATATTGTTGGATTGGATTTGCTAACAGGTTGTTGGAAAATTTTGCATCTGTGTTCACAAAAGGGATTTCTTTCTTGGAATATCTTTGCCAGATTTTGGCGTCAGGATAATGCAGGGTTTATTAGAATGAGCTGGAGAGTGTCTCCTCCTCTTCAGTTGTCCAGAAGATTTTGTTCAAATAGGTTTTATTTCTTCTTTATATGTTTCTTCTAGGTGAAGTCATCAAGGCCTAAAGTTTTCTTATAGAAAATGTATAGTTGTGTCTCGTCTGGTGATTTCTTTGGTCTTCTTTTTTTGTTAAAGATTTTATTTATTCTGGGTGCCTGGGTGGCTCAGTGGGTTAAGCCTCTGCTTTTGGCTCAGGTCATGATCCCAGGGTCGAGGGATCAAGGCCAGCATCTGGCTCTCTGCTCAGCAGGGAGTCTGCTTCCTCCTTTCTCTGTGCCTGTCTCTCTGCCTACTTGTGATCTCTCTCTGTCTCTGTCCAGTAAATAAATAAAATCTTTTTTTTTTTTTTTTTTAAAGATTTTATTTATTTATTTGACAGAGAGAAATCACAAGTAGACGGAGAGGCAGGCAGAGAGAGAGAGAGGGAAGCAGGCTCCCTGCTGAGCAGAGAGCCCGATGTGGGACTCGATCCCAGGACCCTGAGATCATGACCCGAGCCGAAGGCAGCGGCTTAACCCACTGAGCCACCCAGGCGCCCCAATAAAATCTTTTTAAAAAAGGTTAAAAAATGTACTATTTTTTCATTTATTTGAGAGATATTGAGAGAGAGAGCAGGGGAGGGAGAATAGGGAGAGGGGGCAGGCAGCCTCCATGCTGTGACTTGGGGCTCGATCTCAGGACTGTGAGATCATAATCTGAGACAAAATCAAGAGTCAAGCCTTAACCAACTGAGCCACGTAGGTGCCCCCATTATTTCTCCTGTCTGCTAACTGGTGCATTTAGACCATTAACATTCCACATAGTTATGGACATAGCGGGATTAATATCTACCATATTTTTTACTGCTTTCTGTTTGTTGCCTTTATCCTTTATTCTATTTTTGTCTTCCACTCTTTTTCTGCCTTTTGTGGATTTAACTGAGCAATCTATGTAATTCCATTTTCTTCCCCTTTTTAGCATGTCAGTTATACTTTTTTTTTTCTTTTTCAGTGGTTGCCTAGAGTTTGCAATATACATTTACAGCTAATCCAAGTCCATATTCAAATAACATGATGCCACTTCAGGATGGAAACTATGGTCACTGAGTTGAGACTGTCATCTTTTCCTTACTTTTTTTTTTTTTTAATAAAGATTTATTTATTTTAGAGAGACAGAGAGAGAGCAAGGGGCAGAGGAAGAGAATCTTTTAAGCAGACTCCCTGCTGAGCGAGAAGCCATACACAGGGCTTTGATCCCACAACTTATAAGATCATGACCTGAGCTGAAAGCAAGAGTTGGATGCCCAAGTAGCTGAGCCACACAGGTGCCTCGAGACTGTCATTTTTTTTCTAATACATAAGTTTATAAGTATTTTTCTAATACATAAGTTTAGTGTTCTGAATTTCTCCTCAAGTCCTGCTTTAATGGGATCCCATAAAGTTTGATATATTGTGTTTTCATTTTCATTCAGTTAAAAATATTTTCTAATTTTGCTTTGACATACCTTCTCACAAGTTGGTTTAAAGTGTGTTAGTTTCCAAATATCTCAGTTTTCCTGAGGTCTTTGTGCTGTTGATTTATAATTTCGTTTGATTGTGGTCACAAAGAGACTGTGTTTGATTTGGGAGATTACACTGGATTATCTAGGTGGGTCCTAAATATACTCACAAATATGGTTGGAAGAAGGAGGTAGAGGGAAATTTGAAGACAGAAAAGATAGAAGTCAGGGTAACAACAGAAGCGGTGTGGTGAGCCCATGAGTCAAGACATGAGGACAACCATTGGAAGCTGGAAGAGGCAAGGAAATTGATTATCTTCTAGAGCCTCTGAAGGGAGCACAGCCCTGCCAACACCTTGATTTTGACCCAGTGGAAACCATTTCAGGATGTTGGCCTCCAAAACTGTGAGAGAATAACTGTGGGTTGTTTTAAGCCACCAGGTTGTGGTGATATGTTACAGTGGTTGTAAGAAACAAATAAAGTTTCCTTTTTTTAAAAAAAGATTATTTATTTATTATTTGACAGACAGATCACAGGGAGGCAGAGAGGCAGGCAGAGAGAGAGATGGGGAAACAGGCTCCCCGCTGAGCAGAGAGCCCGATGCGGGGCTCGCTCCCAGGACCCTGAGATCATGACCTGAGCCGAAGGCAGCGGCTCAACCCACTGAGCCACCCAGGCGCCCCTATAGTTTCCATTTCTTTCTTTTTTTTTTTTTAAAGATTTTATTTATTTATTTGACAGAGAGAGATCACAGGTAGGAAGAGAGGCAGGCAGAGAGAGAGAGGAGGAAGCAGGCTCCCTGCTGAGCAGAGAGCCCGACGTGGGGCTCGATCCCAGGACCCTGAGATCATGACCTGAGCCGAAGGCAGCGGCTTAACCCACTGAGCCACCCAGGCGCCCCTATAGTTTCCATTTTTAATACTCATTACTCTGTGCATATTTCCTTCTGGGGATGCCATTTTTTTTTAATGCTTGAAGGACTTCCTTTACTATTTTTTGAAAAATGGATTCATTGGTGATGAATTCTTTCTGCTTTTTGCTGTCTTTTTTTCCCCCTTCCTTTTTGAAAAATATTTTCACTAAGTATAAAAGTCTATGTTGACATACTCTTTCTTTCTTTAATTCTTTAAAAATATTGTCCATTATCTTCTGCTTGGCCTTAGTTGCAATGAGAAATCTGCTGTCATCCTTATATTTGTTCCTCCGTATCTATCATGTCAGGTTTTCTCTGGCCACTTTTGAGATTTTATCATTGGTTTTGTGGAATTTCATTATGATATGTGTTGGTGTAGTTTTTGTCGTATTTTTTGTGCTTGGATTTGGTTGCACTAATTGGATTTGTGAGTTTATAGCTTACATCAAATCTGGAAAAATCTTGGCTGTAATTTTTTTCAAATAGTTTTTGTTTCCCCATCCTCTGTTTTTCTTCTTGTTTAGATAATACTGAAGCAGGACTTTGCTAGAAACTCTTCCCAATGCTCTGTGAATCATCCTTAAAACACTATGCCTGACCCTGAGTAAGTGCCAAGTATTTTCCTTTCTAATTCTTTCCCCTGATTTAGGTGTTCCCTCACATGTATGTGCTGTTAGGTGCAGTGATGGATACTCAAGGGAGACACTTTGCAGCTCTCTGGGGCCTATTCTCTGCACCCCCCTCTTCTCTCCAAAGTCTGTCCTGCAGACTCTTCCTCCATAGGTCTTCCTGGACTCTCAGCCCTATCTTTTCAGTTTAAGGAGTCTCCTGGTTCTGCCTGTGTTTTCCTTCCTTGGCTGGAAACTTACTTAAGGTAGTAAGCTGGGAAGCTTTTAGGATTTACCTTGTTTGTTTCCCATGTGTTAGGAAATGTAGTCCTTCATTGGCTGATATCCAGTGTCTTTTAAAAATTGTCACTCTTGGGGCACCTGGGTGGCTCAGTGGGTTAAGCCGCTGCCTTCGGCTCAGGTCATGATCTCAGGGTCCTGGGATCGAGTCCCGCATCGGGCTCTCTGCTCAGCAGGGAGCCTGCTTCCTCCTCTCTCTCTCTCTGCCTACCTCTATGCCTACTTGTGATCTCTCTCTTTCAAATAAATAAATAAAATCTTTAAAAATTGTCACTCTATATTACCTAGGTTTTTGACGGTTTAAGGTGTGAGGGTAAAATGACCCCATCTTCGTCAGAAAGGACAGTAGTATTTTCATACTGCAATACAGTTCCAGAGACGGGGAACATCCAGTAATGGGTCATTTCCTTTATCATCACTTGTCAGGTCTTTGGGATTTAATGGTTCTTTATTTTTCCCATAGTTCCCACCATCTCCTTACGTATCACTTGGTTGATAGTCAGTGATTCTCAGTCAAAGCCGATGCACCAGAATCACTGGGATTGAGCATCTCTGAATCTATAAAATGTTTCAAGTGAAAAAAAGAGTTTCATGTGACACCCTAGTTGACCCACCTTCCTTTTCTTTTTATTCTAAAAACCTGCTTTAGGGGCGCCTGGGTGGCTCAGTGGGTTAAAGCCTCTGCCTTCAGCTCAGGTCATGATCCCAGAGTCCTGGGATCGAGCCCCACATCGGGCTCTCTGCTCAGCAGGGAGCCTGCTTCCTCCTCTCTCTCTGCCTGCCTCTCTGCCTACTTGTGATCTCTGCCTGTCAAATAAATAAATAAAATCTTAAAAAACAACAACAACAAAAAACCTGCTTTTAGGTCAGACAATGACTACATAGACATAATAACAAAAGCAGCTGCCAGTTTTGGGGTCCTTACTGTGTCCCAGGCACCCCGGGGAGTTATTCACATATATTATCTTACTTAACCTTTGCAACTTTGGTCCGCGGTAGATTCACTTTACAGATGAGGGAACTGAGGCGTAGCCGTTGAAGACATAGCCAAAGGTCACAAACTCATAGAAATTGCATTAGTGTTTTGTAGCGGTGCAACCTTCTCGGGGCCCCAGACTCCTCTTATGATAGAAGATGAGCTGCTCCAGCTGGGCACAGCGGGTGACCCAGGTATCTCTGAAGCAGCTATTTGACTCCTGGGAGAGGCTAGGTGTTGCTCTCCTAGGGAAGGAGGAAGAATATCCTGAAGGGTGAAAATATGGATTCCTATAATAAAGGTTTTATTTTTCATCTAGTCGGCTTATGGCTTTGCAGGAAGATAGGAAAACCAAGAAATGGAGGAAACGGGACATTTGCCTCGGCAACACTGCGTCCTGTGCCTTCCCAGGGCTGATCAGCACCTACAGCAAATTTATCATCTCTTTTGCTGAAGACGAAGCAGGTAACAAATGTCCAGGGTTATGCTGTTTCTGCTTTTTGGAACTTAAATCATCTCAGGCATTGTGAACTAACATTTGCATAATAATTATTCTTACTATTGTTATTTGAATAACAACTACACCTATTTTTTACTACCATTTAATTTTTTTTTTTTTAAGATTTTATTTATTTATTTGACAGACAGAGATTACAAGTAAGCAGAGAGAGAGGAGGAAGCAGGCTCCCTGCTGAGCAGAGAGCCCGATGTGGGGCTCGATCCCAGGACCCTGAGATCATGACCTGAGCCGAAGGCAGAGGCTTTAACCCACTGAGCCACCCAGGCGCCCCTAATTTTTTTTTTTTAAGAGAGAGGGAAAATGTATAGTGCGGAGAGGCAGAGGGAAAGATGAGAGAGAGAGAATCTTAAGCAGGTTCCACACTCAGCACAGAGTCCTAATTCGGGACCGATCTCACAACCCTGAGATCATGGAGCCAAAATCAAGAGTTGGATGCCTAACTGACTGAGTCTCCCAGGGGCCCTGTAGTCAGCTTTTAGAATGTCCTGGATACTGTTCTAAGCACTTTACATTTTTTATGTTATTTAATAATTACAGCATCCTCATGATGTAATGATTATGCTTATTGGCCATTGAGGCAACAGACGGAATATGCCAACCTACCCCTTCTTGACCGAGGCCCACACCTCACTGTGTGGAGCAAATCAAGGTCTATAGTTTGGTCTTTTGGTCTTTTGACCGTGAAGGAGATTCATGTCCTCCTCGCTGACTGGATTCTGACCTGCCATCACAGGAACGTGGGTAGGGCCAGTAGTGGGGCAGATGTGGTGGACGCTGGTGTTTACCCTCCTGGTGCTGCCTGGGAGGGAGCGCCTCTGGTGATCAGCCCCTCACCGGGCCTTTCCTTATCCTGCCGGAGTCTGTGAGGCCGGGAGCCAGGGAGAATTTCTTTCCCGAGAGATCTCTGTT
This sequence comes from Mustela lutreola, assembly GCF_030435805.1. Lineage (NCBI taxonomy): Eukaryota > Metazoa > Chordata > Mammalia > Carnivora > Mustelidae > Mustela > Mustela lutreola. The sequence goes on along the minus strand of NC_081303.1, from coordinate 66,021,105 downwards.
AAAAGGGTAGACAGCTCAGTGGGAGGCTATTTGCTAGACAGACGAGGTGTTTATTAAGGGCGTCAGCAAAGCAAAGCGTGTGTGTGTGTGTGTGTGTGTGTGTGCGCGCGTGCACGCACGCGAGACAGACAGAGACTCTGCTCTGCTAAATTGCCTCAAATTCTATAATCAGAAAATGGATTTTTCATTTCAGCTTTACTTAAGTTGGTTACATTTTGAAAGATACTTTTTTTTTTTTTTGTTTTGTGAGGAAGACAGGGCCTGTGATCTCTTTGGTATTTGGCACTGCATCTAGCCATGCTTGGGGAGAGCGACAGGGTCTCTCAGGGCCCCTTCCAGACCTGGGCTTCTCTGTGAGGGTCAACCAAAGTGTTGGAAGTTTCCTTAGTTTCCTTAGGGGCTTCTTTCCGTTCTGAGTCATGGGGTGACTGTGCCAGACCTTCACTTGAGCCAGACATACGGAAATCCAGTCAGCTCTTGGACCTCTTCCTAGCTTTTCGTTTGAGATGAATGTTTTAGAGGAACGGAGGATATTCGAGAGAATTCAAGCATTCTCAATAGAGAAAGTCCGAGTGAGTTCCAAACTGGAAGTCCAAACATGAAAAAGGAGAGAAACCACAGGCTGGCAGGACGGTGCTCCGCGGAAGGAGGCTGACGGGAAAGCCCGAGGCCCGGGGTGGGAGGGGGGTGTCTGTCCTGCCAGAGCCCCTCCAGGCTGGGGCCCTCAGGTGGCTGGAGCTCCCTGGAGCTCCGGAGGTAGGTCTTCCTCGGGGATCCTGGGCTGCTGTCTTCTGCCGCTTGCTCCTTCTCAGAAGGCCTCGGAAACCTTGGCTTGGGTGGTTCGGTTTACTGTGCCTGTCGGCTTCTCACCGGAGAAAACAGGCAGCTTTTAAATTCCAGTCAGTTCGTCTGGCCAACAAGACTGAGTGTGCTTGGCTGAATTTTATCAAGTGGACCTGCCAGGGTGTTGTTCCCAAGCCAGACTGCCCAAAATGGCCCTAAAGTGAGGAAGGCTGTTTTCAAGACGAGTTCTTTTCTTTTTTCTTTTAAAGATTTTATATATTTATTTGAGAGAGAGAGAGCGAGCGCATAAGCAGGAGAGGGGCAGAGGGAGAGGGAGAGGGAGAAGCAGGCTCCCCACTGAGCAGGGATTTCCCCCAAGGTAGGGCTCGATCTTAGGACCCTGGGATCATGACCTGAGTTGAAGGCAGATGCTTAACCAACTGAGCCACCCAGGTGTCCTGAAGAAAGTTATTTTCTTCCCACGTTGCTTGATCTGGTGTGTTTGTGTGGAGTAATTCAGATTTTCTGCTCATGTCCTAGTCTTCCCCACTTAAGGACATATTTTTAGATCTGAGTATTTCATTATTTTGTTATCACTCACCACGCTGTAGACATGTCCTTTTTGGTTGAACCTCCAGTACTGCAGTGTACTTCCAGGTTTTTCTAGATGACAGCCGGCATCACGAAGTGACTGCGGAGGGCAGGGCAGGAGGTGGGGCCGCCCCTTGCTGGGTGGGTCCTGATGGGTTGGATTTCTGAAGGTCAGTCACATTCTCAAGAGGGCTGGTCCAAGTACTAATGCTTGCACTAAGTTTCCGTCGCGTGCGTTTTGTTTGGCATGGCATGTTACAGATTTTTGGGGTAGTCGTTTTGGGTCCTCAAATAATATTTTTAAAATCGTCAGTTGGACATGACAGATGAAATTCACTTCTAGCATTGTTTTCCCCTAAAAATACAATGGGAAGTCTATGGCATGTTTAGGCCATGTAATTCACATAAACTGGTGTTGTGGAGGGACTACGCCACAGTGTGGGGTTTTCAATTAGAGCAGGAATTCTTTGCATGGTCTAGAGGGGCTCCTCCATGATGTCACCCCATGGACATGCAGACGCTTGGTAGACCCCTCTTTTTTTTTTTTTTAATATTTTATTTATTTATTTGACAGGCAGAGATCACAAGTAGGCAGAGAGGCAGGCAGAGAGAGAGGAGGAAGCAAGCTCCCTGCTGAGCAGAGAGCCCGATTCGGGGCCCCATGCTAGGACCCTGGGATCATGACCTGAGCGGAAGGCAGAGGCTTCAACCCACTGAGCCACCCAGGTACCCCGGTAGACCCCTCTTTTTATCAAATGGACAGTGCCTGGGCTTTCCAATCAGACGAGGCAAACCGTCTCTAGGGTGGGGTGCATCCTAATGTCTCAGACTCCTTACAGGGCAAGGTGACGATATAGTTGGTGAGGACCCAAAATCCAGAGTTTATTAGGAGACTGTGCGTGGGGGCTCCATGAAGACTGGAGGCCTCACATTTGGCATGGAACAAACATGGGTCACTGTCCTCCACTAATTCAAGGAAGAAGGTTGTAGGAATCACTCCAAGCTGTCTGAAGTTCTAGGCTTTTCCAATGAACAGTTTAGTAGACATTTACTTCCATGAGGTTGAGGGAGAGCATACAACAAGTGAGCTCAGTTCAGTGCAGTGGCATAAGTATTAGGGCGTGAAGAGGTAAGAAGGTAAGAGTAATGCTGATCATAATTTTAAAAAATTTTTAAAACAATTTATTTATTTATTTGGGGGGGTTGAGAAGCAGAGGGAGAGGGAGAGAGAGAATCCTCAAGTAGACCCCCGGCTGAGTGTGGAGGCCTGTGTGAGGCTCCATCTCAGGACCCTGAGATCACGACCTAAGCAGCCGAGACCAAGAGTCGGGTGCTTAACTGACTGAGCCACCCAGGTGCCCCATCACTTTCTGATGTAATCCCTAATAATCACGTGAGGATTATTAGCCCCATTTGACAGATGAATTAATAATGTGAGGGTTACACAAGTTGAGAGGTTGCCTGAGACAACACAGCTAGCAGCTGGTGTTGTCAGGATTCAAAGTCAGAAGGCTCCAGCTTGGAAGTGGGGCTCGGTCAACCCATCCTTTCCTGTCCCTCGCAAGTAACCAGGAGAAGAGGCGGAATGAGGTAGTGACCGTGAGCAGAGAGTGTTCAAACAGGGGGAAGTGGGAGGGGCTGGGGCTCGACCGTGGGTAGAGGTGATTTCTGGGAGGTGTGGAGAAGGCCAGGAGGACTGTCTGAAGAATTGGGGGGGGGGGGGTCAGGGGAAACGAGGGACCCAAGGACTGAGGAAGGAAGGCGCTGCTGGAGGGGGAAGCGAGCGGGAGGGGGCAATGGGGGCTGGTGCCAGTGGACTCAAGAGGGGGCAACAGAAAGTGACAGATAAAGGGTCCTGAACCTGTCAACGGCTATTTCAGGGTTTCTCAGAGAATCCTTAGTAGTAGTCAAGAGGTAGGGGAGGAAATGGAGATTCCTTAAGACGAAGTTTCTTGGAGCAGAGATGACAAAGGGAAAGCCAGTTTGGTTCATTGAATGGAAACAGAAATGTGCGTCTTTTGGGGTGCACTCTGAGCTAGTCTTTGGGGGTCAGAGAAGGGCTTTCTCCTTAAGGAGCTCACAGTCCCAGGAAGGGCCGAGCTGTCAGTCAGGGTTCTGGGGTTCTCTTCCTGGGACTCCCTTCCTGCAGCATTTCAGGGCTCTAACCCCATGTCGAGGGTTTTCTGTGCATCCAGCTCTGTGTCTCCGCCATCCTACTGATGGCCTGTCCCTGTTTCCTCAGGGGAGCTCTACTTCCTGGCCACCGCCTACCCCAGCGCCTACGCTCCGCACGGATCGATTTACAAATTTGTTGACCCATCGAGGTGAGCTTTGGTCTCATTTCCTTCTTAGGTGCATCCGTATCAGCCCTTATCTTCATGGTTGACCGTGAAAATAGTCCGGACTCCCCAGGAATTACCAGAAATGATCAATGAAGCAAATCTTCACTTTAGATAAAAAGCAGATTGGGCAAATAAATGTACAGGGCAATGTGTCTAGGAATTATGAAAAATTTGGGAAATGGTCTCTTGTGGTGGGAAATGAGGATCTTGAGCCATTCTTGGATGACTGGTTTAGACCCGTGGATCCTGTTTATTTTTGTTTTTTAATGTGCTTCTGAAAACTTCTGTCTGGGATCATCTGACAATGGGTGTAAAGTTCTGACTACCTGAATAAGTGCTGTTACCCTCTCCCCTGGATTTGGTTGAGATCTCAAGGTCCTGGGCAAATATCTTATTCATGTATTTATTTTTATTTTATTTTATTTTATTTTATTTTTAAAGATTTTATTTATTTATTTGACAGACAGAGATCACAAGTAGCCAGAGAGGCAGGCAGAGAGAGAGAGAGGGAGAGAGAGGGAAGCAGGCTCCCTGCGGAGCAGAGAGCCCAATGTGGGGCTCGATCCCAGGACCCTGAGATCATGACCTGAGCCGAAGGCAGCAGCCCACTGAGCCACCCAAGCGCCCCTATGTATTTATTTTTAATATTATTGTGATTATTTTCTTCTGTAGGTGCAAATTTTGAAGGGAGCCTACTGGCCCAATCTGGGAGAATTTATTTATTTTTTAATATATTTTAAATGTTTTGAACATTTTACATTTAAATTCAATTAATTAACATATAGTATAATGTCAGTTTCAGAGGTAGAGTTCAGTGATTCATCAGTTTTACATAATACCAGCGCTCATCACATCATGTGCCCTCCTTAATGCCTACCACTCAGTTACCCCATCCCCCTCCCACCGCCCCTCCAGTAACCCTCAGTTTGTTTCCTAGCGTTAAGAGTCTCTTAAAGTTTGTCTTCTTGTCTGATTTCTTCTTGTTTTATTTTTCCATCCCTTCCCGGGGTGCTCCTGTTTTGTTTCTTAGATTCCACATGTGAGTGAGATCATATGATAATTGTCTTTCTATGATTGACTTATTTCCCTCAGTATAATACCCTCTAGTTCCATCCACGTTGTTACAGATGGCAAGATTTCATTTTTTTTGATGGCTGGGTAATATTCCATTGTGTATATATACCACATCTTCTATATCCATTTATCTATTGATGGACGTCTGGGCTCTTTCCATAGTTTGGCTATTGTGGACATTGCTGCTATAAACATTCGGGTGCACGTGCCCCTTCGGATCACCACATTTGTATCTTTGGGGTAAATACCCAATAGTACGATTGCTGGGTCACAGGGTAGCTCTATTTTCGACTTCTTGAGGACCATCCATGCTGTTTTCCAGAGTGGCTGCACCAGCCTGCATTCCCACCAACAGTGTAGGAGGGTCTAGGCAAATACCTTAAACTGGTTTCTTAGTGTCTCATCCCAACCCTTGCTGGAATTCTGTGGCAATATTAACTCAGTTGGTGGGTTCCACACCGTCGACTTCTGCTCTTCTGCCAGCCTCTCTCAGAGGCTAACCAACTGCCCAGACAATAGCCACAGGACAGCTTCCCATCAGTGAGGGTGTCGAGTGTGTGGTCCTCACTCTCCTGGGAGGGAGATGCAGCGGATCCAGCCCGAGGGCCTGGGGAAGTGTGTGGATTTATCTCCGGATTCTGCCCCAAAGCAAGCAAGTCTCCCCCCAAAATCAGCTTGAAGACAGAGTTCCCTGGGTGGTTACACTGGTCCTGTGGCGGGAGGGGGGGCAATGTTCAGACAACATTTAGCCATTGGGCGCTGCTGCGTGTGGGTCAAGGCTCAGGGGCCTGGCCTGGTGCTGCTCCCTGGGGCAGTAGGCTCTCTGTTTCCGTGTTCTCGGGGGGTTCCTGGAAGAAGCTCTGTCCCTGAGGCTGGGCCTGAGGCGCTCTCCGAATGGCACCTGCGGGATTGCTAGGGGGTGACTTAGGGACTGGGCTGGCTTACACCCCCCCCCCCCCATCTGCATGTCTCCCAAGCTTCGGGGACAGCCAACCCAGCACCCAGTTCAGGCGCCTTAGGCGGCAGACAGTGTGCTCTTTCCCCTCAGAGGTTTCCTGTGTGAATTACTTTGTCTGCCCTTTGGCAGTTTCCTGGTTTGGCCGGGGGATCATCGAGCTCCGTTCTCTCCTAAGAGCAGCCATAAAACAGCTACAGCCTGTCCACGTGGAAGACATGCCTACGGGCTCACCTTTCTTTCACTTTTTTTTTTTTCACTTTTCTTTTTTTCTTTCTTTCATCAAGTTGTTGCCGTGTGCCAGGCACTGTGCTGGGTGCCGAGCCGGTGGGGTCTCCTTTCAGGCTCACAGAACCCCCGGGGGACAAGCTAGCTGAGCTTGGCCAAGTGAACTTAATCACCTGAGGGGCAGCTAGCAAGAGGGGGTCCAAGACAGGGACATCGAGGAGCAGAGTCATTTCAGCATCTCTCCTTCTCTTCGGCGGTCATCATGTGGAGCCGGACGGACCTGCAAAGCTTCTCCAGAGTCTGGATCTGGATCCAGACACTGTTCTGTGTACGCACACGGCCTGGCTGGCTCTGAATGCACCTACGACACATTTTGAGGAGCAAATGATTCATTTCCGTGTGATTTTTTTCCCCCTTCCTTCCATCCTTTCTTCTTGCCCTCCTTGAGAGTTACAGACCCTGGAACCTGGGCTTAAAACTTGACTTTGCTACCAACTAGCTGTGTGACCTTGCACCTGTTTTTAAATCTTTGTATGACTCAGTCTCCCCCTGTTAAATGGGGATTCTAGGGTTATCATGAGGTTTCGGTGCGTTAGATGTATGAAGCATTCATGGGACGCCGAAGCACTAGATGAGTGTCTGTTAAATAAAGAAAATTACTTTTTTTTTCCCCACCTGGGATGAGAGTGACAGCAGGGAGAGACGGAGCTGGAGCAAGGGAGGCAGAGGAGGAGGCAGTGGGGACTGGCCGGAAGGTTCCATGTCTGCTCTGAATCGCGAGTGCTCCTTGTCTCCAGGGGCTGTTGTATTTCAGAAGATGCACCAGAAGACAGCAGTTACGGAGTTCTTATTCTAATAGGCAGAGAGGCTGGCAGTCCCCGGGGGCTGTGCCGTGAGTTCTTGATGGGATTCTCTTTAAAGGGACTCGCCCATCACCGACATCATCATCCTCACTGTGATCATCATCTGTGGGGGCACTCGTTACGTGTTGCGTAAAAATTTAAAATTTTAAAATTAAAAAAAAATAATTTTACAAATGACTGATCAGTCTCTTACGATATGCCAAGTACACAGCTCTTATTTTTATTTAAGATTTATTCATCTATTTGAGGGGAGAGAGCATGCATGCCTGCATGTGTTTGGGGGAGGGGCAGAGGGAGAGGGGAGCAAGAGAATCCTGGAGCTGACTCCTGGATGAGCAGGGAGCCTGATGCGGGGCTCGATCCCAGGACCCTGAGATCGTGACCTGAGCTGAAATCAAGACTTGGTCCCTTGCCTGAGCCAGCCATGCGCCCCACACAGCTCTTATTTATTCCTGCAAGGATGGGTAGTGTTACTTTTTCTATTTTATCTATGTGGAAAGTGATGCTCAGCAAGGTTTACTTGCCCGTGCTCCCCAGAGTTTGAACCTAATTCAGTCACCATGTCTGTGCTCCTGACCCCTCACTACACTCTGTCCCAAGAGCCTGCCATGTCCCTGTTCTTTCTCCTCCTGTTTCCTCCTCCATTTCTCCCACCGCCCTGGATAAAGGAGTGCTGAATCCAAATCTTGCAAATGTATGACCTGGGCTTCCTGGTCCCGTCCTCAGAATCTCGTGTCCTCACTTTTCTCTGTCTGTTTTCAGGCGAGCACCTCCTGGCAAGTGCAAGTACAAGCCAGTGCCGGTGCAAACCAAGAGCAAGCGTGTCCCGTTCAGGCCGCTCGCCCGTGAGTCTGTCTCTGTCCCGGGCTCAGGCCCTGGCCTTGAGGCGCTGGCACGGTGCCCTCTGCAAACACGCTTGCAGTCCTCCCAGGGTGGGAGGTCTGTTTCCCGCCGAGGGCTTCTGCTCCGGATGGGGACTGTGACCGTGGCTCGGTCTCTACGTCTCCGCATTGCCGAGTGTATACATGTGCTTCTGCTGTGGTTCTCCGTCCGTCCATCAGTTTGTCGGGCACTATTCATTCAGCCCTGAGTTTGCAGCAGTCACTGTGCTAATCCCTGGGGCTACCGCAGTGAACCTGACCTGGAGGAGCCCAGAGTTAAATGTAGTGCAGGCAAATGGAGAAATAAATCTAACACTGAGGTTCTGGTAGAGAAGGATGCCAAGGGGACGGAGGGACTCCTAGAGGGGGCAGAGGCAGGGTGGGCATTCAGGAAGGGCTGATAGAGGAGGGAGAGTAACTATTCCAGAGCCATGTATCACTGGAGTGAACTTATTAAAAGCAGTATATTTAGGTCAAGGCCAGTCATGGGGCTTGAACTTATAACCCCGATATCAAGAGTCACATACTCTACTACTAAGCCAGCCAGGGGCTCCTGAAAAGAATTTATATGACACTAAGCCAGCCAGGGGCTCCTGAAAAGAATTTATACGAAAGAACCCTCCTATAGTTGTGGGTATCCTGCGTGGTGTTTCCCTTAGGGTTACTTGCCAGGATTTCTGTTTCTCACTAAATAAATGTTTGTTTCCCAGAGACAGTCTTGGACTTACTAAAGGAGCAGTCGGAGAAAGCTGCTAGAAAATTCTCCAATGCAACTTTAGCCTCCAGCCCAGAGCGGGCATCGTCTCAGAAAGGCCCCTCCAAGGAGCCAGCTTCTCCCACAAGCAGCAGGAAGGCATCTCAAAGGCCTGGTACCAAGAAGAGAGCCAGAGTGTTGTCCCCAGGCCCCCAGGGCAAGAGGAAGCCAAGCCCAAAACCCCCCAGGGGCCGGGTCCAGAGGTCAGCACAGCCAAGGCGAGCTGGCAGAAGTCTCCCTCGGCCTCTTCTGTCAGGGTGGCTGACCAGGGCACGTGCCAGGGGAGAACCACATCGCCACGTGGAAGCTGCTCGTTGGGTTGCTGAACGTGGGCATTAGCTGAATAGGAGGCAGAGCTGGAGGTGGGGCAGGTAGAGGGAACTTGACTTAGGGCTGGAGCAGTTGTCCTCTCTGCAGGAATCTTGCTATTTAAATGGAGGGGTGCTCCTCCTCTGCTTCTGCGGAGGCATCGGATTCCACAGCGCCAGGGTGCTGGGCTAACCTCGGGCAGTGGTTAGCCTTGGACTCCCACTGCACCTTCTCTTATTTCATAAATGCCTACAACTTTAAGGTAATAAATCAATATTTGCTCCATCGGTCCTGTATCCTTTGATCTTTTGGATGTTCCCCTGGCATTAAGAAATCTGGTGTGCTTCTACAGTTTGCCTAAGAGCCCTGTTTCACTCTCTTGCCTCTTCCCAGCTCCAGGAGGAGGCCTGTAGAGACATGTTTCAAGGAAAGCCCCTTTAAAATGGTCTTCTCCTTTGTCCCAGGCTGCAGCTCACAGACTGACTAGGGGCAGGTCCTGGTCCGAAACTCCAGCTTCCCCTAATTTGACTTGGCCAATAGCATCATGAACATAACTACATTTTGAGTACTTCTTATGTGCCATGATTATATACATTATCTGAAACCTCAAAACTTTGCTGGTTATGTGTTGCCATGTAATGACTGTTGAAGAGGAGGAAAGTGAGTCTTGTGAGGTTAAGCTACTCGCCCTAGACCACAGTAGGAGGGAACAGGGAGGCGTTCAGCTGGACTTGAACCAAAGCCCCTCTCAATGTCTTGAGCACCTGCCCCCCTGCGGGGCCCTCCGTGAGGGTCGGTGGCTTTTAAACGGGTATTTGAGGAACAGAAGAGCCAAGAGAGGAAACCATCCCAGTCTTTAGGAAGTTCTCCAAATCCTGCAAATCATCCAGACGGTGTAGGCAGTTTGGTTTAAGAATAAAAACGTGAAATGCCCGGTTTGTTGAGGATTTTCAGAGGTCATGTAATCACTGCTTTCTATATGGTTGGACATACCCTGCACAGCTTTTTTTTAGATTTCCAAAGAAGCAGATTCCATTTTTTCCTTGAACAGTGTTTAATGGTAGGCTAACCTAACCTAAATACATCAGGCCTCTTTCTGATTCTTTTTCCTCCTGTTCTGCTCTTAAGAGAGCTGCCAAACACTGGTCATCATTTTCTGAAGATCATTTTTAGATAATTTTTTCAGCTCTTTCCTTTGGCCTAGCTTATGGCTTTTCTTTTTCTTTACTTTTGCCTATCTTTGTAACTCTTATGAACACTCTCTAGGATAGGCAACCAGCCCTGATACTTTACACTTTTAGCATCTTCTCAGATGAGACACCAACATGAAGGCGGGAGGAATTCTACCCTGGATCCTTTTGTCAAAAGATGGCTGGACATCCTGGTCAGTTTGGTGAGATTGGACTGACCTCTTGAACAAGTATTTGAACTCACTTGTCCCATTTTTTTTTTTTTTTTCTGTAAAATCTTTCTTTGACGACATGTGGCAGAACTAGGTCTGGCCTGGAAGTGTTTTGAGCCCTGGGGGGTAAGGTGCTCAGAATTCATGCATCAAAGGACCATGTCCTTCAGGTTCTAGGCTGCCTTCGGGATACAGGTTTTGAACAGGAGGGTGGCAGGTCTAGGGGAGGAAACTGAACAGGTCTCCCTGAAATGCCAGGAAGCTTGGCAGGAGGTAGGGAAGGAACAGCATATCCCCCTCTGGCAACGTGGCTTTCTTTTCTAGAAATTGGCTGGCAAGGCCCGTGAGCTGTCACAAAGAGGCCAGTGCTGAGAGAACAATCATTTAGGTCATAGCCTAGATGGTTTTGGCTTCCTTGGAGACTAAGGTTTCGAAAAATTCAGAAAAAGGCATACATGCTTGTGCTTGCTCTTTTTCGAGGCCTGCTGGGGAGAGGACTGGGCGGTGGGGGGCGGGGGGAGTAAGTAATGGTCCTGCTGGAGGAAGAGGACTGGGTGCTTCAAAGGCACCCTTTTCCTGCTATGTTACTTGAGGATTGAGTAGCTCAAAGCAAGCAGGCTCGGTATTATGGTACTTGAAGATCTGAAATGATCTTACAAAAATGCATCCAGGCATTGAAGTGCTGACCCTTGTGGGATCACTGTGGGTCTTGTTTTTTGCACCAGCGGGGCCCATCTCCTCCGAGCACTTTGAGCATTTCACCTCCACAGCATCCCTGGCAGCAGCTGTCCTGACTGCAGAGGAGCCAGTAACCAACCAAAGTAGGAGGGTGCTGTTCCAGAGCTAGAATCTTGCAAGCCAAGATAGAACGTCTAGTTGCATGGTTCCCAAAGCGAACTCAACTTCAGAAATACATTCTCTTGGGGCGCCTGGGTGGCTCAGCGGGTTGGAGCCTCTGCCTTCCGCTCAGGTCGTGATCCCAGGGTCCTGGGATCAAGCCCAGCTTTAGGGGCTCTCTGCTCAGCGGGAAGCCTGCTTCCTTCCCCCTCTCTCTCCGCCTGCCTCTCTGCCTACTTGTGATCTCTGTCAAATAAATAAATAAAATCTCAAAAAAAAAAAAAAAGAAAAGAAAAGAAGAAAGAAAAGAAAAATGAAATGAAAAGAAAGAAGAGAAAAAAGACATGTCCTTGCCCCTGTAGAGTTTATTATGTTGGGAAGATATTTAATTCCACTTCAACCACTGCTATCCTTACTGCTTGCTAAACACAGTGCTGGCTCTGGGAAACCCACACATGAAGAAGACTGAGCCCAGGTTTATCCGGTGGAGCACAGGTTAAGAATTAACTTGAACTCAAGGTCACACAGGACGTGGGCTCTCTGAAGCAGCACCATCCAACGGAAATCGGACCCTGCAAAGGGGAGCCATGGGAGTCCTGTAAAGGTTTCTAGTAGCCACATTAAAAAAAATAGGTAAGATTAATGTAATTACATATTTTTAGTCCAGTATATCCACAATATCATTTCAGCACGTAACCAAAAACTCCTCGTGGGGGAGAGCGGACGTTCTCCTGGTGCTGCGTCGCCCGGCTCGGATGCGCGCTGCGCTCGCGCCGACAGCCCGGTCCACATCAGCCCCGCTGCGGACGCTCGCGGCTACGCGGCCGATCGCCCGTGATCAGCCCCTGGTCCCGAAATACGGGAAAAGGAATCCGGGGTGGGGAAAATCGCCTGTTCGGAAAAGACTCCGGTGGCCGCAGTCCCGCGGCGCTCGGAAATTAACTCCGGGAAACCGCGCAGCAGCGAGAGCGGCCGCACACGCCCGCTTTCCAGCAGCCCGGGGCTGTTTACTTTCGGGAGGCGCCCTTCCTCCCTCTGCAGGGGCAGGCCCTGCGGGCCGGGCTGGACGCGGGGGGTGCGGCTGCCACGTGGCGGCCACCACGCCCGCTTCCGTCCCGGCCACGTTGGCCGCGCTGGGGCGGGGCGGGGCGGGGCGGGCGGCCGGGACGCGCGTTCACCGGCTTCCCGGGAGGCGAGCGGGAGCCCGCGCAGCAGCGCCGCCCTCCGGCCGCGCGGCGTCCCTGCAGGCGCAGCGCTGGCCCCGCCCTCCGCCTCCCCCCGGCAGCGCCCCAGGCGCGCCCCGCCCGCCACCCCGGGAAGCCGCCGCGCATGCTCCTCCGGCTTCTAATGCAGGGCTGGGGCTCGACTTGCAGGGCGTTGAGAAGGAGCGCGTGGGGCCTCGCGTCTCCTTTGTCGAGAACCGAGTCGCAGGTCCCGGTAAAGCCGGGTCGCCGAGGACGGCTTATCTTTGTTTTTCCTGCTCTTTCTGTCGGTCCAGGATTTTCTCTTCCGGGTCACGCACTAGAAGGACGCCCATCATTTGCATTTCAGAAGGAGTGGTTTTTTAATCCTGCTAGAAGTAGCTTCTTCAGAAATTGTTTTTGCATTTTGGAATTTCTATTCCGTAAAGGGGAGGATATATTTAAAAAAAAAAAATTAGAAAGCAACAAGAGGCCCCAGCGAGGATCGAACTCGCGACCCCTGGTTTACAAGACCAGTGCTCTAACCACTGAGCTATGGAGCCTGCCTGTTACCTGCTTTCCTTTCGATCAGGGACATTGGAAGTAAAATTGCTTTAGCTGGCAGTTTGAAAACAAGTGACCTCATGCATCCATTATCAGTGATAATGGTAAAGACTATGAAATGCTGGAGAAAAATGCCTTCAATACGACAAGCATTAAAAAAAAAAAAAACCCAACCCAATGTCAAATTTCTATGTTTATGATTACAAAACATTAAATCATACCTGCGTTAAGTTATGCGTAAAGACAAGGGCTGGAAAGGAAAACGCAAAAATGAAATGTTCTGATTCTATTGTGAGTCAGTCTTTTACATGTGAAAAAAGCCTCCAAGCCTTTGTTTACATGACACATTGTATCAAATTTAGTATCTACTGGGAAGTTATGGGGAGTGTCTTTGCTTCTCCTAAATTAAATAAGCTACTGATTGTGGATGAATTAATTGATTTAACAGTATTTATTGAGTACTCCCATTGATCTAGACTTTGGAGATAGGATGGATAAGTAAAGCTCTGTTCTGGCTCTTGAATGACCAGGGATCATCAAACTGTGTCCCATTGTTTTTTGTTGAAAGAACCGTTTATCGAGGGAACGGTAACCGGAATATGTATGGACATTCCCCCTGTGCATGGCATTTCATATTCCCTCTCTTTAATAAGGACATTTAATAATGGACCCTCTTGGATTAGGGCCCACCTCCCTTTAACTTGATCACCTCGGTGAAGATTCTGTCTTCACATCGGTCACACCCTGAAGTCCCGGGGGTTAGGGCTTGCACCTGAGAATTTTGAGGGGACACAATTTCTCAGTAACAGATGCAAAGTCAGGCATGCAGTTAAGCCAGAAGCAAGGCTTCCTTCATTCCCTTGACGCTGCCTGCCTCTGGTTAGCAGACCGCACCAGCGATTTTCACTTGCTTCATCCCCACTGTTCCCCAGATCAAATGATGAATCCTCAGCACCTCCCAGCAAGAGGAGAGATGTGATAGAAAAGCAGAGCCTCTCCTTCTCTCAACTCGAGCTTGTGAGCTGTAGGATAAAGGCTGTCAAATGAAAGGACAAGGTGAGTGAGGGCTAAGCAGGGTGAGCATCCTATAAAGGCTTCAGTCTGCTTTTGACTCCAGAAGAAAAAGTCTGGGAGGGCTTTCCATTGAATCTTATGTCCTCTCCTCCTGCTCCCCATCCCTTCCTGATGGGGCTTTATGGCCCACTTACACATTTACCACCTGTGAAATGGAGGTGATCATTTTGGCTCTATCTCTGAGATTGGGGGATTCAACCCAACAGTGAGTTAGAAAGTGCTAGGAAATTGTGAAGTGCCAGAAACAAACGTGATAGGGAGGGAAGGCATCGTAGGGTCCAGTTTGGGTGGAAGGAGAGGACAAGATGGAAAACAGAAGTCTCAGCAGGGTCCCTTGGATGTTTTATGTTCTTTTTGGTTTAAGACGACAGTTTCCTTTGCTCAGCCCTGCCCTCAGTGTCTCCTGGTGATTCTATGGCAGCCCTAGGGCTGGAGGAAGCAGGAGGGACTGCGTTTCCATTGGCTTGGGACAGGGGCACCCGCCCTCTCTCACCCTTTCCTTGGAATCACTGTCCAGAGCCATCTGCTCCTGGGAGGAAGCCATGTTCTGTCTCAAAGTCAAACTCAAGGTCAGAGGGTGTGAGAGTGCAAGGGCCAGGAGGGGCTTACAAGCTCATCTAGCTCCAGTTCATTTTGAAGACAAGGAAGCATTGGTCCAGGAAGGGAAGGGGCTTGACACATCGTGTAGTACAATTGTGGCAGAAGGCTTATTGCCATTGTAGGGTTTGGGACTTCCCATGGTTTTTGTTTCCTACTGTGAAGCTTGGTCAAAGAAAGTTAAAAAACAATACAGAACAAAAGACAAAACAAACAAACCCACCACCCAAAAGAGAGGGCAAAGGGGCTCTCTGAATTTGTCCAAGATAAAAGTAGTCTCTTTTGTGTGGGTGCCAGGGGTGGTGGGGTGGTGCTGGTGGGTCAGGACAGGGAAGGAGAGAAGTAGGTGGAGGGTCCTTCCTCTCATCTGGTGCCTTCTTACATCCACTCACAACCCAGCTAGAGGTGGAAAGTCGGGGATGGGACCCCCATGGCTAGCAGAAACCCAGACGGAAGGAAGAACAAAGTTAAACAAGAGGGGGGCAGGAAGCGGGATGCTGTTCATGTTGCTTTGTAAACCCAACACAGATTTGCATGAAGCTGGCCACCTGGCCCAGGCAGCTGAGCTTTTCCACCCCACTCCCACCCCCACCCCCATCTCCCTTTCTGTTGTATGGGGAGGCCAGCAGGAACCTAGGGCACAGACAGGAGAGCTTTAGAACCTGGGATGCTGGGCTCAGGAGCTCTGGTCCCAGCTGATCCTCTCCTCCCCTTTGGCTGGATCCTTAGTGGGAGGGGCGGTAGTATCCTTCCCAGTAACTCAGGGCACACAACCCTTCTCACCATCCCAGATGGAAAAGTCTTAGGGTGGACAGTTCAGAAAGTGGGTAGGTAGCTCAGTAGTGAATGCAGGCCGGACTTCTGTGGCCCAATGAAACGCATTCACTTATTGAAATGATTGTAACGAAATTCATCTCCTGGATATTGATCCTATTCCGCACCAGAAAGCCTTCCCTTGGGTAGGTTTCTAATTAGATTGCTGGGCTTTTGGGTGGACTCCATGGAAAGACTGCAGTTCTGAGTCCGGGATGATGCGCTCGGACGGCACTGGGTCAGGTGCTGGGCCACTTCGCAATAGGACCGGGCCTACCTGTGCTGTTTAGGTTGCTCTGGGAGGGAAGAGTCTGGAGAGTGAGGACTGAAGAGAAGGACGGAGAAAAGGTACCCCTGGCCCCGCCACCTCGATACCTGGCTTGCAGAACGAGTCTACAAGCTCAGACGAAGTCTCATTTGGTGGGCTCCCCCGAGCCTCGCGTCTCTTTCTTTCCTGATCAAACGCAGGGACCCGGCGGGCGCAGGAAAGATCTTGGCCTTTGGGGTCTGGCAGACCTCAGTTCTGAAGACACGCGGAGACCCCGGGTCCCGCCTCCTGCCGCGGAAGTGCAGGGGGCCGCAGGCTGCCCCCAAGGCGAGCTCGGGCTGGAGCGGCGGAGGGACCTGGTTCGCGGCCCGGCTCTGCCCCCTGCCGGCGGCACGGGAGTCACTGTACCCTCAAGGCTCCGGTTCCTCACCTGGGCGGAGGGGCTGGAGGGTCGTGCGGCCCAGGGTGCGTGTGGTCCACCCGGCGGCCGCGCCTCCCCCGCACGTGCTGCCCACCGGGAGGTGCGCGGCCCCTGCCCGCTTTTTGGCCTTCTCTCGGGTTGCGACCGAGGAGCTGTCCCTGGCCCCGGAGAAAGCCGTCCTCCTCTCGGTTCTCTCCTCCCCGGATCCCCGCTCTGCCCTCGACTCCGGGAACATCCGGCCTCTCACTCTCCGCTGGACCCTTCCCATCAGCTTTTAACACGCTCCAGTCTCTCCCACAGAAAGCATCCGAGGAAAGAGTAGGAAATAAAAGCCCCAGTGAGTTGTCTGCCCTGGTCTCCTCCTTCCTCGCCTCCCACCCACTCAACCTGCCTGCCCTCTCTCTTCCAGCACCCCCCCCCCCCCGCCCCTGCTCTGCGTGGATAAACCTTGGTGTCTTGGCAGCTTTTGTACCCACTGACCACTTTCTCCTCCCTGAAGACTCTCTTCTGTGTCCCTTAAGGCCCACACTCCTGAGAGTCTGCCCACTTCCCAGGAAGCTGCCTCCCCACTTTCCCTCGGGCGAGGGGCCGGCTGCGTGGCGAGCGAGCCGAGAGGGGGGTCTTCGCCCTTGCAGAGCTCATGGGCCAGCGGGGGACGCCACCGTCGTTCGGATAATTGGTGCAATCGCATGGACCACGGCTGGGGAGCAGGAACAGTGAATACAGACAGCTCGGGTCCCTCACGTGTAAAACGGGTGGTGGTGATGATGCTGATGATAAAAATAATGGGAACACTAATAATCTCTCACGTGGGTACCCGGGAAAAATAGGTGAAACCCCATGAAAATAGACAAACTTGGCATCTGGGGAGTACTTCATGGATACACATTGCTTTTATTACCAGTTGTACCTAGAAGTAGTGTGCGAAGCCCCCTGTGGTGAGAGGGTCCCTCACGGAAGGCTGGGTGACAGGAGGCAGAGGAGGGGCTAAAGAGTCTGGAGCTTAGAGGGCCCAAAGCCGTCGTTCTGTGGCCCGATCTCCAATCAGGCACCTGCGGAGTGAGACGTTGTCACTCTCCTTTGGCAGCCGATACAGGAGTGGGTGAGTCATGTCCAGAAAGGGGAGATTTTCTCACTCTTGAAAGACAGGGATTAGAATTAACCTTATTCAAGTCGGACAGGGCAAGCGCTCAATGAGGCTGGTAAGAGGATAGTCTGTCAGATGACACAGCTGTCTTCTGTCACCCCCCCCCCCCCCGGCCCCCTGCAGTCCTTTGGAAGAGTTTCCAACCCCCAGCAACCACAAGACAGAGGGGTGGGGTCCATAGTTTTGGTGGGCAGAATGATATTGCAGATGGTTAATTCAGGGACCAGATGGCAGTTGCGACAATGGGGACCTCTCAGGAAATTGTTCAAGAGGTCTCATGAGACGAAGACACTCCCCCAAAGAGCCTTCGTATGTCTTATGATCCTGGTGGGAAGGGAGAAAAGAAGGCATTCAGCCTGAGGGGAGTTGGGCCTAAAGGCTGAAACACGGAGCCTGAGTATCTTAGAGTTCATCCAGCACCAGGGGTCTCAATTCTGGCTGCACATTGGTTATCTTGGGGCTTAAAAAATGTCACTGCCCAAGGCCCAGAAATTCTAGTCTAATTGGCTTGGGCTGAGGCCTAGGCATTCCTTTTTCAGTGCTCTGCACATATTTTCAGTGTGCAGCCACAGCTGAGAACCTGATCGAACTAATACTTTTCGTCTAGTAGATGAATAAACAGGCACTTTGAGAGCTTAAATAATTGACCCTAAATAAAGACCTTACAGTCAGTTACTGGCCCCCGGGTCTAAACTTGGACCCAGGGCTCTCTCCATGACCCTATAACAACAACTCCTCTAACTAACACTTATGGTTGGTGTTCCTAGAGAGAATAGCTACAATGTTTATATCTTTAAACATAAATCTGGACATAGTATTGAACAGTGTTAGCATACTCTAGAGAACTGAGATGTTCCAGCAATATTTGTAATCTATGATCCCAGGATCTGTAGATGGTGACAGGCTCAGGTTTTGGAGTCACAAAAGCCTGGTTTTAAATGGTAGCTCTTCTTTTACCAGCTGTGTGACGCTATCCATGTTTACTTAACCTCTCTGAGCTTCAGTCTGCAATGTAAATATTTCCTTGGAGAGTTAACACAGATTGGTTTCTTGATTGCAGAAGATTAAATAGAATATTGTCATAAGGCTCTTAGCATACAATTTGTGCCTTTTAACTGGTAGCCGTCACAGGAGTTGTTATTAGTTTTATTGTTATATTCTGATGTACTTGCCTTCTAGCGTAGTGGCTCTCAAGCAGGGTGATTTTGCACCTGTAGGGAGCACTTAGCAATGTCTGGAGATATGTTGATTGCCATAATAGGTGGGGAGAGGAATGCTACTGGCATTTAGTGGGTATTGGTCAGAGATGCTACTACACATTTCCAATGTGCAGGACAGGTTCCCTCCCCCACACCCCCCAGAGTTATCTATCCTGGTACCAAGGATAAAAACCTGCTCTATACATCTGAAAAGAGTTGGGATTTTGAAGGGCAGGGCTATTGGGTAGTATTAGGATGACTTGGTTCTTGCACTGAGGAGGAAGCAGGGGGACGTGAGTTTAGGGGGACAGTGAGCAGCTCCATCTCTACTTTCAGTCCCCACAGAGGACGGACTTTCTACCTCTTGGTATATGAGTCCCTGTCCTAAGCTGTGAGGAAAATACTGCACCTAGAGCTCGGGCGGCTGGTATGAAAGGTTTAAATAACGCCAAGACGACTGGACCGGGTCCCGCGGGAGGGCTGTCTTTCTCCACGGTTGTGCTCTGGGCACCTGGGACGTGCATGAGTCTTCTCTCCCCTGAGCTAGCTCATCATTTATAAGTGACAGCCGCCGAACTTGGAAAGTACGACACCGAGTTGGCCAGTGGAAGACTTACTCAGCTTTCTCGCCGGAGCCTTGGGTCTTAACTTATTTATCTTTAAGAGAAGATAAGTAGGACACGGCCACGCAAGCTCTGTTATGTGAGGAGGGAAGAGCGCGTGTGAAATTTCTGCGGAAGAGCACGAAACTGTCAAGGTTGCGGCGGGTTGAACTCGGCTGCAGAGGAGCGCGCGGGCGCGAGGTGGCGCTGCGTTCTCGCGGCAGCGGAGGGCTCAGCCCCGCACGCGCGTCGCAAAGGTGGGTGTTGCCGCGCGGACACCCCGGAGTGAAAAATAGAGTAACAGGAAAGATTTAGTTCTTAAAATAAGTCAGCAGCCCAGCGAAGCGAGTACTGCTATGGCAGGTACATTTTCTAGCTTGAACTGATGGAAAAGGGCATTGACTGCCTACAGGCATCTGGCCACAGACAACCAAGAGATAAAAATACACAATTAAATGAAACCACGCAGCAGGCCCGCCTTCAGAAGGGAATGAGAACGCGCTGGACTCAGCCAGAGGTCTGGGATCTGGCATCGATGTTCCCCCCGAATGACTGTTGTGTAAATGCGCAGTTGTCCCCTGGAGACCCTTTTCATTGTCTCCTTGGCTCTTCCCCAATGAGGAGAGGGCTGGCCCCGTGCTCAGATGCCGCCTTTCCCAGCCTCCGTGTTCCAGGTGGGACGGGCATCACGTTCGTTACCTATGTTGGAAGGCAAGCCAGGTGACCATCACAGGAGGGGGATGCGAGTGAGAAGGGGGAGGAGCTCTCAGCGTTGTCATGGTGACGGGCCATCCACCTGCGGGGGGGGGGGCAGAGTGGTCTCCTGGGACAGTCTAACACCACTTTTGGGGGGGTGTGAGTTCGGACTCACAGGATCGGACACAAGTTCCCAATCATTTCGACCTGTCCCCACTCTTGTAGCCCTCGCCGTGCAGTCTCAGGTTGGTGGTGCTTTAAGAAGGGGGGGAGTGACGGGCTGAGAAGGTGGTTTGGGGACTAATAGTCTTGCATCCCAGCTCCGCCACCAGCTAGCTCTTTGACCTTGGAAATGTCATGTCACTCAAGCCTTGGTGAAAAAGGTGATCTGTGAAAGGTGGATAAAATGGGCAGGGAGCTTGCAAGAACTGCTCCAATTTTCCCAGCAGCGGAAACCGGGAAGACTTCAAATAAAGAGACCAGACTTCATTGGAGGAAGTGTTAGACCCAGCGGAGGGACCTGGAATGGATACGGGCAAATGCCTTTTTCAACACTTTTAGCCATTTTCATTTTTGCTTGTGGCTGCCTAGCCTGAGTGCTAACCCATGTTTGGTAAATTGTTAGTTTATTCTCCCATTCTTGGGTTTCTTGACCTCTAATGATGGAACCATAACTGTCACGGTCGCAGCACTGGGCATAGGGCATGAGCTCTTTAGGAATACTTATCCCCTCAGTTCAGTGTTTGCAAGCACCTGTGAGGCAGGATACATTCGAGGAGAAGCCAGCAAGTCACTGGGGACCATCCTTTGGCCCATGAGCCAGAGATTCTGGAGGCTAACTCCCGTCCTTCGGAGGAGGCAGGTGGGCACAAAATCAACTTCTCATAGGAGAAGCACTGTAGCGTCTCGAAGCTGCTCTGGAAAGAATATGCTGTGAGTTCTTGTTCGATCATTAACGATACTTCAAAGGACAGATCCCATGCATAAAACCTTCCTTCCCATAGATGCACAGCTTCGTTTTTATCCTAAGTTGCACATTTTCATTGTGTCGTAAACAGCCACAGGGTTTAGAACAGGCCAGACCCCTAGCCCTGGGATATTAAACCAGGACTGTCTGGGCCAGTGATGCCTCAGGGTTGAACACTAGACTCACCTTCCAGTGGTGACAAAGTGACAGACAGTCGTCTTCAGCACCCTTCTGAGGTCAGCCTTTGGGTTGGAAGTGGTTCTTGATATAATTCTGATTTCCAGTTGGTTAGCATCTCACCATCTCCCAAACCTCATTTTAGGCCCCTTTAGAGTCAAATCACCTTGTCTTTCCTACTTTGTTTTAGAGTCCAGCCTCCTGGACCAGGATCTCTGGGCTTTGTGATGTAAAGTACATTTGCCAACTTGGCCTGGGTCCCATCTGCTGGCATGTTCGGTGTCATCAGTTTCAGGTAGGGTGCTTTGGGAAAGGGAACTAACATTTAGTGAGGGCACACTATGTTTCAGGCATCTATTGGGTGCTTTCTGTACATTGATTTATGTATATAAATAGTATCATTGCAATTAGCCCTGACTAAGAGATGTCTTTAAGGATGACCTTGTTTCTAAGTAGGCAGCTTGCAAATGCACTTGGGTTTAAAGCTCGGATCTGAGTTCTTCCCAGTGCCTTGTACTATTGAAGTTTATGCCTTAATCAACACATATTTATTTAAGTATCTTTTCTGCAAGAAGTATTGTGCTAGGTAACCTTGAGCAATTCAAGGACATGCAGGCCATGGTTGCTGCCTTCGGGGAATTACAGCACAGTGTGGGAGGAAGACTAACACGTAGGGAAGTTAATGAGTGATACCAAGTTCTCACAAATTCCCAATAATAAGAGATGAAATGCTCACTCAGGGAAGAGACACCTGGGTGGGAAGTGGAAGTTCATGAAGAAAGTGGGACATGAGCTCCTTCCTGAAATGTGCATAAGATTTGGGTGGAGCCAGACCTAGCCGATTCCTAGTGGAGTTTGCAGGGTCTGCTCCACGGACCCAATGTCAAGTGGTCTCAGTGGTGTGGATTCCTCCGGTGGAGAGAGTGCAGATCCCAGCCAGGTGGGGACCCTTTTCCTCAGAGCCTTGTTTAGAGCGTGGTTCCCACATCCCCAGAATGGCTGGGGGTTCCCTAGATAGGGAGAATCAACTGGGTGACCTCAATGACCCCATCTTGGTCTCCCCAATCTAAGAGGACTGGTAGAATTTACAAGTCTCTCCCTCAAACCACGAAAAGGTCATGCTGTTGCCTGCAACTCTTGTTGGGGGTAGGGGGCAGAGGATCTAGTCTGTGGACATCTGTGCTCTCTTTCTCCAATTCTCTCTGTGGCTGTGTCTCTTACCCAGTGAATCCAGGGGGCAGCGGAGTGGGAGGCATGCAGACTCTGTACCAAGCAGGCTTATCACTTACTTGCTGTTTGACCTTGGCCGAGTTGCTTTACAAACTGCAGTCTCCTCATTCATAAAATTCAAATTAATACCAGTTTCTGCTTTTTAGGGTTGCTCTGAAGCTTAAGTTGGATTGCACATAAAACCATTTCAGACAATCTTGGTCCACGTGAATAAAATGCAGAGCTCAGTTAGCTCTTGGCTGCTCTGACGTAATGCTGGCTGTTTGAAACAAGTACTCACAAGTGCTTTCAGAGTATCCATGGCCTCAGCATCTGAGTTATTCTCCTCCTATTGGATTTCCTGAGAACTGGTCAACCACCTTTGCCCTAGACCTTCAAATGTTTGTTGAGAGCCTACAATATACCCTCCCACTGTAGGGGTCCAGTGATGGATGATGGAGACATTGTTGATGTCTTGTGAGTGTGCTTTGGGGTTCCTGCTGCGGGCTGTTCCCAGGTGCTCTAGAGAGGAGCTGCGAGCAGAAGCCCCTTCCAGGGCTGTGAAGGTGCCCTGAGAGCCTTCATAAGCGCACAACATCCCATTCCCAGGTGAGGCTCAGTCCTTTGGGCTGTGGTTTGGGAATGTTCTTTCAGTTTCTCTACTGACAAATCCTTTCTCCTTTGAGTGCACTATACCAGGGCTCATCTCTGACTACATGTTAGAAGGGCCTGGGAATTTTGAAAAGATCCTGATGAGCTGGAGCCCTCCCTGGACCGACAGGGCCACTGTCAGAGGTGGCGCCTGGGCATCGTGTATTTCTAATGTTTCCCTTGGTTCTAGTAGCATCAGGATTGAAACAGGTCCCCGTCAAAACCTTGCAGGAGAGAATCTCCCTAGACTTTGGCTTTCAGCAGGCAGTTTGTGGGTGATCACTGGGGAGATGATTTCAGATTGGTTTCCCCAATTTTCCCCCTAAACTTCCTCCCGAGGGTTTGAAGTGTTGGGTTCAGGAGATCTGCTTTTCAGATACAACTTCTGGCATTTTGTTCCAAGTGAACTTGCTTTTTATTTTTTGATGAACTCTGAAAGCTCTTTGCAGAGATAAGTTAACCTCTTGCCTATAAAATGGGACCAAAATAATATATGACTTCTTACCTATCAGATGAGAACCTAACAAGAAAAAAAAAGAATAAGGTTAATTGTTGGAAGAAATTAAAAATGCATTATGTGCCATGGATGGTGCTTAGGTTGTCTGTGTGTGTGTGTATGTTTAAATATAAGATGAATGGAATTTGGTTACTACACCGAAGGAACTATCAGTCTAACGGGGAAGAAGTCCACGTGCTGGGAAGTCACAGCAGGGCAGGTGGAAAAACTGAAGGCTTAGACTTGGTGGGGACCCTGCCGCCAGCGTCTCTTGTCTGGATTTGAATTCTGGCTCTTAAACTTTTGAAAAGGCATTTGACCTTGATCGACCTTCATTTCCTCCTCTGTAAATTGGGGGACAGGACTCAGGCCTTGTCAGCTAGGTGGTCATGAGGATGAGGTGGGTAACGGATGTAAATTGTGAAGACTTATGCTTGGTAAAGAGGGAGCCCTCGATGCAGGAGAGTAATCATCGTTGGTCACTTACAGCAGGAACCAGTGTGACGTTTTCCATTTTCAGCGATATTCAGACTCTGCGATGGCAGCCCACCAGTGAGGGAGCTGGACACTCTGCATTTCAGATGTAGGGAGGTTGGAGGTCCATTTCTTTCCCCATCGCTAGCCTTGCCTGTGATTTAGATGCTGTGAGAGCCGCCTTGGGTATGTTGTGAACCTTTGTAAGTCTTGATGTTATCATCTGTTAAATGGGAAGACTTGTCTTAGCATGAGGATGAGCCCACACGGGGCTTCTCAGCCTGAGTGCTCAGCAGATGGGTCTTTATTCTGCAGAGATGCATGTGTGTTTCCCTGGAACCCCACACTGCCCTACACGTGGGGAGATTACTAAGCGTGGAGGAACGCAGCTGGAGACCACTGGGGTGGGGGTGGGGTGTGAGGAGACGAGGATTTTCAGATTGAAACTTGGTAACATTAATCCTTATTTTCAAAGCTCTTTTCTCCAGTTCATCTACCTCTCCCCAGCTGGTACGATGGTACTCTGCATTTGACTTGGTGGGATTAAGTGTGCCACTGGGTTCAGGGGACAGTGGTGAAGGTGAGCCGTCTGACATTCTCATCTGCATGACGGGATAAACTGTCCTTGAATCTAATCCACAAACTAAAGTGTAAAGCTATTAGTCAGGTCCCTAGGCAGAGCTTTACTGGACCGAAGTGTCCAGAGTGGCTCTCCATACCTGATAGATAGTTTGGAAAGACTGAGCGTGCATATTAATTCCCTGTCTCTGCAAAATGAAATCCACTTTCGAGCAGTAATGGCTGGTTTCACAACATGCCAGGATCTGTCGCTGGTGCGTAGAAGTGATGGTGATCACAGAATATCCTTTTTGGGCTCCCCTATGGCCTTGGGGAGGCCGTGCCCTCTTCCCAGGATGGCTTGCTCTCTGGCTGAACTGGTCTGGCTGGCTGTTTTTAACTCTGCCAACTGGCTATGGGAGTCCTTAGTAGGCTCCCTCTACAGAGGTGTGTGAAGTTGAGATGATGGCTGAAAATTTCTCTGCAGCTACAAATGGGCTCAGAAATTTCTATTAAGAGTAAATTAGTAGGTAAGGCATGAAATCAGACAAAAACCTAAAAAAAATGTTTTAACTATTCACCCCTCTCTCTCTTTTTTAAAGATTTCATTTATTTGACAGACAGAGATCACAGGTAGGCAGAGAGGCAGGCAGAGAGAGAAAGGGAAGCAGGCTCCCTGCTGAGCAGAGAGCCCAGGCTCGATCCCAGGAACCTGACCTGAGCCAAAGGCAGAGGCTTAATCCACTGAGCCACCCAAGCTCCCCTTACCTCTCTCCTTTAACTTTTGGCTCCAATTCTTCCTGAGACATAAGTGCCGGGGAACATCAGCAGAGATATGAGTAGTGAAGGCTGAGGTGCATCCAGGAAAAAGTTAGGGTTGGAATGAACAGTCATTTTAGGCAGCAGTTTGGGGGAAGAAAGCCTAGTTTGGACTCTCTTCTTCGGTAATGGCTTTCCTGAAGGGAAATGGTGACCATTTACAGATTCCAGATGAAGGGGTCATCTGTACCCTGTGACATTTAACTACTATATTTTCTTTAATTTAAAGTATTGTTTCCTAAATAACAAGCCAAAGAGCACTGTCCTGGAGTGATGTTTCAGGAAGAGGCTTTGTGGTCACAGGAGCCTGGGAAGCCTGAAGACTACAGTGCCTCTTGGAAATTTACAGCTCTTGTTGGCAGGTTAAAGACACTGAGAAGTCCGGCAGAGAAGTAAAGGGTGTTAGTTTGTTTCACCAAGCACTTCACAACCTTATTTAAGTTGGCTAACAGAAGCCACGAGGGAAAACATCAGATGAAGCAACATACTGCCATGGCTGCCACTGGTCCCAGTCTTGGGATATGCCCCCCTCCCCAGGAGGTGCTCCTGGCTCCCGACAACACACGGGGGAAGGGGCTGGTCTTTGGCTTGTGGAGCCGGCAGTGGGCTGGCCTGGTCAGGCTGGTGGCCACAGAATGGAGGACGGCATTCCTGCAAAGTCAGGCTCGGAGGCCCTTCTGCTGTGCGGGGGGGGGGATCTCTGCTCTTCCTGGCGTGTCATCCAGCCTCTTGGTGTTACAGGGGGGTTTTGCCAGCAAACCTGGCTTCACAGCAGAGTTTAAAAAGGCTTCTTTTCTGTGGCTCATCCCAGGGTGCTATCTAAAGTGAGAGGGGTGGGGGAACCTGGCTGGCTCAGTTGATGAAGCGTCTGCCTTCGGCTCAGGTCGTGACCTTGGGGTCCTGGGATGGAGCCCTGGGATGGGCTTCCTGCTCAGCAGGGAGTCTGCTTCTCCCTCTCCGTCTCCCTCTGCTTGCTGCTTCCCCTGCTTGTGCTTTCTCTCTGTCAATAAATAAAATATAAAAAAAAAAAATAAAGTGAGAGGTGTGGCAGCAAACAGTCGGGGAGAGGAGCATCCTTCCTGACTTTCCCTCTTGGACTGAGATGCAGGACAAGAAGGTAGCTCTGGCTGAGCAATGCTGGTCAAAGGGGAGAATCGAAGAATTTGAGACCGTGGTCTTGGTCAGTGTGTTTGAGTCATTTAGAATGCTTGTTGTGCTGGATGGGGCACAGAGATGAAGACAGCCCAGAAGGACGAAAATAAACCATCCTAAGGAGGGCGCAGGTTAACAAATAATGACAAAAAATAGTGCCTTAGGAGAGGGACTTACACAGCGGGGTCAGGGAGGGGTCAGCAAGCCTGGAACTGGGGGTCTGAGAAACTCAGCTTGGAAGTGGGAATTTCTCTTTGGACTAAAGGGCAGGGAGAGAAGGGAGGGCATTCCAGGCGGAGGTTGTAGCGCCGTCAAGAGAAGAGGTTTCCACAAGGGGCTCCTGGGGGGCTCATTCGGAGAAGCCTCTGTCTTCAGCTCCGGTCATGATCCCAGGGTTCTGGGATTGAGCTCCGTGTTGGGTTCCCTGCTCAGCGGGGGGCCTCCTCCTCCCTCTCCCACTCCGCCTGCCTGTGTTCTCTGTCTCTCTGTCAAGCAGATAAATAAAATCTTTAACAAAGAAAAGAGAAAAAGAGGTTTCCCCCAGCAGTGAGGATGGGGAAAGGAGTCGCCCCAGGTAGAAGGTGCTAGCTCTGGGTCCAGGAAGGGAGAGGAGGGGCAGAGGAGAAAGAAAGTCCACAGGTCAGGGTACGGGGCTAGGGACAGCGGCTTCCAGCACCTTCAGTGCCATGTCCGGCCGAGTCATCGTACGGACAATCACATCACGTTTGGGAGAGAATCGCGGGCTTGGCTTCGAGTGTGGGGCACTGGGCCTAACACCTCGTCCTCCGCCTCTTCTCCAGGAGTGACCGTCGGGGAAGAGAAGATGAGGTCTCGGGGCAGCCTTCCCCGACGCCAGCGCCCGCCCTGGAAGCTGACCCTTCACCTCAGCAACCTCCCACCCGGGCGCCCCGAGGTGACGGTGGGATCCTCACCTCCTCTCGACTTTGGGGCAGACAAGCGGGCCCTCTTCCCGGCTGTGGTGGAAGTGCCTTCCTGTCCGGGCCTGAATGGCAGCTCTGTCCCCGGCTCAGGCGCAGGCAGGGAAGGAGAATGCTCCCGTTGTGCCGGGAAGGGGCTTCTGCAGGGCTGTCAGGGCCTGAATATATATAGCGACCTGGGCTACAGTCGCGTCCAGAGTCGCTATCAGAAAGAAAATACAGGAGATCTCCATGTCTGCCAAGATGTCACACCTCAGAGATTTAAAGCTGGACGAAGCGACTTGCTGACCTCCAACCTGCTCACCGGGGGCACATCTGTCTTCCCTGATGGAATTCTCCAGGCTCCGGCTGCCGCTGCTGCTGGGCCGGGCTCTGCTGCCGAACACGGGGCTCAGCCTGCAGGCCTCTGGGAAGCTCAGCCCGCTGCACGAGGCCCTCCCTGGAACAGGATGCACGAGGACTTGTTTTGCTTTTTTCCTCTTTGTCTTCTTCATCAGCCCCCGTGACCTTCTTTTCTAGGGAGTAATAGCAGGGAAATAGTAGTAGCAGGGAAATGTCATAGATGAGAACCAGGGCAGTGACGGTGACCACTGCCGGCTCAGGGGCCTATTGGGTTCCTTTTCGTGCTCTGGAGAGAGGCCTGTCACCAAAATTCTGCAGGTATTTCTGGTGCATGGGACTGGGGAGTGAGACAGGTTAAGAGACAGACCGGGTGAGCAGACCCAAGAAACATATGGACCTAGGAGCAAAAGCCAGGGGAGAGGCAGGGTCCTGGTCTTAGGGCCGCGAGATGAAGACAGGGCTTCTAGAGAGCCAAATGCAGGGAAACAGTTACGCGTTTCCTTGTAGGGCCCTTCTCAAAGCCCTTAGCAGTCAGGCTCTGGAGGAGAGGAGGATAGTCGTGAACTTGTAGAAAAAAGACCTGCCTGGGGTCTTGACTCGAAACACCAGGGGTTGATGAACCAACACTTTTCCCTTCCTCCTGTGTCCTTCCCCCTCCTCCTAGGCGGCCCCCACCTTTCCCGGCCGTCCTGCACTACTCCGGTGGGAAGGGGACTCTGCATTTTTGTCCCAGCCTCAAGCATGGAGTTGCGTGAGCTCATGGCCGAGGTGCGGGCTGAGGTGCTCATGGAGACGGGGCAGAGCTTCTGATGTTGGGCTGGACTGTGTGTGCGCTTTCCCGCCTCTGGTTAGGTGGACAAGGCGGTGAGAATGAATGAGGGGTCTCCTGTTTGCTGCCTTTTCACCTTGTAGCTGTCCACCTCTGTCTCAGGGGAGCTGAGGGGTGGCCACAGTCATTGGTGGCGGCGTGACAGTCAGGGACTGGCTGGGAGAAGGTGACGCCTGTGTGGGACACTGAGTCAGGCCTTTGTCCCACTTCCTGTGGGGAGGGTGAGACATTCTGGGGTCCTAGCAGAATTCTACGTGTTGGAGGGCTCTGGGGAGGGACAGCAGAGCCGTGGCCATGTGGTTGTCTGAGAGGCAGGGAAGGGACCCCGCTGCCTCCGGTGACTTGCTCCCTGTTACGGTTTGGCTAAGGGAAGCGGCTCGAAGCCCTGAATTAGAGTGATTCAGTTCTCTCTTCGCATCACTGAGTCACAAGGTCCCAGGGTGTTTATCTGGTGGGGTGATCAGTCCACAAATCCTTTCTCTTCTTCCTTCTATTGCCTGCTTTTTTCAAACACACACTCAGATCAGCAAACTGGGAAAACAAACGACAGGCAACCCCTCACCCGCCCCCCCAAAACCCCAAAAATCAGCCTGGAGGCAAATTGTAAGCACTCAAGAATAGAAATTGTCTTCATAGCACCTCCCCACCTTTTTTTAAAAAAATTTTATTTATTTATTTGACCGACAAATATCACAAGTAGGCAGAGAAGCAGGCAGAGAGAGAAGAGGAAGCAGGCTCCCTGTGGAGTAGAGAGCCCAATGCAGGGCTTAATTCCAGGACCCTGAGATTGTGACCTGAGCTGAAGGCAGAGGCTTTAACCCACTGAGCCACCCAGGGGCCCTAGGATCCCCTTTTAATTGCTACTCCCTACCCTAACCTCCCACTTTCCACGTTAAAGGAATTATATTGAAAGCTGGAATTTTCATTGTAGGAAGCCCGAATCCCCTTTGTGATGGCTTCATGAGAGGGTGAGGAATAGGTTATTGCCAGGGGACACCTGCCTAGTGGTGATGGGGACCATTGTTTGCCACCCCTGGGGAGAGGGGGCGGAGGCAGGGGTGTGATTGTGGGGCTCTGGATCCTGAGCTCAGAAAGGGGCCCTGGGACAGATGAGGACCTCTGCCCTTGGCTCTGTGGTTCCATAATAGTTCTTGGGTCCCTAAAAAGTCCTATGTTGGAGCCATGCACTTCTAGGAATCACGCATCTTCACAGCTCACTAGACGATCAGTTATTCTGGTCTTGATGCTCGTAGAGCTAGTCTCTTCCCCTGTGTCACAGTGTCCTTGGGGCAGGAGGAACTATGAGTTATTTATTCATTCCTGCCATGCCTGGGTGCTTTGCCTCTGCCATCTCATGAGATCCTCCGCCCTCTCTCCCCTTCCTCGACACAAATTGGTGTCTCTCCCTGTTGTGCAGGTGAGGACAGGGAGGGACAGGGAGGCGGAGTGCGGGTGATCTGTCCAATAGAGTCAGAACGAAAGGGCAGGGGTTAAGAAGGGTCAATGCTGGATTGGAGCCTAGGCTAGTCTGATTTGGAAAGCTTTGCTCTTTCGCTTATACTCTGCCATCTTTCTATGGCTTTGGTTCCTGTTTTAAAGGTCACCAACCAACATATTCCATCTTTTCAGGTCAGGTGTGCCAAAATTCCAGGTTTGGCACTGGACCCTTGGACTCTGTGAATGCCTTCGAGGTGGAACCTGGGATCTGCGTATACGCCCCCCTGCCTCTCACAGCTGTGTGCTAAGTTGGGTTGATAAGGCAGGTGGCACATAAGGTGGATAATTGATTTTCCTTTTATGAATATTCATTTGAGGTTACTTCTCCATCTGTTCTCCTTCTGCAGTTTGAAAATGGCCACTGAGTACTGAACAGGAGCATGCCTGTCCCTCTCCTTCTAGGTCACTCCTTGTACCGCTGGAGGAACAGGGCTGAGCCAATTACTTTTGGAAGGCCAGAACACAGAGCGCTGGGTGGATTGTCTGGGCTTGGGACTTTTCCAGATTGCATAGTCTTAATTGTATTGAGCTCTTTGGAGCCATCTGATGAATTGATTCTCAGCATGGCCATCTGCACAGAAATGCAGGGCTGGTTTCAGGACCAGGAGGCAGTTATGCCCGAGTTATGTGGCTGAGCCCCTGGGCAGTTCTCAGAAGGGGAGGGCTAGTAGGTCGCCAATAATAGTCCGTGATGGAGAAGAAGAGCCATCAAGTGCGGAGGCCTCATTAGTTTTGATGGATTTGGCCCAAATAATATAACATTTTAATCCCTTGTGTAAAAGCCAGGCTAAGTACCAAATAAAAATGTCTCTTTGGGCCCATAGGAACTGATTTTGGGGGGAGGGAAAATTCGGTGACCCTCTGGCTATGGTTCAAGGGTTCCAAAGTGATGAAGTTTCTGTTGAAGCCATGTCTTTCGCCTCAGAAGAGACTGTTTACCGGATATCGTATCAACAAGGACTGAATCTTATGTAACTCTTCCCCCATCTATGAAATGTGGTAATTGATGATCCTAATAATGATCTGTCAAGATGGAAATATGTGACATGGTCCCCTTGCATCATTACAGATGGACAAATCTTGTTCACTGAAGTTTTAATGTAAAATGCATTTCAAAGTTCCAGTTCTGGGGACAATTACAATGTGTGGGGTTTCCCCCCAACACCAAGCAATTCTGGGACACCAACTGAGTGTCCTACAACTCAGTTCTGGAACTATCTGCCTAGAGACAGTGTCAGATCCCACAGCTTAAAGGCTTAGTCCTCCACTCCAGGTGCCAGTCTCAGGTCTGGGGTGTCACCTGTACTTCTGACCCCCTCCATGGGTCTGATTATTTTGCCACCGGCTCATGAGACTTAGGACACTAGTGTACTTGCTAGATTATTGGTTTATTACAAAGGACACAAATAGGAATGAACAGCCAGGTGAAGAGATATATAGGATAGGATGACCCTCTGTCCTTTGGAATTTGGGCCCAGCATGATGGCACATGGAAACATTCTGGTTTGCCTACCTGGAAGCTCTTCAAACCCTGTCCTTTTCTGGGTGGGGGGAGGCTTATGGAAGCTTCATTACACATGCAGATCATTGGCCTTTGGTGATTCATTCAACCTCCAGGCCCTCTCTCCTCCCAGAAATCAGCAGGTGAGAATGGATGTTCTAATCTTCTATTCAGGTTGGCTCCCCAGGCAACCAGCACCCATCCTTAGTTCCAAAGGTCACAGAGAGAGACCTTAAGAGACTCAAGGATAGAGAACAAATGGAGGGTTGACGGTAGGAGGTGGGTGGGGGGATGAGTTAGATGAGTGATGGGTATATTGTTTTAAGATTTTATTTATTTATTTATTTATGTTTATTTAATTTCTTTTCAGTGTAACAGAATTCATTGTTTATACACCACACCCAGTGCTCCATGTAATATGTGCCCTCCAAAGTACCCACCACCTGGTTCCCCCAACCTCCCAGCCCCTGCCCCTTCAAAACCCTCAGATTGTTTTTCAGAGTCCACAGTCTCTCATGGTTCACCTCCCCTTCCAATTTCCCTCAACTCCCTTCTCCTCTCCATTTCCCCATGTCCTCTGTGTTATTTATTTGACAGAGAGAGATCACAAGTAGGCAGAGAGGCAGGCAGAGAGAGAGAAGAAAGCAGGCTCCCCGCTGAGCAGAGAGCCCGATGTGGGGCTCGATCCCAGGACCCTGAGACCATGACCTGAGCTGACGGCGGAGGCTTAACCCACTGAACCACCCAGGCATCCCAAGTGATGGGTATTAAGGAGGGCACTTTTTATCATGAGCACTGGGTATTATATATAAGTGGTGAATCACTGAATTCTACCTCTCAGACCAATATTACACTGTATGTTTTTTAAAATTTATTTTAAGTTCACTTAATTAATATATAATGTATTATTTGTTTCATACATATGTATATATTCAATCTGAAACAAATAATACATTATACATAATTATATACATAGTTATACATTATAATTATTATAATGTATAACATATATAATTATATATGTATAATATATATGATATGTAATATATTATACATAATATTATATTATATATAATATGTAATAAATACAATATATAATTATATATATAATACATTATATATATAATATATATATTCATATATATTTACATCTTCTTTATCCATTCACCTGTCAGTGGACATCTGGACTCTTTCCATAGTTGGTTATTGTGGACATTGCTGCTATAAATATTGTAGTACAGGTGTCCCTTTGGATCACTTCATTTGTATCTTTGGGGTAAATACCTAATGGTGCAATTGCTGGATTGTAGGGTAGCTCTATTTTTTTTTTAAAGTTTTATTAATGTATAATGCATTATTTGTTTCAGGGGTACAGATCTGTGAATCATCAGTCTTACCCAATTCACAGGCACATACCATAGCACATACCCTCTCCAATGTCAACAACAAGCCACCCGCCCAACAACCCTCAGTTTGTTTCCAGAGATTAAGAGTCTCTTATGGTTTTTCCTCCCTCCCTTGTCGCATCTTGTTTCATTTTTTCCCTCCCTTCCCCCCACGACCCCCTGCCCTGTCTCTCAAATTCCTCATATCAGAGAGATCATATGATCATTGTCTTTCTCTAATTGACTTCTTTCCTTCAGCATAATACCCTCTAGTTCCATCCACATTGTAGCAAATGGTAAGATTTCATCTTTTTGAAGGCTACATAGTATTCCATTGTGTGTGTGTGTGTGTGTGTGTGTGTGTGTCTACCACATCTTCTTTATCCATTCATCTGTTGATGGACATCTAGGCTCTTTCCATAGTTTGGCTATTGTGGACATTTCTTCTATAAACATTTGGGTGCATATGCCCCTTCACATCACTACATTTGTATCTTTAGGGTAAATACCCAGTGGTACGATTGCTGGGTTTTAGGGTAACTCTGTTTTCAACTTTTTGAGGAGTCTCCATTTTGTTTTCCAGAGTGGCTGCACCAGCTGGCATTCCCACCAACAGTGTAGGAGGGTTCCCTTTTCTCCGCATCCTCACCAACATCTGTGGTTTCCTGACTTGTTCATTTTAGCCGTTCTGACTGGTGTGAGGTGGTATCTCACTGTGGTTTTGATTTGTATTTCCCTGATGCCGAGTGATATGGAGCACTTTTTCATGTGTCTGTTGGCCATCTGGATGTCTTCTTCACAGAAATGTCTGTTCGTGTCTTCTGCCCATTTCTTAATTGGATTCTTTGTTCTTTGGGTGTTGAGTTTGATAAGTTCTTTATAGATTTTGGATACTAGCCCTTTATCTGATAAGACATTTGCAAATATCTTCTCCCATTCTGTCAGTTGTCTTTTGGTTTTGTTGAAGTCCCATTAGTTCATTTTTGCCCTTGCTTCCCTTGCCTTTGGAGATGTTTCTAGGAAGAAGCTGCTGTGGCTGAGGTTGAAGTGGTTGCTGCCTGTGTTCTCCTCAAGGATTTTGATGGAATCCTGTCTCACATTGAGGTCTTTCATCCATTTTGAGTCTATTTTTGTGTGTGGTGTAAGGGAATTATCCAATTTCATTCTTCTGCATGTGGCTGTCCAATTTTCCCAACACCATTTGTAGAAGAGACTGTCTTTTTTCCACTGGACATTCTTTACTGCTTTTTCAAAGATTAGTTGACCATAGAGTTGAGGATCCATTTCTGGGTTCTCCATTATGTTCCATTGATCTTTGTTTCTGTTTTTGTGCTTGAAGTTTGGAACTGTGATGCCACTAGCTCTGGCTTTCTTTTCAGCATTTCTATTACACTGCTTGTTAACTTACCCTAATTTAAATAAATATTTGAAAGAAAAAAACCCCCAAGAAGAAAACAAAATTCACCTCATTAACATAAACTCAGTCATGGTGGAATGGGGTTCATTGTGAATAACAAGACACTGATTTTATCTTTATGGCTCTGAAGGGATTTTGAGAACTGAGGAGAAAAGGCCAACTATAACAAAAGATGCTCCTGTGGTGCTTGAGTGTCTCAGTCAGTTAAGCATCCAATTCTTTGTTTTGGCTCAGGTCACCATCTCAGGGCTGTGAGATGGAGCCCTATGGCAGTCTCCTGCTGGGTATGGAGCCTGCTTGGGATTCTCTCTCTCTCTCTTTCTCTCTCTAGCTGTGCCCCTATCCCATACCCCCCCCCCCCATACTGTCATGCTCTCTCTCTCTCTCTTAAAAAAAAAAAAAGATGCTCCCATTTTTCTTTTCAGAAAATTCCAAGTGTTTTGGGAACTATGAGCAAGGAACCAAATATAAACTTATTAAAGAGACAAAAACCCAAATATGTATTTATTATAAATCCCACAATATCACCCTAGGCTTCATACTTCGGAAATTGTTAGGCTATACATTGTATTTAGGAATATTCTCAGTATTAAGATAATTAGTACAATTCTGACCATGATTGACAATGTGTAGCTTATTCTACATTTCCTATTCAACACTCACTCATTCATACATTCCTCACTTATAACGAACACTTTCATTCATTCTTTTTTTTTTTTTAAGATTTTATTTATTTATTTGTGAGAGAGAGAGGGTGAGAGAGATCACAAGAAGGGGGAGTCTCAGGTAGAGGGAGAAGCAGGCTCTCTGCTGAGCAAGGAGCCTGATGCAGAAATTGATCCCAGGACCCTGGAATCATGACCTGAGCCTAAGGCAGAAGCTTAACCAAATGAGTCACCCAGGCATCCCATTTTCATTTTTTCTTAAGAAAGAATTACCCTGGGGGCACCTGGGTGGCTCAGTGGGTTAAGCCCCTGCCTTCGGCTCAGGTCACGATCTCAGGGTCCTGGGATCGAGTCCCGCATCGGGCTCTCTGCTTAGCAGGGAGCCTGCTTCCCTCTCTCTCTCTCTGCCTGCCTCTCCATCTACTTGTGATTTCTCTCTGTCAAATAAATAAATAAAATCTTTTAAAAAAAAAGATTGCCCCTGTACCTGGCATGGGGCAAGAACAATTAATAAAATTTAAAAGTTAGCATTATGTAAAAATGGCACTAATTTAGCATGAGTCTTAGGCACCATCACGGGCAGAGAAGACCTAGAGTCCTGGGTAAGACACAGCTCGTGCTGGAGTGGAACATGTATGTAGTGGGGGAATGGGCTGGGAAACCAAGCAGTGCATGCCTCAGAAAGGGGACATGTGGAAGTGCTTCCCACACTTGAGGGGCTTAGGGAGTTTGAGGGATAAATGGGTATTATCTCAGCAAAGAGGAAGTGTACCTGAAGGTGTATTCCAGAAGAGTGACTGCTGTCCTGGAGAGAGATTACTGCCTTCTGTTTTTGAATTGTTCTCTTTCTTTATAGGAGTCATCTGTGTGAACTCTTGGTCTACACCAGTGGTTCTCAACTGGATTTTGCTGTGTCCTCCCCCACCCCTGCCAATTCCAGAGACATTTGGCAGACATTTTAGGGTTGTCACCAACTGGAGGGGTGGGGTGCTACTGGTATTTAGTGTGTACAGGCCAGGGATAGTGCTAAACGTCCTATTTATGCACAGGACAGGCCCCCCCCCCCCCCAAGAGTCTCAGGCCCCAAGTATCAATACAGCTGCTCCTGAGAAATGACAATCTAGGTCTGCACTCATTCTCTGCCTCTGAACTCCCTGCAGAAGCACTGTCAAAGGAGGCAAGAGGTGCTCCCCCTGGCCGGTGGTGGACGGATACTGAGAGCCTTTTCCCAGGTCCACCCCCGCTGGATGCTGGAGGAGGGATTTCTCGCTGTCATATGTGATCCTGTCTGTACTGATATAAAGCAGTTGGCTAATAACTGTAAAATGAACCAAAGTACAAGCCACTGCCTTATGATGGCATTTTAATGAATAAGCACATGAAGAGAGTGTGTGAAATGAAGACAATAGTATCCGTGTGAGTGGTTGGGACAAGTTAGAGGAAATAACGTATGTGTTTAGTATGGGATATGGCGACAGTGCTGCTGCTTCTCGTTTTTATTATGGTGTGATGGCTTCTTTGATGTGTCAGCTTGGCTAGGCTCTAGTCCCCAGTTATTCAATCAAACAAACACTGATCTAAATCTTTCTAGGGGGGCCTGGCTGGCTCAGTCAGTAGAATGAATGACACTTGATCTTAGGATTGTGAGTTCAAGTCCCAAGTTGGGTATAGGTATCACTTAAAAAACAAACAAATGCTGATCTAGGTGTTTAGCAAATAGAGTTAATGACCCTAATCAGGTGACTTTAAGTAAGGGAGATTATGCTGGATCACTTGGTTGGGGCTGACTGAATCAGGTGAAAGGCATTAAAAAGAGGGCTGAGGCTTTCCTAGGGGAAAGCAGGAACCCTTCCCTTGGATGACAGCGTCAGGTAGATTGGATACAGAATTGGTCTGGCTAGTTAAGTTGACATGATCTCTAACCCAGTATACGCTTGTAATCTAAAAATGGGGTTTGGGAGGCACCTGGGTGGCTCAGTTGGTTTAGCGTCCCATTATTGATTTCAGCTCAGGTCATGATCTTAGGGTCATGAGATCAAGTTCTCTGTTGGGCTCTGTGCTCAGTGGGGAGTCTGCTTCTCTCCCTCTCCCTTCGCCCCTTCCCTGCTCACTCTCTCTCTGTCTCTCTTAAATACATAAATCCATAAATAAATAAAATCTTAAAGAAAAGATTTTATTTATTTATTTATTTGACAGCGAGAGAGAGGGAGATCACAAGTAGGCAGAGAGGCAGGCAGAGAGAGAGAGAGAGGAGGAAGCAGGATTCCTGCTGAGCAGAGAGCCCGATGCGGGCCTTGATTCCAGGACCCTGAGACCATGACCCAAGCTGAAGGCAGAGGCTTTACCCACTGAGCCACCCAGGCACCCCAATAAATAAATTAAAAAAAATAGGATTTAGGGAAAAAGAACTTATTTTTATGTATAGTTAGTTAAGTTTTCTAATGAGGGTGGATTCCAAGGTCAAGTGTTTTTGTGTTGGGCTGGATGATGATGAGTAGAAGTAAGTTATAGTGACTCTTTCCACCTAAATATTGAGCTGGAAGGACATTGAGGAAGGGCTGGGTGAGGAGATAGTCTTGTCCAGGGAGCTGCCGAAGCTGCAGAGGTGGCCCTAGAGGAGAGCCGGGGGCAGAGTGGCTGTGCCAGGAGAATTTCATAAGAAAGAATAGAAAAGTATCTAGGGGATATTATTTTATTTCTTTTTAAAGTTTTTTATGTATTTAAGAAATCTCTACACCCAATGTGCGGCTTGAACTCATGACCCCAAGATTAAGAGTCACATACTTTTTCAACTGAGTCAGTCAGGTGCCCCTATCAAGGGGATTTTATAGAAAGGTTTGCATATGTCATGAGAATGTAGACCTTCTTCCCTGCCTTCCCATGAAATCATCAATTAAGTGTTCATTTACATTAATGAATTATGAAGTTTGATCATTTTTGGGGATGTGTTAAAGTGCTGTAACAGTGGAAATTGTAATGGAGGTTGTGGCCACATATGGCTTAGAGAACCACTAACGTCGCACATGATCTACTTATAGAACCACCAAGGATGGGCACAGTCTAGCTATGGAACCACCAAGGATACACATTTTCTAGTTTCATTACAGCAGGCAAAAAGTTTGTTATTTATGATAAAGTGGCTTATCCATGCATTCTTTTAAAGATTTTATTTATTTGACAGAGAGAGAAAGATCACAAATAGGCAGAGAGAGAGGGGGAAGCAGGCTCTCCACTGAGCAGAGAGTCCAATGCTGGGGTCGATCCCAGGACCCTGAGACCATGACCTGAGCTGAAGGCAGAGGCTTAACCCACTGAGCCACCCAGGTGCCCCATCATCCATGCATTCTTCATATATTTATTGCACTGTCAGTCTGGGGTACTGTGCTAGGTACCAGGCATATGTCTGAGAACAAGACTCCCATGGACTTTGATTTGGGTTAGGGGACCTGCTACAGGTAACAAGAGAAAATTATAATATAATAGGATGTGATGAAAAAGCAAGTGAGAAGTGGCTAGGGAAATCCATGAGAGCATACAACCTAAACCTGGGAGCTGATGGGGCTTTCTGGGGGAAGTGACACCTCATCTTAAACCAGAGGATGGGTAGCAGGTGGGGGGAGCAAAATATGACCCCAAATATGCCACTTTGGCATATGAATTACTTTGAGCTGAAGGAATTCAAGACCTGGTAGACTCAAGAAAAGCTTTAAACTTTCTCTTAACTACTTAAAAAAATTTATATAGAGAGCTTGGTCCAGAAAGAGAATTATTACCTAAGAAAACTTTTTATCTGAAAGACCTCTGTATTGCAGGGCAAACAACTAATGGCCTAACATCTGATCTTCTTATTGTTCTGTGAATTACTCTCCTTCCCTTTGTAGACTCAGGTGCTTTGTCTGTTTCTTAGCTCAGGATGGCATATAACTCTCAACCAACTGATTTGTCCTTGGGTTTCATATTTTTTATGGGACTCCTGTATGTATGTAATCAAATTTGTTTTTCCCCTGTTAATCTGTCTTATGCCACTTTAATTAATAGACCAGCCAAAAGAACCTAGAAGGATAGAGAAACCTCCCCCACCCCCAAATGGAGTTAAGAAGATAAAGAGCTGTAGACAGATGATTAATGCTCTTAGCGTGACAAGCAATTTATTGAATAGGTGTTATTTTCTTATAACCACTCTTCTATTTTGATTCTTGCTTCTAAGTTCCATATGGACATGATACCTTGACAGGAAATGGAAACTTAATTGAGGCTAAGGCTCTTGGAGTCTTTCTAACAGAAAATCATCCACTGTGCAAACCTTCTAGGCAGAAGAAGAGTCCAGTATGGTGGGTTTTCTGGCTCTTCTGTACATACAGATTGAGGTTGGCATACTAAAAATTAAAGTGATTAGAAGGGGAACAAACATGGCATTGATAACAAGTCTCACAATAACAGAATTTAGAGACAACCCTTAAAGCTTGAGCTAGTTTAAGGATAAATACAAGCAAAGCCTTTATAGGGTTTGCTTTATAGCACATTTATTCTATAAAATGTAGCACAGGCTGAGATTATAGAAATGTTCAAGATCTTCGATGGATTAACGTGTGATGGATTCATAATGTACTGCTGAGGGAATCTTAGAGCTATCTGGAAGAAGTCATGCCATCATCAAGTTTTGACATCATGGAAGATTTAAATTGCCTCAAAGACCCTACCAGAAGGGAATACTGGAAGACAGGGATCATGAGACCCCCCTCCCCCCAATGACAATGATCATGCTCTTTCCCTAAGTAGGTGTCTTAAATAATATATATCGAATAATGTTTTTATTTGTACAATTTCTCTTTCTTTTTTTCTGGAAGACAGACATAGCGACAGAGAGCTATAATTGTGAGCAACAAACTATATGTCTGTTACATGTCTCATTACCCATTTTCACCGGTCATACTTCATATCTTCTGTAGGGCTTCTCTCTCCTTGCTTCTTTTCTTTAGACCTTGATTCCGTACAGCTGACATTTTTTTTTTTTTTTAAATCACCAGGGTCTGCTGATTTATTTCCTTCAGAACTCTGAAACTGAGTCTCACAAGTTTACCATGGTGGGAGTTTCTTTCACATTTGTTAGTAGGAGAGTCAGCCAAAGTGAAAGACATCAGCTCATCATTTGATATGGCCCTGGATGAATGGATTTGTAAGTAGAAGTCTCTTTGGTTGATTACAGCAAGACATGGAGAATAATCCTCTAGAAAGGACTATGGAAAAGAATTTCAGCAGAGTGAGAAAAGGGCTATCATGCTATCTTTTTTTTAATGAAGATTTCTTTTTAGAGCAGTTTAAGGTTCACATCCTATCTTGTTTTTAAGGGGCCTGCTTTCCTAAACAAATGGAATCAAGAACCATTTATTTAGACCACTGTTGTTTCTGGTTAGTTTCCATGAATCATTTGAGTCATCATTTGTGCATTTAGGGTACATTTTTGTCAGTGTTTTCAGGATTCTTGACGCAGTTTCCATGTTACTTCGCACTGTGCAAAGATGATGCTGTAATTTGGTGAATTACAAGGAAAGGCAGCAGAATTATCAAGGACTGGTGGTGAGGATGATCCTGGGGATCTAGCCCGAGACTTCCTTGAACTCCTTCCTCTAGCCTGTTCCTGGCTCCTCTCTCCTGGGATGGGCTTGGGCTTGGTGGTCCTTACCTGCCTTCAGAACTATATTGACACCCTACCGTCTGCCTCCCATCCCTCAGAGTATCCTGTAGCCTTGGTCTGACTGGCACTTTATTTTATTACTTCTGCCCTGTTGTTAATTCGCTCTTTAAGTTTTGGAGCTTTCATTTGAATGTGGAATGGAACCTTGGTCAGGAGGATAGGCAGTTGGGATGGAATGGAATTTCTGGCGAAGGAGTAACTTTTTTTTTATCACTGACTGTATCTGGTAAGACACCATGTGTCTACCTGTCAAGGTGTGGTAGTAGAGTTCCTTTGATGGGGCAAGAGGAAGAGGTGACTTCTGCTTCCCTAACGTTCATTGATTCTAAGATTTGAATGACAATTTACTATTTTTCTACACAATCTCCAAAGAGATTTGTTTTTGCCATTATGTGGGATAAGTAAAATATAAATTTTCTTTAATTTACTTTTTCCCTGAAAGCTTGTGCCCTGACTGCTGTATCAACTAAAATTCTCCTTTTCTTAAATACTCCCTCTAACTTTTGCTAGTTAGGTTAAGGAAAAACTAAACTACAAAATTAATATAAGATCTTTGTAAGAGTGAACCAATACAAAGTTGTATGTAAAATAGCTACTAACAGCTGGTCTATAACACAGCCACCTTAAATCCTAGCCTTTTGAAATAACCAGTGTTATATACAACAAAGCCTGTTTTATAAACTCACGCTCCTACAAGCCTCCAGAAACATACTTGAAAGGTCTAGGTTCTTTTTTCCCCCTAAACATGAGCTCTTACTATCTAATAGCCTCTTCCTTACAATTTTTTCCCCCTAAAAACACACCATGAATATCCTTCTAGATGAGTAGATGTCTTTAACTTTGCTCTGTTTAGTATAGTAGCCTATGGCAATGTGTGGCTACTGAGCATTTTAAGTGTGGCTAGTTCAGATTTCTAGGACTTAGTATGAAGATAAAAAGAATAAACTATCTTTTAATAATTTTTACGTTGATTACATTTTGAAATGACAGTGTTTGAGATATATTGAGTTTAATAACATATATTACTAAAATTAACTTCACCTATTTCCTTTTACTTTTTTTTTTAAAGAGTTTATTTATTTATTTGAGAAAGAGAGAGAGAGAGCACACAAAAGGGGAGAAGGTTCAGAGGAGAAGCAGACTCCCTGCAGAGCTAGGAGCCCAGTGCGGGACTCTATCCCAGGACTCCAGGATCATGACCTGAGCCGAAGGCAGGGGCCTAACCAACTGAGCCACCCAGGGGCCCTACTTTTTTTTTTTTTTTTTTTTTTAGAGTAAACTCTACCCCCAATGTGGGGCTTGAACTCAAGACTCTGAGATCACAAGTCTTATGCTCTACTAACTGAGCCAGCCACACACTTCTGATTCCTCATATTTTATTTATTTTTAAAGATTTTATGTATTTATTTGATAGAGACACAGCAAGAGAGGGAACACAAGTAGGGGGAGTGGGAGAGGGAGAAGCAGGCTTCCTGCCCAACAGGGATCCTAATGCGGGGCTTGATCCCAAGACCCTGAGATCAAGACCTGAGCCTAAGGCAGACCCTTAACAACTGAGCCATCCAGGCACTCCTATTTCCTCATACTTTAAAAAACTGTGGCTACCAAAAAATTTAAAATTACTTGCATGGTGTTTGTACTAGACAATACTGCTTTAGCCCATTCTTTCAATAGGTAATTATATTCCAAAGAACTTCATGTAAGCTTTAGTAAGTTGGTGAGCTATATCTGTACAAAAGTATTTTTAAAAAATATTTACTTATTTATTTATTTTAGAGAGAGAGAGTGTGTGTGGGTGGGGAGGGGCAGAGGGAGAGGTTGAGAGAGAAGCAGACTTCTCAGTGAGTGGGATCCCAGTGATCCAGGGTTTGATCCCATGACCCCAAGATCAAGACCCGTGCTGAAATCAAGAGCTGGACACTTAACTGACTGAGCCACCCAGGTGCCCCTCTGTATGGAAGTATTTTGTTTGAAACTCTTTCCATGGAGAACTAACCATTATAGTCTAGAAAAGTGGCTATTTTTCTTGAAGATCACACCAAAGCTGTCATACCTAATGCAAAGTGCAGATTTCTAATAAGATACTGGACTACCAGCAAAATCACTAAACTACACTTGTTATGTCTGCAAGTCTCCGTGTTCCATTCTCCTTGAATAGTTGTCATATATGCAGATAATTTTACAGAATTACATATGTTCAGCACAGAGGCTGGAAACACTGGACCTGGTAGAGCAGGTAGAGCTTGGAAGGTTTTAGGGAGGCTTCAAACTTGAGTTAGAGTTTGCTCATGAAATGCATGTGGTATTATAATTTGGAAGAATATTCTAGGAGGACCATAGTTTGGAGAGAATGACTGATAAACTATGCAGAACCTGTAACATTTTCCTTTTATGCAGAACCTGTAACATTTTCCTTTTATAGAGAATGAACCTTGTTTGAATCAGAAGACCTGGATTGGAATTTGGACCCAGTCACTTAAAAGC
This sequence comes from Mustela lutreola, assembly GCF_030435805.1. NCBI lineage: Eukaryota > Metazoa > Chordata > Mammalia > Carnivora > Mustelidae > Mustela > Mustela lutreola. Next base: position 65,978,268 of record NC_081303.1, on the reverse strand, counting down.
TATGAGATCGGGAGCCTGGGTGGTCAGTTCAGTTGGTTAAGTCTCTGCCTTCGGCTCGGGTCATGATCCCAGGGTCTTGGGATCAAGCACCACATCGGGCTCCCTGCTCAGCAGAGAGCCTGCTTCTGCCTCTCCCTCTGCTTGCTGCTCTGCATACTTGTGTTATCTCTCCAGCTCTCTAATAAGTAAATAACATCTTAAGAAAAAGCTATGAGATCATGGATAAGTCACTTAGCTTTTCTGGGCCTTAGATTTATTGCTGGAACAAGGGGAAAGGATCCCCCACATGGTACCTTTTCTTCCATGCCATGATGTTTCACAAGCTGATGGGGGGGAGCTAATGATTTGAAATGAATAAATTGTCATTAAAATTTTTAATTAAAAATAAAGTCCATTTTATAAATATGCAACGGTAATAATGTCATAAATATGTATATAGGAGATGTTTGTCTATCTATCTACTTATCTATATATCATCTTTATTTCTAATTTCCCACACCACGCTCCTTGTTCTTCTTTAATTTTTCTCTATTTTGTGGTCATCATTACAGATGACTTGGACTTGCTTATGGTCATACCATTAGTGGTAGTGATAGGTCTAGATTCTTAGTCCTGTTCTTAATCTGGTTCTCTGTTCTTTAAAATACAAAATACTGCACTGTTTTCCAATAGCTTAAAACCTTCATACATTCAATGACTAAATCCTTCCAAGGAGAAAAATCTGGGGGTTGTATATCTTGGAGTAGAAAATTTGGGCAATATATATCTTGGACATAAAGTTGGGCTGTATTATAGGAAAACATTTATAAGTAGGAACTCTAGAACATGGCTCTACTCTGCTAATGACTATTACAGAAGGCCTCACATTCACTGGAAGGAATCTTCTTTGGAGGATTCTGGCTGCCTCTGTGCAGTGGTCCTCACTTTGCAGCTCCAGGGCATATCTGTGGTTATTTGTGATGCTAGAGGCTAGAGGAAAAGGGAGTTGCTCTATAGCCAATGGAAAGCATCAGCTTAGTGATTCCTGCATTGGTTTTGGCTGACCGTCCAGGGCTAATGACCTTGATGCATAGCCTCTGTCAGTCACTGGATAGGTTTGGATGACTTCCACCAATCAGGCCAGGCAAATTTCAAGGCTTCAGGCTGAGCTTCCTCAGGAGAAATGATAAAGCAGGGGGAGGGAGGTGCATCAGAGATTCTGGGGCTATAAGCTTGCGTGTGTGTGTGTGTGTGTGTGTGTGTGTGTGTGTGTGTGTATGTCTATCAATGCTCAAGTTACCCTCAGCTACCAGGCAAAGGTCACCCTACTCTTTTAGGTTATCTCCCAAAGGTCATGAAATCCTCCAAAGAAATTGATCTATTGTAACTCCAATAGTTCTGAGGCTGACTGTACTTTCCCAGAGTTTCACATTATTCATTTCCAGAAAGTAATTTTAGTTGATTGCCTTGTGGTCTTTTTGAATGAGGCATTTTATGAAATAGGAGAAAATTGAAAGGGTTGGCTCACCATCAATATATATCCCTTCTGAATGCTCTTAAGGGCACTGCAACTGCCAATGTGGGATGGAAACTTGTTGGAGTTTCTGTCCCTGGAGGTTTTTAATGGGAGGTGAGACAACTATCTTTCTTGGTTCATTTAGTTGGCTGCCTGCCTTGGACAGGTGTATCATATGACCTATGATCCCTTCCAGTATTGGCTTTTTATGATTGGATAGATTCATGAGACTATATTGGGTTCAGGATTTTATCCATCTGCTTTATTACTCAGCCCAGTGTCTCTTAATCTTGTCTCTCCAAGCAGATTTCAAATTATTTGGAGGAGGCTTGGATGATGCCTTGTGTTTCTTTCATTTTCCCCAGTGGAAGCGAGAGAGAGAGAGAATGGGGATAACTTATGGGGAAGGGTTCTGGAGGAGACAGTGTCCGGGGAGATAGGAGCAAGGTCCAGGGTGGAAGACTGACCACTGATGATAGGAATGATACCACATCTTCTAAGGTTGGAGGAAAGGTATCAAAACTGATATGGATGTAAATAAATTAATAGATAGGCATGCAAAAAGATGAGGGAGATTCCATTTCATAATCTCGGTTTCACTGACAAAGGATGAGGAAAGATCCTTCACTGAAAGAAAGAAATTTAAGGGTTACAAATAGAATGGCAAACATTTGGAGTAACTGTTGTGGAGAATGGAAGAGGTTGCTGACCACGAACAAGTCAAAGATTTGATGGGTGGTCCTGGAGACTCAGATAAATTCTGAGTCCATGTGAGTGGGATCCCATGTAGTGGAGCCGACTCTGAGAACATCCAGGAATTTTTTCAGCAGTGTGCAGCTGATGGGTGGCTATGGGGGAGGGGATAGGAGCATTGATTCAGGGTTGAGATTTCCCTGAGCAACGTGGTAGAGACAGGGAGAAGCAAGTGAGCAGTCAGAGGAGAGTTCAGAAAACCCCTCTGGAAATGTAGGATTGGTGGGGAAGGAAAAGCATTGCTGGGTGAAAAATGGGAAAGCCAAGGACCTTGAACACTCTGTGAGGCCAGAAGGCAAGTGAAGTGGGAGGAATAGGGAAGTGGGAAAGCTCAGAGGGTAGGCAAATAGGGCCAGAGAGTAGAAAATTGGAGATGAAGCTTTTTGGATGATGACAGAACTGCGAGTGTTAGGAGGATGAGTGGTCCAAATCCAGGGCAGGAGTCAGGGAGTCAGGGAGTTTCATGAACTTCAAGATCACATTATTGGGATTATCAGATGGGTGGTTCATCTTCTAGGACATTCATATCCGCTAGGTTTTGGGTAGGAGTAGAGACGACAAGGATCACGAGTGAGCCCTCAAAGAGCCATGACGGGAGGCTTTGGGGGCTCATAGGGGGATCATAGGGGGATCTCCTAACCCAGACGTGGGAAGCTGACAGACTTCTGGGAGAAGTGATAGCTGACGTGAGGACTGCCCCCGTCCTGCCCCCAAATGAATGAGGTCAGCCCAGGGAGGGAACGTTTAGGCAAGGAAAAGGGTAAGCTTTCTCCAGTTAGAGGGAAGTAGGATGTTAAACAGATCAATATTTTATAACGTGTGTCACTTCATAAAATGAAAAATGATCTGGAGACGCAGAGCCCATTATTAAATAGCATAGTCGATAGCTTGGTAATCTTCTCCACTTACAGTAGCTCTTATGTTGTTATTTTTAATTAAAAAGACTTAACTCAGACTTCTGGGGGCTCCCTTACACCTTCACATTCGTAACATACTGTGGAAGGAAGGAGATGAAGTGTTCCTGAGGACCCGTCTTCCTGACATTCGGTATGACTTAACCCTCTGTCTGCAGATTAACTTTCAATTTAGAACAAGAGCATGATTTATTCTCCACGACTGAACTGGGTAGGGGGGGGGAAGGAAAAGAAAGACATGGAGCCGGCAAAGCAGAGAACAAGCAATGGAAGATAGATAATATACCCAAGGGCATTTTGACCTGTGCCTTGGTAACATGCAAATGAGGGACACTATTACTGTGTGCAAATGTTCACATGCTAAATGTGGATTAAGAAAAGGTAAAAGCACTCCGAGAAGACAGCCAAAATGTCTGCAAGGAAAAAAAGAAAGTCAGAAAAGAAGCCAACTCTATTTCAACCAAGTACGTTGGGTCATAGATTATATCCAAAGAGATTTAGCTAACTGACGCGTTGGAACACACGTTCCTTTTTCCACCTTGTTCTGACTGTGAGAAAGGGTTGGATGTGGTACAGTGTGAGGAGCCCAGGCTTTGGACCAAAATGGAGCTGGGCTCTCGTCCCGGCTCTGTCACACTGCTGGTGCATGTGCTGAAGCTTCTCTGAGCTTCCATTTCTGTATCAGTGGAAGAGGCGGCCGCAAAAACTTTTAAGTCGAAGGGTGGATGTGAAGTTTGGGAATTATGTAAGTGAAGTGCTCAGAACAGTACCTAAGATGTAGGAGGCAGCCAGTAAGTGGTAGCTATTAGCTAGAAGTACTGCTAATATTACTACTTCTGTTAGTGCTCTCCTCGATAAAGGCATCTGCACAGTCTGTACAGTAGCGGGAACGCTTGCAAGAGATATTTAACATGTGTATGTCACACTCAACAAATTCTTGCGCTGATAAAATAATTCACAATGCAAATGGTACCACTGCTGCAGAGAGGGTCATACTTCTTCCAGAGGCCAATACACATTTGTCAGAGACCTTCTCTTTGCATGTGTGTTTGTGGGGAAGGGAATGTCGGGGACATGGGAAAGCAATTGGGTGGCTGGAAGCAGCTTCCTTCTAAATACAGAGTCTAGAATCATTCTAGCACCACGGGAATTTTCTTTTCTTTTTTTGAAGATATTATTTATTTATTTGACAGAGAGAGAGAGAGAGAGAGAGCGAGCGAGAAGGCACAAGCGTGTAGAGCAGCTAGTAGAGAGAGAGGGGGAAGCAGGCTCCCTGCGGATCAGAGAGTCCGATGCAGGGCTTGATCCCAGAACCCTGGGATTAGGACCTGAGCTCGAGGCTGAGGGTTAATCCACTGAGCCACCCAGGCACCCCTAGAGGAGTTTTCTTAAGCTGACTTAGAGAAATGACCCAATCCTTGTAGCAGTGTACAAATGCTGCTGGGATCCTTTTTTTTTTGGCAGCATCTCCAGCTCCTTCTTTGGGCAGGGCACCTAGAGCGGGCATCCTCTGAGTGGCTGACATAAGAAGTATGACCTGGTGAAAGGTGAGATTCAGTGCTGAGCCTTTTTGTAAGATGCATGTGTTACAGGTCTTGAAGGGCTCCATTGTTCACCTTCCTGGCTTATGCCCTGGCTCGCATCCAGCTGGACCAAGGACAGTGCACCTTTCTGTTTTAATTGTACACCTGTCCTGAGCAAGGTGCCAGGGAGCTGCTGTCTTCCTGCCTGATAAATAAATTAAGTCAAGTTTAGATTTGACCGTTTACATAGCTCATGGCAAATATATTTTCTAAGTGTATAATCTCTTTTTTGATGTCCCTAGAAATAAGAGAGCAAACTTGGTGTATTAGAAAAGCTACATGAAAAAGGGTCATTAGGAAAATATAACAGGGATCAAGGCGAAATGTCGGAGGTGAAGAGAACATTGGCGTGGTGATTTTAGAGTGGAGAATCATGATGCCAGGAGGGGGGTTTCTTTCAGTAAAGCTGTGGGTTTGCCTTTCTTGGAATACTTGAGGCCAGACCTTCATTTGCTTAGAATGAATGAGGGAAGTCGGGCTGTACGTAGAGAGATTGATTAGATAATTGCTAGACCCACATCGTACATTTTGATTCCATATTCAAGAGTAGAGCTACACATTTTAAAGAAAGCATTTAAAAATACTTATGTATTTATTTAAAGATTTTATTTATTTATTTGAGAGAGAGAGAGAGGGAGAGCACAAGCATGGGGAGCAGCAGGCAGAGGCAGAAGCAGACTCCCCGCTGAGCAGGCAGGCTGATACGGACTCGATCCCAGGACTCCAGGATCATGACCTGAGCCGAAGGCAGATGCTAAACCGACTGAACCACCCAGGTGTCCCCTAAAAATATTTAGATGAGCATTTTCTGGAGCTGTGCCACTAGCCAAGTGTTACATTGTCTGAATTCATGGAAGCGAACCGGGATCATTTTGGCAAACGTGTGCTGGCAGTTGTCAAGAATCTCCCACAGGTAGGATGCTGGGATTTATCCTCAGTGACTGACTTCCCTTTCTGGCCCTCTGCCCTTGTTCCTTTTCTGGCCGAAGTGTCAGGATTGACAGCCTGGTTTGACATCTATTTCCAACCTGGCCCTGGCTCCCCCATGGGATGCGGCATATGAATTTACTCCCTCCCCTCACCATGATGGCTGTCTCCTGCTCTCCACGGGCTCCACCCGGGGCCCGAGGAACTGAACACCTGGGACCAGTTGGCGCCTTGTCCCCCAAAGCTCTACTCTGACAGAGGAAAACTGCATGAATGCCTCGGGGTTCCTATCTCTGTAAAGGGAAGAACAATATCAGAAAATTCGTGGTGTGTGTAGCTGTTTCCTAAACCAAGGATATTCATCTTCTTTCTAGACTTCAGGAAATAAAAGTGTACTTGTAGTTCTTCAAGTTTCATTAAAATCTGCAAATTTTTGCACATCAAGCCAGGGAGTTAAGGTCTACAAATCTCCTTTCAAAGCTAACAGTTTTGTAAAAAAAAATATTTTATTTATTTATTTGACAGAGAGAGAGAGTGGGAGCACAAGCAGGGGGAACCACAGAGGGAGAGGGAGAGGGAAAAGGAGAAACAGAGTTACCACTGAGTAGGGAGCCCAATGCAGTGCTCGACTCCAGGACCCTGGGATCATGACCTGAACCGAAGGCAGATGCTTAACTGACTGAGGCACTCAGGTATCCCTCAGAGCTAACAGTTCTAATGACAAGTCCTTTTAATTGAAAATTTGGCTTGAGTTTATGGCCATGCCACCCTTAATGCGCCTGCTCTCGTCTGAAAATTTGATTTGGGAATGAGGTATGCAAATACGTGCCTAAACTTACTAGTTGTTCGTGGACACTAACATTTAGCCAAGTGGACGTGGCGTCAGACTCCTCATTGCTTCTTGACGGGGCCTTGAAAAAAATGGGGAATTCTGGATTTCAATCTCTTCCCACTATAAAAGTGTACCATGGGCTTATGACCACAGTCTCATCTTCAGAAAAGAAAGTCCCATGAAGAGTCAATCCGTTTCACAAAATTCTCATCATGGCTAACCTGTTCACTAAAATTGAATATGGTTGTGAGACTTGTGTCTGTCTGGGAAAGACTGTCCACCAACCAATCGTCACTGTCACCGTCTCACCAAAACCACCTCGATGGCCCATCTCAGACTCCACAAAACACTGTCACATGAGTGACTTGTTTCCTTCTCTCAACAGCCTTCAAGGCAAGTCAGACATCTTTCCCCCTATTTTGCAGTTAAGTAACTGTGATCCAGAGAGGTGAAGAGACTGGCCCGAGGTCTCGCAGCTATAAGGTTTCAGGACTTGGACTAGAAAGCTGCTCTTGGAAATGTGAGTTTGTGCTCTTGCTGCTGCATTGAAAGTGTGTATAGTTACACTGCAAGGGTCCCACTAATTGCTTTATAGGGCTGATTCATCGTCATCATCCTCAGGGCCTGGGAACCACCCACCGTTATTAATCCTTTTACCTCCTGACCTTGGTCTTCATCTACTCCAGAGACGGATCCAGCCTATTAACACACAACATCCTTTGGTCTTACCTTGCGTTATGGAGATGGGCTTCATTTGTCCTGATGTGGAACCTCCTGCTTCAGGGTGTGGTTCCTGGCAAGAAATGGGCTATCCTGGCCAGGAGAGGTAAGAACATAGGACCATCATCTATCAGGCTGCTTGCTCTACTGTTACTCTACCATTCAGAGACCTTGTGTCCGCAGCGAATTGATATGGGATGAAAATGGTGCTTCCAGGGGAATTAAGCCAGCACAGGAAAAAGAAAAAGTAGATTTGAAAAGAATAGGTGTATAATAAAGATAATGATGGTACATTTACTACATCTTTTAGTTCAGACTAGAGATGATCGAACATGGCTTTGTATTAGTATGCTGATGCCCACAGGAGCTTGAAAACAAATTTGTAAATAACTGGGAGGAGCCCTGAGCTGGCAGCTGGCTTTCTTTGTCAAGTGCCTTCAACTATAATTATATCAACATGTCCCTTACATACTTCTCTACTTTGACCCGCTTTTCCCATCTGTAAAGTGGGCATGATTTTGCCTAGCCTCCTTCTACGTTATAGGATGAACCAGATTGCAGGTGTGAAGTGCGTGAATGAAGTGTTGCATAGACAAGATCATAACCAGCATCTACAGCTAATTGGGTACAAGGGAGGGGATATTTGAAAGAGATCACTAGCTGGTATTTTATCATATTTATGAAATATTTTCATATGGATTATTCTGTGTGTGTGTCCTGTGTGTGCTGCGGGTCATTATTCCTTCTTGCCTTTTAGACATCAGAAAACGGAGCTAATGTTCAGATCAGATCACTGCTGAAAGGCAGAGTTGCACTGGCCTCTGACCCTACCTTTTCCTCTCCAGGATGCTTCTCCACTCATGTGATATCTACATTAGGTTTTGGGCTTTGCTCCAGTGTAAGTATTCTGTGTTTTGGCCAACTGCTTGGATGTTTTACTTCTTTGTTCTCTGTTCTGCAGTCTTGGGAAGGTTTGTCTTCTACTTTTTTTTTTTTTTTTGGCAGTAGGGACGGCTCCCTGATTGGAGCCTTCATCCCTGCACTGGCCAGAAACACAGATCCAGCATGTTTCTTGCAAAGAATCCTTAAAACACGTTAGAGCACAGCCTCCAATGCTATCTCATGGCCAATAGTATGAAGGCATCTGTGGTTCCACCATATCCTTGGGTGAGAGATGAGGAGAAATGGCATGCTGGTTTCTGAGGTCCAAACCTTGGGTCTTACTCTTGTATCTCACTGTAATGTAGTTTTATTAAGACAAAATTGGAAACATTTTAAATGTCCATCAAGAGATGATGGGTTAGGGTGCCTGGGTGGCTCAGTGGGTTAAAGCCTCTGCCTTCAGCTCAGGTCATGATCTAAGGGTCCTGGGATAGAGCCCCACATCAGGCTCTCTGCTCAGCAGGGAGCCTGTTCCTCCTCTCTCTCTGCCTGCCTCTCTGCCTACTTGTGATCTCTCTGTCAAATAAATAAATAAAATCTTAAAAAAAAAGAGATGATGGGTTAAATAAGTTATTATATGTCATTACAGAGAATAAAGTAAATTGTTTTGCTGATATGGAGAAATTACCAATTAATAGAGTTAAGTAAAAAAGGGATATATATATATACACATTACTATGTTCCCATTTTTATAAAGAGAAGATCTATCTATCTATCATCTCTCATCTATCTATCTATCTATCCATCAGCTATCTATTTATCATCTATCTTAATATTCTTCCTGATGAATAAAACACTCTAGAATGATATTCTTAAAGTAAGGAAGGAGTCACAAGAAAATTTGAGTAGTTGCTAATTCTAATGGATGGCCTAAAGTTTGGAGGGGGAGGTAGATATTCACTTACTTTATGTCTTTCCATATTTTCTGAAGTTTTAATCATAATACTTATTTTCTCTATGCCTTGGTTTCTTCACTTACAAAATAAGCATAATAATAAATGGGTGGGGTTTTGGATCATGACACCCAAACCTTGGCATTCACCCTTGGTTTTTCATTGTAACTTTTTTTTTTTTTAAGATTTTATTTATTTATTTGACAGAGAGAAATCACAAGTAGACGGAGAGGCAGGCAGAGAGAGAGGGAAGCAGGCTCCCTGCTGAGCAGAGAGCCCAATGCGGGACTCGATCCCAGGACCCTGAGATCACGACCCGAGCCGAAGGCAGCGGCCCAACCCACTGAGCCACCCAGGCGCCCCTGTAACGTTTTTGTGAAGAAAACCCTGGAAACAATCTAAATGGTCATTGAGAGGGGGTGAGTTAACATCTCATAAGATTGTTGAGAGGCTTGAATGATTAAATATATACAAGGTACTAAGGATGAAGCCTAGCAAAGAATGAATGTTCAATAAATGTTAGCCTCTATTAATTTTGTTGTTATTAGTAAAGAGGAATAACCGCTTCCCTTTGGGTTCTGCCAGAACCATACAACCATAAATAGAAAAACCTCAGGGATTCACTTCTAAATCTGTCCTCAGAGAAGCCCAAGTGAGAGGTGATATGGAGCCCAGGCTCAATGATTCTGCCTGTCCCTTTCCCCCTTACTACTACAGATGGCAACCACTTTGTGTTTTAGTAAGGGAGAAGATGTTGTGAAGGTCAACTGGACTACGTTTTCAAAATGTTTCCATCAGATGGAGGAATAACTGAGTGTGGTGTAATAAAGAATATATCTGTTATTTGTCCCTGGTTCCTGGCACAAAGCTTCAAATCCCCCCTGGAATTTCCTGAGTTGACAGGAGTGTCTTCGTTATGCCAACAAAGTGAATCGTGGCCTTTTGATAGCTTCAAGATGGCGCACCAGAAAGACCAACACGTGATTAAGAGGTTGGAACTTTGGATCAACTCACCCTCTAGGAAGGGAGGCAGCTAGGGAATGAGTTCAATCATATGGTCAATGACTCAATCAGTCATGCCTGTATAAAGAAATGCCCCTAGAAACTCTGCATGCTGAAGGTCAGTGGAGCTTCCTGGTTGGTGAACACAGATGTGCTGGGAGGGTGATGTGCCTGCTTCCACTGGAAGCTTTGCACTCTGTCCCAGATCCAGACCTATGTGGGTCCTTTACAATAGGCTGTAATTCTGAGTTAGCACTTTCCCGAGTTCTGACTTGTTCTGTGAATTATCACACTTAAGGGGATCATGGGAAACCCCTGTTCCCCAGTTTGTAACCAGTTTGTCAGACATGTGGGTGGCCTGAGGACCCCTGGAACTTGAAGCTGGAAGCTGCACGAGGGGCATCTTGTGAGGGCTGGACCCTTAAACCTGTGGAGTCTAGTGATAACTCTAGGTAGCCAGTGTTAGAACTGAGTTGTTGCCATGATGAAAACAGTGCAGTCACCTGGTTTAACTAATCATTAGAAAATTCTCTCTCCCATTAACTAGAAAGCCCATGTCCCTACAGTTTTTATGGGGCGGCGTAACCCAAACAGGAGAATTATCTAGTTGTCATATACCCTTTTCCCCTCACTTGTTCTTGCCCTCTGCCCTTTGATTCTTGTGAAAAATCATCTGCAAAAATGGTGGTGAAACCAGGTAAGTGTCAGTTTTTCATTTTTGCCTGGGGATTTTGCCCTCATAGACCAAATGCAAGCCTTCCTGGTGTACAAATTGCAGTAACTGGTTTTCCTCATTTTCTTTTTTCCCACTGACTTTCCACAAATAGGGACTGCCAAGGGCATATGTTTGCTGAATAGCAATTTCATTTATAAGACCTCCCCAATCTATTAGACTTGGAGCTCACACAAGAGCTGCTTCTCTGCGTTTAAATGCAACTCATTAATTGTGAGACACATTACTTTTCCTCACTGCTTAGATTTTTAAGGAATGCAAATTACATTTTATTTCAAAGCTGGGAAAAGCAACCAAGAAAGTGCCAAGAATTGTCTTGACTGGTTTGAGGTAATTGCTAGAGGAAGACATAACAAGTGCTCTAACCACAGTCTCACCAGTGTCCTATGGGAATTGGAGCTCTTGCTCTCCTGTGTCCTGAGGCAGAGATTTTATTCCTTTTTTCTTCCTAAAACTCAAGTATTTATCTGCAAACCAGCCACCATTTCCTATCACTATCATCATATTTCAGCATTTTCCCATCAAAATAAATGGGTGTATACTAGCTAATGGAATAAAATAAGAAATGAAAACTTTTTTTAAAAAATTTATTTATTTATTTCATAGACACAGACACACAGACACACAGACACACACACACACACACACACACACACACACACACAGAGCATAAATGGGAGAGGGATGAGAGAGAATCTCAAGCAGACTTTCTGCTGAGCATGGAACCCTGTTCAGGGCTCCATTCCCTGACCCCGATATCATGACATGAGCCAAAACCAAGAGTCAATCGCTCAACTGACTGAGCCACCCAGGTGCCCCCAAATGCAAACATGTTGGTAAATATACATAATACACAAGCACCTCAAGGCCATATAGGTACAGGGTTTCAGATGACTCGTCTGCCCGTATGACTCTTCTCAGGGGATCAGGGTGGGGACAATGGCGAATCATACTTGTGAAGATCACAGAGAATTAAAAAAAAATCTTATAGGTAAAACAAAACAAAACAACAACAACAAAAAAACCCCAAAAATCAAAAAACAAAAAACTTTACAGGTAAAAAGATCTTACTTATGAACCCCCTTCATCATCTTCTTATAAAAAGTCATCCAAGTTCTGTAGGAACAGTCAAAAAATACAGCGAAGATTCCCATGGTCTTCTGGGTGGTACTCCCTCAGTTAGAAGGACAACTCTAACCATTACCTGTTTCCTTTTATGTTTCTTGCATAAGAAACATATTATGATTCTTTCCTTTTATGTTTCTTGGTCCTCTCTTGCCTTGCTTGCCCCACACAGAGGCAGTAGCAGCCCTTCTCAGGTGGGGAGACAACATTCCCATGGCAGGCACTGGTGTTGGTTTCCTAGCATGGTTGCAACAAAGCCCTGTAAACTGGGTAGCTTAAGACAACAGAAATCTCTTCCTATGTAGTTCTGGATTCTAGAAGTCTGAAGTCCATTCATTGGCATCACTGGGGCCCTCTGGGGCCTCTGAGGGAGAGTCTGTTCCACAATTCTGTCCTTGCTTCTGGTGATGACATACCAGCCTTGGAGTTCCCTGGCTTGTAGCTGTATCACTAGTCTCTTCTTCCATTTGTACGTGGCACTCTCGCTGTGTCTCTGTGTCTTCTCATGTGCATCTTTTCTCATGTCTCTTCTTCATCCTATAAGGACACCAGTCACACTGGATTAAGGACCTACCCCACTCCAGTATGACTTCATCTTCACCTAAGTAATTATAGCTTAATGACCTTATTTCCAAATAAGCTTCCACTGTGAGGTACTGGATTTTGGGACTTCAGCATACCTTTTCTGGGGGACACAATTCAGTCTACACCAGTAATTGAATCCTTTGAGCTGTTCTTGATAGAACAAAGTTTCCAGGCTCCTTGTCTTGTCCATCTTTGTCCACAGGGTCCTGTTGTCACTGTCCCCTTCACAGTTGTGATTTGAGAGACAATAGAGTAGAGGACAAGGAATTGACTTTTACTCTTTGCTTTTTTGAGTCTAGTAATAAAATACCAGTTGTATTTAAAATTCTAGTTGTAAATGGTAGAAGGAGTCAGTTTCAAAAGCTGGCAAATGAAACTTTTAAAAATCCCATTTATCCATTAATAAGAAAGTACTTAGTTTTCTCATGTAACTGAAACCTCCTCTTCTCAAGGCTTACCTCATCCCCTGAACCCATCCCTGGCTTTCTCAGATCCCAGGGCATTGTATCACATGCTCTCCTGTTCACAGAATAGTCATTACAGAAAACACATGAAAGTGAACCATACTCAGAGGGCAAAAGAAGCATTACAAGGACAACCTGGTTGGGGATGATGTCTGGATGGGAGATCTGAATCCTTGGGGCATTTATATTTTGGTGGTCTGAGCTGTTTAGGATTGATTTGTGGCCACAGTGAGTGTTGGATCCTATAGTGAAATCATGTCCAGCCCCAGTGGGTTGTGAAGCACCAAAGAGGGAGTTCAAGGTAGTTGGGCTGTTGTCCATTAGCTGTCCTATTGCTGTGGTTCTATCCACACCCCTCCCCGCACAGCTAAGGGCATTACTTTGGAAGCCTTCCCTGTGTTTATCCCATTTTGAGACCCTGACCTCATCATTACTCACTTTGTCATGTTCTTAGCCTCTTGCTTTAAGAAAGGGATCTTCTGCTGAGGGCGGGCCACAGCAGGTCTTGGCAGAGACATGGGAAGGGCGTTATGGAAAGTGGTTAAAAACAGCTAGTGAATCACTACTTACGTTAGGGTCATGGTGCTTATAAGTATCTTTGGGCAAATATTCCCACCATTACATAACAGGCATTCCCACAATGCATTTGAATCAGAAAATCCTCAAATTTATTTTTATAGTTTTTGAGAAACTTCGTTTCATTCTTACAATATATACTTTCCATATTTTAAAAATATTTTTTAATTTTTAAATTATTTATTTTTTAAATTTAATTTTATTTATATATCTATATATATTTTTAAGATTTTTAAATTTATTGACAGACAGAGGTCACAAGCAGGTTGAGATATAGGCAGGGGGAGGGGAGGAACAGGCTCCCCGCTGAGCAGAGAGCCCAACGTGGGGCTCCATCAAGGATCCTGAGATCATGACCTGAGCCAAAGGCAGAGGGTTAACCCACTGAACCACCCAGGCACCCGTATATATATTTTTTGTGTTCCAAAATTCATTGTTTATACATCTCACTCAGTGCTCCATGCAATACATGCCCTTCTCCTTAATACCCACCACTAGGCTCACCCAACCCCCCACCCTTCTGCCCTTCAAAACCCTCAGTTTGTTTCTCAGAGTTCACAGTCTCTCATGGTTCGTCTCCCCCTCCAATTCCCCCAACTCACTTCTCTGCTCCATCTCCCAATGTCCTCCGTGTTATTCCTTATGCTCCACAAGTAAGTGAAACCATATGATAATTGACTCTCTCTACTTGACTTATTTCACTCAGCATAATCTCTCCCAGTCCCGTTCATGTTGATACAAAAGTTGGGTGTTCATCCTTTCTGATGGAGGCATAATACTCCATTGTATATATGGACCATATCTTCTTTATCCATTCGTCTTTTGAAGGTCATCTAGGCTCTTTCCACAGTTTGGCAACTGTGACCATTGCTATTATGAACATTGGGGGTACAGATGGCCCTTCTTTTCACCACATCTGTATCTTTGGGGTAAATACCCAGAAGTGCAATTGCAGGGTCATAGGGAAGCTCTATTTTTAATTTCTTAAGGAATCTCCACACTGTTTTCCAAAGTGGCTTCACCAACTTGCATTCCCACCAACAGTGTAAGAGGGTTCCCCTTTCTCCACATCCTCTCCAACACACATTGTTTCCTGTCTTGTTGATTTTGGTCATTCTAACTAGTGCAAGGTGGTATCTCAATGTGGTTTTGATTTGAATCTCCCTGATGGCTAATGATGCCCATTTTTCATGTGTCGGTTAGCCATTTGTATGTACTGAGCCAACCAGATGCCCCACTTTCCCATATTTTTAACAAGAAAGAATGTAATTACTGAATTGGCATTTGTGACAAGGTGCATCAATAATGCACTGGGTTGGCTCAGTCCATTAAGTGTCTGCCTTCAGCTCAGGTCATGATTCCAGGGCCCTGAAATTGAGTCCCACATTGTGCTCTCTGCTCTGTGGGGAGCCCGATTCTCTCTCTTCTCCCTGCTCATGCTTATTTTCATTATTTATGTCTCTCTCTCTCAAATAAATAAATACATCTTAAAAAAATAATGCATTGAGTTTTGCAATATTTTTCTTGTGTTATCATCATAGAAATAGGTTATGCGTCTAAGCAGATTCAGTTGATGCCACTGATTTATGGGAACATGATGTCTTTGGAAAGGCCTAGAAGTCTTCTTCCTGGACAGGAGTAAGTTGTCATGATGGTGGCAAGAGAGTGGTAACTGCTCTTCCTTTAAGGTTTTAGAAATATTATCTGCCCTTCTGGATCCACAATTAGCCACCTTTTTTTCTCTGCCTTTCTGCATCCCCATGGATTTGATGAAAATATTCATATTTTGATTTGTAGTGAGTACAATGGAACAAAAAGCTGTTTTTGTATCGATGTTTGTGGGGAAAGTAGAACTTGGAGTAGAGTTTTGGAGGTAATTTATTTCATAGTGCCAATGGGACAAATCTATTTTGTTCATTGGAATGTTTTGCTTGTTGGCGTGAATCCAATGAGAGAGATTCAGTTTCACTTAAGTAAAGTATTTATTGAGTGTCTACTATATATAAAGTACATAGCAGTTGGTGTGGACGGGTCTATCAAAAATACCTTTAATACGAAGCAGAATGAAATAAATACCATAAATGAGAGGTGTTACAAATACCACTTGGGGTCAAAGGAAGAAGGTCATTTATTATTTCAGCTGAATTCCCATGAAAAAGTGCCCCCCCTAAATCTTACATAGTAATACTTCATGGAGGGTACAATCCCAAGAAAGCAATGGTGAGGCAAAAGAAGTGAGTCAAGAAGGGAGAGTGAATGCAAGATGGTGCCTGGCCAAGCTGATGACAGCTTTTCAGGAAACCAGGTGGTTGTTCAGTCATGTGGACCATCTCCAGAGAGAATGCAAAGAACAGTTGTCTGCCCATCATTGAGAAGGAAGATGGTAAATTTATTGGCTTGCTTTTGCCTCTCATTGTTCTGACATTAGTCAAAATCTGCTCCAAGGACACCAACCCCCTTATGATTTTAGGTTGTTATCTAGCCTTCCATGGTCTGTTCATACCATACCCATGGATGCCTCTTGGTCTGTGGTGAGAGCAATGGTGGCTTGGGCTTTGTGGTGGTAGGAACAACATAAGCTGTCACTAGGGTCACTCTGGTCAAGAATTAAGGCAAGCAAGTATGGCTGTGGGTGGGGAGACAGTGAGAAGCAAATTTCGGGTGGTCCATATCTATATTGTTAGGATTAGGAAAAGCTTTAAAGAGGAAGATGGCACATGAGATGGCACTTAAAAGGATGGGCAGAGATAGGAAGAGAGAATGTTACTGGTAGCGAGATTTGAATCAAAGGTATAAGTTGGGAAATCAGGATCAGTGGAGGGCACAGTGACTAGTCAACTCTCCTCTAAGATACGTCTAGAGAAGTGGAGCCTGGGACTTGATTAGGGAGGGTCTTGAGGGTGAGTCTATCCGTCACCTATTCCAGTACAGCAAACACAAAAATCTTACTGGCATGTAACAATAGGCATTTATTGCATATTTACTGGTCAGGTGAAGCCTCCAGTCTTCAGGTTTGTGGACTGGCTGGGCGGCTTTATACATCCTTTATATCATTCTGGGACCCAGGCTGAAGGGGAAGGAGCTCTTGGGGGGAAGTTCTTCTCCTAGTGATGGCAGAAGCTCCCAAGGGCTCGTCCAACCACACAAGCACCCTTCCACTCTTGCTTGTGTCATGCTTACTAACATACCACTGCCCAGGAAGTCACAAGACCAGGGTCAAAGTCATTGGGGTCAGGAAATAAACCCTCCTCTGAGATCGAGACAAAGATGTGGATGCTACTTTTCCTCCAGAGAAATGAATTGTGGCCCGTAATCCAACCTAGCAGAGACAAGGTGAGAAGTTTGCAGACTCGAGGTCAAGAACAGTGTTTCATTGATTGTATCTGCACTTACAGTGCTCTCCCCGGCGCCTTGAACGTAGCAGGTGCTCCATGATCATCGAATGCAATAGTGAATGAACGCTAATCACCACACATGCAGCATTGCGGCCAACATTGCAAACTGAGTAAAGGGCCTACCTCTTCCAGCATTTTCCCCAGATCAGGATTCAAGATACATAAAATGGATATCCAGTTAGATTAAAGCATACACTTCAAGGTAATCTTTCTAAAATATTGCTTTTCTATGTCTTTTCCTTACTCAAGAACGAATTTAACTTCTTTTGGAGTACAATGTCAAGCCAAACTTCTCCACCTGACCTTCCGTAATCTGGCAATGCTTCCCACTACTCCCTGATGTGAATGGTCCAAGCCAATCAGGCCTCATCTTGGATGTTCCCTCTCGCCCCTATTCCTATCATGGCTGTTGTTTCCTGAGTCCCGCCCAGACCACGCACTTTAAAGGGGGTGTCTTGTCTGCTCTCAGATATATCGACATACGATTTACACTTTTCGCTTGGCTAAATGTCTCTTTTTCCATAAAACTTTTAAGACTGTTCCAGACCTCACCAACTCCTCCTTTTTCTGAGCACCTGTTCTACCTGTGGAACATTTTAACTCTTTATTGTCTGCCCAATGATGGTCTTATAAGGTTGTGTCCCTGATAAGAAGTTCGCTAAGCTGCTCCAAGGTATTGCTCTCTTGGCATCCATTCTGTTTGGCCAAGTGGCCTGCAGGGACCTGAAACGGACACCAGCCCCCTCATCCATGCCCTAGATAGCAGCCACAGCATCATAAGCAAATGTAAGTTCCCAACATGACTCCCCAACGGTCCTTGCAGTCAACAGTGTCTCCATCTCCCACGACCTTCCCCTTGTGTGTCTGTTAGACAAGACCCCCTTGGGGCTTACCAAAATTCCACTCTTCTGAATTTGAATAGACCAATCTAGCCTTAGGCTAGAAAACCCAAAACACTCTAACCATGGAGCCTGATAAAGCATGTGTCTGCCCCTCTCTCTCTGGGTGGTCCCTCAAAGCAGCTGTGTACTTTCTCCAGGACTTGTGAGTAATAAATTTCTCTATTTCAGTTTCTCTTGTAGTCTGTGGTTGATCGCAGCTTACCATCTGGCACCCAGCGCTTTACTTAACAAATGTTAATTTAATGAAGTCATAACAATTCCATTTACACAACCAGTTTGTGAATATTTTCAAGGCAGAGCACAAATCCTTTGCTTCTTTGTGTCTTTCATACTATCTAGCATGATGCTTGATACAAAGTAGATGAATAGTAAATAAGTAGTGATGGACTGATCTTGCATGCACCAAGTACATATTTAACTCGGGTATTAAACTATCTTGTGTGCATTAGGAAGCCGACTCCTTGAGCGCAGCAGTATAGCCTTCCGTGTCTATGCAGCTCCACCAGTTGTCCTGATACAGCACCTTGAGCCAATGATTAGGGGACTTTTGAAAAGTGATCAGTCCATCTCGCCATAGTAAATTATCATTTAGATTCTTCATGATTGAAAGGCTGATGAGAAACAACAATTCTTTTCAACAAAGCAAGCTAAGCTCTTGGTGTTTGCTGAGCATGACCTGTGGGAATCACGTCTGCCTCTCTGCTGGGACTTCAGAGATGTTGCAGATTGTGTTGTCCCAAAGGCCTGAAGAGGATTCCCATTGTCCTCCGGGCTATGTGTTCTTTCCTGCCCATTATGCAAACGAGGTATGAAAGTAACAGGCTGTTTTTTATTTCTCCCTCTGAAACCATGAAAACAGTGAACATATGGTTCTAGCTCTGCACAGGATAAAAAGGAGAGGTTTACATTGTCCTTTTTGATGAAGAAGAGTCAGGGTTTCTCTTACCACTTCCTAACGGGATATTCTTGCTTGAACACTGCTGACTCAGAGGGCCCCCTAAGCGAAGATGGCATCTCAGAGGAGGCGAGTTTTTGGGTCTTGCTGCTTAGAAGTCCGAGTAAAAGCATTAGCTGTGTCTCTTCCTTGATTACATGCTGTTTACTACAACCTTCAAAACTTACCTAATGTGTGCTTCGTTCTCTTAAGGCCCATCTGCTGAGGCTGGCCAGATAAGGTGTTATGTCACAGTTTGAAACAGCTTAATGATATACTTCTGAAACAGAACTTTCTGTGAAATACCAGGCAGTCACAAGATGATCCTGACACATCTTCTGTTCAGTGACAAATGATTTAAAGTATCTTGGAAAACTAAGATGAATGCTGTTAAATTGTAAAATAGAATGCAAACTTCCAATGAAATTTTTAAACCGAAGCAGGAGACTTAACAAATTTGTGCATTTCTGTGACATGTTCTGGGCTTTGAACTCTATTCCCACAGGCTTTTACCTCTAAAAGCTTTGGGAGGGGGGCAAAGCTCAAGGAGCATTTTGTAAATGCTCCCTAGCATAATGGGAGATTGTGCAGAAAAGCAAACAAGAAAGGTCAGAGTGAGTTCAGGGAATTGGTTCATCAAAGATGGAGTCACTGCATATCCCAGAAGCAAAATAGCAGTTGCAGGAAAGGAGTCAAAGGCTGGGAATTGGGAAGCACAGCTAAAGTCTTGGGAAAACTTCAGCTGGTTCTATTCATTTCAGCTGCTTCTGCATGGGGTGGCTTTTCTCTCGTGTGACTTAAAGGACTTGTTTCACACTGAACCTATGTTCATGGAGGTTCACACAGACTTTTCAGAGAACTTATAAGGGTATCAATATCCACATCCTCTACTCATAAACATATTCTCTCCCAAAATTTTTTCACTTACCACCCTATTTACAATAACACTGCTCACACTTTACAAAAGCAATGAATACCTCTCAGCCATTTTGAGTCTTAACCATGGTACATCGTCCCAGGGTATAAAAATGTTCAGGGCTCCAGGGATGTCAGAATCATGCTTCTGAAAATGTGAATGACTGTTATGGCTGGGTAGTGGAAACTTGTACAGGTCGGGTGGTTTCCAATCTTTGTTCCCCAAATTGAAGGAAGACTACATTGAGGTTTCAGCTCTAAGATGATTGAAATAAGTTTTTATTATAGATCATTGTATGCATTTTGACATATAACTTCGAATGTCAAAGAATAGAGGGACAGTGCTGTTGCAAAACTCCTTCCCTTCCCATCATCATGTACGCGTGAACAAAGTTTCCTAGTGCTTTTGTCTCAGGGATACAACTGAGTTTTACAGGATAATTTTTTTTTTTTTTAAAGATTTTATTTATTTGACAGAGAGAGATCACAAGTAGGCAGAGAGGCAGGCAGAGAGAGAGAGGAGGAAGCAGGCTCCCTGCTGAGCAGAGAGCCCGATGCGGGACTCGATCCCAGGAGTCTGAGATCATGACCTGAGCCGAAGGCAGCGGCTTAACCCACTGAGCCACCCAGGCACCCCTACAGGATAATTTTCTAAAAGGAAAAAAAAAACCTATGGGCACATGTATATATAGACTATCATAAATGCTAAAATGAATTTGTTAATAGGTACAGGACTGATTGTTATCTATAGGGCAATGAAAGCTAATGTTTGGGATTATGTTTTATTTTTCTATTATATTTTTTTTTTCTTCAAAAGATTTTATTTTTAAGCAATCTCTACACCCAACATGAGGCTTGACCCCAAAACTCCGAGATCAAGAGTTGTATGCTCCACCAACTGAGCCAGCCAGGAGCCCCTGGAGTTATGTTTCCTAAAGAGCAGAAATATGTACACTTCTTGGACAAAATTTGTTTACATTCCTTAGACAAGAATCATTTTTATTACTTTCAATTTGCTACAATTTGCAGAATTTTAAAATAAGCTGTCAAACACAACCAAGGTTCTATACTCCTACAGAACTGGGTAAACTTCCTGGGGACGAGGGATGTGTAGTCCTTCTAGTCAACACCCAGCTTTTCATTGAAAGAACATCCAGGAGTCTCATTTGCCTCTTGTGAGTCTTTCACGAGTTCCTTAACAAATCCTAACCTCTGTCTCAATCTAGCTAGCAATAAGTAATTTTTATCCAAAGATAAAAGAATTGAGGTGCTTGGGCGGCTTAGTCCGTTAAGAGTCATGAGTGACGCTTAGGTTATGATCCCGGGGTTGTGGGATCCAGCCCAACATCAGGCTCACTGCTTAGCAGAAAGCCTGCTTCTCCCTCTCCCTTCGCTGCCACTCTCCCTGCTTGTGTTCTCTCTCTGTCAAATAAATAAATAAAAATCTTTAAAAAAGATAGAAGAACTAATTTAAAAAATCTGGTCTTACCATTCTAATTAAGAAAGAAATTAAAATAATTACAATAGTGTTTAATAATTATTTAGCAAAGATGTTAATATATTCATGTTATTTTGATCCATTGTTGATCAATAACTATAACAATAACTAAATCCAGAGAAATTTTGTATCCACATATAGCCTTAGAGTTACCAAAATTCTGTGCCAGTGGCTGCCATTGCTAACCAATCACAGAATTCTTTCTTGCGTTTAAAGCTTTAGAAGATGGCGGAGAAGTAGCAAGCTGAGACTGCTTCAGCTAGCCGGAGATCAGCTAGATAGCTTATCTAAAGATTGCAAACACCTGAAAATCCATCGGCAGATCGAAGAGAAGAAGAACAGCAATTCTGGAAACAGAAAAACAACCACTTTCTGAAAGGTAGGACCGGCGGAGAAGTGAATCCAAAGCGACGGGAAGATAGACCCCGGGGGGAGGGGCCGGCTCCCGGCAAGCGGCGGAGCAACCGCGCACAAAATCAGGACTTTTAAAAGTCTGTTCCGCGGAGGGACATCGCTCCAGAGGCTAAACCGGGGCGAAGCCCACGCGGGGTCAGCGTGGCCTCAGGTCCCGCAGGGTCACAGAAGGATCGGGGGTGTCTGAGTGTCGCAGAGCTTGCGGGTATTGGAACGGGAAAGCCGGCTACAGAGGCAGAGCCGACAGTAAGCTCGCAGCTCCGTGTTACCTTGAACCGGTCGCAGGCTCGGTGAGCTCGGGGCACGGCCGGAGGTCAGGCAGACGGGAGTAACTGGGCGCTGTTCTCTGAGGGTGCACTGAGGAGTGCGGCCCTGGGCTCTCGGCTCCTCCGGGCCGGAGACCAGGAGGCCGCCATTAGTATTCCCGTCCTCTGGAACTCTACGGAAAGCGCTCAGGGAACAAAAGCTCCTGAAAGCAAACCCGAGCGGATTACTCACCCCGGCCCCGGGTAAGGGCGGTGTAATTCCGCCTGGGGCAAAGACACTTGAGAATCACTACAACAGGCCCCTCCCCCAGAAGATCAACAAGAAATCCAGCCGAGACCAAGTTCACCTACCAAGGAGTGCGGTTTCAATACCAAGGAGAGCAGCAGAATTCCAGAGGAGGAGAAAGCCAAGCACGGAACTCATGGCTTTTTTCCTGTGATTTTTTTTAGTCTTGCAGTTAATTTAATTTTTTCTTTTTCATTTTTTTTTTTTTCTCGCCTTCGGGTAAAATTTTTTTTTTTTTTTTAACTGTTACCTTTTTCTTTTTTAACGATTTTTTACTAGTTTATCTAATATATATATATATTTTTTTACATTTTTCTTAGGTGTTTTCTTTTTTAAAAAAAATTCTTTTCTCTTTTTTTTTTTTTTCTTTTTTCTTTCTTCCTTTTTGAACCTCTTTTTATCCCCTTTCTCCCCACTCACGATTTTGGATCTCTTCTAACTTGGCTAAAGCATATTTTCCTGGGGTTGTTGCCACCCTTTTAGTATTTTACTTGCCCCTTCATTTACTCTTATCTGGACAAAATGACAAGACGTAAAAATTCACCACAAAAAAAAGAACAAGAGGCAGTACCGAAGGCTAGGGACCTAATCAATACAGACATCGGTAATATGTCAGATCTAGAGTTCAGAATGACAATTCTCAAGGTTCTAGCCGGGCTCGAAAAAGGCATGGAAGATATTAGAGAAACCCTCTCGAGAGATATAAAAGCCCTTTCTGGAGAAATAAAAGAACTAAAATCTAACCAAGTTGAAATCAAAAAAGCTATTAATGAGGTGCAATCAAAAATGGAGGCTCTCACTGCTAGGATAAATGAGGCAGAAGAAAGAATTAGTGATATAGAAGACCAAATGACAGAGAATAAAGAAGCTGATCAAAAGAGGGACAAACAGCTACTGGACCACGAGGGGAGAATTCGAGAAATAAGTGACACCATAAGACGAAACAACATTAGAATAATTGGGATTCCAGAAGAAGAAGAAAGTGAGAGGGGAGCAGAAGGTATACTGGAGAGAATTATTGGGGAGAATTTCCCCAATATGGCAAAGGGAACAAGCATCAAAATTCAGGAGGTTCAGAGAATGCCCCTCAAAATAAATAAGAATAGGCCCACACCCCGTCACATAATAGTAAAATTTACAAGTCTCAATGACAAAGAGAAAATCCTGAAAGCAGCCCGGGAAAAGAAGTCTGTAACATACAATGGTAAAAATATTAGATTGGCAGCTGACTTATCCACAGAGACCTGGCAGGCCAGAAAGAGCTGGCATGATATTTTCAGAGCACTAAACGAGAAAAACATGCAGCCAAGAATACTATATCCAGCTAGGCTATCATTGAAAATAGAAGGAGAGATTAAAAGCTTCCAGGACAAACAACAACTGAAAGAATTTGCAAATACCAAACCAGCTCTACAGGAAATATTGAAAGGGGTCCTCTAAGCAAAGAGAGAGCCTACAAGTGGTAGATCAGAAAGGAACAGAGACCATATACAGTAACAGTCACCTTACAGGCAATACAATGGCACTAAATTCATATCTCTCAATAGTTACCCTGAATGTGAATGGGCTAAATGCCCCTGTCAAAAGACACAGGGTATCAGAATGGATAAAAAAACAAAACCCATCTATATGTTGCCTCCAAGAAACACATTTTAAGCCCGAAGACACCTCCAGATTTAAAGTGAGGGGGTGGAAAAGAATTTACCATGCTAATGGACATCAGAAGAAAGCAGGAGTGGCAATCCTTATATCAGATCAATTAGATTTTAAGCCAAAGACTGTAATAAGAGATGAGGAAGGACACTATATCATACTCAAAGGGTCTGTCCAACAAGAAGATTTAACAATTTTAAATATCTATGCCCCCAACGTGGGAGCAGCCAACTATATAAACCAATTAATAACAAAATCAAAGAAACACATAAACAACAATACAATAATAGTAGGGGACTTTAATATTCCCCTCACTGAAATGGACAGGTCATCCAAGCAAAAGATCAGCAAGGAAATAAAGGCCTTAAATGACACACTGGACCAGATGGACATCACAGATATATTCAGAATATTTCATCCCAAAGCAACAGAATACACATTCTTCTCTAGTGCACATGGAACATTCTCCAGAATAGATCACATCCTCGGTCCTAAATCAGGACTCAACCGGTATCAAAAGATTGGGATCATTCCCTGCATATTTTCAGACCACAATGCTCTAAAGCTAGAACTCAACCACAAAAGGAAGTTTGGAAAGAACCCAAATACATGGAGACTAAACAGTATCCTTCTAAAGAATGAATGGGTCAACCGGGAAATTAAAGAAGAATTGAAAAAAATCATGGAAACAAATGATAATGAAAATACAACGGTTCAAAATCTGTGGGACACAACAAAGGCAGTCCTGAGAGGAAAATATATAGCGGTACAAGCCTTTCTCAAGAAACAAGAAAGGTCTCAGGTACACAACCTAACCCTACACCTAAAGGAGCTGGAGAAAGAACAAGAAAGAAACCCTAAGCCCAGCAGGAGAAGAGAAATCATAAAGATCAGAGCAGAAATCAATGAAATAGAAACCAAAAAAACAATAGAACAAATCAACGAAACTAGGAGCTGGTTCTTTGAAAGAATTAATAAAATTGATAAACCCCTGGCCCGACTTATCAAAAAGAAAAGAGAAAGGACCCAAATAAATAAAATCATGAATGAAAGAGGAGAGATCACAACTAACACCAAGGAAATACAAACTATTATAAGAACATACTATGAGCAACTCTACGGCAATAAATTTGACAATCTGGAAGAAATGGATGCATTCCTAGAAACATATAAACTACCACAACTGAACCATGAAGAAATAGAAAGCCTGAACAGACCCATAACCAGTAAGGAGATTGAAACAGTCATTAAAAATCTCCAAACAAACAAAAGCCCAGGGCCAGACGGCTTCCCGGGGGAATTCTACCAAACATTTAAAGAAGAACTAATTCCTATTCTCCTGAAACCGTTCCAAAAAATAGAAATGGAAGGAAAACTTCCAAACTCATTTTATGAGGCCAGCATCACCTTGATCCCAAAACCAGACAAGGATCCCACCAAAAAAGAGAGCTATAGACCGATATCCTTGATGAACACAGATGCGAAAATACTCAACAAAATACTAGCCAATCGGATTCAACAGTACATTAAAAAGATTATTCACCACGACCAAGTGGGATTTATTCCAGGGCTGCAAGGTTGGTTCAACATCCGCAAATCAGTCAATGTGATACAACACATCAATAAAAGTAAGAACAAGAACCATATGATACTCTCAATAGATGCTGAAAAAGCATTTGACAAAGTACAACATCCCTTCCTGATCAAAACTCTTCAAAGTGTAGGGATAGAGGGCACATACCTCAATATCATCAAAGCCATCTATGAAAAACCCACCGCAAATATCATTCTCAATGGAGAAAAACTGAAAGCTTTTCCGCTAAGGTCAGGAACACGGCAGGGATGTCCATTATCACCACTGCTATTCAACATCGTACTAGAGGTCCTAGCCTCAGCAATCAGACAACAAAAGGAAATTAAAGGCATCCAAATCGGCAAAGAAGAAGTCAAATTATCACTCTTCGCAGATGATATGATACTATATGTGGAAAACCCAAAAGACTCCACTCCAAAACTGCTAGAACTTATACAGGAATTCAGTAAAGTGTCAGGATATAAAATCAATGCACAGAAATCAGTTGCATTTCTCTACACCAACAGCAAGACAGAAGAAAGAGATATCAAGGAGTCAATCCCATTTACAATTGCATCCAAAACCATAAGATACCTAGGAATAAACCTAACCAAAGAGACACAGAATCTATACTCAGAAAACTATAAAGTACTCATGAAAGAAATTGAGGAAGACACAAAGAAATGGAAAAATGTTCCATGCTCCTGGATTGGAAGAATAAATATTGTGAAAATGTCTATGCTACCTAAAGCAATCTACACATTTAATGCAATTCCTATCAAAGTACCATCCATCTTTTTCAAAGAAATGGAACAAATAATTCTAAAATTTATATGGAACCAGAAAAGACCTCGAATAGCCAAAGGGATATTGAAAAAGAAAGCCAACGTTGGTGGCATCACAATTCCGGACTTCAAGCTCTATTACAAAGCTGTCATCATCAAGACAGCATGGTACTGGCACAAAAACAGACACATAGATCAATGGAACAGAATAGAGAGCCCAGAAATAGACCCTCAACTCTATGGTCAACTAATCTTCGACAAAACAGGAAAGAATGTCCAATGGAAAAAAGACAGCCTTTTCAATAAATGGTGCTGGGAAAATTGGACAGCCACATGCAGAAAAATGAAATTGGACCATTTCCTTACACCACACACAAAAATAGACTCAAAATGGATGAAGGACCTCAATGTACGAAAGGAATCCATCAAAATCCTTGAGGAGAACACGGGCAGCAACCTCTTCGACCTCTGCCGCAGCAACATCTTCCTAGGAACAACGCAAAAGGCAAGGGAAGCAAGGGAAAAAATGAACTACTGGGATTTCATCAAGATCAAAAGCTTTTGCACAGCAAAGGAAACAGTTAACAAAATCAAAAGACAACTGACAGAATGGGAGAAGATATTTGCAAACGACATATCAGATAAAGGACTAGTGTCCAGAATCTATAAAGAACTTAGCAAACTCAACACCCAAAGAACAAATAATCCAATCAAGAAATGGGCAGAAGACATGAACAGACATTTCTGCAAAGAAGACATCCAGATGGCCAACAGACACATGAAAAAGTGCTCCATATCACTCGGCATCAGGGAAATACAAATCAAAACCACAATGAGATATCACCTCACACCAGTCAGAATGGCTAAAATCAACAAGTCAGGAAATGACAGATGCTGGCGAGGATGCGGAGAAAGGGGAACCCTCCTACACTGTTGGTGGGAATGCAAGCTGGTGCAGCCACTCTGGAAAACAGCATGGAGGTTCCTCAAAATGTTGAAAATAGAACTGCCCTATGACCCAGCAATTGCACTATTGGGTATTTACCCTAAAGATACAAATGTAGTGATCCAAAGGGACACATGCACCCGAATGTTTATAGCAGCAATGTCCACAATAGCCAAACTATGGAAAGAACCTAGATGTCCATCAACAGATGAATGGATCAAGAAGATGTGGTATATATACACAATGGAATACTATGCAGCCATCAAAAGAAATGAAATCTTGCCATTTGCAACAACATGGATGGAACTAGAGCGTATCATGCTTAGCGAAATAAGTCAAGCAGAGAAAGACAACTATCATATGATCTCCCTGATATGAGGAAGTGGTGATGCAACATGGAGGCTTAAGTGGGTAGAAGAATAAATGAAACAAGATGGGATTGGGAGGGAGACAAACCATAAGTGACTCTTAATCTCACAAAACAAACTGAGGGTTGCCGGGGGGAGGGGGTTGGGGAGAAGGGGGTGGGATTATGGACATTGGGGAGGGTATGTGATTTGGTGAGTGCTGTGAAGTGTGTAAACCTGGTGATTCACAGACCTGGGGATAAAAATATATGTATATAAAAAATATATGTTTATAAAAAATAAAAAATTAAAAAAAAAAAAAAAAAAAAAAAAAAAAAAAGAATTCTTTCTTGCAGAGCCTGAGAGTGGTCTCTCTCTATCAACACAGTCCTCAGGCAGTCACTGGTGATGGATTGGGGCACATGATTGAGCTGAAAGGATCTCAAACAAAACTGTTTTCTGGAAGCTCTGATAATGGTGGAATCACTTTGGTTGAGTGTGGTTGGGCCTCTGGAGCATTCCCTGTTCTTCCTATTCCCACAGGTCCCTGGTGAAACAGAGGGGGTGGCTCTCTGATGTTCCATGGAACATCCTTTGGAAGTCAAGGTCCTGCCTCTCAGATGTATGGCTGGAACCTGCTGCTCGCTCCCCAGCTTCCTGGTGCTGCCCTTATCTGACCTATGAATTCAAATGGCCCAAATCTGAAAGTTAACTTCTTACCACCCTCCCCAGCACTGGACACTTTCTCTGTCCTTTATGACTCAGCTGTAAGAGCTGAGTTGGAAGCAGTTCTCAGAAGTCTGGAGTGGAGACATCAGTGTAGACACCACTCTTTGGAAGCAGTTCTTAGAAGAGAGCCATGAAGGGACAGTGTTGCATTAATCTGTGTGATTGTTTCCCTTTGAAGTGAGGCTGGCTGGTGATGAGAGTCAGAAGCAGACCGTATTCCTTAAAGTCTTGGACCTGGTGCCTCTCTGGCCTTCCTCTACTTATGAAAATAGTGGCATTGGACCTCCAATGTTTTAGAGACCCCTTCAATAAAATGGGACTGACTACTTTCTCTTATGTTAAGGAAATGTCACAAGACAAACAAGATTATATACATGAGTTCTCTGATTCAAACCAGATGCCTTGTAAACCTCTCCTCCTATAACTTTTTTCTGCTAGACAAGCACTAAGTATTTTTAAGTAGGCATGTTGGAGCCTTGCCCATTTGGATTTGAGTGGTAGACACAGGGACCCAAAGAGCTGTAAGAGACATAACGCAGGCATTTGTGAGTGGACTGCTGATTAAAAGTGCCTTTTCATTAATGGCATATACATGCATATTATATCATATATATGTAAATATATATTTAAATTTGAAAATGTAAACATAATTGGTATGATGGAAACCACTATGCTTAGAAAAAGCAAAAGGCATCCTAAGTGCAAAAATCTTTGTGAGACATCGCAGGTAATTTAAAACTCAGAGGTTGTAATTAGTTATTAGACATTGTCCTTGCATTTCAAGCTCCTTTAAGTAACTCTGTCTAAATATAATATGTATACAAAGACTGAATAGGTGGGAAGATTAGACCCTACATGAGGATGGGCTTGTGATGAAGCAGGCTCGCATGTGCATGCCTGAGGATGGTCTTGTGATGAAGCAGGCTCGCATGTGCATGCCTGGGTGTGTCTGTGTGTGTGTGTATGTGTGTGTGTGCATTTGTCTGAATGTACAGGGGAGTCTTGATCAAGAGGAGGGCCCAAGGGTAGCCTCTAAATGGCACTTCATGTTGAGATGCAACATGGAGGGTTAAGGGGGTAGGAGAAGAATAAATGAAACAAGATGGGTGACTCTTAATCTCACAAAACAAACTGAGGGTTGCTGGGGGAAGGGGGGGTCAGGGGAGGGGGGTGGGATTATGGACATTGGGGAGGGTATGTGCTATGATGAGTGCTGTGAAGTGTGTAAACCTGGTGATTCACAGACCTGTACCCCTGGGGATAAAAATATATTATATGTTTATAAAAAAATAAAAAATTAAAAAAAATCAGACCATAAATGGCACTTCATCTTTTACTCTGTTTTTTTACTTTTTACCATTTGGGGAGTCATATAACAAGACGCTAATTTTTAATTGAGTAAAGAAGCTATGGGTGTTAGGTAGTTTTTTCTTTTTTTGCCTTTTGTATTTTTTACTTCCTCAATTAAAAATTCTAAGCAAAAACCTTAGCTGAAAGAGCAGTTCTGTGTTTCTAATATCTATTGCATTTTGCCTTGTCCAACGTGCTACTTACTGCTGTCATCTCCTTAGATCATCCTTTATATATTTGAGTCCAAACGTTGACTTCCCATTCTTATCTTTGGGCCCCCCCTCTGGATGTCTGGCAGTCTTTCTTTTGTAGAGGAATTGCATCCATCAGAAAGTCTTTGGCCCTGTAAGACTGAGATACTCTTTCCAGGGGATGGAGGGACGTAGAAGCAGGTGGCTGCCTCAGGTTAGAGCAATAAATCTCAGATGTCTAAGGAAGAGGGCTGATGTGAGTGTAGACATATGAGTGTAGACATCACTCCCTTTGGCACAAAGCTTGGAGAATTCAGGGCTGGGTCTGGAGAATGGGCAACTCTTGTTTCTTTAATGTCTAAAGGACCGGTCTGTCTGCGGGAGCTAACTTTGCTTGGACTTTAATCAGAATTTAATTAAGTGCCTTCACCAAAGCCATCTGCAGAATGGCACACATGCAGAAGGATGAATTGAGACTAGTCTTAGGAAAGAAGAGTTTAAACAGATGCTACTTCTATGCCTAGAGCGTGGGTGGCTGGAGTAAATGACCCTTCAAACCACTTATCTGACAGATAAAGGATATTAGAATTGGAAGAGATCTTAATGGCGGTCAAATTCTCTCATCCAATCATCATATTATACAAATGAGGAAACTTGAAGTGACTTTCCTCAGGTCACACTGCTGGTTTGTGGCCAGTCAGGGCTCTGGACAGAAGTACGCCACTAAAAACTCAGGACTTGTGAACCCATCTGTGACCACTGCAGCTTTTATATTCAGCAGAATCCACTGTGTCCAATGAGCAGTGATATTAACATGGACAATTAATGTGGAAACAACCTCATTAGGGAGCAGTGGACGTGATAATGGTAGCTGGTAAGATGAGTTTTCTCATCTGCAAAAGGAAAAAATTGCAATAGATGAACTTTCAGTTCTATCCTCCCTGGAAGTCTTTGAGATCCTGCTTGTGTAACTTAGGATTACAAGTGAGGGATTTAGACACTTCTTGGGCCTGTTGCGACCTGTTATGACAAGGGAGCACTTGGTTTGGAGTTTGTAGACTGAGTTCTGCCTTTGCCACTCACCTGTCTTGTCACCATGGGTTTTCTTACTTTCTAAACTCAGCTTTCCATCCGTAATTATGTAATAATGATCTCTGCCTTATCTGCTCATGGATTCTTCCTCCTAATCAAGGAACACAGATAATGATTGGAGTGATGATTTTCTCAATTCTTTTAAGGATCTTTAGGTAGTAGTATGAGTGAATAGGAGAGAAGTCAGTTCATTGATGGGTATGCATGCCTGTGTGAAGGTGTCTGCCTTCAGCATTAGAGATTAATTCTCTTCTAGAATCTCAGTTGACAGGGGCCACTGTACAAAGTATACAGCAGAATGTGCGGCATATATAACATGGTAAAAGTGTAACAGAATATTTTCCTTTGTATCTAACTCTTTGTTAATTCTATATCCAAATCCATTGTCTGGAGATTCGGGATGAGAGTCTGATGGCCCTCCACCTATTCTAAGGATGAAGTGGTGTGACTCTACGGGTCAGGAGACTCAGGGGTGTCATGGTGTAGAGGAATGGGCTCTTTGATTCTTACTATTCTAACTAAAACTTCAGCTGCCCCATAGTGGCTTTGTCCTCCTCAACTCTTCTCCTTTCCATGAAGGACTTAGGCAGTAAAAATAACTGGGTTTGAGATTGGAAAATCAATAAAGGCCCATACATAGGGATGGGAGACATTTGGCTCATAGACTTCCTTGCATGAAGCCCTGAAAACAAGTACCTCTGAGAGTCCTTATGTAGGCACAATCCTCCATTAGCAGACCTTAGAGAAAATAATTGTTACTAATTATTGACTGCTTTCAATGTATCAGACTCTGTGCTAAGCATATTACACAATATCATCTCATGGAACCCTTAGAACAAGTTGGAGACTTAGACATCAAAATAAATAAAGGAGACTGAGGATCAGGAAAGTTAAGTGCTTGCTCAAGTAACACTATTGGTTCACTGCTGGTTAGTGGCTAGGGCTATGGCATGCCCCCACTCTGGGAGCAGCATTCACATTGTAGTCTCTGTGAATGTTGTCCCTGGAGGTGACAGTGTGATGGCGATCTCTGATAGTGGGAGAACTGAGGTGTAAATCCAGCTGTGTCTGACCCAAAGTTCTATTCTGAGTCACTATGGCATAGGCTTCTCTTCTCCACTCAGGGTTGGATCTAAGTGAATCCAAGAGTTGGATCTAAGTAGTTGATGAGGTGCGAGTGGGTGGCACTCCCTTCCTGGATCTTGATCTGTGTGTGATTTGTATGTGGAGCCTAGTTGAGCTGGACCACTGAGAGCCAGTTCTGACTTCAGTAGGAGGCTTTGGAAGGTGGACTGATGGTTGAAGTTATGTGCATGTGTGTTTGTGTGTGCGTGCACACGTGCATATCTGTGCGTGTGTAACTATGGTTCTATTTGCGAGGGCTGTGAGAGCAGGAAATCCCAGGATGTGGTGTTGGCCAGGTTGGGGAGACACTCCCATTTTCCCAGCTCTGTTGTCCATGTCTCTGACTTTAATGTGTGTGTGAGTTGTATGTGTGTGTGGAAATGAAGTTCTTCACACACTGTGGAGGTAGTATGGGGAAGGAGTGCAGGGAATGTGCAAGAGGTACTTCCCCCTGGGTACCATCCTCTGGCTGGCCACATGGGTGCATTTTCTGTAAGGTGTCAACACTGTGCCCTACTTTTCTGAGTGGCCACGTGGAGCTGGGACCAAAGAACAGGGTTGGGAGTCAGATGACTTGGGTAAGGCTAAGGGGCCTTAGGAAATGTGCTGACCCTGTGTGAGTTTTACCTATTGGGAAAACAATGAGAAAGACAGTGCTCATTGCTCATTTCACCAGAAAGCTTGAGCTTTTACAGAGTTGGCCTGTGACAAAGAGATCCATAAGCCTAGCTTTGGAAGGGGGATGGTCTTAGTCCTTTTGACCAGTACTGTTATTTGAAAGAGATATTTTAGCCAGAGCTCCACCCCCCATCAGATTTCCACTGTCATACAGGCTCCGAAACCAACACAGCGCATGGGAAGCACCTCCTAAAAAATGAACCTTCAGTCGTGCATCATGCTAATTATGGGCTTCTCTTCAATGCAGCTGAGAAAGAGACAGTGCTTTGCCATTCATTCTCCACGCTCATTAAAGATCTCTCTCCTCTCAACACCTCACTTTTAGATTGGATTTGATTTTTGGAGATTACGGAGGCAAAGACACTGTGAGACACGTGGCTGTTACTCTAGTGCGCTGGCGGACTTGTCAGTGCTGTGATATCCTATGCAGAGCACACGGCACTGTGCTCTGTATGCAGGGCTGGCTCCTTGCTGGCTCTTCAGAGGTGTTAGTTTTAATCCACATTGTCCCTTTGTTCTCCTACAGTCAGAATTAGTTAAAGTTGTTTCATAGGGGGATGGGGAGTGTGGGTGAACATCCTTCTGTTTAAGCTGACTTTCATGCAGCACAGCCCCCTGCTTCCCTTCTCCCCACCATACCTACCCCCAACTCCCCGCCCCCCACATTGGTTAGAGACAAATGCCTGCTTGCCCTCGTGGTGGCCGCTCTTTTCTTGAGGGTCGTTCATGGAGGTGGACACGCTGTCCTTCCCAGTTGATGTCATTGCTGGTGAAGGGGTGGATTATGATACCCAAATCCAGTTTGTATGTTCTTCTCTCTCCTTTTCTGAAAGTTTTTACAAACCCTAAAAGTTGCACCTCACTTTGGAATTATTTAGGAGCCATCCCACTGGAGGGCAGGAGGACATGGTGGACAACCTTCCAGTGACCATTTCCTCGAATGGCTCCCCTCTGTACCTGAGCCTGGAGATGGACAAAGTAGTTCACAACCGCCCCCTGACTTCTGGGTAAAACCAGCCTAAGAAGCTCTTCCTCCTGAGAATTGTCTCTCAGGCCCCATAAGAATTGGTTCAGTATCAACATGAAACCAAATCTCGACTTACGAACTGAGCATGTGTCCTTCCTTGAAGGCACTGTAGGAAGCTCTGAGTGACCACCTCTGCTACTGGGGGCTAAGATGTCCCTTGCTTGGCCCCATCAGAATATTAATAATTCTTCACAAACTCATGGCTATGGGCAGACATGGTCTCTATTTGTAGGCTACAAATGGGTCAAGAAGGCACAGTTTCAGGGAGCCAGCACCCCCCACCCCCGGAAGGTCTCAGCAGAAGGGGAGGAGATGGACAGATAACATCAGGACAGAGACATGGCCCTGCCCTGTCCCATGTCTAACCCTGGGCTCACAAGGGCTTCTGGCAGCTCTTACCAGGGACAGGTGAGGTGGGTATTGAGAGTGTCTTCAATGGTGCTGTGTTTCAAACAGAGTCGTCATGGACTGAATTGTCCAGCCTCCGCTGCAAACTGCCAAAGTCACATGTTGAATCCCCAACTCCCAATGTGACTGTGTTTGGAGACAGGGCTTTAAAAGAGATAATAAGGTTAATGAGGTCATAAAGATGGGGCCCTAATCCAGTTTGACTGGCGTCCTTATAAAAAGAGGAATGGACACCATGGGTGTGTGTGCCTGGTGCAAAGGCTATGAGAAATGGCTGTGAGAAGACATAGTCAGAAGGCAGCTGTCCGTAGACAAGGAGGGAGGCCTCAGGAGAAACCAAATTTGCTGAGACTTTGATCTTGGATTTTCAGTCTCCAACACTGTGAGGAAATAAATTTCTGTTGTGTAAGCTCCCTAGTCTGTGGTATTTTGTGATGGTGGCCCCAGCTGACTCATATGAGTATCATTCCACTCTTCTCCCAGTTGAAGCCGTCAGTGCCAGTAGCGGTTCTCAGCATGCAGGTACTCAGGTCTGTTAGGGTCTTCATTTACATATGAAGGCAGTGTGGTGTCCAGTGGTTAGAGCACAAGCTCTGGAGTCCCACTGATTGCATTCAAATCCTGGCTCTGCCACTAACTAGCATTGTGATCTTCAGCAAGTTACTTAATCTCTCTAGGCTACCATTTATTCATCTATAAAATAAGGATAATGGTAGCACCAATGTCAAAGAGGTTTTGAAAGGATTCAGTAAATCAATCCAGGAAAAGTGCTTAGACATGCAACTTGTACAAAGTTTATGCTCAGTGATGTTTCCTATGATCATCATTTCTGGTGTGTTTCTATGAAACTGTGGTCCCGCTACACTCTAAGTATTATGAGGAAAATGACCATGTTCTGTAAGTCCAAGCACCTAGCAGCGTTGGTTTTTTTTTTTTTTTTTTCATCACCCAACAAATATTTACTGAGCAGTGACTTTATGCCAGGACTGATTTCAGGTATAGGGATCAATGCTGAGTAAAGGCAGACATGCCTCCTGTTCTAGAAGAGCCTACAGTTTGGACACATCTTGGCGGCTCAAGAAGTATTTGTGGAAATAAATGAATTATACTCTTTGTGTAACA
Source organism: Mustela lutreola (assembly GCF_030435805.1). NCBI lineage: Eukaryota > Metazoa > Chordata > Mammalia > Carnivora > Mustelidae > Mustela > Mustela lutreola. Next base: position 65,943,088 of record NC_081303.1, on the reverse strand, counting down.
AGCTCTGCAGGGTAGGGCAATGAAAAAGGACTTGAACTAAAATTGTGGCTTAGTGGGTTTCTGGTTGTGTGACTTTGGGGGGAAATTCTTCACTTTTTGTTTATCAGTTTCCTCATCTATAAAATGGAGGTCATAGAAGTACTACCTTCCCCACATCTCGGGAGCTTCTATATTGTTAAAGTGGAGCAAGATCTGAGGATGTGAGGATTGGCACTAAATTAATTCACACATTCATTTCATTTATTCATTCACTCACTCATTCCTTCAACTAATACCCATTGAATGTCTCCTGTGAGCTAGGATTATTCTAGCCACAGAAAGCATTGCGATGGATGCACAAATTTCTTGCCCTCAAGAAACTTACATTTTTTTTTTTAATGGTTGAAAATTGTAGCTTTATTATTTTTTTATAATTTTTTATTTTTTATAAACATATATTTTTATCCCCAGGGGTACAGGTCTGTGAATCACCAGGTTTACACACTTCACAGCACTCACCAAAGCACATACCCTCCCCAATGTCCATAATCCCACCCCCTTCTCCCAAACCCCCGCCCCCGTCCATCAACAGATGAATGGATCAAGAAGATGTGGTATATATACACAATGGAATACTATGCAGCCATCAAAAGAAATGAAATCTTGCCATTTGCGACAACATGGATGGAACTAAAGCATATCATGCTTAGCGAAATAAGTCAAGCAGAGAAAGACAACTATCATATGATCTCCCTGATATGAGGAAGTGGTGATGCAACATGGGGGCTTAAGTGGGTAGGAGAAGAATAAATGAAACAAGATGGGATTGGGAGGGAAACAAACCATAAGTGACTCTTGATCTCACAAAACAAGAAACTTACATTTTAAGAGGTTACATAAAATTAAAAAACTGAAAAAATGTGTATTATAATTCATGTAATGTTAAATCTTATGAAGAAGATAGTGAACAAAACACAGTTCCTCAAATGGTAAGGGTTTTGATTAGGATCAGAGTAGGGGATTATGTTTTGGTGTTTTGGTTGAAACATTACTTAACATTCTTTTCTCTCTTGTATCCTTTCTGGACAAGGACATGCTAAACTTTGGTTAGATGGCCCCTGGGGCTCAGAAGAGCCATTGGATACAGGTCACTTTGGATACTTCTCACCCCTAGGGTCATCTTTAACATTCTGGAGGGTTCCCACAGATGTACAGCAAACAAGGTTGTTGGCAGGATTCAGTTCTTCTCTCACCACTGGTTTACTCTGGGTCAGTGGTTGAAGTCCCAGCTTTGTCCTGGGACGATGTGAGCTTCCCAGGTGTGCACTGGATGAGAAGAGCCTCTGGGGCGATGTAGAATGATGGGTGCCCTTTCCAGCTCTCCTGTTGTAGGGAGGGGAAATAATAGGAGACCAGGAAAGAAGAGATGCTAACTCTTGATTCTCCTCCCTTAGGAATCTGCATGCTTGTGGTTATAGTCCATTAATTACTCCTTTAATGACAGTCTTCCCCAGCAGGTGATTAGCCCCTGAGGCAGTGACCACTTCTGTCTGCCTTGTTCACTTTTGTACTTGATAAATAGGTGTTGAGTTGAATTATATATTCTTTAGGGAAATTACTAAATATCACTAAGTCAGAATTACATTTGGAGGCTGCAGTTATTCTAGAAGGTGCTTATTGGATGAACCCTGCCACACACTGGGGTCTCCAGGAAGCAGAGTCAGAGGTGGAGTTTAACATACAGGCTGCTTTTTAAGGAATGCTGTTGGCATCAATGGCCATGGAAGGGAGGGGAGAGGTTAAAGGAAGATGGTTAGAAGGAGAGGTCTTACCAAAATGAAGGTCCAACAACCTTAGCTGGCTCTCTGGGAAGCTCTGGAGTTAGCATGTCTCCTCAGGGTTGTACTCATTATTTATTGCTAAATAGCATTGACTTCAAAACTTACCTCACAGCCTCTGTGGGCCAGGAATCTGGACGTGGCTTAGCTGGGTCAGCTGCCTCAGGGACTCTGACATGACTACAAACAAGGTGTCAGCTGGGGCTGTGGTCTCATCTGCAAGCTCGGCTGGGCAGCGTCTGCTTCCAAGCCCACTCATGTGGTTGTTGGAGGGATTCAGTTCCTCATGGGCTCTGAGGTAAAAGCCTTAGTTCATCACAAACTATAGGTAGAGGCCCCACTCTGTTCCTTGCTATGTGGATTGATGCACAAAGCATCTCACAATGGAGTGAACAGGCCAAAAGGAAAGAGAGTTCTAGCGAGAGAGAGAACAAGCAAATTAGCTAGAAAAATGAGAGTCCAAGCTTTTTATAAGTTTGTCACAAAAGTGGCATTCCATCACCTTGCCATATTCTCTTTTTTAAAAAGATTCTTCATTTATGAGAGAGAGAGAGAGAGAGAGAAAGCATACTACTGAGAGCGTGAGCAGGAAGGAGGGTCAGAGGGAGAGGGAGAAGCAGACTCCCTGTTGAGCAGGGAGCCCAGCACTGGGCCTGATCTCAGGACCCTGGGATCATGTCCTGAGCAGAAGGCAGGCACTTAACAGACTGAGCCACCCAGGCGCCTCTACCATATTCTCTTTGTTAGGAGCAAGTCACGAGCTCTAGCCCACACTTGAAGAGAGGGGATTTCATGGGGGGATGAACACCAAGAGGTAGAGAAGACAAGGGCTGTCCCAAACTGGGTTGAGATGGCCAAGCCTTAATACTCCTGTGTGGCTCAGTCACAGGCTGTGGACCACATGGACAAGAGTGTGACCCTAGGTGAGCTGGCCCTTGGCAGCTGAGGTGATCCCTGCTGGCTAACAGTTGAAGGCTAAGGCAGGAAGTCCTTCCCGGAAGGGGGTTGGAAAGGCATGCCTGCGTTCCCCATTCCACATTCAGACGGCAGACAACCACAACCACAGAATTTGGCTCAGTAGCAAATTCTGTTGATGAGCATGGGGGAGAAGAAAGGGAAGGAAGAACAGTTTCTTTCTGGTATTTATATTCATGAAGAATGGTGCTACTTAATTTTGTTTCTTCCCTTTATTTTTCTCTGGTTTGACCCTGGGGTTGGAACTTTCTCTGAATGCTAAGTAGAAACTCTATCTGAAAATAAAGTTGTGCTGTAATCATCTGTCACCCCAGGCCACGAGTCTAAGATGTAGGTGGTGGCTCTTTCTGTCACACTGCTTGCAGGGGAGTGTCTGAGATTGCATCTCTGTAGGGTAACAAGAGCACAGGGGCCCGAGTTTCCCCTTTACCTCCTTCCCCCTTGTCATCCATCTTCTATCCTTTTTTTTGCCGTGGTTGGGGGGAGAGGGAGAGAGAAGTGGGGGAAGAGGCAGAGAGAAAGGGAGAGAGAGAATTTCAAGCAGATGCCACACTCAGCATGGAGCCTGATTTGGACTCGATCCCATGACCCCAAGATCATGACCTGAGCTGAAATCAAAAGTCAGACCCTTAACCAACTGTGTCGCCCAGCTGCCCCATCTCTTATCCTTCTCATTTGTCATGGCAGACCCACACCCTTTGGGTACTGGGATGGTGGGATCTAAGGAGCCAGTGATGTAAGGCACCACAGAGTTTCTCCAGAAGCAGAGCCCAAGACGGGGATGCTGTAGTGAGTGGGGTTGTATATTCAGGAGAGTGGATGGGGCAGGGAGGTGTTAGGCAATAATGGGGTCCCTCCTGGCCACTAGATTTAGTCTGGTCCCCCAGGAGGTTCTGCAGCACAATGCACACACAGAGTTCATCCTGGAGGGAAGCAAGGCGCCCGGCTTGCTCTCCCTCCATGTCTATTAGCCAGTTAGGGGTTCAGATGTGTGGTGGGCACTGGGGGAGACACTGGTCACATCTATCACAATTCTTTCTTCTATCAACTCACTGTCTTCTCCCTCTGATTTTTCCTTCCAGGGCAAGTTTTCCTTTATGGACTCAGGGAAAGAACAGGGCTGGGAGTCACATAGATGTAGATGGGAATCTAATTCTCATTCTTTGGAAACTGACCACCTTGGGTAAATTATATTTAAGCCTCCGTTTGCCTGCCTGGCAAATGAGTATGATAACCCTCACCTGCCAGGGCTGTGGGAAGGACTGAAGAATGATGGCGGTGTGATGCTTCTTGCAGTGCCCTTCCTTTCTCTCCTCTCATGGTCCCTCTTACAGTGACACAGAACAGCCTCTTCTTTTCCTGGCATGGTCTTTCAGAGCTCTGAAGGTTGTCATGCTTCTCCCTTAGCCTTCTGCTTTCCTTGTTAATGAACTTCTTTTCCATTGGCTCATGTGACAGCTCTCTAGTACCTGCCGTGTGCTCACTACTGTCCTCTGCATGAATTCCAACCCATCGTCTTCCTTCCCACCCAGTGGCGCCCAGCACTGAACTTGGCCTTCTTCCACGGGGCGGGGAGAGAGGGGGTTGGTGGTGGGGAGGGCGTCTGATGGAGAAAGGGCAGCAGAACCATGTTGCTCTTGGGCCCCACACTAACCTCCTAGAGATGGTATCCCTCATTGCATTTGCTTTTTGGACAACATTAGAGGCTACGGTTATAAGTAGCAAGCAGACTTAGAGCTCCACGGGGAATACCAAAATATTGTCCTCTTTCCCAGGTGTCTACAGAGATCTTTGGGCTCCTCCTCCTTTGTCTGCCTGCCCGGGCAGCTGGAGTTCCCTGCCAACGTGACATCCCATGTTGCAGAGCTGGCTGCCATCCTTCATGTCTTGGTGGAGCTGCTGGACTGTAGAGCTAAAATTTGTATCAGGAAGGCTCTGCTAACTTAATGGAATGCAAAACTATGCAAGCCGACTCCAGAGGTTCTGATATGCATCTTGGAATCTCAGAGATGGGCATATGTAGTTTGCACAAGCTCCCTAGCTATCTAAATAAGCTGTTGTCTCTACCTTGAAATTCACTGCTCTGTAGCTTCTGCTTCTGGAAACGAGAGTTTTCCTACCTCGGCTCTTATCCAGACGGACCAGATGTTGTTATAAAGCCCTGAAGCATCTCAATCTTTGCAATGGCTCTAAAGCCTTACCTCTCTCTCAAAGGACAAGTGGCATTTCCAACCCACCAATCTTTGTGATTTATGTTTGCTCCTCCCTCTTTCCCTAGTCACCCCCACCCACCCTTAGCCAGCTGCCTGGAGCCTGGGTGGGCTGTCTGAATATGCAGGCCTTTCTCTCTCCCCCTACCAACCCCCTTTAGTTCCATCCCAGGAGAGGAATCTCTCACTTTTCAAAGAATAAATCTGTAAAAGAGGCAACATTTCCAGAGCAGTAAATCTTTGCTCTGTGTGTGTGGGCATGCATGTGTGCATATGTGTTTCTGAAATCCGTGCTGTGTGTATACCCCTGTGTCTGCAGAGAGAACAGAGCCCATAGCATTGAAAGGCCTTCTAATGTCTGAAGAGTCAAGACCACAGAGGGAAGGAGGGGCCCAGGAACGTGAGAGGGACATGAGCCTGCTGTGAGAAATAGGATCGTCTGAGGGAAGGGCAGTGCCAGGCAGCAAGTGTTTCTGTTTGATGTGCTCCCTGTGAACAATTCCAAGGGAGCCATGGAATGTCAGAATGAGTTGCCCCTCTGCCTCACTACGTACATACCCTCTGCCGCTTTGGGGAGGTTGAAGGGGATTCTGGCCATTCCTGTGTACTGAGTCTCTTACAGCTTGGCCAGTCAGACACTGGGCTTCGCTTTCTTAAACACTTTGTTGGATTTCCTCTTTCCTGTCCAGAGGGAATGATCAGAAGAGACCCCTGGAGAAGGTTCTGAATCAAGCTGAACTCTCCACAGAATTTCTCTGAAAAGTTGTGAATGAAAACAAAACTCTTCCTGCCAACAACCAAGGAACTCACTAACTAGCCCCAGACAGAACCCAGATGTGTGGAGATGGTAAGATCCCTGGGCTGAAATCCAGTTTACTGGCTCCTGTTCCTGTGGGTGTGAAGGGGATGAGGTGTGGTAGAGGTCAGCAGAGGAGAAAGTTAATTATGAGGGAGGGGGGCTGTGGAAACCAGGCTCTCTTGCTGGACCACAGGGTTGCTAATGATGGAGCATGGACCACCCTGACTTCTCATGATTTGGGGAAGGGGAACAATATGGATTACTGAAGTCCACTGAGGGGTTTTCCACCTTATTTTAGCCTCTCGTCCTCCACAGATGAATATGATGAAAGAAAGACACCAAAAGAATCTCCATAGAAATCACAGGTCTGGCCGTTTAGTCAGGTCTGGGGTGGGGGAGGGGGTGGGCAACGAGACCCTATTAATGTACATAGTGTGAAAAGAGTCTGTCTCCTTCTAGCGATGAGTGGAATATTCCTGAGCATGAGTGACAGATGAAGGTGGAAGAGAGAGGAGGAACAAAGGGCTAATAGGAGAGAAGAATAAGAAAGTATTTAGGGTTTACCACTAAGGAGAACACGTAGGCTCAGAGATAGAATGAGAGCACAATGGGGAAAGCAGAGCAGTTGCCTGAGCTGGAAAAAGCCCCAATCCAGGGGTGTCCAGGTATGGGGGTTCTGTCCAGGCCAGCTGGATTGGCAACCGCTGCTGATTTCAGCCCAGAGGCAAAGAGTGTAGACTGAGGCTCAGGGGCAAAGCCCTCACTCCCCGGGGACAGAAGAGGTTGGCACAGGGAGCTCACTTAGCTCAGGCTACCAGGGAGGTTGAGTGAGGTCGGTAGGGACTTCCCCAAACTACAGCCCATGGAGAACTCCTGTGCTGGAAACTCCTGCAACAATTCGTTCAGAGCTTTAACCCCGTGCTGTGGTTAGGTAAATCGGTGTTATCCTGTGCATTGTGACTTTGTCTCCAGTGAAGAGAATTTTGGCCTTGGATTCCAAGCACGTCCTGCTGAGACGCACCCCGGGAAGGGATGAGAGACTTCACCCCATGCACGTACTTACTTAGGAAGGGACACTTTCTCTCTTCTTTCCACGTCTATCCATTCCACCCTCCCCCACTTCTATCCACTTTTGATCTTTGGTGATGCACAATGATATCCAAGGCTGGGGCCAGAAAAAATGTGTTTGAAAGAGTCTTTTGGTTAGGGAGGCTGTTTTTATCCTAGATTTTATTCAGCCAAAGCCTTCCTGAGCTGTCATGACACAGCTAGATTTGTTAGTCTTTTCACTTCTTTTGTTTTTGTTTCGAAAAAGTGCTAATGAACAGAGAAACACAGTCAACACCCAACATGCTCACTCACTTATTATAGTACCTAGTTTGTGCCAGGCATTGCATTAGGCTAATGATCCCTAATTAAACTAAACTACATTAACTACCTCATAAATGGGGGAGTTGCTACTGAGCCCCATGCAGGAGTAGTCCCATGAGAATATAGGCCCAGTGTTGCCAAATTTTCTACTTTTTTCAGAGAAACTGGAACAGTGTCCACAAGTTGGAAATCACTTCAGGGCTCATTCACTTATTCAGCCAATATTTACCAAACACTTGCAATGCCAGGAGTCCCTGGGGTCCAGTGGTACACAAGGACCATAAGGACCCTTGTTTTATGGAAATTTTTCTAGAGGGGAATGCTGATATATTTATGTATAATAGGTAAGGACAACCAAATGCATACTTTTGGGGAGGGTTATGTGCTGTGAAGGAGCTAGAACAGGGTGATGGGCTAGAAAGTTGTGGAGGGGCAACCTCTCTGGAAAGAGAGTGACCTGCATGAGGAGAAGGAGGCTGTCACGCACACAGCTGGAGGAAAGAGCATTTCAGGCGAGGTGGGGAAATTAAATGAATCCCCAAGGCTTGGCGTCTTCAGGGGCTGAAAATGGCAGAGTGGGTGGTGTGCAGAAAGCAGGGTGGGAAATGGAAGAAGGCTTCTGGGTTAGAAAAGTTACCTCCTGCCAAACAGTCCTTTCACTCTTTTTGCGTATGTTCTGGACTCCTTCAAGGGCCTCTTGGAGGCCAGAGGCTCAGAGATCTAGTGCTGTCATGTTGCAGTGAGGCAGAGTCCCCAAAACGGGAGCTTGCGCAAACCAGCTCAGGGTTTTGACCCACCTTTCCTCAAATGTGTGGAAGCTTTCCTCCCACAGCCCAGGCCTGTAACCTGGGCTTCGTAGGCTTAGGGAGATGGGAGTCCGAAAGAGTATACTCAACTCTTCTCAACTGGTTCTAGTGAGATTTGTATGTTAGGTTCTGATGTATGACCTGGTGGCTGTGGCGGTCCTAACAGCCGCCATGTTGTTTTAGAGGGAAGTACCACAGGCCCCTGTGACAACTCTGTTTTGCGGGCAGAAGTTTCTGTCTTCTATTTGAGGGAGATGATTTTTCTTGAGATGCTCATGATTTATGGATTCCAGATCACCAACTCTATTTGGAAACATATGAAGCTGGTTGGCGTGTGGGGAAAGCAGCTTGGGAGAGGTCAGTCAGCAAAGCAGAAGTGTGTAAAAATCACCTCACACAGCAAAGGCCTCCATTCAGGACCACAAATCAAGCCCAGGCATTCTGCTGCCTGGGGACAGCAGTGGGTTCTCTGGGCCTGTCATCCTCAATCAGGCTGTCTCTTTCAGAGAGCTAGGTCAAAGTCAATTTTCATAAAACTACTATAGAAACCATATGTGTGTGAAAAATCATACTGCCTTTTTTTCTTTCCATGGCTGGTAAAATTTCTTCTTCTTGGAGACTTTCTGAAGTAGAGACACTGTGAAGCTCAGTGGAAGAGGATTACTTTTCATGCAACACAAGTCCAGCAAGAGGGGGAATTCATTGCAGGAATGAATTGTGGGCTCTTCCAACAAGAGTTCTTTTTAAATGTATGGCATATAGGAACTTATGGGTCACTGTAATGAGCCAGGTCGGCCCAGAGCATAAAATGGGTCCTAGAAGTTTCATGGCCCCCAAAGGAAGAACGTCTTCACATTTTACCAAGTTCATTTTCCTTCCCATTGGTATAATTGTAAATCGGAGCTCTCAAGGCCTCAAGTTCAAAACCAACCATGTTAACTTTCATTGATTGCAATGGAAACAAGAGAAAGATGCCCTCTTCCCCGGACCTATTTCCTGGGTTTCCTGGAGACAGTATCTATGTCTATACTCTTACCTTTGCTGCCGTTCCTTAAAAACATTATCACGTGACAGATCTTGCCTGGTTCATCATCTAGGAGTAAAGGGAGATAGTGACTTCTCATGTCTCCTCTCCTGCTGTCTCAAAACCAAGCAGGACGGGCTTTAATTTATAGTAAAGCATTTTCATAACCATCCAAAAAGCCAGATTTTGAATTCTAGAAGATAGGATGGCATTTTAGAACATTTTGTGTGTGTGTGTGTGTGTGTGTGTGTGTGTGTGTTTTAACAGAATCAGCTGCCAGTAAAATAAAATACACAGGGTGTACCGGGGTTCTCAGGGTGCATCTGCATCAGTGGCATCTGAGAATATGTTAGCAATTCTGATCCTCAGGGCCTGGCCCAAACCTACTGAATCAATGCCTCTGGGGATGGGACCCAGCAGTCTGTTTTCAGCAAGTCCTCTGGGGGATTCTGACTTATGTTAACGTTTGAGAGCCACTGCTACATACCAATAATGTTGAATGTCAAAGCATGTGTTAAACTTTACTTTTTATATTAATTTAATAATTCTGTATAAGTAAAAAAAAAATCACATATTATTTCTGATGTTAGTGTACTGCTTCTCTAACCTAACTAACTCTTGAGGATCACCAGCTTTGATGAGGGGCCAGACTAGGGAGGTCTGGACAGAGAAGAAGATAGGGAAACACTGTACTATGTAGCTAGTTTCTCTATAGAAATGCTCCTTGCTGGGTCTTTTGGTTTTGAGGTGGGGGGAATCTCTTTTAGTTGAAGTAGGGTAGATCCGTTTGACTTTTCCTTCTTCCTTTTGCCCCACAAATACTGTCTCCTATTAAAATATAGCAAGAAGACCAGACAACATTGTTAAGGCTAAGAGGAAAGTGAGTGCCAAGGACAGGTAGAGTTAAGGTGCAAAGTTTTTTTATTGGTAATTTCTTTCTGCTTTTATTTAAAATGATAAAAAATCAAAATGAATTTGTGTATTTTGAATCCTCACTAATAGGTGGTATATATTATTTTTCAAATGCTGAAAAGCTACTGTTGGGACTAAACAGACAGCCTGTAACAAATGATAATTTAATAACTGAGTCATATTAGTAGAGAGGGGTGAAGGTGGGGTTACCAGGGCAGGGGGTTCTGAAGCCCCCCCCTTTTTTTTATAATTATCTTTTTTTTTTTTTTTTTTTTTTTAAAGATTTTATTTATTTATTTGACAGAGAGAAATCACAAGTAGTTGGAGAGGCAGGCAGAGAGAGAGAGAGGGAAGCAGGCTCCCTGCTGCGCAGAGAGCCCGACGCGGGACTCGATCCCAGGACCCTGAGATCATGACCTGAGCCGAAGGCAGCGGCTTAACCCACTGAGCCACCCAGGCGCCCCATCTTTTTTTTTTTTAAAGATTTTATTTATTTGACAGACAGAGATCACAAGTAGGCAGAGAGGCAGGCAGAGAGAGAGGGGGAAGCAGGCTCCCCACCCAGCAGAAAGCCTGATGCGGGGCTCCATCCCAGGACGCTGGGATCATGACCTGAACGGAAGGCAGAGGCTTTAACCCACTGAGCCACCCAGGTGCCCTCCCACCCCCTTTTAAAAAAGATTTTCTTTTTGAGTATCCTGTACAGCCAATATGGGGCTGGATCTCATGACCAGGAAATCAAGAGTTGCATGCTCTACCAACTAATCCAGCCTAAGCTGGCCAATCCCTCTACCTTGCCCATTTTTTTTTTTTTTTTGTTTGTTTGTTTGTTTTTAAAACAAAGGACTGGAAGTGTATAAATTAATATTGAACATTTTACTATAAAGCAGCGTATATATTTGCAGACTTCCTGTGTTGAGATTCATCATCAATTACCTCTCCCGTTGGAAATAGCTGTCACATTTCCTTTAGGAAAGCACCCCTCATCTTTTCCCAACAACGTGGTTTCATTCAAACAGATCCAACCTGGCTCCAGACCTGTACTCTGATTGGCTTAAGCCTGCAGGCCAGTTGCCATCTCCCAGCTACTGTGATTGGTTCAGTCATGGTGATGTAGTCAGGTCACAGCCAATGAGAATCAAGATAACATTTGCTGGAATTTCTGGGAAATTCTTCCCCTGAATTCACTGGTAGGGAGATGTGAGCATTGATACCCTTTGGTTGGTCTCTATAGTGAGGAAGGCCCAGTGAGGATTGCCTGAAAAAGCACATTGTCAAGAGATGCAGAAAAACTGGGCCTGATAATTCGGATCAAACATTTCCAGAAGCCAGTCATACCCTTGGAGTTTGAGACACATGAGACAACGCATCCCTTTTCCTGTTGGATCCAGAATGATATGATTCCTTTTTCTTTCCCCTTGCTCTTTCTTTTCTTTTCTTTTTCTCCTCCTCCTCCCCCACCTTCTCCTTCTTTTGTTGTTGTCATTTGTACCTCAAGGAATCCTAGAATTCACTGGACTTATCACCAAAGTGATCACGGATACGATTTGCCTCCTGTTCGATGATTCAGAAGGCCCATCAGGAATTTGCAGGGCCATTCTCTGTGTTAGCAGTATTTTCTAATTTTCTACATTCTGGATGCTCTGGCATCTGGGGCCTCACTGCCTGGGGGTAACTGCCCCTTCCAGGGTCAGCCAATTCTAGGAGACATGGAAGGACTCTCCCAGGAACATGTCTTTCATATGAAAATGAACTGATCCAAGGCCCATTCTCCATGCCACCTCTTCTATTTTGCTCTTAAATTCCAGGAGGGAATATTCCTCTGCCCTAATCATCCCAGGGCCAGGTACCAGACAACTAGAGAAAGCCCCTATCTCCAGAGCCTGCTGAAATTACTTATATTAGCCCATCCCAAACTTGCTGACCTTGTCCTGCTTTGCTTTTTGTGTGGAAGCCACAATAAAGCTTCTTGTCCACACTTTCCCCCTGCTCTTTCTTTCTCCTGACTGACCCTGGTGCCTCCCTTTATGGCCCTGAATAATGTAGTATACTCCATCCTCCCAGGAACTGTGAGCGACAAACTATTTTTTCAATGGCTGTAATCTCCTGATCTGTAGTCCTCTCCTCCCTGAATAGTGGTAAAATCTGTATTTTAAAACATTGTCATGAACTGAAGATATTACAGTAGGAGGTATGTTAGGGATGCCAGAAAAGGCCATTTCATGAATATTCTAGGAGGAGGGAACAGAGAATGCCTGTTGAAAATTTACTTTTGTATTTGTTCCAAGGGGGTTAATGAGCATCAAAGCCAATTACCCTGCAAAGCTCACACAGCAATAGGTAATGATGGTTGGGATCCCATGCTCTTTGGAAGGCATGTTGTATTTTATCTTGTTTTGTAGTGGAGGTGGTGGGGAGGTGAGGAAGTTTTAAACAAGTGTAAGTGAGAATGTCTAAGTTTTATGGTTCTATTTTCCATCCTAGCAGCCCTCTGAGGGTGCAAGCATGATCAAAAAGCATTATATCAATTTGAATCAATTTTTAAAATATAAGTTTTCATCTAAGAATTTCTTATAATCAAGAAATTATTTAGGAGCCAGAAGAGTGCCATGATTCATCTACTCTACAGCCCCAAAGTAAAACACCCCAATGCATCCAAATCCCCAACTTTTTTCTACCAGTGATTGGTCCCATGAATAATTTAATGCTGCAAGATGTGTAGGTCAAGCATTATAAAAAAATAAGGAGCTTAGGTTTACCATTTTGGGGTTCTAAACACCTGGTCCCATACTCTGGGGAGCTGAAAGCTGGAGTTCATTCATTCTGACATTTATGCATTTGTAATGGGACGCTTATTAGAGATTAACTGTTGAATTTCTTAAAGATGGAAAACCACAATTTTGGGTATTGCAAGCAGTTTCTGAATTATCTGTGTGTAAAACCTTCTTTGACAGTCTGTGTGCTTGGTTTCAAGACAAAGAAACCAAGACTGAATAGCTTAGACTGAAAATGAATTTTGGGGGAGGATAATGGAAGGATATCAACTCACAGAACAGACCAAAAAAAGCTAAAGAATTCAGGTTGGAAAATGGGCAGAAACCAAGGGTGGCTTGGCAGCAGTCAGCCCAGGGTGTGGGACCATTGCTTCAAGATATCACTACCATTGTTAGACTCTCCTGCTACTGGGCAGAGCTCCTACAGCTGGACAGAGCCACTTCTGTTGTACCTTTTCTAACCCTGGTTCTTTGTCTTGTATATGGTTACGCTTGACATAGGTCTTATGATATTGTGATTTATAATAAGAAATATGTACCTAATTTTTGTCCTATTCTTGGCACAGAGCTCTTAAAACCCTTGGAATTTCCTAAGCAATATAAGCAATAAATGTGACTCTTGTTATGTTAATGAGATAACTTTTGGACCACATTTAGGTAATCTAAGGATAGGGCTGGGTGCCCAGGGACCCAACCATGTGACCAGGGGGTTGGGACTTTTAACCCTACTCTCAAGAGAGGAGAGGAGCTGGAGATTGAATCAAATATCAATTGTCAATGGTTTGGTCAATGATGCTTATGTAATAAAGCCTCCAAAAAACCCAGAAGGACAGGGTTTGAAGAGCTTCCAAGTCGGTGAACACACAAAGTATCTGGGAAAATCATGTACTCAAAAAGCACGGACACTCTTGTTTTCTTCATACATTGTGCTATACATCTCTTCTATCTGGCTGTTCCTGAGTTGTAGCCTTTTATAACAAGTAATCCAGTTGTTTTCCTGAGTTCTGTGATCTGCTCTAGAAAGTTAATCAAACCCAAGGAAAGTGCCATTGGAACCTCCAATCTAGAGCTGGTGGTGGTGGTGGTAACCTGTATTTTCAATTGGTGCCTGAAGAAAGGGGGCAGTCTTATTGGACTAAGTCCTTAATTTGTGGAATCTGATACTATCTCCAAGCGTATAGTGTCAGTATTGAGTTAATTGCTTAGAGTGGCTGGAAAAAATACACTATTAGAGGACTATATGTTGAGCTCTCGTTCAGAGCACATACAATATCCTATAGGGCTGCACATATATCGCAGAATATTGTTTCCAAGCCAGCATTGTAACTGAGGATTTGGTGGGCCATCGCACCATTACATAACTGTCTTTGGGTGATGGGGTGTGTTCTAGTACCATTGAATTCCATGGACATCAGCCAGATTGACTTATTTCTTTTCCTATAAAGTGAAACTCTTGCTGAGAAAATATGTTCTATGGGATGTAATTGTGAATAGGCACGCATTAAGTCCACAAATGGATCTCCTGGCAGAATCATGTTGGATGATGCAGAGAAAGCAAATTCACATTCACAAGTCAGCGTCTGTTTTGGTGAGAACAAATTGATGCCCCTCCATGATGGGAGGGGGTCCAAGATAAGCACTGTCTGCAATCTCACTTCTCTGGAGTACAGTGCCCCATCAAGATTCTGAGAAGGGTGTGTTGGTGAGTTGAAGGTTATTTATTTTTTTAAACCTAGTGGGAGCGCTGTTTCCATCAGTAGGTTATGATGCTGCTGGTTGAGATGTGATACTCTGTAGAGAGAAAAGATTGATGATGTGGGAGAGAGAGGTTATAAATTCAGGAGTAGAGTCCTTCGCTGAGGTGAGCAGGGATGAGTACCGGTGCACGAGTGAAGGGCTGCTGAGACAGGACCGGGAAGGGTCCATTCATTGCAACAGAGGGAAGGGAGAGCATGCATGTACAGATGTTTCTCATTTACTTCTATTTTTTCAGTGAAATGAAGCATGAAGTTATCAGCAAAAATGGGGATAGGGAGAGGAGCTATCAGAGGAGATAATAGATTTATGGAGGAGAGGGAAAAAGGTGTGAAATAGTATCTTGAAAAGTGGGGAAGCAGATTTACTACAGAAAAATTATGATTGCTGGGCAGTTTTCGTAATCATGACTGTATGAGTTTTTTGCAGCTTTCTCTCACTGTGCAGTGTGGGCATGGAGTTGGGCTTGGCTAACTCAGAGAATCAATGGGGAGGCTGGAAAACCAGGTGTGGACAATAGGCAGTAATTGATGGAGGCTCAGCAGAATGAACATTTGGGCCAGAGTTTGGGCACTGTCACTGATACACAGCGCTGATGCCACTACCTACAGCTGTCAGTGGATATTGTCACCATGGGATACTATAGCCACTGGACAAATGTTCCAGGGCTTTCCAACTATGCAGTTACCACAGAGCTAATCTCTCTGACCTTTAGTCTTTATTCCACTATCTCATGATTTAAAATATTGGTTGGGGCTAGGACTGCCACTGGCCTAAATAGAGCCTTCACATGTAAATTCCTCGGCCAGAATATTGTTGTAATAAATACGCAAATCAAGGATGACTATGCATGGCACACCTGGAGTTGAATAATGTAAAAACAGACACAGCAGCAGCCCTGTTCTTCATTAGGTTGCCACGGTGTGGAAAGGTTGAGAATCAGCTACATTTAGCTTTGGTGGACCAGCACAAAGGGATTCCCCCAAATTCGGAAGGAACTTTGGATTCTGCTTGGCAATCCAGTGAAAATGTCTGATATACTTCCATAGTTTAGGAGCTTTTCTTGGATAAGTCATTTTAATTAGGCAAACCTACCAATGTGCTGGGGAAGACCTGAACTAACAAAGTAATTCAAGTAGAGATGACTAGATGTTGTCTCCTCTCCAGTAACACAAGTTACTGGAGAATGTGATCTTTAGCAGTAGGATTCTTCCCACTTCAATGTGGATTATGTTATGTTGGATAGTTTTCACCTTTTGGTGGGAGATATGGATGTCTTTTTGACCTAGATTTGTTCACAGGAGACTGGAATGTTCCAGGAGGGGCATTAAGCTTGACCAGAGGATTGACTTTGAAAAGTACCAGGACTGAACTTAGCACAGTGTTACCTGGGCTGTGGGAGTGATGTTTCTCATTGGTCTTGTTTAAGAGTAAATAAACCCACATTTTAGAAATTATTGATAAATACAGTGATTGCTTTTGGGGGCATCAGGGACCAAATTGTACCTTGATCCTGAAGAGGATGATGTTTCCACTGTCAGTTGCCCTAGAGTGGGAAATGAGACAGGGAGGGAGGATTTTCCTGTCATTCTGTTGTCTGGAACTGGAATGGGACCAGGACCTCAGGCAGAAGAAGGTTTGGAAATTCTTACAGAGAGGTTGAGTGGTCACCCTCCCTCTTCCCCAGTGCATAGAAGCCTGAGGGGAAATAGGCAGAGGTATGGAGTCAAATACAGGTCAGGAACCCTGAGAGTATCCACATGGAGCAGCAGATCAAAGTGACTTGTGTGGTCACTGGTCTCTCAGAATCTTGTTTATGAATCTGTTAAGTGTTGTTGTACCCCTGCTCTTAGCAGTGCATTTGGCAGTTGGGGTGGGGGTTCACACTAGAGTTGAAATTTTATGGAGTGAGTGAAAACAAACCAATTAACAGATGGCAAGAGGCAACCTGGAGAATGATAGATGGAAGAACTTCATGTCAAGCAGGACAGATCTTGGGACATGTTAACCTTCTCTGAGAATGTCCAGAAATTACTTCATGAGAATAAATATGAAAAAATAAAGGATTCCTGAAGATCCATGGGAATGGGGGCTTGGATTATTTGTATTAGAGCTCTAAAAGGAAATGCCATCTTGAAGGCTGAAGAACTTGGGGACCCAGAGGTGGCACATTTAATAAACACATACTTTTATTGACCTTCTAGCATGTGACAGGCACTTTTTTCCAAGCACATGAGAGAGTCACTTAAATAAGATGCTTTATTTTCCTCCCTTAACACCTAGCATGGGATCTCAGATTGTCTTTTCATGCAAGGGAGGTAAAGTCTTCAAAGGTATGTTATAACCAACATCTAAGCGATAGATTTCTTCATCTTCCTCATCTCTGTCTCCTCTGGTAGATTTTCTACAGCATTCAGCTGGGCTGATACTGGCCATGGTGCAATGCAGCCACATTAAAATTCTGGTCATATCCAGAGTTTCCCCTTCCCTGGCTGTGATATATGGCTATCTGCAGCTTTGGTGTTGCAATCACAGATGCTGGGAGGGAATGGGCTGGGCGGTAAGGGGGTTGTCTTCCCCCCAAACAGGATATAGAGCAGACCTGGAAAGCTCCTTTGCCTTATGGGGGTCTCAGGGACAGGGGCCAGAGTTCAGTATCAGTGCAGTAAATCCTCTGGCCTGTAGCGAATCCTGCAGAGGAACCTTCCCTAATCTATGAAAGAAAATAGCTGTCGTTTGTTGGGTCCCGTCATGCAACAAATGCTCTTCACATAGTATCTTATGTGACCCTCAATAACACTTCAACTCCATGGGGTAGGTGAGAAAAGTAAAGAGACAGTTTAACCAAATTGCTCAAGGTCACAGGGCAAGTAATGAAAACAGAATCGAAATTTAAACTTTTGTCTTTCTGAGCCCAATTCTAAAGAGAATGTTTCTCAACCAGAGGTAATTTTGCCCCAGGGGGGCAATTGACAATGTCTGGAGACATTTAAAAAAATTATTTTAAAATATTAATTAATTAATTAATTTGAGAGAGTTGAGAGAGAGAGAGAGAGCAAGAGAGAGAGAGAGCGAGCGGCACACACAAGAGGGAGGGGCAGAGGGGAGGGGGGGAGAGAATCTCAAGCAGACCTCATGCTGAGTGAAGATCCTCATGCAGAGCTCAATCTCATAACCCTGAGATCACCCGACTCAAAACCAAGAGACAGGTGCCCCTGTCTGGAGACAGTTTTGGTTGTCATGACTGGGTAGAATCCAGGGAAGCTGCTAGATATCCTACTATGCCCAGAATACTCTCCTGTTACCAGCTGAATTGTGTCCTTCCAAAGAGAATGTTGAAGTCCTAAACCCCACTATCTCAGAATGTGACTATTTGGAAACAGAGTGGTTACCCATGTAACTAGTTAAGATACTGTCACATTGGAACAGGTGGACCGCAATCCAATGTGACTGGTGTACTTCTAAGAGGATGGTCATACAAAGACATAGGGACACAGGCAGAGCTTGTGAAGATAGAGGCAGAGATTGGAATGATACACTTCTCTGTGCATCAGCTAGCTGAGAACGCCAGGGATCACAGGTTGTCACCAGAAGCTAGGAGAGAGCCATGGAACAGATTCTCTTTCACAGCCCTTAGGAAGAACCAGCCCTGCTAATACCTTAGTTTTGAACTCCTGGCCTCCAGGACTTCAGGAGAATACATTTATGTTGTTTTAAGCCATGCAGTTTGTTACAGTAGCCCTAGCAAGACAATCTATCCCCACAACAAAGAATTATCTGCTCCAAGATGTCAGTAGTTTCACTGCTGAGAAACACTGCCCTAAGAGAACTCTCCACTTCCCTACTCTTACTTAGGAAGCATTCTGCCCCCTTTCTCTCCTTTTCAGGGGCTGCTGAATGTTCCAGGGAGGTTGGGAGCATTAATCCTTGTACCCAGAACAGGGAGAGAGCAGGCTGTTCCAGGGAATAAAATCCAGTCTTTTAAAATGTTGAACATGGTTAGTCCATCTGGCAACTTAATTAGCCTTGATCTACCTCAGGAGTGAGAGATCCTGGCTGGAAATGTGCTGATAGATTGCGATATTGTTTTCATAGAGTAAGACCCTGGGTCTCTTCCCAGCCTGGGCTAGAAATTTCTGGCTTTCAGTACTTGGCTGGGTGGGCTGAAGTTTCCTGTAGGATGTCACATTCCATTTTATTAGTCTCCATTTTCCTCATAAGGCTTAGGGCTATGTTTCACCCTGAACCAGAGTGGTATTTTTTGAGAATTGGAAAAGAAAACATTCTCCCAGATTGTAGCCTAGAAAAGTGGTGTGGTGGGAAGACCAATCTTCCTCAGAGCAAATGAAACCAGCCTCAGTGCACTTTGCTGATTCATTGTCTGGTGAAGTGCCGTTGCTATGAATGTACTGCCCCTGAGCCTGGGGAGCCCACTCACCTCCTGGATGTAAAACCCATTTCATTAAGGAGCCTGGCATTTGCAGAGCTGGGCGCTGGTTTCCCCGTAGGCTGGGATAGTAAGGTGAATGAGAAAGGCAATGTTTCTTGCTTGGGCTTGGTGGGGTTTGCCTCTTATGAGTATGAATATTTTAATGACAGGGTGTTTCCAGGCAAAGACACGAAACAAAAAAGACCTGCTCAAAATGGTAGGCCGCTGGCATGGCCTTGAGAGCTAGCAACTCTCAAAATTGGTGCGGAGGTTTTAAAAATGGATTCTTCTCATTCATTGAGCAGAGTTTGAGGTGGGTTAAATAATGGCTCAAGAATGAGTTGTGACTCATAAAGAATCCAGCAATGGTCAATGGGAAGTGGATCTCCAGGAAGGACACTCCCAGATTTCTTAGAGGAAAGTGATGATGACCTTGACGTTGTTCACATGCTATGTGTGCATTGGGAAGGCTGTTTCAACTGGCTTGTCCAGGGCAGGACTACATGTTCTATTCATTTTGTGCATCCTCTCTCCTTCTTCCCAATGCTCTGGTGTTTGGTGGACACTCAGCAATGCTGCTTATTGGCACTGAAACTGGCAGTGGAATTTTTTAGTTCTTTCTGGACCCACCCTCTAGCATCTTTATGCCTCAGTACGTTTACAGGAAAACAGGGGTGAGTGAGAAGGGGCCTGGAGGTAGATTTGCAATGTGCAGTTGCTAAGGAAATGCTTCCTACTATCACGATACTCCGTTTCCTGACCCTTGACATGGGCAAGTTGATTTCTAAGATGTCATTTTGAGATGCTTGACAATCTAATGCTTCCTGTTAAGATATTTATCTGTGGTTACTTAGTTCTCAGAATAACAGAATTTACATAGCAGGAAGTGCTGGAGACCAGGGTTTGCCACTTATTAGCTATGTAACCGTGGGCAAGTCACTTAGCCTCTAGAGACTTGAGTTTGCCCATCAGAGGTCTATGTTGCCTATTTCCAAGGATTCCGTGAGCATCAAATTTGATAAGGCATGTGAAGGGGCTTTGGAAACCGCAAGGCATTACTTAAAGGTCAAGTATAATTGTGAATAAATTCCGATTCGTTTTTAAGTGTTCGTGGTTTTCTGTGACCCTTCTTCCAGTCAAGCCTGTCTTTTATGCCAGGGACAATAGAGTACTTTCTTGGGAAGTCTGATTTCTTTTATTGTTATCCTGCTTGCTCTTCTGTGTTCTGGCTCCAATTTTAAGATCTTGAGATTGGTTCTTTCTGTGAATATGTTTTCTTCTTCTTGCCATTAATTAGGATGAGGACAGTGACTTATGCCCAGAGACACAGATGCTGAGGCATAGCGTTTGGAAGTGCCACATTACTTCTCCATCTTGAGGTAACGCCTTCCATTTGTGCCTGGGCTTAATTTATGATTTAAAAACAGTCTGTTTGCAGCCTTTTGTGGCATCTTCATGGTTAAATCTGCAGCTGCTGTGGAGCAATCAGTAGCACCAGTGAGCAAGGGAGTTTGATAACCTGGTGTTGGGGTTTCTGGTGCTTAAGACATGGTTGAGATTCTTGAAGGGGCATTGCTGTAGTCTGCTAATCTAGATCACTGCCATCTTGGTATCTGCATATATAAGAACTGTGGATGGATTTTTTCCCCCTTATGAAAATCCAGGACAGCAACATGGCGGTTTCTTTCTTTCCTTTCTGAGCCTAGCTGAAATCATTCATCTGTTTCCTTCTGGAACTTCATGGCCAGTGGTCTCACCATAGCCATTGGGCCGTCCTACCTTCCATCCACATCATCTCTTCTTTCCACTGTTCTGTCAAGGTATGGGGAGGTGAGCCAGAATGGGCAGGGTACAGACACCCTCTGGGCCCTCAGTGACCCGGGGAGCCAACACCTGGAGAACAGTGATAAGAAGAAGCAGGGATGTGTCAGTGTGTCTGCTGGGTCTAGAACTCAGTGATGAGTGCATCCCCTGGCTGGTTCCCCTCAGAGCGCTGCGGAGGCTCCTTTTCTAATTCTGACTGACATGGTCTTTGGTCCACCCAGAGGGCTAGTAGAGGCATTCACTGACATAGGGCTACGGCATCCACACTAGGATTCCCGAATTCTTCACCTTTCCTGAAACTTACTACCCAAACTTAGGAGTCAAATCATTCACCCACCTTTGCCTATCTGCAGGTGGCGGAAGTTTTAGTTAATTTGAACAAGGGATTCATTGACTGAAATACATACTGGAAAATGCATCAGTGCTTTAAGATATTCAGAAATAACAAACAGATTTACATAATGCTCTTTCAAGGGAAAAGTTTCTCTCACATCAATTATCTTCACGACCCTGTGAGAGAGGAAGGGTGAAAATTGTAATGTCTTTTTACAGTCAACAAAATAGAGGCTTGGAGGTTGATTAGCACAGGGTACATCTCCAGTAAACAAAAGGACTCAATCTGTACTTCACAACTGTCATTTCTGAGATCAGAGCTCTTTCCTTTACAGGATCTTGGGATGGTGAGACCATGGGAAGGAGAGCAAAGGGAAAACTGGACAGAAGCTCACAGGTTTAATTTCAGTGATGCTTCAGTCAATTTATATAATTGAGTACATTGGAGGCCAAGAGTTTTGTTGCATGTGATTTTAGGAATTCTTAATCTTTATCCTTTTTAGCATAGTGGTGTCCAAACTTTTAAAAAAATTTTATTTTATCCTCACTTTTTTAAGGCAAAGGACTTCTCTCTTTGGTCAAAAGAATGGAGTATGATATAAAAATCCCAGTATGTAAAACTTAAATTGAATGGCTGTGATTGAGTGGGTGTGAAATCTTCCCTGGTCCTTCTTCTCTTGCCCATCAGTTGCCTTGAGACAGCTTTGAGAACTTGAAGAGACGAGGATAGAACTTTCAGGTCAAAGGGGTTTTGTTCTCTCTCTTTCTTTTCTTCTTCCCTAGTTTGGTCGCCTGTCTATGTTTTAGCTCTCTTCTCCCAAAAGTTACCTGAAGACCACATGGCATTCCCCCATCCTGGCACCCAGCACCTGTGAGGAATCTGCTTTTGTTATACATTTCAACAAAGCTGTAAGAAGAAAGGTGGTAGATATCAGCTCTTGTGTTATTCAGCTGTTCTTTATTTCTGTTATGTCCAGAAAACAGAGGGCATAGCAGGCGGTCCAAGGACATCTCTGTTCTCAGACAGTTGGTCAATGAGCCAAGCCCTCGAACCTATTCTGGGCAGTCAGCATCTTTTCTGGGCAACAAATTCTCCTGAGTCAGTAGCACAAAGCACTGAACCATAGTCCAGGGTTCTCTAGCCACATATGGGCTATGGGTGTCCTCAACATCTGCTTGCCACCAACCACACTGGGATAACCTATCTAAACCCAGATGATTAGTGCCCAGTTGCTAAATGATCCAGACAACAGCCTTTCTCTGCACAATTATGGCATTTCCTAAAAGTCTTCATAAGCCCTGGGATGGCAAGGAATTCCTGTTGGCTGTGCTTTGTTTGCTCTATTTGTGGGTTATTACCCTACCTTGAGCTGGATGGTTTTCTGTGGAATTAGGGAGGAATCTTATGCCTAACTGGCTCTTTAGCTAGGCATATGGGCTTCTCCGTAAAGCAATCATTGGATAGATAGACTTTCTTGCAAATTCTTGGCCATGTGACTTTTGCATTTTTCCCTTTGTGTTTCAGCATCTCTAAATAGAGGGCAGCAAACTCAGATATCTCCTTGCGAGAGTACCTCATAGGGAAGTACTGACATACCTTTGAACACTCTCTTCGCTCCCTTGCTAGCTCTGCATCCCACCACCTCCTTGCCGGAGAGGCTTGCAAATGCCTGGAATATTGACTGGGTCACTTGAGACAGATTGGTCAGCCCCTTTCAAGGAGACGCCAAAGCTCTTATGAAATTCCACCATATTTCTTACTCCTGGAGTACATGCTTATACAGGTAGGAATCAAGCCCTACACTGAGAGGATATAGTTGACCCCACTTGAATCTTCTGTTCTGAGCCATGTGCTCCAATTCAGCTTTATCCAAAAAGTCCTGTGTTTTGGAGCTCTTAGGCTCTTTTGCAGTTATGTATAAAACTGTGTTTTGTTTTCCATTGAGCTCCATTGTGAGGACTCTCCTTTTGTTGAGAGTTCCAGAGGGAAAAGTGAGAAGTATGATTTGGGTATAGAAAATCCACCTCAAACCCTAACATTGTAAAGAACCTAAATATTCCATAGCCTTTGGAGAACGTTTTCTTTTGTGTTGGGTTTTGGAGGTCAGGTCACCTTCAGTTACTCACTTTCAATTACTTTTTAATATTGCAAGGAATGTCACAGACAGCCTGTATGGTAAGTTTCAAATGATCTCAATGCTCCCAAAACTTTCTCTCAGGCTCCGGACAATTGAATGTTCTCTGCTCATGTTTATCAGGGCCATGTGGTCACCTTTCAGCCATCAGACCCACTCCCACTGTTCTTTGTCTCATTAGGCTTAGTGGCCACAGGTGTTTTCTGCATGGCCACTTTGCCCAAGTTTATAAAGAGGAGAGAAATAGGAAGGTAAGGTGATGTAGTGACCTCAGCTAGTATAAAAACTAATCAGGCTCATTTGGAACAAGTATGCAATATTCCTTTCCTGAGAGTTTTTCTTTAATGGATCTAAGTCATTCTTCCTTGAAAAATTTCATTAGTAGTACAAAAATTTATTTCAGCAGTGTAATAAATTAGCGACATAGAATCTCCTTAAGCTATGGGGGATACTTCGAACTCCCTCCTCAGTCTTTGATTTCTGATTTCCCTCAACCTCTCAAGGAAGCCTCCATCTGAGGAACTCCCAATTCTCTAAGTAGGGCAGCCCTCCCTTAGCAGTGAAGTAGATGGAGTGTCCATGGTCCCCCTTCGGTTGCCCTTTATCCCCTCTGTGTTTTCACCCTCTTCTCCTTTCATGAGGTTCCCAGTGACACCTTCCTGTCTCCTTTCTCATCTGTCAGAAAAGGCTCCTGTATCGACCATTTATCCCAATGATGATTTGTCTGTCTTAGGGACACCTACATTTTGATTTTGGTTCTAACTGTGGGTTAACTAACCTTGTACCTTATTAAAGAAGTCCTGTTTCTTAAAAGTGAAGTTATTGTTTGGGGAGATGAGGAATACTTTCTTGGAGTCCCTGACATCATAATGTTAAGAAAGCATCTCCCTGAATACCTCCTCACTCCTCTTGTAAGGATGATCTGTTCGTCGCTGTCCTTTCCCCATACTATCTCCAAACCCTCTGTTCTTCTGGTTTTCTCAATGCCCAAGGCTGTGTATGCTTCATTAGTATGTCCCTGATGCCAGTCCATAGCAGCTCCAAGTGTTTTTGTAGGATGCCTGCATTGCTATAGAAGCAGCTCAGAGGCTCCTGGGCAGACACTAGCAGATCCACACCTGCCTTCCCCTCCTTGAGGCTTTGAGGCTATAATGTTCCCTTGTGGGACCCTGCCATCTGCCTCTGCCTGCAGGAAGCAGCTGTGAGATCTCTGACCAAATCAAATTCCTGGAAGACTAGGTTTATACGCAAGAGGAAGGCTAGTCAGAGCTGATTAGTTCTGTGTGAGTTGTCCCTCAGGCCATGTTTCTCTGACCTCGGATGGAGGCATGTATATACTAGCTGGGATTACCGAATGGGTCCTCTACTTCAGCTGATGGATGACTAATATTTAGGTAGCTGGTGACGCATTTTGGGATCCATCCAAAAGACGCAGCCCCCGGTAAATGGAAGGATTGGTCATTACTGTGACTCTAACGGTGAATGCATCACAGAAGCACCAGTTCCGTCAGCACTCTAAGCTACTGATTGCAGCTGGGCTAATGCATTGCCTCCAAGGAGCATCTATTGATGTGCTGCAGAGGAATTAACTTTGACGTAATGGAATTTTGTTTTCGCCACTGCTCATAAAAAACAACTGCCTTGAGCAAGTGAAAATGTGTGTGGCAATTTGTGCATTTCCAGTAATGATTGTACCCAGGCAAGGGTTCTTACGGAAGGAAATGGCATCCCTGCAGACCAGGGCTGGCTGATGAATGATTAATGAAAAGCAGCGGTACCAAGATGTTGGCTCTGGAAAGATAAGGGAGAATGATGTTGTGAGCCGGAGGGGAGGGGAGGTGCATGGAAAAGCGTGCTCCACTTATGGGCAAGATTCCAAGGAATTGGGCTGGTGTCAGTGACTTAGAGTCATTGCAGGGGAGTATGAGCAGGGTCAGCTGCCATGCAGCTGGCGAAAGAAGAGGCCTATTCGGACCCCTCCCTCCCCCTGCCTCTTCTTGGGGACCCTGACCTTCCCTCTTGGGACAAGGCCTAATGGCTTCCCTCAACTCTACTCTTCTGCTCTGTGTATAGCACACTGTCTATCACCTCTTCTTTCAGAGACAAATTCTCTTGGCTCTATTTTCCTGCAACCCCACCCTCCATTTCCCTAATTCTTTGCTAACAAAATCCTGGGGATCACTGTCATTTCAACCCTTACTACTTACCAGTCCCTCGGCAGCAGAATGCTCCCTACAGAGCCCCATGAGGGACCCCACATTCCAACTCCAGTCACTCCTACCGTCCGTGATGTTCAGATAAGGCCCTTAGGTGATTTCTGTACTTGTCCTGGCCTGCAACCTGGTACCATAATAAAATTCTGAGGTCACCCATTGAGTCTCCATCTGTCTCACCCCTGGCATCGTCAAGCATTCGGAGAAGGAATCTGGGTTATTTTTGAATATTTTTTTACAAAGCCAGAATTCTCTGTGTCGGGGTCAGAAGAACTCTGAGCCCCAGGGGGTGGGTCCTTTGGTTCCTGTACCCACAGACAGGGGCCAACGGCTGCACTGGGACTCCGCGACAGGCAAGGATCTGAGCCCACGTCCTCAGTTACATTTCTCCCTGTGTATGCTAGGGGACATCTCAGCAGGCTTACTTCTTCTGCTCCCACACTGGCAGCTAGATAGAAGTGCCCTTCACTGGAAGACAGCAGTATGGCTACTTAAAGTATCCAGGACAGGCTGGACCATGCAATGCATTTGACCTCAATCCGTTTGTTTTATGGTTCAAAGTGGTTTTGGTTCTTCTTTCCGCATAAGTATCCTTCCTCTGTGTATGGATAGGGAGAGAGGACGAAAGTGGGCTTATCAAAAAGCAAAAGAAAATGAGTAAGATAGGACCAGAATGTATTCTTTTTCTTCCTTCTCTCACTGAAAGTAGTTTTATACACAGTGGGAAGAAGAGATCGGCATTTGTGGCGCTCTTGCTGTCTGAAGTCTTATTTGAAAGAAACAGGGAGACTTATTTTTCTCATGCTCTTGGCAGTACTATCACAGACTCCAGCCCATATGCTGGCCCTAATGAGAAGATGAAAGACCTGTTAATGCCATTTGTTTTGTTTCTAAGCAGTAGGTGACAGGAGCGCTAAATATTCTCTCTGACCTGATGCAGTGGTTCTAAAGGCACCAGGACCAAAAGGCTGCAGTGACCTTGCTTTTTATGTTCAATTAAATGGACCAGAGATAAGATCTATATTGTTTCTGAAGTGTTGAGATCCACAGATGGGATGAGAAATTTCTTTGCCTGTGCCACTGGGAAAAACAAATGAAACACACTGGGAATTCACAGTGTCCCCTTGAGTCTCATTTTTCACTCAAACCTGCGATGCTCTTGTTTGATAGCAAGTCTTGGCTTGGGGAGTTGGAGGCCCAGGGTCATGGGTAGTGATTCATGGGCTTGTATTTGCTTGTGGATAATACTGTTAATAAGTAGTCTATTCAATATCACTTACCCGTAGGACACTGTGTTGGGTGCTAGAGGGGTTATAAAGAGGCATAAATGTTTCTGCCTTCCACGGTTAGAAAATCTTGCTTGGAAGCAAAGCATATGTTCATTGAAAGAGATCAGTACTGAGAGCAAATGCCAAGTGTGGCAGGATTGAGTTGCCACTGACCTCTCCTTCCTTAGGATTCTAGGGGCCGGAGAAATCATTAAAGCAACTCTAGCTAAATGGAAAACGTGGTACTGATTTAATACTCTGAGCAATAACCCCAAGTGTTACTTCTGATGAGTTGCCCTGGGGAATATGAATTAGATCTGAGGTGGTGGTGAGGACACACTGCTCTCACCCCAGTATGACTGGACCTCTACAAGTGATTCTAAATGCTCGCACCAATAAGCTGAATGGTCAAGGACCACAGAGAAGAGTGGACGGTTCCCATACAGCATGGTGGGGGGAGGGGATCCAGGAAATGAAGGAAAAACTGTCACTGTTCACAGGAAAAACAACAGCAACATCAACAATTGGCTCAGTTCCAGATTTTAAGCACATTTAACATGAATTCCCAGTAAAACATGGGTCCATGAACGTCAGGCTTCAGTCACAGTCTAACTCTTCCTCTCCTGGAGCCTTTAGAGATAGAGCTTAGAATTGTTCTAATAATCCTTCACATGAAGAGAGAGCTCTTGAGTGGAAATATGAAATATGAAGAGATGTGTCAGATGTGTTATCCTCATGGATCAATGGTGGGGGGCAGGGGGAGAGAAAACCCTAGGCTGGCCCAGGAGTGGAGACAGTCTGGGAGGTCTCCTGGAAAGGTTGTTTTTGCGTTGACCTAAAGGTGGGGATGGGATAAGAAGGGAGCAGACCTGCCAGGTGGTGGATAAGGACAAGCAATGAAATGATGGTGGTTACGGTGAGAACATTGTGACCGGAGCTCAGAGCAAAAAAGCAGTGGAGACCACCTGTTGTGTTTGGAGTGGATACTCTCCCATTACCCTCCCTTATTTGGTGAAGCTCCTGGAAATAGATTACTTATAAAAATTGCTTAGGTGGATGCTTGCAGAACTTCTGGGTCCTGATCACCACAAAGATGAAAGGGATCTTGAGTGGGGTGGGGAAATCCCACCAGCAAATATGGCCACACTATTGTAAAGTTTCCCTTTATGCGACTTATAATAAGGTAAAACATTTCTAGGAAAAAGAAAGAAATTTTGAGCCTGATGAACCTTGCGTGGTTTTCTGATGTGATCTATTTTTTGCAGGAATCTTCTCTTTTATGTCTCTCTCATAAGACATATCCAGCTCCTGCTTGAAGAACTCTAGAAGTCCTGCTACTTTTGTCAACATCTTTGTTGCATCTCTTCTTTTATAGAACACTCTTCTTGTCCTGAAATTTTCCTTCCTATAATTTCCAAACACAAATCCTAAAAGAATACAGAAAAAGTCATTTTCCATAACATAGCTCAGCTCTTAAATACTTCAAGATGCTACTTCTTTTTTTAAAAAAATTATTTATTTAACTCCAGTATAATTAATGTACAGTGTTAGAGATGTTTCAGGTGTGCAATACAATGATTCAGCAATTCTGTACATTACTCAGTGCTCATCAAGCTAAGTGTATTCTTAATTCCCTTCACTTATTTGATCCATCCCTCCACCCACCTCCTCTCTGGTGACCATCAGTTCTCTATATTTAAGAGTGTTTTTTTGTCTTTTTTCCCCCCTTTGTTCATTTGTTTGTTTCTTAAATTTCACATATCAGTGAAATAATACGGTGTTTGTCTCTCTATTGTTGGCTTATTTCACTTAGCGTTGTACTCTCTAGGTTCATCCACTTGTTGCTGCAAATGACAAGATCTCATTCTTTTTTATGGCTCAGTAATATTCCATTGTATATGCATACACGCCCCTTCTTCTTTACCCAGTCATCAATCAGTGGACACTTGGCTTGTTTCCATATTTTGGCTATTGTAAATAATGCTTCAATAAACCTGAGGGTGCATGTATCTTTTCAAATTAGTGTTTTTGTGTTCTTTGGGTAAATTCCCAGGAGTGGAATTAATGGATCATATGGTAATTCTATTTTTAATTTTTTAAGGAATCTCCATACTACTTTCTACAGTGTCTGCACTGATTTGCCTTCCCACCAACTGTTCATGAGGGTTCCTTTTTCTCCACATCCTCGCCATCGCCTGTTTTTTCTTTGCTTTTGATTTCAGCCATTCTGACAGGTCTGTGCTGCTATCTCATTTGATATGGATTTGTATTTCCCTGATGATGAGTGATGTTGAGCATCTTTTCATGTGTCTGTTGTAGGATGCTGCTTTTTAAAAAAAATTTTATTTTATTTAAATTCAATTAATTAACATATAGTTATTATTAGTTTCAGAGATACAGTTTGGTGATTCATTAGTTGCATATAACACCTAGTGGTCATTACATCACATGCCCTCCTTAATGTCTATCACCCAGTTACCCCATCTCCCTCACCTACGTCCCCTCCAGTAACCCTCAGTTTGTTTCCTAGGGTTAAGACTCTCTTATAGTTTGTCTTCCTCTCTGATTTTATCTTATTTATTTTTCCATCCCTTCCCCTACAATGCTCTGTTTTGGTTCTTAAATTCTACCTATGAGTGAAATTGCACAATAATTGTCGTTCTCAGATTGACTTATTTCATTTAAGCATAATACCCTCTAGTTCCATCCACATCATTGCAAATGGTAAGATCTCATTTTTGATGGCTCAGTAATATTTCATTGTAAGATATATCTATATCTATATCTATGTATATTTCTCTCTATAGATAGATATCTATATGTCTCTCTCTATATATATATACCACTTTTTAAAAAAAGATTATTTATTTATTTATTTGAGAGAGAGAGATAATGAGAGAGAGAAAGAGAGAGAAAGCATGAGAAAGGGGAGGATCAGAGGGAGAAGCAGATTCTTCACTGAGCAGGGAGCCCAAAGTGGGACTCGATCCCGGGACTCCAAGATCATGACCTGAGTGGAAGGCAGTCACTTAGGCAACTGAGCCACCCAGGCATCCCTATGTACCACTTCTTTGTGCATTCCTTTATTGATGGATATCTGGGCTCTTTGCATAGTTTGGCTATTGTGGATATTGCTGCTATAAACAATGAGGTGCAGGTGCCCCTTCAGATCAGAATGCTGCTTCTTTGGCACCTCTTCACTACACTCCACAATCTCAGTCTCATGTATCTAATTTTGGTTAGCACCATCTTATTTTTTCATTATTTTTTCCCACTCAGAACCCTGGACTCCAGCAGTTCTGCAATCGCATGAGGACTGCCAACAAAAGGGTCTGACTTTCTTTTCACTGCCTCCCATCCTTTCATTCCCTCTCTCCACTTCCAGCTTAAATTCTACGATCATTCCTTAGAACCTCTTCTTTAAATGAACCTTCTGTCCCCTTGGCCTTCACCCCTTTGCAGTTTTAGTAAAACCACACCCTGGAAAATCTGTCCACCTCCTCTGTGTCTTTGCCCTTATAGTTGAATGTTGCTGGAGAAAATCTCAACCCTGGGCATGGTTTGATTTTGTATTCATGACCATGAACTTCAAATGAGACCCAAATGTGGCCCAGCATCATTATCATAATGTATTGCTCTGGTCCATTTATCCTCCCAATTTCCTAGGCGCTACCTCACCGTTTCATGCCTCCCACCACCTCTCCTCCATCCTCGTTCTCACCTGCTGACCTTGACTCCTGTTTTACCAAGAAATCGAAGCTGTTAGAAGAGAAGATGGGCAGATTTCTAGCCCACGTTATACCCACATACCAGCACCCTCATACCTCTGCCTTCCCGCCGCCTGGATGTTTTGGTGACCCTATCTAAATGCTATCCCCTCTCACTACTCAAGGGCATTGCTCAGCAATTCTCTGATTCATTATCATCAAACTTCCCTCTCCTGCGGGTACAAACATGCTGTTAATTTCACCACTTTAAGAAAAACCTCCTCTTGATCCCACTTCTCCTACTATTTCCCTAATTTTTGCTCCCCCTTGTCACAAACTTCTCTTAAGAATCCAAAATCATGGTTTGTTGAACCATGGGAGACTACAGACTATGGGAAACAAACTGAGAGTTTCAGGGGGGAAGGCTGGGGGAGGGGGTAACAGGGTGTTGGGTATTGAGGAGGGCAGGTGAGGTGATGAGCACTGGGTTCTATATGTAACTAATGAATCATTGAACACTACACCAAAAACTAATTATGTATTTATACAGTGGCTAACAAAAGATTAAAAAACAAAAAAAAGTATCCCAAATCAAATTCAAAATCGAAATCCTCCATCTCCAAGTCTTCTTCTCACATTTTCTTAAATTCATTCCAGTCAGGCTTTCCTCAGTATCCTACCAGCCTAGGTTGCTAAGTCCAATGGTCAATTATTAGTCCATATCTTATTTGACGCCATTGATTATTCCCGGACCCAAAGCTTTATTGAAATATAATTGACATATAACACCGCATAAGTTTAATGTGTACTACATGTTGATTTGATGCAATTATCTAGTGCAAAACCATTACCATCATAACACTTACATCCCCTCACATTATTACCATTTCTTTTTTGTGGTGAGGACATCTAACGTCTAACTCCCAGGGATATTCAAGTATAAATACGGTATTATTAACTATAGTTGCCATTATATCCCCGAACTTGTTAATCTATAACTAGAAGTTTGTGCCCTTTGACCAGTGTCTTCCTATTGCCCTTACCTCCCAGCCCCTGGTAACCACCACTGTACTCTCTGTTCCTATGAATTTGGCTTTTTTTTTTTTTTTTTTTTTAAGATTCCTTACATAAGCGATGTCATACTAATATTTGTTTTTTTCTGTCTGACTTATTTCACTTAATGTAATGCCTTCAAGTTTCATCTAAGTTGTTGCAAACAGCAGGATTTCCTCCTTTATCATGGCTGAATAATATCCTTTATATATATCATGTATATAATCTTTTGAGGGACACTTGGATTGTTCCCATATCTTGGATATTGTGACTAATGCTGCAATGAACATGGAAGTGAGATGCTGATTTTAATTTCTTTGGAATATATATATATATATATATATATATATATATATATATATTCAGAAGTGGCACTGATGGCTCATAAGGTACTTCTTTTTTAAAAAAATTTTATTTATTTTTAAAATTTCTTTTCAGTGTTCCAGAATTCATTGTTTATGCACCATACCCAGTGCTCCCATGCAATACATGCCCTCCATAATACCCACCATCAGGGTCACCCAACCTCCCACCTCCCACCTCCCACCCCTCCAAAGCCCTCAGATTGTTTTTCAGAGTCCAGTCTCTCATGGTTCATTTCCCCCTCCAGTTTCCCCCATCTCACTTCTCCTCTCTATGTCTCCATGTCCTCCGTGTTACTCCTTATACTCCGCAAATAAGCGAAACCATATGATAATTGACTCTCTGCTTGACTTATTTCACTCAACATAATCTCTACTTCTATTTTTAATATTTTGAGGAACCACCATAGTGTTTTCCATAGTGGCCACACCAATTTGTATTCCCACCAACAGAACATAAGGGTTCTCTTTTATTTTTTTAAGATTTTATTTATTTATTAGACAGACAGAGATATCACAAGTAGGTAGAGAGGCAGGCAGAGAGAGAGAGGGAAGCAGGCTCCCTGCCGAGCAGAGAGCCCGATGTGGGGCTCGATCCCAGGACCCTGGGATCATGACCTGAGCCTAAGGCAGAGGCTTTAACCCACTGAGCCACCCAGGCGCCCCGGGTTCTCTTTTTTTTACATCTTCACCAGCACTTGTTATTTCTTGCCTTTTTGATGTTAGCCATTCTAACAGGTGTGAGGTGATATCTCATTGTGGTTCCAAGTTATGTTTCCCTGATAATTAGTGATGTTGAGTACCTGTTCATGTATCTGTTGACCATTTGTATGTCTTATCTGGAAAAATGTTTATTCAGGTCCTCTGCCTATTTTTAATTGAGTTGTTTGTATTTTTGCTACTGAGTTATATGAGTTCTTTATATATTTTGGATATTAGGCCATTAATATTTGATTTGCAAATATTTTCTCCTATATTGTAGGTTACCTCTTCGTTCTGTTGATTGTTTCTTTTGCAGAAGCTTTTTAGTTTGATGTAGTTCCACTGGTTCAATTTCACTTTTGTTGTCTTTGCTTTTGGTAAAGTCTCAGATTTGGATAAAAAGGATAGAAAATCTTGGATCACAAGGGGTCTTCTCTTTCTGGCTATTATGGCCAGTCATCTGCTTCCTGCCTTTAGATGTGTAAGAATGTAAACTTAAAGCTATATACAACCATCTCACGACCTTGAGGGACACTCAAAGCATCATAGTTAGAGCCCAGTGTCTTTGTGGGGAGCTTTTGAGCCAATCCTGGCATTACCCACCTGCACATTTCTTGGGACAAATAGTAAATATCATTAGATTCAATGATAATGTTGGCAAGGCTTTGGGTTACTTATGCTGAATGCAACTTAATTGATGATATATTTTAATTTTATTATTATTAATTTATTTATTTATTTTTAAAAAGATTTTATTTATTTATTTGACAGGAAAAGATCAAGCAGGCAGAGAGAGGAGGAAGCAGGCTCCCTGCAGAGCAGAAAGCCCGATGTGGGGCTTGATCCCAGGACCCTGGGATCATGACCTGAGCCAAAGACAGAGGCTTTAACCCACTGAGCCATCCAGGTGCTCCATTTTTTTTAGATTTTATTTTTTATTATTAGAGATTGCATGATCAGAATTTCATTGCTGACTATTGCCTGGTTTTGTAAATTAACTTAAAAAAAGACATATTCAATAATAAAATCCCTTTATCTTTATTTCTCTTAAATTTCCTTTCTAGAGTCTAGACAAATTTTAGGCCCCACAGTAACAAAATAGTTACTGAGTGCCTGTAGTATGTCAAGTATTGTATGAAAAACTGAAGATCAAGATTGATTGTTGCTTTGTGATTTAATGAGGGAAATACTGATTTCCCTGGCTTTATCATCTTTTGCTATTTTGAATTTTCAGGTGATATTTTTCCCAAGTTACTTCCATTTCTATGTTCTTCTTTTGATCAGAATGAAGACCAGAGTCACAGTTCCCACTGTTGTTACTTCAGCTTCCAGAGAGACAAAATGATCAGTAAAACAAATGTGTAACTTATCCTCTATGCTCTGTCTAAATTGCCCAGTGGGACAGATGGTAGCATGTGGCTGAGGCACTGACCTTGCACACTAGCACTGTTTCACCCAATTTCCTTCATGTGAGGAGCTCAGAAGATTAGAGAAGGTTTTTTGTCAGGTTTGGCCTCTATTTGGGTTATTATCTTTGATTACTTGGATTGCTTTATCCCAGAGAAACCAGACTTCATTTAAATAAAAAATTCGAAGAAGACTTAAAAACAATAAATTGGCACATTAAAATGTTCATGCAATTATCTGGACAGCAACTGCATCTCCCTAAAGCCATGCTGTGGCCTGCAGAGTTGACAAGGCAGAAACAGATGGCCTGGGTTTCCCTTGAAATATACTAATGAAGAGAAAAAAGTGACTTGGCCCTTTGTCATTTTAGATTATGCCAAATCCACACAAATAAGGGACTCTAGACACTTGGCCTGAGCTCCAAAATGTGCAGAACAGACACATTCTGGCCTGTCATGTCTGGTACTTGTGGAGTGTTTAATGGGGGACAACTTGGGTTTGCCCAGGTGCGTGGCCCACCTCCCAGTCCACCATGCCCATCACCCATGTGCTCTAATTTATTTACCTTACTTCCGTGGACTCCCTCCACATGGGCTACCCCATAGGGTTGGTGAATGTTCTCATTAATCTCTCTTACTTCCTGTTTTCCTTTGTTTTTCTTTTTTGGAACTCCTTAAAATCTGGAAATGCTATTCAGGCTATTAAACCAAGTGGACAGTTCTTACCTTTTCACTGACTCATAATAAACTCCTGGAGTTGGAAGGGCTTAGAAGGGTCCTTCTGGACTCCTGTCTCCTCAGGAAACACTCCCTCCAGATCACAAAGGCAGGGCCTCTACCACGTTGTCTGTAGACATAACCCAGTGCATAATAATGCCCTCCGCTGGAAAGTATTTGACTCTGGACTCTGAACTTTCATAAGTCACATTTTCCTGAGTCTGTCCTCAGCAAGGCTGGTCTTGGTATTTACCCTTAATCTACCAGAAGGGCATTTAAAAGTCACTCTAAAGCAGTGGTCCTCAACCCAGGGGCAATTTATTTTTGAAAACCTGTTGATGGATTGTCCTTGAGAGAGATGCCCCAACCCCACCATGGTGCAGGAAACATTCATCTGCTTTTGAATTTGAGAAAAATAACTACAAAGAAAGGGAGGATAAGGTGTGTGTATATGTCCATGCATTCATGTGCACACAGATGTGTATGTGTGGGGAGGAGGTACACAACAGGGCTTAGGTCCCCAGACCCTTGGATTTAAATCCAGTTCCTCCACTTACTATCTCTGGGATCTTAGGCAAGTTACTTTTCCTTTCTATGGCACAGTTACCCCATCTGTGAAATAGGAATCTTTCCCCTCCTCCTCAACATCATTACCACCATCATCATCATTATCAACATCGTCATCATCATCATCATCATCACCACCATATCTACTTCACAGGGTTCTTATGAGGATTAATTAAAACCATGCATGTGAAGTCCAAGTGCTTGACACTTGGTGAAAGCTCAGTCAAAGTCAACCATAACTACTACCACTTTAATTCAGACACCTCCATTTCTCCCTACCCCCTTGCCCAGGTCAAATTTCAGTGTTCAGAAGCCTTTCTCCATCAGTACCAGTGGTCCCTGTTGGGCTTGCATCTCTTCTGGCAGAATCTGTTCTGAACACTTGTCATCTAGCCATGCCATTTCTTTGCCCACTGGAGAGGTCAAACACCTCCTGCATCTTTTAAGAACAAAAACCCACTGTGATGACGGATGCATATAATAAAATAATAATAATAAAAACGAATAATAGAGACAAGTCTTGAAAAATTTAAGTGAGGTATGATCACATACGAATATTTTAAATATGGCCAAAGTGATCAAATAAGTTGAGAAATGCTATCTGGGCTATTATGAAAAGTATCATATCAGAGTGGGAAACTTGGAAATACAGTTCTGCAATGGACATGTTGAGACATTTTAGTTCAGAACTGCCTCCACTGGGTCCTTTCCTCTCAGCGACTCAGGCCTACCTGCAACGATGAGGGTCATGGGAGGCAAGAGGGGTGTGTTGTTTTCAGAATCATCATGATTTTGCTTCTTTTGGTGGTAAAAGCATTGTATAGTCTCTTGAAAAAAAGTTGGAAAATGCAGAAAAATAAAGATAAAATAAAACTTGCTAGTGTTTCCTCCATGCAGAGATAGCTACAGTTAACATGAACATTTTTGATAATTTTCTTGACATAATTCTTTATGTTTTCTACAACTTTCCCACTGCCTCTCTATGCCAATATCCCACATGTAGGGCTATCTTTCTTGGGGACAGAAAACATGAGGCTCCTTCTCTCCAGGATAACTTTATCCCTCCTCACCCTCTTTCCCCAGCTCCACCCATTCTGCTCATCTCAGCTCAGAGGTCATCTTCTACCGCAAGATCTCCCCAAACCACACCCAAGATGGGGGGATTCATGCACTCAACATGGGCACCATTTCTGTGATACCTTGTGTCTATCTCTATCTTTGTATTTATAGTGTGCTTATGATCTGTGTAGATGTCTGCCTACCATATTAGACTGTGTCCTTGAGACTTACTCACTGTTATTTTCTTGACACTTAGAATAGTGCCTCGTGCAGAGTAGGCATTCCGTGGGTGTTTGCTGAATCGAATGAATGACCTTAGGAGAGAAATTAGAATTGTTTTGTAAGGCTGCTAGTGTTAAAACTAGGACTAGAGGTTGGATACTGTGGGGTGACAGACTTTGTTTCAATGGAAAACAACATTAAAATGGGTGAACAGAGAATGGACCATTTTGGGAAGCAGTGAGTTCTTGGCTGCTGAAGGTATTTAAATAGAGGCTTGGCAACTACATCGGGGTACTGTAAAGCCTGGTCAACTTCTAGATTAGTTAATGTTGATCTAGAGGATTTTGAAAGCTCATTCAATGTTGAAATTCCATTGTTTTATATGGCAGAAGTCATGAAATGATGTCATTTGTGGTTAGAAATTCCAGACCTTGGTAGCCCTGACTAAGGTGCTTATAGATGAGATGAGAGTTCTCACTTCAGTATTAATGTACTTTTAAGTAATTGTACAAATACGTTCTTACATCAAGTGTTTTTCTTAATTCTCTACTTCCATAGCTTTATATCCAAATAAGTCACAGCCTTCCCAGAACTACAGATTTATTCCACCAGTAGTTGGCTCTGAAACCAAACACCAGTGAATCCATCTTCCCAATCCTTTGAGGAACAAGATGGTGACCTTTTCCTGAACTCTCTGTGTTCTCTTAGCTTTTGTCTGCTTTGGTCTCTCTACATAACCATCACAAAGATTTGCAAGATACTTTTCTCTGTTAGGAATACTGTTTCCTGTCCCTCAAGGGAGACCTGATTGATCCCTTTATTGAACTTATTCCCTCTGAGATAAATAAGAAAGTGCAATAAAACACCTATTTATAGCAGCCCCTGACACTTGGTACGTGCTACCTTCCAATGACGTCACTTCTCCTCTAATGGTACCTATTTAAGGCCTCTCCTAGAGGCTCCGTCTTCCTGAGCTCCTCTCACAGCTTCATGGAAGCTATCAGCAGTTGCAAAGCCCATTTCCTCATCTCTGATCAGATGTCCTTTGCCCCTTCCTCCTTGTTGTAGGCCCCTCTCTCCTCTCTCTAGACACCTGCCGTCATCTTGCCATCATCTACTGAGTAGATTTGTCTCTTTGAATTCTCTCTCCAGAAGAATGGTTATGAAGTAGGACCTTGCGCCCCATACTTCTTTGACATGTCTGAAAACAGTCATAGGCCATTTATCTTTTGCAGATTCCACTGCTAATCACCACAGGGAGGCAGCCATGCAGTGAGGGAAATGATAGATTTGGAGAAGTTACTCATATTCAAGGAGGTCAAACAGGACTGATAACACCCCTGGATGGTTGTAGGGTAGAATGAGGCTAAGCTCTTTCTCAGAGGCCCTTTTTGATTCCTACCTTATAAGACCAATAGGAAATCTTCTTCCCTCATTGATTTCTCCTTTAGTCTTTGACAATAGGCCTCTTCCAGCCTGCATGCATTCTAGAATACCATATTCCAGTCATTTGGGCAATTTGCCTTCTTCACCTCTGCTAGGCTGTAAATTCCTTTTGATAACATCTAGCACATGGGAAGTGCTCAAGAAACTAATGTCTTTTTCTGTCTTACTGATTTTCATTTTCCTGCCACTTAAAAGAATACGTAACACATAATAAATGCTCAACAGATATTCGTTAGTTTAATGAGTGACTGGCAGAAAAATCAGGACTTCCAGACTTTAGACTTAGATTTTAGTGTGGAGGATTATTAAAATGTACAAAATTTGTAAACATGGGTAGATTCCCTTGACAAGAGAGAAGAGAGTAGCAGCAGGGAAGAGAGGATTTTGAGGTGTGGGGGTGGGGTGAGACGGAAAGAGGGAGACGGTGGATGGTAGCACCATCTGGCCTTTTTCGCCTCAATGGATCCAGAATCGGAGAGAGTGAAACACTCCCCTTTCTCAGACCCTTCAGCCGGAACCTTCATCCAGAGCCCGTGTGGCTGCCCACTTTCAGAGCTTTGAACTTTCCTGGGTCATCATCTCTAAAACACAATCCGTTTTGCATTTTTACAATATAATTTCAAGGTGGCTCTGTAACGTATGATTTTCTTTTAAAACTTCATAATGTATATAATATTTTATATTTCAAATAGGTAATATATACAATGGCATATGGTGGTAACACAAAGGAAGTCTCTTTTCTCTTGCTTTCTTCCAGTCCCTGAGTTGCCCTTCCCAGGGGCCTTCAGCATAATAAGATTCTTGGGTCTCCTTCTAGATATTGTCTTTGGATATATAAGCATATATGCTTTTCTATTCTTAGAGAAATGGCAGCATGTGGTTTTTCTTATTTTTATATCTTGCTTTAAAAAAAGGTATAATATATCTTAGAGAGAGTTCCATATTAGTTCATATAATGCAGTCATGTCCTTTTTAGGGGATCCACAATTTTTCACAAGATGGAAGTTCCTGAATTGGTTTAACCAACCCTTTTATTGAGTTCTTGAAATTTAGTGCTTGTTTCATCTTTTACTGTGACAGACAACACCACAGTCCATATCTGTGTGCGTATATCTCTCACACACACATGCATGATTCTGTAGGTAGACTAAATTCCTACTGGTAGGATTGATGTGTGAAAGGATACGTGCAGTTTACTTTTTGCTAATAGTATTAGTACTTTATTAGCATTAGTAGTAATAGCAGGGATTCACTCAGTGATTTACTACGTCAGTCACTAGTTAAGCATTATGCATGTAGGATATCTCATTCCTTCCTCATTCCTTGAGGACGCACTATTATCACCTCCACTTTCCAACGGAGCAAACAGGCATGAGACTTCTTACGTTCACACAGTAAATGGCAGAACTTAGGCTCAACCCAGGCAGTTGGGCTCTGGGTATCTTGGGCTCTAAACTGTCCTATTGCCCTTCAGTGTGGATGGGCTAAGCACTCTTCACACAGCCACAGACACACTGATTACACCTGCACACTTCTCTTGGTTTCAATTTAGAACTTATTAATAAACCCTCTTGAAGACCCTTGCGGGAAAGAGCAGCTTTTGATAAGCTTTCTTCCTAGAACCAGCAGACCACACCAAGGACACAGTTTTAATTGGATGGAAAATGTATCTTCTGGTCCCTCAAAACATGCTGACTATTACAGCCTGCTTAAAAATAAGAAAAGGACCTCAGAATGAGTAATCTAAAGACGTTTCTTATTAATTCATGGCCAGTGAAAGCTACTGTCTCCTGAAAGACAAATAGTGCTTTTGCCCTTTACTGGTGGGCTTTAGGTCTGTTGGTTTAATCCCACTAGACCAAAGCTATTTTGAATCTGCAAATGAATCCTATGATCGGGTTGGATCTTTTCTCCCTGTCACCCATGCTGAAGACTCCCCCCACCCCACCCCTTTAAGTCAAGAAAAGACAAAATAATGACATTTTCAGAGTACTTAGTCACTCGACTCTCATCCATCCCAACAAAGTAAAAAAGCCTGTTGTGGACATGAGTGGACCACAGGGCGGTCTCACACATTCTCCATCTTTCTAGTGGTCTTTTTGAAATTAGAACTGAGAAAAGAAAATAATGACTTTGTGATATTTTTATTTCTCAGACGCTGCAGTTTAAAAACTCCCTGTCTCCTAAAAATGTATTCATTTGTATGGGTTTTCAGACCACTGGTGAATGTCCAGTGTAAGTTGTTTGGTGTACTGGACACTGGACAAGCAGTAAGGGGTCAGAGAGGCAAAACCCCCACCCTTGTGGCTTATTGACGCTTATCAAGGGTACGTAAAACCATGGGAGGAAAGTCTGGTATTTAATTACTGAGCCGGATCTAAGCAAGAAAACAGTCTTTTGGGGAGGGGGAGCGTTGAGGAATACCCTGAGGGACTGATTTGGATGGGGAAGTTGAAGCCCATGGGGATGGCACAGCTGGAGACAGACACATGGAGAGGGCTGAATCACCCTGTGTAAGACCCTAACTTATGTTAGGAGGTTGGGACAATGAAAGTCTTGGTGGCCCAAAAGAATTTTAGAAACCTCGATGTGTCATGGCCAGGGTTTAGGGTCCTTCCAATGTAGTGCTGTGACTCCCCCCTTTGGTCTGCCCGGGAGCTCCTGGAGCTCTGGGAGGTTCCCAAACTCTGTTCAAACTCTTTTCTTGGCAGGACCAAACTTCCGCCAGCTGCGACCCAACTCCTTACACCCGCAAAGAAGGCATGCAAAGGTTAGTGTGTTTGTCCCTTCTCAAACCTCAACAGCCCCATATCTCTACTGTAAAATTCCCAAGACACTGATCCTGAGGAGGGACTTTTAGGCAGAATGGATCATCTTTCTTCTCCAGGAAGCCATTAGGCCTACACACATCCCCCTTCACTTCTTTGTTTGCCTCGGATGAGTGACCTGAGTGAACTACGCTTCCCAGGACTGAGCTATCATCTGGACTCTTAACCCCCACAGGCGTCTAGAATCACCCAATCACAGACTCCCCTCTAAGCCCTTCCTCCCTCTTTCTCCTGTAGTGTGCCTTCCAGAAGGTATGATCTGTATTAAAAAACATTATTCTGACACTTGTTAAAATGATAAGGAAGCCCTTATATTCTCTCAGGAGGCATCAAGACTGTTGCAGCAGGGGGTGAGAGGGAGCAGGACTCCAAATTCTGTGAAGACAGCTGGGGATTTATCACCAAGGAGCAGGGAAAGGGGTACAGAGAATGAAAAATTCCTAAGGGGAAACATTAAGTGTGGGTGGGTGGGGGGGATTCTTCCTAAACCGATGTAATAGGATTCTTGCCGATGGCAGGACAGGGATGATATCAGGAATCTGACTTAGTAGGAGTCTCGCGACCATTGGGGAAGTCAGACCTGACAAGGATGGGGGGGCTCCTTTTACCCCTTTTCCTTATTTCTGTTCATGTTCTTGCCATTTTCTTATTCCTTGTGTATGGCTAAACGATTTTTTGAAGATCCATGTTCACATGTCTTATCATCACAGAGAACTGATCACATGCATCACAGAAAATGCCTCTCCACTGCAGAATGACTCTCAAATCCTCCCTAGTCCCCCTCGACGGAGGAGACCCCGTATGTTGAAGTCTATAACCTGATGGGATACGCTCAGCCCCAGCCTGGAGTACCATGCCTGGCCACGCTCCTCAGTGTTCCTTCCTCTCTCCTTTCTACTTTCCCTAAGGAGATGGGTCTAGGTAAAAGTTAATTAATGTTTAGCATCCAGGAACATTTGGAATAGGGACTAAGAGTCACAACAGGGCTGTCAGGAGGGGTTGGTAGATAAGGGACTGACTGGCTGCTATAAAGGAAAAGACTAATCACCGCCATAATCACCATGATGATAAGGATGATGTCAAGTTTTTGTTTTAAAGATTTTATTTATTTGAGACCTTGGTAGCTAGAGAGATTATAAATGGAGAGGAGGAAGGAGAAGGAGAAACAGACTCCTTATTAAGTGGGGACTCGGGTCCCAGGAATCATGACTTGAGCCAAAGGCAGATACTTAACCAACTGAGCCACTTAGGCACCTCTATGATCCCAACATTTTTTTTAAACATTTATTTTTAAAGATTTTATTTATTTATTTGTCAGAGATCACAAGTAGGCAGAGAGGCAGGCAGAGAGAAGGGGGTGGTAAGCAGGCTCCCTGCTTAGCCAAGACCCCGATGCGGGGCTCGATCTCAGGACTCTGAGATCATGTCCTGAGCCGAAGGCAGAGGCTTTAACCCACTGAGCCACCCTGGCACCCCTGATCCCAACTTTTATAAACAGTCTTGTGACATACAGTCTCTGAAAGGCTGGTTTTGGTGAAGGCAGTTTGAACCAAGCCTTTTGGCAATTCCCAAGTCTAGAACTTATTCATGTACCAGACTAATTGTGTGGCTGTAGGCCTCAGGGCCTGCTTCTTCATCAGCTAGTGCAGCCAGGCTGCTTGTCCTGATGAAACCTCCTGAGTCATGCGGGCAGCGGGGATTCCTCCCAGGTCTTTTCAGCTGAGTGATGGCTCTAGCTGCTGAACCCAAGAAGGCAGCACCACTGCTAGGCAGGCTGGAGGCACCATGGCTACGTTTCCTGTGGCCCCACCATGTATGTCAATTCTACAGACCCAATAGGGACGCTTCAGTGTGGCAAGCACTAAGCAATAGTAGAACAGATGAAGAATGCCACATTCAAAAGACAAGGTGGGAAACAGTTCTCTATTTGCCTACTGGCCCCTTTTAAACTAGGTTTTTCATATGGTGATGCTCTCTTAGAAAGATGTATCAAAATAGTCACAAATAGGAGACTTTCTTTTTATTTTTTTTACATTTTTAAAATATTTTGTTTTTTTAAATGTAATTTAATTTAATTTCTTTTCAGTGTTCCAGAATTCATTGTTTATGCACCACACCCAGCGCTCCATGCAATACGTGCCCTCCTTAATACCCACCACCAGGCTCACCCAACCCCTCACTCCCTCCTCCAAAACCCTCAGTTTGTTTCTCAGAGTCCACAGTCTCTCATGGTTTGTCTCCCTCTCTGATTTCCCCCAACTCACTTCTCTTCTCCATCTCCCCATGTCCTCCGTGTTACTCCTTACGCTCCACAAGTAAGTGGCTTAATTGTCATTTTTAAAATGCTTCCAACTTCATGCAAGCCCTTAGACACGTTTTCAAACACAGACTATGGCAAATAGAAAACTTGTACATTTTTCCTCTTGGCATTTATAGTCATTTGGGGTATGAAAAAAGACATTTAAAACCCAATAACTCAAGGTCCTAGGGTTAGTGCTGGAAAAGCACAGCAAAGGGAACCACGGCGGGCAGGTTAAATGTTGTCACACAGCTGTGGTTCCTTTTATCTCAGATCTCTACCCTTAAGTTTTATAATGTCAAGGTATTTTTCCTTCATTGGTGATTCCACCAGAATGTCTGACGGAAGAATCCGTGAGGTCTCTTCAATTCCAGACGAGTTCGGGGAACTTCTGACCTGTCATGAACATCTGAAAACTAATGGAGCAATTCGGTGCTCCTGAAACAGAAAGCACACTTTGCCTTTGACCTGAGCGGCCCTTCTTCATGATGAATAACACTTAATGAGCAGAGAAACGGGCAGGCCAGGGTCAGAGATGCATCAGGTTCTAGGACATAAAAGAGTGAAGAGATCCATTTTGCTTGTGACTTCTTCGCAGGCAGTGAGGTGAAATCTGTCCTATTTTTTGAACTGCCCCTTTTCCTTCTGCGTCTTGCAAAATGGAAGGTAATTTTATATGTTTGTGCCTTGGAAATGCAGCATATGCAATAATGACTTAGTTTTGACCTGTGAAGTTTCTTATTTGGATTCCTAAACACCAGGACTTGCTGTTCCTTTCCTGACTTGGGTGGAAATGTGTGAACATGAGTTCTTTTAACCAAAGTGGTAAAAGCCCATTTTCTGTTGTGTTCAAACTCTTTGTCGTTGAGACTAGTAACTCAGTTCATGGCTGACACTCTGAATCTCTGGTCATGGGTTCCGCTGATGA
The DNA here is from genome assembly GCF_030435805.1 of Mustela lutreola. Lineage (NCBI taxonomy): Eukaryota > Metazoa > Chordata > Mammalia > Carnivora > Mustelidae > Mustela > Mustela lutreola. The sequence goes on along the minus strand of NC_081303.1, from coordinate 65,899,147 downwards.
TGCTTCAAGTGGCAAGGGATCATCTCTTCCCTTTTTATGCTCATAGAGTAAAAGGGGGCAATTTGTCCTCGAGTTTTGTTCCTGGTACCATGCTGATTTTTATGCAAAGCTGGGTGGTGAGCAATACCTCCTTTAGCTGCCAAATTGCCTTGTGGCTATGATCACTTCAGTCCTGGGAAATGCACATTGGTATTCTGCTTTAATCCAGAAAGCACTAAAATGAAGAGGTATTTTTCTCCCTGTTCCACTGGCTGTAATCAGTTCCTGAGCAGAATTTATCTACTACAGATAGAATTTCCCGCTATCACTGAAAGATGGAGGTTACCTAGAGTTCTTAGCAATACCGGGCTCTCAATGCAAGAGATGACAAATAAGACCCATTTCTATGCCCTGGAACAGGTTTGGAGAAATAGAGTAAGTATGGATTATTTGTAACTACAGGAAAAACTTTTAGCAAATTCAGAAATTATGAGTCTCACCCGACCCCCCACTTTTGTTGTTCCGGAGAATCATTCTCTTATTTTAATGAAGATTTTGTACCTTGATTTTATTGTGGGAGGCAGCACAAGAAAGTGATGGATTGAAAGGGTTTTTTAAAAAACATTATTTATTTATTTATTTATTTATTTACGTAGTCTCTATTGCTATGTGGGGCTCAAACACACACACTGAGGTCAAGAGTCTCATGCTCTTCCGGCTGAGCCAGTCAGGTGCCCTGGATTGAATGATTTTAAATGTAATCCAAACATTTCAATGAGTCAAAGCTATTAATGTTGGTGATGTCATTGGCAGCACAAGAATTAACTTGATAGTAGATGTGCAAATGACAGCATTGTGATTGGTTTGTTGATCTCTTGCACTGCAAGCCGCAGCAAGTGGGGTTTGGTTGTGGAAGGCAACGTATGATTACCCAGTCTCCAGCTCATGGTCTTAGTAATGGGAAGAAAGGCAGCCTTCCCAGGCTTCATTTTCATAATCCCTCATCTGTGCAGCTGTAGTGTGAAAGCAGCCACAGAGAATGTACAAACAAATGAGTGTAGCTGGGTTCCAGTAAAACTTTATTCATGGACAGTGATATTTGATTTTCAAATCCTTTTCTGTCATGACATATCACATCACTCTTCTTTCAAATTTTTTCCACCATTTGAAATGCAAAAGCCAGTTTTTGCTTTTGGTCTATAAAAACACAGGTGTGGGGCTCAACTTGGCCTGAGAACTGTGGTTTATTAACTCTAAATCATTCGCTTCTCAGCATTTTTGATTTCTTTTCTCCATTTTCTTGGGCTCAACCCAGAAAAACCTCAACATTGGATTGAAACTATTGTGTGTTTTCCTTACTCTCCTGTTCTTTATCTTTATTTTTTTAGTTAAGACCATCAGCTAATGCTTTGCCTATTTTCAGTCTTGCCTACTAACCGCTTCTCCACACTTTGACATAAGTGATCTTTCTTTCTTTTTTTTTTTCTTTTACCATTGAAAACTAGCATTTATTGAACACATTATACAAGTGTGCACTTAGCTTATATTTAATAATATTTATATATTTTATATATTTATATATTTATATAAATATTTATATTTATAATATAAATAATATATATTTATATATTATATATTTTATATATATTATATTTTATATATTATATATATTTATATATTTTATATTAATTATAATTTAATAAATAATAAATTTAATAAAATTAAAGTTTTAAAATAAAAAAAAGATTTTATTTATTTATTTGTGTATGTGTGTGTGTGAGAGAGAGAAAGAGAGAAAGGGAGAGAGCCCATGCACAAGTAGGGAGACAGGGGGATGGGAGAGGGAAAGAGAATTTCGGCGTGGTGCCCAACGCAGGGCTCAAGCTCAAGACCCTGAGATCATGACCAGAGCCAAAATCAAGAGTTGGGTGCTCAAATCCACCCAGCTGTGCCTGTCTCATCTTATACACAGAACAATCCTTGAGATAGCTACCATTGAAAAATAAATACACCTTAACATAGTGGAAGAATTGGAAACTGGGTTTTCAGAATCTCAGCACTTTTAACTCACTAGTTTACATCCTTAATTATAAATATTTTTGAATCATTAAGACATTTTGCCAGTTTCTGTGGATTGCATGAGGCATTTTATGTTAAATATAAATAGCACATATCATACAAAAACTAAAACAAAACCATGGTTTACTATAGGATTTTATATATATATATATATACCATAATGACTAAATCTCCCTTCTGATGAGTTTAGTGGAAGAAAATGACCCCCAAAATTCCCATTTGAGTTTACAGAAAATCTATTCTACACTTAACTCAGGCACAGCCATGCACATTTCTGAAAAATACTATAAATTTCTGACTCTCAGTAAGAAAACGCTATTAAAAAAACAACTCTTCAAGATATTAATGACTGCCTCATACCAATGATATTTTAATTAACCATGGAATAATTTGGCAACTGGTAATTTTGGGAGTGTGAAATGCAGATACTTCTGGTTTGAGCCAATCAATTATACTAATTGATTCATCTAAGAGATAAACTACATTTTAAAAATTTTATTTTAATTCCAGTATAGTTAACATACAGTGTTAAATTAGTTTCAGGTGTGTAATATAACGATGCGACGATTCTATATATTACTCAGGGCTCATCAAGTTGACTAAGTGATCTTTCTAAATTGCTAATTTAATCTTATCATGCATTCTCCTTAAAATTCCTCAAAGCCTATCCTATTGCTTTGTGATTTTGGTCTTCTAAGCTTATCCAGGTTCACCAGGACTCTGTTATGTTCTCTGTCCTATTCCCTGTCACTATCTTTGGTCTTTGTTCCTTGTTCCAGCCATCCCAAAGTTTTCACATTTTCATGAATATACCATTTGCTCTATGCCTTTAGTGTTGCTACATGATCTTTCTTGAATTCCATTTCTCTGTCATCATCTGTCTAACTCCTCTTGGTCCTTGAATATTTAGCTCACCTGTCAGTATGTCCCTATTACAAGGGGACTTCTTTAATTCTCCCTTGCCATTGTGTTATTTAAGTGTCTTTCTACATTTGAAGGTAGAGGGTCTCTTTATGTCTAAACTCAGGGGCCCAGACACAGTCTCAAAATACACACACACACACACACACACACACACACACACACACACATCAGAGGTGTTGAGTGAAATTAGCACAGCTTTAGGGTTAGGAAGGAATGAATGGCAAACATCATGGGTGTTAGACAAATTATGAAACTATGCTATAGATCAGGAGAGATATGATGACAGTGTGTGCCAATGCCCAGAGTGAAAAGGATAGATGGGGAACAATTTTTAGGTAGAATTAATAGGAACTTTCATAGCAGAATAAGTAAGAAAGAAGGAGAACTTAAAGATTCAACCTTTCTGGTCTTCACATTTTTCATCTGAAAAAAAAAAAAAAAAGACTCAGGTTAGTTCTAAGATTTCTGATTTCATGACTCCAAGCTTCTAAGCCTAGCAGGTATCATGAATTTGGCTTTGGGGTTATAGAATTTAGTGTGTGATGATATGTCCACATGGGGAAGTACTAGTGGCAGGAATATTCAGGAGCAAAAAACACAGGAACCCCTGGGGCTAATAATATATTATATGTTAAAAAATAAATAAATAAAATATTTTAAAAAAATAAAAAAAAACACACAGGAAGAATAGTTTGGACAAGATCTTTCAACATGGAGAAGAGCTGGAGTTCTTTGGGTCAGTTCATTTATTAGGTGGTAGAGTTGAGGGAGAAGAATATGGAACCTCAGGGCATGACTACCTTTCAGGTTTGAGAATGAAGGAGACCAGGTAAAGAAGTTCTCAAGGGGACTACAGAACAAAGAGAAGGTTCTGATTTGGTTTGTTTTAGGACGGTGGATGCATATTCTAGGTAAAGGAAAAACAGGGAGAGAGTCTGAAGACCCTAGAGAGGAGAGAGTTGATGGACCCAGGTTCTGGAGGAAGTTGGAGGAAATGAGACTGAGGACATAAGTAAATGGTTGAATTAGGATGGAGGAAATCATGTCTTCCTCTATAGAAGGTGGGAAGATAACTGAAGTTAGAGAGGGATTTCGAGGTGGAGAAAGGGCGAAGATGAAGCAACTTGCATTTTTTTCCAGACAGTGAGAGAGGCAAAGGGTATTTGGAATCCTAAAGCTATTAAAAATGATTTTGGGGCGCCTGGGTGGCTCAGTGGGTTAAGCCTCTGCCTTCGGCTCAGGTCATGATCTCAGGGTCCTGGGATCGAGTCCCGCATTGGCCTCTCTGCTCAGCAGGGAGCCTGCTTCCTCCTCTCTCTCTCTCTGCCTGCCTCTCTGCCTACTTGTGATCTCTCTCTCTGTCAAATAAATAAATAAAATCTAAAAAAAAAATGATTTTGAATAGTTTATGTGTGGAAAGGGATAGGGGTCAACTAAAGATGACATGAGTATTTATTTTTAAAAAATTAATTAATTTATTTGGGGGAGGAAGGGAAGAGGCGAAGGGAGAAGTGCAGAGAGAGAATCTCAAGCAGACTCCCCACTGAGCAGGGAGCCTGACACAGGGCTTGATCTCAAGACCCTGAGGTCATGACCTGAGTCAAAATCAAGAGTCTGGCCCTTAAGTTGCAAATGATAGGCTTCCTATGGGTCACCTTTGCCTTAGTTGTGATAGTGGATTGAGTCCAAGCTGGGTTTTTTTTTTTTTTTTTTTGAAATGCACATCTTCCCATAAGAAACACTTATATTCTAGTTGATTCAACGTTTCTAGCATGGTTTACCTATGGCCAACAGTTGTGTAAGTTATATATGCATTTACTAAATATAAAAGCTTCACTCCTTTAATTTTGGAGAAAGGTAGCTAACACATGTAGGTATGATTTGTTACATTAAAGCTGTAGGTTTGTGTATTCATGTAGAGTCTGCAGTGACAAGATATTTCTCTTTACTGCTTTCTGCTCCTTGAGTGAAGAACAGTCTTTTTGTGCATTGGATGGTTGTGTTGATTTGTCAAAATTTGGATACATAGGAGTCACTTACTTTTTTTTTTTTTGAAGAATATTTAACTTTTCTTAAAAAAAAACAAAAAACAAAAAAAAAAACTTAACCATGAGAGAAAGAAAATAAAAGAGTATACATTATTTTAACAGGAAAACAGTCATTTCCATCTCTATATTTTATATATTATATATATACATATTTATATATATACGTATATATACACCTAGCACAGTGCGTATATCCTACCAGGCCGTGAGGAGGGGCCGGCACGGGGACAGGGGCCGATGCCGCCATGGCCCCGGGGATGGGCCCAGGTTAATGTGGGGACTCCAGCATTCGAACCCCCTGCCCCACCTCCTGGGTCCAGTTTTCGGGGCCGCACCTGATACACTGGTTTTCCCTAGGGAGAGCGTGGCCAATGGTGGACATAGATGGGGTCAGGAACTCCCCCGAAGAGGACTGTCCTGGGAGGGGAGAGAAACTCTGGGATCAGGCCACAGGGACTGGGCTCTCAAGCCAGGTGGGCTGGGCCGCCTTCCTGCCCACGGGGGACCTGGTGCTCGGGTCTGGCTCTCCCTTCACGCCCTGACCCCGGAGTAGGCCTGTTAGCTAGGAGATGCAAGCTGTGCCCTCTGGGCCTGCCTCCGGGTCCCCAGAACACAAACAAAATGGGTCAAAGTTATTTACAGAGCGAGATGCACATACAGTACGTACATATTATAGGAAACCAAAGTGACCTGGGGTCCTGCGGGGAGAGGGAGGGAGGGAGAAAGCGCGTTCACACAGAGACCCCTCCTTTCACCTCTGTGTCTGGGGGGCCTTTCAGATGCACTCAGCATTCTCAGGAGAGGCCTTTGGAGGAGCTGGAGGGCAGGGGAGATGCTCAAACTGGATCTGGACCTGAGCAGACCAAGCGACATGCGGGACGCCCTTGGGGTCTCGGCTGGACCCATCTAACCTCCCAGAAGGAGGTCCTGGAAGTCACTTACTTTTAACGACTAATTTTGTTTGATAGATCTGTAGGGTTTTTTTTTTTTTTTTACATTTTTCAAATGAATGCTTTTTCTTAAAAAGAATAAAGTACTAAAGGGGTCAATTCAACAAACAAACAAACAAACAAACAAAAAAGAGTCCAGCCCTTAGCTAACTGAGCCTCCCAGGCATCTCTGACATGACTATTTATTAAACATGATTATGGGAGGAAGCAGGAAAGATGGAGAAAGGGGGTGGTCTTTCCATCTGTCCTGAGGTAGTTTAAGAGCAAGTGGATGTCTATGGAGCAGTTGTTGCTTCTAACCACTTGAGAGATCTGAAGTCAACGAGGGTATAAATTAAAGACATGATTCTGCCTGTGGTTGTTTGGAATGGGAATGAGATCATCAGAGCAGAACAATAGGAAGAAAGAACTTGTTCTGGGATTCCCCAGTTCCGTTCTGGTGAACAGACTCCAGAAGAAAGCTGGACTGGGGTGTGGTTTATAAAGGGACAAATAGTGCTGCCTAACAGATTAGTCTTTGGAAAGTTAGAGGGTCCTCACAGTCTCTAACTGTACTTAAAGCCTGGATGATCACTGATAAGGATTATTGCAGATTTGTCACTTTGGCAACCGACTACAGATCACCATTAAATTCCTTTTCCCCCTGAGGTTTTGTCAATAGTTTATGTATACAACTCCCATACATTCTAAAGAAGAGTAGAGCTCAGTGCTATCACATTCAACATTACACTGATTCAGATACTTCGAGGTTGGATCATATCTATCTGGTTTAACCATGCTCAAAAATCTTCACAAAGCTTGCTTATCTGCTATGATAGGTGATAAATTGATCCCTGGAATAAGCACAAAGAAACAGAAAGGAACTAGCATTCAAACAGCACGTCATTATGAAGCAGCATTCTGTATGGAGTCCTAAGCCTCTGATTTTGAATCTTGGTTCTATTGTGTAGTAGCCTCCTACTGCAGTGGCTAGGGACTGGACAGGTGGTATTGGTGTGAGAGCCAGTGGTAGGCAAACACACAGCTGTGGGGGCCAGCTGCTGGTGCCTGTACAGTGTCAGGGTCTGGTTGGAGACACACACATCGTGGTAGGGAGCATGGCCAGCATCAAAGGCACACTGGCAGATGAAGATATACTAGGTGCTCTGGCTGTCGCCTTGCACTTCTGTGGCTGGAGGGTTTCACAATGGGCATGTGTGCAACAGTGGAGGCCAGTGAAGGGAGTCAGGCTGTGTTGTGCAAGTGCACAGCTGGAGGGACTAGCTGTGGGTAGACTCCATGGTACAGGCCAGTGACAGGAAATATGGCCAGAGCTGGGCCCTCAAGCAGCTGTGGGGGCACTGGTTATTGACATGTGCTATTGTGACTGTAGGATCTTGCCATGGGTATATGGCCATGGAGGTCAGTGTGAGGAGTCTTGCTAAGGGTGTGCAGGTGCACAGCTGGAAGGGCTAGCTGAACGTGAGCTGGATAGTGCAGGCCAGTGACAGGTCAGCAGACACAGCTGAACCCAGCCTCATGAGCAGCTGTGAGGGCCTAACCTGTCAGTGTGCAGTTCCATGGCTGTGGGATCTTATACATGCAAGCATTCAGCCTTGGAGGCCAGGGACAGGAGTCAGGCTGGAGGCATGCAGGCCCACAGCTGGTGGGGCTGGCCCTCAATATGCACATCCTAGTGAGGGGCAAGCCCTGGGGTCTAGGCTGACATCTTGCACTTGCACAGTTGCAGAGGTGTGGGAAACTGAGCGTGGATCATGGGCTCTCGAGAGGGGTTATAGAGGGAGAAAACAGGGAGGGACTCAGGTGGATGGTGTCTGTGAATGTGAACACCTGTGGGGCAAAACCCAGTGAAGTCAGGAGCATCTGCGGTGGCTGGCTGTTGGTTTTTTTCAGGGGTGAAAGCTGCAGGGCTCTTGCGCAGAGCAGGTCACCGGGAACTGTACGTAACTGTTCTCACTGCATGGCTGACACTGGTGGCCCCCACTCTTCCTCCTTGTCTGTAGCCGTCTCTATATGTTCCAGCTTTGCTGGACTCTGGGTTGGATAAAACTGAAGCACATCCTTGATGTAACGACCTGAGAGGCTGGGGAAGCATGTTGCTTTTGTTGTCCTCACTTTCCCTAGGAGGGGAACTCTTCCTGGCTGGGAGGTTCCCTCTTGGCTCTGAGCAGGGCTGGTTTGGTCCACTTTTCAACTGGATTGCTTGCGTTCCTATTGTGGAACTTCCAGAATTTTTTCAGGTATATTTTGGGTAACAGTCCTTTATCAGATGTGTCTTCTGCAAATATTCTCTCTCAGTCTGTGGCTCGTCTTCTAATTCTCTTGATACTGTCTTTCACAGAGAGAAGTTTTTTAATTTAAATGAAGGCCAGCTCGTCAGTGATTTCTCTGAGGAGTTGTTTCTCTGATGTTGTAAAGAGAAAGACGTTGTCACGCCCAAGGTCATCGCGGCTCTCCCATTTACCTTCTAGCAGTTGCATAGTTTTGCATTTTACATTTAGGTCTATAATTCATTTTGGGTTAATTTTTGTGAAAGATGCAAAGTCTGTTTCTAGATTTATTTATTTAGTTATTTGTGTGTGTGTGTGTGTGTGTGTGTGTGTGTGTGTACGTCCAACTCTTCCGGCACCAGTTGCTGACGAGACTATATTCCACTGTATTGCTTTGCTCATTTGCCAACTATCAGTTGACCGATATATAGGGGGGGTCTATTTCTGAGCTCTCTAATCTATTTGATTGATCTATTTGTCAGTTGTTTCACCAATATCACACTGTTTTGATTCCTGTAGCTTTATACTAATGTTTTGGAGACAAGTAGTGTCAGTCGTCCAACTTTTTCTTCAGTATTGTGTGGGCTGTTTTGGGTCTTTAGCCTTTCCATAAAACCTGTTTGTTGATATCTATAAAGACTTGCTGGATTTTGATTGGAAATGCACTGAATATATAGACCAAGTTGGGAAGAACTGTTATCTTGACAACATCAAATCTTCCTATTCATGAACATGGACTATCTCTCCATTTTTTTAATTTCTTCTTTGATTTTGTTGATCAAGTTTTGTAGCTTTCTTTTTAAAAATCTTATATATGGTTTGTTAGATTTATACCTAAGTCTTTCATTTTTGGGGCTGTTAACATGAATGGTATTGTGTTTTTTTTTTTTTTAAGATTTTATTTATTTATTTGACAGAGATCACAAGTAGGCATAGAGGCAGAGAGAGAGATAGGAGGAAGCAGGTTCCCTGCTGAGCAGAGCGCCCGATGTGGGACTCGATCCCAGGACCCTGAGATCATGACCTGAGCTGAAGGCAGTGGCTTAACCCACTGAGCCACCCAGGCACCCAGGTATTGTGTTTTTAATTTCAGATTCCATTTATTCTTTATTGGCATAAAGAAAAGCAACTGACTTTTTAAAAAATTAACATATAATGTGTCATTTGCCCCAGGGTACAGGTCTGTGATTCATCAGTCTTTAATTTTTTTTTTTTAAGATTTTATTTATTTATTTGACAGATAGAGATCACAAGTAGGCAGAGAGGCAGGCAGAGAGAGAGAGAGGAGGAAACAGGCTCCCTGTGGAGCAGAGAGCCCGATGTGGGGCTCGATCCCAGGACCCTGAGACCATGACCTGAGCCGAAGGCAGAGGCTTAACCCACTGAGCCACCCAGGCACCCTGATTCATCAGTCTTACACACTTCACAGCACTCACCATAGCACATACCCTCCCCAGTGTCCAACACCTCCCACCTCCCCTCCACTCCCCTCCACTCCAGAAAACCTCAGTTTGTTTCCTGAGACCAAGAGTCTCTTAGGATTTTTCTCCTTCTCTGGTTTCATCTTGTTTCATTTTTCCCTCCCCTCCTCTATGATCTTCTGTCTTGTTTCTCAAATGTCTCATATCCGTGAGATCATATGATAATTGTCCCTCTCTGATTGACTTATTTCACTTAGCATAATACCCTCTAGTTCCATCCACATCATTGCAAATGGCAAGATTTCATTTTTTGATGGCTACATAGTATTCCATTGTGTATATCTTCTTCATCCATTCATCTGCCAATGGACATCTAGGTTCTTTCCATACTTTAGCTATTGTGGACATTGTTGCTATAAACATTTGGGTGCATGTGCCCCTTTGGATCACTGCATAGCAACTGACTTTTATATGTAAACCTTGTATCTGCAAGGTTATTATAATTGTGTATTTGATCCATTTTTTGTTATTTATTTATTTAGTTTTAAAGATTTTATTTATTTGACAGAGAGAGAGAAAGAGAGAGAGAGAGTGTGTGTGCACAAGTAGGAGGAGCAACAGAAGGAGAGAAGCAGATTCCCCACTGAGCAGGGAGCCCAACATGAGACTTGATCCCAGGACCCTGGGAACATGACCTGAGCCAAAGGCATATGCTTAACAACTGAGGTGCTCCTTGTTGCTGATTCTTTTGGATTTTCTACACAGACCGTCGTGTCATTTGTAGACAAAGACAGTTTTATATCTTCCTTCCCAATCAGTATACCATTTATTTCCTTTTGTCACCTTATTGGGAGTGTGTGTCTTCATAAAAAACCTCGTGGGGTTGGTAAATATCTCAGAAAGAGCACAGTCAGTGGAAAAGTGGAGCACAGTGGATGGAGTCTCAAGTTCTGCAATCTGGCACGTCCGCATTTGTATTTTGACTTCGACCTTCAATGCTTTGACAAATTACTTAACTTCTCTAAGCTTTAGTTATCCTCTTTGCATAAAGGTTTACTACATATGTCAAACTTAACAGATTACATGCTTGAAATATATGTACTTGATTATGTGTCAATTATACCTCAAAACAGGTGTTTTTAAAAAGCATATGATATTAACAAAGTTAAAGAATTGTTATAAAAATTGAACTAGAGAGAGGACATAGAGTCTTTAAAAAGCTCTTTGGAACTTAGCACAGAGCGAATACTCCACAGGTAGAGAAACATAAACTTTGAAAGTTAAAAGGGTCAGGGGAATGCCTGGGTGGCATGGCTGGTTACACGACCGACCCTTAGTTTTGAGTCGGGTTGTGATTTCAGGGTCGTGAGATAGAGCCGCATGTTGCACTCCAAGTTCAGTGTGGGTTCTGCTTGTGTTTCTCTCTCCCTCTCCCTCTGCCTCTCCCCCACATTTCTCTCTCAAATAAATAAATAAATAAACAAACAAATCTTTAAAAAACGTTAAAAGAGGGGTTGTGGTGTCAGAGCATGCTGGTGACATCAGATAAATGTGTGGTTAGTTGGCTGTAGCTCTGATGTTGGAGGAGTTATTTTTTTTTTAAAGATTTATTTATGTATTTGACAGAGAGAGATCACAAGCAGGCAGAGAGGCAGGCAGAGAGAGTGGAGGAAGCAGGCTCCCTGCCGAGCAGAGAGCCCGATACAGGACTCGATCCCAGGACCCTGAGATCACGACCTGAGCCGAAGGCAGTGGCTTAACCCACTGAGCCACCCAGGCGCCCCTGGAGGAGTGTTTTTAATATGTGCTTACCACTGAATCAGAGGACATTGAATGGCATGATAAATAGGAAGTGACCATTCTGAGAAAAAAAAAAAAAGGCAGACATGAATGTGCCCATCTTCACTTCAATCCTCTAACACACCGTTGGTCTCTGTCACAGCCCTGACCCTGCTGACATGAAGATTTGTTGACTCATCTGTTCTCTGCTACAGACTCTGAGCTCACTAAGCGCAAAGGGGAATTTCTTTTGTTTTCTTTACGTCAGTCCCTGGTGCTGTGTCATACAATATTCACACTCAGAAATTGTTTGTGGAATAAATGCATGAAATGACTCATGAGGAAACAAAAACATATAGGGTTGGAATAGATTAATTCTGCCTTTTCCATGGGAATTCTCTGGGGAAAACAAAAAGAAGATTCTGAAAGAGTTCCTCAGCAGATTTCCTTTCAATAAGTGAGGTTTTTTTTTTTTTTTTTTTTTTTTTTTTTTTTTTTTTTTGTGGTTACGTACCTCATTTTCTCAACCCCCAGGCTTTAACTAAGATAAAAGTTCTGAGTTGCATAAAAGTTTCAGAGTGTCCCCCGAGGGTAGATTTCACAACTCCAAGGTGCTAACCAGCACTTAGCGGGTCAGGAAAATAAATTTATGCATGAAGTAACTTGTCTGATGCCAGCAAGTAATGGAGGCATGGGGGGGAACTGGGCTCAGTGGTCATGTTATGGTTCAGGTGATACGGTATTTTCTTCCTAGCAAGTTCTATAAGCTAATCAGTTGTGTGTGTGTATGTGTTCCAGCATTTTACTGCTTGAAAATTACATGCCATGAGGTATAGACCCTCAAATTAGTTTGCATGGATTTCTCTACTGGGGAGGATGGAAGAGAAACCCTGAGGGCAGCTGCCGTGTGCCCTGTCCCTGTGTTTTAGCTGAGAAAACAAATCACAAAAATTAAGGCAACATATGCGTGAGTTACGAGGCACAGTGGTGAGCTCCCTAAGACCAGCTCAAAGTAAAAAAACTCCTGGGGGCCAATGGACATAGCCAGGGCAGAAACTTGTATGCGTTTCTTCACAAAGAGTTTTCCATTTTAATGATGTGTTTTTTTCCATTTTCACCACTGTAAAAATAATATATACTTCCTATAAAAAAAATCTCGGTAATAACAAAATGAAAAGAGAAAAATCTACTCATAATTTCACTAAAGACAATGAAAATCACTAATATCATTTTGATATGTTTCCTTATAATTTTTTTTCTTTACTTTTTGAAAAAAACCATAGCTATGATCCTATTTCTTCTATAACTGTTCTCTGACCTCTCTTCTCTCTTCAGCTGCTTTAATCCACTGAACTCTTGATTTTTATTAAGAATTCCCATTTATCTCCTTTTTGTGGTTCCCACTTCTCTCCTAAAACTGTTCATCTTCTTATTTGTTTTCTTGAGCACATTCAACATAATTATAATACCCGCGTCTCCTGTGTGTCTGTCTACTCCATTCTCCTTTTGTACTCTAGTTTAGTCTGTTCCATTGTCATTTTTCTTTTAGTTTTTGGTCAGTTCTTATCTTTCTGTAGGCTGGTTTCACTTACTTTTTTTATGCGTGTGTTGGACCTTGTGTTGAAAATTTGTAGAGATGATTTGAAGTTAGGATGATATTGTCCTCTCAAAAAGATTCACTTTTGCTTCTGGCAGGACATCTTGTATGGAATTATTGTGCAAATCCAGTCAGGAAATGAGCTATTGAAGCTGGTCCTGAGTCCTTGTGAGTGGATTCTACTTTACTCTTCTTTTATTTGGTTGTAGTCCTTCCTGTGTCACAACCAAAGGCCTGGAATATTTTCCAGGGACCCGTATTTTGGGGGCCTTAAACTTCAATTTTTATATATCCCACCCCTATGAGAAAACCTGGTCAGTTTCTCTAATTCTGTTGCTGCTTTTGATCTGACAAATGCCCTCAGAGGGAACACAGCACCGACTATAGGATTCATTTCTTGGAGTTTCCCTTCTCTGCAGGACATTGCACTCACAAGTCCTCAGTGACTTTGTAGCTGTCAAGTGCGTGCACACAGATATTTCTAAGTATTTTGTCCATGTTTCCTAGTTGATGTCTAGGAGAGTGGGTCCAAACAAGTCAATCCACTTTGCCAGAAGCAGGACTGTTCTTAATTGTATTTAGTTTTAAGCAGAGAGGGAAAACATCAGAAGCAGGAGAGCAGGAGTCCAAGGTGTGAGCATGCATGGGAAGTCGCAGCAAACACCGAATGTAAGCCCACGGGAATGGACTACCGCACTGTTGATGCTTGTGTCCGGAGCACAAGCATCTTGTTCGCAGGACGAATCTGATTTCACATTTTTCTGTTGTTTCAATACGGAGAACTTTCTCCTAGGCTTAAAGGAGATGTGCTTTGGAAGTAGAAGCATTTGTTGATGGGAATGTCACCTAATACGGATAATCCTTAGAACGATCTTCACACTTGACCTTCAGCAATCCTGTCCTACAATTTAGCAAGGGTATAAATATCTGCTCTGGTCTGTGAAAGGGCTGAATGAGATCATGTGTGTGAAAACACGGAGTACGTTTTAGAGTGACTCTCAGATGTAAATGTTTGCTATTGCTTGTGCTTCCCTCCAATTCCCGGGTTTCCTCGAATTCCTATTAAAAAATCCAGTCCAAATGGCACTAATGTTGGTTGGCACGTTAGGACTTGCACTGACCTAGGTAATTTCCAAGAGAGCAAGGCCTTTCGCTATTTTGTTCACTGCTTTATCTCAGTTCCTAGGTCAGGTCCTGGCCCGTGGCATATGCTCAATAAGTATCAGTTGATTGCAGGGTTGGTCAGAGACTGAGGAGCCCACTGGTTTGTGTGGTATGGGATTCTTTTTCAAGGTTTTCAAGGAGAAAACAGGAAGCTGAGATCTCCAGGGAGCTGAGGTCCTCTCTGAGCGTTCTTGTCCTTCAGGTCAAATCAGATGGTCGCATCTCAGGCAGGTGCCCTTCGGTTTACGCATGTAGGGAAAGGATAGGAGCGTGAGTCCACCAGAACTTCCTTTCACAGTTAGCCCTTTCCCAACGGCCGTTCTCCCCTCCTCATTTTATTCTGAGGTGGTTTTTTGTTTGTTTGTTTGTTTGTTTGTTATCGGCAGCAGAGGCTTTGTGTAGGAGCATTAACAGGAACTAACACTTGGGAATGACATACAGCTCAGTTAATGAAAGTCCTTTCTTGAGAGTGGGATGAATCAGCCCTTGGAAAAAGGAAACTGCTTAGTCTTGCAAAGGCTGAAGTCAGGCGTTGGACAGGTGGTTTGAATCCTTTGTGGAATCAGTGATGACCAGAAAAGTTGACACCAATTCATTGAGAACATGTCACCCAAACCTTGCTTCCTTGCGGGATGGGGTCACTAGACTGAAAGGCCAGGCCGTGTGCAGCAGTGCTTGCTTCAATTCAATTTTCTGCCGAATAGCCCGTGAATGGAAAGGGAAAACTATCTTGAATCTGGAGCCTTGGATTTGTTCTCAACTGAACCCACCCAGGAGTTGCTCAGCGGGAGTAGTGGAATGGCTTGGGCAGTCACAATAATGGTATTAAAGCTCTCTTCCAGAGCTTGAAGTCTGGGGAATAATGACATGCTTTATGGACAACTAAAAAATAGGAAAGCCAAACTTTCCAAACCCACGAGGTAGCTTCATGCCAGTTAGGCTTTTGACAAAGTTCTTTTCATTTCTCAGTTGGAGAAGTAGGATAACAAAGTTAAATAAAGTCATAAATGGCTGAAACACAGGGCTGCACTGTAAGAAGGTTGATTTGTGACCAGGCTAGTCGTGAACATGATGTGCTTAAGGATTCTTTGTTCTTTGTCCTGCTTGATATTCTATCAGTGGTTCAATGAAGACAGAGAAGCAGGCTTATTATATTTTTCCATATTTCTGCAGTATAAGGTTAGATGCAGGAAGATGCTTATAATGTAATAATATGCCATCCTTCTTTAGCTTTAATTTTGTTGCTGTAAATATAAATTGGAACCATATGTCTATAAAACCCCAATGCACTGGCTCAGATGTTCTGAGGAACTGTCATGCTCACTACCCTCCTCAGAGAAAAGTCACTGCAAATGATTTGTACCATGTCTCCCTTGTGCGTGGACTCCGTAGACCGGTGTCTTGCTCAAGGGGCACTTGGGCGACTCCTGGGGAGAAGTCTACCCAGTGAGGGTAATTTATATTGGACAATGACTAAGAGACCTGAAGTGAGTGTCCTTAATGGGGATTTTATTGTGAGAAACATATGACCCACGGAGAACGGCAGCACAATTTGAGAGCACAAAGAGGGTGGGGAACATATGCCATAAGGCTGGAGAAATGTGAAGTTGGCACAGTGGAGACGCAAGAGAAGCAAAGGGAATAAGAGGAAAAGAAGCTCGAAAGAGAGGGAGAGAGATTGGGGACATAAAAGTTGCTGTCATGTCCTAAGCCACTTTCCAGCTTCTACGAATCTGTGTGTATTTGGGTTTTTTTTTTTTTTTTGTAATTTTTAAATTTTTAAAATAAACATATAATGTATTATTAGCCCCAGGGGTACAGGTCTGTGAATCACCAAGTTTACACACTTCACAGCACTCACCATAGCACATACCCTCCCCAATGTCCATAAACCAACCATCCTCCCCTACCCCCTCCACCCACAGCAACCCTCAGTTTGTTTTGTGAGATTAAGAGTCTCTTATGATTTGTCTCCCTCCTGATCCCATCTTGTTTCATTTATTCTTTTCCTACCCCGCAAACCCCCCACGTTGCATCTCCACTTCCTCATATCAGGGAGATCATATGATAGTTGTCTTTCTCCAATTGACTTATTTCGCTAAACATAATACCCTCTAGTTCCATCCATGTCATCACAAATGGCAAGATTTCATTTCTTTTGATGGCTGCATAGTATTCTATTATATATATATATATATATATATATATATATATATATATATATATTTTTTTTTTTTTTTTACATCTTCTTTATCCATTCATCTGTTGATGGACATCTAGGTTCTTTCCATAGTTTGGCTATTGTGAACATTGTTGCTATAAACATTCAGGTGCACATGCCCCGATTCTGTGTTTTTTATGTGCCATTTCTTCCTGGGTCTGTAGCAAGGCATCATGCTGGTTGAGGTAACCCAAGTGATCCTTGAAAACCTGAAAGAACCCAAAGACTTTGAATAGAAGGGGATGGGTTGTCCATCAACCTTCCAGGGTTTTGGGGACATATAGTTCATATCTAAGCCCATGTAAAGGGGTTTTTGAGGAGATTGGTCCTTTTGGTGACAAAACAAAACAAATCAAAGATGGTGCTTTGTCAGGGAAGTTGGGCTTGTTTCATAGACCCTAAAGAAGTTTTCCATTTATTTTGACCAGATTGGACACTCAAATTCTCTTAAGATATCTATGTTTGACTTCAGATTCAGATTAACCATAAACAGTATCCAGACCAGTATGTCATCTTCTAACTTTCAATAGTTTTTCAAGGAATTTCAGGGTTATATGTTCCTCTGAGTGAGGCTGACAATCTGCAGCTCCATGAGATAGGAGGCACCTTTTGGTACAAGGTTGGCATTTGCATCTATTTTCTTAAATCTCACAAAAGAAAATGGCATCATGAGGGAAGGCAGGGGTACACAGAAGGAAATTCTTCTCTTTTCTTTAGGGGTAAAGGGTGTCTATAGTCCATTTCTCTTGACTGCATGAAAAGAGAGGAATGAGATTTCATCATTTTTACCTTTCTCTTCTTCTAATATTTCTCTTTTGTTCCTTGACCCTAAAATGTTGAGCAATGGGAGGGACAAAGGAAATAGAAAGTAAAAAAAGGGGGATATCAGACTGGAAATGTCAGCTCCATTCATGAAGTGGGATGGGAGGAGATAGGAGGAGGGCTTGGGACCTCAGGGAGACAGCGAGTCATGGATGTCAGATAGACAGTAGGAGAACCCCACTGTTACCACGCAGGGGGACAGGGACATCTCGAACCAGGAAAACTGGAAGCAGGCATTTTTATGGAGATCTTTTTGCTGGCATCCCTTGATATAAATGTTCATTAAGCCATTTTAGGGTTCCTCATCGCAGATCATCTGCTGCTTCAGGATATCCTTCCCTGCTGGGATGTTAGTGTCCAAACTTCCTCTGCCCGTTCATCATTAATTTTTATAACATATGATATCTTCTTAGCAAATTGTCCATCTGCCTCAAAGTCTCTGTCTCTGGAAAATTGTGTCTCACGTTTGTGGTTACTGGATTCCCATTTTAGGTAGTGGTCAAAAAAGCCTGGCAGTGATGAACTGAATGACATGTTGAGGCTGAAGAAGGGAGCAAGAAGGTGGGTCACATCAGGTGGGAAGTCTAAAGTTGTAGTTCAGCTTCTGGAGAGTGAGGCAGGTGGCATGGCATTCAACCTGTGTATAGACACAGTCTAGGGCAGGGGCAGGAGCCCAGGCAAGATGAACAGCTTCTTGCCCTCATTCCCTCATTTCATATTCTAAGTGACTTGTGAATGTTGGGTTCCAGGTTAGAGAAATCATGATGGGGTATATAATTGGGAGCAAAACAGACATGGCTTCTCACTTTGTGGGGTTTATGGTCAAGAGGGACAGAGGGCATCAACATGGCCCCTACTCAACCTGGATGTCTGCTGTGCTCCCTGTAGGAGCAGGAGCTAGACCGGGGGGTGGGTGGGACATACCTTGATGAGATGAGTATTGCTGGGCCTTATTAAAGGACATTGATGTGTGTTTGTTAAAGTTGTTTTAATGTTAGCCAAGGAGTGATCACGTGTGGGTATGTATGTGTGTGTGTAGAAGGACTATTTATAGTTACATGTTTTTTAAAATCAATGCTTAGTTTATTAAGTTCACAAATAAAAAACTATTTTTTCTTAAGGTTTTAAGTTCAACTTATAAACTTTGTCATTCTACCTGAATTTATTAAGTATTTATATAAGAGTAAGAATAATTACCTTTCCATGTACATTAATGATGTTCAATAAATTAATAAGTTCAACAGATTGATTTTCCTTAAACAATTAACCCCATTTACAAACCTAATTAATTTATATCTTTTAAATATCTTTGTGCACATTAAAATGCAATTTGTCTGGTTCTTTTAAATACATCAAATGCTTGAAAGGGCAAACTTACACACCCAGAAAACAAGATCTCTCAGGTTTCAAGACAGCTTTTGTAAATCAAGTAATACATGTTTATAAATGTTACAAATCAAGTTTGGCTAAACATGAAAACCATTTAAAAAGAAACATGCTTACACCTTTTAGATGACAAGCACAGGTCTAGGGTGTGTGTGTGTATGTGTGTGTGTGTGTGTGTGCGCACGCGAGTGTTTCCAGCACTGCCAAGCAATTCTCCAGTCTCCCACTGACACTGAGTGGCTGTCCTACAATGTAACGTGGTTCTGACACTGGAGTTCTCAGTTCGCTGTGGGGAACTGAAATCCCATAACAGCTCCCATCATAGATAGGACCATGTGTCGCTGTGCTTCTGACTGACTAGATGCAAAAGTCTGGGTTCCTTCCCAGGGAAGAGGAAGCACAGGGTGTCTGGAGAAGAGTTTTCAATGACTCTGGGCCAGTGGAAAAAAGTCAGCCCTCAGAAGAAGAGCTCTAAGGCTGTGCTTCTCTCCTCCCCAGCCCATGAGGGCCCTAGTGGACCACAGCACAAATGACCCTGGATAGTGCTTACTGGGGATGCTGCCATGCTTGTACTTTGGGGGGGGGGGGGTGTAACAAATAGACTGTGGCATGGGATTGAGCAAGGACGAGTGACTGCATTTAGCAACAGTCCCTTCTCGACTGTATTCTCAAAGGTTATGGAATGGTCCCTTTGCTCACCTGCTGGCCTGACTTTCTCCTGCCCAAAGACGGGAAGAGAAGGAAATCAACTTGGAGTGCAATGATTCTCAAAAGAAAGAAAACCTTCTGGGGCTTGCTCAATACCTAATCAAGAGGACTGAAAAGCACTGATTTAATTAATTATTCTGAAGTTCCTTTGGAGGGGTCTGTGCATGAGGGCTCCGGAATGCACCCAGCATCCTCAGGGAGGGTGTGCATATCCGCTGCCACACGACAGGCCCTAAAATGGGCACTGGCCCCCACTGGGTTTCCGGGGGAGGCTCATTCAGGAAGTCACATGCTGTAAGACAGCTGCAGAGGATGAGAGTGGCGGCAGCTGATTCCGTGAATACACACAAGGGGCAAGATGCTGGCTTCATGGATATTTGCTTTACCAAGATATCTGGAGAGCTTTTCCTTGGCCGTGTTACATCATCCCAGGGTCTCTATGCTCAAGCAGCTCCTTGGAGAATGGAGATCCATGATGCTAGTTATCTTTATGTCCATGGCCGATTCCAAGAAGCAGTTTATAACACCTCAGAGATTTTCATTCATTTTAATCCGAGATCATTCCTGCCATGAATCTTCTAAGATGCACATTCCCCTTACCATTCCCAGTACCCTAGAACCACTATTGTGCTTGCTAGTGTCCAACTGCTCCCCACTCCACCCACTTTGGGTCCCTCTGTCAAGACAGTTTTTGAAAAACACCGATACACTGCTCTGACCTAGAGTGGTTTCCTATTTCTTACAGCATAAAAATCAAACCACTCTGGCTTCCAAGGACTTCAGTGTCTTGTCCTTCCCTCCTGCCCAGGGTTACTGCCCATCACTGCTCTAGAGGGCTATTCTCCTTCGTGAGTTCACTAGACCCCACCCCACACGGGCTCCTACCCAGAGCTTGTGTTGTGTCTTGTGACCTCCTAACCTCTTCCAGGTCGCCTCTCCAACCACTCCAGGTCATGCTAACTTGTTCATTCATCCATTCACACATTCATTCATTCGCTCCATTTATGGAGCATCTTCCACATTCCATGCGTTGACAGACACACATTCATAACCTCTTGATCATCAAGGCTGCTACGTACACATTCGTGGAGTCTGTGCCCTACAAAGGGGTGGAGTGGCCAGTCACATTAGGAATCAAGCCCGGTATTCTTGTAACCCACTCCCCTGATTCCAGGCCTTCCTTTCTCGTCTCTTCCTCAGCTTTGGCCAGTCATCAATGAGGAATTACTGCCCCGGGGCCAAATCTTACTGTTTTTCTCATTACTGTTCTTTGTAGGAGTCAGGGTGTTGTGACTTTATTGAGCTGACATTTCTTAAGTAGAATGCTGAGGTGCCACATGGTAAGCTGTGGTTCAATAAAGGACCACAAGGGATGCCTTGAGGGCCACGTGGAAAGGTCAGGGCAGGGTGTTGGCAGGGCGGGGCAGAGGCTGAGAACATGCCTTTATCAGGGTCTTTGGGTGGAGTGCTTTGGGATTCTCAGGTTCAGGCAGGATCGGTCCGTTCAAACCCCAAAGAGAGGGGTTTTGGTAAGTTCCCCAAGAGTCTTATTAAAGTGGCGGGGGTGGGGGGGGGCGGGGAAGACCAGGGCAAGGCCCTGGGACACTGTTAATGGCAAAGGCTATTGGGGAGTCACGCTGGGAACTTAATTTGCTTGTGGTGCTATGGCTGCTATCTAGGGTGGGCCTTGGAAGAGGGGGCTGGTGTTGGTTTCAGGTGGCTGCAGACCACTTGGCCAAACAGAATGGACGCCACACCATGGAGTAGCTTAGCTCAACTCTCAGCACACCATGTGGGAAGCAATCAAAAGGTTCACTTGGCTGGGATTTTGAGGGGAGTTCGATACTGGTGCTACTTTCAGAGGAAGAGCAGGTAAAAGGAACCCTCAGGGGGAGTTGAGGCATATGGGAGGAAAAATAGCCAGAAAGCTGTCACCCGAAGAGTGCCTTGCAGGAAGTGCCTCCATCGGGTGCCATTGGAGAGTGATTCCTAGGTCTAGGACTGTGGTTGTTTGGGATCCATTGGTTCTGTCCTGGGGTGGGGGGATAGTCCTGTGTCCCCCAGAGGGCCAATTCACTGTCCAGCTGAGAGCTACTGTCATAAAGGAAATAATTTCTGTCGGGCCCCCCTTCCCCCAGCACAGAGCCTGGGGTGGGAGTGGTGGTGGTGGGAGAAAGAACCTGATGTCTCACTTAGCCCTCCCCTCATCTTCTGTGTGCCAGTCACTGCTGAACCCAGACAGAAGCCAGAGGACAAACTTTTACTCCCTCCAGGACATTCCTTTCTTTTAATTTAAGACAAATCCCAACAGGTAATTAGACCTGTAGCTCTGAGTCACAATGGCACAGAAGCCATTCGTTCACTCACTGACTCCCGACTGCTGATGAAAATTGGCCTCTGGCAACCCAGAGATGAGTTCCTAACGTTATTGCTAGGGACAGGCCTCTGTCTCTTGCCTTGTCCTCTTTTTCTTCGCTCAGATGCACTGCAGTTATTTCCCGTTACGTCTAATTTCACGTCTTCATTCTGATCCACCTGCCCGCTGACGGCAGAGGTACCTTGGGAAGGTCTGTAGAAGCTGAAGGAATAATTGTTGCTGTACTTCTGAACTCCCAGAGCTCCTTTAGAGACAAACCCCGTCAAGGCCCCCCTTTTCCCTCTCATTTGTCCCTCTGTGGTGTGCCCGGTGACTTCCAGAGGAAATGCTATCATTCTATCGATGTTATATTGGGTAATATTTGGGCCACCCTGTTGGCAGTATTTTGTCAAGGGATTGATTGGCTAGAACCTTCAGCCATCCTGGGGCAGAGTTCCTACATTTTGTGGGGAGAGATGTTTACAGCCATGCTCCCCACATTTTTATGAGCGCATGAATCACCTGGGATCTTGTTAAAATTCAGATTCTGTAGGTGCGTTCAGGGAGGAGCCTTAGTTTGTATTTCTAATAAGTTTCAGGCCGCTGCTGATCTGTAGACCACATTTTGAAGAGCAAGGATCTTGGTGACAGTAAGACACACAGTGCTTTCCGGTGTGAGTTATCCACTCGATTACAATTTAAATGCCTGTTGCAGAACATGGAGCTAGGTTTTGTAGAGGACATAGATGCACACTTTTCTCATCCTCAAGACCCCATATGACTCTGCATTAAATCACAGAGATTTTTGTGGCTCAAAAATCTTTTCTCAAGACGTGTTTCTCTTCCAGACATGGACAAAGCTTTCAACTCCAGTGAGTCCAAGCATCTCCCCAGATCACTTGGGTGAACTAGCCTTGGACGCCTGTGCGGGGCCATCCCCAGCTTTGCTTTGCAAGAGGTAGTTTTTATGTCAGTGGACGAGGAGAGAGAAGGCTTTTCTTGTCTGTGCTTGGATGGAACTTAGCTGTTTCCTTTCTCTGCTGTGGATGAATCATTCTGGGGGATAAGGAAATAAATCAAGCATGGCTGTTTTTCCATAGGGGGAGGCTGGGGGGTGTGCATGTATGTACACACACATAGGCTGTGACCTCAATTTAGTTTTGCAATAAAGTTCCCTTCTAAAAAATATAGACTCTGTTAATGGTTCCTGAATGCTACCTCAATGCAGCAGGGAAACATTACGGAGACTCTGTTATCATAGGAGCCATTATGTTTACCTCAAGATTTTCACTCATGGCTCATTGCTTTTCTTTTCTGGGGGACTCCATTTCTGGTCAGCTGGTAACACTCACTGGGTGCTTACTGAGGTGACAGACCCCATGGAAAGGTTGGAATAGGTTCAAGTCTGTGTAAAATATGGATTTCCCCTCAGGCGGTCATCTAACCGATGAGGCGTGTCCCATGAACCCTGCTTGAATGAGCCTGAATGCCTTATATCCTGTTCGTGTAAATCTAAAGGAAGGTGGAGGGAATAGGACAGCATGTGGAATGTTGGAATCCTCGTTTCCAGGAGAGCTCCTGTCCTCCCAGAGAAAACACTCTTTTTCTCTTCAGGCCAAAGGGGCTTATCATCCCAGCAAGTGATCTGTGCTGGGGAAGGTGACTGCGTATGAAAATGATAAGAATGGGATACGGATCACCCACTGGAGGAAAAGGAGCAAGGCTTCATGTTCCGCTGATTAGAGGAGTGAATTTACAACAGAAGGACAGAGGACGGAAAACCCGTAATCAGGCTTGCCTGCTGTCCGTGGGGTTTGTGTGTGTGGATGGCTGCGCTTGGGTAAAGCCACTAGAGCAGCAGGTTGGAATTCTGGGGGCCACCGGGGGGCTTGTGGGTCCGGAGTCAGGAACTGGCAGAGAGAGGGAGAGGAATCGAAGAGTGAAATGTTAAAGCAAGGCTTTTATTTAAAAACTACACATGCAAGAGTTGGAAATAATTTACGTCTTCTCTCCCTAAAACTCAGGGAAACAAAAGAATGGAACCAAAAGACAGAGAATACATCATCTGTGTGCGGTTTTTCAACTTGCGCACTATTGACATTTGGGGTCGGATGATTCCTTGTTGTGGGGGCCTGGGCTGTTCCCTGTAGGGATTTTAGCAGCATCTCTGGCCTCTGCTCACTGATGCCAGCAGTACCTTCCTCGAGTTGTGACAACATAAAGTGTCCCTAGACATTGCCAAATGCTCCCTGGGGGACAAAATTGCCCCCCCTCACTTAGAAACCTTTGATCTGCACCCAAACGAGAGGGTGAGCCCTGACCTTTTACGACAGATTGTTGCCTGGAGTCTTCACACAGCTGTGCTCATGTGAAGCAGAGTACGGGAGCGGGCAGTCAGTGGGGACACTGATGGCCCACGGTGGGTCTCCAGTTGGGAAGGAGCCATCATCAGGCTGCAGGAGACACGAGGAGCTTCCACTTGGGGTCCCGCTCCCCTGTGGGGCAGCAGGGGTACGAGGCTAGCATGGGGCTTTATGCCTCCTCTGTGGGGAATAAGGAAACAGCTGGAGGCTCAGGCAGGTCTGTGCCTTCTCTGTGAAGACGGACCCCAGCTGGGCCAAGGAGAGGCCCCATGCAGAGCTTCATCAGATGGGGAGACATGATGCATGGGCCACAGCTCCTGTGGCCCCGGATCATCTCGAGTTTGGCAGCAGGTACTGAGATTTTACAGAATTGGATTCCCTCCTCATGCAGGAGTTTCACTATTAGGAATTTTCCTCAGAAGATATTCAGAGAAGTGTAAAAACATGGTTCTAAGAAGAATATTTAAAATGGATAAAGAACAAAACTGGCTTTGTCACGGTGCAGGGATGGGCTAAATAAATCTGGTACAGTCCGTGGATCCCATATAGCTCCTGTAGATAATGGAATAGAATCCAGACCCTGCATGTCCATGTTTGATTTAAAGTGCACATACATACAACATCAATCAACCAGGTTGTCAGACGGCACATTGAGTATAAGCCCACTTATCTGAAGTGTGTGCATGTGTGTGTGCATATGTGTTCCTGGTCTATAGTGTGTGTGTTTACATATGTCTGCATGTTTAGGTATGTGTGCGTTGGTATGGGGGCGTGTGTGTGGGTGTCCTGCCCCAGACTGAGTGTGGTTGCCACTGGGTTGTGGATCTCTGGGTGATTTCATTGTTTTTAGATTTTACGTTATTTAAATGCTCCAAGGTGAGCATCATCCTTTTTGTTGTTGTTGTTTGTTTTGGTTTGGTTTTAGAGACAGGGAGAGACTGGTGGGGGGGACAGAGAGAGAGAAGGAGAGAGACTTACAAGTGGGTTCCATGCTCAGTGCAGAGCCTGACTCGGGGCTTGATATTATGACTCTGAGGTCATGACTGGAGACGAAATCTAGAGTTGGACACTTGGGCGACTAGGTGGCTCAGATGGCTAAGGGTCTGCCTTTGGCTCAGGTCATGATCTCCAGGTCCTGGGATCAAGCCTCAGGTTAGGATCCCAGCTTAGCCAGCTTAGCCGTGGGTCTGTCTCTCCCTCTTCCTCTGCTTCTACCCCTGCTTGTGCTCTTTCTGTCCCTGTCTCTGTCTCTCTTTCAGATGAAAAAACAAAATCTTAAAACAAAACAAAACAGAGTCGGGCACTTAACTAGCTGAGCTACCCAGGCGCCCCTTATATGCATCCTTTCTATGATCCAGGGGGTTGGAGGAATCAGTTCTTAGCACGTGAGAAAATCAAAAGAGAAACAGTTGTATCCAGTTCTGTTCGGTCCCCATTGGATTAATAGAGTGTTAAAATTAATAGACTGTTAAAAAATTGAACAAGTTAAAAATCACAGGAGTCATCCTTATCCACACTGATGTTTGGTCCAAGCCTGTCTGTGACCACAGTCCTGCAGTAGTTCCCTCCTTTTCTCCATCCCTGGAAGCCATGGGCTCATCTCGAGGCAGCTTCTGCTCCTTCACTCCCCGAGTGCTGGCCTAGAAAAGCTGCAGACCTCAGGAAGGAAGTTTTGATATTCTGGGCCATTGTCTTCTGTTTACAGTGTTTATCTAGTATCTCAGACTTGCAATTTTAGGATGTCTCCTGAGAAACTGATCATCCCAGGACTATATTTACTATCTATACAATCAGAGGAATTTTTTGTTTGGGGCAACCTTGTCCCTCCTCCTCGATGACCTCACTCATCCCACGGGGCGCTGTTGTGGGTAATCATCACCTGTACACTCAGCAAAAGCTCAAGTCAGAACGGTGGGTCCGTCCCTGTCCCTGGCTTCTAATTAGGCAAGAGGGAAGCTGGCTCCACTTCCCTCGCTGGATGTGAGGCCATCCATCAGCAAACATTAAAGGAGGAAGGTGAAACTCACACCGGACTCTCTTTCTCTCTCTCACACGGATGCACAGAGGCACACACACGCATGCCTGCACCCTTCAGGGCAGTGTCTAGCTCAGAAGGAAGAGCAAAGAAGGGTGGAAGGTATCTGTGTGTGTTTGTTCAGGAACCTCCCAAGTTTGTTGTTACCCTGTCCTCCTCTGAGGCAAGAATGTTCTGACTTCAGAAAGGCAAGGCGAGAGATGCCCCAGGAACCATGGGTGAAGCCGGAGTCAGCAGTGGCTTTGGTCTCGAGAGGAGTGCAAGTGTCCTGGTGACCCCGCACAGCGCCCCTCACTCTGTGGGCTCCACAACGTCCCTTTGTCCCCTTGGTTCCAGAATCACAGCTGCGCTCTTCATTTTTGGTTATTTTCTGAAGTGTTTTATTTCTAATGGTTCCCACTCAAGATAGTAATTTTCAGAAGATTTTCCTTTGAGGTATTTCATTTGGATTTCTCATAGCAGAAGCTTTCTCTTCCTTTTTTTACGCTGTCATCAAGTTCGAGGACCATAAGTAATGAGTCTAATCTAGAGCCTCCTATTATTTAACAAAAATGTCCATAGACATAAATCAAATCGGCTCTATTTTGGAGAAGTCTGCAAGCAGTAAGTGAACACTCTCAGTAGGGAGATATTCTTTCATTTTCTTGTTGCCTACATGTCCATATTAGCTCTCTGAGCTGTGATATGTCTGGCCTTGGTGCTTCGAGTGATGATGGACCTCATCATGCCTGAAGGACTGAGAAAAAAACCTGATGCCCCCACCTATATTGGATAAAATAGAAGGTTACTTTGGAAGAAGTGGGTTTTTCATATTGTTCTCTGTCCTATGCACTTCATGGCAGAATTTCCAAATAAAAATCTTTATTTATACATCTATTAGCTCCAATCTCATGGTCTTCAATATACAGGAAGATCTAATTCAAGAAGATGATAATAAAACACAGGATCATTTGGCCTCGCCTCTCCCTGGCCTCATCTCCTACTACCCTCCCCCTTGGTCGTTATACTACAGCCTCCCTGGTTTTGTCTCTCTCCTTCCTGCCTCAGGACCTTGACCGAATTTGTTTACTTCGAATGCTCTTGCCCTTTACCTCTCCTTCTCCTACCCCTCTAGGCTCGACAAGCTTTTCCATCTTCTGGGTTATAGTTTAAATATCCCCTTTTCAGGCAAGCCACCTCTGGGTCCCCAGAAGTGGTAGGGATATTCTGTCTTGCAGCTGTATGCTCTCACTGCACCTTGTAATTCTCCTTTGTAGCAACTGTCAAAGCAGTAATTATATTTACACATATAATTATTTCCTTAATGTATGTTTTATTCGCTAGGCTGTATACTCACAGATGAAGTCTGCTCGTACTGTCTCTGCAGTGCCTAGCATAATGTCTGATATGCAATAGGCACTCAATTAATACTTGTTGAATGCATATTCCTCTCATGAGGGGTAAGGTGGCTCACCAGTTGTCACATGAGTTAGGGGGATCTTTCAGGTAACAAGACAGTTCCAAATAGCCCTGAACAGAAATATGTCTGCTCTGATGGTTTTAGGCTTCCCTGATATGGTCTGGCACATCTATAACAACAACGCTGTCAGGAGGGTGACAGTAAGGATATGAGGTTGACAGCAGTTAAGAGTGGGGCTCTCTAAGTCAGAGCTAAAAAGGAGGTGGTTGACCTTGTATAGTGGCCGTGTTCATTTCAGCTTGGAGTGACTTTCCTGTTTGTGTCAGTGACATACGGGTTGGAAATGGCTCTAGTAAGACCTGCTATTTTACTCATTGAAATTTCTTCAGACTTTGTTGTCATTGTAGCTTTGTTACTTTCCCTAATAAGTTCTGGGTTTGACTTCAGCTTAGTCCACTATCTGGCCATAGGTTTCTTTAAACACTGAGATAGAAACTTTCTTACTTTTATACTTTCCTGAGTTAGTAATTGACTTAGTTGAATACTATTCTCTTCCAGTCCTTACTGTATGAGGAGGTAACCAACCAACTCCACAGTTTTTAAGGACAAAATCCTCTATATTTCTCAGCTAATGTATACATTGGGCACCCAGTGCATCCCCTTCTACATGTGTATCCTATCCACATTCACCACAAATAAAACTCTCAGCCACTGGGGCAGCATGTCATGGGATACTTGTACTCTACCTGCCACCAACAGTGGGTTCCCTGTTGGCATCTGGTTGATGAGTCATCCAATTCCAGAAACCTATTCTAAGAGTTTGTTTTATAGGACCATTTCGGGAATGAGTTCTTCTAGTTTCCAAAGGCAGACCCTAAACTGAGGATATATATGAAAATGACATATTGACAGATGTTCCCAGGAAAGTCTGGGAGGGAGTGAGGATGTGAGACTTGGAAGAAAGAGAGAAATATGGATAAGGTATCAAGTAAAGTTGCATAGAAAATAACTATGTCTTTCTCTTACAGGGGAGTTCTGGGAACAGTGTAAGTCACACTTCAGAGCTGTCTGCATCAGGGCTGAAGGAGTGAAAGCATTTATACTGCCATCCCTCAAACATTGGTTCAAGACTGTACCTGGGGAATGACAGTTTCTAGATGCATCCAGCTCTCTGCACATAGGCAAAGTAGGTTACTATAGCCTGAGGACAGTACCCTGGATAAGAGATGTGGATAACTGGTTGGGGGTGAGCTCATACCGGGAGCTGGTGCATGTACAAATGGCAAAAGTGTCTGAGGGACCACAGGTGGAGCACCAACAAGATCCACTTTTCTGCTTCTGTGGTTCTCTTCACATCAACTAATGCACTGATGTGATTTCATTCACTTTTTAAAGATGTGACAATTCAACATGGAAGCATCCTAGGTTCTGTTTACCTCCAGCTCTTGAAGACAGAGACTTCGATATGCCTCTAAGTTAAGATAAAATTCTGCCATATGAACCTGATGTTGCTTAAGGGAATACTTAATTAAACCGTGGTACATCCAAATTATGAAATGCCATTCAAAGGATAGAAAAGAAAGAGCCTTATCTGTAGGCACTAATACAAATAAATCTCCAAGAGATATTGTTGAGGGGAAAAGCAAGTTGAAACCCGTGTACAGTTGCAAGTAAATATGGTAAGAAACATGCCAAATGAGAGACAGTTGGCTTGGCATGGCAAAGGATCTGGATAGGATGTAGGTATCAAAAGTGAAGGGAGCTCAACCCTAATGAAACTATAAAGTATCATTGTTAAAAAGGAAGATATGCTCATGTGTTGGTTGTGAAATTAAAAGTTAAATTTCTAAGCAATTTGGATATTACTAAATTCTAACATGCTTGTGGATGTCAGTACCTCTTCTATGCTCAGCGGGCACCTCCAGGCTTTCCTACTCTTAAAACAATAGGCCATCCATTTGGGGACCACATATATATTGTGTAGGACAGCTTGAGGGTTCTCTATGAGAACTGAAGCCTCCTCTACCAGGATCACATGGTTGATAAAGAGCAAAGACCAGTGTTTTTCAGTCCATGAGGATGTGAAGGCCAGTACAGATGCAATGAAGAACTTCTCATTCTCTCTCCTCCTCCCCTTTTTCCCATCTCCACCTCTATCTTCATCTCTGTACGTCTATCTACCTATGTATTTAATGGTGTGCAAAACAAATCCTAAAGCGCTGCACAGGGGCAATGTAAGAGAGAAAGATAACACAGGAAATCAGTTTATCCTCAGGAGAAGAAATTTTATGAGCAGAACAAGTTTGAGAACTGATTACGATGTTACATGCCAACATACTGTCATCTGCCCAGCATATCTAAGTTCTGAGAAGACACACATAATGATACTCTTGAAAACCATATTTCCAATTCTGAGTCCTAAGAAATGCATTTTTTTTTCTCCAATAAATCAATGATTGTCTGAGATAACTTTGGGAAGTCTACCAAGGCCAAGATAACAAACTCACTCCAGAAAGGCCCCTGTTCTTAAGATTAGAGTCTCTGGCTACCATTGATTAAAGGTGATCTGGGCATGCGATCTAAATTGGGCCCATCAGATTTTATCTCATGGGAATTTGGAATTGGCTGTAGGAGATTATGGTGAGTCTGGGCTGCTCCTTTGAACAGAATGATGTAAGCTCTGAGCCGTGGAATGAGACCCCTATGGGTATAAAGAAACAGAAAGTACCTGTTTGTAGAGTGTTTACAGAGATGAGCAGAGACAAGTGGAGGCAAGAACTGGAAGGAGGTCCCTGCCTGGGCCCCTGGCAGCTCCCAGTTTCTGTCTACTGTCCCTTGTGGGCCTTGGAGACACCCAACTTCTCTGACATGCCTAAAAATTCTTTAATTAACTCCATTTAAAAAACGAATTTAAGCTCTGTTATTCTGTTGGTTGCAATCTAAAGAAACTCAAGGAAAGCAGTAATTCTTTTCTTCTGCAGTGTTTCTAGTTCAAGGCTGCATTCTATATCCTTCTTTGTATTGTTATATTCTGATATAACTTTTATTTATTTCAGTTTCCTTTGAGAAAGTTTTAGATAACCATATGCCATGACTGCAGGCAAATGCTTGTGGCAGTAGGATAAGTATTATTTCAAATAAGTTATTGATTACAGGGGGGGGGCAGGAGATAGGGGAATTAGAATAATTTGGGGAGGCAATATAATATAGGAGGAGAGTGTAGTCTTTGGAGTTAAAACACCTGGGTTTGAATATGGTTATGCCACTTAGTTACTTGCTGACTTGGACAGAGTATGTAACTTCTCCATGCCTCTGTTTCTCCATCTGTAAAATGGGTATACTGAAAGCACATATGCTAAATGTACCATGGTGTGGTTGTAAGGATTAAATGAGAAAATACATATAAGTTACTCAGAACACTAGCTGACCCCAAAATGGCACCCAGCAAATGGTAGTTCTTATGGTGACTGACAAAGGGAAGGGATGAATGAAAACACAGAAGCAAACTAACTAATAATCCTCAGGATTGAGATGGTTCATGTGGCGTTCTTTCTGCCAAATATGGGAAAGACATGTAGAGATGACAGCTGGAGCATGTACAAGCAAACTGCAGATTTTTCTCTAAGTGGTGAGTCCGCAAAGGAAATTGTTTTCCCTCCGGAGATAAAGAGAAAAACATCTTGATCTCAGATGGCATGAGGATGCTGTGCATAAATCCAGAGGAATGCTTGTTGAAGTAGGTTGGTGAGCAAAAGATCTAAGAGGGTTTCTTGAAAAGAATTAGTAAAAAGAAAATGAAAAAATTATCTTTAAAATTTATTTTAAAATATCGTTTTTCCACATATAATAAATATTTTTGCCCTTTCTGGTGGGAGTGGTGTGACTTACATGCATAAAGACCAAAAAAAAAAAAAAAAATCCTGATTTCTTTCCTGCATCTGAAATTAAATCTAAACTATGACTTCATAGTTTAGACCATAAGAACAAGGTCTTTCGCAAAGATATGGTAGCAACTGTTGGAAGCAGCAATTCTCCATGGGCCCTGAGTGTTCCCGTTCACTCCTGATGGATTTTTCAAGAATGCAAGGCCTTAAACGCCCTCCCTAGGCCATTCTCAGGGTTCTGTTTGCAGTGAGTAATGTGGGAGAAGGAGGTAATGACTCATTTTGGAACGAAGGACAGACTTGCTACAGAAGAGCTAGATCTCCCAAAGTCCATGCTCCTCAGGTACGATGCAAAGCCATTATGTGTACAGCATCCACCTGGGCTGTGTACAGAGCCATCCGGGATGCTGTGAGTTGTTCTTCTAACAGTGGAGACCAAGGCAACTGACATGAAACATGAACTCATGTGCTTGCTGAGCATGGGTAATACTGTCTTTTGTCTCTGATCAAGGAATCTCCTATCGTCTGCTAGCATGTGGCAAACAACCTAACTTGTTAACTTCTAAGTAGGGTAAAATGCCAGATTTGGACATAATGAAGAGAAGGGCAGGCCAAGGAGAAATATAGTAGAGCGTGTTCCCTCTTGAATGGACTCCACAATGCTAGGGCTGAACATCTGTCCAGATATGAACAACCATATTCTGGGTGCTCCGTATGGGCTTTTGAGCAAGGTGGCAGACGTCTGTGGGAGGTCCTACTAGGAAAGCACTTGATCCAGGGCTGGGAGAGACAGTTGTGGGGAACATTGGACACATCAGAA
This sequence comes from Mustela lutreola, assembly GCF_030435805.1. Taxonomy (NCBI): domain Eukaryota; kingdom Metazoa; phylum Chordata; class Mammalia; order Carnivora; family Mustelidae; genus Mustela; species Mustela lutreola. Next base: position 65,866,942 of record NC_081303.1, on the reverse strand, counting down.
CTAAAACTGGAGAGACTGTTGTCAAAAGAAAGATGCCCAATGGAGGATGGGGTGGAGATGGATTCTTTTACATAAAGTCTTGCCATTTGAAAGAGAAAGGTAAAGAGTTCCTTCAATTCCATTGAATCCAGTAAAATCTGCCCATGAAACATGTAGGATTTTTGGTAAGGAAGAAATTTGAGGGTGTCTCTGCGTCCAGTGTGCAAGTAGGGCGTCCTTTCCTAACTTTAGTGAACGACACTTCTTCAGATCAGCCAATATAAGCCACCGTGCAACGTGTGACCAGTGCCTGACAAGACCTCTGCTCTGCTCACAGGAGGCATCCTGGGACAGATGGCCTTACCCCTGCTTTGCTCCTCCTCAACTGCTCCATCCTTCTGTCTCCTGGCTCCTAACTTCTTGAACTTGTCCTTAGTCTTGACAATGGATTTGGCTTCACTAGGACTGACCTTTAGCATTTTATTTGGACATGGTGTGTATTACCTCACTGTTTCTTTCCATCTCCTTCTTTTTAGGACATTAATCTGTCTACTCAAACCCAAGCCCAAACCTTGGCCTGCTTGGCCATTGGCCCTCCTGGCCTGGCTTTACCTCCCTGGGAAGGGAAAGGAAAGATATCCTAATCACCTTGGGGTTAGCTAGTTATAAAGATATATGTCTTGATATTTCATCAGCTCTGGATATTTTTAAAAAATACCATTATGGGAAAAAGAAAATAAAGCACCTCAGTAGCTTTTATCGTTTGGGAGATCAGTCTGTAGTGGAGTTGATAAAAAAATACCAGCAATGCAAACATCTGGGTGAAGGAGCAGGAAATCAGGTTATAATTCTTTCTTATATGAAAATATTTATATTCTCCCAGGCTTTGGATCCTCAGTTAGTGTCTGATGTAGAAACAAAGGAATGTTTCACTACGTTTAGTGATGAGCATGGGGAGTGAACTACAAGTGTGACTCCATCTGTAAAGAAGTGTGCGTTTTGAGTTTGTTGACAGGACTTCCTGGGGAGGGGAGGGGAGAACTGGAAAAAAAGATGCTCAATTCCTAATCAAAGGGTATCTTACATTTTCCTTTCTCTGTGAAAATAACCAGTTATGATTTTTTTCCCCAAGTCTAACATGATTTTAACACTACAAATTCAGTTCTATTTCGCTAAATCCTAATGGAGCTGAGATTTGTTTCCCCAGAAATCTCCACTATAATGAGAAATGAGATCTAGTCCAGTACAGGAAACATTAGCATTGTAGAAAATTAGGACACACATTTACTTACGTGTTTATTTTCAGCTTTAGAGAGTCTGATTTTTGGACAGAGAGGAGTCTGTCCTATATTTGTCTTGGATTGGAACAAGGATGGACCAGGATGACAGGAGGATGGGGCATTTGATGAGTAGCACAGTCAGGAACAAGGAAAGTAGAGATGGGAATTGTGGGCACAATTACGTAAAACTGGGTAAATTCATAATTAACTGACTGACCTATGCCACTACTTCCCATACTTAAGGAGGAACTAAACGAAGACTTCTCTCAGAGCCCAGGGATGACACAGATCAGTCTTTTTTTTTTTTTTTTTTTTTAAGGACTTTATTTACTTACTTGACACAGAGAGTTCACAAGTAGGCAGAGAGGCAGACAGAGAGAGAGGGGGAAGCCGGGTCCCTGCCAAGCAGAGAGCCTGATGCTGGACTCGATTCCAGAGCCCTGAGATCATGACCTGAGCCAAAGGCAGAGGCTTAACCCCCTGAGCCACCCAGGTGCCCTGACACAGATTAGTTTTATTAGAATATCAGAAAAGGGGAAGAAAAAGTGGCTATAAACTCATGTGTAATAGCTTTTGTTAAAATGTAGACCAGACCTCAGACCAAATTTGTTTTTTTCCAGATTCCCCCTTGACTTTTCTAATTAGCTTGTGACAATTAAAAAAACAAAACAAAACACCACTTCTTTGAAGTTTTCATATTGACAATTCAAAGTCTTAATATACCAAGAAAATATTTTCATTCTTCAAAATCTCATCTTTATAACTGTTATAACTTTGTAACTATGTAACTTTATAACTGTTGAAAAAAATCACTGGTTTATAAAGAGATTTATAGCTGGTGAAAGACTTCAATATTTGGTGCTATACTTAGAGCATGTTAGTTTGATAAGAAGATCTACCGAACTCATGACTGGGAACATACTTGTCAATCCACTAATGATTAAACACTGTTACCGTAGGTGAACTTTGGTGCTAGCGGGATCCTGAATACAAACACAAACATGGGCTCTGGAGCGTGGAATTGTTGAACTTGAAGAGTGGTCTCATAGATTATTCAGAATATGCTTAAAATAATTTGTTGGGCATTGGAATGAACAATACACATGCAGCGTTGGGACCCTTGTGCAAATCCAATCCTAGGAATCATCCTAGACAATCTTTTCCTTTTTTTCTTTTTTTTAAAAGATTTTATTTATTTGAGAGAGAGAGAGAGTGGGAGAGCAAGCGCACAAGCTGGGGAAGGGGTAGAGAGAGAGGGAGCAGCAGACTCCTCACTGACCAGGGAGCTCCATGTGGGACTTGATCGCAGGACCCTGGGATCATGACCTGAGCTGAAAGCAGATGCTTAACTGACTGAACTGCCCAGGCTCTCATTAAACAGCATTTTTGTATATTTTCTGTAACTATTTATCACTAAGACCTTTTGATTTTGCTTTCTAAATATTTCTCAACTATACTCCTCTTTCTCTATATCATCTTTGTCTTATACCAAGAAACCATCATGTCTTGATTGGACTCTTACAATTGATGGGCCCCTATTATTGGCTCTTATACTCTTGAGTGTTCCTCCTTTACTGCACTTACCATTATAGCAATTATGTGACTATTTGATTAATGCCTTCCTCAGGAGGCTATAAGCTACCTCTGTCTTAGGGCAATGTCTCTTTTGACTTATGCTTTGTATCTTCAAAGGTAGACATACATTAATAAATCAAAGAGATCTCTGACATAACTGAAGGGGACTATTAAAGAAATGGTGAATGATGTGTCTTTGTAGGGAGGGATTAAGGACTCCAAGCAAAGTCTTGACTGTTTTTTGACATCTTTTATCCAACCCAAGTACATACATTGATGGACTGTAGTCCGAATTGTTGGAACCCTCAAAATAGGGAGAAAATATTACAGGATAGATAAGAAAAAATTATTTTATTTTCTAAAGATTTTATTTATTTATTTGAGACAGAGAAAGACCATGAGTGAGGGAGAGGCAGAGGCAGAGAGAGATGCAGACTCCCCGGTGAGCTGGGAACCCAACTTGGGGCTTGACCGCAGCACCCTGGGATCATGATCTGAGATGAAAGCAGTTGCTTAACCAATGGAGCCACCCAGGTACTCCTGAAAAATTATTTTAATGAGTAGCAGAGGTGTAGAAAACTTAACAAAAATTTAAATGTCACATGGAGACATGTAAATAAAGCATAATAACTGCTGAAACTATAGGACACATACTAGACATATACTGTGTCTGAACAACATCATTTGCAGAAAAAATCCTTGAAGTTTTGATTGACAATAAACTCATATTACTCAGCAGAGAGGCATGAATGACTTTATCAATTAAAATATGGGCAAAGATATGAATAGGCACTTTATAAAAGACATTAACATTGGCCAATAAAGAAATAAGAAAACAAAATTAAAATAACTTCAATAAATTATTTTTGGCCCACCAAACTGACAAATATTAAATAAAAGGTAACAAACAACAATGCTAGGTTTTGTGACTATCAAGTCTTGTATTCTGTCTTTGTATTACTGTTTTTTTTTTTTTTTTTGAGGTGTATTTGGCAACTCAAATAAGAAAATCCTAAAATGTGAGTATTTTTAGTGCAAGAACGCTAATGTTAGGTATTTATCCTATGGCAAGGATATATGTGTGAAAGATTTAGCTGCAAGGATATTCACTCTAGTACTGCAACAAAAGCAAGAAAGATTGGAAACAAATGTCTAACAACAGGGAATTAGTTAAAACATAAAATATTCAAAATTAAATACATGTATAGTTGAGCTAAAAAATCAGACTTTAAAATATTACAATGTGATCTTATTTTATTATAAGATAATATGTGCATAGGAAAATCGTTAATAGTGGTTTTTTGTGTTGATGGTATTAAAAAAGAGACAGTAGGTAATAAGTGGAGTCACTTGTGCTAAACCCTTGTCACCAAACCAAGACTTAATACCTAGCCTCATTGCAGTTTCTCCCAGGAATATAATCTTGACCAGTTAGTCCGGAATTTTCTGGTCAGTACTGGTGAGGTAGTCTGTCTGATACACCCCCACTGTCCCCCAGAGAAAGGTGATCTTGCCTGAAACAGCTCGCTCTTTCTAGTAACATCCTTGTCCTACCTCCTTCTGCCTACGAAAGCCTTCCACTTTGTACAGCTCCTCAGAACTCCTTTCTATTTGCTAGATCAGATACCTGATTCACAAATCACTGAATAAAGCCAATTAGATCTTTAAATTTACTCAGTGCCCTGAGTACAATGCAGGGGAAAAAAGGGTATATTAGTTAGAAATACTTTCAGCTACAGGGATCAGAATGTCCAACTAACATTGTTTTAAGCAACAAGGGAATTTAATTAACTTAAATAAGTCTAGAGTTTTACAGTGCAGGGTGGAAGCATGTTCTCAAAGACTCTATCCCTCCCTGTTGATCCTTTCTGCCTTAACTGGTTGGTTTGATTCTGACTGGTTGAAACTGTCTGCTGTAGTTACTGGCATGATATTCATGGTCGTGGCAAGGAGAAAGAGTAAGAGCACTGTTAGTGTCTATCTCTTCTATCAAAAATACTAAAGCCTATCTAGAACCACAGCTACATTCATCTAGCTCTGCATAGCTAGACCTGGAACAGGCAAGCCACTCATGGGGAGGCTCAGAAACTGGGCAATGAGATTGCTATGTTAGCTAAAGCTAGCTGTAATTCTGGGGTTGAACACATTTCTTTTCCAAAGCAGAGGTTCTGTTAGTGAGCAAGGAGGGAATATGGATCTTGGGTTGATGAAGAACTTTATCGGCCCATACAGAGTTGATGGGAAGTGTTGGTTGGTGAGCTAGGTCAGATCACTAGGGATGGTCTGGGTTTGGAGACTGTAAGTAAAGATGATTCAGACTTGGTTTAAAGGGGCTGTCACTTTGATGTAACACAGGACCAGCCAATGAGTCCATCCAAGACGTTCAAGGACATAAGTGAATGGATGTACTTCCCATCATGTCCCTTTTCTCTACAGAGACATGGTCAATGTTGTCCCCATAGAATGATTATTTCCCAGGTCAGAGGGGTCCCAGGGCTATGGGCTCATTGCTGTTTATACCAATAGCTGGCAGAGGAGATGGGTTGAGGAAAAGATGGCCACATTAGTATTTACTTACTTACCTACAAGAAAACAATTTTTGCTATGGTACAGTGTATGCTTGTTTTGGAAAAGCATGCATTATAATTTAATGACAATAGAGGGAATGGGTGTCAATAATCCGAGCGTGTGAGGATACATAGGTATGAAGCATATGTACAAAGAACATTACTTCTGTGAATCTCTCCAAGAAACTGGGAATTGGGGTTGAGGGTATACTAAAATCTTAGAAGAGCTTTATATATAAAGATGTTTATCTAAGTGTTTGGCATGTGAAAAAGACCTGAAAGTGCAGCTCCCATCAACCCTTTGGCTTGGATCCCCTCTTTATTCCTGGAATTTTTTTCCTGTCAAAGTTAACCATGAATTTTAAAATATTCCATATTTTATCAAGCATTGATGTTGGGAGAGGCAAATTTCCTGAAATCCAAATAGAAGCTCACTTGTAGTGTCACAACAAATAAACTATGCTTACAGTTTCACTGTGTCAGTACCAAACAGCAAATAGCTATCTGAAGGACACTGCTTCAGAGATAAGGGGGGAACTGAATACATTACCATAGCTAAATGCAAAGTACCTAAATGTCTTACAAAGACACCAGCTGAATATAGGCACCTACTGTGACCCAAGGTAGGATGTATGGAAGTAAGTTAGGAAATTTAGCCCTTTGTTCTATTACAAGATTTTTTTTTACAAGTGAGTTAAAAATTAAAAAAAAAAAAAAAGGGGGGGGGGGAAAGCCTGGATGGCTCAGTCAGTTAAGCGTCTGACTTTTGGTTTTGGCCAAGCTCATGATCTCAGAGTTCTGAGATGGAGCCCCATGTCTGATTTCATGAGCAGTGCAGAGTTTGCTTGTCCCTCTCCCTCTGCTCCTCCCCCACTCACTCTCTTTCTCTCTCAAATAAGTAAAAATAAAATCTTTAAAAAATAGTGAGATTAAAAATATTGCTAGATGTTGAGTATGTACTTAAAATGTTCGAAACAGTATTTTATAAAAGGAGTGAATAAATATGCATAAGGTCTATAGACAAAAATAAGTACCAAAATGCATACTTTAACATATAGAAAATAATACATAAATAAACACAAGTTTCACATAATACCTAATTAAGAAAAATAATTATTAATCAATGTAATCCTTATTCACATACCTCATAGCCTAAATATTAGTTAAAAAATTAAATAGGAATTCTTCCATTTAAAATAGGTCCATCATAACATAGTTCAGTCTATCCAGTCTTCTCTCTCATTCCTCCTCCTCCTCAGAAAGAGAAAAGTATATTTTATCAAGCATTAACATGATTTTGAGGGAGGTCTTTTTAAAAACATCAATTCAGTGTGCCCTAATAACCACAGTGTGCCATATTGTTAGACATTTGACATATGGAAAGGGTGGCTATTCAGACGAGAGGGGGGAAAGGCTTTTGGAAGCTCCAGCTCAGCAGAGCCCTGGGGGAAAATGCAGAGTGCTGGGTGGACACAGGGCTTCTGTATTATGCACTGGAGGCCATTTCTCTTCCTCCTTGTCTTCCTCTCTCTCCAGCAGGGGTTAAGAGAGGTCCAGTTCTCCTCCATTGTTAAATACACACAGCATATTAAAACACAAAAAGACAGGTTCCAATGGTCTTGTAGTCCATTTTAAAGGATTTCATTGGACAAGTTTTGGTCTAAAATGCAAAACACAAGATAATTCTTTCTATTCAGAGTTTAATTACTGCTTGATTAAAATTCATGGCACATTCTGAGGATTGGGTATGAGTTTAAGTCCGGGGGTGAATTTCTTCTTTCAGTGGCTGGGTTGTATCTATCGCCGATGGAGAACTTCATTGGGAGATAGATCACTTGCAAGTGTGAATTTGAATCCCTCTGGGAACCTGAGAACTTGTCCAAGCAGTTCTCCTGGCTCTCTGCTCCCAGAGGAAGGAGAGGATTATGTGTCAGAGCCCAGCACAGGTGCCTAAGCATGTTTATGGAATGAGTGAGTATTTTGTGTGGTGTAGACAGAACAGAGCACTCTTGGGAGGTAGGAGTCAGGGAGGGTTAATCATGTGTTTTCATTTTGCTCGTGGCTTATGCGCTTCGGGCGGCTGTTGTTTACTCGCTTTTGTGTTTTTCTAGAAAGCGGGGGAGGGTGGGAAACAACAGCACCCAAAATTCTCCCCCATCTGCGTCTCTCAGCAGCGCAGACTCGTGCAGAATGTGCCAAGGCGTGGCCGCAGAGCATGCCCCTTCCGAGGAAATGAGTCCCGTCTAATTCAGTGTGAAATGCTTGCCTGACAGCGGGTCACAGGGGAGAGGGCGCAACTACAGTGCTGTGGTGGGAGCTGAGCTGTCCCACTACGGTGTCAGGGGCAAAGGGGCAGATGACACGGAATGAGAAGGGAACGGGAGGTGTGCACGGGGCAGCGTGAATTAGTTAACAATCTCCGCATGATGCCTCAGTCTTCTGTGGTCAGGCCACATTTGTATTCCTGTGGCTTATCTGGTATTAAGCCTATCTGGAAAGTGACAGCTAGAGTTGCACTATTTCATACTGCTATTAACAGTTTTGCAGAGTTCACTGCTATTTTGGAGGGAAGGGGATTTATTACGGAGGGATTGGAGGCTGGAGGACTGGTACTTGGAGGGTTCTCTCAGGTCTCAGAATCTATTGCCTTGTTTGTCACGGAGAGCTCAGTTATGGTTTCAAAACTCAATGCCCCTATCTCTTCCCCAGAGGCTTTCTCAACCAAACACTGATGCAAGGGGAGAGAAGTCTCTTTCATCTCACGTGTAAATGACCAATTAAATGTACTGATGAAGTGTGCAGGTATCAATATGTGTCCCTTGGTGTCCCAGGGAAAGAGGTATACAAAATCTAGATGGTTGCTGTTTGAAATAACCCATCAATTAGAATGTGATTTAACAAAATCATGGCATGTGTATGGAACAGGAGCTCCAGGTCTGCTTTTCTTATAAAATGGAAGCTGACTAGTAACAGGGACATGGTGGGTTAAGTCTGATCACACAGAATAACTATTTTCTGCAGCTATTTTCCCACAGAATGGAGACCATGCTGTGTTTCTCCTTTGCTGGTAGATACGTTGAACAAAGTGTCAGTTTTCTTTAATCCAGTTGTATTAATTATGACTAGTAGCCCCCTGGCTTTATCACAACTGCAGGACATGTGGTGTTTTCTGCATCGCTTTCTGCATGGGGAAGAATGTTTCCCCGTTTCCTCTCTTCTTGACATACCTTGTCCCAGGGCATTTGTGAAATCATACAAGGGGTTCTAGGACAGCATTAGCTCAGGGCCAAGTAAAAAGATTTCACTAGCAGATGTGGGTAATTAGGAACGACTCACTAACTGTGGAGTGCAGGATTAAAAGTGTTATTATTGTCTTATTAGAAGTGATGAGGCATGGGCAAGAGTATTTGCCTGGGAATGAGTCTACTGACAGCTTCTTGTAACTCTCATCTCTGATTAAAATGCTTAATTGATTACAGAGCTTGGGTACTAAAAGCTCTGATTCATTTTTGATACTAATGAGAGAAAAATGTTCTCTGGAGATGTGCATATGTGGAGAAAGGAGCAGAAATCATTGCTAATTACCAGCAGGTCACCTGCTGAGTGTGGGGTAGTGGAGAATGACAGACCAGCAATGATAGCTCTTTGGGGCGGTCCTCGCTTCACTGTTATGGCAGAACACATCTTTACGTCGGTTTCTACATCTGTAATGTGGGGATAGTAATATCTACCTCTAAGGGCTTTGGGGGCATAAGAAGAGGGTCATGGACATGGTGGGAACTTAATGAGCCCTCCTTTTTTTAAAAAAAAAAAGTATCTTCTTTATCCTTACTTCCTTGCAGATCCTGTTATTATAATTCATTTTAAAAATTATTTATTTTAGAGAGAGAGAGGGCACAAGTTGGGGGGAGGAACTGAGGGAGAGGGAGAGAGAGTCTCAAGCAGACTCCCCACTGAGTGCAGTGGAGCCCAGTGCAGGGCTCCATCTCATTGCCTATAAGATCATGGCCCTAGCCAAAGCTATGAGTTATATGCTCAACTGATTTGGCTACCCAGGTACCCCAATTATAAGTCCTCTTAATGTATTAATGTACTACAGATATAATCCAACACATGGGGATTATTAAAAATTCCCCTTAATAAATTGGTAGATTACCCCAGTTGAATTTTACCCCCAAATTATGTTGGTCCCGAACTCATCTAGAAATTCTCCTGGTTCCACCTGTCTTCTCCATTTCCTCTCCTGTTCCTCCTACCTCTCTCCCCTTCATTCAGTCAAAGGAGCACTTGGCATGTGTCCTGAGGGAAAGAGCTGGTGGGGCATAGAGTGGAGAGGCAGAAAACATTCTGTTACAGTGCTGTGCCCTGATCTTCCTTGGGTCCTGTGATGGTTAATTCCATGTGTCAACTTGATTTCATTTGTCATAGCATGATTTGGTTAAACATTTTTCTGCATGAGATGAACATTTGAATCAGTAGATTGAGTAAAGCAGATTGCTCTCCCTAAGTTGGGTGTGCCTCATCCAATCTACTGAAGGGCCTGAATAGAACAAAAAGGTGGAGTAAGAGAGAAATCTCTGTCTCTCTCTCTGCCTGTCTTCAACCTGAAATATCGGTCTTCTCTTGTCTTTGAATTTGGACTCAGAATGGAATTATGCAATTATCTCTCCTAGGTTTTCAATTAGCTGACTGTAGGTCTTGGGAATTCTTAGAATGCATAATCACAGGAGCTCATTCTCTCTCTTTCCCTATCTCCATCCCTACCCCTACCCTTATTTCTGTCTCCATCCCTATCTCTACTCTTATCTCTCTCTTTCTCCTCCTCTTGGTTCTGTTTCTATGGAAAACCCAAACTAATACAGATTTTGGAACAAAGAAGTGGAGGTGTTGCAATCTCTAAATATGTGGAAGCAGCTCGGAAGCTGGGCAATGCATAGAGGCTTGACGAGTTTTGAGGTGTATGCTAGAAATATGGATGTTGAAAGCGTTTCTGGTGAGCTCTCAGATGGAAATGAGGAATATGCTATTGGAAACTGGGGCTAAGGTGATCCTTGTTACAAAGAGGTGTAGAACATGAATGAATAATGTTCTTGTGTTTTTTGGAAGGTAGAACTTGTGAGCAATAAAAACAGATATTTGCTGAGGAGATCTCTAAGCAAAGTGTTGAAGGAGTAGCTTGGTTCTTCCTGAATGCTTATAGTAAAATATAAAAAGAGAGAGCTGAATTGAGGAAGGAATTATTAAACAAAAAGGAACCAGAACTTGAAGATTCAGAAAATCCTCAGCCGATCCCATATTTCAGAAAGTGAAAAAGATTGTTCTGAAGGGAACCCAACAGTGGGCTGAACAACTATTTGATAAACAGGCCATGGGGGTGACTCGTGGTTTTAGCCACCCTTCTCAACAGAGCCAGGAATGGAGCTGGGATTATATCAACAAAGATCTTGCCAGTTTGAACTAAAAGAGATAGAAAAAAAAATAAGCTAAAATGAAGGAAGGCTATTGGAACTCTTAGATTATACAGGACTGGATCACTGAACAATTTAGTTAAAAAAGTGTTCACTACTCTTTAAGAAAATAGAAGGAACCTAAAGGCAACTTAAAGGCTACCAGTTTCACTGCTTTGGTTCCAGTTCAACAGGTGGCTTCTGACTGCATACTTGGGAGTGGGCCTGTCCTGCAGAGCTGTGTGGCTGAGACATCCTGTGGATACTTGAGAATGGAGCTTCCTGGAGTCCCGGGGGTGTGACCCCCTACCCATCAGAGCTTTGGAGGTAGTACCAGTGGGTCCCAAAGGGCATCAAATCAAAGAGGACATTCTCCAGACTTAGAGTCAAGTAGAATTTGCCTGGCTGAGTTTTGGACTTGCTTGGGACTCATCATCCCTTCCTTTTTGGAATGGGGATGTGTATCCTATGCCTGTCCCACAGTGATACTTCAGAAGCACATAACTTGACTGGATTTATAAGGTCACAGCTGCAGAGGAATTTGCCTTAGGATGAATTTTACCTTAATTCTCATCATATCTGATTTAGAAGAGATTTAGGTGAGATTTTAGAACAGACACTGCAATGATTTAAGACATTTGGAGCTGTTAGGATAGAATGAATACATTTTGCATGCCAGATGGACCTGTATTTTGGAAGCCAGGGGCAGAATACTATAGACTATAAACTATAGACTAATTGTGTCCCTCCCACCCCATTCACATGTGAACTTGTAACTTCCTAATATAATGGCTTTTAAAGATGGGCCTTTGGGAGGTAATTAGGGTTAGGTGAAGACATAAAGGTGGAGCTTTCATGATGGGGTTAGTGGCTTTATAAGAAGAGGAAGAAAGAAAGAGTGTTTGTTCTGTGTAATATGAGGACATGGAGAGGAGGTGACCATCTACAATAGAGAACCCTTGCCAAAACCTGACTGTGCTTGTACATCCACCCTCCAGACTGTGAGAAATAAATACCTGTTGTTTAAGCCACCCAGTCTTTAGTCTTTTGTTGTGGCAGCCTGAGCTGGCTGATACAGGTCCCGTGCTTTTTACTCCCACCAGGCTACCCTCTTATATTTGGGCAAGGCATTTGTGTGTATACACACATAGTCAGTGCTAATTTCTGTGAAGTTCACCAATGTGCAGCTAAACTCAGGAAATGAGTACATTGGACTTGCACTGACCACCACTTTGGGGTTACCAAATTTATCATGTACCTACTACTTAAAAACCTTTTAATTACCTTAAATTATTATAAGCTGAGAATCTCTTGGTCAAGTAGGAAGGTACATAGGAAGAAAAAGCAGAAGCTTTTATGAATCTGTAATTTTAGAAATGGAAGAATGGCCTGGAAACAATGAGAATAACTCAAAGATGTTGACTCTGGGAAGTGAGCATCAATGCCAATCATTTTTCTGGTGTGCCAGGGCCATTCAAAACCACGTGGCTCCACCTCTGGGAAAGGCCTGATTATTTCCCATAGCAGAGGATTTCAACACACGTGGATTCAGAAAAGGGTAAAACCCCATCTAATTCATCCCTTCGTCAGGTCCCCCCGAAGAGCAATTATGAAATGCTAATCGCTCCTTACTCTAAGCTCACATTTATTAAATGAACAAATCCATGGATTAGGAACAGAAGTGTTAATGAATTTTTAAAATCTTCTCATTTGTTGAACATTTAGGGCTATTAATAAGTGCACATTTGTGAGAACATACATTTACCTTTCCTGTGCTATGCAAGCAGTGAGCTAACACCACAACTGCTAGGAAAGCAGGATTGTAGAGGAGATTACAGGTGCTGAGGTTGACTGGTGATAAGGCAGGGGTTCTTAATAGGATTTTAAATACCCATCTGCCATTTTGTATGTACATCATAATACACTTGAATATATTTGAAGAAGCATTAAAATGATTGCCTTTTTTCAGGAAGGTGAAGCAGTTCCAACTTCTCTTCGTCTTTTTTTTTTTTTTTTTTAAACATGCTTTTGATATTCAGGCTTGCAGATGCTGCACAATTTTGCTTAACACAGTTAAGAAGTGTTGATTCAGGCCTGGGCACAGTAGGAGATGAAGAACCCATTCCTGGAAGAACTTTCTTTGGAAGAGAAACTGGCCCTTGCTGCAAAGAAGGGAAGAATGTTAAAGGTGATTTGACAGTAGCGTGTGTGTGCATATGTGCACGTGTACATGTGCACATGTGTGTACTGGTTTAAGCTCCCAGATAGGGAAAACAAGAGTGAAGTTGGAGACCAGAATGGGCAACTTTTTGACAAAAACAGCTCTTCCTCCACCCCAGGACAGGGCCTGACTTTTGGTAAAGGTAACAAAACCAGGCCTTTAGCTCTGCTACTCTGTATTCTTTAAACTCCTTCTTCTGTGATGATCTTGCATTTTTCTCCCTTTCCTCCCTCCAACTTTCTGTCTTAAACCCCAGCTGCATTCTAGAACCAAGGAAACTTACATTTCTCTCTCTTTTTCTGTAGTCAAAACTTACTCACCCTGATGGTGAATTTTGGGTTGGCCAATGTTCTTCATCCTGTGGGAGTAATTGTGGTGAAGCATGGTCTCTCATGGTTGACTCAAGGCGCTGTTATGGGTTGAAATGTGTTTCTCCCCCAAAATTCATGTTGAAGCCCTAAACCCTAGTACTTCAGAATATGTGACATTATTTGGAAATAAGGTTTTGCTGATGTTATTGTTTAAGTTATGATGATATCATACTGGAGTAAGGTAGGCCCTTATAAAAGGGGAAATTTGGATATAGGTACACAAAGAGGGAGAATGCCATGTGGACCCAAAAGCAGAGATCAGGGTGATGTGTTTAGAAGCCAAGAGACACAAAAGATTGTGGTGAGCCACCAGAAGCAACCAGAGAAAACCTTCCAAAGCAAACCTGTGAGACAATGAACATTGTTATTCTAAGCCATCAAGTTGATGGTACTTTGCTATAGCAGCCCTAGCAAATCATTGGGGGGCTATTTTCTATTGAATCCATCTCAGAGAGCAGTGAGGTGGTAGAAGAGGCATCTACAGAAGGGTGGGCAGAACCTCAACTTAACATCAGACTAGGAAGGTTTGCCATCTGCTCAGATGTTCGTACCCAGCAATCTGAAACAATAATTCAGTCTGGCATTTGCTGTGGTTCAACTTCAGATTTTGTGCTGTTCCTTGAGCTAGCTGTCTCTGTCTGCCTCTGGGTGACATGATGGCGATGGGCAGAGGGTCAGCAACTCATCATTGCTTTCAGCACTATGAAATGTCATTTCCTATATTACCTCTTGACATGGCAGAGATGAAGAACTGTCCTGTTGATTCCTAGACTATACCAGGCAATTTATATTTGTAAAATACGGTCTTAGAGAGCACATACTTTGAGGGTCTTGGTGCAAAATAAAAATGTGGGGCCAGGTGGGGCTGTGAAGTCAATCTTTGTTCCCATGTCCTGGCGGCCCTATCTTATGCTTGGATGTGCTTGGCACTGGATTGAAGTTGACCCTCCTCACAGCAACCCTTCCCCCAGTTGCCCATCACACATGTGGTGGTGCTGCCAGCTGGGTGTGGGATGGGTGCTGTCTTGTTCTGTCTCAAGATGCCATAGAATAAATGTCTCACCCTGATCCTTCCCCTCTTGAGGGCAGGGAAGAACAGCAAAATATAGAATTCTCCCCCTGTGCTACCTGGTCTCTACCCCAGGTGGAGGATGGCCGTGATTGTGGGATTAGATCAGGAATGAGGGGCCAAGGTACCAGGGTAGAGAGAGCAGATGGCTGAGTAGCAGGAAGGTGGGGGGATGGTGGGAGGTAGGGTTATATATGAGCCAAAGCTCCAAGCTCTCTGCTCCACTGTTCCATGGACTTCATTTACTAAGCACAAATTCAAAGATGAAATCACTGGGGAGCCTGCATGTCTCAGTCAGTTCAACATTAGACTCTTGATCTAAGCTCAGGTCTTGATCTCAGGGTCTTGAGTACAAGCCCAGTGTTGGGTTCCATGCTGGGTGTGGAGCCTACTGAAAACATCACTACCACCACCACCACCAACAACAACAACACAAAGATGAAATTATTAAGAATCTTAAGATGGCAACTGTAAAGTGTAAAATTCTAAATACATGGCCCTTCTGAGCGTGGGACACCTCTTGTGACTACCCTGGTCTTTCGTCTGTGAAACTGGTGTCAGAGAGCAGCTGAGTGGAATTTTGTTAGAAAATAGTTTAAATATTATGATGCCATGGGTTGTGTTATAGCTTGAGGATGAAAGAACAATAGGAAACCCATCCTCGAGGCCTGGTTTTAAGACTAGTTTCACAGAAGGCTTGGGCCTTGTGGGTGATCATTCAGTCCCATTCCCTCTGTTAACATGTGAAG
Source organism: Mustela lutreola (assembly GCF_030435805.1). Taxonomy (NCBI): domain Eukaryota; kingdom Metazoa; phylum Chordata; class Mammalia; order Carnivora; family Mustelidae; genus Mustela; species Mustela lutreola. The sequence continues at coordinate 65,851,684 of NC_081303.1, read as the reverse complement.
AAATGAAAATGTGGAAAGAGACCCACAGTCACACAGCTGGGCAAAAACTCTTATTTCACTATTCAACTGGTTTCAGAAGGGTGTGAGGAAACGTCTCAGGGTGATGGATATGTTTTTCGCCTTGACTGGAAGGATGGTCTTATGGGTGTTTACATTTACTGAAACTCATGCAGTTGTATGTTTGAGTATTTGCAGTTCATTATATGTCAGTCATGCTTCAATAAAGGCTGTTTAAAAATATTTAAGGCAAGAATAAAAAAGTTGATTTAAGAATAAGATAGATAGCAGTATAAGTTTATCAGGGATATGGGATAACAGAAGTGAGCAGTTTGCTAAACGAACAAACAAATTGCCACTGGTGTTATGCTTTAGAGTTTAAAGGTGCTTTTGCTAATATCATCCCAAAGATACTCCAAGGGAAATTCAACGTAAGGGAATTTCATGCAAACCCACCAAGAACCCCTCCTCAAAGCAGGAAGCATGGGAATCCTGGAATCTTAGAGGTAGAAAATCCCTGAGGGACTACACAATTGCTGGAGGAATTCCTAAAATGAACCTCACTTCTGAGGGAAGTTTGGGGACTGGAAGAGCATTAATCTCAGTTTGAATTCCTTTGATGAGAAGAGTGTTTCTGCTGTTCTCATCCTTAGGAACAGGGCTCCTTACCAGCCTGGAGACTTCCATGTTGAACTTCTCAGATCTAGGCTGCTCCAGGATGGCTGGGCTCCCCCCACCCTCCCGGTGCCACCCCCCTAATCCTATTCCCCACTTGGGAGGGAGAACCTGCCTGATGCACATGCAGGAAGCTGGGAAAGGCCTTCTGATTCTTGGCAGCTGGCTGGGCTTTAGGATAATTTGATCTTTTATCTTTCTTCAGAGAATACCTGACTAAAATGAGTCAGCAGGGAGGCCGATTAGAGCAGTTTAAAGAAAAACAATAGAGCTGTGAAAAAAAAAAAAGAGTTGATTTTCAGCTTATTTTATGTGTCCTCACAGACTGTGAGGTTTCAGTGTGTTTCAGTTGCTTGGAAGAGGATGACATGGGCAGCCCACCAGGAGGTGAGGCCTTTGGGGGAAGGGAAGGCATTGCAGGTCTTCAGAGAGAGTAAGGAGGATCAGAGCCAAAGACAATGGGTTAGCTCTTTCTGAGTTTTCACTTAGAAGAGATACCGCCTTACACCAGTTAGAATGGCCAAAATTAGCAAGACAGGAAACAACATGTGTTGGAGAGGATGTGGAGAAAGGGGAACCCTTTTACACTGTTGGTGGGAATGCAAGTTGGTGCAGCCACTTTGGAGAACAGTGTGGAGATTCCTTAAGAAATTAAAAATAGAGCTTCCCTATGACCCTGCAATTGCACTACTGGGTATTTACCCCAAGGATACAGAAGTAGTGAAAAGAAGGGCCATCTGTACCCAAATGTTCATAGCAGCAATGGCTATGGTTGCCAAACTGTGGAAGGAACCAAGATGTCCTTCAACGGACAAATGGATAGAAAGATGTGGTCCATATACACTATGGAGTATTATGCCTCAGTATTATGCCTCCATCAGAAAGGATGAATAACCAACTTTTGGGTCAACATGGATGGGACTGGAAGAGATTATGCTGAGTGAAATAAGTCAAGCAGAGAGAGTCAATTATCATATGGTTTCACTTATTTGTGGAGCATAAGAAATAACATGGAGGACATGGGGAGATGGAGAGGAGAAGGGAGTTGAGGGAAATTGGAGGGGGAGATGAATCATGAGAGATTATGGACTCTGAAAAGCAACCTGAGGGTTTTGAAGGGGTGGAAGGTGGGAAGCTGGACTAGCCTGATGGTGGGTACTGTGGAAGGCAGGTATTGCATGGAGCACTGGGTATGGTGCATAAACAATGAATTCTAGTACACTGAAAAGTAATTAAAAATATAAAAAATTAAAAAAAAAAAAAGAGGGAGCTCTCTTTCCTTGTGATATTTTTTCCAAATTGCCTGGAAAGTGGGTTGAACTTTCTCCAAGGGCATCACTTTGTCTCCTTGGGTGAGCAGCTCTTAAAGAATCCTACTCTGAGGTGGGGTTGTAGAGCCCCGGGTCTTCTCTGAAGACCTCAACCTTGCTGCTTTTGCTCCTCACCCCTTCATCTGGGAAGAGTGTGGGCTGGTTGGTAGACCCCTAAGAAAGCATCCCATGCTCCTGTTGGGAAGGGAGGCATGGGATAGAGAGAAGCCAACCCCGAGGAGGAGAAGGCACCAATGATGGAGAATAGTGAGTCTTGCCATTGAAATGCATGGAATAAGCATACTGTGTAGAGCCTGTCTTCAAGTTTTTATAGTTCTTGTAGTTACATCAGGCCCACATAGCTTGGAATTTTTTTTTTTTCTTAAAAATGCTGTGTGCACAAAAGAGAGTATGATATCCACAAAAGAAACTTTCATTGTAAATGGAAAGGACCCACTTTTTTTCAGTGCTGATTTTATTTTCATGGTTAATTATTTATTCATAAATCTTGCCTCAGAGATTTTATTTTGGCTCCCAAGCGATAAAAGCTCAAGGTCACAGGGGAAGTGTTTTCAAATGCTAAGTGATCCTCCTCCAACCTAATGTTGTAAAATTTTTATTTCAGGAATAGAGTTGCTCACAGGAGGGGTGATGACTTAATTTTAGCTCCCAGATGAAATATTGACTTCGGTGCTGATGAGGGATGGAAGGCAACATGGATCAGTGTAACCAGGGCCATGGCTGAGCTGTCTCCACCCTGACTTGGCAGCCCCCTCGTTATGGGATGACCTTTACAAAATGATGATGTGCATGTGTGTTGGGGGGAGGGCAGGAGATTCAAGGACGCTAGACTGCTGCCAATTCCTGCCTCCTCTGCAACAAACACAAAATACACTGGGGAAAGCTCTGATTTTTTTTGCACCTTATTTGAAAGCTATGAATATGTATATCCAAAAGCAAGTTTGTTTTCACATCTATTGATAACAACAGCCTTAATAAATACTGCAGTTTTGTCCTCATTGCACCATTGTGGGCTATGTCACCCAAAGATGGTGGAATTCATTCATCTTAGGTGGTGAAAAGTTAATACATGAAATTCTAGCCACCTTTACAATTTGTTTTGGATTGGTTCACACTTTGTAGGTTAAATATGATGATTTTTGAAGAGTTGCAAATGGAAACATTCAAAAGGCACCAAATACAAGTCTTTAACCTCCAGCCCTCCACCTGCCCTGCTAGCTCCTATCTCTAGAGCCAGCCACTCTTAATTTCATCGGTATTTCTCCCAAAATAGTCTATGCTTATAAACCTTGAATATATAGTTAACACTTGAACAATACAGAAGTTACGGATACTGATTCCCTGTGCAACTGAAAATCCACATGTAACTTCTGACTTGCCCCAAATTTAATAACCTACTGTTGGCCGGTAGTCTTATCAATAGCATAGCCATTGAACTCATATTTTGTATGTTATTTGTGTTATACACTGTGTCCTTATAATAAAGTAAGCTAGAGGGAAAAATGTTATTAAGAGAAATCATAGGGGCACCTGGGTGGCTCAGTGGGTTAAAGCCTCTGCCTTCGGCTCAGGTCATGATCTTGGGGTCCTGGGATCGAGCCCCACATCGGGCTTTCTGCACCGTGGATAAGCCTACTTCCTCCTCTCTCTGTCAAATAAATAAATAAAATCTTTAAAACGAAAAAAAAAGAGAAATCATAAAAAAAGGGAGGCAGGGCTGCTGTACAGGACCCTGGGCCACAACTAGCCCTTGCTCACTGTATGTGTGAGTTCTCAGGCATGGACAGGGAGGGGTATATAGTTAACCTGGACAAGTCCCTGGGCTAATTTGTGGGGCTTCGTGTGCCTTGTCACCCATGTGGCCAAGCAATGAGGCCAAATAGACAATAAGCAATATTCAACTTGTGGACCTCTACACACAGGGTGGGTTGCATCTCCTGCTGGAGGAAGGTCCTTCTGCCCAGATGGTGGCTGGGCTCCCTCCACACCTGTCTCATGGGCATAAAACATATTAGAAAAAAAAAATCCTAAAGAAGGGGAAATGCACTTACAGTGCTATGTTGTAAAAAGTCCACATGTAAATGTACCTTGACAGCTCAAACCTATGCTGTTCAAGGGTCACCTGTATATAAATCTTGTAAAAATTAGCTAGTGATAGCATATAAGCTATTTTTCTCAAGATTACTTTATTTAGTTATTTAGTTAGTAGGTTAAATTTCTTTTCAGTGTTCCAGAATTCATTGTTTATGCACCACACCCAGTGCTCCATGCAATACATGTCCTCCCTAATACCCACTATCAGGCTCACCCAACCTCCCATACCCCTCTGTTCCAAAACCCTCAGATTGATTTTCAGAGTTCACAGTCTCTCATGGTTTGTCTCCCCGTCCAATTTCCCCCAACTCCCTTCTCCTCTCCATCTCCCCATGTCCTCCATATTATTCCTTATGCTCCACAAGTAATTGAAACCATATGATAATTGACTCTCTCTGCTTGACTTATTTCACTTAGCATAATCTCTTCCAGTCTTGTCCATGTTGATAAAAAAGTTGGGTATTGAGATTACTTTAAACTCATAGCAGCTCTAACATTTTATGAAATCAGAAGCCCCAGCATTCTGTGAAGAATTGTATCTGGACCATAGAGTCTTTAACTTCTCTTCTACTCCCTTCCTACAACTCTCAACCATTCTTCTTTGATCCAGAAATATTCGATGGCAAGAAAGATATTCTGAGTGTGGTCATCGTGTTAGTTAATGTATGGGCGAGGCTGCTGTAACAAGAAAACCTAAGGTATGATCCCTCAAGTAAGACAGAAGTTTATCTCTTCTTCCAGTGACAGCTCAGAAGGAAGTGGTCTAGGGCTTGCAGTGGAGCAAAGGCGTTCTCTGGTTAGAACCTCCACCTCTGAGTCCAAAGCAGATGACTCATTCTTGAGGAGAAAGACAGACAGAGTCAGGAAAACTCAGGCACATTTCATTTTGGGGACATGACCTGTAGGTGGCACACATCACTTCTGTTCACATGCTGTTGGCCAGAGTTTATTTACAAAACCACACTGACTGCCTGCTAAAACTCAGGAGTTCTGTTATTAAAGAAAGCAAAATGGATATCAGTGGCCAACTGGCAGTCTTTTTCACAGCTGGATGGTCCAGTCCCAACTGAACCCGGCTGACACTAGGCCAGGGAGCTGACATTTCCTTCTGATTCAGCCATCTGTGTCTCCCCATACCCCCCAACGCTAGCCTGGCCCATGATGACACACATGTATTTTTTTGGGTCTATTTGTCTGAGGAGATATGCTTGAGTATTTCTTCATTTTGACTGGAGAAGGAGTAAAGACATTTGGCTGTGGTGGTCCACAGAAAGATGTGTTCAGCCTTCCCAACTGGGGACACTATCATATGGTGCTCTGCAGCCTAGCTCCAGGACAAGGTCTGACCCTAAGTGGAAAAGGGGACACTAGAAAAAGCCCAAAGGAACCTTATGAGAATTAGGGCTTAGAGGTCAGAGTTAAACGCAGATGAAGAGGAAAGGATCAACTGTCCACTGTTTCTGCCTGGAACAGTCTGGTGTCCTCCGGTGGAGAAAGGAATTTACATTCTAGTAGGAAAAGACAGACATTAAACAAAAACACTTTGGTAAATTGTGTAGTATTTTGATAAATGCTGTGGGATTAAAAATGAGGAAAGATGATAGGGAACATTGTGGGTGGTGGTAGGGATTGTTGCAATTTTGAAAGGATTAAATGTGGGGGTCAGAGAAAAAGAAGGGTCAGCATTTTTTGACCCTTCAAGGGATTTTTGCCTGAATGACTAAAGACTGAAGGGTGCCATTTCCTGAGATGCAGAAGATCCAGGAGGACTGGATTTCGGAGCAAGATTAGGTGCTCAGATTTTGACATATCAGGCTTGGGATAAGCATTGGAAATCCAAATGATATAATTTGAAACCCCGAATTCAGCTATGTTTTTAGTCAGATGTCTTGGATTTTCCAGGATTATGAGCCAATATCATTTTTTTGTGTGTGCTGGGAATTTTCCTTCAATGACACTTGCTCTCTTATTAATTCGTTGTCTTTTTCAATCTATCCTATCAAATTTTACTCTGCCCATCCACGTGTCTCTATATTGTTTGTCTTAGTTTATAATCCATGAAAAGGCAAGAGATAATTCTGTGGCCTTCTCTTCAAAGCTCCTCTAAAGTATTTTTTCGTGTGTGTGTGTGTGTGTGTGTGTGTGTGTGTGGTTAGAGAGAGTATGTTTTGACACAAGCCATTAATAAAATATATTTGATGATAATTCAATTTAAAAGACAACTATTGAGTGGTGAATGAGACAGTGTCTGCCTTCATGAGCAAAGAAGACAGATACATTAATAAATAGCTATAATGCAATGTGACATGAACCATAATAGGAGTATGGGAATAAAGATCAGCGGATGATTAGTCCTGGGCAGGGAACTTCTGGCCTCTGTCTTTTTTCAACAGAAGAAGCTGTGAGAAAGCGTGAGATATGGAGTTTGGAGACCACTATTCAGGCCCTGGTCTTACTAATGATGAACCACATGACCTTTGGTAAAACATTTAACTTCTCTGAGATGGAAATTGGACGTCCAAATGATGTAATTTGAAATCATGGATTCAGCTGTGTCTTCAGTCAGACTCATTCCTTGACTTTTCCAGTTCTGTGAATCAAGAGGGCTCCCATGTTCCTCACCTATTAAATGGGCACAGTGACTTCTGCACAGCCTATCCCATGCAGCTGTCGTGAAAATCAAGTGTCATAATAGGCATGAAGATGCTTTATGATCTTTGCAAGGCCAACTTAGAGGTTTTTACAAAAACCAAAGGTTTTCTGTGAAGTACCCCAATTTCTTTAATTGTGAAGTTCTTTTAAGACAATAGAAGAAAAAGTTCCTACAGGAAATCAGAAAGCCATGTCTCTTCCCTCCCAGGGATCCACTATTTTAACACCTCAGGTAATAGCACAGGGAAGACACTTGTACCATGACCCTGGTACAAGCCTTTTCAAGAAATGGTTCATTTTGCTTTACACAGTAGATCTGTTCCAACAGTTCTGTGTAAGCCAGATGCTATTTTGCGATGCATTTGGACTGCTGACCATTTAAAAGCAGCCTGTGTGATTGCTTCTTTTGTAAAGCAAGCAACCTCCCTCTACTTTAGCTGTTTTGACTATTCAATTTTCACATATTGGGCTTACCCAGAGTGGAGCATACCTTTACAGGGCTGTGGTTGACGCTGGGTAGATATCTGCATCTGTGTTGTGTGTGTGGTGTGGCTGACCGGTAGGTGAGTATTCCTGCGTGCGTGAGTGAAGCAAAGACCAAGTCTAACAACAAACGTAATTGTCTACAAAGAGGCTGAGAAAGGAGGCCAATGTTGCCTTTTCTTGTAGCTTGGCTTATTGCTAACGTGCTATGAATGGTACTTAGCGGCTGCCCAGAGCTTTGAAATGTCAGTTTCCACCTTTTTTGTTGCTGTATATAGTGTATGGAAACATAGCAGAATTCCGTATGTTGATTTTATAAATAGCAACCTTGCTAAACTCTATAATTCTGATATCTTTTTTTGGAAATTTCATACAACACAGATGATCTTGTCTACAGACGGAAATAGTTTTAACTTTTTCTTCCCATTCTGAACTTTTATTTCTTTTTCTTTAATTGACTGTCATCTCCAGGATAATATTGAAGAGAAGGAAAGGGAGAAGGCACAATTGCCTTTTCCCTGATGGTAGGCAGTGTATTAGTTTTCCAGGGCAGCTACTACAAAACACCATGGACTGAGGACTTAAAACAAATGTAGTTCGGGAGGTCAGAAATCTAGGATCCAGATACTGGCAGGTATGGTTTCTTCTGAAGCCTCTTGCCGTGGCTTGTGGATGGTCTCTCCTCTGTGCCCATGCTTGTTTGTGACCTAATTATCTTTTTTTAAAAATAAGACACGAACCATATTGGGTTAGGGCCCACTCGTATGATTTCATTTTACCTTGATTACCTCTTAAGGACCCTGTCTCCAAATATAGTCACATTCTGAGGTACAAGGGGTTAGGACTTTGACATATAAATAATGAAGGACACAATTCAGCTCACAGCAGGAAGAAAACATCCAGTCTTTCATCAATACACATGACACTAGTTGTCAGGTGTTTTTGTACATGCCTGTTAGCAAATTGTGGAATTTTCCATCTATTTTTAGTTTGCTGGGAGTATTAACAGGAATTAATGGAATTACTGTTGGAATGTATCGAATGCGTTTTCTTCATTTATCGAGGCAATAATACTATTTTTGTTTGTTTAGGCTTTGCTTTTAGAATGTTAAACCAACTTTGATTTTGTGAGATAAATTCCAATTAGTTGTGATGTATTAACCTTTAAAAATATATGGCTGGATTCAATTTTCAGAGGCGTACTAGCAAGGTGGCTTTTATTGTACCTTGACTTATGCACAGATATTGCTAACCTTGCAATTCTTTTCACATATGTGTAGTTTGAACATGATGGCACTTTGAAAATTACTTTTTTTCAGCCCCATTATCAACACTTAAAACTAAATTGCATAAAACTGTGGGGTTACAACATGTACAGGCATGTTTCAGAGTTAGCTCAGTATGGAAATACACTCTGATGTCACAGTTGTAGTGAAAAGGAAACTTTCTGGAGTGCTTACCCAGATCAAGGAGGTTGGGTGGAAGGAAATCAGTGCACCACTTTCTTTACTGAGAAGGTCTTGCTATGAAAAAAAAGTCAGCTAAAATAAACAATGCACTAGGGATATAATAAAAATTAGAAATTAAGTGAAGTGCAATGTGTTAAATTTTGGATTATTCTCTTTACCATCTGATCATATAGAAAATGAATTATAAATGACTTCCATTGAATATTGAGGCCCAATGGTTGTAGAGAAGAAAAGTTGAGAATGCTTGATGTTCAGAACAAACTAAGTGTTTCTACACGATAGAAAGTCTGTTAGGTACTTTTTTTTTTGTAAGAGTGATTGAATAATTTTATTTTTATTTCTTTTATTTGAGTGTATTTGACACACAATGTTAATTTAACTTCAGGTGTATAACTTAGTGATTTGACAAGTTTGTATGTTATGCTGTGTTCACCACAAGTATAGCTACCATCTGTCCTCTTACATAATTATCACAAAATGGACTGATTCCTTATGCTCTGCTTTTTATTCCCATGACTTACTGGTTCCATAACTGGAAGCCTGTATCTTTCTCTCCCCTTCACCCATTTTGCCCAGCCCCTTGCCCCACTTCCCTCTGGCAACCATCAGTTTGTTCTCCGTATTTACAATTCGAATTCTGCTTTTGGTTTATGCATTTTTTGAAGACTCTACTTATGAGTGGAATCATGTGGCATTTGTCTTTCTCAGTTTGACTTATTCACTTAGCATAATACCCTCTAGGGCCATTCATGAAATGTCATGAGCTCATCTTTTTTGATGGCTGGGTAATAGTCCATTGTGTTTACATTTATTTTCCTTTTCCTTATATTCATCTATTGATGGACACTTAGGTTGCTTCAATGTCTTGCCTATTGGAAATAATGCTGCAATGAACATTGGGGTGCATTTGCCTTTTTGAGTTAGTGTTTACATTTTCCCTGGGTAAATACCTAATAATGGAATTATTTTTAATTTTTTGAGGAATGTCCACACTATTTTTCACAGTAGCTATACCAGTTTGTATTCCCACCAACTATCTATCTATCTACACACACACACACACACACACACACACACACACACACACATATATACATGAGGTTTCCTTTTTCTCTACATCTTCACCAACACTTGTTGTTTCTTGTCTTCTTGATTTTAACCATACTAACAAGACTGAAGTGATATCTCACTGTGGTTTTGGTTTGCATTTCCCTGATGATGAGTGATGTTGAGCATCTTTTCATGTGTCTTTTGGCTATCTGTATGTCTTCTTTGGAAAAATGTCTATTTGGGTCTTCTGCCCATGTTTTAATCATATCTCTTGTTTTTCTGGTGTTAAGGTATATGAGTCCTTCATATATTTTGATATTAACCACGTATCAGATACATCATTTACAAATATCTTCTTCCATTCAGGAGGCTGTCTTTTTGTTTTGTTGATGATTTTGTTTGCTCTGCAAAACATTTTTATTTTGATGTAGACCCAATAGTTTATTTTTCCTTTTGTTTCCCTTGTTTTAGGAGACATATCTAGAAAAATGTTCCTATGGCTGATGTCAGAGAAACTACTGCCTGGGTTCTCTTCTAGGATTTTTATGTTTTTTTTTTTTTATAATTTTTTATTTTTTATAAATATATATTTTTATCCCCAGGGGTACAGGTCTGTGAATCACCAGGTTTACACACTTCACAGCACTCACCAAAGCACATACCCTCCCCAATGTCCATAATCCCACCCCCTTCTCCCAACCCCCCTCCCCCCAGCAACCCTCAGTTTGTTTTGTGAGATTAAGAGTCACTTATGGTTTGTCTCCCTCCCAATCCCATCTTGTTTCATTGATTCTTCTCCTACCCACTTAAGGATTTTTATGTTTTTAAGTCTACATTTAGGTCTTTAACCCATTTTGAATTTTTTTGTGTGTGTATGGTGTGAGAAAACAGTCCAGTTTCCTTCTTTTACATGTAGCTGTCCAGTATCTCAACACCATTGTACATTCTTTCTTCCTTTGTCTTAAATTAATTGACGATATAAATGTGGGTTTATTTCTGGGGTCTCTATCCTGTCCCTTGATCCAGGTGTCTATTTTTGTGCCAATACCATACTGTTTTCATTGCTACAGACTTGTAGTATATCTTGAAATCTGGAATTGTGATACTTCCATCTTTCTTCTTTCTCAGGATTTCTTTGGCTATTCAGGGTCTTTTGTAGTTCCAAAAAATTTTATTTTTATTTTTCCAGTTTTTTGAAAAATGCTATTGGTATTTTGATGGGGGCTGCATTGAATCTATCATTGTTTTGGGTCATATGGACATTTTGGCAATATTAATTCTTCTAGTTCATGAGCATAAAATATCTCTCCTTTATTTGTGAGACTGGTTTATGTACTGGTTTGTTACTAAAACAAAACACAGGAACAATTTAGATATATATTGTTACCAGTGAGCAGCACTGTAATCAATCTGAACTAGATTAGATATGTTAACAGGCAGAAAGCATGCTCATTTGTCATGTTAAGAATTTTGATATTGAAAAATATGATGTTCCTTCAAAGTGTGCATTTAAGCATTTGAGACTCCCTCTTGCACATATAACTCTTTGTTTAGTTACAATTGAATGAGAAGAATGAAAAGAAGTTATGAACATATTGGTGATTCATTATTCATCTATACTCACACCTTACAGTAAATAAAGTGTGTTATTTTTGTCATTCTTTTTTTTTTTTTTTTTTTTTTTTTTTTTTTTTTTAATTTTTTATTTTTTATAAACATATATTTTTATCCCCAGGGGTACAGGTCTGTGAATCACCAGGTTTACACACTTCACAGCACTCACTAAATCACATACCCTCCCCAATGTCCATAATCCCACCCCCTTCTCCCAAACCCCCTCCCCCCGGCAACCCTCAGTTTGTTTTGTGAGATTAAGAGTCACTTATGGTTTGTCTCCCTCCCAATCCCATCTTGTTTCATTTATTCTTCTTCTACCCACTTAAGCCTCCATGTTGCATCACCACTTCCTCATATCAGGGAGATCATATGATAGTTGTCTTTCTCTGCTTGACTTATTTCGCTAAGCATGATACGCTCTAGTTCCATCCATGTTGTTGCAAATGGCAAGATTTCATTTCTTTTGATGGCTGCATAGTACTCCATTGTGTATATATACCACATCTTCTTGATCCATTCATCTGTTGATGGACATCTAGGTTCTTTCCATAGTTTGGCTATTGTGGACATTGCTGCTATAAACATTCGGGTGCATGTGTCCCTTTGGATCACTACATTTGTATCTTTAGGGTAAATACCCAATAGTGCAATTGCTGGGTCATAGGGCAGTTCTATTTTCAACATTTTGAGGAACCTCCATGCTGTTTTCCAGAGTGGCTGCACCAGCTTGCATTCCCACCAACAGTGTAGGAGGGTTCCCCTTTCTCCGCATCCTCGCCAGCATCTGTCATTTCCTGACTTGTTGATTTTAGCCATTCTGACTGGTGTGAGGTGATATCTCATTGTGGTTTTGATTTGTATTTCCCTGATGCCGAGTGATATGGAGCACTTTTTCATGTGTCTGTTCGCCATCTGGATGTCTTCTTTGCAGAAATGTCTGTTCATGTCTTCTGCCCATTTCTTGATTGGATTATTTGTTCTTTGGGTGTTGAGTTTGCTAAGTTCTTTATAGATTCTGGACACTAGTCCTTTATCTGATATGTCGTTTGCAAATATCTTCTCCCATTCTGTCAGTTGTCTTTTGATTTTGTTAACTGTTTCCTTTGCTGTGCAAAAGCTTTTGATCTTGATGAAATCCCAGTAGTTCATTTTTTCCCTTGCTTCCCTTGCCTTTTGCGTTGTTCCTAGGAAGATGTTGCTGCGGCAGAGGTCAAAGAGGTTGCTGCCCGTGTTCTCCTCAAGGATTTTGATGGATTCCTTTCGTACATTGAGGTCCTTCATCCATTTTGAGTCTATTTTTGTGTGTGGTGTAAGGAAATGGTCCAATTTCATTTTTCTGCATGTGGCTGTCCAATTTTCCCAGCACCATTTATTGAAAAGGCTGTCTTTTTTCCATTGGACATTCTTTCCTGCTTTGTCGAAGATTAGTTGACCATAGATTTGAGGGTCTATTTCTGGGCTCTCTATTCTGCTCCATTGATCTATGTGTCTGTTTTTGTGCCAGTACCATGCTGTCTTGATGATGACAGCTTTGTAATAGAGCTTGAAGTCCGGAATTGTGATGCCACCAACGTTGGCTTTCTTTTTCAATATCCCTTTGGCTATTCGAGGTCTTTTCTGGTTCCATATAAATTTTAGAATTATTTGTTCCATTTCTTTGAAAAAGATGGATGGTACTTTGATAGGAATTGCATTAAATGTGTAGATTGCTTTAGGTAGCATGGACATTTTCACAATATTTATTCTTCCAATCCAGGAGCATGGAACATTTTTCCATTTCTTTGTGTCTTCCTCAATTTCTTTCATGAGTACTTTATAGTTTTCTGAGTATAGATTCTGTGTCTCTTTGGTTAGGTTTATTCCTAGGTATCTTATGGTTTTGGATGCAATTGTAAATGGGATTGACTCCTTGATATCTCTTTCTTCTGTCTTGCTGTTGGTGTAGAGAAATGCAACTGATTTCTGTGCATTGATTTTATATCCTGACACTTTACTGAATTCCTGTATAAGTTCTAGCAGTTTTGGAGTGGAGTCTTTTGGGTTTTCCACATATAGTATCATATCATCTGCGAAGAGTGATAATTTGACTTCTTCTTTGCCGATTTGGATGCCTTTAATTTCCTTTTGTTGTCTGATTGCTGAGGCTAGGACCTCTAGTACGATGTTGAATAGCAGTGGTGATAATGGACATCCCTGCCGTGTTCCTGACCTTAGCGGAAAAGCTTTCAGTTTTTCTCCATTGAGAATGATATTTGCGGTGGGTTTTTCATAGATGGCTTTGATGATATTGAGGTATGTGCCCTCTATCCCTACACTTTGAAGAGTTTTGATCAGGAAGGGATGTTGTACTTTGTCAAATGCTTTTTCAGCATCTATTGAGAGTATCATATGGTTCTTGTTCTTTCTTTTATTGATGTGTTGTATCACATTGACTGATTTGCGGATATTGAACCAACCTTGCAGCCCTGGAATAAATCCCACTTGGTCGTGGTGAATAATCTTTTTAATGTACTGTTGAATCCTATTGGCTAGTATTTTGTTGAGTATTTTCGCATCTGTGTTCATCAAGGATATCGGTCTATAGCTCTCTTTTTTGGTGAGATCCTTGTCTGGTTTTGGGATCAAGGTGATGCTGGCCTCATAAAATGAGTTTGGAAGTTTTCCTTCCATTTCTATTTTTTGGAACAGTTTCAGGAGAATAGGAATTAGTTCTTCTTTAAATGTTTGGTAGAATTCCCCCGGGAAGCCGTCTGGCCCTGGGCTTTTGTTTGTTTGGAGATTTTTAATGACTGTTTCAATCTCCTTACTGGTTATGGGTCTGTTCAGGCTTTCTATTTCTTCCTGGTTCAGTTGTGGTAGTTTATATGTTTCTAGGAATGCATCCATTTCTTCCAGATTGTCAAATTTATTGCCGTAGAGTTGCTCATAGTATGTTCTTATAATAGTTTGTATTTCTTTGGTGTTAGTTGTGATCTCTCCTCTTTCATTCATGATTTTATTTATTTGGGTCCTTTCTCTTTTCTTTTTGATAAGTCGGGCCAGGGGTTTATCAATTTTATTAATTCTTTCAAAGAACCAGCTCCTAGTTTCGTTGATTTGTTCTATTGTTTTTTTGGTTTCTATTTCATTGATTTCTGCTCTGATCTTTATGATTTCTCTTCTCCTGCTGGGCTTAGGGTTTCTTTCTTGTTCTTTCTCCAGCTCCTTTAGGTGTAGGGTTAGGTTGTGTACCTGAGACCTTTCTTGTTTCTTGAGAAAGGCTTGTACCGCTATATATTTTCCTCTCAGGACTGCCTTTGTTGTGTCCCACAGATTTTGAACCGTTGTATTTTCATTATCATTTGTTTCCATGATTTTTTTCAATTCTTCTTTAATTTCCCGGTTGACCCATTCATTCTTTAGAAGGATACTGTTTAGTCTCCATGTATTTGGGTTCTTTCCAAACTTCCTTTTGTGGTTGAGTTCTAGCTTTAGAGCATTGTGGTCTGAAAATATGCAGGGAATGATCCCAATCTTTTGATACCGGTTGAGTCCTGATTTAGGACCGAGGATGTGATCTATTCTGGAGAATGTTCCATGTGCACTAGAGAAGAATGTGTATTCTGTTGCTTTGGGATGAAATATTCTGAATATATCTGTGATGTCCATCTGGTCCAGTGTGTCGTTTAAGGCCTTTATTTCCTTGCTGATCTTTTGCTTGGATGACCTGTCCATTTCAGTGAGGGGAGTGTTAAAGTCCCCTACTATTATTGTATTATTGTTGATGTGTTTCTTTGATTTTGTTATTAATTGGTTTATATAGTTGGCTGCTCCCACATTGGGGGCATAGATATTTAAAATTGTTAAATCTTCTTGTTGGACAGACCCTTTGAGTATGATATAGTGTCCTTCCTCATCTCTTATTATAGTCTTTGGCTTAAAATCTAATTGATCTGATATAAGGATTGCCACTCCTGCTTTCTTCTGATGTCCATTAGCATGGTAAATTCTTTTCCACCCCCTCACTTTAAATCTGGAGGTGTCTTCGGGCTTAAAATGTGTTTCTTGGAGGCAACATATAGATGGGTTTTGTTTTTTTATCCATTCTGATACCCTGTGTCTTTTGACAGGGGCATTTAGCCCATTCACATTCAGGGTAACTATTGAGAGATATGAATTTAGTGCCATTGTATTGCCTGTAAGGTGACTGTTACTGTATATGGTCTCTCTTCCTTTCTGATCTACCACTTGTAGGCTCTCTCTTTGCTTAGAGGACCCCTTTCAAGATTTCCTGTAGAGCTGGTTTGGTATTTGCAAATTCTTTCAGTTGTTGTTTGTCCTGGAAGCTTTTAATCTCTCCTTCTATTTTCAATGATAGCCTAGCTGGATATAGTATTCTTGGCTGCATGTTTTTCTCGTTTAATGCTCTGAAAATATCATGCCAGCTCTTTCTGGCCTGCCAGGTCTCTGTGGATAAGTCAGCTGCCAATCTAATATTTTTACCATTGTATGTTACAGACTTCTTTTCCCGGGCTGCTTTCAGGATTTTCTCTTTGTCATTGAGACTTGTAAATTTTACTATTAGGTGACGGGGTGTGGGCCTATTCTTATTGATTTTGAGGGGCATTCTCTGAACCTCCTGAATTTTGATGCTCGTTCCCTTTGCCATATTGGGGAAATTCTCCCCAATAATTCTCTCCAGTATACCTTCTGCTCCCCTCTCACTTTCTTCTTCTTCTGGAATCCCAATTATTCTAATGTTGTTTCGTCTTATGGTGTCACTTATCTCTCGAATTCTCCCCTCGTGGTCCAGTAGCTGTTTGTCCCTCTTTTGCTCAGCTTCTTTATTCTCTGTCATTTGGTCTTCTATATCACTAATTCTTTCTTCTGCCTCATTTATCCTAGCAGTTAGAGCCTCCATTTTTGATTGCACCTCATTAATAGCTTTTTTGATTTCACCTTGGTTAGATTTTAGTTCTTTTATTTCTCCAGAAAGGGCTTTTATATCTCTCGAGAGGGTTTCTCTAATATCTTCCATGCCTTTTTCGAGCCCGGCTAGAACCTTGAGAATTGTCATTCTGAACTCTAGATCTGACATATTACCGATGTCTGTATTGATTAGGTCCCTAGCCTTCGGTACTGCCTCTTGTTCTTTTTTTTGTGTTGAATTTTTACGTCTTGTCATTTTGTCCAGATAAGAGTAAATGAAGGGGCAAGTAAAATACTAAAAGGGTGGCAACAACCCCAGGAAAATATGCTTTAACCAAATTAGAAGAGATCCAAAATCGTGAGTGGGGAGAAAGGGGATAAAAAGAGGTTCAAAAAGGAAGAAAGAAAAAAAAAAACAAAAAGAAAAGAAAAAGAAAAAAAAAAAAAAGAAAAGAAAAGAAAAGAATTTTTAAAAAAAGAAAACACCTAAGAAAAATGTAAAAAAAAAAATATATATATTAGATAAACTAGTAAAAAGTCGTTAAAAAAGAAAAAGGTAACAGTTAAAAAAAAAATTTTACCCGAAGGCGAGAAAAAAAAAAAAAAATGAAAAAGAAAAAATTAAATTAACTGCAAGTCTAAAAAAAATCACAGGAAAAAAGCCATGAGTTCCGTGCTTGGCTTTCTCCTCCTCTGGAATTCTGCTGCTCTCCTTGGTATTGAAACCGCACTCCTTGGTAGGTGAACTTGGTCTCGGCTGGATTTCTTGTTGATCTTCTGGGGGAGGGGCCTGTTGTAGTGATTCTCAAGTGTCTTTGCCCCAGGCGGAATTACACCGCCCTTACCCGGGGCCGGGGTGAGTAATCCGCTCGGGTTTGCTTTCAGGAGCTTTTGTTCCCTGAGCGCTTTCCGTAGAGTTCCAGAGGACGGGAATACAAATGGCGGCCTCCTGGTCTCCGGCCCGGAGGAGCCGAGAGCCCAGGGCCCCACTCCTCAGTGCGCCCTCAGAGAACCGCGCCCAGTTACTCCCGTCTGCCTGACCTCCGGCCGCGCTCCGAGCTCACCGAGCCTGCGACCGGTTCAAGGTAACACGGAGCTGCGAGCTTACTGTCAGCTCTGTCTCTGCAGCCGGCTTTCCCGTTCCAATACCCGCAAGCTCTGCGACACTCAGACACCCCCGATCCTTCTGTGACCCTGCGGGACCTGAGGCCACGCTGACCCCGCGTGGGCTTCGCCCCGGTTTAGCCTCTGGAGCGATGTCCCTCAGCGGAACAGACTTTTAAAAGTCCTGATTTTGTGCGCGGTTGCTCCGCCGCTTGCCGGGAGCCGGCCCCTCCCCCCGGGGTCTATCTTCCCGTCGCTTTGGATTCACTTCTCCGCCGGTCCTACCTTTCAGAAAGTGGTTGTTTTTCTGTTTCCAGAATTGCTGTTCTTCTTCTCTTCGATCTGCCGATGGATTTTCAGGTGTTTGCAATCTTTAGATAAGCTATCTAGCTGATCTCCGGCTAGCTGAAGCAGTCTCAGCTTGCTACTTCTCCGCCATCTTGACTCCTCCCCCCTCATTCTTTTTTTCTAGATAATATTTGTCCTTATATTTATTGAACTGTAATTTTGTCTGCTGAATATACTAATAAAGTTTGAGCTTTTTTTTCATCTTCTTTGTTCATTTTATTTTTTGTTTTTACAAGATAAACCTTATTTATTTATTTATTTTGGAACACTTTCAGATTTATAGAAAAATCATCAAGGGGTGCCTGGGTGGCTTGGCTGGTTGAGTGTCCAACTCTTGTTTTTGACTCAGACTGTGATCTCATGGGTCATGAGATTGAGCTTCACGTTAGGCTCCATGCTCAGTACAAGTCTGCTTGAAGATTCTCTCCCTCTGTCCCTTTACCAACTCTCTTTCTCTTTTTAAAATAAATAAATAAACCTTTAAAAAATCATAAAGATGGTTCAAAGAATTCTCATATTCCCTACCCAGTTACTCCTATTACTAATATCTTGTATTACTGTTCTACATTTGTTACAAGCAGTGAACCAATCTTGATACATTACTTTTAACTAAAGCCCATACATTAATCAGGTTTTTGTACTTTTTCTTAATATTCTTTTTTGTTCCCGAATGTCATCTAGGACATCACACTGCAGTTAATTATTGTATCTCTTTAGGCTCCTCTTAGCTGTGTTGGTTTCTCAGATTTTCCTTGTTTTTGATGACCTTGGTGGTTTTGAGGACATACAGCTGGGGTGTTTTGTAGAACATCTCCCATCTGAGATTCGTCTCATATTTTTCTTATTATTAGACTGGAATTATAGTAATCCATTTTTATCATAAGTTACAAAAAAGCCCGGGTGTGTGGTAGATTGGGAATTACAAACAAACCAAGTTTCTTCTCCACTGTTGGTAGGGGAAGTATTTCTCTAGTGATACTGGGTCATTCACAAACTGAAGGTGTTCTGAATGACCAAGGGAAAGGTAGGTCCAGGGTGCCTCTACTTACTATAAACTCCTTGCTTTCTAATTGCAAAGCCCTGGCTTTTCATTCTTCTTTCGAGGCGGGAATTCTACTTTCTGAAGGAGATGATGGGATGATTCTTACTATCTCATCCCAAGGGACTAGGAATCTGAGATAGAAGAGTAATCTCCATTCTCTGTTTTTCAATAGTGGACTCCTTTCTCCGGCCTGTGCCAGGAGCCTGAGGCTCAAAGAGGAGCAGCTCACTCTACCACTGTCCTGCTTGAAATCACTTGTGTCCTTTTGATTGCCTAGGATGTGTGGTTTCTGAGCAACAGAAGCAGCATTGTCCAGTGGGAGCCTGTTAGAAATGCAAACTCTCAGGCCCCAGCTGAAATCTACTGAATTGGAACTTCTGGGGGCAAAGCCGAGCATCCTGTGTTTTTATTGTTTTAAATTTATTTTTAAAAGCCCATCAGGGAATTCTGAAGCCTGCTAATGTTTGAGAACCACCAGCCAGTGGGGTAAACTATAAGCTCCTTGTCCTGAGAAAGCTGGTTCTGCCCTGACCCCCACTGTCTTTCCGCATTCTTTCCCCCTATTTCCTACCTTGCATTTTACATCATAGGTTTGAGGAGCTGTCTGCCATTCCTTGCGGAGAATATGTAAATTATTCTCTAGCTCATTTTCAGTTGTTTGCTCAAGTAGGTCTTCTTCGTGGGAAATCTTCCTGCTCCTCACCTGGACAACTGCTGCTGGCCCTTGAACACCCAGCTGAAGTGTCATTTCTCCAGGAAAGTTTCCTCCAGCTCCCCGTCCCCTAGATGCCCTTATAGGACCTGGTGCCCATGTCTATAATTAAACATAAGCTCATCACATTATATTTATCTGTGTATATATGTTTCTGCCAGAAGATCATGATCTTTTATTAGGGATTATGCTTCCTTTATCTTTGTATCCATGGCACCCAGCACAGGCTTTGAGTCCTTGGCATGTAGTTAATTTTTTGACAGACCTTGAATGATTTATGGGTGAATGAAATAATAAATGTATAAATATTTATTTGTCAATGTTTCTGTCACATCTGTGGCTCTATTCCTGCATTGTTTTAGGTCACGTAAAATTTCTCTTTAATTCACTGGACATGGAAAATGCCAGGATATATGAATTCTATTCCCTTGGCCTTTTCTTGTTATCAAATGTATAACAAACTTTCCTGCATAACAAATGCATAACAAACTTTCCTGCAACAAACAGTTCCTTTCATGTCATCTATTTTACTTTATTAATTTATTTAAGATTTTGTTTATCTGACAGACAGAGATCACAAGTAGGCAGAGAGACAGGCAGAGAAAAAGGAGGAAACAGATTCCCTGCTGCGCAGAGAGCCTGACACGGGGCTCGATCCCAGGACCCCAGGACCATGACCCGAGCTGAAGGCAGAGGCCCTACTCCACTGAGCCACCCAGGTGCCCCCAGGTCATGTATCTCAAGGTTCCCACACTTAGTGTCAGGGACAGTACTAGCTTCCTCTTAGTCAGTGACATTATCATCCTGCGAACTTGGCAGCAGTAGAGTCTGACTGATTTCTGTCACCTCACTGTGAACTCATTCATCTGAGTTTGCCCGGCCTTCATCATGAAGTCATATGGATTGAATCAGTGGAGGAGCCTTTTAAAAATTCTGCTCAGCGCTCCTTTAGGGCTTCTATTTGCCCTAAAGCATATATTTAAAAGAAGAAAGAAATGCGTCTCCATACTGTTTGTCCATATTCTCATTTCTCCTTCTATGGAAGAGCCCCGTGTCTTGCGTGGACATATCAAAGGAATGCATATTCAGAGAAATTTAGAAAGGACAAATGCAGAATAGCACAAGCGGAACACAAGCAGAAACAAGATTGGTTCCCAACGTAATTTCTCTTCTCCTGCATGTGTGCAGCCCCCAAATGACATACTTGCCACCCTGTCTACCGCGGGACACGGCACCACTGCAGCTCATCCCGCAGAGGTTGGCAGCTTAGCAGGTGCCTGAACATGGACAAGTAGCACAGAGACGTTCAAAGCCAGGACTCTGGGGACAGGCTGCCCAGGTTTGAATGTTAGCTCTTCTGCTTACTTAATTGTACACACCGAGCAAGCTGCTTAAACTCTGTGAATCCTAGTTTTCTCCTCTGTAAATGGGAAAAATTGTTCTATCTCATTGGGTTGTTATGAGCCCTAGACAAGTTAATATGTAAAGAGAGCCTAAAATTATGCCTGGTCCATAGGAAGTACTCAATAAGTGTTAACTCCTACCATTATTACATTCAAAATTCCTCTATGAAGGCTTCTCTTGATAATATCAGTGAATCCACATTACTCTTTTTCTTCTCTGAACCCTAATCATGAAGGACTTATTTTTTTTTAAAGATTTATTTATTTGAAAGAGAGAGAGAGAGCACAGGTGGGAGGGGCACAGGGAGATGAAGAGAGAATCTTTAGCAGACTCTGTGCTAAGCACAGAGCCTGACATGGGCTCGATCTTACCACCCCGAGATCATGACCTAAGCTGAGACCAAGAGTCTGGTGCTTAACCAACTGGACCACCCAGGTACCCCTTAATATTTTTTAATGATGTAGTTTGGCACTCAGAATACACCTGCTAGTACTCTTTAATAATTTTAAAGGTGTGTTCAGCTTGTCTCACTAACTATGTTGCAAACTCTGAGGCAGATTCTATGTTATGTATATCATCTGAATCACTGCAAAGCCCTTACTTAATATTCTGATGAACAATCTTTGGGTAAAATTGCTTAGATTCTACTATTTTTTTCAGAGATTTTAAAAAATAATATTGAGTTTTATTATCTACCCATGACTTGTGTTTTCATTTGCTTGTGTCTTCTTTTGTAGTTTTTATAGAATTTTATACTTTGATTGAACATCTGTATATTTCTTTACTTTTAATTCCAATATACTAACACGCAGTGTTATGTTAGTTTCAGGTGTACAATATTCAACAGTTCTCTACATCACTCAGTGCTGGTCAGGATACGTGTACTCTTAGTCCCCTTCATCTTGTCCTCACATCCCCTCCATGCCTCCACTCTGGTAGCCATCATCAGAGATTATTTTAAAAACATCCGTTTGCTGGACATGTTAGATTTTTATATGCTTGTTTGTCAATTACGTTATTTATGTTTCACAATGACATGGTGCAGGTGAGGACATTTTATTATACTCACTTTACAAATAACTAATATGAGCATCTGAGCATTTAAGTGTCGCAACTACTAAGTACATGGGTCAGAATTTGAACCCAGGTCTTCTGACTACAAAATTAAGCATTTTTCCCTCTTTCTTTGAGGTGTATGGTCAATTTAGATTGGACCAAACATGGCAGTCATTTGTTTTACACATTTTCTTTTTGTTTCCTGTTAAAGATGTCAGTTTAGGGGAATTATTAAGCAGGCATGTTCAGAAGGGAATGGAAATCAGCATAAGGGAAAGTAGTACAGATAGTTGGACCATGTCATCTGAGCCCTCTCAGACCTTTGGGTTGAAGCCACACAGTCTACAGGACTGGTGGCTAGCACTTTTTTTCCTATTGGACACCCCTGCTGAGGAGTTGAATCTTAACAGGATAGCCAAGCAGGGCATGATTTTTTTTTTTTTAATGACTTTAAAAATAAAAACAGAAGAAAAAAGAAGAAAATAAAATCTTACTAACAATTTCAAATACTGATTGGGGAGGAAGGTTATTTATCAAATATTTTGGAAAAATGCTTCTGAAATGTAAATGTTTATTGTACAGATATTGCATTGAAATAAAAAAGATATTCAGTCCTGGTTTTCTATGTCCAACAAGGATGGATGCCAGTGTTCCCTTTTATTTTCCAATTTAGAATATCCTGGAGTGACAATTAGGGACATGTCCTTACTGTCATGACCTTGCTCTTTGATTGCAACATGGTCCTGCCCTCCAGGCTACCACTGTTCTTTACAGAGAGTCTGTTTCCAAACTCAGAAACTCAAGAGCTGAACATGAGGGGAAGGCAGATATTTGAAGAGAACTGAATCAATGAGTTCTTTTCAAAGCAGAAGGCAGGGTTTGAAAAACCACTTCCTCAGGGCAAGGGACGGAGGATGCAGGGAGTGGGCAGCAGTCTATGGAGACGAAGAAGACAGCTTCCTGGAACCCAGAGAAAGAACTGTGTGGCAAAGGCTGCAGGATCTGAGTATGGGGCCTCCTTCTCGGGAATCCGTCAGCGCTCTGCAAGACTCCACAGGTGCTCGGACCTTGTCTCTTTCCACCACCTTCCTAGTCCATGCTTGTGTTTCCACTGGTTCGACCTAACTAGGAGCCAGAAAAGCCTATTGATACCATTTGTACAAGTCAACTTCCCAGGACATGAGGCAGGGTGGAGAGGGTAGGAAGTGGATGAGGAGAGAGCAGGGGCACTGAGGGGAAGAAGGGAGGGCAAATGGAGGATAGCCTGCAGAACATGAGTGAGTCTCTGACACAGATAAGCATTTCTGCCCGCCACCCTCCACCACCATCATGGAGCACAAGACTGAATGCTCAGCAATATCCCGTTCTATTTGGATGTGTTTTCTGGGTATGCAGTGAGATTCTCTATTTGCAATTTGTTTTGGGAGAATGGATCAGCCTTAGAGTTAGGGGAAGGAAAGCAAGGGTTAAATACTGAAATCTCTGCCTGTAGATCTCTGTGGTTTCTAGGAAGTCCTTCCAGGGGTCATGAACCTGGAAGAAGAAGAAATGAAAGTGATGTCTGCCTTGTGGTCTGGTGAAATGCTCCATCAGTTCCTTGCCCCCAGAGGTTTTCCTTTGTCTAAAAATCCATCATGTCTTACCAGCGTGCCCCCCTTTCTCCATCTCTTTGTATTTCTCTCAATCCTTGTTTTCTCCCATGTCTTCCTTCCTTGCTGGTCCCTGGAGAGACATGCTCTGCTGGGCTTTCTGTTGGTGCCCAGACACTGCAGCCCTTCCAGTGTGGGGCAGGTGGCTTAATGTCTGGAAAGCATTAGTTTTTTTGTCTCTGCCATACAGACAAAATGTCTACTGTCCCCTGCCTTTGGAGGTGGACTAGGACTTAGCAGGTTCCCATCACTAGGGGGAGAGAAATCCTTGGAGGTGTGATGATTTAGTTCTGGTTACCTGTGCTAGTTGGACAGATAAGAGAGATGGACCAGCTGTTAGACTTCCCTATAAAATGTCTTTGAAGCACGAGGTGAGTTTCCCCCTTGCTCCGTTCCCCCTGGTGACAGTGGTTTCTCCTCAGTCCTTTCTCACCTGCTCTTTTCCCACCCATCAGTATCCGAGGTGAAACATTTGGAATAGGGAAGAAAAATACTTGGTATATTATTGTCACTCTCTGTTCCATGCCTCTGGGGTCATTGCTAATATTAGAAGGCATTTATAGGTTATCTTCTTAGTAGCCACCCCGAACATCTCCGTTTTAATAGCCCTGCCTGTGATTCTGGGATACCTAATCCAACATATTGCTCCAGGTGTGTAGTATGTGACCTACGTTAAAGCATTCTTTATTATATCCCATTGGTTCAGAGTGAGGATGTGATCTATACTAGTTCAAGTGTAGTGGATCTCAGGACCACAGATAGAAATGCTGGGATAAAGATGATGCAGCTTTAAATTGATGAATATGACTGAGGAAGCATGGCATCCCAGGACCTCCGGCAGCCATCTTGGACTCACAAGGAGAGCCAGGATCAGGATTGAGTTGGCTGAATGGAAGGCAGAACTTAGACAGAAAAAGATCGGCACATTGTGCAGTTGTTGTTGGATTAGTTTCACCTGAAGTCAGCACTTTTCCTTAATATGAAGTAATTTTTCATATTGATATATTGATAAAGCTAGTTTGCTCAAGTTTTCTGTTACTTACAACCAAAAGTATGGTGATATGCTTATTAATTGTGGTACCCTTTCTTGCTGGAGAGAGAGCCTCAGAATCCTTCGAAGTATTGCGATCCAAGGGACTCCCATTTATTTAATTATAGTTGGCTAAGGAGAGACTTAAATTACTAGCTCTCAAAATGTTTGACTCCTGCCTTGTCAAGGGAACTAAAAGAAATGTTCCCCAGAAAAGTAAGTCTTATGGCGAGGCAACACTACTGTACAAGAGCATTTAGAGGATGTAATATGCAAATCTGCTTTACAATAGCATGATGAAACACATCTGTTTTTCTCTTTTGAAATATCCTGTTATGTTTTGTTATTAATGTTAGACTGGCTTCATAAAATGAGTAGAGGGAGTCCTTTCCTTTTTTATTCTCTGAGGTACTTTTTATTACAATTTTTGTTATTTTTTTAAGATTTTATTTATTTATTTGACAGACAGAGATCACAAGTAAGCAGAGAGGCAGGCAGAGAGAGGGGGAGAAGCAGGCTCCCCACTGAATAGAGAGGCCGATGCGGGGCTTGATCCCAGGACCCTGAGATCATGACCTGAGCCAAATGCAGAGGCTTTAACCCACTGAGCCACCCAGGTGCCCCCAGGGGCCCCTCTTTTTAAATGTTTGAATGGATTCATCGGTGAAGACTCCTGGACCTAGATGTTTTTAAGAAAAGATTTTATTTATTTATTTTAGAGGGAGAGAGCAGAGGGGAGGAGCCATGAGGGACAGAGAGGGAGGGGGAAAGAAACTCAAGCAGGCTCTGCACTGAGTGTGGAGATCCTCACAGGGCTCAATCTCACCATCCTGAGTTCATGACCTGAACTGAAGCCAAGAGTCAGACACTTAACAGACTGAGCCACCCAGGTGTCCCTGGGTTGAGATTTTTTGAGGGAAGATTGTAAATTATAGATTCATTTTTAAAAGTTGATGTGTGACTAGTTAAATTTCCTTTTTTTTCCTCCTCGTGTATGTTCTCATGAGTTGGATGTTTTAAGGAATTTATCCATTTCATCTAAATTCTTATTTTTCTGCTGTGAAATTGTAATCTCTTATTATTAACTATATGTAACTCATTAATCTTTCTTTCATTATTCTTTCTTTTGTTTTACCTGCTCTTTTCTAGTTTCAACTTATTGTTATTCTTTTATTTTTTAATTGATACTGATGTTTAGAGCTATGTATTTCTTCTGATCCTTCCTTTCATGAATCTCTGTGTTGATATGTAGTGTTTCCATAATCATCATTTTCCAGAAATTATATGTATATACTTCTAATTGTTATATTTTCTCTAATTGTGTACTATAAGATCTTTTAATTTCCAAATAGAAAGGCCTTTTTTGTGGGCATTAATGTTACTGTCATCCATTTTTGCCTCGTGACCAGAGAGTACTATTTGTAGTATTTCCGCTGTGCAGAACTGATTTTTCTTTGAGTGTAAGTATATGATAAACTTTTATTTCAGATACACATGAGAAGAGGTATATTCTTTATTATCAAAATGTAGTGTTCAAGATATGTCTACAAGATCCACACTCTGTTGTTCCCATATTTTATAAACTTGCCATTTTGATCTATTTGACCTATATTGCACTGAGACTAATGTGTCAGAGTGTTTCCACTTATTTCTCCTTGCATATCCCATAATTTTCTTTTTAATTTAATGTAATTTTTTTTTTGGTGTTCCAAAATTCTTTGTTTATGCACCATAATTTTTGTTTTATTTAGGTGGTTACTGGGTTGTTGGGTGCCTAGGTATTCATAACTTTTTAATTTTCATTGTGGAATGTGGCTTTTAACATTAAGAAAACATTTTAACATTACAGAGCATTTACATTATTTAAGACATTATAAAACATTTTTAGAATGTTAGAAAAAAGCACTCTGTCTCATGGAATGCATTTTGTCTTGGATTCTACTTTGTCTGCTATCAGAATCATGACCTTTGCTCTTGGGGTTCCTGGGTGGCTCAGTTGGTTAAACCTCCAACTCTTAATTTCAGCTTAGGTCATGAGCTCAGAGTCATGAGACCAAGCCCCACACTGGGCTCTGCACAGGGTATGGGGCCTGCTTAAGATTCTCTCTCTCCCTCTTCTTCTGCCCCTCCCCTGCCACTTGCACTTGCGCTCATTCTCTCAAAAAAAAAAAGGAATCGCAACCTCGGGTCTCTTTTACTTGGTAAAATTTTTGGCCACTCCTTTATTCTGAGTCATTTTCAATGATAGCATTTTAACTTTCTCTTGCATATAGCATAGAGTTAGGGTTTGCTTTATATGCCAATTTTAAATATCCTTTTCTATTAATAGGTGATTTAAGCCCACTTATATTTATTGATATGACTATAATGTTGCATCACAATTCTGCCCTGATATGTTTTATACATACATTATGTTGTGATTATTATGTGTGTTATTTTACATTTACTGTGTTTCTCTATTTGTATACCCTCTTTGATTAAAAAAAATATTTTGGTATTGAGGAAAGTTCTGATTTTTATTCTAGTGGTTTAGAATTAATACATTTTATAGTGCCATTAAATCCCT
Organism: Mustela lutreola; assembly: GCF_030435805.1. Taxonomy (NCBI): domain Eukaryota; kingdom Metazoa; phylum Chordata; class Mammalia; order Carnivora; family Mustelidae; genus Mustela; species Mustela lutreola. Next base: position 65,824,497 of record NC_081303.1, on the reverse strand, counting down.
TTTATTTCTATTTATTTTAGTATTTGTCGGTTTTAAGTTGTGAAATCTGACTCCCATCTATTGCCTGGACAATGGATAATTATCTTATTCCTTTTTCTCCCTTTTCCTTTTCCTTTGCTTCCTTTTGACATTGTCAGAACATCTAGGATTTACATATTATGACAGAGCCCATGACTCACTCTCCTTCTATTCCTACCTCTACACTTGCATATGCAGGATGCCCAGTCCTTTGAAAAGTCTGCCCTAATATTTTTGGATTAGATGAAGCTTATCTTCGTCCAGATTCCTTAGAAAGGTCACGTGTGTATAGTATTTCCTTAGTTTTGGGATAAACCCTTTTCCTGTACCTTGAAACTAGAAAACCAGCTGGTTTGGATATAATGTACTTAGTTTACACTTTGTCAAAGTTTCCTAAAAATATTGTTCTGCTGTTGTCTTGCTTTGTAAGTTGTTTTGGTGAAGTTTGATACCAACCTAATTTTTTTTTTTCCTTTGAAAGTTATTTTTTCCTTTTGGCAGGAGGCTCTTTCGGGTCTAATATTTTATGAATACATGTCTCAGAGTTGATAATTCTGTATCCATTTCCCTTGTATCTGGTGGGTCTTTCAGTGTGTAGGTTCTGGTATTTTAAAGAAATTATTGTTTTTTTGATGGAAAGAATTATTGAATTATCACCTTAATTATTTTTCTTTCCTTTATAAATTTCTTTTTCAGAACACCAATACAATAAATGTTACACTTCCTTTTCCTATTATCCTGCTCCATGACTTCCTCTTGGCCCTCTGAACTTCTTCCATATCCCATTCTCGTTCTATGGTGGTTTTTGCATTCAATGCTCTTTATAAAATAGTCACTCAAAACTATCCTGAGTACCATATCATTTAGTCTTTCTTTCTGATATGGGTTGGTTTGTTTTTCTCCTTCTATTTCTTTTCTGAGTTCATTACCCACAGAGTGGTTTGGATACAGAAATCCTGGATGTTGTGGATTCTTCATCTCTACTCCAATTCCATGTCCTTAAGAAGCTGGTGAAAGCCTCATGGAAAGGTTTTTAATTTGCTGGGTGTGAAGGGATGATTTCTCCCAATAAGAGTATCTGTTTTATAATGTTGTTATAAACACTAAAGGAGTTAGTAGCTGTAAAGTACTCGGGATAGATGTTGGCAAACTTTCTGTGTAAAATGCCGGATAGTAAATATGTTGGGTTTTGTGGGCCATATGGTTTCTGTCACAACTATTTTCGTATGAAAACACCCACCAACATCACGTAAATAAATGTGTGTGTATTTGAAAAATTCAATTTTCCACCTCTTATGTGTCTCCTTTGCGACTCACACACACTACTTCACTTCTGACACTGCTGTTCACCAAATGTGTTCACCAATTCTCCATGACACCAGCTGGGTGTCCTACACTTTAACCCTGTCCTGACTCTATCTACTTGGAATCGCATCTTATCCCACGGGTCAAGAGCTCAGTCCCACGAAGCTGCCCTTCTTCACTTTGGTTGTCATTTGCAAGTTCTGGTTGCCACCTGTGTTGCTGACCATGTGCCTAGAAGTCTGAAGTTCCCCTGACCTCCTCCTCAGGTTTGATTAGTTTGCCAGAATGGTTCCTAGAACTCAGGAAAACTGCTAACTTAATGTTTACCAATTTAATGCTATAGAAATATGATAAAGAACACAGAAGAACATCCAGATGGAAGAAATGCATAGGGCAAGGTATGTGGGAAGGGGTGCAGGGCTTTCCTGTCCTCTCTGGACACACCATTCTCCCCCTACCTCCATTTGTTCACCAGGTTCGAAAGCTCCTGAAATCCATGTTATTGGGATTTTTTGGAGGCAACATCAATTATTAACTCTGTTTGTTGCTCTTCTCCCTTCTTTGGAGAAGTGGGGTGTTGTGGGAAGAGTGGGGCTGAAAATTCCAAGCTTCTAATCATGGCTTCATGCTTCTGATGATCAGCCCTGGTCCAAGGACTCTCCAGAAGCCACCTCTGGAAAAAAGTGCTCTTATCACTGAAGAATGTGTAAGGGTTTGGGGCGCCCATGTCAGCCAGGGTTAGTGAACAAATATTAGAAAAAGAGATGCTCCTACTGTTCTTATCACTTAGGAAATTACAAGGGTTTTAGGAACTCTGTGCCAGGCCCTGGGGATTGAGACCAATATACATATTTTCTATTATTTCACAGCTCATGATTATGTTCCAGTAAAACTTTATGGATGGGAATAAGCAGCAGCTTGGATTTGGCCACAGTATGCTGGCCCCTAGCTTAGAGCAAAACTTGACACACAGGGAGTGATATACAACTATTGATAAATAAAATTAACTAAATAAGTTCCACGTGAGAACTACTTTTAAAAGATGATTATCAAACACACTGTGTCAGAGCTTTGATCCTTAGGTAAGTATAATAAGGTCTGGCTAAGCATAGGCAGGTACACAAACATACACACACACACTTAGATACCCTCATACACATCTCACTTCACGTCCCCGCGCACCTCCCCCACCTCCTCCCATTTATCATACTCTGGTTCATGGACTCTGCTTAATTCATTTCTCACTGACTCCCCTGCCACCCAGGACATGATGAATTATACTCCCCACAACTTTGCTCAGAGTACTTAAGGAATGCAAACTGGTCTTAGTGGGACTTGAGAACACATTGAATCATTGTATAAAAATCACGTAACATCCCAAAGGCAAATATTCATGATGTCTTGATTAAGTTCTGCTTTGGATTAACGACTTCATTCTTTTTTTCTCACATGAACAAAAATAAAAAAGATTTTCTTATATATTTTTAATCTGTATTTTTTAAACGTATAGTTATCAAAATGTCTTAAAATATCTTTTGACAAATGATCACTTTGAGGCTTCAAGTTGGATGATGAATTTTGGTTAGGTTCCACTTGAATTCTGTTTAGAATTCTCTTTTGGGGGGGGCACCTGGGTGGCTCAACAGGTTGAGTGTGCGACTCTTGTTTTTGGCTCATGTCATGGTCTCAAGGTCCTGGATCGAGCCCTGCATTGGGCTCTGCACTTTGTATGGAGTCTGTTGGAGGGTTCTCTCTTTCCCTGTCCCTCTGTGTCTGCCCCTACTTTCTCTCTCCCTCTCTCTCTCAAATGGCTAAATAAATCTTAAAAAAAAAAAAAAAAGGAAATCCTCTTTTGAATTAAGCATCACTCTGCAGGGTGGTATGGTGAGCAAGAATGAGTAAGTCTCCAGTGTGGAGGTGTCCCAGATTATGTCTGCACACACCTGCTCCATTAATTCCAAAACAAGGTGATGAATGAGATTCAGGAGGAGGCAGAGTGGGAGATCTGGGGAGGAGAGATTGCTTCCCTCGTGTTTGCACTGCATCAAGCACTACCCCATGTACAGGTGGAGTCTGATGGATTCTTTTGGGTGAGGAGCATGACAGTGATGATGAAGATGCTGATGGCAATGAAGAATAATTAGGTTTTCTCCAATGGCTGAATCTTGAGTAGGGAGAAGAGGCTGATCAGGGCCACATGATGAATTTTGGATGCCCAGGGAATTGAACTATTGAGTTTCCTAAGCTGCCGGCTGATCTGAGAAGTCCCACCTGCCTAAGAAATATTCTTACTTCCCTATTTGCCTTCTCAGGCAGGCTCTGACACAGCTAGAAAATTTGCTGACTGCTATCGGAGAGTCAACCAGCTGTTCTTAAAGCGAGCAGACTGTTTATGGGCTCTCCTGGTCCAGTCAGACTCTGTGTTGGAGATGAAGTAGTTCATTCTGTAATAGCTGAGTTGTCTTTTTTTTTTTTTTTTAAAATCCAAAGGCAAAATTAAAGCAATACAACATTTTTGCCAGTTAGATTCTGTTTTGAAAAGATGAATCATCTTCATGTTTGTACTTGAAGACATCTAGTTAGGTGCAAGGTGATTTGCAGACTAATTTTGTACAGGAATCACCTTTTGACAACAGATCAATATCAATATATGTGTTTGCTGTGGGGAGGAGGAAAAAGCACACATCTTGCTGGTCAGGAGAAAACTTGAGTTGCTGCTTCTCAAATAGATCATTATGATGTTTTTGCATGAGTCAAGAGGTCATATGCAATGACATTTAAAAGGCTAACAAACAAAATCTCCATATTTTGAGTAAGACTCAGTAATATTCTAAAAATGGTAAAAATTCTAAGAAAGTTTATTCTCCCTTTAATTGATTTCATATGGAATGAGATTGCAGTTTTAAGCCTGTTTGAAACTCCTTATTTACTGGATTTCTCTACTCTATTTTTCTTTTTCTAGACAAAGGAGTCTTAGGGCAGGAAAGGAGCATAGAAGGAATATCCAAAGAAGCAGGAGCAGTATCGAGGACACAAGATGACCTTGAACAGCGTGGGTCACTCACTGATTTATTTAGCTTTGCTGGCAGTGGGGAGAGTGTGTGATAGAATGTTCTGTACACAGGAATCGTTTTCAATAGAAGCATTTTCAGTACAAGCTATGGAGATGAGTGATGGGTGGGATTTTAGCTAACTTTAGATAAAAATGGAAGCAAGTAAAATTATTTCTATCCATGTTTATTATGAGAGAGGGGATACTGTTGGTCACTATCGAATGTTTTAAATTGAAGGGCCAGGTATAAATGATAACACATATTCAAAGAAAGAGATTATGTTCAAAAGATTCTTAACTCTCTTACTCCTTTGCTCTTTCTTGTTTCAGAGGGTTGGGTAGAATAAGGAAAGAATGAAGGTTTGTAATGTTTCTTTTCTTTCTTTCTTTCTTTCTTTTTTTTTTTTTTTTAAGATTTTGCTTATTTATTTGAGAGAGAGAGAGACAAGGAGCTGGGTGGGGAAAGGGTAGAGGGAGAGTGAGAAGCAAACTCCCCGGTGAGCTAGGAGTTCAACAAGGGGCCCTGGGATCACAACCTGAGCCAAAGGCAGATGCTTAACCAAGGGAGCCACCCAGGAGCTCCTGTAATGTTTCTTTTTCATGTTTCCTCTCATTCGTTAATTATTTCCACGGATCTGCAAGTTCTGTGAGCTAGTTTGTCTTTTTTATTACGCATGCAAAAACATTGTTGTATGATTATTTATTATTTTAAACTATTTCTTCATTAGTGTCTTGCATCCCTCCTAGTGACTTTCTTGAATACCATTTGTTATGCATGGGGAGCGTTCTGACGCTGCCAAGCGCTGTGACCTGACAACACTCCACGTCTAACTAGCTTCAGACCTATGTTGGTAACTTCAGCCTAAGGAGTCCTCTGAAGAGTAAGAACACCACAGTGTTCTCCAAGCTGTCAACAAATGTGACTAAGCCATCCTGAAAGCAGCCATGTTACAAGCCCTTAAAGGGGTTGAAGATAAACATTGATTCATCCTCAAAAATGACTGGAAATGGAACCAGCAGCAAAATAAGTTTTTGTGACTTTCAGCTCTCATGTTCTTGTAGCTGTGCCTACTCCCACGATCTAAAACTTGGAGGCTTGGGTTCATGCTATCCATGTTGGCATCCCCCAGAGATGATGGGGTCTAGGGCAGGTGCATGGCACTTATTCAGAAGATGAAGCTCACTCAGTGCACCAGCCTCTTCTCATTTCTGTCTTGTGATTTCACAGAGACCCTTTCTATAACTAGAAGCCCCCAGAAGCTTCCTGTGGGGATCGGTCAGTTAGCATTTGCCTTGTTGCTGAGGTGGTGTCTATTCCCTTTGCTGTTTCCTCTTATGAGATCAGTTGGCCTAAATGGTTGAGTGGATGAGGCTCTGAATGTCACTTAAATTCCATGATGGCCCTTATAGACTGGAATGGCCATGAGGTGGGGGTGGGGTTTGTCCACCAGTTTGCCTAACGTGGTTCTAGAGGTTCCAACCGGTAATTGCTTTGGATTCTCCAAATTGCCTCTCTCTTCATCTACAGAGATAATTACAGTGGATTTGGAAGCCACTAATGATTGCCTTTCTGGCCTCTTGTCTACCCTGACTCTTCCCATCATCAAATTAATCATAGTTCATGAGGCAATTGTTTAAACGTCAGGGAACATTTGGAAACGTGGAGCAGAATGCCTGGGAGAAAGATTGAAGCATGAAGAGAAGAACAAAAGGATTCAGAAAGCTGGGTCTCTTCAGGTCAGAGCCATTACATGACTCTTTAGCAAGGACGGTTGGATCTGGCCAAAGGAAGCTGAGCAAATGCCAAAGGGAAGGGCAGGAGGCGACAGAGCCTTCAAGGACAACTCAAGTACCAGACTGAGTCAGGACTGCAACAGCCCCAGAGACACACATGCAGATGTTCGAGGAGTAGTGTAAATTATTTAAATTGTAAATTGATTTTTTTTTTTTCAACACTGTTTGGCTTGAGTGGCAGTGTTGGTCAGGAGGATGTGTGTGAAATAGATTATAAAGACCTAGAGCAACATTTTTCAGAATGCTTTTCAAGGAACACTAATTCGGTAGGAAGTTAATAGACATTAAGAGAGAAAGTGGGGCGCCTGGGTGGCTCAGTGGGTTAAGCCGCTGCCTTCGGCTCAGGTCATGATCTCAGGGTCCTGGGATCGAGTCCCGCATCGGGCTCTCTGCTCAGCAGGGAGCCTGCTTCCTCCTCTCTCTCTCTGCCTGCCTCTCTGCCTACTTGTAATCTCTCTCTGTCAAATAAATAAATAAATCTTTAAAAAAAAAAAAAAAAAAAAAAAAAGAGAGAAAGTGATTCTTTTTTCAAGTAATTTCAGGAAATTCTGGCTTAAACAAAGTTACACTCCTTAGCGCTTCTCAAAACTTTTAATATGCTTTTATGCAATGTGAGTCTGTGAAGTTGGTGTGTAAGACACAGGATTTCCCCAACTCTTCTGAGCATAAATCTATTTACAATGGACAATTGCACACAAATGTTCTTCTGGGGAATAGACTTTGGGGAATGTTGGTCCAGCACATGTGATACTGTTTCAGAAGGCAGGCCAAAAGGAGGCACAGCTTTGATTTCTGGAGAGTTTAGCCATTGACGAAGGGGCTAAAGAAAGGCCCAAGAATGTTTTTTTTTTTTTTTTTTTTTTACCAATGTCAGCATTTTCCCCAAAACCACGTCCAGCACAGATACTGAAAAGAAAACATGGAAATTCAAGTGCAGTGATATAGTGTAGGAGGGCAATGCTCAACCGTTCTCTGTGCACAAGAAAAGAGATATTCAGTGTTAAACCTGGCATTTAGGAATTCTGGGAAGGTTAAGATTGTGGTCCCCTTATTAAGGGATTATTAGTTGATTTTTGGGAGATATTTTCTCGGCGTTGTGAGGCCTGGGTGCATGTAGAGTAGAGGGAAAGGAAAAGAAAGAGTCAGTGTGGGTGTAAGAAGCCCCAAGGAACTGTTCATGTAGCTGAAAATACGATTGGTCCTGGTGTTGCTGGAATGCAGGCTGGGGGCCCTGGAACAATGAGCTTATTTTGAGCCGTTTCCTTGTATCAGGAGAGTATAATTGTCTAGGATGAATGAAAAGGTAGGAAAAGTATGGTCAATTATTTTTGCATCTTGAGTTTTGAAGGATATTGACCAATGCTTAGGTACTTGTTTGAAATTTCTACTTTTTGCCATGACTTGATCATCTAACTAATTAGAACTTCACCAGTAAGTTCACTAATCTTATTATTTTATTTTATTTTTTGCCAGTGCTTCAAACTCCAGATGCCACTCATTCTCTTTGTAACTCAGTATCTTTGTCTATAGTGGCCATGACACTTTAACCCGTTTTACTTCTCTCTTATAGTTAATGAAGTCATTAATTAATTCAATGAATATTTATGGACATCCTACTTAGTACTGGGCGTGTTTCTAGGCACAGGGCTGGCAGAAGGGGGAAATGCCATTGAATAAAAAAAGTTTAATGTTCTTGTAGAATATTAAAAAAAAAATAAACCTATAATATAATATCATATAATGATTAGTGGTATGAAGAAAAATAAGGCAGCATAGATAGATGGGTAGAAAGGTCAGGAGTGGCATCTTTGAGGATGTGACATTTCGGTATAGACTTAAATGAAGTGAGAGGTTAAGCCCATGAATGTCTTGGAGAAGAAAAAGCAGCAGGTATACAAGCCTGAGGTGTGAATGTGCTTGCCAGGATAAAAAAAAAAAAAATCTCTGTAACTACAAATAGCAATAGCATCCACCATATTTCAGTGGTTTAAACAATAAGAACTGGTCCTTCATTTCTAGCAGTCATCTGTGGCCGTGGGAATTCTGCTTCACTTTGTAGGTCAGGAATTCAGGCTGGGGGGCCCCTCTGGTTCTAACCATGGCTCCACCGTTTCCATGGGACCATCTCTAGCTCAGTGTGGGGAGGGTGCAGAAAGTGGGTGGAGGGACTCAGGGAAACCAAATCAAAACCACAATGAGATACCACCCCACACCAGTCAGAACGGTTAAAATGAATAACTCGGGAAACAACAGATGTTGATGAGGATGCAGAGAAAGGAGAACCCTCTTACACTGTTGGTGGAAATGCAAGCTGGTGCAGCCACTCTGGAAAACAGTACGGTGGGGGCAGGGGGGTGTTTCTCAAAAAGTTAAAAATAGAGCTACCCTACAATCCAGCAATTGCATTACTGGGTATTTACCCGAAAGATGCAAATGTAGTGATCCGAAGGGACACCTGCATCCCAATGTTTATAGCAGCAATGTCCACAACAGCCAAACTATGGAAAGAGTCCAGATGTTCATTGACAGATGAGTGGATAAAGAAGATGTGGTATATGGTATATACATACAATGGAATATTACTCAGCCGTTGGAATGAAATCTTGCCATTTGCAATGACGTGGATGGAACTAGGGGATATTTTGCTAAGCAAAATAAGTCAATCAGAGAAAGACCTTTATCATATGTTCTCACTCATATGTGGTATTTAAGAAACAAAACAGAGGATCATAGAAAGGGAGGGAAAAATTAAATAAGATAAAAACAGAAAGGAAGGCAAACCATAAAAGACTTAACTATGGGGAACAAACTGAGGCTGTTGGAGGAGAGGGGAGACGGATGCGGTACCTGGGTGATGGGCATTAAGGCAGGCACTTGAAGTAATGAGGACTGGGTGTTGTATGCAACTGGTGAATCACAGAATTCTATCTCTGAAGCTTATAAAACTGTATATGTTAATTAAATTGAATTTAAATAAAAAATGAAAGAAAGTAGGTTCAGAGAGAGTTACATGAGTGGTTTCAGAGACCAGGTTTGGAGGTGGCATGATCACTCCTACTAGTGTTTCCTTGGTCAGAGCTCATACAGCCACGGTGTCACTCGAATGCGACTGGAATTTGTAACCTAGTTGTGCCCTGGGAGAAGAGGAGAAAGAGGGGTGTTAGTGAGCTCCAGCATTCTCTGCTACAGCGTGAGTTACTTCAAGATTGGTTTGGTTGGAACACACTGGATGGGATGGTGGTTGTGAGAGAAAGTTGTTGAAAGGATCAAGTAAAAGAATAAAGCCTGGAAAAATGAGAAATACTGCTGTATTTCACTGAATTCTTGACTGTAAGCCACTGTATTTTGTGTAGTGCTAATAAAGAAAATTTTCTTCGAATTAAGTAGTTATACTGTCTTTTCATTTAAATTTTCATTTAAAACTTACCAAAAGAATTTTCACTTAAAACTTACCAAAAGACTTCTTTTAGGCTTATTTAGACATTTTAAAATTCTAAAATCATACCTCATTTTTGCACCCAATAGAAAGGAAAATAAAAGCAAAGTAAACTGGTTAATGTGTTCCTTAAGCCTATTCACACTGAGAGTCAGATTCTCTGAATCATTTTCTTAGGTCTGTCATCAGCGTCCATGGTTTTCCATTTGTTTCTGTCCTCTGTGCCATTGGGAGCCCTCTTCGGTTTCTCTTCCATTTTCTTGTGGGCCCCTTATAACATTTCTGCATGTTTTGAAGCAAGGACTTTTTGATCTTTTAAGACAATGGCAACCAGAAATTATATTGCTTCTTCAAGTGGTCTTTAAATGCTGTAACCGTTGAAATGTGTAGGGTTGGCAGCTGTCCAAACAAGCTCCAGGAATAACTACCCAGTTCATGGGCATGCCAGCAATGGCACCTCTGGGATGAAGACCATGAGGCCAAGAGTGGCTATTGTTCATCGATGAAGCCTGATTTAAGAGATGTTAAAATGTGAAAAATACCCCCTGTCTAACAGAAAACTAAATAATGTATTCAAAATATAAAGATAAATAGATTCTTCCAAGCCTTTAGAAACATCAGATACTGACTAACTAGTACATTTCTTTCTTTTTTTTTTTTATAAATTAATTTATTTATTTTCAGAAAAACAGTATTCATTATTTTTTCACCACACCCAGTGCTCCATGTAATCCATGCCCTCCATGATACCCACCACCCGGTACCCCAACCTCCCACCCCCCTGCCACTTCAAACCCCTCAGATTGTTTTTCGGAGTCCATAGCCTCTCATGGTTCATCTCCCCTTCCAATTTCTCCCAACTCCATTCTCCTCTCTAACACCCCTTGTCCTCCATGCTATTTGTTATGCTCCACAAATAAGTGAGACGATATGATAATTGACTCTCTCTGCTTGACTTATTTCACTCAGCATAATCTCTTCCAGTCCCGTCCATGTTGCTGCAAAAGTTGGGTATTCGTCCTTTCTGAGTACATTTCTAAAGGAGTCCTAACATGGGGTTTGTGGGCGACACCTCTATGTGTCAGTGATGGAATTGCACCTAGAACATCTGAAGCCTGATACTCATCTTTGTCATTTATCTCACAGACTCAACAAGGGGAAGGGAACTCTGTGTGTGTCATCCTGGGCCCTAGCCACTCCAGGACAGATACTCATTTCTACTCCCTGAAGCCTATACTCTGCTTAGGACTTTGGTCAGGAGGCTTGCATATCATTCAGCTCTGACCCACCAGCCTTGTAGCATGGTACCCATCTTGCTGCATTTCTGGTGGCCTGGGATGAACCTCGGGTAGTGCAGTTCATGATGCTATAACCTCCTAAACTGGATTGTGGGTTCCCATTTTGGAGTACTGGACTTCTGCCGGCTTCTTTTCCAGCCTCAAGTTATTAGGACCTCAAGTATGTTAGGACCCTGTATTGCTCTCGATCTCAGAACTATTGACCAGCATCTTACCATCTCACCTGGGTCTTACCAGCATTCTTCTTTCCCACCTGAAGAACAAACCCTTTTCTGTTTTGTTTCTTGCAGGTGGCTTACTGATTCCCAACTTCTGTTCCCTTAGATTGGATTTTGCATTGATCAGGATGCCAGTTAAAGACACTGCTGTACTGCTCAGTCATCTGGAGGAGTTTATATGGGAGTCCTTGCTTTCTGTGGCTCTTAGTTTTCTTCAGACTCATCTTCCACCAAGATCCTCAACTTCATGCCAACTAAAGGTCCAGGAGGGCTGGAATGGAACTTACCCACATCAGGAAACATTGAGGATGAACATGAATGGAGAACACAGGCTTTTGAAAATTTGAAACCCTTTCTGTGGAGAAGAGTGACTAGAGGTTTTCAGAGAGTCCCAATGTCTTATTAAAATAAGGGAATGTCAAAATTGTGATGTTTCAAAGATTAGATCAAACTTCAGGGAGTTGGTGACTTTCATGTTGGGTAGTTGATGTATTGTCTGAGGAATTTACAGCCACTGTAAATGGATTGCTGAGCAGTTCTCCCTAAAACCCACAGTCGGGAACTGTTAAGGTAAAATTGTTCACAAGAAGCTGTATTTGTAGAATGGATGAGCTTGTAAAATCAGATTTTCTAGAGTGTTTAGTTAAACTGGTCTATGTAATTTTTCCCCCTTTATTGCTCTGTTCTTTAGATTTTTCACTTAAATTAAAAATCTTGGCTCTTATGGGTTTATTAGCCTCATATTTATCTGACTTCAAATTACTCAGATGATACTCAGGAGTAATTATGACCATTTGATTATTAATGCTGTGGTGTTATGGGATTTCTGTGAATTTTCAGAAGATATTCCCTGCCCACCCCCTACATTTTTGTACATCATTGTGTATGTGACTATCTTTTCTTAGATGTTCATAAAGGTGTTTTTAGATATCCTTGGAGGGGACACTTCATTTAACTGTTGCCAAATATCCAAGTAATTTGTCAGGAATTGGGCAGCATGAGTCACAACTGGGAGACTTATCACATCCCATTCTCCAAGCTAGGCGCCAAGCCCTATAGACTTGGGTTTAAATTTTAGTGCACGTGGCACAACCAGGCTTGGTTTCTATCAGAGCTAGAACACATTAGAAGTGGGGAAACCCCAATAGCTTTTACTATCAATGTCTATTTGTCCTTTCTTCATATCAGTGGGCTCTTGGGTAACATTGGACTTATCCTTCATCCAAACGTGGAGAGACAGTCTAGCATTTAACTAATGAGGTCCTCTCATTTGCGTCTAGCTTTTGCCATAAAGAAAGAATGCTGGGACAGGGGAAGGGGTGTAATTTTTCAGTTCTTTTTTCTCTCTCCTTTGCAGTAGTGAAATGTCTTTTCTTGTATTTGATTTTGTTTTATTTCTCTCCCATTCTGTAGGAAACATCTTGGAAGACTGGAACTTGCAAGATCATTTCAGAAACATGAAGGGATATGCTCCCCATGCCAGAGGAAGCTGCAGCTCATTCTACCTTCTTCATTTTCAAGCTAGAACCTGGGATACATTTAAACAACCTGAGAAAATTGGCACTGGTGAGATCTGAGGAGCTGTGATCCTGATCCTGATGGGGACCCAGAAGGACATGTTAAAAATGGGACTGTGCCTGAAACTTGCCATGAGAATTGGAGGTGTGGGGACCAAGAACTCATGGGGGGAAGAAGTGGGTGCCTGTAAATCTCGCATGATAAGCCTGTGAACCTTCACTTCCACTGCCTCCTGACCAGCAGCCCATAGAGCCGAGTTGTCAAGATCAATTACTGGGATTCTATGCACAGAGTGTGTAGATGGAAAACCCCCATGAGTGCCAAGTGTTATCAGCTTGCATCATAATTTAGATATATGGTAGAACAGCAGACAAATTAGACACTTTCAGAAAATCTAAGTCTGTTGACTTCTGCTTTCAGGATTTTTTTTTTCTTTTTGAAAGGAGTCCCTTCAATTTCATTCCACTGAGGTTCAATATTTCCTAATTCTTTGTAACTATTTTTGTTTTGTTTTGTTATTACCTTTCAACTTATCTCTTGCCTATCTTATACCTTATTTTGGCCTTTGTTCTTGTTCTACATGCTTTGGATTCAAGCCAGTACTCTATTTTACGTCTAGCTGCAATCCCATGTTTGGATAAATATGGGCAGAGTAGGTGATGCGGGGGCATATCTCAGAAACTGTGACAAACTCTTCCTTTCAGAAGGGGGCTCTCTTCCCTGTCCCAACTCCAACGACAGCATCCGGTAGATACAACAAGCTGATATCATCCAAACATGTGCAAGAAAAATGGTCATGCTCCATAGCTATGCCCGCTTGATTAGCAAATTCATAGTAATATGAATTCATAGTATGAATATGAATTCATAGTAATATGAATTCATAGTAAGTACTTTCTTTCGTTTTTGCTTCCCGGTAAGCAGTGCATGTTTATTAAGCTCTGCAAAGCTCTTCATAGGTACTAGCAATGCAAAATTGAGTTTGGCAGGTTTCCTGTTCTTAAGGGGCTTTCTGAGTGGAGAGATGGGTGAGAAGATCGATATTCACCATATGGTACCCCAGGTGCTGGAACACAAGCGTGTGAAGAGGGCTGCTTAGCGCTAGTTATGCTTCTTCAGTGACATGTCTTCTTTTCTTCAGTTTTGGAAAATTCTCAGCCATTACTGTTTCTTCGAAGGATTTTTTTCTCTAGAGCTGATATTTTCTTCAGGAGACTACATTGAAACTTCTCCTTCTATCTTCTATGCTTATTAACTTCTCGTTTTTTCATTTCTTTATCTCTGGTGTCTGCTACTTTTCAGCACATCATTGCTTCTTCAGGTATTTCTTTCTTTCTTTCTTTCTTTCTTTCTTTCTTTTTTTTTTTTTAAAGATTTTATTATTTATTTGACAGCTAGAGATCACAAGGAGGCAGAGAGGAAGGCAGAGAGAGAAAGAGGAGGAAGCAGGCTCCCTGCTGAGCAGAGAGTCAGTTGCAGGGCTTGATCCCAGGACCCTGGGAACATGACCTGAGCTGAAGGCAGAGGCTTTAACCCACTGAGCCACCCAAGTGCCCCACTTCTTCAGGTATTTCTAAGCTATTGCTTTATCTACCCATTTACTGTGTGAAGTTAGTGGCTTTACACTGGCATAGACTCTTTCTTTCCAAATGCCAGATCAATTAAACAACAACAACAACAACAAAATTGTAAAATTAAACATCTTGCTTCAGACTCAGTCCAGAATTAATTTATTAATTAACCAATTAATTAATTTTTCTCTCTCTTTTCTTTCTAATTGAGAGAGAAAGAGAGAAAGGGAGACAGAGACCAGGTAAGGGGGGGAGGGGCAGAGGGAGAGGGAGAGAGAATTCTAAGCAGACTCTGCACTAAGCACAAAGTCCAATGCAGGGCTCAGTCCCACCACCCTGAGACCATGATCTGAGCCAAAACCAAGAGCTGGATGCTTAACTGACCAAGACACCCAGGCTCCCCTCAAGTCAGAATCTGATATTTGAGTGATTAGATTCTCCTTGAGAGTGATTAAAGATAGAGGGGAAACCCCAGAGTTGTTTATTGTCTTAGATGGAGCCCAAGAGCAAAGGCTTACCCAGCTGAGAGAGTCTGCAGGAAAAGCATTCTTATGACTTTGCTTTTAAGGAAAATACACTTAGTGGGGTCAAGATTGAGTCCCAGCTTTGGTGGCCACAACTGTGACTCCTCAAATAAAGCCCTGGGTTGGTGCAGAGAAGAGAGGTGCCTTTTGAACCAGATGAGGACAGAAGAAATCAAATGAGTTACTTTAGTAGGAAGATAGCAAAAAGTAGCAGCAGGAAAAGTCTGAAACAACTTACTGATAGCTGGTTCTGAAATGACTTTTCAGTGGACATTTTGTTAACAGATAAACACACCAACCTATTTTTCCACTGAGACTCAGGAACTGAGCTGTCAACCACTGTGAAGTCAGCTATAGCAAAGGATAAGAGCCTGCTTCCCTCTCTGATTTTAAATTAAGGACCATGTTCTTGGTCCCTCAAGGGAAAAAGAAACTCACCTGCATTTCTTCTTTGATCCCTTTGTCTAATTTTGACTATCCTGAAATCATTTCCTTTATCTGAAGTAATCCATTATAATTTCCTTTAGTACAAGATTTTTAATGACAAACTCTCAGTTTTTGCTTATTTGTAAATGACTTCATTTCACTCTTGTTCATGATACAGTTCTGTCGGTTAACACAGTTTCTAATGACTATTATTTCATCCTAAAACATTGAAGATCTTATTCCCCTGTCCTCTGACATCTATTCTTGATTTTGAGAAGTATACAGTCATCCTTATTGTCATTCTTTGGTAGGTAATCCATCCTTTCTGATGGCTTTCACAACTTTCTCTTTGTATTTTTTTTAAATTAACATATAATATATTATTTTCTTCAGGGGTACAGGTCTGTGAATCATCAGTCTTACACGATTCACAGCCCATACCCTCCCCAGTGTCCATAACCCAGCCACCCTATTCTTTCTCCCTCCATTCCCCAGCAACCTCAGTTTTTTCCTGAGATTAAGAGTCTTTTATGATTTGTCTCCTTCCCTGGTCCCATCTTGTTTCATTTTTTCCCTCCCTTCCCACATGACCCTCTGCCTTGCCTCTCAAATTCCTCATATTGGTGAGATCACATGATAATTGTCTTTCTTGGATTGACTTATTTCTTTCAGCATAATACCCTCTTGTTCCATCCACGTCACTGCAAATGGCAAGATTTTTTTTTTTTGATGGCTGCAATATATATATATATATATATATATATATATATATATATATATATCTCACATCTTCTTTATCCATTTATCTGTTGATGGACATCTAGGTTCTTTCCATAGTTTGGCTATTATGGACACTGCTGCTATGAAGATTCGGGTGCACGTGCCCCTTTGGATCACTACATTTGTATCTTTAGGGTGAATACCTGACTGTGATTGCTGGGTTTTAGGGTAGCTCTATTTTCAACTTTTTGAGGAACCTCCATACTGTTTTCCAGAGTGGCTGCACCAGCTTGCATTCCCACCAACAGTGTAGGAGCGTTCCCCTTTCTCTGCATCCTCACCAATATCTGTTGTTTCCTGACCTGTTAATTTTAGCCATTCTGACTGGAGTAAGGTGATATCTCACTGTGGTTTTGATTTGTATTTCCCTAATGCTGAGTGATGTTGAGCACTTTTTCATGTGTCTCTTGGCCATTTGGATGTCTTCTTTGCAGAAATGTCTGTTCATGTATTTGTTGTTTTTTAAACTTTGTTATAATATGTCTGACATGGATGTTTCTTTTTCCTGTTTGGAGTATCTTGGACTTCCTGTATCTGTAGATTCATATTATCTGTTAGTTGGATATATTCAAAACCATGATATTTTATAATATTGGCTCTCCTTATTGTTTTTATTCTATCTTTTTGAGAATCTGAGTTGGTGCATTATATACCTTTTCCTTTAGTGTACATATCTTTCAATTTCTTTTTCATATTTTCCACATTTCTATGTTGTAATGTGACCATTTTTGGATATATATATATATATATACATATATATATATGTATTATATTTTATTAATTCTTCCTTTAATTGTACCTAATCTGTTGTTTGACTTTTTCCTTTGATTTCAAAAAATCAAATTCTATTTATGCTATGGTCTGAATGTTTGTGTCTCCCTAAAATTCATATATTGAAATCCTAACCCCTCAAAATGATGATATGAGGGAATGAGGTCTTTGGGAGGTACTTAAGTCATGAGGGCACAGCCCTCATAAATGGGATTAGCATCTTATAAAAAAGGGTCCAAAGAGATCTCTACTTCTTTCCAATATATGAGGATGCAAGAAGTTTGTGACCCAGAAGCAGGTCCTCACCTGTTGATGCTGACATCTGATCTCAAAATTTCAGTCTCCAAGACCATGACCAATAAGTTTCTGCTATTTATAAGTCACTCAGTTTTGATATTTTGTTATAGCAGTCTTAATGGTTGAAGAATACTTGTTTGCTTGTTTTTAATCTGAATAGGCAATATATTCATGTGGGTAAAAATTGAAGAAGTATCAAAAGTAAAAAAAAAAAAAAAAGTATCTAGTAGAATGTCTTTTACCTACCTCCACACCCTAGCAACCTAGAACCCCTTCACTGAGTTTTTTTTTTTTTTTTTTTTTTAAATATCTGCCTGTATGTCACTATTTACAATGACCACTACTTAGTCTTCTTATTGCTTAGGCTTTAGTGACATTGACATAGCCAGCCACAACCCCTTCTGTTGTCTGCAGGAATGGTCACACTCCTCTCTGCTCTTCACTCACTGAGTCCTCAAGTGTCCTCTGCTAGGTTCTCCTTTTATTACTAATATCAATCCCAAAGAGCTCCTGGGGTCAGTTCTTGATCTTCTCTTTCCTTTCTTGATCTTATTCTCTTTCCTTTCTTGATAAACTCTTATTCCTTGTTAATCACATTCAGATTCATGTATTTAGATGCCATGTATATATTCCTAATAGTCAAATTTATATTTCCTGCCTAAATCCCTCACCCAAACTCTAATCTTGTATAACCAGTCACCCACTTGATGTTACCACTTGGTTATCTAATAAACTCTCAGTGCTAACATGTAAAAAAAAAACAGAACCCTAGATTTTCTCACACACACCTGCTCTATCTAGGATCCTCCTTCATCTCAGGTGGAGGCAATTTCATTCTTCCTAATGCCTTGGCCATAAGACCCACATCCTGTCTAACTCTTGGAACTGTTTGCCCTTTAAAATGTTTTTTGCCACTTAACTGGCCTAAAATGATATTATTTTGTTTAGTTTTTAATTCTCTGATTACTAATGACTTTGAGCCCATTTATTCACTATCTTTGATTTTCCAATCATATATCCTGTTCGATTTCTTTCTTCTTCGGTTACTATGTGTTATCATGTGGAGAGCTCAGTGCCTAATCTCAGGATGGAGTATTTCAGTTGTTTTAAAGGATAGGGTTATGGACTTTACTCTGAAAAAATAATATATTATTCGGGGTAACTGAAGGCATCCTAATTGTTTTCATGTATCTTGAATATTTTGTGGGCAAACTTTTAAAAATTACTCAAAACTATCAGTGCCATGCACTAAGGAGTCCCCTCCTTCCAATTTCTGGGGATTTGAGTCTTAGCATATTTCTTAGACTATGAGTAAAGTGGACTGTTTTCAAACTTCCTGCTGGCTGGGATTCTAAACCACCCTAACTTCCCATTTCCCATTCTTCTGTTCTGATTTCTAAGCAGTTATAGACCCAAATCAGAATAATGATACAGATCATAAAACTAACTTCCTTGTCTCAATTCTGCTTCATTACACTTAATGTGGAATATTCTAGATTAATATTTGAATGAGGAAAACATCTGTTGTGTTTTTATATTCATCCTTATACTGAGTGGCTTGGAAATTTTTCCTGCAGCCTGTTCTCCAGATTCTTAGAGAATCACCTTGGGAATAACCTTCTAGCATAGATCCATACTCTTCCATGTGCTCATTTATTGGGCAGTTGAAGAAGAGATTGGGCCTTACTCTCATATTACTTTTTTTTTCTTTTTTAACAATCTTTTCTTTGAGACAAAATGATGGGAGTATTGCTCTGGTAAACTGAGTTTCCTGGCTGAAGTATCCCAGCTTAGTTGTTTCTAAAACTGTTCTTCATGAACTTTGTGGAGTCCAAGAGGCTCAGAGGCAGTGGATGGTGGATTGTCACAATCTCAGGGTAGGGCTGAGACAGTCTGCTCTGTCTTGCTTCCACCAGAGCAATGACATCTCTATTCAGTTTATATATTAGAGTTGAAGATAAGATTTTGTTTGGCAGAGGGTTTCCATAGATTTTGTTCATTATGTAGTCAATCAGGCTTTCCCTATACCGGGCAAAGTGAATACTTAATGTTAACCACTTTCATGGTGATGAAAGTCAATTCCAATAGGTTGATTGACTAAAATTTTAGAATAGGCACTGTGTAGGAGTGAGAATACCTTTGCCTTCAAGATGTTTTATAGTGTGGGAGGAAATGAAGTATATAACCTGTATGCAGACACCATGTACTAGAAAATCTCCACAATATAGAGGACAACATTCAAAAGAAAGGAAAATAGTCTGGCGTATAGTCTGGTGAGGTAGCTGGGTCATGTTGAGTAAAACCTAGAATTTTGGAGTCTACGGACCTTGGTTGATGTCTCTGTTTCTCCTCATCTCTAAAACATGCCTGACTATGCAATATTAGTGTGAGAACTATGGGAGAAAATGCATGTGAAATTGCAGTCCCTGCACTGTATATGGCTCAATAAATGCTTTTGTTCTTTCTGATCTTTTCCTCCTTTTGTAGATGTTAGCTTTCTGTATAAATGTCCATCAATCTGGCTAATGTTCTCATGTTCTAATCTTTGATACTTACTTCTATATTTGTGTATGTGTGCATGTACACATTCATGTGCTGTATATTATATTTCTTATTATGTATACCTGAAAGGCAAGGGCATTATTATTCCTTCATGCTGCCTGTTTTAGCTTCAGATTTGTTCTTTAACATATGCAAGACAGAATACTTCTATTCCTCTGTCTGTTGAAACCTATACACATCCCCCCAACATAAGAACACCAATAAGAGAGCAATGCATCTGACTGTTCGATCTCTAGACCTATAAGTGCTTTTTTTAAAAAAAAAAAAATTAGAGTCTAGGGAATATAAAATTTCTGG
Source organism: Mustela lutreola (assembly GCF_030435805.1). Taxonomy (NCBI): domain Eukaryota; kingdom Metazoa; phylum Chordata; class Mammalia; order Carnivora; family Mustelidae; genus Mustela; species Mustela lutreola. The sequence continues at coordinate 65,804,630 of NC_081303.1, read as the reverse complement.
CAAAATTAATAGGAATGAAGAGATGACAAAATGCATGTTAGAGATACTTCCTCCTTCCCCCCACTCCAGTATGTCTACTCAAAAATTTCACTAAAAATCCCTTTAGAGAAAAGTGGTCAATGGGTCACTGGAATGTTGTCATCCTTAGTGTGATTCTCATCTGCACATGATTTTTGGAAATTTCAATTCAAGTAGAGAGGTTTGAGTTGAAGTTAACACTATGTCAACAAACTATAAAAGTTTGAAGCAAAATCAAAGAGAGGCATTCTTTAAGAGATAAACAACAACAACAAAAAAATCACAAAGAGTGGGCCTTTTGCCAGGCCAATAAAGAGAATTTATATTATCTGCTGTGTTCATTCTCAGAGATTTATGTTCTAAGCCTGAGGTAATTCTAGCTAAAATAGAAACTGCACCCAAATATGTGTTTAAATAAACCCTATGCCTAATCTAATGATAATCAAAACATTTTGCACTTCATGTGGATGAAATCCTCTCAAAACCTTGGTGAATGCATTTACTCTTTCTTACAGTCTCTTGGGAACTTGAGCTCCATTTGGCATATTCTCAAAGGCAGTTCTGTTTGGGTTTTCACAACACCTAGTATCTAGATGTTACCAAATACCCAGATGTTGGGCCTCAAGAAAACATTTGCAGGACGTAATGGACTCTTAATTATTCAATTAAGTGTATGTATTACATCAAGATGGCCACAGTGGCTGGATGCTGACTTGTTCCCAGGCATTGGGGTGGGGAGAGGTGGACAAAAGAAAACTAAGAAGAGGCTTCCAGGAAGTTTCATACTTGGCTAGTCCTAACGTGAGGAAAAGTAATCACAGAACATTCTGAACTTTCAAGAGTTATGTAAAAATCTTTAAAAAATACTGCCATTTTTTTGCTTTCCATAAAGGAGAGATCCACACTGTGAACCAGCTATAATTCTTGCTCTCTTACTCTAACTTGGGTTGGTTCCTGTTTTTCACATTTTGAAGGTTATATGTCAAATATTTTATTCTTCTAATGACTCAGGCGTAGTAGAGTGATTGGGTCATGTAGCCTTTTGCCAACTTTGGAGAAAAGGATTTCTTTTTTTATGGAAAGAAAACTGTGACCTCAAGTGGCTACAATAATATTAATGATAATGAATCATTAGAGTACTGGGCTTACAAGATGCCAGGCAGAGATTTAAGTATTAAATATTTATGGACTCATTTAATCTTCATAACAATAGTGTAAGGTAGATTCTATAATTGTGTGCATTTATAGATGAGGAAATTGAGACCCAATATACATAATTAACTAGGTCAATGTCACATTGCTAATTATTCAATTTGGGATTTGAATCCAGTGATCAGATGATATGTAACAATTATTCCTGTGTGGCCAAGCTGAGCATGTCACTGGCCTATTGGAGAGATAGGCTCATTCTGTCAACTTGGAGTTGACATGAATTTTCAGGAATTTAGGCAGAAGGGTTAGAATTTCCTAAAGCTCGACTCGCATTTGCTTATTCAGGCTGCTAGCTCTAAGCTTGGCTGGCAAGATTTAAGGGAATGAATTTCCTCACGTAGGTCTAACCAGTTCTTGGTTCTTAGGTTTCTACTATTGGCCAATGATTCCTGAAAGCTTTACTGGTGTGATTTTATGTGCTTTCAGAGAAAGCCAGACACTTTTTTATTATGCATATTAATGACATGGGCTAACTCCAGGTCAGTGAAGTATATCAGAGGTCTTCTGATCACATTTCCTAAAGTGGGATCTGGATTTTGTGTCAAATGGCCTAGAATTTGTAGCTCCCATATCTTTTTCTCTACTTTCTGAAAATAAATCCAATCGGATAAGTTTAGTTTAACAGGTAGAACCTTTTGTCTTGTAACTTTCTTGGGAAGGAAACAAAACATCTTCTTTTCAAAGCATCTTTTTTTTTTTTTTTTTTTTTTTTAAATTTGACAGAGATCACAAGTAGGCAGAGAAGCAGGCAGAGAGAGAGAGAGAGAGAGAGAGGGAGGAAGGGAAGCAGGCTCCCCACTGAGCAGAGAGCCTGATGTGGGGCTTGATCCCAGGACCCTGAGATCATGACCTGAGCCGAAGGCAGAGGCTTTAACCCACTGAGCCACCCAGGTGCCCCTCAAAGCATCTTATCTTGAAGAGCAAGTACCTTTGAAGTGGTTGGGGTCAATGAGAGCACAGGCAGGGCTAACTACAAACGAGTTTTGAGCATGAGAATGAAAGCAGCAAGTAGGATTTGCATCATCCTATATTAAAACCAAAGAAAAAGTTTTCAGTCCATGTGAGAAAACATAAAATATTTCAGAAAAGGAGAAGTACTACTATGCAATGGATTTAATGCGAATGATGCATTCAGCTTCTAGTTACACAATAATTTTGGAAGTAGACTCCATAGGAGAGAATAATATAAGGCACCAAAACCAGAAAGTAAGGAGAATTACAATATGTCCCTACTGAGAGTAATGGAGAAAAATGAGTATGCACATTTGAGGGACCTGCTCTCTAGTAATTTCAACAAGGGACAGTTTAATGTTAAAATCAATGTAATTGATAATACAGCCTTCTAATTGTAAAAATTTTGTGACCATAGTGGTGTGTCAAGGGTCTCCATGACCATCCCAGGATCTGTGATTTATTATGAGGGTCCACAGGACTAATCACGTAGTCATACTCACAGCTATAAATAATTTTTCAGCAAAAGAATCAGAAGCAAAATCAACAAAGGGATGAGGTGCATGAATGAAATCCATAGGAAAACAGATGCAAGGTTTCAAGGGTCCTCTGCCAGTGAAATTACACAAAACATGCTTATTCTCCTGGCAACACTTCATGACAACATATGCTAAAGGCTGTCCACTGGGAAGCTCATTAAAGACATGGTGCCCAGAATTTTTATTGGGGGATTATCATACGGGCACCCTTTGTCAAAGAAGTACCAAAATTCCAGATCTCAATGACAGCAGGTGTCTGGGGGCAAATTATATTGTTTATATAAATGGTGTGTATAGGACAGTGAGCCACTCACAAGTCAGGGTGTTGGGAACTCTCCTGAAATCCACATTCCCAGATACCAGCTAAAAGGCCAACCTTGCAGGAAGGCCTTTCTGAGGATATGCCGCTATGGTAACGCTTTTCTGTACAACTGGCAAGTAGCATGACACTGATGCACAAGCAAGCTTAGTATAAGTGCTCAAGCTATGGGATTTCTGAAGTTTAGCTTGCATGTCCTAAGAGGAGACAGGCTCAAAATCAAAATGGCCCTCGATGCAGCATGACAAAACTCTGAGAGTGGGATAGAGCATTGTCCTGCTTCCATGAGAATTCCAGATCTGTGGTCAGATTACCCATTCCCATGGTCCTACCCCTATCTTTGCTCTGAGCATGACTGGACAAGTCATTTGAATATAAACTGTTTATTTTAAAGTAACATAAGAAATTCTCTCCCAAGATAACATTTGCAAGTTCTTTTATCCATTGGGGTGAAACTTACTAGTTAGGAGTGGAGCTCTTAGGAGAATCTCAGAACATGGAGGCTGCATTGTAAAGTGCATTGCAAGGGGTGTTTCTTCATATGGTTGTTCGTTAGTTGTTAATGTTACACAGACATTGCAACCAAGTTTGTTTCTACGGAGATCCTAAATCTGGCATGTCCAGTGTGTCATTAAACTTGAACTTCTCTAAATTCCATACTCTGTCCTCATAAACAGCAAAACCAGACTCTTTCAGACTTTAGAAAGTAATGCATCTACTCTGGAATGGGAATAGAAATGACATGCCTATAATCAGAGATTCTACAGATGAAAAAGACCTAATTAGATCATCTAATTTGCAGCTGGGTTCTTCTCAGTACTGTTGCCAGTGCTCGAACAGGGCCAGACTCCACGTTCCAGTGTATCTCTGAGAAGGCTCTGCTGCCATCTAATTAAGCTGGAAATTTCACTTAGGAGGGCCTGGTGCCACCTGCTTAAAGCTATTCCCTGGAACTTGTGAGGGAAGGTACATTTCCATGGTGATTAGGAGGGAAAGACCTGGTGCAAAAGCCTCTGAGGAAGGAATGAATTAAAATCCTGCAGTCTGGGACATGGGGAAGAGTGGTCAGAGGGAGGAATGTAGTAGATGCAGAGGGACTGAGTGAGGGCTTGGCACTGAGGGGTTGATAGAGGAGGGGAAGGAGTAGCTAAGGCCCTAATGGCTTCGTGTCAAGTAGGTTGGATACCTAAATGTGAATTTAAGGGCAATACAGAAAATTCTTTCTTCTTCTATTTTCCAAATCAGTGTATTATAAATTTAAATTGTTATGTCATCTTTCATCTATTATGCCACTCTCCCACCATCAGTAAGACACAGGCTTTCTTCACAAATAGTGTGTGGGGGGGGTGGGGGTACTGGATTTGGGCTGCCCCAAGACATTCTCTTGCCTATATCTCTGAGGTTCCTTGCTGTATATCTGAGTCTAGGGAGACATCAACTCATAGACTGAGTTGATGTCCAGCTTGTTTGAAATAAAAGAGTTGCAGTCATGCATACCATTGTATCTTATGTCAGTGTAACACATTTATATATGCATTAGTTTAACATGTAAGGGAAAAGTAACCATACACAGCTTATAACATTTCAGATTTATTGTAATTTCAAGTGACAACTTGGGAAGATGAAAGAAAGGATCTCAAGTGTTTCCTCCTTTCTCCGTGCCTTTCTTCCATTCTTCCTCCTCCTTTTTCTTAATGACTTCCTCTACCTAATATTCATTAAAACACTTCTGTGGACTGGGTACCAAAATCAGTGCTGGGTCCCTGTGCTCACAGAAGTTTTCTCTATTGAAAAATTGAATTTATGAGCAAAGATAACGTTGTGGTGAAGTCTATGAAGATGAAGGAACAGGGAGCTGGAGGAAACATACGATAAGGCATTATAATTCAGTTTATCTGGCTCAGAGAAAATGCCCCATAGGGAGTGACATATCCTAAAGGATAGGTAGCAGTTAGCCATGTAAATGAAGGATGAAAATATTGGTCTTTGGCAGAGGACATGGCAATTGAGAAGGTCTGTAGGTCTGGAAAAACGAGGCTCAGGCAGGTAATTGAAATTAGTTCAGTGTACCTGGAACGTACAGTGGAAGGGGAATGGAATGGTAGGGTGAAATGGAGAGAGACAAAATGTGCTGGGATATATAACTGAAAGATTATCAGAGACCAGACTGAAAGTTTATGCTTAGTTGCTTGAATTCTCCTCAAATAGCAGTAGGACTCACTGAAGAGTGGTAAGAGATAGTACACCTTGTTAGAAATATCACTAAGACACTCCTGCATAAGACTGGTAATTAACTCTCTGAAGACATTAAACCAGTTGGTCTCTGTGTTTAGGAGCACAAGGGATAGTAAAGGTTGAGAGTTTTAATGAAAACAGGGGAATTAACTGAAGGTTGATGTTCTAAACAGTGAGATCCTTACCTTCAATCCTTTCCCCCCACTTGCCTTCCAAAATGGTAACAGTTGTGTTGACACTTATCTCCCACCCACAACCTCCGGCAGAAAATTTAAAAAGTTATTTCTGGGAAATATTTGTACAGTAGAAAAGTACTACAAATAATGCTATTTAGGGATCTGTAAGGGAATAGCTCAGCCCCTGTCGTTCTGCACTTCGGCGAAGCCTACTACTTATGCTCAAACCTCCAATTAAATTTTTAGTGCCTCCTTAAAAATGAAGACATGAGCAACCACCAACGGACATATTTGAGGAGAGCTTCTGACATGAAAGTCAGAATCCAAAATGGGGGGGAAAAGGCTTCAGAAGAAATAGAAACTGTAGAAATTAGAATACTCTTTAAAGAATTACATTCTTAAAGAAGAAATGACATGTCATCTCTAAGACAAAGACTACTCTACAAAAGAAAGAGATATTAAGATGATCAAGAAGAGTTCTTTGAAATGAAAATAATTACAGAAGATCTAAAAAACTCAACAAAAGACCTGGAAGACAAAGTGAGGAAATATTTCAGAAGTAGAATAAGAAGAAAACAAAAGAAAGGTTCAGAATAGAATAAGAACAGTAAGAAGTAAGAAGACTGGAGGGCCAGACTGGGAGGTCAAACTTTTAAGGCTATGTATTTTAGGACAGAGAAACTTGGAAGAAATGATCAAAGAATTAATTCAGGACAATTTCTTAGAATGAAGGAATATGAGCTTCCAGATTGAAAGGGCTGTGGAGAGATGCCTAGCACAATAGATCAAAGAAGACCATTACAATGTACATGAATGTGAACTTTCAGAACCCCGAGGGCAGAGAGAGGCTGCTGAGACCACCCCTAGGGAGAAAAGAGGTCCCTTGCAGAAGATTAGAAGCCAAAATTGTTCATAACTTTTCAAGAGCAATAATGAAAGCTGGAAAACAAGGGAAGAATGTCTTCAAAATTCTATGATGCCCAACCTATAGTTCTGTATTCAGACAAAATATAAATGCAGTATTTCAGATAGGTAAGATCTCTGGTTTTATTTCCTCAGAGAATGTGTGGAGTGAGAGGGTAATATCAGATGAGTGAGAGAGAAATGGGATCCAGGAAGCACGGTGTCTAGGACAGGAAGGAGGTGACCAGGTACCCTTGGATGATGAGGAAGAAGCTCTTGGGATTTTTGCTCTGCAGCAGACCTGGAGAGAAGCAGTCAGGACTGAGCAAGGTGACGGAAGGCTTACCAGCAAAGTCTAAGAAGATGGACTCAATGGCGAACATGATGAATGATGTGAGACTAGGCTTACATCGTTGGCGGAGAATCTGGAAATAAAAGAGTAACAAATACTTAGAAAATTTAACAAGTGTATTAGTTTCTTGTGGGTAATGCGATAATTACCACAACCTGATGACATAAAACAACACAGATTTATTCTCTCACAGTTCTAGAGGCCAGAGGTCTGACATCAGTGTCATCCAGCCCAAACTAAGGTGTTGGCAGGACCATACTCCCTCTAGAGGCTTTAGGGCAGAATCCGTTTCCTTGCCTTTTCATTCAGAGCTGCATTTCTTGCTTTCTTTGGCTCACAGAGCCTTCCTTCATCATCAAAACTTTTGGCTGGGGTCATATTGCCTTCTCTTCTCTAGAGTAGAATCTCTGACTTAGAAAGATCCTTGTGATTACCTCTAGCACCTACCTGGTGAACCCAGAATAATCTCCATATCTCAAGATGCTTAATTTAATTGCATTGGCAATTTCTTTTGCCATAAAGGAGTATACAAAGAGTTTCAAGGATTAGGACCTGATTATCTGTGAGGGCCATTATTCAGCCTGCCACCGTACTTAAAATGGAAACAATTACTAAGTAAAGGGTAAAATATTATACGAGAAAGGAAACTTAATTGTAGTGTACTGCATGACTCTTCATGAATAATATTTATATGGTCCTTGTCATGTTAACCTGATTATGAATGCGATCCCACATTTGATATAATTGTTTCAGAGGTTGATGAAGGGAAAGTTTCTGTTTGTATATGTCTGTGTGAGTTTGGGAGACAGTGATTAGGAAAACAGCTAAATCTTTACTTTCCACTATAGGAATTCAGTAATATCTGATCTGGGTCTGAAAAATCAGGTGATATCAGTATTCTGTTGAGAGTAGTGTAAGCATACAGTTGGTATCTTGTAAGTACCAAAGTAGCTAGAAAGGATGGAAAGTCATGGCCATTGAGCATCCAGGGAACAGAAATGGTGGAGAAGCTTAGGGACCGCTGTTTTTCCTGATAAGTCATGTAAAGTTCCATCTAAAATTAAAAAAAGAAAGCCACCAGTAATTAAATTAAAGTGAGAAGATTAGGTTAAATCCTTTGGCAGGAGTACAGAAACTTTTCAGAAGTGAGGTGATTATGTGGGGGAAAAAATACATCTTTCTTGCTGAAGTGTGAAAGGGAGAGGTTTGGAGACTAATTGGGAAGAGGGAATGTAGCAGGGGGAGGGATTAGGAGAGCCCTCAAAAGTTTCCCTTGTAGATCTCCTCCATCCCTATAGGAAGTCCTGGCTGATTGGAAGTGAGGGCTGAAGGAAAAGGTGGTGTCAAGGTTGACACTCAGCTCTGATTTGAGCATTGGGTTGATGTGATGTCTTCCCAGGGCAAAGGGAAACCAGGAAGAGGAGCTGCTTTGGAATCTGGTGGTTGGGGTATGTGTGCACCCCCTCAGGACTGGCTGTGCATCTGGGAATGAGTAGCATGATGAGAGGCATGGAGGGAAGGACAGTTTCCTCCAAGGAGAGCCTGCCTCTGAGAGAGTTCTGAAGAAAAAATGTGGGCATTGTAAGCCCCAGCGTCAGGCCTTTTGGTTCTTTTATTTCTCTACTTGGCTCCGCTGTTTTATTTTTCAAATGCACGAGAGTGGTTGAAAAATCAGTTAATATTTCAATGCTTAGAAACATATGGAGGGTTTCTCTTTTCTCCCCAGTAGAGTCTTATAAACTGCAGGACAGAATATGTAAATATTGTTTCAAGATTAATATTTAAATATAGAAAATGATTTATGAGAGCCCATGTATCTACATCATGTATTTTACAGGAGATGGTAAAACTTCCATTTGTCAGCCGATTCTTTTAAAGAAGACTTGGTAATTGCGATTTGTACAGACCCTTATCCTAAATTACTCTAATGGAAATACACGACAAAGAACAGACCACATGGATGGAATGCATCTATAATACCCAAGCTGACAATGTGTGAAATGTGGGTAAGGCCAGCGGACTCTGGGCAATGTTGAAACACTGCTTTTAGCTTGGCATCACCTCCCCCATTCTGAATAGCAACCCAAACAAAAATGTGCAAGAAAAATCCTAATGAGAAGTAAGTGGTTCTATATGAACACAATTATAAAATGTTATGATCCATACTAAGAAAAAAATTTGCATAAATGAGAAGAGAAATACCAGACCACTGAGTGGGAAAACTAAGTGTTATAAAGATGACAGTGTTTTTCTCAAATAAATGAATATACTTAACAGAATCCTAATAAAAAACAATGTGATAATGACTATTGTAACGTAAGATGTGATTTTAAAATGTATTTAAATTTTGCAGGCAAGAGGGAAAAAACAAAACAAAACACTTTGAAAGGGAAAGAGTCTTGGGAGGGGGAGCTTGCTGTGTCAGATATTAATATATATTATTAATATATCATAATTATATTGGTATAGAACTAGTATAAGAATTGACAAATTGATTTTTAAGAGTCAGAATGGTTCTAGATAATATACTGGTATATATGAAAACTTAATACAAGGAAAGAAGCATTTCAAATACCACTGCTTCTGAGATACCCTCACTGACCATCTGAAATATATTAGATTCTCCTTGCTGATGATGTCTTTATTAGATCTCCAGTATAATTATAATTGCTTGATTAATATCTGTCTGCTCCATGACACTAATGGCCATGTCCATCTTGTTCAAACCTACATAATCTACACCTAGCACAGTCCTGGTTTATAGTAAAAAATGCAGACTTACAGTCAATAATATTGTAATATACTTAACGTAGTGGGCATTTGGTAATTTATAAATTGTTAAATCATTATGTTGTACACCTAGAACTAATTTAATATTATATGTCAATTATACTTCAATTAAAAACAACAAAAGGAGCGCCTGGGAGGCTTAGTTGGTTGAGCGTTCTCGGTTTCTACTCAAGTCATGATCTCAGGGTTGTGTGGGGCTCTGCACTCAGTGGGGAGTCTGCTTGGGATTCTCTCCCTCTCCCTCTGTCCCGCCCTCTGCTCTCTCTCCCTCAAATAAATAAATAAATAAAATATTTAAAAAAACTAAATGTAGGAAGTATTTGTTTAGTTTTTGAAACAAATAGGGGGAGAATAACAGCTTTTCTTTTCTTTTTTTTTTTTTTTTAGATTTTATTTATTTATTTGACAGACAGAGATCACAAGTAGGCAGAGAGGCAGGCAGAGAGAGAGAGGAGGAAGCAGGCTCCCCGCTGAGCAGAGAGCCCGATGTGGGGCTCGATCCCAGGACCTTGGGATCATGACCGGAGCCAAAGGCAGAGGCTTTAACCCACTGAGCCACCCCGGTGCCCCACAGCTTTTCAATATATTTGAGTGTATGAGAAATCAGCATTTGGAAAAAATTAAATTAGATATTTACCTCATAACATACTTCACTTTGAATTCCAGATGAATAATGGAGAGATAATGTATAAAATGTAACCACAAATATCTAGAAGAAGCAATAAATTAATATTTATTTTCTCTTGGAACCACAACAAAAAAGTAACTTACAGCATAAAGGCCTTTGAAAATTCACAGGTGAGGGGCACATAGGTGGCTCAGTCGTTAAGTGTCTGCCTTTGGTTCAGGTCATGATCCCAGGGTCCTGGAATTCTGCTCTGCAGGAAGCCTTGCTTCTCCCTCTCCCACTCCCCCTGCTTGTGTTTCCTTTCTTGCTGTGTCTCTTTCTGTCAAGTAAATAGATCAAATCTTCAAAAAAAAAAAAAAAAAAGAAAATTCACAAGTGAAAAGTTTGGTAGAACTGACATAAGAAATCTAATTAAATAGCCCTGCATATCAAAAACAATGCACAAAGCTTAAAGCAGAAAAATACCTGATAAATACAGCAGAGTGTGCTTAATTTATCAAGAACTTTTACAATTCCAAAGAAACAGTGTATGATAGTAAAATGTACAAAGGCTGTAAGCAATTTTCAAGAGAAATAGAAAAGGCCTATTACAATGTTCAACTTTGCTGTGTATCACAGAAATAAAATAAAAAACAGGGCATCATATTTTAATATGCCAAAGTAACAAAACTTTATTTTATTTTGACTTTATAAAAAATTTCTTCTTAAAAAATTTTTATTTATGTTTTTAAATTTCTTTTCAGTGTTCCAGAATCCATTGTTTATGAACCACACCCAGTGCTCCATGCAATACGTGCCCTCCATAATTCCCACCATCAGGCTCACCCAACCTCCTAAAGCCCTCCCCTCCAAAACCCTCAGATTGTTTCTCAGAGTCCACAGTCTCTCATGGTTCATCTCCCCCTCCAACTTCCCCCAACTCCCTTCTCCTCTCCATCTCCCCATGTCCTCTGTGTTATTCCTTATGCTCCACAAGTAAGTGAAACCATATGATAATTCGCTCTTTCTGCTTGACTTATTTCACTCAGCATAATATCTTCCAGTCCTGTCCATGTTGATACAAAAGTTGGGTATTCAACCTTTCTGATGGAGGCATAATACTCCATAGTATCTATGGACCACATTTTCCTTATCCATTCGTCTGTTGAAAAGTGTCATGGCTCCTTCCACCCTTTGGCGACTGTGGCCATTGCCACTATGAACATTGGGGTACAGATGGCCCTTCTTTTCACTACATCTGTATCTTGGGTAAATACCCAGTAGTGCAATTGCAGGGTCATAGGGAAGCTCTATTTTTAATTTCTTAAGGAATCTCCACATTGTTTTCCAAAGTGGCTGCACCAACTTGCATTCCCACCATCAGTGTGAGATGGTTCCCCTTTCTTCACATCCTCTCCAACACATGTTTTTACTGTCTTGTTAATTTTGGCCATTCTAACTGGTGTAAGGTGGTATCTCAATATGGTTTTGATTTGAATCCCCCTGATGGCTAGTGATGATGAACACTTTTTCATGTGTCTGTTAGCCATTTCTACGTCTTCATTGGAGAAATGTCTGTTCATGTATTCTGCCCATTTTTTGACATGAATATCTGTTTTGTGTGTGTTGAGTTCAAGGAGTTCTTTATAGATCTGGATATCAGCCCTTTGTCTGTATTGTAATTTGCAAATATCTTCTCCCATTCCATGGGTTGCCTCTTTGTTTTGTTGACTATTTTCTTTGCTGTGTATAAGCTTTTGATCTTGATGAAGTCCCCAAAATTCACTTTTGTTTTTGTTTCCTTTGCCTTTGGAGACACAGAAGTTGCTGTGGCCGATGTTAAAGAGGTTACTGCCTATGTTCTCCTCTAGGATTCTGAGGGATTCCTACCTCACGTTGAGGTCTTTTATCCATTTTGAGTTTATCTTTGTATGGTGTAAGAGAATTGTCGAGTTTCACTCTTCTACACATAGCTGCCCAATTTTCCCAACACCATTTATCAAAGAGACTATCTTTTTTTTTTTTCCACTGCATATTTTTCCTGCTTTGTTGAAGATTATTTGACCATAGAGTTGAGGGTCCATATCTGGGCTCTCTAGTCTGTTCCACTGGTCTATATGTCTATTTTGTAACAAAACTTTAAAAACAAAACCTATAGTGAAATTAAATTTTCACCCGTAATATGTTTTTGTAGGGTGCCTGGGATATGACCAGCCAAGTAGCTACATTCCAGGGCTGGGACCAGAGCACCACTGAACACAGAGCCTGGAGGCAGAGATAATCCCATGGAAGAAGCCCTGAACTGGAAGATTTTGTTGGAGTTTATGGTTCATCACCATGAGGACCCCTGGAAGCCCTTTGAATGGCCAGAATGATGGAGGCTCTGCCACCTTTGGCACCAAATGTTCATGAGAAGGAAGAGATATCTAAAGCTGGAAGCCATACTGGTCTTTGGCATTGGCTGAATGTGTGCTTTCCTCCAATTTCTGTCTCTTGGGTTATTTTTTGTATTGAGCTTATTGACTAGAGAAATCCCTCTTGTCCAACTCCTCCTTTCCCCCAACTCCCTTTCCTTGTTACACTCAGAAGAGGGAAACCCAAACCCCCAAGAATGTGATGTGAGGCTGTGTTATCCCCCTTAGGCAACACTAGAAAACAGAAAGAGCTGGTGAGATTTGGCACAATATCACCAGGCCTTAGAAGAATAAAGCTGGACCCTGGGCAGCTTCGCATGGGATAGCCTTGGTGTGGGTCGACAATGAGCAATCAAAGGGCAAAAACTCTCCCAGCAGGAAGGGGTGGGTTTTCCAAAAGGGGGAACCCTTTGGAAAGTGTTCATGGACCCACCTTCCAGGTGAAAGCTAGGTCCAGACTTACCTTCTTTTGTGAGGCACAACTTGAAGTCCAAGCATGACAGTATCATGGTATCCTGCAGAGATGCATGTACCTTCAGCAAGGTACTTTGTGGATGGACACTTCTTAGTGGGTGAGGCTGGTGGGAGCAAAAGGAGCAGAGTTCACTGGAAGGGAGAGACTGGCTTAGTCTCTGTTTTCATTTCTTTAGGCTGTTGTCACAAACTACCACAAACTTCATGGCTTAAAACAACAGGAACTTACTCTGTCATAGTTCTGGAGACCAGAATTCCCAAACAGTTTTGTGGGGCTAAAAATCAAGGTGTAGCTAAGGATTGATTATTTCTGAAGACTCCAGAGAGGAGAAGCCATTCCTGCCTCTTTCAGCCTCTGGAGGCTGTTGGCATTCCTTGGTTTGTGACCACATCACCCCAGACTCTGTCTTGTCATCAGATGGCCTTCTCCTCTTCCATTGTCAAGTATCCCCCACCTCCCTTTTCTAAGGACATTTGTGATTCGGGACAATTCGGGACACTCTCCCATCTCAAGATTCTTAAATCATCACACTTGCCAAGTCCCTTTACCCTTGAAACATTTACAGCTTCCAGGATAAGGACCTGGATATCTTTGGGAGGAATTGTTTGGCCTACCACCACACCACTGACTTTCCAGACTCTGATAGAAAAGGAACGTATCTGTCAGGTGGACATGGATGGGCACCACCTGTAGATAATGACAAAAGTAGAGAGACCCAGAGAAGACCTTAGGAATGAGAATGAGCACTGGGAAATAATCCCCCATGGGGAGATATTTATACTTTTGAGGAGAGAAAAGGAGAGGACACTGGTTGTAGTATGGATTACTGACTGTCTAGGACAGCATTTTTATTTTCCTTAAGCAGGTGACTAGAGACACACAAGAAGATAGTGTATGTTATAAAAATTGTGTCCTGATTTTCCTCAGTGAGAACCTCTCATAGGTCCTCCTTATTCTCTCCAGAGATACTCACCTCCATCCTCTGTCTCTGACAGACTGGTTTCTGCCATGCAAATATTCATACACTGAGGTTTTTGACTACCAGGAATGTATTACTATTTGGCCAGTTGGTTGTATAAAATCCTCTTCTCTGTCCCTGTCAGAACCACATGTACATTCTCCTCTCTAATTCCTTTCTCCATTCTTGATTTAATCTCCCCATGCAGTGCATCTCTGAATCTTTGTCCTGACAGCCTGTGTACACTTCTCCTTCCCATCCATCTCTTCCCCTGCCACACTAGCTTGTTGGTTTATCAGCATCCCATGGAGGCTGCTTTCTGCCCTGTCCATGAGGAGGGTGGCTGACTCCTGGGTCTTGCTGCTTGAGGCTCCACACCATTTGCCTGTGGAGTTCTTCCTGCCCTGTTAGCGAGTGTGTTTGAGCATGAAAATATGTGCACATATTCATTTGCCATTTGTTCAACACATGTTTATTAAACATTGCCATTGGCTTGGCATTTTACTGGTCTTCAGGGAACAAAGATGGATGAGGCATGAAGGAGTTTATATTATAAAAATAAAATGGCTAACATTTATTGAGCATTTACTAGGTATAGGTTAATGTGTACTTTCTAAGTGAATTTTGCTAAATCCTACCAATGACCCATGGAGTAGGTATTTGCATCCTCACTTATAGAGGAGAAAGAAAAGCACTGGCCAGGGTCACACACCTTGGAGGGGGCTTGCTGGGCATCAGCTTGTCACTACAGAAAGGCCTCAGCTCTGAACTCAGAAGGCAGTGTGATTCAGGATGTGTTTTTCTGACCCTATGGCCCACCCCATGTTCAGTTGCTTTCTTGGAAATGTAAGGGAATTCCTGAAAAGTAAAACAAAGAGGACAAGTTATCCACACACACATTGCCTGAAAAGTCAAAATTGCTCCATTTCTTTTGGAGAACAGTCTAACAGAATATATCCAGATACTGGAAACTTTCAACCCACTTGCAGCCCTTCTGGGAATTTACTCTGAAGAAAGAACCCAAAACATGGAAAAAGCTTTAAGCCTGGGGACGATCCCTGAAACAGTATAAATAGAGGTATACAATTAACTTATAATGCATTCCAGTGCACAGAGGAAGTATAACTCTGCTTTCTTCTTTCCTGCAACTAACCTAATCTTCTTCAGGACTGCTCATCCTGTCATGCCCACCTCCCTGCCACCTCCCCTAGTCCTCAGCCAACCCTGTGGGTCACAGGGAAACCAAAATGTCTTCTCATCTGGTTAGTCTGGCTCAATTTCTTTGGGATAGGGTCTCACGTTCTTGTTCCTCCCTTTGGTCCACGTGGAGATGGCATCTGGGTGTGTGGGAGAAGGTGTGACTGTGACTTCATGGATATGGGAGGACTGGGACCTTGGACACATAAGCATAGGTCTTTGTTTTGTTCTCTCCCTTTCCTGGCCTCTGTGGGGACAGCCCATTTCTCTGGGTATTCAGCCTGGAGCTGTAGAGCACCTGAGGTCTGGAGGTGACTCCCATTCAGTCCTCGGTCTGGGTAATTTGTCTTACACCTATTCACTGTTTACTGGAGGTGAGGATGAGAAGATGATTATGGATGTAAACAGTGAAGTTGAGAAAAACAACAGAGTTTTACAAACATACCCACAGGAAGAAGACTAAAAGAGCAACTTTGGGACACCTGGGTGACTCAGCTGGTTAAGCATCTGACTCTTGATTTCAGCTCAGGTCGTGATCTCAGGGTGGTGAGATCCGCACTGCATTGGGCTCTGTGCTCAGCATGGAGTCTGCCTAAAATTTTCTCTCTTCCTTTCCATCTGCCCCTTCCCCTGTTCTCTCTTTCTCTCATAAAACTAACTAACTAAATAGATAAATAAAATCTTTAAAAGAGCAGCTTAAACCAACAGGCTGAAAATACTCATGCTTCAGTAATAGGTGAGAAAGAACACACCAAAATTTCATCAAACCTGGATGTTGAACTTGGAGAAAAAATGAACTCGTTCTTGGGTACAAAAGAAAAGGAATGCCCAAATATATTAGTAGCTGGTCAATAATTTGTATATCTGTACATCCCTTAAATGAATTTTAAATACAATGAAAAGTATTTGAAAAACTATTGTAATGAGCACTGGGTGTTATATGCAAACAATGAATCATGGAACACTACATCAAAAACTAATGATGTACTGTATAATGACTAACGTAACATAATAAAAAAATAAAGTCTTTGTATGATAAGGGGAAAAAAAAAGAAAAACTAGAAAGAAAAAGGGCGATCATTCTTGTCTGAGAATCAGCCTCAGGGAGCTCTGCACTTTGAGTCTCAATAGTTGAATATCTTCCCTTACAATGGCGTACTAAGCAGGCCTGGCCCTGGGCAGTCCTGGCTTATGACCTTGTTACCTGGGGAGGCTCTGTCTCAGTGTTGATGGGAATCCAGGTTGGACCCTGCCGATCCCAGCCTTTCCTCCGTATATGACCTGTGGTAGGCTGGTAAGATTATAGGCGGTTTTCCTTTCCTATTTTGACCATAATACTTGGATAAATCATTTTCTTAGGAAGGTGACTTTTAAATTATGGCCTTTCAAAGAACCTGGTTTGCATCACTAATTGAAGGAGGTCTGTTTTTGAGGTAATGTTGTTTCTAAGTACAAGAGGTAGAGTAGCATAGAACTGACCCTTAAGCCATGTGGTTGACGCCTGGTGGCAGGACATTCACCACAGGTGGTGGAGGAGACAGAACCTACAGCCACACCTTCTTTACCTAAGCTACACCTTCTTCTGCCTTCCTCTGCTAGAGACAGACCCATGGTCTCTCCAGTCAAATTGGAAGATAGAATTCATGTAGACATGAATCACTCAGGAATCATCACCAACAACCTCTCTGCCCTTGCCAGGAGCCCTTTTAGAGGGAAGAGATTGTCAGCATTTTGAGAAAGGGACTTAGTTATAAGACTAATTGAGAAGAGATGACTGAGGATGCAGGGTGCAGGGACACTTGGAAAGGGGGCAAGGGAAAGGGTCATGTAGGATGTGGTCAGCCAGGCGAGCGACTCCTCTGCTGAGAGGTTCTCACAGGCACGCTGGCTCCATATTCAACCTTGTGTTGGGCCTGCTGCTTACCAGGATCAGGTAGATACATATGTTTACCTTCACATCTATTATTTAATGGGCTCCTCGTTTAAATACTCCTATGCTTGTTCACAGTTTTAGTCATTTCTTGAATTTAATTCAGTGACGGCGTTGCGAAACTGTTCAGCAGGAAATGGCTGTAATATGTTTTGCAGACATCAGAAATACCCCGAGGAGAAAGTTAATGGGGGAGAACATAATAAGCCTTCTTGTGAAGAGTAAGATGTGGGATATATTTTATCTTAACAGTTTTTGAGAAAGCCCCTGGAGGTTGTTTTTATGTGGGTAAGAGTTTTTCATTAAAGTAGAATTTTTTTATTATTATTCTTATTTTTTAATTTGAAACGTTTTTGCGTTAATTTTTTTTTTTTCTAAAGGAAACCTCAGGCCAAGCCCCCTCATCTCCTGTGATCTCCCAATTATATTTGTTAATCTTGGATGTAAAAATACCAAGACAAGCATTAAAAAGGCTTCTTTTTATTTTCCATGAGGATTTTCCTTTGGAGGAGAGATTCTAGTAAGTAAAAGAGCCTTTTTCAAAAAGATTTATTTATTTATTTTAGAGAAAGAGAGAAAAAGAGTGCAGTAGGGGAGGGCAGAGAGAGAGGGAGAGGAAGAAATCTCAAGCAGACTCCCCACTGAGCATGAAGCCCCACGCCAGGAACCTGAGATCATAACCTGAGCTGAAATCAAGAGTCAGATGCTTAACTGACTGAGCCATCCAGGTGCCCTGAACTGATTCAGTTTTAAACAACCAGGATAATCTGTAACAGTCAGGCACCAAGCTTGAACTTGTATAGTAACCACTTGTAGGCTGGTGTTCTGTATTTGATGTAGTGGTGAGGAGGTAGTCTTTGTCTTTGCTTATATATGTTTAGGTGACATAGAGCCCTGCCCTGATGATGAGGAGTCATTGTCTTTATATTCTGGCTTTCAGCTACACAGAGGACAGCTCTCAATGACCCATTCCAAAGCCATTTTAAAGGACTTTTCAGTAATATGAGAAGAGGCTGTTTACAAAAAAGTCAGAATAACAAATGATATTTCCAAAGGGTTAAGGGAGCAAGGTTTGGTTCCAAGATGGCACTTGGGGTGGGAAGGGAGGATCAGTGTGAGAACTGGAGCTAAAAAGATGTCTATGCATATGTAAAAAATGTTAATAGCAAAGATGGATGCAAAAGAATGAAAAGTTGCTTGAACAGAATGGGGCTAGATGTGTGGTGGGATCTGAGTGTCTCAGCTGGTCTATTTCTGTCCCTTCTCACCTTCCATTCCTCCTTTCCTCCCTTCCTTCCATCTTTCTATCCCTCCATCATTTGTTTCTTCCTTCCTTCTCTTGAGAGAGAGGGGAAGAGGGGCAGAGGTAGAGGAGAGAGAGAATCTCAAGCAGGCTCCATGTCCAGCAGGGAGCCAACATGGGACTTGATTCCATGACCCTGAGATCAAGTGTTGGATGCTCAAATGACAGAGCCACCCAGGAACCCATGTTTCTTCTTTCTATATAATAAAAGTTTCCACTAGAGCTTAGTAACGCTATCTGAATTTAACTGTGGCTGTGGGGAGGGGGTTGTCAGCCGTATAAAATCTGCATGAGCATGGGGCATGGGAACTGCCTCTGATGGCATACATGCTGAGCCTGGGGAAGACCACTCTAGGTCCTGGATTTGCCAATATGCAGAAGAGGTGAGGAGGAAACATGGGAGGAGGGAAGGGATACAATGATCCTTGATTTGGAAGTGACTTCATTTTCCTTAATAGAGATTCTTTCTTTTGACTTAAAAGAATCCCTTCTATAGTTCATTTCCTTCAGTAAGAAAATACCAGCTTTTTAACCAGTGCATGAGTTTGTTAGGGCTGCCATAACCCAGTACCATGGACGGGGTGGTTTCAACAATAGAAATTTCTTTTCTCACAGTTCCAGAGGCTAGAAGTCTGAGATCTGGGTGTTTGCAGGATTGGTTTCTTCTAAAGTCCCTTTCCTCAGTTTGGAGATGGCCATATTCTGTTTCCTCACATGATCTTCCTTCTGTGTGTGTCTGTGTCCTAGTCTCCTAGTCTCATTTAAAAAAATTTTTTTTTAAAATAAATATATAATGTATTATTAGCCCTAGGGGTACAGGTCTGCGAATCGCCAGGTTTACACTCTTCACAGCACTCACCATAGCACATACCCTCCCTAATGTCCATAACCCCACTACCCTCTCCCTACCCTCATCCCCTTGGCCCCCCTCAGTTTGTTTTGTGGTAGTCTCCTATTCTTATGAGGACATCAGTCATATTGGATTAGGGCCGCATATATGATGTTAGTTGAACTTACTTTGAATTTAATTACTGTAAATATCCTGTCTCCGAATAGCATTAGTCTTCTGAGGTAATAAAGGTTAGGATCTCAATACATGAATTTTGGGAGACTCGATTCAGCCTATCATGCCTGAAACAGGTTCTAAAACAATTTCCTCCTTTATCCTGTAGTCTCTTTTAAATAATGCAATACACTAAATGAGAAAACTTGGAAATTTGGAAAGCTTTCCAAATGTATAGAGATTTAAATTACACAATTTACAGATCTACCATAGATGAAGATACAATATATTCTTTCACTGCCTCCAAGGATTCTGATGGGATCATTGGCATGTTTTCTGTATTTCCAAAATCTTGATATTTGATTTCATAATCATTAATCAAAGGAGTCTTTATTAGCCACTTTCTTTCAAACAATAAGTGTGCAATCTTGTCCTCTGAAAAATAATTAACTTGCAAGTTATATATTTTTAAAATTATTAGTTAATTACAACATAAATACTTATTAAGGTTCAAAATCAATTCATATTTTATACTTCCTCTTAGGAAATTTAAGAACTTTAAACTACTTCAGTCCCTATTTCCACCCCCCCTGTTTTTAAGTGATTATTTTTATGTATTTTAATTTTGTTTATTTTAAACCCCATTTTATTACTGCTTTATACAGACAGTATTTATTTAGACCGACATAATTTCCCTTCCCATTTCTATTTATATTTTTTCTTGTATACCCAGGTTTCTATCTAGGAATATTTTCCTTCTACTTGAAGGACACTTTTAAAATTTTCATTAGAACTAGTGATCAGTTCTTTCAGTCTTTGTCTAGGGATGTTTTTAATGAACATTATTTTGGGGAGATATTTTTGAGAGATATAGAATTGCAGTTTGGCATTTATTTTCTTTCAAGACTTTGAAGATATTTATATATTATTTTCTGACTTTCATAATTTCTATTGAGAAGTCAGCTATCAAACTTCTGAAGGCAATGCATTTATTCCCTAGCATCTTTTATGATTTTTGTCTTTTTTTTTCCCCAATAATTTTACTTTGTTGGGTCTAAAAGTGGTTTTCTTTTCTTTCTTTCTTTCTTTTTTTAATCATGCTGCATGTTCATTGAGTTTACTGAATTTATGGTTTGAAATCTTTCATAAGTTTTGGAAAATTCTCATCTTTTATCTCCAAGTATTCCCTTACAGCATTCTTTCCTCTCTGAGACTGTAATTACAAATACATTAGATTTTTCTCCAGTATCCCATTTACCCTTTCTCTTTTATCAATATTTCCTATCTTTTTGTTTCTCTTCATGCTTTGGTCTGGTTATTTTTTATTTTCTAGTTCTCTATTTCTTTCTTTGGTTGTGTCTCCTGCTATTTAAGCCCATAGGTTCAATTATTATATTTTAAGTTCAAGAATTTCCATTTGATTTCCCTTTAGTTCTATCCTTAAATTCT
Organism: Mustela lutreola; assembly: GCF_030435805.1. NCBI lineage: Eukaryota > Metazoa > Chordata > Mammalia > Carnivora > Mustelidae > Mustela > Mustela lutreola. The sequence goes on along the minus strand of NC_081303.1, from coordinate 65,783,799 downwards.
TTTCTTATCCTTTTATTTCTTGAGCATATTAACTGTAGTTACCTGAGGTCCATATTTGGTATCTTTTTTATCTGGATGCCTGTGGCTCTGTTTTAGTTTTTTCCTGTTTGCCTTGGTTTTCAGTTATATGGGTAGATCTCCTAGTATGCCTTGTTATTTTTCACTGTGCCAGTTATTGTATATAACAAAAGAGAGATAATTTTAGTCTCTTGATAAGGTTATTTTCCTGCAGAGAGGATTTACTCTGCAGGAAAAGAGGATTTCTTCTACCAGACAACTAGTCTAGGAGTACACAGGTCACCTTAATCCAGTCAGGAACTGAGGTGATTCAAAGCTGGATTTATGTTGCTATAGTGGTTGCTATGCTACACTGTCCAGATCTACTTTCTTGACTGAAGGACTTATTTCCCAAATTGCCAGACATGATGCTTGCAGTCAGCCTTCAGCTTTTAGTTCTCCCAGGTAGTATCCATAACTAAGGAGAAGCATTTTTTTTTTTCAAGGTCATATCCTCTTCCCAAAGGCAGCCTGTATCCAATGACTGGTAAATGTAGGGTATAAAGGTCTGGTTCCCTTCCTTCAGTGTGGGAAAACTCTGTGGGGCTGTCCATGCTTCAGAGCTTCCTGTAGAATTTGCTGAAGCCTTTACTGAGATTCCTTCATAGCCCAACTTCTCCCTCTCTCCAACCTGCTTCTATCTGTTCACTATAGGCGTCAGTCTGAGGAAACTTATAAATAAATTTCCTGTATGCTGATATCTACTAGAAAGTCTCCTTCTATTTTGGATTCATCATTTTTTCCTTGGGTAGATTTTTTGGGTCTCACCTCTAATCTTGTGAGGTTTACCAGAGCTCTTCTTAAATGGAAAACCATAAACTCTATATGTCCCCACAGGATCTTTTGGAAGCTTTTCTAGATTTCTCAACCACATTTTCACAATTATTATACATCTGAGGACCCAATGCAAGACTTATCTCTTTGGTCTCCCATCTTCTTCCACATACTGTCCCCACAATTTTAAGCTGCACATATAACTGTTTTGTGTTTTTGAAGAAATATTTTTAAAATGTTGTCTGTGGTTGTTTTCAGAAGGGCACTTATAATTCTTTTTGCCTGGTTTGCCATTGCCAGAAGTAGAAATTGTTACATTTGTGATTTGAATGAAAAGTTATTTGAAAAATTTAAAGTCTGACTCAATTTAATTATATTCAACAATTTTATTTTATGTATATGCCAAATGCTGAGCTGTGTTCTAGGGATAAACTTATGGATGTTATATTATCTTTCTGCCCCCAAGGAGCTTATAATTGAATAACAACAACAAAATAGATACACTTTTAAGGTATTACCTTGATTAATAATGATAAGACATTCAAAATACAGCTGTATTTCCTGGCAAGTTGCCTTTGGTGGAAAACCTGATAAGAGTCAATATGCTAAGTTGCTATGATAGGTAGATTTATGTCTATGACTACATCCTGTTGCTCAAAGTTAATAGAAGCTTGGACTTTGAAAGCAGGTCTGATCACAAAATCAGTACAAATCGGGAGGAGGAGGTGGGTTAACACTGTTATCACAACACCTTTTGCGCAAGGGCAAGAATGGATACACAACTGGGACCTTGAAGTCAACAATAATGCCAGCTTAAAAGAAACACTTTCGAGACAAATACCATATGGTTTCACTCACATGTGGAATCTAAAAAATAAAACAAATGAACAAACAGACTCTTAAATACAGAGAACAAACTTGTGGTTGCCAGAAGACAGAGTGGGCAAAATAGGGGAAGGGGAGAGAGATGCACAAACTTCCTTATACAATAAATAAATCACTGAGATGAAAAATACAGTGAATATGGTCAATAATATTGTAATAACATTTGGTGACAGAGAGTGACTACACACACTGTGGCGAGCATTGCCTAATGCATAGAATTGTCAAATCAATATATTATGTACTTGAAATCAATATAACATTGTATGTCAATTATATTTCAATAAGAAATAAAAAAAGAACCCTTTCTGTGATTGAGCTTATGGGATGGCTGTAATGTAACTTAGTGGGCCAGGTAGTGCAAAGTGAACCAAATCAAAAGATTTGAAAACCAAGGAGAAGTGCACTTGAAGAAAGCCCTGAAATCTAGCTGTGGGCTCCAGGAAAGGTCCGTGATCTGCTGAGAAATACCAATTGGATGTGACAAGCAGTAAATCCTTGTGATTCCATAGAAGAAATGGCTGTAAGCAGGAACTTCATACTTGGCAGTCTCTGTTCTGTTATGCTTGGGCTGAGAAGACTGAAGTGAAGTCCAAGTATCCCACATTGAGACTGGGAGGAGGGCAGAAGCCTAAGTAGAACATAGCAGGTATGAATAGGGTGCTGGGTACGACAGGGAATTGGGACAAAGTGCAAATTTGTTTACAAGGTGTGGCTCAGCTTTCAAAGGTGGGCCCTGAAGGGACAATCCAGGTGGCCCATTATAATGTCTAGAGGGATCTTTTGGAAATCTGGTTTAGTTGAAGAGAAGGAATGTAAACAATAGGTTAAGTTTAGTCTTAGGAGGGGAGGTGGTGAGTGAAAGAAGACCTGCCAGTACTATGCATGAAGGAGACAGGGTGAGCCGGATTCAGGTTAAGGGTAAACAAACAAACAAACAAATAAAGAGGCTTCTTTCTGCTCTTACATCTCAAAATCCAGTCATCTGGCTGGCCCAGACGCATGGACACTTGAATGTGTTTTGCTGTTCTATGGGTCTCATGGAATCCTTATGCCTGGACCAAATGAATGAATTTTCCAAAACTTTTTTTTTTTTTGAAAATACATTTTTGAGATTGCTTCCAAGAAGGCAGGAGCTTTCTGTTTCCATATCTTTTCTTTTCTTTTTCTTTCTTTCTTTTCTTTTCTTTTAACTTTAGTTATTATTTATTATAAATTATTTATTTATTATAATAGAAACTAAAAGAGAATCAAAACCTAACATAATATGTGTTGTCCCCTCTGCCTTCGGCTCAGGTCATGATCTCAAGAATCCTGGGATCAGGACTTTTAAAAAAAGATTTATTTATTTATTTGTGTGTGTGTGTGTGTGTGTGTGTGTATGTGAGAGAGAGAGGCAGTTAGTATGAGAGCAGTGATCAGAACCAGGCATCTTTATCCTGAGAATATGTCACAAAGGCTGTGATTTTATTTCTTCTCTGTTCCGGGCTTCTAAACTCAGTGACTGCTGTCACTGGGAGAGAGAGAGAGAAGGAACAAGCACTAGAGGATATACAAGCAAATCTCAAGCGGACTCCATACTGAGCACAGAGCCCAAAGCAAGGCTCAATCCCAGAACCCTGAGATCATGACCTGAACCAAAATCAAGAGTCGGCTGCTTAACCAACTATGCTACCCAGGTACCTCCCCTATCTCATTTGAAGATGTTACTCCTCCCCATCCTATAACCTCATTCCTACCACTGAACTTTGGGCATGGTAAGTTTTCAATACATCTTTGCTGATTGGATCTCATGATGAAAATATTCTTTATGGAAAGTTATTCTGATTCTTAGATGCAGAATGAATTAGAGTTGGGTATCAGGGACCTAGAAACATCTTCCCATTGCCAGAGTCCTCACATGTAAAATAGAGAGATGAATAAAAAAGGGAAATCTACATTATTGGTTGAAAAACAATTGTTGCTCAACAGACCCATCAGCAGAGAGCTGTTGTTATGACTGGTTTCACAGCTTGGGGAACAGCTTTGTCTTGATTCTTCTGCATACCCTCCCATGCAGGATTCCTATGGACAGTAACCAGCGTTATATGAACTGACTTCTCCCCAGGCAGAGAAGTGGATTGCCCTTAAACTGAGCTAAGTTAACCTATTCACATAGTGATGAAACCAAATCTGTGTTCACTTTCATTTAGAGAGCAATCATAGAGTGACCCATTTAAAAATGCAGTGGCTTGGGTGGCTGGGTGACTCAGTTGATTGACCATCTGCCTTCCACTCAGGTCATGATCCCAGGGTCCTAAGATTGAGCCCTGCTTTGGGCTCCCTGCTTAGTGGGGATCCTGCTTCTCCCTCTTCTTCTGTCTGCTGCTCCCCTGCTTGTGCCTGCACTCACTCACTCTCTCTCTCTCTGTGTCAAATAAATAAATATAATCTTAAAAAAATAAGTAAAAATGTGGTGGGCAATACTTAATGGAGAACACAAAGTGCATATGTCTTCCTTCCTGGTCAAGACTATCTCCCATTATAAAAATTGAAAATGCCAGAGACCCACATTCTTCAGCTTCTGTTAGAACTGGCGCATAAGCATGGCATCTAATCCTGGCCAATGGGTCCTGAGAAAAGTCTGCTGGGAGTTTCTTTTCTTTTTTTTTTTTAAGTTTAAAAACAAAAAGATTTTATTTATTTATTGCTGGGAAGCTTCTGAGAACAGGAAGTAAGAGGAGAAAAATCCCTTCCCTGTCTTTTGACTCAGGATGGAGCCAATGTGAGAATGTGATGTAGGGAGCAGTGGCCATTGGCAGCCATCTTGAGCCCATGAAGCCATAAGATTCAGGATGAAAGACTTTACACTAAGAATGGCAGAGAAGAGAAATGGAAACACTTGGATTCTTGACGAGATCATTATGTCCCTGAGTTAATTGGTCCTGGGAACATCATCTCTGTTATTTGAGATATTGACAATATTCTTAATGTGCCAACATTTATTATTTAATTATCTGCTTACTTGTAGCTGAACACACTCTAAAATACAGCAAGACATATAAGAAATAGTAGACAGAACCCTTGAAATTCTTGCAGTTTGATATACGTGAGAGGTAAAGTAGGTATGATCAAAGCTAAGGAATTAAAGCTGGAAATAGTTGAGTATGAGAGAAACATAAGTGGCCTTATTGTATCATATGCTGGGGCAGTTAGTATGACAGCAGTGATCAGAACCAGCCGTCTTTATCCTGAGAATACGTCACAAAGGCTGTGATTTTATTTCTTCTCTGTTCCTGGCTTCTAAACTCAGTGACTGCTGTCATAAAAGCTTGTCATTTCCACTCTGGGTGTTTTTCATTAAGACCATTTATGCTGTTACCAGGAATGGGAAATGGGGAGCAGAGAGGGTTGGCAGGGGACAAGATTCACTGTTAACAAGTAAAATATTTTCAGATGTTCCTTGGGTACAGAAAATGTTCCATTATGTCACAGAGTCATTCATCCCAAGAATCCATTGCTTTCAGACCTTGTTAAAATGATGACTTCCTGCAGTGACACACACAGCTGTGGGGGACTGTCAGCACCATTGGGTAGTAATGGGGATTATTTTCTTCAGCCAGGAACTCCACACACCTCATCCCATCCTTGCTTCCCTAGTTTTCACTCACCAGGTCATCTGGAGTATCAGTGGGTCTCTATCTCACCCAAGCCCAGGATAACCTAGCTCTTGAATCAAGGAAGGACTGATGTTTTTTTCACTCTATTATGGTTTTTGTTAGTGGGTCATGAAATAAATTTATTGGGGTGAGATCAGCATTTAGAGAAGACAAATAGAATAAAGTAGCACAGAATTACTAAAATAGAGAAGAATATAACTGAGCAGGCTAGAAAGCATCAGAATATGCTGAATATTAGGAGAGGAGAGTGTTCTAAAAGTCTTGGTTCAGTTTTAGATATATTCTTAAAAATGCATTTTTAATTTTAATTTTTTGTTTCAGTACCTCTGATTGAAGAGGCAGACACTGACTGAAAAAAATTGAAGGTGTATCTTTTGAAGGTCACAAAACTAAATAAATACATAATAAATTTAAATATAGTCAAATTATGTTGTTCTAGGTTTTTAGCACTTATCCTTCTGAGATTATTACAACTTAAAACTGTACTAGGGTATTTGTGACACTCTGTCTTGCTCTGTGAAATTTTTTTTTGTGTGTGTGTGTATTGGTAAAAACAAACAAACAAACAAACAAAAAACCCCCCAAAACATATTTCGGAACCGCTCTTCTAGTGTACTGGAGATTTCTATTCAGTTCCAGCACATGGTTCCAATCTGATTTTTCTAATGTCTTATTTATATCATCTGTGAGCATAGGCATTAATTAGCCTTTGAGCTAGAATTCCTATAGAAGCTAAATACTGGGTCCAAAGAAAACGAGCACAGAGTACAAATGAAACTCAAAGCTCTCTGCCTCTTCTTTTTGATCCTTTTCTTTCTACTTCAGAGAAATCTATATTTCTGGCAGAACATCCAACTGAGGGAGCTGCTGAAGGAAGAATACTGGTGTTACCTTCTGAAATGGAAAGTGGTAAAAATTGGACTGGCCAGCTAGAAAAAGAGGCCCTAAAACAAAGGTCCTACACAAATTGAGTCTATTGTGTTTTTTTTGATCTGAGAAAGGGATTAGCTTAGTTGGTTAAGACTTTCCCTTACCAATAAAAGTCCAAATCTGTCTGACACTCTTCTTTTAAGGTCTATTTCCCCATGAGCCATCCTTCTGTACTTCCATTCCAGCCTCTCTCTCTCTCTCTCTCACACACACACACACACACACACACACACACACAACCCTGCCCCAATTGTTTGGTTTTATTTTCCTCAGTCACATTTGCAAATATGCCTGGAAAAAACCTGTGAGTGTCTGCTCCACACAGAATGTGTGAATGAGGCTGCATCCTAGCGACATATGCTACTCTACTTGGATGGGAGACAAAATCAAACATGTTTGAAGAAATCCTACTCTTTCTGATGAAAGGCTCACTCATCTAACTATCATTTATCTATCTATTATCAATCAATCATCTATCAAGAACCAGTGGGTGAGCAGTGGCTCAGAACCAGACACTCTACTAAACCCTGGAGTCACAAAGGAATATACAACATTATTCTCAGTTTCCAGAAGCTTTCTGTTTCATGGCTGAGATAGATGAACATCCCACAGTGGCACTGCAGAATGTAAATGCTACGTTAGAATTATGTTCAGTCAGTGTGAGAATACAGAGAAAAGCAAGCCAACTGGAAGAGGAAAGCTGAGTCTGATGAAGATTCCAAGATTTAATGGGTACAAGATATCTAAGGTGTGGGGAGTGGTGGAATAGGAATGGGAGGGGAAGGGATAAATTTGGAGAAGATCATCCAAGCTGAATGTGATAGCATACGAGCAGGTACAGAGGTGCTAGTGAACATGGCATGCTTGGGGAGAACTGCAGATAGTAATACATGAAGATTGTGGGGGTGCAGTGGTGGAAGGTGAGCCTGGAGGACTGGATGGTGCTGGGTTATGAAAGTCCTCTTGTTGGGGTGGAATGAAATGAATGAAAATCTTCTCTCCCTTCCTTTTGCTGGATGTAAAGTTAAAGTGGAATTTGGTGGAACCAATTTGAGGGGAATTTATTCATAGGCCCATACACAGCTGATGACCTGAGTCTTGTAACTTAGGTCAGACTCAGGAGAGTTGCAAGCATGTAGAATCAAGATTTATTGTTTCACAAGGGGAAGAGACTGAGAGGTTAACTCAACTTAACTCAACTCCTGGCATCCAAAGTCCAAGATAAAAGAGTAAACAAGGAGGCAGGTGGGCTTAGAGTCACACTAACTGGAAGACTAGCCTTCCTTCTTATGATTTCTATATGGACTGCTATAGTTATTGTTCAATGCATAGTCCAGCAAAGAGAGAGTAAGATTGACTTATACACATGAAGTTGATGAGTTTGGGTTTTGTCCAGAAGACAATAGTGTACTATTGAAGGATTCTAAATAGGGTGTGAAGTGAATATATTTACATTTTAGAAAGGTAGATGAGTTGGCTAAAGTTTAGAAGATGCCTTATAAACAAAGACCAAACCTTTCAGAGGCTTTTGTGGTGATCCAGACACTAAGGAATAATGGTCTGCACCAATGAAAACAGTAGTATGAGGATGCAAAAAACATGAAGGTACTTCAATGAATGATTGGTTGTGCTAAATAGTGGGGGCTTTAGAAAGATTGTTTTATTTCTGGCCTTGTGGGCTGGCTAAGTGCAGGGTATTATTGATTGACATAAGCATACAGGAAGAAGAATGTCTTCTGGAGAACAATGGAATGTTCAAGTTCTGACATGCTCAATTTAAATGGCTGCTGAGGGGAGATGTTCAGTAGGAGATGGGCCACATCATTCTGGATGGATTTCAGGTGGGAGGAGGCCAGGGAATATAGATTGGGAATTATCAAAAGATAGGAAATCATTTGAAGCCAGGGGGATGGATAAGTTTAACCAGAGAATGTGTGGGTGGCATGAAAAGAGAAAGTCAAGATGAAGAATACTGGAAATCACCAATATTTAAAGGATGGCGGGAGGAAATAAGTGCAGTGGAGGGGCCAGAGATGCAAGGGTAAAAGAGATATGGGGAAAAATCAAGAGTGAAGGTATCATAGGAATCCAATGTGGCTTTCCAAATTTTTCAAGAAAAGCATAATGGGAGTATTAAATGTCACAAGTCAGTTAAATAAGGTGGCCCCGAGTGCCAGATTTGGCAAGAGGGTCTTTGTGGGAGACCTTTAACAAGACCGGTTTAGTGGAGGGGTGAGCACACAGCTTGAATATAGGTGATTAAGTAAAGAATAGGGAGTAAGACAGTAGATATAGACATTTCAAGACACGTATACAACTTTCCTAAATGTCAATTACACTAGCATGAGCTAAACTCTCTCTTCCCTATTCCCTTCCTTCCTTCCCTTCATGTCATCCTCCTACACTGTCTTCCTTCTCTTTCTTCTTCCCTTCCTCCTATCCACAAATGCATACGGGACATGCACTATGGGCCAAGAAATGTAGAAGGCATGGGATACAAAGGTTAAAAACAGCACAACCAGTCTCCTGCAGACCATTGTCTAGTAAGTGAAACAAGATAAAAATAATATGGTGAAAAAGGAATGCGACCTATAGAAAGCAGAGATCAAGAACAATGTGGATATTTAATTCTTAGTCTGCCTAGGCAGAGTGGGGAGGAGCAGAAGACACCGTGGAGAAAGCAACATTTGAAGTGGTTGAGTTTTATGAGGATCAGGGCAGGAAGCGTCCCGGGTGTAGGAAACAGAGAAAGCAAAGGGTCAAGGGAGAAGTGCTGGAGTTTGTGCAGACAGCAGTGAGTAGTTCTGAGAAGCTAGCGCACTGTGCAGGAGGCAGAAAGCAGGGTTAGAAAGGAAGGATGATGGAACTTGCATACGAGGTCAGAGGTTCTGGGCCTCAAGGGAGAGATCGTGGCGAGTTTTGAGCAAGAGATAGGTGATCAGAGCTGCACTTCATGAGCATTTTTCTGGTAGAAAAGAGTCATCCATAGTGAAAGACCCCAAGCCCAGACACAGAGGCTAAGAAATAACGAACTAGGACTTCAGGTTGTACCAATCAAAATGTCTGTTGAATCAACATTCATTGACAATAATGAATAATCAATATGACCAATGATTTAGTGAGCTGGGGAGTTTGTTTCCTCTTTTTTTGTCTGCTCATTGTCTGCATCTGTTGTCTTCTTTAAAGAAAAAAGTGAATCTTATTCTCAGTGTCATATTGCAGCAGTGCATTGAATAAAAATAGCCGAGCGTGATTAAAACTGTTTTTTTTTTTTTTCAGTTCGTTTGTTTTTGCTATAGATTGATTTTCTGAACACCTGTTTGACACTGGAAGTCTTTAATCTATTAGGATTTTGGAGGTTGACTTTTTAATAGGCCGCTTATACACTTTCTAAAACTGATTGTGATTTAGATCATAGCTACCGAAATGAACAACTGACCAACAACTCTTTTGGAAGATAGTCTAATGATGAGTGTCCTGTCTTACAATGGAAATAATACATGGGCATCTGGAGCCTGTTGACTCACTACTCAAAATCCCAATTCTCAAGCCACCCAGTATGTGGGATATGAGTCAGGCTCAGGCTATGGGGAAAGACCGGGCCCTTTTTGGGCACTGAGCATGGAAGGTGCATTGGCCCTGACCTTCCTTGTATGGTTTGTAAGAGATATTGATACACACTCAATTCATGGCTTGGTCTCCCAGAGCAATGCTCTCAGCATCAGAATCCCTTGGTGGGGGGGGGAGTCTTGATTTCCATGTTGATTGTAAATAATGTGTCCTGATCCTTGATTCTTCTTTCATTAAAATCAAGACTTTTTTTTTTTTTCCTATCCTGGTGGTTTATTTCTTCTTTTCTTTTTCTCAACAGCATTTTGGGGAAGATGTGGAAATTTCTCTACAAATACTTTTCACCTTCTGAATTGATCAGTAGATGGAAAGCATTTGAGAAGCTTGGACACAGAAGGATGGCCAACCTAATGAAAAGGAGACATCAGAATTTGCCACTCTTTTTGACAAAATGCCTCAATAATTTTGAAATTTTAATATATTTTTTTTAAGTTGCTTAGCCCAGACCACTAGATGTATGTCAGAGTTCTCTTCTAAAACACATAGTCTTGTAGTCAACCCCAGCCCAGGCATGTCTGTGTTGGACTCAGTATTTTGTACTTTTTAAAAAGTATTCTTCATAAGACCAGATTTTAGGCTCACTGGCTTTGCATTGGCATACATTCTAGGGCTTTTAACTCACGGATTGGTCTTAATCACAGTGTCCTTTGAGCTGGTTCTAAGAATTGCTTCTTTTTTTACTTGCCCTAAGGACTTACTATGAATTCAGCGTCAGAAAATTCCAGGCTCACAAACAGGAATGACCAGTCTTGCTTTAGTACAAGAGCTTTCTGTGCCATTCTCTTGTACTCTCCCAGGGAGCCCTCATGCTGGCCTTATCCTTGGATGGTCAGTAGCACAGGGCCAGGGTCTGTCTTGCTGGTCGCACCTATGCGGGTCTCTTCTTCCTCCCTTCCAACTCCCAGATTCTTCTTCCATCTCTCCTTTCCACCTTCATGTCTTCTGCTGTTCATGAAGGGCTCTGAAACTCCAAATTTCCGCAGGCAGAGGAATTTGGCTCTTTCTTACCTCCTCCTTTGTCATTGTTCCAGTTCGCTGTCTAAGGAAAGATGTAGCATCTCATACAAAAGGGTGCTCGATCAGGTTATTTTTCCAAAGCAAGAGTGATACGCTCTGATACTAGACAGGCACTTCTCGTGTACGCAAAACCGTGCAATTCATTCTTCTCTCTGCTCCAGATGATGTCCACATTGTTGCTTCTGGTTTTGGACCACAAGCTCTTACGGCATAGATTCATAGCAGTATTTTAATTCTCTGAGATTATCCATGATCCCCTCCTAAGATGTTGGGTGCCAAGTACTTCATTGATTTTTGGAAATGAAGACAGTTTAAAATAGGTTGACGAGAAAAGCTGGTGGCCTCTGTGAAGATACAGTTCGAGGGACCCTACTGAAAAGCCACGACCACGTCTCCCTGAGTGGGAGGGCGCCCAGCTCTGTGTGTCCCAGAGCATCTGTAGCATTGACCGTGGTCAAGATTACCCTTAAACAGGCTGGTTTCTCCCACACCTAGCAAGAAAGAAAGAAATAAGGATATTAAGTGCGAACAACTCAGCAAATAATTCACTAGTGAAATTCCAAATATTTGGATGGAACTATTAGAATTCTGATAACTATGCCCTCAAATGACAGGTACCTAGTTATTTTCATAAACCGATGACTTGGACTGAATTTTTGTTTGGCCATCTGGGTTGCTATATGGGAGTGGGAAACAGTAGATTTGATTTTAAGGATGTAGAGTTTTAGAAAAATGGCTTCCCACAGCTCAGCAAAGAGAGTCAAACAGCCTCGCTGAGCACAACGTGATTAGAGCAATCTCAGATGATGATCTGCCAGAGAGATAAAGAAACACAGCTCTGAGTTTTTCAGAAAAAAAATTATGCAAATGCATAATAAAAACCTAAAAATGTAACGACTTCAATTCTAGCCCAGCTATGAGATAAAAGAGGAAGTAAAATTATTATACTAATTTGAAGAAAATGTTTGATAAACTGCTTTAAAAATTGTGAGTGTATAAATATTGATGCAAGGCAGAAATACAAAGAAAGGAAGTGTACTTTAATCTCTGTTCAGAAGAAGAAGATTTTTTTTCCCAGCTCATAGACCATTAGACAATCTCTAAACACAGACTTGGGAGAAGTAACAGTTGTTGAGGGTATATTTGGAAATCGGAAGGGAAGCGGGATTGCAGAAGATGACTCAGAATCAGGAGCCAGGGTCTGGGTTCGGTTGTAAAGCTCTAGCACAACCTTGCCATGTGACAAGGAGTAACATGGTCTACCTCTGGGCTTCAGTTTTCCCAAGTAGTAAAGAAAGTGGCTTGGAGTAGAAAGCTTCCAAATTCTCTTTCAATTTTATATTAGGACACTGTGGTTCCAAATATGAAATTCACAAGTATTTTCACTGCCTTCATTGCTAACTCCTTTCTGGGTCTGTTGGTTATTCTGCTAAACCGGAGGGTCTGCAAATTTGGCGTGCATCAGAATCCCCTGGAAGGTTTTAAAAAGAGATCGCTGGGCTCTACTCCCCCAGTTTCAGATTCAGTAGGTCTGGGGGTGGGGCTCAAGAACGTGCATTTTTTGAGGGGGTTGGGGAGAGGGGGGTGGGGTTGTGGACATTGTGGAGGGTATGTGCTATGGTGAGTGTTGTGAAGTGTGTAAACCTGGCGATTCACAGACCTGTACCCCTGGGGCTAATAATACATTGTATGTTTATAAAAAAAATAAAAAAATTATTAAAAAAAAAGAATGTGCATTTCTCATAAGTTCCCAGGTGACGCTGATACTGTTGGTGTCAGGAGCATGTTTTGAGAACTTCTGCACTAAACACAAAGAGCCTAGGCCTTTCCTGCAGGGAACCCTGGAAAGGTCAAAGGTCTTCGATCAGCCGGTAGCTCACTGCTTGGAAATTAGGCCCAGGCTTCATTCTCTAACTCCCTACTTCCTGAATTCTTAACAGAATAGAGAGGTAAGAGAAAGTTAAGCACATTTTGGCACTGTATTGCCAGCACTGGCTATGCCCGTGTAGGCAGAGAGTGGGGTGAGTCCAGGGAGGCAGGCTACAAAGGGTAAATTGGACAAGTAGCTTGTCATCTCAATGCTTCTTTCTTTCTTTCCTTCTCTCTCTCTCTCTCTCTCTTCCTTTCTTTCTTTCTTCTTTCTAAGATTTTATTATTTATTTGAGAGAGAAACAGAGCGTAAGCAGCGAGGAGAGGGAGAAGCAGGCTTCCTGCTGAGCAGGGAACCCAATGCAGGGCCCCATCCCAGGATCCTGGGATCATGACCAAAGGCAGACGCGTAGCCAACGGAGCCCCCCAACTGCCCCTCCAGCTCAGTTTCTGAATCTAAAAACTGGGTCTAATGTTATCTGCATCAGAGGACTGCTGACAGGCTACACAAAGAAATGCACTTAAAACGTTAGAATCATGAAAGGCACAGAGTGAAATACTCAACGGAAGGCGGATACGATTATTAATTTATGGGGCACTTTCAAAATTCACCCTTGCAAGGAGAAAGGGGCACCATGTGTGAGGAGCCATGCATGGCAGACGAGACCTGAAACCTGAGGGCGGTAGGTGCTCAGATTGCAAGGGAAAATGACCCCATCCTCAGAACACAGGATACGACCCCCCACATCACCCCAAACAGCAAATTCTTCCAGATACACTTCACCAGACTCAGTTCTGGTGGCCAACGTCCTTCAGTTTTGTGCAGATACAGTCTGAATATGCACATCCTTCCCAGATTGTGATTCTGGAGTGGAGCCTGGAAAATAGGGAAATGCTGTCCCTTTGATTGTGGATTTAAGATGAGTCATCCGTTTTTTGCTGGTTTTCCCATTTGAGAACAGGCAGCAATGAGGGTGTAATTTGATCTTCTTATATTTCAGTGTGTTCACATGCTTATTTGACACGACGGCAAAGCACTCTTTATGGGTAATCACCAAATGCCCATCTTCTGTGTGTACGTGTGTCAGACACAGTGAAGTGCAGAGCAGTAATTAATAATGTTTATTAGGAACTCGCTGTGTGTCCAGCCGTGAGCTGGTGCTTTGGGGAGCAAAGGAGACATGGAGAAAGTAGACTCTCTCTGCCCCTTGAGAACCCTCTTTCAAGGTCTTTGTCAGACAGTAAAGCTGAACGTGTAAATTAATGATCAGGCATTGAATTATTAAACTGTGTTTTTGAAACCTCAGCATGGAATGCTTTTCCTGCTTCTTGCAATTATCCAAATCCTATACATATTTTAAATCCCACCTTATGAAAAGCTTTTTCTAGGAGAGCTCTCGAATAGGAGGGAGGAAACCCAGAAGTTGGCCTCAATGGGTCTCCTCTGAGGGTCACTTTGATCCCACCTTCCCGCACGCAGGCAAACTCACGTGGGGGTCTTGAAGAACCTCCTGGTTCAGGGGTCTGGGTCATTTTCATTGCATCTCAGTGATTTTCGAATTTAACCATGCAGCAAGCAGGCACATGCGAAATCTCCTGGGGGCAGGGTACCGATCCCTGCAGGATGGGCACGTCATGTCCCCAACCAGCATGAGCTGCAGGTTGCAGACTTCAGGGTTCAATCTTCCAGAGGAGCCAGGAGCAGAGTCAGCTTGGGGTGGAGACCCCCAACGGTTGGCAAACCCCACCGGTGTGGCAATGCAACCCTCAAAAGGCAAGCGCCTTGGTTTTCAAACCATTTCAAGCATGTAACTTTTATCTTGAATGAAAAGATCAAACGTACTTAAGGCATAACATCATAAACAAAGACATAAAAATAAGTGTGTGTTTATATGCATATGTGAGGCAAATGGGTGATCAAGAAAAGCTTCTGCTGCCATCAGGGACATCTTTCCGTGCAAATGCAAGGTGCTATATTAATGTGTGAAAAGGCTGTTATGGATGTTGGAGTCTAAAGTCATGAAGGCTCAGATAAAATAATTATTCCCTAGCTGGGAAGCTCCTGAGCTGGGTCATAATAAAAATAAATTTGATAAAAATTTTCACCGAGTGCTTTTCTCTTAAACATGGGATATTTTGTAAAATAAGCAAGACCAATGCAGGAAGGAACATAAAGTCCCGGGGAAATTTATGAACCTGCTCACAGCCTAATGGGTGTGAGCTGATGACACTGGACAGCCGGCCAGGGTCCCCATGACTTGTGGCATCGGGGGCTCTCCCATCACACCCTAGAGGATGTTCCTTAAGGACCAGGAAAATGGTTCTGAGTCAAGTAATTTACTGGAGATTTGTGGCATGTCTGGACTGCGCTTGCTGTTTTCCCATGTAATCTTGTTTTTGATTACCAAGCAGCCCTGTAAAGTGACATTATCCCCACCTTACAGATGGGGAGACTGAGGCTCAAAAAGGTGAATAATTAGTAACAAGCAGAAACAGAATTCTACTTGCTTTGAGAGTTTTGGACCCTCCCAGATTATCAGGCTGGAGTTCTGTAGGTAAGGAGGATCCTCCACTTTTGGCAAAGACACAAAGGTAAGTCCCTGAACACTCTGAACTCTGGCCACAGCCCAAATAGTCAGAAGAGATAAAGTTGCAGACCATCAAGGGACAAAGCCAAAAAGAAGACGAATTTATGATTCAGGAGGAGGATCCTGAGCTCCGGGATGAAATGCTCAGTATCACACAGACCAAGCAGGGATGTGGGGGTGACCCAACACTTGTGGCAGCCAAGGGGGAAGGCCGCAGGTGGGACTGAGTACCCCGTGCTGGCAGCGCCCGGCAGGCTTCCAGGGCTGCTCCTCCAGGGACACTAGCAGTTCCCATCTGTAGACTCTCTAGTGAGGAAATCTGTGCTTTCCTCTGGTACAGTCTGTGCTTGAAATTTCACCTCTAGGAGGGGAAGTAGACTAGAAAGTCGGGGGGGTGTCCCCCTAGACACACCAGAGTAGGAGACCAGGGTAGTGGATGTCTATCCAAAGGGGATCCTGACCCAAGTTTCTTGGGAGGTGGGTGTGGGTCTAGCCAAGGGGGATGGAACAAGACAAAGGTCATGGAGGCTAGATGCCTTGCCAGGTGGGTATCTGACACCTGATGGAGAATGCCTGGCCTGGAGCTTCCTTGAGCCGCCTCCTTCTTCCAGGAGCCCTCACTAGCCTGGCTGCAGAGCATGCCAAGGTCAAGGCAGAATCAAACCCTCTCTCCTGGCACATGGAGCCAGAGGCCCCAGAGTACCAGGGGTGGAAGGTTTTGCAGCCTCTGGGCTCAGGCTGTGGTTCAGTGCACATTTCCCTCAACCGTCCCATCTGTCTCCTATCCCTGGGCCTCTGGATATAAGAGAAGCTCCATCTTGTGCAGGGATGGATGAGAACGGATGTGAATCTTATTTTGTAAAGCTGAATTCTTGCCCTAGAAGGTAATGGGATTCATCATGCAGAGTTAGCAACAGCTGTGCCCTGGAGAGGGCGGACGCACTGGGGGAGGACAGCCACACCACAGATGCCACACTCATCATACCTCTAGCTTCCACTCCCTCCTTTGTGGGTCAAATGGAAGCGCTTTTGAAGAGGGAAGAGTCACTGAAAGCAGTGAATATTTGGCTATTTTCTTTCTCCATATGAAAAAGGAAATGGTTTTAATTGTAAAAATAATAAATGAAGCACCTTCACTGAGTTACTTTGGGTATGTACAGCTATGATATAAAGTTCTGCAGTCAAACCTCAGACTTTTGGGTCAAAGCAGGTACATTCAATGTTATAATATGGAAACATGGAGGATAAGGAATCTCTTAGTCTGGATTCTTCCACTGAATTGTCTTATTTCTTCCTGGAACTAGGTTGACTTGGGACTTGGAGCAATGTGTGGGCTGGTGGTTCCAGAATGCCCTCACCCCAGTAGAATGGTCCTAGATGGAGCCCTAGGGGCAAGCACATGTCTTCTGGCTTTGACCACTCCAGTCGCTGCCTGAAGGCTGGGCAGGCCTGCACTCTGCAGAAAATAAAACACTTGTCTAAGGACACACAACTGAGAAGTGGTGGACCCGCTAGGACTTTCTGCCTGACAGAAGCAGGTGTCTCCAGACAGGGGCTGGAGTCAAGCCCTGAGCCTTATCTTTGCTCAGGATACTGCTCAGGGCTTGGGCACCCACAGCAAATGCGATGGGAAAGAGAAATGGTTTGGACTCTAGGTTGAAAAGTGATGGGAGAGAGATTGAACTTCACTTGGAACACAGCAGGACTTAGCTGAGCTGGCAGGGTGAGCGAGGGGATGGATGATCATGAAGAGGGACCCAGGTAGGTGCGGAAAGCGGGAATGAAGAGGAACTCAAGTAGACATCCAGGCAGAAGAGCATAGCTGGATGTCCAGGGCGAGGACAGTCTCTGTAAATTGGCCTAGCAGGGCTCTTTGCTAGAGAGGAGGACTTTGCCAAGGCCTAGGCCTGTCTGGGCAGCTTAGAGGAAACGGACTTAAGTCTGGTCAAGGAGCGAGTCCTTGTCAGTGGTTGACCTGCCTTTGTGGGTGAACGAGGAAACACAGGGGCCCCACTTCAGCAGGGAGTTGCTGTGGAGATATACTCCGAGCTGCTCTTCTCAAGGCCCGTCTTCACCTTGTTTTGATCTGTAGAATGTGAAAGCCAAGCACGCACAAATGAACACTTCTTTCTTCCTTCCTTCCTTCCTTCCTTTGTTTTTTTCTTTCTTTTAAAGATTTTATTTATTTGACGGGGAGAGAGAGAGAGAGAACATAAGCAGAGGGAGTGGGAAAGGGAGAAGCAGGCTCCCCACTGGGGAGGGTGTTCAAGTGGGGCTTGATTGTAGGACCCTGAGATCATGACCTGAGTCAAAGGTAGATGCTTAACTGACTGAGCCATCCAGACACCCCAATGAACACTTATTTCTAATTTCAACTAGCATCAAGCCTGGAAGGTTTCCTGGTAGAGGCAGTGGTGGTGGTGGTGATACACACAGAGGTGGTGACACACAGAGGTGTGTGTGTGTGTGTGTGTGTGTGTGTGTGTGTGTGTGTGTGATAGTCAAGGTCTGAAAGAGGAGAGTGGAAGGAGAGGGTGAGAGCCATTCTATTTTACTGCCAGTCTCCTGACTTGCCTTCGGTAATTATAACTATGTCCACAAGCTCAGGGCATTTTTCTCCACATCTAGGCCAGGGCCCAACATACATACTAGATAGGTTAAAAGACATTTGTTGGCTGAATGAATAAGTGAAATACTTCTGTGCCTGTCCCTGGTACTGAGACTGGAAACACCAACAAGAACATGAATGCAGGAGGCACGAGCAGCACCACTCAGCTGGGTAAGTGTGCCGTGGGGACAGGAACAAGAACACCACCCCAAGGGGTCAGTTCCATTGGCAGCTAAAAAGACTCCAGAAAGTCAAAACTGTACTTTACTTAGAAACTGAGAATTTAGTCCTATCAAGACTTAAACCAGCAAGTCTGCCTCCTTTTACCCCAATCACATGCACCCTCAATCTGATGCTGCTCTGTTGGGTGTACTCTCAAAGTCTCAACCCTCTGGTCAGATTAGTCTTCTTTTAAGTGTCAGATTATTTTTTTTGACACTTCCAGTGTCCAGTGCCCAGGAATAGAAGACAATCTCATGCAGTATGTCTTTGTGGAATATTATCAGGAAGGTAATTAAATTGGTTGATTTCATGCCCTGTTATATATTTCATGTGTACATATTCATGCCCAGAATACAGAGTTGGAATACATTTGTACTAATTAATTGTGCTAATTGTTACATATGTGAGGTTAGGGCCACTTGCATTCATTATTCAAATTTATGCAAAATAGATGGAAATGACACAATCATCATACTCTTAAATGCAATTATAGTGCTGGCTCTCACCCAAGAAATGGGTTTTGGAGACTGAATTGAAATTTCCTGAAAGCCTGGCTTTTATCAACAGAGACACAGCCTAAATCTTTTGAATCAAGTGTTCCACTGATTTCTATTGTAGGTTTAGCATCTAAAATGCAAATACTCTCAATTGTTTTTCCAGTACCCCTACTGGTCAGAGATGGAGATGCAGATATCTCACAACTAGAGGGAGAGAGAAGGCATTAAGGCAGGGATTTAAAAGTAAATATGCTTTACAATTTGGGCATAATATACAATTAAGGGATAAAATCTGCAGAGAGGTCAGGGCTTAAGCAAACATGATAAATAAAAAATTCAGCCTCACGAAACGGATTGAGGAATGAATGATTGTACTTAAGACACATGCTTTGCTTTGCGAAGTAATTTACTGGAGGGTACATTAAATAGCACCTGCCTTCGTATATTTAAACTGGCACTGCCATTTGAAAATTAAGTAACTTATTCACAGATTTCCGGGAGATAATCTCAAATCATCTAACTTCAGGTGTAACCCATACAAGATGTTTTATTTATGACTCCATTAGAATTATGGATCCAGGGTGGCCCTGAAATAAAAAAGAGGAGGAAGTGCAAACTCAGCATTGCCCAAAAGGAAATAAGGGAGTATGGTTATTTTTCTCTTTAAAACACGTGCACAATGAACGAACACCCCTCGAGAAGTGGACGAGCTGAGATAGTCGAGGACATTTGAGAGAAGGTGTTAGGATTCAGCCTGCAGAAGAAGAGAGCAGGGGGACCTGCATAAGATGTGGGGTGGTGAACGGTTGATGCTGAGGGGTGATACCAGCTTGGTGTAGGGCCAAGGTGCTACTGCTAGTGCTGGCTGGCAATGACAGTGACACACATGAAGAATTCAATTGTTGTAGTTGTAGGAACTGTTGAATTGTAGGAATTGTTGACAGTTGTAGGAACTGTCCCGAATACTTTCAGTGGATGATTTCTTTCAGTTTTTCACTTTTGAGTTGTGAGACCAATATTCCACCCTCTCCTCCCCCCAATCTTTTTTCTTTCTCTCTCTCTCTCTCTCTCTCTCTCTTTTTTTTTTTACAGCTGAGGTAACTGAGGCTTATGAAGTGGTCTAAGGACTGACTTAGGTTGGTAAGCCCAGAAAAACCCATGGCTTCCAACCATTTTATATAGAGAGTTAAAAAAAAAAAATTATGTTAGACCCAAGAAACACTCTTGCATTGGTGAGAGTTTAAAAATTCTAAGACAAAGCTAAAATTTTCAAGGTACTATTTGTTGGCAGGGAAAGCATGCTTTTTTTTTTTTTTTTTAATTTCTTTTTCTTTTTTTTTTTTTAATTTTTTATTTTTTATAAACATATATTTTTATCCCCAGGGGTACAGGTCTGTGAATTACCAGGTTTATACACTTCACAGCACTCACCAAAGCACATACCCTCCCCAATGTCCATAATCCCACCCCGTTCTCCCAAACCCCCTCCCCCCAGCAACCCTCAGTTTGTTTTGTGAGATTAAGAGTCACTTATGGTTTGTCTCCCTCCCAATCCCATCTTGTTTCATTGATTCTTCTCCTACCCACTTAAGCCCCCATGTTGCATCACCACTTCCTCATATCAGGGAGATCATATGATAGTTGTCTTTCTCTGCTTGACTTATTTCGCTAAGCATGATACGCTCTAGTTCCATCCATGTTGTCGCAAAAGGCAAGATTTCATTTCTTTTGATGGCTGCATAGTATTCCATTGTGTATATATACCACATCTTCTTGATCCATTCATCTGTTGATGGACATCTAGGTTCTTTCCATAGTTTGGCTATTGTGGACATTGCTGCTATAAACATTCGGGTGCATGTGTTCCTTTGGATCACTACATTTGTATCTTTAGAGTAAATACCCAATAGTGCAATTGCTGGGTCATAGGGCAGTTCTATTTTCAACATTTTGAGGAACCTCCATGCTGTTTTCCAGAGTGGCTGCACCAGCTGGCATTCCCACCAACAGTGTAGGAGGGTTCCCCTTTCTCCGCATCCTCGCCAGCATCTGTCATTTCCTGACTTGTTGATTTTAGCCATTCTGATTGGTGTGAGGTGATATCTCATTGTGGTTTTGATTTGTATTTCCCTGATGCCGAGTGATATGGAGCACTTTTTCATGTGTCTGTTGGCCATCTGGATGTCTTCTTTGCAGAAATGTCTGTTCATGTCCTCTGCCCATTTCTTGATTGGATTATTTGTTCTTTGGGTGTTGAGTTTGCTAAGTTCTTTATAGATTCTGGACACTAGTCCTTTATCTGATATGTCGTTTGCAAATATCTTCTCCCATTCTGTCAGTTGTCTTTTGATTTTGTTAACTGTTTCCTTTGCTGTGCAAAAGCTTTTGATCTTGATGAAATCCCAATAGTTCATTTTTGCCCTTGCTTCCCTTGCCTTTTGCGTTGTTCCTAGGAAGATGTTGCTGCGGCAGAGGTCGAAGAGGTTGCTGGGGAAAGCATGCTTTTTAAAAAAAGATTTTATTTATTTATTTGAGAGAGAGTTGTGTGTGGGGGGATGTGTGCACATGAGGGAGGGAAGGCAGGAACAGGGGGAGAGGGATGGCTAAAGACCAACTTGAGGCTCAATCCCAAGACTCTGAAATCATGACCTGAGCTGAAATCAAGAGTCAGATGCTTAACTAACTGAGCCATCTAGGCACCGCGGGAAAGCCATAACTTAAAAAGGGATTTGCTCTTAGTTGCCTTGGATGATGTAGATGAGGATCAGGGTAAACACAGGACAATTTTGCAGTTTTCACGTCTGGTGACTCTGGACAATGCAGTGGTTGCATTTCTACAGAAGCATTAAAAGTGATCTAAAGATCTAAGTTTTCGGATGCATCCCTGATATGTTTGCTATGATTTAAACTAACCATAGGCTCTGAAACAAAATATAGATTCTGTGGTTGGCTAGAGTTTTATTTATTTTTGCTTTTTTGATTTGTGAATTGTTTAGCAAAAAGTCTCACAAAACTATAAAAATGAAATCATATTTAGTTATAGTCCTAAGGAATCTCATCACTGAAAATAAAGCTACTTCCCAAATCCAGGCTGCTTTGGAAATTCTGCTGGGCAGAAGTGCTGGAGCTCTAGAAGGTCCTCTCACACTGGTAAATGAGCCTGCTCCTCTGAAGTCTTCTCTAGCTAGTGCTGTTAGGAAATACCTCTAACTTTAGATCTCATGGAACTATCTTTTGACTGTCTGCCTCATTGCCCTGCCTCTCTGTCTTTATTCCCAGCCTCATGATTGAACGGTTTAATTTAGTTACCATGAAATGTCTTTCCGTTACACCAGTAGTTTTTATAATCTGTACTACATACTGTCATCTATTTTGGAAATTTTAATTTGGTAAAAACCTCTCTAATGCAGCATGTATGAAAAAAACCTACCAAAGAAAAGTCTACTATATTGATTTCTCTGGATCTAATTGTTCTCCTGAGTCTTGCTGAATTTGACTTTGTCTGCTTTTCTCCCATATACTTGTAAAAATCCACAGAATTGTTAATAATATTTTACATCTACATAATGCTTTTTTTTTTTTTTTTTTTTTTTACTAAGATAGTAACAGCTTGAAATGCTGATTCTGTTGTATTACAATTACTCAGTAGGCAGAATAGAAAATATTTTTGGTCTGAAAACTGTTTTTAGCTTCTCTTTCTGGAATTATTGTTGAGTTTTAACTTCTTAAAGATAGAAGGTTGGTGGCAGAGTTAGGTCAAGATTATTTTATTTACTATAAAAGCATTTTCTATTTATATTAAGATTATATAAAAAATTTCTGATAAAAGTAATCAATTTATTTTATTTTTTTTAAGATTTTGTTTATTAAATTTGACAGACAGAGATCACAAGTAGGCAGAGAAGCAGGCAGAGAGAGGAGGAAGTAGGCTCTCAGGGAGCCTGTTTGTGAGGCTTGATCCCAGGACTCTGGGATCATGAACTGAGCCAAAGGCAGGAGCTTTAACCCACTGAGCCACCCAGGCATCCAATCAATTTACTTAAAAAAAAAAATACTATAGTCTGTGTCAACATAAACCCAAATAATTGATTCAGTTAATTTAGGGGGAAATTCAATACTCTTTAGCCTAAAATCTTGTTCAGGAGAGGTCTGCTTTGGGGAAGAGAGAATTATCTTTTTTATAAATAGAATTTTTTTTTCCTTTAGAAATAAACTACTTTGTCACTGGTGATGTTTTATGTCTTAAGTACAATAGTTCCCCAGCTTTCTTTAGGTTACAATAATCCTAAAATATCTCCTTCTATCCTTTACTTTCAAATGTTATTCAGTTTCTTGGTGGGTCTCTTGTCTATAGCATGTACTGAACTCAGTTACTTCTGTAACAAAGGTAACAAAAGTTACTTTTGAGCTTTTGTTTTTTTATAACAGTCTAACAGTTCTCTTGAAAATTTAGTCCATTTACAATTAATACAATGCAAATTATATGTACCACTTATATTTGTGGATTTAATGGATTTATATGTACCATTTTAGAATTGTTAGAATTAAATTTCTTTTCAAACTTTTCCTCCATTTTGATTCCCATTTTTCTTGCCAAAAATATTTTCTCTAGGTCAGATTGTTGTAGAAGCCTCCCAATTTTCTACCAACTTGTCAGGGCTCCATTTTGGCAATGGACAATGTTGTCCAAAATGGCTTGGTGCTTTAACAACCTCCCTTCTACCTGTGAAAGTTCCCTGCCTCTAACTTCCAGGGGCCCTTGGCCCTTTTTGACTCTTACTCATCTCCATATTCTTGAACCTGCTTACTCTCTCTTGACATCCTTTTATTTGTGTAGCTTGGAACCTGGTCTTTCCTCTGTGTCTAGTCCTTTTGAATTTTGCTTCACTTGATCTAGCCATCTATTTGGTTTCCCCATTGCATTATCCCCAGGTCTTGCTTTTGCAGTCCTCTTGGTTCTATGTTTTGAAAGTTGGATCAATTTTTCCTCTAGGCTTGGAACTGGCCCCAGCATCCCAAGACTGAATATGCTTACCTCCTTCCCTAGAGTTCTGGATGCTACAAGAAGACAGAGAGGACAGTTTGGGAGAATGGCCGTGTTTGCCTTGTTTACTTCTCTGGTTTTTGTCCATGGTCCTTCTTTCATGAACAGCAACTTCCCCCAGGATATGCTAAAAAATTCCAGAATCTCAGAGCTGAGTTCCTTTAGTTTCCCTCTGCTGATGAAGGTTTAACAACTCAACCAGAATTGGGGGATTCTCCTCTTTAAGGTTAAGAAAACAGAACATTCGCTTGTCTTCTCTCCCTCCCCTTTCTTAAGCTCAAGGCCTTCTATGACATTTTATCTTGTCTAAATTTCTGAAGATATTTTAAGAAGTTGGGCTTCTTACCAACTCCTCATGGTAGTCAGAGATACTTTCTTTTGTTTATTTATTTTTATTTTTTTTAAAGATTATTTATTTATTTATTTGACAGAGAGAAATCACAAGTAGTCGGAGAGGCAGGCAGAGAGAGAGAGAGAGAGAGGGAAGCAGGCTCCCTGCTGAGCAGAGAGCCCGATGTGGGACTCGATCCCAGGACCCTGAGATCATGACCTGAGCCGAAGGCAGAGGCTTAACCCACTGAGCCACCCAGGTGCCCCCTTTCTTTTGTTTATTAATCCATCAAATATCTATTGAATATAATACCTTCTAGGTACTGTTGTAGACACCAGAAGAGTGTGAAAATAGCAAAGAAAAACAAACTAATAAGCAAATAATATCCCAGCTCTCAGGGAGCTTACATTTCTTATGAGACTGAAAAATACAAATAAAAACACATATAAACTGACAGGTACTAATTATTGCTCTGAGAAATAAAGCAGGGTATTTGGTAGGGAGAGATGAGTGTGCATTTTGCCATATAGAGTTGTCAGAGAAGGGTCCCTTAGGAAGTGACATTGGAACAGAGGTTGGAAATACTGAAGGAGTAAGAAATGCAGATAGCCAGGAAGGATTGTCCCAGGCAGAGGGAACAGTGAGGATGAAGGAACCAGAGGAAGTGTGTGGAGATAAGAGGCCAATGAGCCTGGAACAGAGCAAGCAAGGAGGAGAGTGGGGTCTGGAGGCCCAGGAAACCCATCCCACTTATTTCATGAGATTTAGGTAACATCTGTATACTGCTGGAGGATGTAAACCTCATTGTACCCATCTGAATCACCTGGGGAGGTTGTTAAAAATATAAAGTCATAGGCTTTATCCCATAGCTTAATAAAAATCTCCAGCAGACCTTCGTGATCATGGTATCTCCCCTGCCAGGTAAGTGATTCTTAGGAAGCCACACCAGCCCTGCTCTGCACACTGGTATTTGGAGGCCACTGTGTTTGATGAAAGTTTAAAGACTGCCTTTTAAGGATGTCAGCAGGAACTAGAAACCCTGATAGGTACAAGCATGCTCACTTTCTGCCTTTTTGGATAATGGCTGTAATGGGTGGTAAGGGGAAAGAAGCGTTTGGATCACAAAGAGTGTTAGAGAATATGCTATGAAGGGAGCAAGAAGCAGACTAGAAGTCCCGGTTATAAACTTTTGAGCAAAACCTACAGCACAGCAGCCCATTCGCAAAATGCTGTTGGAAATCACCAGTACAACAAAGTACCACAAATTTCTCTGAGCTGGAAGGGTAACTATTTTCAACTATCATTTTAGGTACTTCAGCAGGTGCCTGGCTATCAGGACCCTGCCAAAGAGAAAATATTGTATTGTCTATTAATTTTTCTCATCTATTAATGGAAGCAAAACCAAGTACAATCTGGGTTAAACCAAGAAAATGAAGGAGAGGAACTAGATTTTATTTTCTCTAGTGGGTTGAATGATGTTCCTCTAGAAGAGCTGTCTATGTCCTAAGCCCTAGAATGGAGAATTTGTGAATATGATCTTATTTGGAGAAAGTGTCACTGCAGATGTAATTCAGTTAAAGATTTGGAGAGAAGGCCATCTTGGGTTATGCAGATGGTTCCTGGGTTCAATGACCAATGTCCTTAAAAGATACAAAGAGGAGATGTAGACACAATGGAGAAGCCTATATGAAGCTAGGTGTAGAACCTGGTGTCTGGCAACCACAGGCCAAGGAACAACTGAGGTCACCCTGAGCTGGGAATGACAAGAGAAAACACCCGCCCCCCCCTTAGTCTTCAAAGGGAGATGGGCCCTGCTGACACCTTGATTTTGGATTTCAGACCTCCAGAATTCTGAAAGAATACACTTCCGTTGTATTAAGCCACCAAGTTTATGATAATTTGTTATGGAAGTCACAGGAAAGGAATACATTTTCCTTCACCCTCTAAAGTTATCGCTTGACAATTGTGGTCCCTTCAGCCCCTGATCTGTTTCAATCATTACACAATTGTGGTCATACCTTTTTTCCTGTTACCTTTGAGCAGTAGATATCTTTTTATATGCAAGTTGAATTTGTAATATTGTTTTCCTTCTTATAGATACAGGTATCTTTCTTCTTTTTCTTAGTATTTTCTTTTTTGTTTCAGTTTGTCCAAAGAGATGCTTATTTCTAGGAATTTTACCCTGGTAGCTGTACCCAGTTGCTGATGCCCCTCAAAACCTTCAGGAAAGGGAGTGGGTTGGCTTTTACAATGAGGGATGTGTTCTCTAGGTTTTGGAGAACTGAAGACTTGAATAATTCTCTGAAACATGGAAATTGTCACATTATCAATGCAGGGACAGAAATGTTTACAGGAGCGGATCTGGCTCTTGTTTGGTGTAAGCTGGCACATAGCTCTCTGTCCTAATTCCTCAGACTGACATTCAAGGCTGCCATGTTCAGGCTCTAGACATTCTTTCAACTTTCCAAACTTCTGTCTCTAGCTCCGCTGTGTGTGCGTTGGCTCTCATGGCTTCCCACATCTACACTGCCCCTTCCCTTCTGTCTATTGACCAGATTTCTGCTCATCCTGAAAATCTCATTCCAAATCTCATTTCCCCCAGGGAGACTCTCTTGATGTCTCCCTCTCCCCACAGCTTGCGGTAATATCTCTCGGCTCTGGACTATCTCAGACACTCTACAAACTCCAAGGAACATCCTTTCTTTTGTAACTCCCCTGTACCAGGCATAGTGACCCACATTTAATAAGAATTTCCTCTGTGGATTGAGTCAACCCTGACCATGATTTTTTTTTTTTTTCCTATCTCTTGCTTAGAAAACGGCTAATCCTAGGAACAGATTGCAGCCCCTCTTTCTAATTAGATCCCGAAACTTGGTGCTGTTTTGGGATGCCTAATTGTTCTCCACAGATAATTAAAGCCTACTTAATTTGTTTAGGCACTAAGTAGGGTCTCTGATTTATCCAAGTTCAACCAGGCAGTAGATGAGATAACTGGCAGTTCAAAGTCTCGCCATGGCTTGGGCCAGCAGGCAGCCCTGTGGTCTAGCTTTCTTACCTGTATACCCACAGCATGGATGTTATGCGTCCACTTGAAATAGCAGGTGGATACCTCCTTCCCAGCAGGCCAGGAGCTGGGGAACTAGATGACACTAAGACATTGTCCCTGCTCTGGAGGACCTTGCTATGTCATCAGGCAGAATGCAGTGATTCTGGCCGATCATCCCTAGAACTCTCCCCTAGAACTCTTGGGGGAGAGGAAGGATTCTCCCTGTCAAGTCAGATGGGGGAGGGGGAGATAACACAGGGAGGGGACCTGGGGAGGAGAGGGACTGTGAGCCCAGGCCCTAGGTAGAGGGACTGTGTCAGAATCACTGTGTTCTTGCTCACAGCATCTTGGCCTGTCTTTTCGTACCTTTTGCCAGCTACCATTTCTGACTCCTGTCTGTCTCTGTGTCCTGCTGGCTGGATTCTTGACCTGGTTCTTGCCTCCTGTAGCAGCATGCAATTCTAACTTCCCAGGACTAACTTTTCTGTTGGCATCGTCTTGGCGACTGCTGCTTCCCTTCTGCCCAGAGACCAGTCAGCAGAGGGCAAAAGGGACCCCTTGATTCCATTCCTGAAAATGGACATTTCTAGAAATCCATCTTCATCCAGAGTTTTGCTCATCGTGAGAAGGGGCCCCCATCAGAACATGGGAGAACTTTGGTTTAGCAGGGTTTGGATTCCCTGTCAGTGTTCATCTGCATCATCTCACTGCATCCTGAGAAAGGGAACAATTTGGGTCCATTCTGCCCTAAAAACCTACAGCTTAATACATTTTTTAAAGGTGTGCGAGCCAGTGATAAAAGTTCTAATCTCTGCAAAGCATGAGAAGAAGTGTTAATACAGCTTGGGAAAATACCCTCCCGTCCTCAATTTCCTGGCACGCTCTGGTCCCTCGCCAATGTAGAGCTTATCTCACCAAGGCAGTGGATTCCAGAGTGACACTTCTTAGACCAAGAAATAGAATCTCTTTTTTCTTTGCCTGCAGTTTCCTTGCAGTATTTTGGGGAAGCATTTAGATTCTCAGGGGGGAGAAACTTTATTGATTTGGATAGCTCCTTGTTCCTTGTCCTGTCCTGTTCTTTCTTTTCCTTCCTTCCTTCCTTCCTTCCTTCTTTTTCTTTTCCCCAGTTTTACTAGAGTCATTGGCTCTAAAATGTGTCAGAATCGAATCTAATTTTGAGAGGGGAAAAGGAAATGCTTAGAATGCTCTCCCTGGAAGGAAAAAGCTCTACGTCACTATACAACTGGACTCCTCAGGACCCATTCACTGGAGCCCCTCTTCTGGTACCTTCTGTTAGGACACTCAGCCCATGGCATCTCATGTTGTTACAGTGAGAGTGGGAGCCTTGTTTTATTTATGTATGGAACCTCAGCCCCTTGTCCGCTTACTGGGGAGGCTTGCTGGAAAAGTGAACAAATGATTGCATTGGAAATAGGTCTAGGCACAGGCTTGTCTTGAAACCTGACTACCTTTCTTGTGTCATTAGGGGTTTAGGTAGGTTATTTATTTATTTATTAAGCATTTACTAAAAACTTCCAGAATGATCGACTTTGCTGAATACAGAGGGAGCAAAAGAGCAGCAGGCAGGGTCCCTTTTGATAGTGTCTTTGGTTGATATTTAAATAGCATTTCCATCAATAACTCCTTCGAACTTAAAACACAGTAGTACTTAATAATCAAATATTCTGAATTAAAACCACCCCCACTTCCAGAAGCATATCATTCAGAAAAGATGAATAGTTAGAATTAAAACACACACACACACACACACACACACACACACATGAGGGACTAGCTCAAAGTAGACCACAAATATTCATTGATTTGGCATAATCTGGAATTTAAAATAATTTGTTCTTGTTGTTCATATCTAAACTAACTTTCAGAGCTGGGGTGGAAGCAGCAGGCCATGAACCCAGGCTTGAGAATTTGGCTCCTGGTTAGAGGTTGTGCTGGCTGGCCTGTCCCCATTACTTTCTTCATCATCAAGGTTCCCCTCTTGATGTTGATTTGGCCAGCTTTTAAAATATTACGTTTTTTATGTCACTATATTTATTATGTTATCAGGTCTTATGTTTTATGCATTATGTATACACCCATGTTAAATGTGCATTTGCTGAATTATGGAATCATATACCAATTTGTAAACGCCAGCACAGGAAGAAATGGACTATTTTCCTCACTCTGGAGATCCTGCGGATGGATTTGCAGTGAATGCCCCTCACCATGCCTGGCCCCAAGAAACCACTGATCCTCTTGCTGTTTGTATAGTTTTGTCTTTTCTAGAAATTCATGTAAAGGGAATCATGGATTACGTAGTCTTTTGTGTTTTCTTTATTTTACTCAGCATAATGTTTTAGGACTTGATAAAACACAGATTACCAGATTCCACTCCCAGAGCAGAAGTGCTGACCCCACGTCTGGGGCAGTGGGAGAATGTGCATTTCTAACAAGTTTCCAGGTAACACTGATGCTGTTGGTCCAGGGCCACAGAGTGGAAACCACTGTACTACCCCGCACTGTCTCCCAGAACATTTCACTATCTTTCAAAGCAGGACCATATCATAGTACAAATGTCCACTTCTCAAAGGGGAAACTGAGGACATCAGGGAATCCCCGACTTAGAACCCCCTTCCCATGAAGCTTCCTTCCATGAGGTTCATAACCCTGTTTGCTGGGGACTTTGCTTGCCACCACAGAGCAGAGACCTTGATTTACCAATGGAAGGGCAGCAATTAAGTCTCTCATTCTTATCATCACTGCCACAACCCTCGTTATCCACAAGCCTTTATGGTCAAGGGCAAGATCCAGATTTACTCACTCTGTTTTCTTTCCTATCTAAGCACAGCCCTGAGATCAGACTTGGGGCTTTTTTTTTTTTTTTTTTAAAGATTATTTATTTATTTATTTGACAGAGATCACAAGTAGGCATAGAGGCAGGCAGGCAGAGAGAGAGAGAAGAGATAGTGGGCTCCCTGCTAAGCGGAAAGCCGGACGTAGGGCTCCATCCCAGGACCCTGGGGTAATGACTTGAGCCCAAGGCAGAGGCTTTAAACCACTGAGCCACCCAAGAGCCCCCAGACTTGGGGCTTTTTGTTCTGTCTGGAGCACACAAGCTCTACTCCTTTACTGTGGCCTTGGTGCTTCTCTGAGCTGTGACCCAGAGCTTAGCCACCTTCATATTCCTGAAAGACAGTGTTAAGGCTAATGGAAGACCAGGGGCAGACCTGGGCAAAGAATATGCCTTGGGCAGACTATGGAAATCATGCCAGACTCAGGAGACCTCAGTGCCACTCCCGGCCTCTGCTCTTACTGGCTGTACAATCTTGGGCAAAGGTATTTCTCCTTTCTTGGGCTCATTTTTCTCAACTGTAAAGTCATGATAATAAATTATTAAAGTGTGATAATAAAGTTATAATATAAGGATCTTATAGAATTATTCAATAGACACTGAGTATCCATCTCATGATAGATATTGGGTAAAATGGTAGAACAAAACTGAATAGGATTCAGTCCCTTCCCTTAACAGGTGTAATGGGGGATCACCTGATTTTTGAAATATGGATGTGGACATAATAACATAAACATATTTACATTGTACTGTGTAATCGTAAGGTGCAACGATTAATGGAGGGATGGGAAAGAAATAGCGCACAGGCTGAGATTAGAGGAATTCCTTGAAGAGTTGATTTGTCAATAGGCAATTTCTTATCCATTATAATTATCCAGAGAACTTTTTTTTAAAAACATATCAACACACAGGCCCAAATTCCAACCATTCTAATTGAATTGGTCAAGGGGAGTGTGGGCTTTGGACATTGGTTTTTTAAAAGCCGTACTGGATAATTCTGAGCATCCAGGGTTGAGATCCACTTTGCTTCATGATTTGTCCACCCAAAGGGGGAAGAGCTTTTTGCTTCTGAGTCCTGGGATCAGGTTTAACCAGGAGCTCACCTGCTCCCTTGCAAACGGGCCTTGTCTCTCTGTCCTTGACTCCAGGGCCCTGTGTCCCTGGGAGAAGTCCTCCTTTCTCCCCTCCACATTGGAATTCAAAGGAAGGTCCTTGAGATCAGAAGGTGATGAGAATGTCGAAGAGCCAGCTTATTATTTACCACAAACCCAAGACAGATGGAATGCTCCAGAGTATTCTTACAACAGCTGAGTTGCCAAGGGAGGAAAATGAGCAAAATTAATCAGCAGCAGGAAGGGAAAGGATGTCATGGCACGGCGGAGTGATTAGAGCCGTGATTCAGAGGAAGAGACGAGCCCCTCTGACCAGCATGGGGATGCGTGCAGGATGCTGCCAATGCGGCCAGCAGGGCCATCTGTCTGAGACCCTGGGAATCTGAGAACCTCGCAGTGAGAGATCAAAAGCAAGTTGCAAGTGATTCTTGTACTGGCACGGCCACTGCTCCTGCCGTCTCCAGGGAGACACTGCAGGCTCTCCCTGGCTCTGTCCCCAGACTACCCTGTCCAGGGCAGCAGCATCAAGCGTGAGCCCAGGAAGAGCTTAGAGGGCAGGTCACCTGTACAGTTTACGTGGACCCTCTACTCCTCCCTGGAGGCCTACTTTGTACACTGTGGTCTATATACTTTGACATCTCTTTGCCCACCTGTTCCCCTGGGGCTGGAGTTGTGCTCTAAATTTGACTATGACACTGTCACTGGGGGTGGGAGACAGCCCCTTGATCCAGACCCTGACAGTGGTCCCACCGCTTATGGCAAGAACGCCCTCCCCTCTGATGGTTAGCCTACCTGTCTCCTTTGGGCAACACAACTATTTTGAATTCCTTGCATTGTAAAGCTGTCTGAGCTCACTGTTGATCAAGGCCCAGGGGGCGAAAGCACGAACCAGGAGGCGGGAGGGATCCAGGACTAAGCCTCAGGCTGGGAGAGTGGGATGAGCAGTTGATGGACATATTCACTGGCTCCTCACTGCAGCTAGGTGAGTGTCTCCTAAACCCTGCCTGGACCAGATTTCTTGTCCCGTTGTGTTGTTGAAGATGTGCTCTGCATCTCTCATAGACTGACTATGACATGACTTCAGGGTGGCAGTATCTCTGCCCAAGGCACCCTGCCCAGGGAGCC
The DNA here is from genome assembly GCF_030435805.1 of Mustela lutreola. NCBI lineage: Eukaryota > Metazoa > Chordata > Mammalia > Carnivora > Mustelidae > Mustela > Mustela lutreola. The sequence goes on along the minus strand of NC_081303.1, from coordinate 65,751,557 downwards.
TTTGAATGCAGATGAGATTGTGAAAATGCTTTGTAAACAATACAGTGTTCTATGCATGAAAATCTTTGTTACAAATGGCACGCGTTTACTTGTTTACTGTGAACTTTCCTCCGGCCAGGCCTTGTGTTGAGATCCATCAACCTGGTGTCTCAAGTGGGATGACTCACGGCAGACATGTTGTAAATGTGGTGGACCGAGCAGGGTGGCAGTCACCGAGTTCACCCCCTCACACTGCTCATCCACCCCAGCTCTGCTCTTTGGACACATTTTGTCTCCTCATTCCTCACTGAGAGGGGGGTGAAAACCTGTCGGGGTGGTTTTTAACCTTTCTTTTTGCATGCCATCATTTGACCAATTCAGTTGGTCTCTCTCTCTGTCCCTTCCTTTTCCCTGGAGCTCTGTTGTAGTGACCCTGTTCCTGGGCCCCCATGTTTTGTGGCAAAGGAAGGATCAAAATAGATGAGTTTTCCAACCGTAGCCCACGAAAACCTGAGCATTGAGATCTGCTGGAAGATGAAGGTGGATATCTCATAGGCAGGTCTGGACCTCTCTTTCCAACATAGCCAAAGCTTCTAAATCCGTATCATATCATTCACTGAGCTTTCAGGTAACATTGCATTAGAAGAAAGGATTACATTGATGTTAGATTTGAGAATAATGAAATCTATAAGAAATTTACCAAACTCAACACCCCAAAACCAAAAAAATCTAGTCAAGAAATGGACAGAAAACTTGAACAGACATTTCTCCAAAAAAGACATCCAGATGGCCAACAGACAACATGAACAAAATGCTCAACACCACTCAGCATCAAGGAAATACAAATTAAAACCACAATGAGATACCACCTCACACCAGTCAGAATGGCTAAAATTAACAAATCAGGAAACAACAGATGTTGGCAAGGATGTGGAGAAAGGGGAGCCCTCTTACACTGTTGGTGGAAATGCAAGCTGGTGTGGCCATTCTGGAAAACAGTATGGAGGTTCCTCAAAAAGTTAAAAATAGAACCACCCTATGACCCAGCAATTGCACTACTAGGTATTTATCTAAAGGATACAAACATAGTGATTCAAAGGGGCACCTGCACCCCAGTGTTTATAACAACAATGTGAACAATAAACCAAATATTGAAAGAGCCCAGATGTCCATCTACAGAAGAATGGATAAAGATGTGGTGTGTGTGAGATATATATATATATACATATATATGTATATAAATATAACAGAATATTATTCAGCCATTGAAAAGAATGAAATCTTGCCATTTGCAGTGACGTGGCTGGAACTGGAGGGTATTAACGCTAAGCGAAATAAGTTAGTCAGAGAAAGACAAATACTATATGGCTTCACTTATAGACAGAATTTAAGAAACAAACAGATGAACATGGGGAAGTGAAGGAAAAATAAAATAAGATAAAGACAGAGAGGGAGGAAAATCATAAGAAACTCCTAACTACAGGGGACAAACTGAGAGTTGCTGGAGGGGAGCTGGGTGGGGGATGGGGTAACTGGGGGACGGGCATTAAGGAGGGCTGGTGGTGTGGTGGGCACTGGGTGTTGCATGCAACGGGTGGATCACTGAATTCTACCCCTGAAATAATATGCTTTATGTTAACTAAACTGAATTTAAATAAAAAATTTTAAGAAGAGAGAAAAAGGAGATGAAATAATTTCCATTTGGGGGGAGTTAGAATATTTTGTTTTTTCTTTTATACCCCTGTGTGTCCTTGGAAAAGTTATTTAATCATTCTGAACCCCAAAATATCTGTAAAATGTGACTTACCTCAGAGCTGTATTATGGGGGCTAAAAAAAGTACATGAATAGTTTCAGGCGAAATAGCTTACTGAGCCGTGAGGATGAACATTAGTATTTAAGACATGTGTGGTCATTCTGTGCTATTAGATATGCAGACTGAGATCCAGAAAAATTGTCCCTTACCTGAAGTCCCAGCCCTGGCAGCAGCAGAGTCTGGAGCTGAGTGCTGGGGTTACTGTCCTCATCCTGTCCATTTCACACCGTATCTCCCGCCTTATCTGGAGACCCTAAGGCTGTGGCCTGGGTTCTTCTCCTTCTGCCTTGTTCCACCTGGCTTGTCTGCCCAAGCTCCTGACAAAAGTGAAGTCACGTGTATGCTCATATGAAATGATGATGCTAATAACCTCACTCAACTCCGGGACAGCCTAGCGAAGAAGGCCTATCTTTCTATCCCTGAATCAGTCAGACTTATTTCTGTCTTCAGGTCCCGTGCACTTGGCTTTTCCTTCTACCTGAAGCAATCCCCCCCACACCACCACATATCCACATAATATTATTGGCGAGGTCTTCTTGGAACCCTCTGTAAAGAATCACCCTTATCATTGCCTCTCCTCTTAACCTGCTTTGTCTTTCTTCATGGAACATATCACTACCTGACATGGATCTGTGTTTTCTTTGTTGGTTACCTACTCCTCCCAGTAGATCATGGGCCATGGGAGGTCTGGATCTTTGTTTCTTCTGACTATGGATGGATAAGCAGTGCCTGACATCCAGGAGGCAGTGAGTAAACATTTCATGAATAACTATGTGAGCAGATACCATTTTACAGATGAGGAGACCAAGGCTCAGACACTGTGTGCCTTGCTCAGGGTTACCAAGAACTAAAAGGCAGGTTGGGACCCCAGCATGATTCTGGCCAGGCAGTATATCCCTGATCCTCTAGGTTACTTGCTTTAGAGTATTTCCAGGGCCATACATAGGATCCCTACATTCAAATTGTGTTGATTATTCTGGGTGGTGATTCCAGCTTCCCAGGGCCGGGGCATTTCTGGATCTACTCCTGTCCTCATTCACTTCACACTGTTCTGCTTCTTGCAAATAAAGTGTGGGTCTGCAGTGGTTCCCATGTGGCATCTACTCCCCAGGCTTCATACCTTCTGCTTACGGGTGTGGGCTTAGGAGAGTGGGAGAGAAGGGGTGATGGTTCCTCCATCTCTCTCATCAGCTCTGGGTTAGAGCAATCCACAGCCCTGCCTTTTGTGGGGGAACAATAACCAGAACCAGAAGACAATGGGACTTTGGGTGTGTGTGTTATGGGTCCCATGGTGAGGGAGGAAGTTGTATTTTCTTTCACTCCCTGGAGGACAGTGACGTCATTGCTTGACTCAGAATCAGCCAGTCATCGAAGCACCTGCCATTACGGTAGGATGCGTTCCTCCTTCCCCCAATCTGCTGCTTACTTACAGCCTACTCGGTCTCATCGAATCCTTTGGATGGACAAAGCAGACAGATGAGGAGTGGGGAAAAAATGGGGTAAGATCTGGCATGGAGCCCACAATGCAGTCTTCATACCGGCTTAGAATAACTGGCTTTTACAGAAGGGTGACCTGCATTCCACCCAGTAAATCACAGCCCCGCCTCCTGATCCAGCTCCAGGCAAATTCATCATTTATTTCTGAGAACAAGCTCCAGTCTAGGCAAAAAGTCTGACTGCGGCAAGAAGCTGTGATGCACATTTACCTGGGGAACCGAGCAAAATGCCACCATTGGTGTTAAAAATTTTTGGTTTTGCTTTTTCTGCTCACAGGTCAGCTGTGGGGCCCAAAACCTTCCCCCACCTTGGACACAAATGCAGACAGTGGAGATGAAAATAGCAATGACGAGGCAGTGCCACTGGGTATCTTTAACTGCTCTCAGTCATTAAGGTGCCTGGATTGGATTTATCACCAATGATTGGATCAATTTACTTGGTGCTCAACGGCAGTCTAAGTCCTTCTGTGCCTTGACTACAGGCATGGCGTTAAGATGGATGCACTGGCAATGCATCCCACCCCGGCACGGGAGGTGGGGCTAGAGGGCTCTGTCTGAATGACGCTTCTGAGATAAACACGCCCTGGGCATACATGGGGCAAAGGAGCAGAGAAACAGGATTCTTTGTTTGTGCCTCCTGGTGCTGGGGACCCGTGCAGTCTGGTGGGTGATTCTGCTGCCATGGGTGGTGACAGCTCATGAGAAAGGAGGGAGGACACCAGTGAGGACTCCCCATTACAGTAGAGTTTGCCTTTGCCAAGTGTGAACACAGTTTCATGGAGCTCTTCAGAGCTCTTTCTTCCAGGTCTGGCCTTGCTCTCCCATGCAAAATAGGCCTTTGTTAAGATTTGGGTCTCTGTCAGTCCAAGCAGGTCCATCCCTGCCATGGTTGGGAGCAGATTTACTGGAGAGGCTAAAACATCCTTGAGGCTGTGGCCTGAGCCTGTGGGTCCTTGTGGGCCTGCTGGGGTAACTGCAGCAAAACTGTGGAAAGAATGGATAGCATCTGTTTTGTTTTATAGGGAATGGAGTTCACCAGCCTTGTGTTCCAGAAAGATCTCTGCTGTCTGCCTGCCTGCCTTGTGATATGCTAACTCTCCCTGTTTCAGCCAGTCTGCCTCTACTGGAACATCCCACATGACCTTGCTGTGTAACTGAGTCATGTCATTGCTGCCCTTACCCCATGGGATGTAGGGACCCCAAGAAGCTCCATGCTCTCAAACCAAACCCACTCTTGGCCTTGTGTGCAGTCAGTGTGACACTGATGTCCCCTTCACTGTCACTACTCATATCTGCTAGCTAGTCTGGATGGATACTTTTTGGGATCCTGGCCACCACAAGAAAACGGAACCTGTATTTCCAAGGATTTGAGAAGAGCTTGAAGCTGGTACAAATGTTCCCAGCCCCTTTGTAGACCTCCTTCACTTAAAGGCAACCCTTGATTGTTGGGCTCAATTCAGGGCGTTTTCTCCCAAACGCTTGACCCTCATTGAGCCTTGTATGGCAATATACTCCTTGTCACCTAGACTTTGATTTTGGAGACACACTTTTATTCATGCTATCATTTCAAACTTTCTCTGGCTATTATACTTCTCTTCCTTTCTTGACTGTGATCCATGATCTGGTGGCTCTGGGTAAATCACCTGTGTGGTCCTTCCTGGTCTCTAGGTGCCCTTCCCACAGACCGGGCCTGCAGACATGAACTGACCAATGTGCTGGAACTTTCCTGGGAAGTAGAACCTGGTCACTCTCCACACGTGTTCTATGACTCCTCAATTCTTTCTGTTCAGTGAAACAGTTTCCTTTCTTCCTTCCTTCCTTTCTTTCTTGGAAGATGTTTGATCTTCATGATTACAGTTCTTTCACTCCAAAGCATAAAAATACTGACTGCAAAAAGCTATTTGATGTTCATGAAGACTTTGGAACATTTTAATGGGTTTCCAAGAGTTCTTTGGGTCACAAAGATTATATTTTACTGAATCTCAACACCTTCATTTGAAAGGGGTTGGGAAGTTGTTCTAATTGAGGTTTTCTTCAGGCAGAGGAGGTGGTTTCTTTACATGGGAAGATGCCAAAATCCTGTGGGTTCAGAGGATAATAATAATCACAGAAATTCATATACTTAGTATGTGTTAACACAGATCCAAGTACTTTACATGCATTTTGTTTCATGGAACTTTACCACCACCACCACCACCACCACCACCAAGCTGGGGTGTTGGGAGATAGAGGATTGACACAGCCCTTCACCATACATGTGATTCCTACTTCTCTAATTAAAGTGATGGGGAAATTCCTGAAGTCCCTCTTGTCTCACTGTTTAAGCCTTATAAATAGCTTATTTTTCTAAAAGTTTCACAAGCAGAGTTTTAGAGAAGATAGGCCACAGAGAAGGCTTGGATTCAAGTAGAACCTTGACACTTACCAGCCAGGTGGGCTTGGTCAAGGCAGTTGGCCTTTCTGAAGCTCATAGCTCATTCATTCACTGCACAATTACTGCATGCCCAGTGTTTAAGGGATTGTTTTGTGCAGGTGCTTGGTGGTAATGAGAACAACAGTTGTGATGTTAACTACCACTTATTGAGCTTGGATTATGTGTTAGGCACTGGACTATGTTTTATTTGCAACTTTTCATTTAGTTCTTCCATTACACTTTCAGGTAGGCAGAACCAACAGGGGGAAATTAGTCAAAGAGTTTAATGAACTTGCCTAAAGGCCACACAGCTTGCAAATGGACAGAGAAGAGAATCAACCTCATTTATCTTAGATCTCAAAGCCCACATTTCTAACCACCAAGAGACCAAGATGACTCACACAAGAATCCTGGTTCAGGTGTTTAGATCTTAGAGGGGAGATTATGTCCTTAGAAAGATTTGGGTTGTCAGACCACAGGGACCAAGTATTGAGAATCTGGACACCATTGTTTTAGCTGGTGGCATCAAGGAAAACTTTGTAGAGAAGTTATTATTTTAACTTTGAAATCTGGGTATGATTTGAGTATGAGATATGTGAGCAGGGGCTCCTCCCATTCTGGGTGCTCTAGCGATTGCTATGCTAGAAACTTGTAAGGGGTATGGAGGAAGAAAGGGACAGTTCTGTCTGACATAGCACATCCTAGTCAGACTATGTGTATAGATTGAATATGTCTATATTTATCTTTGTAACCTACATCTACCCATATTTATATCTACATCTAGCCATCTACATCTACCCATCCACACCTACACATGTACATCTATATACCTATATCTAGACCTGTATATCTCGTATATCTCTGTATCTCTACATCATCTATCTCATAGGGCCAATTTCATTCCTAGGAGTATGTTCCTAAAAGAATCTTACCCAAATCCATGTGAGTGGAATATGTGTCATGACATTCTCAAGAGCATTGTGTATGAGGGGGGCCCAAGGGGAGATGGCAAAAGGCCACAAGGTGGTGTAGGCATGTTGCAGCTTATGACAAGGACTCTCCTGGACACAACTTGAGTCAGTCTTCTCTAAACCCCCAAGCTCCACGTTTGGTCCCTGTCCTTGGTCCCTGTCCTTGGTCCACTTAGTCCCCTCCCCTCAATATCTGATGGAGTTTGTCCTCCTTCACCTTGAATCTTATCACTTTGCCTGCCTCCAGCAAGAATCCTATCAAGTCGCTTTAACCAGAACCTTCTGTCCCTGATGTTTCCTCTTAAGGATTTTCCATCCCCTGATTTCCATCCTGCTTCTCCCATATAAGTCTCCACTTGTCTTGGTTGTATTGGGACTGGATCCCAGTTCTAATCCGAGATCTCTCTTCCCCCATTGCAATAGCTCTAGAATAAAATTTGTCTCCACCGCTTTTTCTATCTAGCTCTGGTGTTCCTTGATACCTACCATGCCAAAGTGAGAAACATACATATCAACATGCAAGCATCTTTAAAGTATAGTGCTGAATGAAAAAAAAATGAAATATACAACATACCATTTGTATGAATTAAAAATGGATGTACAAAATAACAATATGATTTTACAAGGACACTTAGAAATAAAAAGGTTAACATTAAACACATATATATGATTGCTTATGGGGGGGGTGGGAATGGAGAACAGAAATACAAAGGAAGGGTGACTGGGTGGCTCAGTGGGTTAAGCCGCTGCCTTCGGCTCAGGTCATGATCTCAGGGTCCTGGGATCGAGTCCCGCATCGGGCTCTCTGCTCAGCAGGGAGCCTATTTCCTCCTCTCTCTCTGCCTACTTGTGATCTCTCTCTGTCGAATAAATAAATAAAATCTTAAAAAAAAAAAAAAGAAATACAAAGGAAAAGTAAATAAAGGGTTTACCCAAATTGAGGATGGTAACATGCCATGAACTAAGGGATATAATTAGTTCAAACCCCCTGAGATTTACTGCCAGCACCGCTCCTCCCCCCCCCCGCCCCCGCAACACACACATGTATCTTGCTACAGGACAATGGGCCAAGACGGGCATCAGGAAAGGCTATATGATGGCAGGGTAAGTGTCTACCAGATATGTGGGGCTTTCCATGATCTTTGATCATGGGTCTGCTTCCAAGATCTGGGCAATATGAGTAACAGATAGGCCTAGAATCTTAGGAATTGAATAAAACCAAGAAGGGCCTGATAGGTAGGTTATCTACAATGTATTAAATCAGAGAAAAGAAATAAAGGCAAACCCTGAAGGAGAAGGAGCTGAAATGAGAAGATCCTGGAGAGAAGAAGGTCAGCAAGACTCGAGCTGCTGGGACAGCATGTGCACAAATGCCTCTGCAGCGGAGGAGTCAGGAGGAGAGAGCAAGAAGTACCAAGGGGCTCGGTAGTCAGTCAGCCCAAACTGGGCATGTGGAGGATGTTACTTATATGCAAAGCATTGGGTGTATTGCTCGGGCTGGGGGTGGGGAATGTGGTCAAAAATATTGCCCCAGGACAAACATCGTCTCCCCACTGAACCCTTCTCCCTTGCCCCACCCACTGATTGGCATAGAGCCCTGGGATTTTCTTGTGTTTGGAAGCTTAGGGCATGCTGGCTCCCAGGTGAGCTGTCCTTGGCTCTGGTCTCCTGCCTGGCAATGGAAGCTGTGCTTGGCTATTGGGAGACGGGGGCTGTCTGTCCAGGGTGCTAGAGCTCCTCTTCCCTTATTTTCAAGAGGGTCCACTGCCATGGGACTAGGCCTACTGGATGAAGCATGATCTGGTGGAATAGAGGGCATAGTCTTGGTAAGTGCCCCTGGATCCATTGGCCCAGGATCCAGAAAATAAAATTGTCGAGTTGTCTTGACTGTATCATTGCTTGACTTAAAGTTAGTTTCCAAGCTTTGGAAATCCGGAGGTGCTCACAACAGACCTGGGATTAGGATCAACTGCAGGTGTAATGGAGTGATCATGCTCTGTCCTCGTGAGTCCAGATTTTTCAAAGCTGAAGCATTTCCTTGGGGGGGGGGGTCTCCTCATACAACGGACCATCTTCGGCACAGCAGAGACAGGGTGGCACTCACTGGCGTTGTGTGGGATGGAAGTGCCCAGTGGGGGCAGTGCCGATTAGTGATATGTTGCCTGGCTGTGGTCATGGTCGAATTTTCCCTCCAGGGAATCCAGCCATCCAGCTAGCTAGGTTGTTCACCTCAGAGGGCGAAGCCAGCTTCTCAGAGCCACCACTCTCCTCAGGAACATTCAGAAGGAAGCTTCTGGTGGCAGGTTCTTAGGTCAGCTGCTGAATTTTCCTTTCCCACAACTGGCATTGCAATTGTTCCTCATATCGTCCATTCATCTCACAAAGTCAGGAGGATGCCTGACATATTCAGTGCCAAAAAAGAAAGAGAGAGGGAGAGACTGGTGTTCTGGAGTATCATGAGCAAGAGTGGGCAGTAGGGTTGAGGAGGTCCTTGAGGACCTGTGGGGCCACTGTGAGCACTTTGGCTTCAGTCTGAGTGAGATGGGGAGACACTGTGGAGTTTAGAGCTGAGGGGTGATATGGGATGAAACACTTTTGGAAAATAGGGATCCTATCTTATTCACCTCTGTAAAGTGCCCATGCCAGCACATTCTCTGGGGCATTGGAAATGCTTAATAACTTTGGACAGAATTGCAGTACTTTATTAAAAAAAAGATAGCACTGGGGCTCTGGGGTGACTCAATCTGCTGAGCAGTGGACTCTTGATTTCCACTCAGGTCATGGTCTCAGGATAATGGGACTGAGCTCTGTGTTGGGCTCTGCACTCTGCAGGAAGTCTACTTGAGGGTTTCCTCTCTCCTTGTCCCTCTGTCCCCTTCCCCAACTTGAGCTCTCTATCTCTCAAATAAATAAATACATCTTAAAAAAAAAATCATGGCACTGTCCCAGGTCATTGATAAAAGCATTAGTAGTATCTACTAAGTTAAAATTTTTATTTTAAAGCCTTATTATTTATCTGCTGTCCAAAACTTAGATGTCCATGGTCCTATAGCCTATTTCCCAAAAGGTATTTGATGAAAACCAGATCTCTCCATCTTTCAATAACATTAAAACATTTTGTCTACATTACCTTCTAGCTCAGCAATCTCTGTGTTTACTTCGCACCTCTGCCTGGCCAAGACTGATTGGCCATTTTTTTTTTTCTTTTGAGAGAGAGAGAGAGAGAGATGGAAGGTGGGTGAGAGTGAGCAGGGGACAGGCAGAGGGAGAGGAGAGAGAGAATCCTACCCAGGCTCCCCGCTGTTGGTGGGGTTCTTGACCTGAACTGAACTCAAGAGTCAGACACTTAACAGACTGAACCACTCAGACGTGTCACAATTGGCTTTTAATAGTTTGGTCCCAGTTCTCAAATTGTGAAAAATATTAAGCATATTGAGATGTGAATTGTATTAGTAATTCAGACCATCATCAATAAAATCACTAGGAAATCATGGAGTCAAAACAACTTTTGGGGAAAAAAATGGCTTTCTTCCTCTGTTCCCAATTGACATATTTTCATGGAGGACTTACCTTTGAACTGTTGTATTTATTATTTTTGGTTTGTTTGGGATGGGTTCCCTTGTCAAGACTGGAAGCCCGCTAGAGACAAACAACAGGAAGAAGGAGAAATGCAGCTCTGGTTGCAAATTCCCAGAATCTCTTACGGAAATTCCAGAACTACCTTCTTCAAAGGGCTTTTAGTACTTTGGAAGCCTGGCTGGGGAGTCCCCAAGAGAGGCAGCCTGCTTTACGACTGGAGCTTTGGGTTTCAAGTCTGAGCACAGGATTCCTTCTCTAGGTCACCCCCCCTCCTTTCCTGCCTGCTGTGTGACCTTGGGCGAGTCAATTCTGCTCCAAGTGCAAGGGGAGGAGGAAGAAACATTCACTGAGCTCCTTTCATGGGCTCTGCACTGGCCCAAGTGTTAAGGATGCATAGACCTTAGAACAAGAATTCTTGTTCTAGAATCTGTAGAACAACCCCATGAGATGAGTATTTCTCCATGTTACAGGAAACAAAAAGGAGGCTCAGACAGCTTCAGTAAGGGGCTCAAAGACACAGAGCTGGGTTTTAAAACCAGAATCAGTGTGTCTCCAAAGGCCACACATTTGTGATACCTTCTTCTTAACCTGCACTTACTCTCTGTAAGATGAGTTCATGGGCTGTCGTCTGAGTGCTTCTAGCTCTGAGCCGGCCGGATTCTGATGGCACGGGAATCCACTGCATAGTGGCATCGTCTGCGTGTCCAGTCCTGCTCCTCCCCTCACCTGGACTTCCCCTTTGTAGATGTGGGTCCTGCCCCCCACCTGACATTCCCCTGCACTTCTCATCAGTCCTCTGCTTCATCCTGGCATCCCAGGACCTCCTCATTTCCCTCTTATCCTTCCTTAAAGCCCCTTTCTTTCTCTCCACCCTCCTGTTATTTTCTCCTCCCAAATATCCCAGTGCAAAGCTCTCCTCTTTTTTTCTAAGCTTATCTCACTTTTACCTGGGAGCTTTCCTGGTTAGATAAATGATTTGAATGGCTTTGGAAAAAGTCATTTCAGTCTGCATTTCGTTTTCATTTGTAAAATGAGATCCCTGCCTTGGATGGTCTCCCTAGCCCCTTCCAGTGCCAGCGTTCTGCGATTACAAATAAATCTGATCTCTTCCTTTCCCTGGTATTCCCTCTGCAGCTGTGGACTTTGTTTTCCTATTAGCTTGATGTGCAATTTCCACCCAGCTACTTTGCTTTTATTCTTGGGTTGTTGGCATGTGCAGCACTTAGCGATCCAGACTGGAAACTCATGGAGAGGAGGAATCATGTGACTTTCTCCTCCGTATCCCCTCCGCTCCCATTGCCAGGACAGGACAAATCCATGAACTCGGGGGATATTCAACAGCACCATCCTTGGTCAGATAGATGACAGATGGCAAAGCCCACCCAGAGCCTTCCCTGCTATGATCCTGCCATTCACCTTTTAAAAAGATATCTTCAGGGACGCCTGGGTGGCTCAGTTGGTTAAGCAGCTGCCTTCGGCTCAGGTCATGATCCCAGTGTCCTGGGATCGAGTCCCACATCGGGCTCCTTGCTCGGCAGGGAGCCTGCTTCTCCCTCTGCCTCTGCCTGCCATTCTGTCTGCCTGTGCTCACTCTCTCCCCCCGCCTCTCTCTGATAAATAAATAAAATCTTTAAAAAAAAAAGATATCTTCAAGTTACCCATTTGCCTGAGGATGAGGTCTTTGCTGTTGCCTTTTCCATGGCTGTCTCTATTCAACAAACAGGCTGAATCTATGTCTATGCCCTTGACAGGGAGGAGAGATCTAGATATATCTGTGTCCTTGTGATGTCTCCTGGGTTTCAGGACCAAACTTTGGGTCCTCTTGGCCTGATGGGCTGCGTATCATTTCAGGTTCATCAGGGATCTGTCAGCACCATTGTGGTTCGATTTAAGCATTTTTTTTTCCTAAATGCTGCTGTTTGCAGAGTCTGATGTTTGTATTGTGGTGGTAGAAGGAAAGATTTATTTATTCAGTCATTTATTCAAAAATCATTTTACTGACTACTTGCTATGTGTTAGAAACTGGGGTTAAAAAAAGTAAGTAAAACCTGGTTCTTGCCCTTAAGAAGTACTTGGCCTCGCAAGGAAATTGATACTAAAAGGTTAGTTTGGTGCAGTGAGACACCCTGTCATAAAGGTATAGTCAAAGAGAAGGAGCAATTTCTGAGAAGCTAGGAGTTGGTTTTAACGAGAGGCATCACGGATGTCCCAGCGGAGGTGACCTTAAGGTTAAACCTGAGTGCGATTTGGCAGCAAAAGGCTGCAGGACATTCAGAAGGAACAGCCTGCATAAAGGCATGGGGTGAAGGGGCTGGTGAAAACAAGGTTAAAAAGGTGAGTGGGAGCTGAATGGATGAAGCTGCAGGCCAGCGGCTCTCTGACTTTACTGGGTTGAAGGCTCATCCACGAAACCTGCTGCATATATAGCTTTCTGGGACCCACACTGATTTAATTCAGTTGGTTTGAAGTGGGGTTCCAAAAATCTCTAATGTGAGCCAACTTCCCCGGTGATCCTGATGTAGGCAGTCTGCCTACATCACTTTGGGAAGGCATTGCTGTTTTGCACATGGCAATGAGAAATACCAAAGAGTGACGTCAGAAAGATCTAAGAAAATACGGCAGGTGAATTGAACAGGAAAGTCGCCATGTGGGGTGGTCAGTTCGCAATTCATTGTGGTGGTTCTCCTGAGAAATACCCAGTGCTTGAACTATGGCAGCCCGTGGTGGTAGCGCAGAGAACTGAGCGGAGAAAATGTTCAGAGGTTGAATGCACAACAGTGAGTGAAGGAACGAGAAGTTGTGGGTGGAGGAGACAGAAATCACAGGTGCCTCCAGGAGTTCTCACTGGGCTAATTAGGAGCTGGGGGTGCCATCAACAGAAAGCGAAATGCATTTGCGGAAGAAGATAAAAAGTGTGGTGTAGGACTTCCTTAGGTTTTTGTGTCTGTAGAATCTACAGATAAAGATTTAATTTAGATCCCCCAGATTTGCATTTGGGAATTATGAGCATGTTGAGATGAATGTTGAAGCCACGGGATTCTGTGAGATGACTCTGTTAAAGATACTAGAGGACAAAGACTGTGCCTTTAAGAGAAAGGTAGAGGGGAGAGATCTATACCCTAGACTGTAAGTGAGCAGCTCAAGGTAATTAAGGGAAGGGGAGAATTTTAGGAAGGATTTTTTAAAGTTGGGACTGAGGCACAGGTTTCCCCCCAGAGGCAAAGAGGGGCATTGCAGCAGAGAGCAGGCAGTGAAACCAGAAAGGGGGTGGCGTGGGGGGGGGGTGTCTGCCTGTGGGTGAGCACTCTGGAGTGTGTCCTGATGGAGGGATAATGCTGGTGTGTGTGTGTGTGTGTGTGTGTGTGTGTGTGTGTGTGTGCATGTGTGGCTATGAAGTACGTGTTCATTTATGCAATGCGTATCCAACAGGAGCCTCCTGCGTGCCAGGCATCTGACAATCCCATGAGAAAGGTAGAGGAAGGGCAGCCCAGGTGCGCAAGAACAAGAGTCAGAGAGTAAGGAAAAATGAGAGCCAGGCACTGTGAAGCAGACAGTGGCCTACACGAAGCCAGTAAGAGGTCCTGATATGCAATGGCGGCCACAGGAAGTTGACATGGCCAGGATGAGGCCAACTAGAGCAGACAATAGTACCAAATGCCACAGAGGGACTAGAAAGACCAAGGAATGGCCTGGATATTGCCATTTGGGTGACCTTTCACTGAGTGTTTTCTTTGGAGCTCAGCGGAGGAGTGGGCAGAATGAGGGGAAGGGGAGAGAGGCTGTGATTTTTGAGTTGGAAGCAGGGATGGGATAAGGCTAGGCAAGGTGCACATGCACCTTATTGGTACCACTTGAGAACCTAAGAGGACTTGTTTGGACAACCTGCAATTTCAAAAATTAGTTTTTGTCCTAAGAGGTTATTAAAATAGAAAAATACCATAATATGTCTTTCTGCAACATTTAAATAGCTTCTTATCCTGACAGTTGTTAATACTTACTTCTCCAGGAATTCTAGGCCTTTGGCAGCACACCAAGGAAATATTCTAAAATAGAAAATAAAATTTCCCTTTATTATTACTCAGATTCAGGTGTGTGTATGTGTGCGAGCACGCACTCGTACGTGTGCACATGCAAGCCATGCACAGATTTGGTGTGTCTGTTTGTGCTCAGCTGCTAGCATATATCAGTGAGCAGAAAAGACATGGGGGAGCCAGATGATCTTATGCAGGGATATGCTGGTCACTTAGCTCTCAGGCAGATACAGAAGGAAGGCCTGATTGTAGCATTTGCCAGTTACCATGGTGTAAATACTCTCACCGCAGTTGATTTCAAACTACCAGCATAATGTCACTGAGTGTGGAACTCTGGGGAGAAATTTGCCCAATCTGTTCTTGCATGCCAGTATACAATATCTCCAACACACCAACAATCCTTTGTGAAGCTAGAGAAATAATAATGACAGTAATAATTCCTTTGACTTATGGGTCTGTTTGTGGTTCCCCAAGCACTCTGTTCTATTTTTATTTACCTGTACAGTACCTTGAGTGTGATTTGAAGAATATGGAAAATCTCTTTGGCTAGCCACAGGCCTTGAATTACCACCAAGAAAACTCTCTGTAACATTCACGAACAGAGACCATCTCTTTTAAAGAATAGAGTATAGGATACATTAACATGGATAACCCAGGATCAGACAAGAAAGATCTTGATTGTGGGATATTACCAGAGAGAGAAGATCTGAACGAGAGATCAGAAGGGGAGAAGGGGGATTTGGGTAGCCAAGTAAGGGAGAGGTTCAAAAGAGAGGTCCAAGCTATTAAAAATATAATTTTCCCTACTTTATAATTTTGCTAGGGCCTGGCCTGCTCCTAGATCACAGATCTTGCCAAATATAGTTCATGCTCCATTATCCACTCTAATGGAGGAAGGTTGGACAACATAATTCAAAACAATGGACAACCTTGAAAGGTAAGTACAATTGGATTTGCTGAGGATCTGAGGCTTGTTTCTTGGTATCTTTACCATCTTGTGAATGGTTTACCTGTTCTACCTCTGGAACTTAACTTACTCATGGCATGGAGGGAACAGAGAAAAGCAATATGATTAATGCCCATCTAGATGTTTTTTGTATGAGTAACTGTGGGATTGGGGTGGTTATGTCTCCTTTTAAGCAATTTAATAACATTTTATTTAACAGTTGCTTCTTACTAGAAGATGAAAAACTCTTGTCTTAGGAAATGAAAATACTTTTTTGGAGAGAAACATTTAATTCACTTGGCCCTAAGCTTTAAAGTAGTGTGTGTGTGTGTGTGTGTGTGTGTGTGTGTGCGTGTGTGTGTGTGTGTGTGTGTATGCACGTGCGCATGTGTCCAACTTGAATTGCTGCTGATTACAGGATAAATCAATATCTAGCCACTGGCAGTTGCGTGCTGTTAGCACTTGGTGACAGTTGACATATTGGTGGCCAGGAATGAGAATGGTGGGTGTGCATCCTACCAATTTTTAGAGCATATTTTATCTGTACAAGTAACAGCGGCTCTGCTCCCCATTTGTCATTCCTGTCCTTGAAAGCAGGCGTTGATAAATGACAATAACTTTTAGCCCACCATGCTGCATGCTTCTTTCCATCCCATGGCCCAGTTTCAGGGTAGGGGGAGAGACAGAACACCTCTCATCTTGGGTGGAAGCTGAGGGGATTGGGACGTAGAATGGGGTAAGAAAGGCAAGCCAAGTGGTGGCTTCAGGGAAAAAGGCTGTCCTGTTGATGCCACAAACACACACATTGAAGTTCGTTTCCTTGGTTGGCATTGATGAGAAATGATTTTTTCCCTCTCCTATCTAGGTTCTGTGGCCTCAGCCCCCACCAATCGACCAATGACCAATGGCCTTTTCCCTTCAGTGTCTTTTGCTTCCATTGCTTCTGCAGGGCTTTCCTGCCTTCAGTCCATTCTTCTGGGATTTTATTACCTCACCTCAGGATAAACAACACCTTCCTGGTGGTAACGCTAATCATAGCAATATCTCACACCTAAAATCTGGGTAGTGTTCACCATTGGCTAAGGAGTTACCCCTATCTCGTCTCATGCAATCCCTGTGCCCTCCTGTGAGATGGGAAACGGAGCTCAGAAGGCCAAGCAATTTGCCGGGGCTGACAGGTTTGCAAGTGGGGATGAATTTTCCATTGGTGTCAGCCCCAACAAGAACACTGCCAGCTTGTATCTGTGCCGTGTAGCCTCTCCTTGTTCTGATCTAATTTGTATCCAGCTGCTAGAACAATCTTCCTGTAAATTCGTATTTCCTGTAAGAACAGCTAACTCCCTTTGCCTCTTTGCCCACAATCCCCTGAGCACTTTGGTTCACACTGAACCACCACTGGCCCCTGGTTTACTTCTACACCGGATGTCATGCTTTCCTCGCCCTTATTCAATGTAAGATCAGGTACAATCCCTGCGTCTTTTCCATGAGAACTTCCAAATTGTTTGGTCAAGTCACATTAAGCACTGACAATATCGAGAGGAAAACTGTTTATCAGAAAAATGCCAAAATCTGTTCATGAACTCACACGGGATGTGTCCAAAGTGTAAAATGTACATTGGATTTCCAAGACAGTACAAAAGAAGAATACAAAATATCTCATTAATTTTCTGTCATTATAGGTTGAAATGACAATAGTTTGGAACATGGGGTTAAATAAAATAAGTTACGATTAATTTCACCTGTTTCTTTCGAATGTGACTAGTAGAAAACGTAAAATTACATATGTGTTTTGTGTTGTATTTTTATTGGAGAGTACTACTTTAGAGAGTCATGTTTATTGATTGTTCATAAGATGCTCAATGACACTTTTTTTTTTGAAGGGGAGAGGGTGAGTGGCGAGGAGGGAGAGAGAGAACCTTAAGAAGGCTGTACTCCCAGCTTGATCTCACAAGCCTGAGTTGAAGACCTGAGCCGAAATCAAGAGTTGGATGCTGAACCGACCAAGCCAACCAGGAGCCCCGTCACAGAAACACATGCTCCTCCCTTTTTGACTCATGTTTCTTAAATGTATTTCATATGAAACGAAGTTACATCATGATAGTGAGAACAGCGATCACAATCAGGTTCAAGGGCAAGCGTTCCTGGATCTTGGCAGGGTCACTTTTCAAGTTGCAGGAGCAGAAATCCATGAAAAATCTAGAGTCCCCTCCTTGTAACTTTGGGTACCGTGGTGTCAGTCAGTATGCTGAGCCAAGCAGAAGGTGAGTGTGGCTTGTGGGGTAAAGCAGTGAAGACTGGTCATGAGAGCTCCCGCTCAACTCTAATCCTGACCCGCAGCTCAGAGATGCTCCGTTTCTGATATGCTGTTTAAAAATGACGATGTGACAGCTCTATTTTCTGTTAACTTTCTTGACACCCTCGGAATTGTAGACTTGAAAAATGAAATTTAGGAATATCCTGATTAAGTAGAGAACAGATTCATTTCATTACAGGAAAATGGAAAACGCAACCAAGTGAATAATGGTTGTCTCAATGGAAGTGGCTCACATGGCCAGGGTATTTGGAGTAGGAGGTTGTCCATAACCTACTGGAAAATTAGTAGGTTTTCTAGCAAGCCAATAGGCTGTTTTGGTTTCCTCTCTGGTTGCAAGGCCAAGGCAGAGGTAGTAGCTGTCTTGGAGAGGACTCTGTAGTAGTCAGGACCTGGCCTGCAGGACAGTGTCATCCCTACTCCTCGGACTCCATTGTGATCTGTGGGGGTCATGCTGCAGTGTTCACCCCTGATAGGAAGGTAGCTTGCCTCACCCACAGCCTTGTCTGTGTAGAAGGGGTAAATAGTGCCAGTTACATTATGTCTGCAAGGCCTGTGAGAGAGGATTGTGGAATCCACGGTCCAGCTGTGACGAGGGCGAGCATTATGAACTGCCTCCTGTGTGCCAGGGACGGGTGTGGGTTGGCCTGGGGAGATGAAGAGGGCAAGCCGTTGGTACCCACGGTGGCAGCCGTACCTCACTTCCCTTGCCTGACAGTACCCCAGTGTGGCTGAGGGCTGTTGCATGAAGTCTGTGCATTAGACAGAGCAGTTCTAGTCTCTCGAGGGCCTGCCAGGTGCAAACAAGTCTGAGGTCCCTAGACGTTATTGAGGTAGAGGCAAGACAAGTGTTCTTGCTTCAACAGCTCTCTCCAATAGGACTCTCTCCCTCAGTATCCGGTGTGATGGAATGGGTGGTTGGTTTAGCCTAGATGAAGTGGGGTCTTGTATCTCTTACTCTGATTGAGGCAAATGGCAAGGCTGGACCCCCAGACTCCTTGAGGCCACTGAATTGAATGGCATTAGGAACATGCAGCAAAAGCTGCTTCCAGGGAAAGAACATTTGTGAGGAGATGAGTTTTGCTGAGCACTGTTGGTTGGCTTGCAAACAGCAACAAAGAAAATAACAGTCAGAAGAGAGAGTTGCAATCTTTTGCCCTACTCTGTTTTGTAATAAATAAATGAACCAAGCATATTCAATCTCTATGGTCCTGTTTATACGAGAGCCGTTCTGCTCCATAGGTTCCCTCCAGGGAGACGTGAGGGACACCAGGCTGCAAACTGGAAGAGGCTGCGCTGAGGGAAAATGATCAGGGTCGTTAGGGCCTTGCAGAAATTAGGAGTGAAGTGCTCTCCCTTGGCGTTTTCAGAACTGAACTGAATGCCTGGAGAGCCAAGGAGACTCCCCCCTTCCATCCCCCACCAGCCCCAACTCCTTCTCACATTCCAGTTCCAGGCCTGGAGTTTGAGAATTAGAGGCTGTGTGCCCTGTGGGTTTTCCAGATCTCCCCTGAAAGCCAGCCCCGAGTTTTCCCAGAAACCTGAGGGGAGGCCCCAGTGGAGTTCCCTTCGTGAGGAGCCATGACCAGTGAGTCATCTTGCTTCTTGGCTATAACGGGAGGAGTGGCAGAAGGAAGTGAGGTCTTACTGAAGAATCAGCCAAACGTCAAGAAAAAAATCATGGAGTGATATGCAGCACTGACATAAACCACTTTCCTCAATTTTCAGTGTGTGCGAAGTATCTTGTGATCTGTTTCTGCATCCCAAGCCCGAGAAAGGGGAGGCACTTGTGTCTTTGTCCCGATTCATAGACCGGCTCTTGTCTATGTAAATCTTAAATATCGAATTCTCAAATATCGTGGCCAAGTGAGATACTAAGACCACTGGGTGGAGGCAGCTTACAAATGGTCAAATAATTAATGTTAAAAAAATTTTTTTTTTTTTCTAAAACCATAGAATAGAGCACAGGTAGTCAAGACTGACAAATCTGAGAAAAACCAACCTCAGATAAATAGCCTGGCATGGTTGTTAATAATAATAATAATAATAATAATAATAATAGTGATGATGATGATGATGATACTGGCATCACATTAACTGTAGCATTATTATTGCAACTATTTATTGTGTTCCAGGACTGGTTAAATGCTTTGTATAGAACATTTTATGGAATTTGATCCTTACAAAATCCTTACAAATCCTTAAAAAGTCCAAAGAGGGAGGTATCATTAGCCATGTTACTTAAGTGAGGACACCAAGGTTTAGAGAGGTAAAAGGTTATTTGCCCAAGGTCATCAAGGTTGGAAATGATGGAACGGGGATTCTAATCTGTTTTTGCATTAAGCCTATGGGACGTGGTCTTTGTCTTTTAAACCAATATTTCAAACAAGAGTCAACATAAAACCAGAAAAGTCTAAAGGCTGATTTATAACCTGATTTCTTCTTGGCCTTCGCAATGCTGAGTGGAAATTGCTGAGTCTTTAGTATGGAAGGAGTGTTTGAAGTGTAATACAGAAGAGCCTACTGCCAGGAGTTGTCTCATATTTGCCTTTAAACTGTAATGACCCAGTTAATCACCCCCATGTGCCAGGTACTGCAGCCCCTTTTTGTTGATAGAAAGTATTGACTTTACGGTTGACAAAGCACACTTGCTTACATGAATCCCCAGGCCGAATCCTGGACCCAACTCAGCATTCGTGGGAGAACAGGAACTGAAGGTTCAGCAAAATTCAGATACAGATTTAGGAATTGAAAAGAGAGGACCCAGATGAGATCTTCTTCTCCCCATCTGAGAGGTAATGACTCCTTCCTGCTCTTTCATGAGGGATGCACTCAGAGTTTATCCATACCATAGAACTTACCCTCTCTTGCTTTTACCCTTAATAAACATGCCTTGAAAAAAAAAAAAATTCTGGTGTTTCTGATACCTCTTTTGAATCGAGCTTATCAGTGTAAATAGGGTCCGTTTGAAGTGCTTTACTTCATATGTTGCTAATTTGTATGTGCTAAGCAATTTTTAAGGAAAAAAACACCTTTTTTCCTTAAAAATTACTGTTCTGTTAGAAGGTCTGGATTGTACTTTTCCATTTCTCTTTGAATCTATCTATAGGATCTAACAGTGCTTAAAACAATTTAATTAGTTGCCTCCTTAAATATGGTCTTCATCCAGTTTTCCTTCTTTTTGGGCTTAGACTCTATAAGATCAAGAAATTAGTTAGCATCCCTAGAGATCCTGAATGGTCCACATGGCTTTCTATGCGATTGCCTGTATTTGCGACTAGCCTATCTTATTTCTTCCTTGAAGACATGCATCATCCTCGATTGGTATAACACTTTGCTGACTTCATCATAGGAACTGTTTTAAAATATTTTAAAAAGATTTATTTATTTGTTTTAGAGGACAAGGAGGGGCAGAGCGGAGGGAAAGAGAGTTGTAAGCAGACTCCACACTGAATGTGGAACTGAACATGGTGCTCAGACTCACAACCCTGAGATCATGACCCGGAGCCAAAACCAAGAGTTCAACACTTAAATGACTGTACCTTCAAGGTGACCCTAAAATGTTTTTTCTATTAAACCTCTTCTTTGTATTTCTCATTATGGAAAATTTCAAATATAATCAGAAGTAGAGAGATGGCTATAATAAAGCCAATGTACCCAACTTCAGAAGTGATCATTACATGGACAATTTTCATCTATACTCCCATCCACCACCACCAACAGGATGATTTTGAAGTAAATCCCAAATATCATAGCATTTCTTCTCTAAATATTTCCTATGCATCTTGGGAAAATGAGGACTGCTTTAAAAAGCATAACTACAACATTATTGCAACACTAAAGTAAATCAATAGTAATTCTTTAATATAATTAAATATACATTCATTGTTCATATTTCAGTGGGTGTTTTTTAAAAATTTTTGTTTGTTTGTTTGAGTTGGATTCCAAAAAAGTTTCCAACTGTATTATTGGTTGATGTATTTCTTTAAATTTACTTTATAGACTTTCTCTCTGTCTCATCCCTCTCCCCCTTGTTATTGATGTAGAAGAAACTAGCTACTTCTGCTGTTAAGTTTCCATAACGGATTAGATTCTGCAAAGGTCACTTCTAGTTTGATGGTTCTTCTCAGATGAGCCCAAATTAGGAGGTTTTCCAGTGAGGATCTGGGAGGGTGGTTCTGAGTTCTGTTTTCAGGGCTATTTAGAACCTCATTGCTTTCTTTCTACTTTTTCTTATGTAAGTGCTGATACTATGAGGACTTGGGGGTGATTGGTGGTTTGTCTCCACATTGATTGTATTTGAGAATTTTTAGGGATACTTTTAACCTTATTTTCTTGTAGCAGTGTTTATTCATTTGTTCAAGGTGTGTAAGAGTCTAGGCTCTGCGAATTCTTGAAACTTGTCATCTTTTTCGGGACAGTGCCTCATATGGAGGAGAAACCGTTGGGGGTGGGATCAAACCTAACTGAGATAGGGGCAGTAGAAATAATAGAAACAGAATGTACAGATAAAATGGGGAAAAGGGAAATAGAGCAAGAAAGTCTCAAATAGCAAGCTTCATATTTTTGAACATTACCTCAAAACAACAGAAAAGGGAACTATATAAGTTAGAAAAGCTATCTTGAACCACATCTTTTTGTAAAGTTCAAGAAACCAACTTCACATAAAAGTGAATAACAAGGAAATATCAAGATCAACTCTCAAACAAAGTTATTATGAGCAAAACGGGGCAAAAGCAGAATAACATTATACAGTGAAAGTATAGCTGAAAGTTATATTTACAAGACAGATAAAAAATTCAACATAATATTTCAAAAGAAGCCCAATGACATTAAGAAATTGATACAAGACCAGACAAAGCAACACAAATTAGAACTAGAGGTCAAAACCTGGTGATAGAAGTCAGAAAAGCATTAGAAACCGAAGAATCATAATGTCAGAAAAGAAGAATAGAATTGCAAAAGATTGTGCTTAAGATAAATGGAAATTGAAAAACAGGAACATTTTAAAAATAAAAGAGAAACAGCTACAGATAAAAAGGATTCCATGAAAGGATTCCATGGCAAATACTAAAGAAAGGCAAAGAGGATCCAATGTACAGATAATTAGAACTTTTAAAAAATAAAACTGAAACAAAAGAACATAACAAATGTTAAACTGTGAGTGAAGAAACTTTCCGGAAGTTAAAAAAGAAAAAAGTATATACAGTTTTGATCTACATATTGAAAAAATAATTGCATAATACGTGAGAATATCAACTCAGAGAGATACACATGCCAAGATAAACTCTACTAAAACTGATGGAAGTGACAATAAAACAAATAAACTAAAAGTTTCCTTCCACCATTTTGACAAAAAGAGAAAGTGATTTATGAGTAAAAAGTTAAATTATTACCAGAATTTCAACAGAAACACCTTTTGTTAGAAGAAATGGAGTGACATATTTATTGTAATCAAAGAAAGAAAATATGAACCAAATAATTTATGTCAATTAAAACTTATTTGAGTAAAACTGCTAACATTTAAGAATACAGGAAATATGTTCTTGTCTAGCATTCCTGGGAAATCTGCTAGAACCTTCAATGTATAAAATGACTAAAAACCCATTACTGATAATTGCTAGTGGTGATATTTAAATATATATTTACTTAGAGACGATAGACTAAATGTAAACTAAGAAGGGAGAGTATGTAATGACTTTATATGTAGATAGAGTAAAATATAAATAAAATGGGGGGAAGTTGTAGAAAACAAATGCAAAAGAAGTTTTAACTTAGATTGGTTTTGTTGAGATTGTTTAGTAGTTAGTACATGATAAAACACATAAGTAATTGTGGGCTACTCTTATCCTTGAAAACCAGGAGTCTTGGTATGGAAGAAAGTGGACACAAATCATACAGAAAGGTAAGAAAAAAAAAACCCGTGTCTATATATTAGAAGTACCAGTATGGGTCAATGAATATAAATATATAAAAACATTTATTGTCTTTAACTGACAAGAGAAAGAATGAGGCATTTTTCATACTTTTCCTGCATGAAATATAACACAGGATATAAATATGAAATATAACAAATAGCATATAGAGTGTATTATTGTAGAATCATTCCATTGAATAAAAGAAGAGGATAATGACAGACTATCACCACTGAGGGATGTAGTCATTGAACACCAATGGCTGCTAGCCTTAGAAGGAAAAGGAAACAACAACAAAACCATAATGGAACTTCTGATGAAAGAACATAGCACTGTCACCTATACTTTTGTCAAAAGAATTGAACCTGAGTCACTTCAGTGTCTAGATCCAGCTGCACATTTGTAGGAAATGCAGAGGACAGAGGAAATGCTGAATGGCAAGCTGTGAGTTGCCAAAGAGACCTGGAGCTGGACACAAGTTAAAGCATTAAAAACAGATTCTATTCAAAACTCTTACAATAGGGGAAAAGAGACTTAGTATAGAATTGAGCTGGATTCCGAATACAACAACAAGGGATTTATAGCCAAGGAGGTGGGTGAAGGGATTGGTAGATGAAATGTATTAAGAAGAGACATCATAAGGTAGAAGGTTGGGGGATTCTTGTTAAAGTGGTCCAATAGGATTCTTGTTGAGCACAGGCCAGGGTGGTCAGATATCCAGAGTTGAGGAAGTCTTACAATTCTGACTTACAAGGGCTCTTGCTATAGCTGAACTGGGAAGGATAAATTACAGAGCCTAAGGACACAGGCAAAAAGAGGACCCCAAAAAGCCTGTCCAAAGTTTGGTCAAGAAGAGAGTCTTTTCTGAGTGTGCAATCAGCTATATCTGGGCTATGGGAACTATAGATTAAATGGCCTTGGCTTTCAACAAAAAAATGGTAAAGAAAAAAAAAAGATGGGATGGAGGGAGGCTTGAAAGGTAGACAAAAATAAAAAATAAAATATAGGCAATACTATATGATTGAGACTAAGGAAATACGCATGGTATAAGGGTTGAATGGTAGTTCCCAAAAGACACATTTTAGTCCTCATCCCTAGTACCTGTGGATATGATATTACTAGAAAATAGGGTCTTTGCAGATAAATTAAGGATCTTGGGATGAGCATATTTTGGATTCAGAATAGGTCCTAAATTGATGACTGGTATCCTTATAAGGGAAAGACACATAAGCACACAGGAAAAGGTCATGCGATGACAGAGGCAAGATGAGAGTGCAACCACAAGACAAGGAATGCCAAGGATTGCCCGCATCCACACAAGGTTAAGAGAGAGGTCTAGAATAAATTCCTCTTGGAGTCTTCAGAAGCAATCAACTCTGCCAACACCTTGATTTTGGACTTCTGTACTCTTTAACTGTGAGAGAACAAACATGTTATTTTAAGGCACCTACTTTGTGTCCATTTGTTATGGCAGCCCTGGGAAACTAAGACACTTTCATATATCAAAAAATACAAAAAGCTTATTACCATGCAAATCAGAATTATTTCCTTGTTCAGGAATCTGGGATTAGAAAGGGGAGCATGGGGTGCTGGGTGGCACAGTTGGTTAAGTGTCTGCCTTCAGCTCAGGTCATGATCCAAGATTCCTGGGATCAGATCCCACATCAGGTTCCCTGCTCAGTGGGGAGTCTGCTTCTGCTCCCTCTACCCCTACCCCCTGCTCTGCTCTCTCTCTCTCTGTCAAATAAATAAAATCTTTTTTTAAAAAATTAAAAAAAAAAAAAGAATGAGGTGCATGGAGGTCTTATGCAGATGTTGAAAATTTCTGTTCTTGATCTAGATGGTGGAGATAACAGTGTCTTCCTTACAATATTTCCTTGAGTCCTACAATTGTTTTATGTGGTTTTCTATTTCTGGGTCCTAGTCTCAATAAAGAAGTTTTTAAAGTCCACACACAATGCATCTGTGGCTCCACCCCCATATATAATTCTTGTCATTCTTTCGAGAAGGAAATTACATTTATCTGAAGATTTCATTTTATTCCAGCATAATGAATAATACAGTGTTATATTAGTTTTGAGTGTAGATAGAATATAGTGATTCAGTAATTTTATACATTACTCAGTGCCATCATGGTAAGTTATTCTTAATCCCCTTTGCCTATTTCCCTCTCTCCCCCTGTTCACCTCCCCTTTGGCACCCAGCAATTTGTTCTCTACATTTGAGTCTGTTTAGTTGTTTGCCTCTTTTTTACTGATTTTGTTTCTTAAATTCCATATATGAATGAAATCATCTATTTGTTTTTCTGTGACTGGCTAATTTCACTTAGCATTATACCCTCCAGATCCATTCATGTTGTTGCAAATGTCATTATTGCAAGAGGTCATTATTTTTATGGCTGAGTAATATTCCATAATGTTCCATGAGATATATATCTGTCTCACATAATCTTTATCCATTTATCTATGGATGGACACTTGGGTTTCTTCCATAAGTTGACTATTGTATTGTAAATAATGCTGCAATAAGCATAGGAGGTGCATATATCTTTTCAAATTAGTGTTTTCATATTCTTTGGGTAAATACCTCAGTAGTGAAACTACTGAATCACATCTAATTCTATTTTCAATTTTTTTAAAGGAACTTTCATACGGTTTTCCACAGAGCCCGCACCAGTTTCCATTCCTGCCAACAGTGTGCAAGGTTCTTTATTTCCCCACATCTTCACCAACATTGTTTTCTCTTGCATTTTTTATTTTAGTCATTCTGATAGGTGTGAGGTGATATCTTATTGTGGTTTTGATTTGCATTTCCCTGATAATAATGATGTTGAGCATCTTTTCATGTGTTTGTTAAGACATCTGTATATCTTCTTTGGAGAAAAATCTGTTCATGTCTTCTGATCATTTTTTTAAATTGAATTATTTGTTTTTTCAATGTTGAGTTGTTTATGTCCTTTGTATATGGTGGATACTAAACCATCATTGGATATGTCATATCAAATATCTTCTCCTATTCAGTGGGTTGTCTTTTTGTTTGGTAAGTCATTTTCTTTGCTGTGCAGAAGCTTGTTTTGATGTAGTCCCAATGGTTTATTTTTGTTTTTGTTTCTCTTATCTTGGGAAACATACCGACAAAAATTGCTGCTTGTGCTTTCTTCTAGGATTTTTATGGTTTCAGGTCTCACATTTAGGTCCTTAACCTATTTTGAGTTTATTTTTGTATATGGTATAACAAAGTGGTCCAGTTTCATTCTTTTGTATGTAGCTATCCATTTGTATTGTGGCTGAGCTGCATTTGCCTTTGGTCTGGTCATCTGCAATGGCTCTCTGTGCCTATTGTGGGCAAGGTTTTGTCCCTGTGTTAGTGGGCCAGTCTGGTACTGCTCTGGGCTTGAGCTGGGTCAGAGCAGGGGTTTGCCAGAGCTCCCACAGCACTAAACTGCAGGGGCTTTCCCTGTGTTATCCCACGAAAAGCTTTTGTTGGTGGGTGGAGTCTGCACTCAGACCAGATGTCCTCCTCCAGCCCACTGCTGGGACTGCAGCTGAACAGGTGTGTATGGCTTTCTTCCCCTCTTCCTGGGATGGGAGTCATTTTGAGGCGGTGCTGACCCTCGTTGGGGCTGCTTGCACACCACTACACTTGTGGTGCCACTTCGGATGGATTATTGCCAAAGGCATGGGTGTGTGAGGGCAGGTGTGCAGGGCCAGCAAGTTCTGCAATGATGCTCTGGGGTAGGGAATCTGCAGCTGCCTGGCCAATCCCCTGCCAGGCCAGGCTGGAGGGAGCCAGTCCATAGAGGAATGCAGGGGCAGGGCGCACTGCTAGCAAGATAGGTGGAGACTATTGGTGCTGCACTAGTTCCTGCAGGTGTCCCTGTATCTAGGTTCAGGGGCTGGTGAGGGAAATGACACCCCCCAGCTCTTTGGCTCTGGAGAAGTCCCCCAAAGATTCCTGCTCCTCCAGCACATGCTCTGAGATCAGTAAGCAAACTTCCCTCCTGCATACTGCAGGGGCTTTTCAAACTGCTGCTTCGGTGCTGTATCTCAGTGGGCTGTTGGTTGTGCTGTCCCTTTAAGGATGGGGACTCAGTTTCCCATCACCCACTGGCTCTTCCAGAGCTGAGCTGACTGTTTTCAAAGTTATGGCTAGTAAAGCCCCCTGCCTATAAGAAGTTGTGAAGTGAAGGACCTCTTGTTTTCAAAGCTAAATATGATGGGGATTTGTCTTTCCCGTGTGGTTCCCCTTGCCTGAGAAGCCCGGTGTGGGGTCTGCTCTTCTCTCATCTCCATACCTGTGGTGTCCCTCCCTCCTGCAGGGAGTCCTGTGGGTCCCTTTGGCTCCTGACATGTCTCCACCTTCCTACCCTCTTTGATGTGGCCCCTTCTCTACATTTAGCTGTGACATCGGTTCTGCCAGTCTTCAGGTCATTTTCTGGGTTTATACACACTGATGTAGGTATTTTTGAGAATCCGGGGGACAGAAGAGGCTGGGATCCTCCTACTCGGCAATCTTCCTTAGAAGTTGACTGATTATTCTTGACAAAGCCATGCTAATTACATCTATTTTTCTTGACTTTTTTTTTTTTTGGCAATTAAGAGTTGTGTTCTTTTTATAAAAAATATCAGCAACTCATTTTATTTCTCACTTGTGTATCATGCTCTACATCTTTTAAAGAAGGGCCTTTTACCACCAATTTTGAAGCAAGTGGCCCACCCCCAACATGCATATCATTGCTCTTTGCTGATGTGAAGACACTGTTTAAAAACAAAACAAAACAATTTTGAACTACTCCTTTCTCCAGTCCAATTTACTTTTTCTCCTTCTCATCATAAATGATGCAGACTGCATATCACAGTTGACCTTTTAAAATATGTTATCAAAATAGGGACTAAAAATAGCATTAAGCATTTCTCCTGAGGTTTTTAATATTATCTATTATCTGCTCTTCATTTTCTATCCCTCTAGGATGGAAAACCCCTTCTTGACCCTCCTTGCTCCTGCCCCCCCCCCACTGTCCTTTGGATGATTTTAAAAAGCTAAGGTTTCTCTATTGTCTTCATGTATCTTATCAGACATACTGCTTATTGTTTGTCCACACCACACGCATATGGACCACGATAAATATCATATTCTGTTTCCTAAGAACCATACTGACCTTTAAACATTTTTTTGAACAATTTCATTTATTTATTTGAGAGAGAGCACACAAATGTGCAGGCACACGTACCAGCAGAAGGAGGGGAAAATGGAAGGGGGAGGGGCAGAAGGAGAAGCAGATCCCTACTGAGCAGGGAGCCTGAGAAGCGGGGCTCTATCCCAGGACCCTGAGATCTGGACCTGACCTGAGCCGAAGTCAGATGGTTAACCAGCGGAGTCCCCCAGATGCCCCAACCATACTGAACTCTAAAAAGTGAATAATAACTAGTTCTTTTACTTCATTGGATGATTAATCACAATGTCGCTGATCTTCTTCTTTGTGTTTCCATATTTGCAAATTTGCCTGCTCAACTGAAATTTCTTTGTAGCTCTTCAAATCAATACATGCTGGGCTCTCTTGCCCATTCATGGGTGTGTGCAGAGCAGTGGAACATGGGAGTCCCTGATGCTCATGTTCCCAGGATGAGGCCAAGCAAGGTGACATGCTACCTTTTGTTTCAGCTCATACCGTAACCACGTGTCCTTTCTGCTTTCTACTTAGTGCCACATTTTTCTCATTCTTGTGCTTTTTGTTGGTGATTTCACTTTTTTAAAAGGCCCCAAAATGTAGTGTTGATGGGCTCTTCTGCGATGCAAAGTGTAAGAAGGCTGCGATGTGTCTGATGAAGAAAAGAGGTATCTTACAATTTTTTTTAAAAGCAGTCTCCTTACCCAACATGGGGCTTGAACTCACAACTCTGAGATCAAGAGTCAAACGTGTTACTGACTGAGCCATATGGGCATCCCTAAAAATAGGTGTTTTTGATAAGCTTCCTACAAGTCTGAGTAATAGTGCTGGTGGCCAGGAGCTCCACATATACTAAATTAGGTGTCTTTTAAGCAGAAATTCTGATAAAATGTGGGTTTCCCAGAGGCAGAAACCTACCTAGGCGCAATGGTTCAGTGTTTGTGAATTCATTTTTTGTGATGACTTCCTGGAATACACCTATGGCAGATGACAGGAATCCACTCTGTGTATACAATCTTTATGGAGCCCTCTGCCAAGAGCTTTATGTGCACTTTTTCATTTAGCCAAGAACACAGTGAGTTAGGTACTATCATCATTCCCATATTCCAGGTGAGAGAACCGGAGGTCAAGGAAATTAATACCTGGCCTAATGTCTCGCAGCAGAGAAGGAGGAGCGGGACTGATACACAGGCAGTTTGGCCCCAGGAGCCTTAGCCTCTGCACACATGGCCTCCCCTTGAGCCAGTGTGGCAAGGTGATGTCTGTGGATGCCTCGAGAAATGTATAATGTTTTACTAAACCTGGTTTATCCTTATTACTATTAATTCATCTGGCATGAATTTTTTTTCAACTGGCATGAAAAAAAATCTTTGAGCAACCATGAAGTTCTATCCAGCTTGGTCATCAAGATGACACAATGTTGTCACCCATAATGAAAATTGTCCAGACCAGCTCAAGGCTCAGGACTCAAAATCATCTCTTAGTCTTCAATTCTAGAGGGGTTGAAATGCCAAAGGCATTGAGATCCAGGCTGGGATTTAATTGTAAAATGGCTGCCCTGTGAGAAAAAGGAACCGAGAGAAAGAGCTAATCCTGGCTAGAAGGGTTCCTCACTCCCAAAGTCTGTCTCTCCCTCCCCTTCCACCAAGAGGCTTCTCATCCCAAGCTTTTCAAAGGCCACATGTTGTCAGCAATTTATGAATATGAATAATGTGATTTACATTCCTTTGATTTAATATAATGATTAAGCTTCTTTGTACTCTGTTCTGATTCACTGAAATGAAAAATACATTTTCTTTGTCCTTTATTAGTAATTTTTTCTTCCAAATTTGCTTGGCTTTGGCAAATGAAAGAGAGATAAATTTTGCTTTGATTTGGCGGTGCAGAGAGTGCAAAAGAGAATTAAAACATTAGTTAAAAGGCACAAGGGAATTGAACAGGGAACAGAAATTAAGTTAGTTGAAGCAAATTACCTTATGGTTGTAAACCAGCGGGGGTTCAGATAGATGTAAGGAATTCATTTCTGCTTCTAAATAATTATTTTTGCTTCTCAACAATAGCAGTGGGCTGCGTTCCTACACGCGGTTAGGGACTGCACAGCCAATCTTTAATTAAGTGGAGGGGGCCCCTCTGAATATGAGTATAACCTGATTAGTTTATTGCAGGCTGGGATTTGGAACTGATCATACCCCTTCCCTCTCCCTCCTAACCTTTGGGTGACCCAGAATTCACTTCTTAGTGAGTTTCTCATTTAAGGAAATATGAAAAGAAAAAAGATGTAAAGAGAGGCTTTAGAACAGCCTAATAAAAAGATTCAAAGGCCTTCTTGCAAAAGGCCCTTTGAAATGGAGAATGGCAAGACGGAGTGGGGAGGCTGGAAGAGAAGGAACTGGAGTATTTCTGCTGGTGAGGGCTCCTGTGCTCTTGGACTCTAGGAGGACATACACCAGAGGGTTGGAGAAAGTTCCTGGGACATAGACAGGCGTACAGAGGCAAGGGGGCAGAATGGGATTTATCAAGAGAACTGGGACACCTCTCCCTCTCTCTTTCTGTCCCTTCCAGCCTGGCATAACAGAAACAAGCCAGGTGTGGCTGAGGATCTGAGTTCTAAGTGGGTTTCTGCGAATCTTGTCCAAGGTTTTAACTCTTGAGTCTTCATCCTCTTGCCTGGCATTTGTACATCTATACATCTCAGAGGATTCTGGTGAGGATGAGACAGATAACCTGGGTGAACATGCTCTGCAAAATTTAAGGCATTTACACAAATACCTTATCTCAAGTGCGGGAATGGAGTTTCTGAACCTGGCCTTGTATGATAGTCACTCAGTGTGAGATTTCAAAAATTACATCTCCTCTCCTGAGGCTCCAACCCCAAGATGTGAGGGCCTGGAGTCATTAAAACAACAGAGCTATAGAAATAAAAGGATAAAAATAAAAATCCTTTGAATGGTAATGTTGGTGAGGATGATGAAGATGATGATGATGATGTCGGCAAATATAGCAGTCATGATGGACTTTGAGAGGGAAGTGGTATAAAGATTTATTTTGCTTATCCAGTGGAGTATGACCAGAACCTGGGCTCTTTCAGGTTCTTTGGTTCACAGGCTTTCTTCTGGGACAGACCCTGGCTCTTGATGCCTAATCCTTCTTTCCTGAGAGAGAGAGGCAAGAGTATAAACACATTTTAAGGATCTTCTCTGTACCAGGAATGGTGTTGGGTCAATGTCAAGCATTCTGTGGCTCCTGTGAACTCCCAAACCCCTAGACAAATGGGCAAATGCCTGGCTGGTCCCAGAAGGGGGTAGGAACCTGTCTGGAATAGGGAATCTGTCCTGAGCAGAGCTAGAGGTTCTGTGAGTGACAGCAACTTCTATGAGTTAGGCTGTCTTCTTACACCCATTGCCTCATTGAGTGGGCATGCCTGCCATCTTGCAAGGGCAGCTTAAATGCCCCCTCCTTGCTAGGAGCAACAGAGCGCTTAATCAACGAATTCTGTTAAAAACTTGGAAGAGGAGACAAGGCATTGTGATTGAAGTTTCTGCAATCCTAAGGAGAAAAAGAAACAGAAATGAGTGGCTTCTGCTTTAATCTAAAGATCAATGCAGTATTAACGTGAATAGCCCTGTCACAGCAGGCAGGGCTGAGCTTGCAAATCGGCTTCCTCTTAAAACTAAAGATCAGAGCAGCCTAGAAATTTTTGGTCTCTACTTGTGCTCACTTATTCCTTGAGGAGCACAGCTGACGGTTTCAAAAGGGCTGCAAACAACTGCCTATTCATTTGCTTATTCAGTCTCTGATAAGTTCCTATCAGGCATGGATCCAAAACGCTTCTTCTATTAGGAACGCCTGGGTCACCGCAGGACATTTCAAAAGAGAGTTCTCCAAGAGCATTTAGAAACAGGTTGCAGATGCACATCGATTATTTCCAGTTGCTTTAAAAAAACCAATGGGATTTTAACCTCATTATTTTTTTTTCTCTTTTAATAAAGTAACTGCTGGTTGAAAACATCCCTTGGTGAAAAACAAAAAACAAAACAATACAAAAAAACCAAAACAAAACAAAAACACAAAAAACAACTAAACAAATTACACATCATTTCCTCCAGCCGTGAAAGAGAATGCACAGGAGTTGTATGCATGGGAATGCACCAACTGTAACAGTTAAATTTAAAGAGCTGGGAGCTCCTGAGGATATGAAAAGGAAGGAATTTCAAATTCAAGAAATAGTGACTGTGGAGTGAACCATAGGGTCTTGTCTTGTTTCTTTGTGATCTCCCCTGGGTCCCAGAATTGCCAATAATTATATTTACTTTAATCTTAATAGTATGTACCTTTCTTGTAATATATTGTTAAGTTAATATTGTATTAAGATGGTATATTACAGTTATGTTAGTATCTGGGTCAGTGTGCTCACACCGTGGTGTTCATGGTCCGATTCAATCTTCTCTCTGCTTGCTGTCCTTTCATACTGCCAGATACCTTCTGAACCCATACTTGTCCCTTCAGTGCCCACTTCCCATGCCTTGGGTTCTCATGTCTCTCTTGGAGTGTACTTGTACCCTTCCAGGTGGGTCTTCCTTGTTGTCTTTCTTGTCCTGAATCAATCTCTTCACTCCAGACTTAGTGTCGTGGGTTGAATGTCTGGGTCCACCCCACCCCCCACTCATTAATGAAATTCCTCCCCCCTATGTGATGGTATTTGGAAATGGGGCCTTTCAGAGGTAACTAAGTAATAAGGCTGGAGCCCTCAGGAATGGGATTTAGTGCCCCAGAGAGCTCTTTGGTCCTCTTTTTGCCCTGTAAGGACACAGCAGGAAGACTGCTGTCTGCACCCCAGCAGAGGGCCCATGCTGGCACCCTGATATCGGACTTTCGGCCTCCAGGACTGTGAGAAGCAAAGTTTGGTTGTTTATAAGCTGCTTGGTATATGACATGTTGTAGTAGCAACCCAAAGGGGCCAAGACACTTATCTAACCACAAATCCTCCTTGGGATGCTTTGGGGACTCCCTTTCCTGCTCACAGGACCCGGATATTTCAGCTCTGCTTTCAAGATGCTTGGTGAACAGATCACTACTTGGGTCTTATGTTTAACGCCCCCAAATAGCCTTTTCTCAACACAAACTACTTGTAACTCCTTAATTTTCCTTCATTCCTATACTAAAAATTTTTTTCCCCACTAAATCAACTACTCTCATATTTTCTTTCAATTTTATATAAAGACTTTTTCTTATAACAGCCACCCTACAAATGCCCTTGCTTTCCCCCTTAAATCTGGATAGGTTTTGTTCCTTCATTTATTTTTTTGCTCTCCCACACTCTCTCCCTGATATAGGGTACATCGTCACCTTAATTGTGGGGAAAACAAAGATCACTTCGTTTAGCCTGGTAACTCCTTTATCGCTTGTTCTTATGGTCTTTCCCCAACATCCAGTCATCTCAGGTGAGTGATCTGCGTGTACTGGTGTGCCTTGGCATGCTGGTGTTTTACCAGGCAGGTTTTGGGCGCCACCAATTCTGTTGCCTTCAGTCCTCAAGGTGGCCAGGGGGCTTCCTGGGATCATCACACCTGATCACAAGCATGGCCGGTGTCGATATACAACAGTGTGCTGTGCAAAATAAAGATTTCTTATGTGTGCCATGTTGTGGGAAAGTTTGAGAAGCTTGTATGAACCCTTCCTCTCTGTTCAATTGTTTCTTAGCCCCATTCTCTACCCTTTCAAAAAGAATGACATCCTTATGGAAGAATCCAAAGAACCATTTCAGACTTGACCCTT
Organism: Mustela lutreola; assembly: GCF_030435805.1. Taxonomy (NCBI): domain Eukaryota; kingdom Metazoa; phylum Chordata; class Mammalia; order Carnivora; family Mustelidae; genus Mustela; species Mustela lutreola. The sequence continues at coordinate 65,717,160 of NC_081303.1, read as the reverse complement.
GTGAACTTTTCATCATTTGTAATTTCCATGGTCTTTATCCTTGCCCTCCCTTGGTGGCTGTGACTACTTAACCTGGTTCCTTTACCTTCCTCTCCAACTCTTATAAGTGGATCCTCTTCCATTTCCCTGCAGGTATTGATCCACAAAGCACTCCCCAGGAAAGTAAAGTTCTGCATACAGATCTCTGTCTCAGAGTCCGCTTCTTGGGGAAATTTATCTGTAATGACAGCCTTCCTTGAATTTTGTAAAATGAACTCTTGAGGTCTATTCTGTGCTGCTTTAGCATTTATTTATGTGGCTAGAAGAGGATTCATCCCATTAAGATAGTCTTTGTTTTAGGCTTCAGTCTCTATACCAGATCACTAGTTCTTAGAGGGCAGGGGGCCCACCTTCTGGACCACCTCTCCCAATACTAATCTAGCGACATTTGCTCAGCAATGGACACAAGCCTGTGGTTGGCTGAGCAGGAACACCCTGTGCTACAGCTCCAGGCTAGAAGCAGTGTCTGTCCCCACCTCCTACCCCCTACTCTTGCTTATCTCATGTATCATTTCCATCCGGCTGGATCAGGCAGCCTTCAAACAGCAGAAGTTTATTTTTGACTCATGTCATGTGTCTACTGCTATTGAGCAAGGTGTTTGGTGCTGTTTTACTACCCTTCTAGGGCTCGGGGTGCAGAAATGGCGCTGCCTGAAATAGTACTAGTCTCTGTGTCGGGGGGGAAAAGAGACCTCTGAAGGGTCTTGCTTAATTGGTCAAGCGCTCTGGCTCCATGTGGTCATGTGACACCTCTCCTCACTAGCCATTGGTTGGAAGTAGCCACGTGATTCATGATTTGGGTCCTGCAGAGTCCTAAGGGACCCCGTGGGGAACCTAGGTGTCTGGAAGACAGGGGGCTGAAAACATTGGGTTTTCATTGGGCTGCTCACCCCCAGGACTGCTACATGTCAGATAAAACCACCGTTCCATAGGGTGTGGTGGGCCTTCTGTGTGTCTGTGACTCCAGGCAACCTGGCATCCTTAAGCCCAGAGCAGAGGGGCAGGTACCAATGGCAGGAGAAGGAGGGCAGTCCCGTCCTGCAGACCTGCCAGCAGGTTATCTCCCCTGGCTGTATACTTCTCCCTCTTGAAGGAATGTAATGGTAATAGGATAACAGAATAACCAAGCTCTACTGAAAAGGGGACAGTCTGTGAGAAGCAGGATTTTGAAGCACACACACAAGCACACCTGCAGACACATACATATATACACGAAGCTGTTCTAAAATAGTACTTTTGAGTACATTCTGTTCTCAGAGTGGCCTGAGGAGTCCAGCAAGGCTCCACAGGGATCTTCGTCAGTGATAAGCAATTAGCACAGCACTCATTTTTCTTAATTGTCTTTTGAGAGTGGTTGAAATCAGATTTTAAAGATTTGACTCCTTGAGGTAATTTATGTGTAAATTTGCATTACTTGCAAAGAAAGGAGTTGCTGGCCAAAGTTTTGTAGTATTGTATGCTTGAGTATTTAGAGGCTGTGTGGGTTTCCTTACGTTTTCTATTTAAAAAAAGGAAATTGCATGAAATTAAGAAATTAAGACTTATTTTTTTTTCTTTATTTCCTGAAACACTTCTAGGCTGGCCACAAAGGAAGAACAAATCCTGTTTATCTTTCTTTGCTTTGATTAATTATTTGAAAACCGGAGTAAGGGTTTTAGTCTGGAAAATGTATCCCATAAAAGATTGGAGGGTTCTTGGACTTTTATGCATATTTAGACCAGCACGGTCCAATAGAAGTTTTGTGATGATAGAAGTGTTTATATCTGCACTCTTCAAGATGGTAGCCACCAGCGTCATGGGGCTATTGGGTGCTTGAAACGTGCTAGTGCAACAGAGGAACTGAAGTTTTCTTTTTATATTCTTTTAATTTATTTACACTTAAATGTGAATGGCCACATGTGGCTAACGACTAGTATATTGGACAGCTCATCTTTGGGAACTTGACCCAGAGTCTGAGTGATCTGACAGCTTCCTGGCCCAGCTGTGGGAAAGTTTGTCTGCTGTGTAGATCTCACTCTGCCCTATTTGTAATCTCCTAGTGTCTTCACAGATGCAGAATCTGCACACATGTAGTTCCAGAAAAGATGGGTGGCTTTTTAGTTCTTTCAATTTGTTATTTCCATGCAATTCACTTAGACTTCCTTTGACTCTTAAAAATTGCTGGCCTCTGAGACAGCACACCTTAGTGTGGGACACAGCTCCATTTCACAGAACTGGGACTCAATGCTCTCCAGCCCCAGTGAATTAGCAGTAACACAAACAAATCCATAAAACTCCTTTCCAGGTGATGGATCTCAGCACACATTTGCATCAGGGAAGTCATGACAGGGAGACCAAAAGCTTAAGGAACTGCAGATGCTGGGAGGACACGGTTAAAGGCAAAATCAGAGTAAAAAAAACATCTCCATACTCATTGGCTTCTTGACACAGAATGGACGTAATTTCACATTGTGTTTAATTCAGTGTGGTTCATTTACTCTGACCTAATGTGATTTCTATTTAAAAGTAAAAGTCATAGTACGAAGTAATGTGACTGACTTTTATACAATCATGTGAGAACTTAAACATCAGAATGCATTTTCACTTGAGAATATACAACTTGGGGTTGAGTACCTTGTTTCAACAATAATATTGCCCCTGCTAAGGGCACCTTTCCATTAATCTTCTGAGCACCTGATAAAAACATCCTTTTGAATAGTCTTCAGAAGAGTCCATCAATCTCTTTATTTGATGGTGGATTGGATATGGAAGAGTCCTGGTTATAAGGATTAGGGGTAGCCACAAATAGACTAAACTTCTTTTCTTTCTTTTCGTTCATAACAGCCTGAGTTCATTCAGTGTCAGGTGAGGAGAAGCTGGGTGATGAAGCTGGGCTGCACCCCTCTGGCCCAAATCTGTGCTTTACTTAATGTCATTTAATCTCCCTGGCAACCACACGACCTAAGGGACAGAAGCCAAGAAGAACATTCCCTTTCCCAGGTGCTAATCTAAGTGAGCCGAGTGCTGAATGGGTCTCACTGCCAGTACATGAGTCACTGCGGGTTGAAGGTTATTGAGTGTGATGGTGTTCCTCTCTTTCCCCTTCTAGATGGCAGGAAGGGTAGGCAAAAAGATGCCAAGTGAGGGGGGCCTGGTACCTTGCTGTTCTCTTGCCTCTCTCTTGTTCTCATGCCACCCAACTGGTCTACATCTTGCTATCCCAGGGCAGACCTAGCCACACCTCCTGGGAAGATTCACCTCTTTTTACCATCTCTCCTTCATGGGGTTGACAGAGAGTGAGCAGATCCTGAGCTGTAGCTTGGGCTTAAGATGGCAGGACAGGATGGGACGGGACAGGATGGGAATGCCAACCTTGACCACAGGATACAATGCAGCTTATCCAAGTCTTCCTAATTGAGTTCAGAGACATAAATTATGCTTTTAATAAAGAGTTCCATCACCTCTCTTGGTCAGAATGCTTTGTGTGTGCAGCTTCTTCAGAAAGTGGGGAGGGATGATCTTGTTCTTCTACTAATAGTCCTCTAGTTGTGCCTTTCTTCTTCTAGTAGTATTATCTTTCCCACCTAATACAAATAGAAATTGAGGCTCAGTGGCTTGCCTCATATCTTATGCTGTGCATTTATGAGCTGAGGTTAGTATAAGGTCTGCTGGTGGTGGTGTGCTGGAGGGGGCTGGCATCAGCTCCCGAGAGCCAATTATTGCCATCTTTGACATCATCCTGACATCTTGAAATGAGCCATGATGAGAGTATTTATGCTAGAGAAAGTGACAATGCTCTAAATCAGAGCTTCTTATCACTGGAGAGCTGGTTATTAAAAACTTACCAGGATGCCGCTAGGTCTGTGTGACGTTAGAGCCCATATTCTTTTCACTGTTCCATGGTTTTTCATATGATTAACAACACTGTGGTCTCAAAAGACTTGGGTTTCTACAGGTTGGCTCATTTGGACTGCATGTACCATTGTAAGACCATGGGTTTGCTTCAGGTGGGCTAGGTAGCTTGGTTTGATACCACAACCAACTACCTGAAAGAGATATACCTTGGTATTGACTGCCCTTCCACACCCAGGCTCCCCAACTCTAAACAGGAAGCTGCCCTCAGAAGAGATCAGATACATGCAGACCCACCTGACCCTGTGTTCTGCTAATGGGGGTTGGTGAGCAGTTAGTACTGCTCACTTCACATACATAAAACAAGAGAATAACTAGGTATCTATGAGACATAGGGATAATATGGAAAGTGTGAGAACTAGCAAATCCTGACCCGAATCACTAGTTCTATGACTTTGGGCAAGTCACCTTTTAATGCTCTGGTTTTCTTCCATCTGAAATATGAAATCATCCTTGAAGTAAAGTGTTGGAGATAGTATAAAAACCAAAACTACCAGGCATAGCGGCTTTATTAAGCATGTAGCAAATACTCAATAAACAGTGGCTTTTAAATGTAGACTTATAACAAATTAAAATCTCCTAAAGGTGATGGCTAAAATTCTGATATATCTCAGTAATCTAGAATATATCTGTGTTTGTTTATTATCCCAAGTAGAAAACCCACTACCAACAGGGACCATATCTGAGTAAAACTGCTAACCTAGAACTTCACGGTAATTGTATAGGATACTGGTAACATGGTGAAGAGAAGGGCCTCTGAAAAGCAGCTCAAATTCTAACTCTTCCATTACACATTATGGTCTTTGAGTTTCTAAAGGTCAGTTTCCTCCTATGTAAAATGGGAATTAAAAAATCACCTACCTTGATGCTGTGAAGTGTGTAAACCTGGTGATTCACAGACTTGTACCCCTGGGGATAAAAATATATGTTTATAAAAAAAATAAAAAATTAAAAAAAATCACCTACCTTGTAAATTGTTAGGATGAACTGAGATTTTTATAATGTGCTCAGCACATTTCATAATAAATAGCTCAGTACGATTAATATTAGTAGTCTTTGTTGCCATTTGTATTGTGGACTTTTAAACAATATAATGTGGTGATCCACACGTTGAGACAATCATATTTTAGAAGTCAGCCTGGCTGAGAGAGGGTGGCATGGGAAAGAGTTTCTGGGGAGACCCTTTCACCTCGAGGACTTGGAAATGGTTGTTAGCAGGTGTGAATGAAGACCCCAGCTCCTGGAGTAATTACAAAGTTAGTTTTTATGCAGTAACATTATAAAACAAAGGAAAAAAGGCCAAGTTTCACCCCATCTGGTCTAGAATATGGGCCAACAACAGTAACATAAGAGTACGGGACCATTTGTTACTATGGATCTATGTTTTGGATGAGAGTGACATGATTGCTTTTGTTTTTTGTGCCTTGTGTTTCCTGGAATCTGTGATGCTGAAGGTGAGTGGGGCAATTCAGTATGGACCATGATACCTGAAAGGGAGTATTGCACAGAGAGCCGAGCAGAATAGAGCTGCTTCTATGTACTGGTTTCAATATAAAAATATGCATCCACTTATGATTTAATAAAACTGCCCACGAGGACAAATGATGCGCTGCCAATTTTCTAGCCTCTTCGAAGAATTCCCCAAGTGTTAAGAAAAGAATTAAACTTAAAGGCTTACATAATGACTAATTTGGTTGCATCGTGCTGCCCATTTCTGCTAAGCAGGCCTGCTTTCCCAGGCCCCTCGATGTCCCCAGCTGATGGCACATTTATTTGGATTCTTATTGGGCACTGTCAGAAAGGTCTGGCTAAGCTTTCCCAGAAGTCCCAAACTTTTCCTAGAAATAACAATGCTACTGAAAGACTACAGGGAGAGTAAGCATTCAGAGGCTTGCCAAAACTCTGGAACTATTGTAATATGACTTCATTTTGGGGTGTCAGGTTTTTATTCATCAACTAGGACCTGAACACTAGATCAATGGGTTTACCATTGATTACTTTACTTTAGATTCTGGAGGAATATAGGGCTTCTCTCTCCATAACAAAGCACATATATACACAAGCCTGGAATTTCAGGGGCTTCCAGAGTCCAGGCTTAAAACCTTTTGTTACATTATTTTAAGAACTTCTTTTAATTCTGGGATCAAGTACAAATATATTTGCTTAGGAAAAAGTTTAGTGATTCTTATAATTTCGCCTGAGTTTGAGAACCAAATGAGCATAAGTGCAAATTAATTTTATCTTACAAAACCTATTCCAATGGATGTTTGTTTGCCTCCATTTTCTGATGTTTTCACTAAAATTGTGACTACCCAAGAATGGAGCTTTGTACATTCTAATACTGTTGCAAGTCCTGCCTTGTAAAGCAGTGAATTTTGAGCCAGAGGGTGGCAAGATGAACTCTTGCATAGTTTTGTCACGTCCATGCGAATGAGTGATATGCAACTTAGGCCTTGAGTGCAAGAGTCTATGTCTGGTACAGAGTGATAGGAGCCTTAACGACTCTGACTGTTGATGTAGAGGCTGTCTAACCTCAGAAACTTTGTAATGCCTTATATATCCTTAGGAGGGCATGAGGGACAACTTCCCTATTTAGGAATGGTCAACATTGGTGGAGCCAATTGGCGAGAATAATGTTCATGAAAATAAGGGACATACTAATGGCTGTCCTGGTTGGCTCAGGTGCCCATTCGACACAGATGGACCAGCAATGTCCCAAATCCCATGCAGTGGAGTCTCTTAACTGATGATTCCAGGCACAGTTAGTCACAGTGTACCTGGGCAGTTAGTCACAGTGTGCCTGCTCAGCTGCTCAATGGTCTTTTGCTAGATCATGTCTCTCTCCTTGACCTTAGCTTCCAGAAGATTATCTTCAATTCTGGGCAGTGCTAATTGTGCCAGGCCAGGTGTTGACACACAGGAAATGTTAGGCTAACATGAGTCTTTGTGTTCCAGTCCAAGGATCTGGCCACATGGTGGGTGCTCTGAGTGTTTGCTTAGGCTTGACCAGTTCTTCCTTCGGGTCCCAGGAGAGAAGGTCACATGTCTGGAGCACAGCAGAGTTGGTTTTCCAGTTCTCTGCTCCAGATGGGTCTGGCCTTGCCAGAAGAGCTTTGGGAAAAGAGGTCATGAAGTGGCTGGAGGATTAACTAAAATGACACACAAGCACTTTAGCCCACTCAGAAGATGGTCAATATATTCTAGTTGAATTGGAAATTGGAATCAGGTTGTTAACGTGTCTATAACTTTATGTGGCCTTGCATTTTAGAACATCTTTATTTCTACTGAACCAAGGACCAAAACTGTGTATTAACAACAAACTGCTTGGGGGTCTGGCTTAGGTCCAAGAAAGTGCAGAGCTTAGTGGGCTCAGCTTCCTTAATTTCAAATTGTTAAGTTGGCCAAATTGGTAGGATTGCTCTACTTTTTCTGACATAAATTAGGTACATTTTTCTTTTTTGAGGTTTATTTATTTTAGAGAGAGTGAAGAAGGGGCAGGGGAAGAAAGAGAGGGAGAATCTACAAGCAGACTTCCTGCTAAGTGTGGATCCCACCATTCTGAGATCATAACCTATACTGAAAATAAAAGTCAGGTGCTCAACCGACTGAGCCATCCAGACACCCCACAAATTAGGTTGTTTTCTTTCTTTCTTTTTTTTTTTAAAGAAATCTTCGGGCCTTTGTCGAGCCCAGCAGTGTTTCCTTTTTAGGTTGAGATATGCATTACTGGTGGGGCATTACTCATGAATTCATTTGGCAGTTAATTTTTTTGCCTGTTTTATTAACTCACTTGAAGACAGGACCTAAGCTAGAGGAATCTTCAAGAGGGGAGAGAAGAGAAAGGCAAGGAGATTGAGGACTGGAGTCAGCTGTGTGAGACTCTGGGCCAATCACTAGGTGATGTGGGGCTTGGCCTGCTGAAGGAACCCCGGAGAAAGGAGCCAGCAGGAGCAGATACAAAAGGTTGGTTTATTCACAGTTCTTCCCCCTTCTGGGTAAGAAACCATACTAATATTTAAAAAAAAATTCTCTACCTTTTGAGAAAAGATTTTTAGAGAAAAGGTGGATTGTCGGAAAAATATCGAACACAAGAGTAAATTGTAAATTAAACTAGAAATCGAGACAATATAAAAATATAAAGAATATAAGTGGAAAAGTAGGTCAAGTCTGAGGTGGGGGTGGTGTACCGTAGTACAGAAATTCAGATCCCCAGTTACTGGGATTTCGTGGACAGATGTGAATACAGCAAATGGAAATCCAAGCAATCCCTATTCTTTTTATCCCTAAGAAGAAAATATATCAGTTCTTCAGGGGAAGCCAATGTTTTCTGGTTACTTAGCTCTGAAGAGATGTGTCACTGAGGCTCCATGCATTGGACACAGAGAGTTTGGTGGGCTGTGTTCTCAGCAATGTCTGAGCATTGAGAAGAAAGGCAGTTAGTAGAGTTCCTGGAAGTCACACCACCCTGTACCGCATATTTTACCTCCAGATTCCTTTTTTTTTTTTTTTAAAGATTTTATTTATTTGTTAGAGAGATAGAGCATGGGCAGGGGGAGTGGCAGGTGGCAGGAGAGGGAAAAGCAGAGCAAGGAACTCCCCACTGAGCAAGGAGCCTGGTGCAGGACTCCAACCCAGGATCCTGAGATCATGACTTGAGCTAAAGGCAGATGATTCAATGACTTAGCCACCCAGGGGCCCCCTACCTCCAAATTCTTATCCTACCTCTACCATTTCCTAGCTGTGTGATCTGGGGGCTCTCCAATGATTATGTGGCTTCTCTGAGCCTGTTTTCCCATCTGAAAAGTGGGGTGATTATCTCCTGGGGTTGTTTTGACCATCATGAGAAAAATGGTTATAAGGATCTGTGCACAGTGCCTGTTAACAAGATACACAAAACTTCATAGCAAAGCCTCTCCTCCCACAGACATTCCATTATTGATAAAAATGTGGGATAGGGATTTCCAGCCTTTTTGAGTTACAAGAAATCATTTTATCATCAAATATTTCACAGACCCACATGTGACAGCCTTTCTACTTTTCACACCCACAGACAGAGAAAATACACAAGAGTAATGCTTTAAAATGACTTTGATTACTAATCCTAATAGGATCTATACACATTACAGAAGTGAACTACACGCTAGGTGTGATGCCACCTTCTTCCAATGACTGTGTCACTGCAGGATGATTCCCAGGCTATTCATGATTACCAGCCGTCCCACCAGGACACAATGGCCCCTTGGGGTCTGACAGATTGTGGACATCGTCCTGCTGGACTGTGTGATGGGCCCATGCCTCTCCTCCAGGTCTAGCCATACTCCTCAGCCCATATGGAGGTTGAGGGAGAGGATGGCCATGACATTCTGGTAGCCAAATCACTCCTTCTCATGAGTGAAGGCTTTTAATAGGGTCAATGATGACCTGAATTTCTTTAGGGGGATTAATCCACTTCATTGCCATGGATACTGGGTTGAATAGTGTTCCCCCCAAATTAGTGTCCAACTAGGAGCTCAGAACCTCCAGTAAGGTCTTTGTAGATGTAAGTAGTTAAGATTGAGGTGGATGTCCCAAAATCCAAGATTGAACCCCAAACCCAAAGACTTGTGTCTTTGTGAAAAGGCCATATGGAGGCACAGATGTACACACAGGGGTCATACCTTGTGGAGACAAAGGCAGAGACTGGAGTGATGGGTCTGTAAGTCAAGAAACACCTCCAGAACTAGAACTCATACAGCAGTTCAGTAACATGGCAGGATACAAGTTCAATGTACAGAAATCAGTGACTTTCTTATACACTAACAATGAAAATACATAAAGGGAAATTAGAGAATCAATTCCATTTACCATAGCACCAAGAATAATAAGATACCTGGGAATAAACCTCACCAGAGAGGTAAAGGATCTGTACTCGAGGAACTATAGAACACTCATGAAAGAAATTGAAGAAGACACAAAAAGATGGAAGATCATTCCATGCTCTTGAATCAGAAGAATAAACATTGTTAAAATGTCTATACTGCCTAGAGCAATCTATACTTTTAATGCCATCCCAATCAAAATTCCACCGGTATTTTTCAAAGAGCTGGAGCAACTAATCCTAAAATTTGTATGGAATCAGAAGAGACCCCAAATTGCTAAGGAAATGTTGAAAAGCAAAAATAAAACTGTCAGCATCACGTTACCTAATTTCAAGCTTTACTACAAATCTGTGATCACCAAGACAGCATGGTACTGGCATAAAAACAGACACATAGACCAGTGGAACAGAGTAGAGAGCCCAGATATGGACCCTCAACTCTATGGTCAATTAATCTTCTACAAAACAGGAAAAAAAAAAAAACCCAGTGGAAAAAAGACAGTCTCTTCAATAAATGGTGTTGGGAAAACTGGACAGCTATATGTAGAAGAATGAAACTCGACCATTCTCTTATACCATACACAAAGATAAACTCGAAAAGAGATTATGCTGAGTGAAATAAGTCAAGCAGAGAGAGTCAATTATCATATGGTTTCACTTATTTGTGGAGCATAACAAATAACATGGAGGACATGGGGAGATGGAGAAGAGAAGGGAGCTGAGGGAAATTGGAAGGGGAGGTGAACCATGAGAGACTATGGACTCTAAAAAACAACCTGAGGGTTTTGAAGAGGTGGGGGTTGGGAGGTTGGGGGAAGCAAGTGGTGGGTATTGGGGAGGGCACGTATTGCATGGAGCACTGGGTGTGGTGCAAAAACTATGAATACTGTCACGCTGAAAAGAAATTAAAAAAAAAAAAAAAGAAATGTATCTTAAAAAAAAAAGGACTGTCAGCAATCACCAGAAGCCAGGAAAGAGGTACCAACAGGTTCTCCCTCAGAGGCTCTAAAGGAACCAACCTACTGACACCTTAATATCAAGCTACTGCCTCCAGAAGTGGGAGAGAATACATTTCTGCTGCTTTGAGCCACCTAGTTTGTAGTATTTTGTTATGGTAAACTTAGCAAACTAATTCATCAGGTAAGCTCATTTTTTTCCCCAGAGTTTTTATTAATTGATTTTTTTCTTATGACCGAAATAATAAATGCTCTTCATAGAACATTTAGAAAATAAAGTTATACCCCAAAATAAAATGAAGTAAATCACCCTTTATTCCACCACATGACAATAACTATTGCAAACATTTTGATGTTTATTCACCTGGACATTCCCGTGCTTGCAGGCATGCATGTCAATTATTTTTTGAAACCATTTCCAGATGATCAGTCTCAGTGCTTCTGTGCTTTATTTCTGACTGGGTAAAAGCAGAGAAATCAAAGACTGTGGAACCCAGTCCTTTTCAATACCCTCAGACAACATTCCAGACCATTTTCAATCTTTCCCCCAAACCAGAGTGGCTCAGTTGGCAGGGAGGCCTTCCCGTTTCTGACAGACAGATGCTGACATACGTCTAATAAGTTTAGCACTGAGCTGTAGCTTATGTTCGACTCCATGGTGCCCAGGAGAGAAGACAAACTGGTCATAGGTAAAGCCCTTGACAGCCTCTGGGCTCCGGGACCTCACATGTCTTTATCATCAGGTCTGCTTATGAAGAAAAGTCTTTTGAAGGTTTTCCCTGTGGAACAAGGTTATTTCCAAACGGCATATGGTGAAAATGTTACATGAGCTTCATGCAGCTTGTCTGCACCTGACAGGTTACAGGGGGAAATTGCTTGTGGCAGCTCCAAGTCGCTCCTTGAACTTGGGCTGTTTGCTCCCCTGCTCTGCCACGGGGTTAGCTCCCTCTACCACTAACGACGAGAAAGCCAGAGCAGACACACAAAAGTGGGTGCTGCCTACAGATGTCCAGACTGGCAGAGGGCTCTGCGCCAGCTCCTCCCTGGACAGGAGGGGGTCTGCCTTGTGCAGAGGAGTGTGAGGAGGCTACCCTCAAAATAAAGAGAAATTAAACTGCCCCTCAGAGGAAGAGGGGACCTGGAGCTCCTTAGTGTGAGTGGGGAGCGCTAAGGCCCTGTTTGCCTAATCTGGGCCCAGAGGCTGCAGGTTGGCCTGGCCGCCCGCACACGGGGCACACGGGGCACACGGGGCACACAGGGTGGTCTTCAGAAGTGTTGTTTCTCGCTCTTCCCTCCCTCCTCCCCTTCCTTCCTTCCTTGGTTCCCACCCTCTCCTCCTTCCTTACCTTTTGCTTTCCTTTAAGTAATTTAAAATTGTGCCAAAACATAAGAAGTGGGGGGTTTCATGCTGAAGGGGAACCGGCATCCTCCAGCTCTTTCACAAAAAGCAGATTTGGTGTTGTCTGCATGCATTCCCACCTGGCAACCCCTGGTTGAAGCTAAGTGATAGCTCTGCCTTGAAGTGGGAACTGTGCTGTCCACATTGCCATAGCCCCCAAACCCCATGACTCCTTCTTTCTGTTAGTGCCTGGCCCCAGGTGACATTTGGGAGGTGCTCTGCCCACCAGAGCGGGACCTGCTGCAGCCCAGACCATGTCATCATGAACCTCCCAAGCATGGACAGGCATGGGGACCCTTGCTCCCACTACCTTCCAAGGACTCTTTCACCTGTGGAGGTCCCCACCAGACCCGATACAGTCTTTGGGTCTGGACAATAGAAGAGGGGAGTAGGTGGAGTTTTTGTGACTCTCCATGCCCAGGGAAATGCAAACAGAGCCTGACTTGAAACCGGGCCAAATGATCATGTGTAGAGGAGCGTTGTGAAAATGACCAGCTCTGGGAGTCAGATCTGTCTCAGGTGGGCTGCTGCTTGGGAACCCCAGTGTGGGAAGCTGGTAAAACCAAGGAGTAGCAGCGGAGGCTGGGCTGGGGGTGCTGGAGATGCTTACTCGGCCCAGGAGCCCCACCTCTGGAAGCTCAGGTGAGCACCCCTGCCTTTGGAGACTCTACAGATCAGCTTGGTGCCCCTTCCCACCTGCAACTTGAGGGCATCCTGCATCCATGGCCTCTATCTGTTGCAGCCACCATCACCTTTGACCCCAGAAGTCTCTGATGGGTTCTCTGCTTCTACGCTTGTACCTCCATAGTGTATTTTTGGTGCAAGGGTTAGAGTCGTATCAGACCCCATGGCCACCTCCTGCTTCAAGACCCTCCTGCAGCAACACCTGTGCCACACAATGAACTCCTGCTCATCGCCTTGGCCTGTGGGGCTCCTTCCCTCTCTTGGTTCCCGCTGTGGTCAGCCCTTGGCCCTCTGTCCTGCCCTTAGCGAGCCAAGCTCACTTCTGTCCTTAGGAAATGGCATTTCTGCTCCCTCTGTCTGGACAATTCTGTCCTAGTCATAGTGGGGTTCTTCCCCCACTTTAGAATGACCTCGGATTTCCCCCTGGTGTTCCTTCCCAAGACACCACCTCGACCATGCTGTCCCTTCCCCACTTGTGGTCCTTCATCCTGCTAAGTGTCACTCCGCAGCACTGGACACAAGGGAATGCATTGTATATTTATGCATTTACTTATCTCCTTTCTGTTGGGGCCTGAGTATTTGGGTCCACCCACATGGGTTTGTTGAAGTGCAAACCCCAATGGGATGGTATTTGGAGGTAAGGCCTGTGCAAGGTAATTAGGTTCAGAAGAGGTTGGGAGGATTGGGCCCTCAGGATGCGAAGCATGCCCTTACAAGATGAGGAAGACAGACCAAATGTCTACTCTCTTCCTGTCTCTCTCTGTCCACACACTTGCACCAAGCAAAGGTGATGTGAGGACTCCACAAACCAGGACGTGGGTCCTCACCAAGAACCAAATCTGAAGGCCTTTGACCTCGGGTTCCCAGGCTCTGAACTGTGAGAAATGAATTTCTCATTGAAGCCACCCAGTCCGTGGTATTTTGTTATAGCAGCCTGAGCTCACACACTTGACGTATAAGGTTGCGCTTACCTAAATGTACTCTTACCAAGAAGCAAGAAGACAGGGGTAGTCTTTTTCTTGCTCACTACTATAACCTCGGAGCCTGGAAGAGTGACTGGCATGTCGTGGGCCCTGGATAACTACTGGCCTTCTGGGGTTTCCTCCAGTCTTGTGTTCCCGTGACCACTCATGAGTCTGCCATGTTCTGCGGGTACTAAGCGAAGACTTGCCTGTCACAGGGAGCCTGCTCTGAGTGGGAGTTACACTGTGAGGAGAACCCTGTAGCCTGTGGGATCCTTCTCAAGCCTTTGAGATCCTTCCCTTTCACTGGATCAGGGCAGGAGAAACTACTCTCTCCCTAAGGAACAACTCTTTCTGCCACTTCCCCATATCACAGAAGCAAAATTTCCAAGTATCCTCTTAATGAATTCACTTCTGCTTGTTCTTCTTAGCTTGTCCAGCAGTGAAATCACATTTGCATGGAAATTAGTCTCCTTTGAAGAAAGTATTTGAGTAATTTTAGTAGGGCCATATGGCCATCCAATATTGGCACAAATAAAAAAAAAAGGTCTCCAGTAAATACCCAGGCATATTCACAGCCTACGCCCAAACGCCATTTGGCTTTAACTCTTCTCCTGCCTTTTCATGCGGTGTTTTAAAATATTGAACAACAAGCGCATTTAATCATTTTGCAAAGTCAACTAAGGTCATCATTATAGTACTTTTTTCAGGAAAAAAAAAATCCTTTCACTTTTAGGGGCTCATCGTTTGTTAGGATGAGTCAGGGAAACCACACGACGGGTTTTCAATGGAAATGTCACTACTCTGTTTATAATTATAACCTTCACTCGGTGCAGACAGCCAGGCAGAAGGGCCACAGCAAATAGCCCCAATTAGAAAATGATATGTTTGGTGAAAATTCTCCTAAACAAAGGCTTTCCACAGTGGCCTGACTTCCTAACATCCCCCACTCTCTCAGGAAAACCACTGACTGGATGAAAATGTGGGAAAAAGCAACAAAAGACTTTGCTTGCCTTCCAGAGGCCCCTTCAGGGACCAATGATGTCGAAGGCCTGCATCATCCCACATGTAGGCCCCCGCTTCCTACAAATGGGGACTTACACACATCCTGGACCCACACTTTCTGTCCCAGACTGGTCTTGAGAGAAGCTTAAGGAATGAGTTTTTGTGTGTGTGTGTGTGTTCTTTTGGGGGACTGGGAGGGCAGGTGGAGGTGGGGTGGAAGAAACATGAAAAGAAATTCTCTCCCCCCTCCCATTTCCAATAAGTGAGGAGCTAAAAATTTGGTTCTTGTCTATTTTTATTATGAAAACTACCCTCCTTGGTTCCATGAAAATAGGCTTTGATGTTAAATTTTTAAGATTAGTTTGCGAGTGACAACATGAGTTATAAACTCAAGCTCCAAATAAGTCAGGATCTCAGGTTTTGTCAAGATGGCAGAAGTAAACTCTGCTGTTGGAAAACCATCACTGTGGTGTTACCCTCGGGGCAGAGTGAGGAGAGTAGGGACTGGAACGGAGCCTCTCGGGGGCTGGAAATTCCACTTCTTGACCTTAGGGATTGTTACATAGGTGGGTTCTTGTAAAACTCATTGAGCGGTGATGTGTGTCGTATTGCCATGAAATACTTAAAAAATGTTCAGTCACATGCAGTCATCAAAACTTTTGATTTCACTCAAAGTTTTGACTTTTCCTCCACTCTACCTATTGTAGGTGGGTCTTTTGCCTTTTGGAAAGGAAGCATGCAGTTGTGTGTGTGAGCATGAGTGTGTATGTGTGTGTGTGAGCATGAGTGTGTGTGTGAGTGTGAATGTGTGTGTGTGCTTGTGTGTACACACATACATAGAGAGTGCTCGTGTGTACACACATGCACAGAGAAAATCCACTCCTCTCTGTGTCCCTCATCCCTGTCTCACTTCCTAGCTGTTTCTGACCCCTGGGTGGGGGGTGGGAGAATGGAAAGAATAAGGAGAGCCACGAAGTTCTGGGGTGATGGGCATGAAGTGGGAAGAGTGCACTGACGCTCCTTCCAGAGTCCCCTACCCAGGAGCTGTGAGTATCAGAAGCTAATGGCCCACAGTTGCCCCCCTCCCTGTTTTCGGAAGAATTTGCCCTTGGTCAGATAGACGTCTCCTCCTTGGGTGATGACCCTGCATGTCCCCAACTCTCCCCCCTTCCTGTAGGATTTCTGCCTTTCTCTGTGTTACGAGCAGAGCCAATGACCAACTGACATGGAGATAAAACCTGGCCCCTTTCCACAGGACAGACCAGCGCTCCCCATGGGGCTGGTGAGAAGCCAGCCTCACATGGAGCCCATATCTTGTTCTGTACTTGCCCTGTCCTATACTGATTCTGTTGCCAGCTGATTCTGACAGCTGTTCCTCTGTAACCCCCTCACAAATTCCCATTGTAGGCTCTGTTCCAAGGGAGCCCGACTGCAGACAGCTGGCTCTGAGCTCTCCAAGCCTATGGAGACTTGAAGACTGATGGCTTCTCTTAGTTTCCTTATAAGACTTCCCCTCTCGCTGGTGGCCTTTTACCTGCATACCTTCCCACCTTCTAATGTTCTTTCTTGCAGTGGCCACGGATTTCCCCTCTCCCCACTATCTGCCCTTGGAGACCAGAGGATCCCCTGTTGACTTCTCTACTGAGGTCGCCTGTGCCAGGTTCCTCACCTGGCCCACAGTTAGTCCTTGGAAACCCTCTGACAAACTCCCGGAGAGCAAGCCGCCTAGTGCCATCCCCTTTCCTCTGCCCATAGTCCCTCACATTTGAAGGGTTGTTGGCTGAGAGGAAGGTCCTAGTTCTCATTGTACCCCTAACTATGAGACGGCATCTAACAAACCACGTTGTTCCCTTGAGGTTTCCTGAAGACACTTGGAGGGATGGGTGGCACAAAGAGCACAGCCTTCTCCAAAAAGATGATCATAGAAATGTGAAGTGGTTATTGAGTGGCCTTTTAGATAGTTTTATAGCTGATACTTATGTCTGGATACCCAATTAAAACTTCTGATTTAACATCCCATCACACTTAAATACTCGAAGAGTACTTTAGAGTTTGCCAGAAAGGGCCCTTTGTCCATTTGCTACGGAGACTCATGAGTCCTTGGACTATCCTGATATTTCACCTCTGCAGTTTTCCTGAATTCTCCACTTGGCTTATGTCTGAAAGAAATTCTGGAGCTACTTCCCAGCTTCCACAGGACCATCATGGACATGAGGACCCAGAAGGCTGCTGGTATCACTGAGGACATCCTGCTTTTCCTCTGCCCCACCCTGTGTTACACATTCAACGAGTCAGATGTGACGTTTCCACACTAGGCTGTATCTCAAGATGGCAGATGGCTTCTTGGGTTGTGTGATCAACCAGACAGAGCTATGGTAATCCTGCCTTTGAGTCCTAGCTCATCCCTCTGAAAAAAGCTCACCAGTCCTCATTTTCCTCAACTGAGAACGAGGGAACTGTCCTATGCATTCCCTAAAACTCCCTTCACTCTCACGTTCTGACGTTAACGATCTTGAACTCAATTGTTAGACTGAATCCACTGGTCAGTTTAGAAAAAGTGGTTTGCACGACAACCACCTTCAGAGGCGGCCTCGGTCTGCCCGTCCGGTATTTGTCATGAGGATGGGAAGGTATTAGGGGGAGCGAGGCATGTGAGCAGATGTCACCCTTGGCGGGGAGGGGGGGTGGGCACTGTGAGTCTTCTTTTAGATCCTGTGGAACAATCTTGCAAAACAAAGTGTAACAACAGCCCCGGTCAGACAAGGAGGGCCCCTTTACAAATAGCAACCCTGATGGTTCATATAAACAGATGTGAGGCCGACCCTATTTTAACCAAATCACCCACTTGGCAACAGGACAACAACAGTAAACTGCTTGTTGCTGGCTTCTGTCTCTGTCGGGGAAAAAAAATTGGACTCCCATATGCTTCTGAGTCTTTTGCTTTATTAAGAAACTTGATAAATACAGTTCAGTAAGCGTGTGGTCCATTTTGGATTTATAGCCAGCTTTCAAGCCTCACCGGAAGGGGTCACAGTGTAAAAACCTAGGCCTCCTTTTTGCTTTGATTAGAGAAAACTCAAGAAACAAGAAGCCCCTGGTTTCCTGACTCAGTCTCCCTGGTGTGGGGTGGTGGCCTGTGTCTCCTGCTCTCCTTCCTGGAGTTGCTCAGGCCTTTGCTCATGTGTGCAGCCTTTTCAGAAAACTGTTGACAGGTTTGAAAATAAAGCAGGTGATGTAAAGAACAGCACGAAGTCAGAGATACACGAAAATTAACCCATTTGTCTCTAAAGGCCGGGGATTAGCAAGGATCAGCTGTCCAGCCAGGCTGTTCCTCGGTGGCAGGCCTCCTCCCGGTGGAGACGGGGCACTGGAACCTTCTGTGCCTCAGCTGCCCACCTGCCGCTTTGTTCTCTGCTGTTCTCAGACACCTCTGAATTGTCTCAGAGTGCCAGGGCACGTGGGCCACCAAATGGTTCAGAGGAACCTAAAAGTAAGCTTGTGATATGGTACTGGGCAGAATCATTCCCTGTGGCCTGGTTCACTGCCCCTCATAGGGAGTGGCTGTCAGCCAACGTGGCAGGGACAGGCTGTGGTCAGTGAGTCCCTAAGAGGCGAACAACACCCGGGAAGCATTGTTGGTTTTGCATGGGGTCATACGGGTGCTTCTATATTCGGGGAGAAAGAGTAAAACTATTATCTGAGAACAGTACTCAGGGATTCTGCCATCTATACAAGGAGACGATACTCAAATCCTGCAGGTAGGGCTGCATGTCACCTCATTTTCTCATTTTCTTACGTATTTATTTTCCTTATTGCACACAACAATGTGCAAAATGATTGTTCTCCCTCCATACATCAATGAGATGGGGGCTTGTATTTCTTTGTGCAGATACAGCAAAACCTCTCTGGGGGATTAAAAAAAGGTACTATAAAATGTTCCTGGCATTGGATACCAGCATATGCTCTGGAAAGAAGCCAAATGATGATAGGAACCATGAGAGTATCTTGCAGTGACAGGTCCTTCATAAAAAGTATTCATATTCCCTGTGATCTCATTTTATTTTATTAAATTCTTAAAAAGACATACTTATTTATTTATTTTTTTCCACTTTTTTTAAAAAAAAATTTTAATTTCTTTTCAGTGTTAACAGTATTCATTGTTTTTGCACTACACCCAGTGCTCCATGCAATCCGTGCCCTCTCCAATACCCACCACCTGGTACCCCGACCTCCCACCCCCCGGCCCCTTCAAAACCCTCAGATTGTTTTTCAGAGTCCATAGTCTCTCATGGCTCACCTCCCCTTCCGATTTCCTTTACTTATTTATTTTTGAGAGAGAGAGAGAGAGCATGTGCAAGTGGTGAGAGGGGTAGAGGGAGAGAGAGCCCTTAACAAGACTCCCTGCTGAGCAAGGAACCTGATCGGTGGCTCAATCCCAGGGCCCTGAGATCATGGCCTGCGCTGAAATCTAGAGCCAGCCACTTAACTGGCTGAGCCACCTAGGCGCTCCTCCGTGATCCCATTTTTTAAACATGTGTTGACCCTGTCAGAAACCCTGTGTCCCTGTGGCCTGCCGTGACTTGGCATCCCTCAGTCCATCTCTGCTGCCACGCTGTAGAATGTGGCTGTCAGATTTAGTAGGAACAAGCGGCTTTCTCGGTGAGGCATTGGGATTTGAGAGGTTACATAGATGAGGTGGGGCCTCTGGAGTTCTCAGACAAAAAGTTTACAAACCTGCTCCACGTCACCAGACTGAATGAGCTCACTGGCATCATGAAATTGTGAGGTTCATCACAATGTCAAGAATGATCCGGTGATGCTGAAGAACTGAGGAAACCAGAGTAGTCTGAAAACAGGAATGGAAAATGACCCCCTCAAGGACAGAGGCCTTTCTCTGAGTGGTGATGATGGAGCTTCCTAACTTAAGAGAACCTATTGACTAGGTAGAGAGTTGAACGCACACTGATGAAAACCTAGAGAACATCACAAGGGAATGCAGAGACTAACTACATGAGGATACCCGAGACCCTGCCTTTTCGAGTGACATGCTCTATGTTTCGGTCCAAGTAGGACACGATAGATTCTCATTTCGTTCTTGCATGCATTACTCTTACTTGGTGAAAATGAGGTTAAGACACATGCACCACATTAGCTAGCTCATTTAACCCTCTCCACTGCATTATGGGGCAGGTATCATCATTAGCTGTGTCTTAAGAGAGGCAGAAACTAAGAAGAAAAGTACTGCTCCAGTTTGTGCTGGTCGTGGGAGGCAGAGCCGGCTTCCGTCTTGGGTGGCCTGTGTTCTTAAGCTCTAGGTGCACCAGGGGAGAGAGTACTACTGTCCTAGGAATCCTTCAAGGACCAGCTTGGGTTCATAAGACTTTCTTTCCCCAAGATAAAGTGTTTCTATGCTGGGAGCCCCAGAGTCCAGGCCAGCATCTTGGGTCCCGCGTGACATTCCATGTCACCCTACACAGCATCATTTGCAAATGTGTTTGCTCTCTTGGTCAGGATCTGATGTTGGAACTCTAAGATTCCCAGTGTGGCCTTAGTCAGTGTTCAGCAAATGTTCCTGCTGACCGAACTAGTGTATGAGCAAGTTAAATTAAAAAAATAATGTGATAATTTATTAGGCTTCTGCTGTGTACATAAATTATTTCATTTTATCCATACAACATTTATTATTCTCATTTTTCAGTGAGGAACCAGGCTCAGGAAGATTAATAATGTGTCCAAAGTCGCAGAGGCAGAGAAGCAGGCTAGAGGTCCAGCTGCCAACTTGTCAGCTCCTCTCCGCTTGACCTCCATGTCCAAGCTCTGGGACAGTGGGCAGGGAACGGATGTGTGAGGTTCGGATCAGACCTTGGAGGTGAGCTTCTCATGAACACGGCTTACCGGAACCCGCGATTTTGTGTAAGCTGCACTAAATGATCTGAAACCAAAGCATCGGCTGGTGGAAACAACTCCAGCCCAGAAAAAGCCTGATTTAGTCTAATAGCCTCCAAAGCCAGTCTAGTCACTGTTCTGGAAAAATCAAATATATCAATCCCACCTTGTTCCTAAAGGAGGTATCAAATATGTGAAATATCATATGTAATCAGAGTCCATGGGCATTTGTGTCACCGTGCACAATTAAAACTAGCTTCTGCTATTCCTGGGAAACATATTTTTAGTTTAAGCTGGGGTGTAATGAGAGATCTAAAAATAACACCGTGAAAGGTGAGGCTGAGCGTGGGGGGTGAGTTCACCGCACTGCTGAGGCAATAAAGCATTATTCATGGTCCGTTTAAAGCTCTGCAGCCCTGGGCCAACTTTTTTTTTTTGCTTGAACAGAAGTTTGGTTCATCCTGTTTGGACGTAACTCAGTTTCCATCTACATGGTGGTGGTCTGAGCAAGAGGAACTTAGAATATAATAGGCCACGGGAGAAGTTTCTCAGCTGCCAGAGCACCTCAGGCTGGCTTCTCTCTGAAGGGCTCCGGTTACACTCGGGTGGGAGGCTTGGCTATCCAGTGTCGAGACCACCCCGCAGCCCCGCCAGCTCACTCCCCTGCAGTGTGTGCTGGCTCTGCCCTAAATCGTGCTCACCGGGTCTTGGCTGTGATGATAGCAAACCATCTCCCACTTGGTGGTGGAGGGTCGGGCACGCCTGTGACCTCAGACGCAGAGGCTGGCACCCAAGAGCCAATGGGAATTGGGATAGGAGGCTTGTAGCAGATGCAAGGAACCTCAAGATTTTAATAATTCAGGCTCCGGTGGGGATATCGTTTTCATGGACAGAAAAGCACCGTATTAAGTGTACTGTCACAAGTACTTTGAACACACGCACATACTCACACCGCTTGAAACACATTCGCGTGTGGGCCCATGGCGGGGGCTCCTGTGCCCTTCCCGTAGGGAAGCCTGACAGCAGAGGCAAGTGATCCTCAAATTTCTTGTCTCACCCTTGGCATCCAAACACACGATCCCTCTGTCCTTGGGCTGTGCTAACAAAGAGGAGCTGCAGGCTGGATTCTGTGACGATCCAGGTGGCTTCCCTCTCTTTCATGGTCATGAGTGTTTGCTTGCTCATTTACCTGTTTATCTACACTCAGTCGCCACCCAACACAGATCCGGAGTGAGATCACAGACTCCACCCTATCCTGGCTTACAAATATCTTGCCCTAGATATTGCGCACGTACATTAATGTGACCCAACACAAGCCAGTCCGTTATGGGAAAAATCGCCCAGAGCTCAGTCTTCACCATCGATATCAGCAAGGTGCTTAAAGGAGGTTATGACTATGGGAACTAAACCAATGGCAATTCTATATACTCAGAGTCAGCCAAAGGCAATGCTAAGAATTTTATGACCTTTGTCATGTACGGGGAATATGATCACACTTGCAGTGCTTTGTCCAGAGGCAAACAAGAGCCATTGAAATTTTTTGTTAGAACTTAGAAAAATTTAAGAAATTATTTTTTGCTATGCTAAAATGCTTGGCTACTACTTCCCAGGGCTGGTGGGAGCCACCATATATCTGTGTGGTTATTTGCTTAACTTCCTTTACTTGGCTGAAATGGACAGTTCCCTTGGCCCTACCTAGTCACAGGAGTCATCCTGTCATCACAGAAGTCGTCCCCTAGTCACAGAAGCCTTGGCTTTAAAAGTAGCAGGGCCAACTCCACAACTTTTATAGCTACTATCAAAACCCAGGTTGGAGAATGACTACTCAGTATCTCCTGGTGTTTAGTTTGGATTTGGAGCTCCCTAAAGGCACAAGTTAACCTTCACTGGACCTTTACTGTTCATCTTCATAAAGTAACACCTGCCCTAGATGAACCTCTGAGTAGTAAAACATTATCTCTGCTGGTTTCCCTCTGAACCCTTTTCCTACCCAGGCAGCAGCCTCATTCTGCGTACTCTCCATCCCTGCTCTTTCTTAACAGGTCCTTCTCTGAAACTGTGAGCAGGAAAAGACCAGAAAAGTGCACTTATACTCTAGCAAAAATGACCAATAATAGCTGCTTGCCTATTTGAGTTTGAGTATCTAGGAGAGATTAAATGGCATTCAAACTGTTAGAATTTAGCTATAGAATCTGAGGCTGCCCCCAGGCATAGGGAATATCAGTTAGGGGAAAACTGAAATTACCCTAGGGAGTGGAAGCTGGGGGGCCTGATTTACACCTGCCATGGAATTGTGGGATCACAGATCTAGCATGAACCATTGACCCACACACTTTGCTAATAGATAAAGAAACTGAAATCCAGAAGGGAAAAGTCGGTTTTCCCCAATATCAAGGAGTTAATTAGTGATAGGAGAAATGGGGCTTCTAGGATATACAGAAAGGTGAAATAGGCGTGATGTGGCAGAAATGTTTACTTTTTCTTTTTTCTTAAAGATTTACTTATTTATTTAGAGAGAGAGAGAGCTGGGGGAGGGGCAAAGGGAAAGAGTGAGAGAGAGACTCTCAAGCAGATTCCCCACTGAGTGTGGAGCCCGATGTGGGGCCCAATCTCATGATCCTGAGATCATGAGCTGAGTCAAAGTCAAGAGTTGGATGTTTAACCAACTGAGCCACCCAGGCACCCCAAAGGTTTACCTTTTGTCTGTTCATTTATTCATTCTTTTATGAATTTTTCTTGTGTGCCTACTCTGTATCTGGCAGGGTTTGGCATTGAATGATGAAAAAAGGGGCACAGTTCCTGTCCTCTTGGAGCTTACAATCTAGTGAATGAAAGAAAAAAGATATTGAGATATTGACCCACAACATATAACTAATTACAAACCACGACAAGAGCCCTGGAGCAATAATACAGTACTGTGAGGAAGAGGAGGAGGAAGGAGCTCGTTTAGGTTGGTACTCTGAGAAAATAACATTGGCATAGCTGCCAGTGACCTCCACCTTGCTAAGCCTGATGGGTAATGTTCAGTCACTATCTTGCTTGGTTTACTACCAACTTTTGACAGCTGATGAGACCCTCCCCGCCAACCCCCATCAAATGCTGTCTTCACTTAGCCTCTAGGACATCTCTCTCTTGGTTTTCCTCCTATGTAACAGGCTTCTCCTTTTCCTTAGCAGTTCAATCTCATATCCTTGACTTCTAAAGATTGGAGTACCCCAACAACCACCCCACCCTTCTCCCCTGAACTCCTAATTTGTATATCAAACTGTACACTGGCTTCTGCACTTGGCTTTTTAATAGGTATCTGTAACTTAACATATCCCAAATTAGACTCATTTCCCAACCGTACCCTGTCCCCTCCTCCCTCAGCCTGCCCATCTTAGCAAACAGCAAATGCATTCTTACTGTGGCTCACGTCAAAACCTTGGCATCATCTTGGAATCTTTTCTTCCTATTATTTTCCATTTCTAGCCTGTCTGTCCATCCTAAGGATTTTACCTCCAATGTACACCCAGAACTCAACCTTTTGTTAGTTACTGTATAATATCTGCCAACCTATCCAAATGAAGACCCTTTCTCACCTGGGTTATGGGAAAAACTTCCTAGTCAGTCTCCCTCTACCTGCATCTGTTCCCCTGCAACCCAATCCCAATGTACCAACCCAGCTGGCCTTTTCCAAATGCGAGTTAGATCATTTTGCTTAAAATGCTCATTCCACTCAGAATAAAAGCCAAGGTCCTTACGGTGGCTGGACAGACCCTGTAAGAACTGGACCCCTGTTCTGGGGGCCTCCATCTCCCATCCCTCTCTTTCTCCATCCCCTAACACATCCACCAAGACTCAGAGCCACTCACTGCTTCTTCCACAAAACCTCATGTGGCTTGTTTCTACCCCTCCTTCAAGTCCTGCTCATCCATTGTTCTTTCTGTGGGACCTTTCCAACCTCCTCCTATCAATGACACACCAGCCCGGAGGTCCCTCTCATCTTGCTTTACTTTGTCCTTGGCAGATATCACCATCTGACACAGTCTGTATTTATTGGTTTATTATTTATTGTCTCCCCTAGAATACAGACTCCAGGTGGACAGGGAGTTTTGTCTAGTGCCTAGATGAGTGATCAGTAATACTTGTTGAATGAATGAATGAATGAATGAATGGAGCTCATGTCTGCAAAGAGCCAAGCAAAGGGCTGCTAGAAGCTGTGTGTAGAGAACTTCCCTGGCAGAGGGAACTATATGTAAAAAGAAAACAAGGGGATGGAACTTGCCCCAGACAACCTAAAAGATGGGAAACAAATGGGCTGCCATGGGGCTGAAGAAGTTGGTAGAGGCCAGCCTGTGCAGAACCTTGAAGCCATGACTGGGACTTTGAGATTGAGCCCAAGTTAAATGGAAAGATGTCGAATGGCTTTACTCAAGGAGTACTTTTAATGTGGAAGTCCCCACAGTGCTTGACCTAAAGCACAGTGCTTGGCTTTAAGGAAGTCATCGTCTATGAGAGGATTCCACACAAGCACACAGCTAACAGTGCAGACTGCCCTGAGGGGATCTGGGAATGCACACCTCTTCCTTGAGGGTGAAGAGAGGAACCAGGAACGTTAATTTTCTGATTTGATTGTAGAAGGCTGCATCGGGGAGGCAGGGTGTGGTGCACAAGACAGAAAAAGAGGGTCCTAGGCAGAAGGCAGAGAGCATGTAAAACAGCATGAGAGTCTGCCATTTCGGTGAGTGGTATGAGCCCCAAACCGCTAAATAAAAGATGTGCTTTTCAAGGTTGGCCCTCAGGCTGACCAGCTCCCAAGGTCACATCTTTGCCCTGCACCATGCTGAGACGTGGCTTGAAGGGAGCCATCTGGAGTGGATGGAGGGCATTTAGACCTCACAGACATGCTGGCTCTTGTGTGTGTAGGGAAAGAGCATCCATACTGATGGCCACATCTCGCAGAAGAAAATGGGGCTCAGAGAGATGAAGTCACTTGTTCAAGATCACACAGGTTGTGAGAAGCAAGATCCCAGGCCCGTTTCCCAGGGGTGCTGTAAAAAAGCAAAAGGGATGTCATTTAATATTGAACTGAATTGGGAAAATACTCATGAAGTTCTTAGGGATGGAAAATGTTTGCAGTTAGTGCATTTTCCCAGGGTGTGTGCATGCATGCGTGTGTGTGTGTGTGTGTGTGTGTGTGTGTGTGTAGTATTTTTCCAAAGCAATTCACAAATGACTCAGTTCTGCTTCTCTGGTTTGATCACTAAGAATTCTTCCGCAATTAATACTTGATGCTCCTAACAACCAGCTTTTCTTTTATCCAAGATAAAATTAAACAAGATATATCCTTATTAGGGCGCCTGAGTGGCTCAGTGGGTTAAAGCTTCTGCCTTCGGCTCACGTCATAATCTCAGGGTCCTGGGATCGAGTCCTGCTTCAGGCTCTCTGCTCAGCAGAGAGCTTGCTTCCCTCTCTCTCTCTGCCTGCCTCTCTGTCTACCTGTGATCTCTCTCTGTCAAATAAATAAATAAATAAAATCTTTAAAAAAAAGATATATCCTTATTAGTAATAATGGAGATCATAGCAAGAATATGAATCACTGTTATGATGGGACAGCAGAGATCTGTGATCCCTTCACGCCCAATCCAAATGCTAACTGAAGCAGAGTTAACATCAGGGCACGTACCACACTAAATTCCCTGGTGGGTATAATTAATTACTGTTGCCCTCCAGCCCCAACCACAATTAGACTGTGCTTGCTGGTAGTCTGCAGTATAATTTGGGAAACCTCTGTCAGCTACATACATTTTATTTTATTTTTAAAGATTTATTTATTTATTTGAGAGAAAGAGCTCACAGAAGGGAAGAGCAAAGAGAGACTCTCATGCAGACTCCCAGATGAGCACTGAGTCCAACGTGGGGCTGGATCTCAGGATCTCGACAGCATGACTTGAGCTGAAATCGAGAGTTGGACACTTAACTAACTGAGCCACCCAGGTGCCCCAGCTGCATACATGAGCCAAATCAGAGCTGGAAGACAGCTGGAAGGAGTGGATAGAAGAATCCTGCCAAATAGGAATGGCCCGTTTGGCCACAGAAAGACATCTTTAGTCCTAGAGCCAAAATAAAACATTAAAGTTTCAACCAGACCATTCTTTGGCTTTAGGAAGAATCATATTTAAGCCAATCCGGGCAAAATCCAACCTGCTATTCTAGATCAGAGTCAGCAAATATTGTCTATAAAGGACCAGATAGTAAAAATTTTAGGCTTTGTGGGCCATATGGTCTCGGTTGCAACTACTTAGTTCTATCCTTGTAATGTGAGAGCAGCCATAGTCAATATGCAAATGAAGGAGTGTGGCTGCGGGCCTCAGAGACTATTTAGGAAAACAGGTAGCTGGATTTTACCCATGGGGAATAGTTTGCCAACCTCTGCTTTAAGTCTCCAGCAGAAAAAATTTCCTAAACTTCTCTAAGAAGTTTTTAGCTTTTATGGCTGGACATTCTTTACTATGTCTAGTTTATATCCCTTGGCTGTGATACAAATTCTTCTTCTATCCTTTAGGGAGATGGAGGACATCTGTTTGGTGCCTCCTTTTGTTGGAAGGACTAACTGCCATGGGGAAAATGATGACAGATTAGCTTTGCTAGGGGCTCTGGAATCTTCAGAGGACATGCATTTCTATCCTGGCTTCACCACTTACTTGCTGTATGACCTCAGGCCAGTTGCTAAAACAGTCCCTGCCTCAAACTTCTCATCTGCGAAAATGGTTACACTCATGATACTAAACTCTTGGTGCTTTTGTCAGGATTATTTAAGATGAGGTGTTGTGAAGCACTTTAACCCAGAGCTTCAACAAATGTGAGCTGGACGGAAGAGGATGAGGACGGCAGAAAGAAAAAGTGAGATTCTCCTGACATGGACAAAGATGCAATGATCTGAGGCCCAACTTGAAGAGCCTATTTAGAAACTATAGCAAAAGGAGCAGGCAGTCATAGATGTTGGGTTGAATAATGACTTACCACACCATCCTTCAGAATATATATCATTCCGGAGTGATATATATTTGTTTACTCCCACATCGTTTACTCCCACATTGCCTGACTTCCCCAGCTAGAACATAAGCTCCTGGAGGGAACGACATGTTTCTAGAAGAGTGCCTGGCACATTGTAGCTATTCAAGAAGTAATCGTCCAGTGGAAAAACCAATGAATAGGGACACTTTCTCAGAGAGCCCACCTTCAAGGACATCTCAGTGTGGTGAAAGAAGAGACTGCTTCTAGCCAGCCATCATCATCTGCATGAATTAATGCCGGTGCTCACCCTCATGGCATACCTCATTACCAGATCACCCTCTTGTGGCTTTTGGACTGACTAAGGACTTCTGGTATTCTAGAATATTTGTGAACATAGATTATTCGCAAATATTTGTGTCTCTCTAAAATTCATATATTTGAAGACCCAACCCATTATGTAGGAGTTAGGAGTGTTAGGAACCTTTGAGAAGTAATTAGGTTCAGATGATGTCATGAAGGTGGAGCCACCATGATGGAGTTAGTGTTCTTGCAAAAACAGGAAGAGACCAGAGCTCTCTCTCTGACCTGTGAGCTCTCTCTCTCTGACCTTGCTCTGCAAGCCAGGAAGAGGAGCCTCACTCAGAACCAGATCTGCTGCCATCTTGGTCTTGAATTTTGCAGCCTCCAGAACTGCCTAAAACACCTGGTTATTGTTACACCAGGTTTTAATCCCAACTCCCTTGCTGGTTGACTCAGTCTGTAATTCCAGATGCATTTAAGGGAGATAATTAAGGAGATCTTCTTTATAAGAACAAATGATGGTTTGTCAAATATGAAAAAAAAAATCTGGAAGAAGGATACCTTTGTGAAGTTGAATGGAATGAGGGGGCACACAATACGTGGTCCTTTATCTGTAGTTCATGGTTTCTCTGGGTTTTCTGCATTCTGTTTCTATCTTATTGAAGGAGAATAATTCAACAGGAATCATTTTATTCTTCTAATTTGGCCATGATGCTGCATTTACAGGACCAGCGTATATTAGGCTTTCATATACTAGGAATACTCCCCTACTTTTCTTATTTCTTTGCTCTTCTTTCTCTCCCTGCATTCCATTTTTAATGCATATTTTTTGAGCAGATGATAAAATGCCTAACACAGTTCCAGACATTCATCGTTCTTTAACCAGAAAGGAACAGATATTATAAATATGGCAATTGGAAGACACGTGAAAAGCAACCCATACGCAGTCTAAACCCTCTGGGACTGAAGGAATGCCTGATGTGGGGGAGGGGATCACAGAGGGTATGGTCAATCTCAGAAGACTTTCTGCTGGAAATGAGTTTGAACCAGGTTTTGGAAGAATGCCTTGGACATTTTTAGTGAACGGAGGAAGTAAATGGGGAAAAAAGAAGAGGAGGCCAGGCGAGGGGCAGGTGCCAAAGTCCACACAATGCAAATTGAGTTCAGAGGGAAGAATAGCATTCAAGACATGTTTATTGAGCGGCAATTCTATATGTCAGTGCCACTCCAGGGATTAAAAGTAAATGAGGAGACTTGATCCCTGTCCTCAAATTGCTGATACTACAATGCAGGGAATTAGCAGACTTTTGCTAAGAAACTTGAAACTTCACATTTTCTCTAAAGGAGACTTCACTTAAAATGTCAGAAAGTGGTACAATTTCTCTAGTCAACCATCATCTCCAAATTACTCAGTTGAATTCTTTAAAGACCTGTTTCGGATTTTGACACCTCAGCACCGAGCTTCTGAGGCATGGTGTTTTTCTTCCTGACGTGGATGGTTAACGGCAAGAGAGAGGCTGCAGAGGTTAATCCTTCTCTCACTGGCCCATTGAGTGAACTTGCAAATCCCTGGTGGAGGACATTTTGGTTTTGGTTTTGGATGAGGCTTCCCAAATGGCTTCCCGAAGCCCCTCCTCACTCACATCCTAAGGTGAATCGAGGAAGAAATTATATCATTGGTCTTTCCCAAGTCCACCCTCCATTAGCTAACTTTGGGGACATAAACTGCTCTAAGTTAGTCAGAGATCTTTCTCAGAGGCAAAGCGTTCTCTGGAGTTCAAGCATTAATCCGAAGAGGTCTACTGTTCTTACCCACATGTTCATAGAACTCCAGTGTCGTATGTGTTTTTTCTTCCATCAGGTGGGGATTTTCCAAAAGAGGGATACTTTAGAACCCAGAATACAGGACAAGCTAAAAAATAAATATGTTCATTTTAATTTGGTCAAATTCAAAGGTGGGGGGGGGGGACAAACTAGCATTTATTAAATGCTTTCTCTCTGCCAATGTTTTATGTATATGCTCCTGTTTACTTCTCAAAGTAAAGGGTACCTTGACCAAGATCACATATCTAAAAAGAGGCAGCACTCATTACATGTTTATAAAAAAAATTTAAAAAATTAAAAAAAAAGAGGCAGCACTAAGTATTCAAACCTATATTTTCTTTTTTAAGATTCAGTCTTTTCTCACTATACCATACTGTTCTTCATCCATATTACTGAGTCCATTAGAAAAAAAAAAAGATTACTTTATATTGCGCATCACAGTTTTAAGAACATATGTATAAACATTATCTCTTTTAGTTTTCACATTATACCACAAAGGAGGTGAGAATCTTTGTCTTATTACACGTAAAGGAAATGACTTCATTCTCATTGTATAGGGAAGGAGGCTCATAACAGCTCTGTGAGTTGCCTGTGTTCCCCTGAGTAGGAACTAGCAGAGTTGGAGTTACATCTAGGTCTCCAGACTCCAAATTCTGAGCTTTCTCTCCTCCAACACAGCTGTTCAGTAAACCTATGAACTCAGAGAATATGGGTTCAGCCATGTGAGTCACCAGTAAGGATGCCCCAGCACTGTGTCTGACCTTGCATAATCTGTCTGGCTCTTTGAAGTACATTGTGTATTGGAAGCAATGATGAGTAGAGAATAACGAAGGTGGGCATTATGCCAGTGGCTACATTGGGTAAGACAAATAAAGTGTGTGAACCCGTTTGTATGTGAACCACTAAACCCCAAGATGGGATAAAAGGGACTTAATATTAATTCATCTGTATTTAGAAACTTTGAGTGATTTTATTTCAAAATGCAGTGTGTGTGTGTTACCACCTTACATCTGCATACTGATGCAATGAAGTAAGCAGGTTATCAGGATTATTAGCTTCAATTTCCAATTAAAAATTTTAGTGCTGAGTTAAAGACTTACAATGAGCCACTGACCAAGGCAGGCCTTGGCCCTCACTATGCTGTGCTCAGGACTCATTGGCATGTCCCTTGAGAAGCCCACGAATTAGTATGTCTGGGAAAATGGCATCAGGTGACTGAACATTTTGTATCACTGGTTCATTACATTTTATTTTAGCACCTTCATTCAATTGGTGTTGACTCTTGATGCAGGTGTTAAAAAGATAGACATATCTTTAGCCCAGACCTTCCCTAATGGATAAATTTCTATAAAATATGAACTACCTCAGGCAGACACAGAAATTCTGAATAGTACTATAACCTCCAAAATTATTGAATGAATAAATATCAAAATCTTCCCCCAAATAAACTACAATGTCTTAATGACATTTCAGGCCAGCTTTTCTAACAGTTTGAATAATATTTAAATTCTTCTAGATAATTGTAAAATAGGAAACTCCCTAACTCATTTTGTAATTCCAAAACCAGACAATGACTGTACAAAAAGGGAAAATTACTGTCTACTCTAAATCATAAATATGGATGCAGAAATCATTGGCAGAGTATTTTAGCCAACAATGGACAAAAAGGTAATTCTACAAATATCATAATCATTTTGAATTATTCCAAGGAATGCAAATTTGCCATAATGTGAAAACCATATGCTGATCTTAGATGAAGAAAGCACATTGAATAAAAGTCAACACTTGTTCATGGCAAGAAAAACTTAGCAAACTAAGAATACAAATAAAATGTCCTTAACCTCAAAAGATAATGACCAAAAAATCTTCAGCAGCATTATACTTAATGGTGAAAGACAGAAGAATTCTCCTTAAAATCAGAAACAAGATAAGGATACTTCTGGAACATAACCATCATCAGTTGAAGGCAATATTCTTGTCCTATAAAAAACACCCTCAGATGGTCTATAGGCAAACTACACAGGTTGCCTATAGACCTATAGGCAATATGTCTATTATAATAGGTTAATAATAATAGGTTTTTATTAATAACCTATTAAAATAGGTTGTTGGATTTAAGAAAGGTATTTTTAAAATTGGATTTCTATATGCTAGCAATGAGCTTTTAGAAAATGCAATTTAAAAAAGGAGCAAACCATTCACAATGAAGAGCAAATGACCAAGAACAGTTCAAACACTCTTTTTTTTTTTTTTTTAAGATTTTATTTATTTATTTGACAGTCAGAGATCACAAGCAGGCAGAGAGGCAGGCAGAGAGAGAGAGAAGAGGAAGCAGGCTCCCTGCAGAGCCAAGAGCCTGATGGGAGGCTCTATCCCAGGACCCTGGGATCATGATCTGAGCTGAAGGCAGAGGCCTTAACCCACTGAGCCACCCAGGCGCCCTAGTTCAAACACTATTAAAGAAGAACAGGGTGGGGGAACATGCCTTGTATGATATTTTTGAAGGTATATTAATTAAGACAGTGTAACAGCAATACAGAGATAGAAAAATAGACCACTAGAATAAGTTCAGGAGCTAAGAAACCTACCTTTACACATATGAAAACTTGGTGTCAGATAAATCTTGCATATTGAGGTGGAAATGGGACACATGGTGCTGGGAAAACTGATTATCCATATTAATGAAGCAAAATTGGGTACCTATATTAAACTACATATAAAAATAATTTCCAGGAAGACTAAAAATTTAAATGGGAGAAACAAAGCCTTAAATATTTAGGGAAACTTTCATCTTATGCATTTATAGATTCAGGGTAAGCAGACATTAAATTACAAAACATAAATGAAAAATTTGATAAATCTAACTATATTAAGATGAAATTTCCGCAGTAAAACACTCTACAAATAAGGCAAGAAAACCCCCATAAATGTATCTAGTGTGTTTTATGCACAAAGAATTCCTGCAAGTCAATAAGAAAAAGAGAATGATCCTAATAGAAAATATATGAATAGAATGGATATTTAACAAAGAAACGGAATTTAGAAAAAGAGAAAGAAAAATACCCAACCTCATTGGTAATCAGAGATATACAAATTTAAATTGCAATGTAGTATCACTTTATACCCCAGAGAGGTACACGCTAAAATATCTAGTAATACTGAGTGTTGACCAAGACGTAGAGTAGCAGATGTTTTCATACTCTGCTGAGGACTGGGGTGTAAAACCACTTGGTGAAGTAATTTAGCAATATTATATTTGGGATATTTGAGGAGGAGGAGAATCTTCTAAGATCTAGATATTCTCTTTCCAGGCATGTACACTGTAAAGAAATGGCGGCACTCATGCACTGTAGGGAAACGTTCATAATGACATTATTTAATACAGCCATAATATACAGAAACAATCTTATTGACCATTAGCAGAAGCATGACTAGGTGAGTTGCAATCTATCCTACAGGAGGTTACTTGATACAGTAAAAATGAATGAATGATGTCTATAGGCTTTCAAATGGATGAATTTCACAAATGTCATCAGAAGCAAAAAAAAATCAAGCCACAGATACATGTGGAACATTTCCATTTATATAAATTCTGAAACTCGTAAAATCAAACATGTTTCAAGATGCACGTAGATATGTGAACCTGAAAGGAAACAATGGAAGGACAACTACAAAATCTAAACTTTGTTTACTTCTGAAGCAGGCGAGAAAAGACATGATCGGGGAAAGAGATACAGGAGTACGACTGGTTATTCGCAACCTTCTGTTCCTGTGCTAGTCGGTGAGTGCGTGTGCATTTATTATGTTATTCTTTACATATAGTAGATATTTCTTATAAGCAGGAAACATTTCATAATATTTTCAAAATAAGAAATTTGTATCATTACTGTCAATCTGTGGTGGGGTGTGCCGGTATTTTTTTTTCCCTAAGGTACATTGAACTAAAAACAAGTCTGCTAAAATAGAAACTTGTTTTTTATGTCAGTTAAAACGATTTCTCATACCATTTGTGATGCCCAATGCCTCATTTATAAAATCTCCCTCTTAAAGAGTGGTTTCACAGAATTATAAACGACTCTAGAAGCTGATGTGGCCAACTGTGGCCAGTTCAGTCATTGTTCCAAAAGCTGTGGTGACCACGGACAGGGACAAGGTTTTATCTGTGTCTCTGCCAGTAGAGGGGGAGGGGCAAGCTGAAGTGTCCACAGGGACCAATAAGGAACATTATTACTGAGAGAGGTGGGCTGGGTGAGGGCTGTAACCACCTGCACCGCCGATGGGATCGTGCCCTTCTGTCTGAGGCTGCGCGAGTCTCCTCAAGCTGGGTGTGGATCTTTGGTGATTGGAGTCAGGTGCTGACAAGATCGATTTTTTCCCATAAAGTTGAGAACTCAGATTGTATGTGAGACCCTCAGATTTTTAAATGTTGACAATTAATTCAAGTATTCCACAACAAACACTGCAGATCTGTCATCAGTGTCTGAGAACGCTCCCGGTCTGTGGCCCCTAAGTTCACAGACTTGTTCTAGAAGCCAGCATGTCATCCTATGCTCCGTGGTGGGCACCCTCTAAGTATTTGCTGAGGTAACGAATGAGTTTGTGTTCTCCCCGCCACTGTCTCAGGAGCCATTCTTGGAGGTACTTCAAAAAATGCTTGAAAATTCTCTTCTGCTTCTTCTATTGAGGGGTCAGGTCTATGTCCTCTCCTAGGTGAGTGCTGGGACTTCCCCACCAATCAGCAATGGCGGACATGACATTGTGTTGCCTCAAGAGACTGTGAACTTCCACTTTCTGTCTTTCAGAGCACTTGCTTAGTGGAAGCCTTTCCTACAAGAAGTTCTGTTTTTCTGGGGGCAGCCATCCTGGAAAACCAGGTGGAAGGTCTCCCATTGGTAGTCCCAGCTGAGTGTAGCTTCCCAGGCATCTTTGCCAGGGTGCCAGACATGTGAGTGAAGCTGCCTTTGACTCCCCAGACCAGCCCATCTGCCAGTGTACTTGCTTTATGCCATAAAGAACACAGGAATTATGCAGCTGAGCCCTGTGTGAGTTCCTGACCCACAAAATCGAGAGACATAATAAAATAGCTGTTGCATTAAGCCCCTAAGTGTTGAGATAGTTTGTTATGCATTAATAGATAACTAAACATTCTAGACTCCTTAATTTAGTTTCTAATTAATCTAACCATGAATCACTATCTGCCATGAATGTCACTGTGTTCTACTTTGAAGGAAGAGACAATTTCTTATAAATGCACATGCATTATCTCCAGGAAAAAGAGGCCTGTGCAGATGTATAAGAAGAGAAAAGTCACCAAAGAATAGAATGTTCATGATTACGCTGGGAAATCAAAGAACCTTATACATGATTCCATATAAATATTTGACCTTGAAGAATAACTTAAGGAGTTGCAGGTTTTTAAGTGAGTTTTCAAACTCTGTTTTCCAGAGTAATGAGGCAGCTTTCTTGTATAACTGCACTTTCTGTGGAATATAAGATCTTCAGACACTTGTATGGCCTGTGAGTGAGGAAAACCCAGATTTTGTGCAAGCCTCTGTCGTCGGTTGAGAATACTGACACACTCTGTCAGCAGAGCTGAGATTAATGCCTTAGGAGCCTTACAGTTTGGGAGAGGTTCTGATCCCCCTTGAAGGGGCAGATGTTTTATTCAAATAGATGAGGCCATTTCTAAGTAAAAGTGTGAGCAGTCAGAAAACTGGGCAGCAGGCAATCCCCTGGAGAGAACAGGATGCCTAACATAGAAGTCTATATGCATCTTATTTGCATGAAAATTAGTGAAGCTCTAAAGGAAAGCCACAGTTGGCCTTCAAGGACACTGGAATTGAGGGATCCGGAAGAGTGAAGTTCAAACTTTATACATGGTGTATGAGTGTTGGCATAAATTAAGATGGTGAAACTGAGCTCTGTCATGTCAGTTCTGTTCCAGTTGGGCAGGATGCACACCCACAAGGAACAGGAAGTTATCAGTGGTGAGAAGGGTTTTCTGTAGACACAGGCGGGTGTCATTCACATTGTTCTTCAAGGAATACTCCTCAGGGAATACTTTCTAAGTTTGGACGGTGGAGAGCTGGGATTATAACAAAGTAAATTTTATTACATCATGGGACTATAAGAAACAGAACTAGCCTCTAGGGTTGGGTGCCTTGTAAGAAATGTCATGCCAGGAGGGGAAGAGTCACACTAGCACTTACAGCACAGGCTGTAGCTGGAATTGCCTGGACCCATCATTACTGACATTGGCAAGGGCAGAGCAGGGCTGCCCAGAGCCTCAGCAGAGATCCTTCATCATCTCCTGGGTGAAAGGTGCTGTCTCAGACACTTAGGACATAGAGAACAAGGAATACACATAACCCTCAAGAGGCTCATAGTCTAGCTCAAGGTAAGGACACGTGAATAATTTTGACCTTATGCAGTGTTATAAGACAAAGCTATCCCAGAGGTTGTGGGGACACAAGGGAAACACACGTAACCCAGCTTAAGGTTTGGGTCAGGGGAGGATGAAGCTGAGAATGATGGAGTTTTGAAAGGCATTAGTGGGAGCTGGCTAGGCGGTAGAGTTGCTAAGAGTGTTTCTGGCAGAGAACACAGTATTAGCAAAGCTACTGAGGTGTGAAATAGTGCTGCATGGGAGACAGAATGCAAGCTGTTTTCAGAGAGTGGAAAGTTCAAGGTCAGAAGACTAGGGAAGGGGATGAGGCCCATGAGTTTGGCAGGGTCCGTCTCCCAGGGCCAGTGGAGAATTGCAGGTAGTGCAGTGACGTGGGTGGGTTTGAACTGTAATGAGAATGTTCCAATGACAGTGTGTACCATTGATTTCTGGGGGCAGAAGACCTAGGATTAGAAGAAGTAAATAAATAGAAGGCTATTTCCATGGTCCCAGCAGATTTAAAAAGGGACAGGGACAGGTGAGTATGGACAGAAAGAATGAGAAGATTAATGTAGTCAGAAGGCAAAATCAGCTCGCTTCATTACTTATTCATTTTAAGAGAGAAGGGAGGTCTAGCAGGACCTTGGGGTTTCTGGTTTGAGCAACGGTGATGGTGTTACCACTGATGGAGTGGGGGCTTATAGGAGGAGGGGCAGCCCGGAGCCAACTTGGTCAGGTGCAGTTTTGAGGTGTCAGCAGTTACAATGCTGGAAGCTCAGAAATGAAAAAAGAAAGTTGTGCTTTTAATGGGTGTCTTTAACACTGGTCAACTTTTCCCACTCAGGAACAGCCTAGGGAATCAAGGATTACATAATGTTATATTTTAAAAATAGGGTAATAACCTCTTTTATTAGGGATTTAGCCACCTCTGTGTCATGCATCTGAAACACACTGCTAAGTCATGTGTCACACAGAGCAGAGAATCTGGACTATCACTCAGCGACAATAAGTAAATGCATTTTCTTCCTTCTCTAAATGTCACAAATATATTTCTGAACAGCCAGTGCCATAAAATCCAAGTACAGGAACTCATAAATTTTGAAATGGTGAAGGACTATGTTCATATAAAATCCCTAATGCCCTCACTCAGAGTCTCTACCTACTCTTGTTTTAAGCTTATAATAGTTACGCAAAAACCGTCTACAAATTTGAAAGCAAAACAGGC
This sequence comes from Mustela lutreola, assembly GCF_030435805.1. NCBI lineage: Eukaryota > Metazoa > Chordata > Mammalia > Carnivora > Mustelidae > Mustela > Mustela lutreola. Next base: position 65,679,748 of record NC_081303.1, on the reverse strand, counting down.
AAACACACTACAAGCAGCAAGACGTGACTGCTGACAGCAAGGACAGAGCTAGGTTACATCCGGAAAAGAATAGACCCCCTTAGGAAAGTTCCTGTGGTGGGACAAATAGTGACACAGACCTGAAACTGATGCAATGTTGAGCCCATATTATCAAGAAATGGTTAATTGTACTTCATGCCTTTTGTCTGTTCAAAGAATGATCATGTATGTATTTTTTTAATTTTGTTTTGTTTTGTTTTGTTTCGTTTTATTTTATTTTATTTTTTGAGCAAGAGAGAGAGTAAGCAGGGCATTGGGAGAGAGGGAAGGAGAGAATCTGAAGCAGAATCTACTCTCAACTGGGATCCTCCTGCAGGACTCCCTCTCACCACCCTGAGATCATGACCTGAGCTGAGATCAAGAGTTAGAGGCTTAACCAACTGAGCCACACAGGCCCCACTGATCACATACATATTTGAGACAGATTTCCGTCAAAGGCTGGGGGTGGGCCCATCACTCAGGCCTGGCAGTCTCATCTTTGTGAAGCTGCTCCATTCAAACTGCTTGGGTGAGGAGGAGACAAAATACAGAACCGCTAGTTAATTGTATTTCAGGTAAACAATGAGTGATCTTTGGTATAAGTATGTCCAAAATAATCGCAAACTGCATTTTTACATTTTTACCCACCAAATCTTGTAATTCTAGTGAGGAACAGCCCAACGTAGATATATCTGAACCCCAGGATCTTGCTTCTTCCCTCATCTGGAAACCAAACCAACCAACCAACCAACCAACCAACCAACCAACCAACTGACAAGTTAACGGTGACCTAGTATGAAAAATCTCTGTGGAAAGCGTGATAATGACTTTCTAGGTCAATTGTTTTCTCTCTCTCAGCCTCTGGAATTTGACTTGGAAAATTAGACGAAGGTAGGAGACAGAATCATAGCTAAACCGCCCCCCCACCCACACACACACCCAAGTATACACATGTATGCATCACAAAGCAGTGATGGCATCATGGGCTCTGAAGCTGAAGCTGCGACTAAAGCCACATTAGGAAGGAATAGGAAGAATGAGCATTTCATTCGCTCACTCATTCTCTCAAACATTCATTCACCCTGAAATATTTATCGAGGTGGAGGGATGACGTGCCTGGTGACGGGGTAAAGTATGAGGTGGATGCTGCATAGAGGCAAGGACAGAAGAAATAGCTGGGAGGGTAGGATCCTCCCAATGAAGAGATCAGGGAGAACCTACTGTCGAAGGAGGAGGGGTCCATTCTCCGTTTTACTAAACGTATTTCCTTCCTCCATGTTCTTCATGCCTTGCAATAAACCCCATTACCTGAGGTGGCCTGTGTGGCTTTCTATTTCCTGCAACAGAAGACGCTCATGAATGTTTGTAGATAAAACAAGACCACTTCTCATGCTAGAGGCAGCTAACCCTTCACAGTGGGAGAACAATTCTGTGGAGACAAAAATAAGCCCTTCCTGCGGAACCCAAGATAGTTGGGTCTTCAACATGTAGGTTTGCATTATTTCCTTTCTTTTCCTTTTTTTTTTTTTTTTTTAAGATTTTTTATTATTTATTTGATACAGAGAGAGAGAGATCACAAGTAGGCAGAGAGGCAGGCAGAAAGAAAGGGAGAAGCAGGCTCCCCACCAAGCAGAAAGCCTGATGCAGGGCTCGATCCCAGGACCCTGAGATCATGACTGAGCCGAAGGCAGAGGCTTTAACCCACTGAGCCACCCAGCCGCCCCCCACCCCCCTTTTTGGGATACATTTAAAGATCACCTTTTTCCAGAGATTCATGAGGAATTGAGGTGTCACTTTCCTGGTCAGTTTCCCTGAAAATGCCCCCCCTTCCCCTGGCACCCCTTCCCCCACCACCCCTTCCCACAGCACAGTTCAGCTCTTCCTATGGGCAGTGTTCACTGGGCCCAAGGCTGGCTGGAACCTAACAGTTGGCCCCAAAGAATTCAGTGAGCTCAGCCTTTCTTTCCAACCCCCTGACTTTTCAGGGCAATTTTATGATTAGGAGACCAAGGCTACATTTGCATAAGTGATGATTTCCATCTGTTTCTATCTCCGTCGGCTTGGAGTGGCACAATAATACCATAACCCAGGTGGCTTAAACAGCAGACATGTATTTCTCACAATACTGAGGCTAAAAATCAAGGTGCTGGCACAGTATGTTTCTGGTAAGGCCTCTCTTCCTGACTTATCGACAACCCCTTTCTCACTGTGTCCTCGGATAGCAGGGAGAGAGAATCCTAGTGACTCTTCCTCTTCTGATAAAGACATAAAACTAATCTGGGGTGGGTAGTCCTGCCCTCATGACCTCATCTAACCTATATTGTCTTTAAGTACCATCACATTGGGCCCAGGGCTTTGATGTATGAATTTTAAGGCGGCATGATTCAGTCTAGATTAGCTTCCATCAAAAACGTTCTAGACTCATTTTCTTTTTTTCTTGCTACAAAACACAGCTATGAGAATGGAGG